>NC_090796.1:12117500-14517500 GCF_040054535.1 Antennarius striatus | reverse complement strand
ATGAATGCAAAGAAATGTTGACAGAAAGAATGGGATGCAAAAAAATAATACATCAAGAGTGTTCGCAGTACCAGCACCGCTTCTCAATTTCTTATACTCCAGTTACTGTTGCACCTCTTTGTAAAGCATTTTTCAACATTAAAAACAGTCAGTGCATAACGTGCAAATCACTTAATTTAAAAAAAAGTTTCCAAATCATACAATTGAGCTATTAAAATATACATTTTGGATCTAGGATTGCCCGGATCAGGATCGGGATCAGGATCCGGATAGAACGTCTGATGGAATTTTTGGATGTTTCTCATAATTTTTGACCGACTGCATGTCCTTGCTCTAGCTTTTTGCACAATCCAGCTAATCAGCTGACAGACAGACAAACCCAACCAATCACGTGACCTCCCCGTGCAGGTAACAAGAGACTGACACTGCCCTGTTAGCGTTAAATGCCGTATTTATATGCATGACTAGCTCCGAGTCAAATGGACTTTCACATGAATACACGGTAAGCACAGCGCCCTGCCAACTCAAATCAACAAGTGCCAACAATATTACTGCCATTAGTCAGAATGAGTTAGTGCCGCATTTAGCCCGGCCTCACTGTAATAAAGTCTTCAATCACGTCTGCGTTCCATATGGTCGTCAACCAGTCGTTTTGCCTTAAATCATTAACATTTGTTATTTACCTTCCCATAGTGCACTTGTTTTAACCAGATATCAACACATTTCTAAAAGCAACCCTAAAAATGGCAACCATTGCTCAAATGAGGCGTCTGAACTTCGGAGTAATTAATTATGGAATCTGAATTGGTAATAAAACATTTCCCCAAAACATCTGGATGTCATTGTGTCAAAGCTATACATGCTTTTAGTCAGTGTTGGGATCCAACCTTCGTTTTTTCCCCATCATATCCTCTCCGTCTGCAGCGCCCTCATCATCACACAATAGCTGGATTGATCCAGATCTCCTCACAGATGTGTATTGATCACCCTAGAGACAGGGAGGTAGGAGGAGGGGAGGAAGAAAGTTACAGCCAGGAGAAGTTTCCTATGTTCATACCCTGTCTCATTATTTGTTCTCACCCTCACAAATCATATAGATGAAACAGAATTAAACCGTCGGAGAAACCGTAATGTCAGCCTCTTCGAACAGGAGGAATTTTTATTTTAATACGGTCCAATTGTGGTTATTCAAGCATATCGAGGGTTCATAGTTAGAAAGGTAGCCTCTCGAAATGCCTATATGCACAGCTTAATGGTGTGAAAGAAAAGTCTATATATTTTCTCCAGATAGGAAACAGAAAAGTCCTAAAAATACTACACGTCTTATCTGCAAGCTACGCAAAGCATAGGTGGCAGTGATTATTTTGAGCGTGGCTCAGGATCTAATGTAGCTTTGGGATAATAAAACCTTTCAGATCCCTGCCAGTAGTACAAATAACATAACATTAATTAGCTTTTCTTTTTTTTTCAAAAGCGTGCACACTATATTTAAATCTTTAAAAACATAAAACAGAATATATTCAATGTCGCCGTCTCCTCCGATCAAAACAAGCTGCCTTTTTCAAGTCTGTATTTCTTTCCTTGTTACAACCATATCACAGCATCCTGTTTATCGCAATCCAAATCATATCCACAACATTAAATACTCTTACAGAGTGCAGAGCAAACTTTAGTGAACAGCCATATGGAGAATGGGAATGCTGGATGTCAGAATCATTGAAAAAAAGACAGCAAACGGGTTTATAATTAAGGATTTAACATTTGCTCGTCACTCTGAAGAACAGGGAGCAGCTGGCGGACATGATGCTCTACCAGAAAATCTCTGAAGGCTCGGTAGGGTGCAGATTGTTTTATGACATTTTAGTCGCGATTAAAAGTTAACTAATGCAAGCAAACTATGGGCAGAAGAAAAACAATCATTGATTTATTATTGGTATATAATAATCGGTTCTAATTAACATCTGTGTCCATTCATAAGCCAATAAAAAACCAATATGTGAAAGCAGTATGAGGGTTCATTTGGACATGGAGGTGTTGAATCATTAAATGAACTGACACACATTTTCATTCACCTTCTGCGAACACAATATTATTGCGGGAAATGCTGACTCTGTTGTTGTGCGACTGGCATCAAAAGCCTTGTCTGTGACCTATTTTGAATCCCCACATGCAATTTAAGCTATGCTGTTTTGAAGCGGAGGAGTTTCTGGCACACGTGAAGACGAAGAATGTGTTGTTGAGGCATGCAAGTCTTTTCAAATATTCATTTTTCCTCATATTACCGAGGAAATTATCAGACAAATATATTCTGACACTTTTGACAGAAAATATTACTGGATTTATTTGGTATTGAACCTTTAGCTTAGGCACATTTAAACCGCAGTACAGTTTTGAGCTATTAGAAGCCTTCCTCCATCAGAATAAATCAATAAAAGTGTCCTCACACACATACAAACACACATCTGACGGTGTTTTTTGCGCTTGTTGTTCTGATAGTAAATTTAGCAGATGGAGTTTGTAGTCAGTGTGGAGGCATTTTGCCCTCCTTCCTTTCCATCTCTTCACAGGAGCCTCAAACGCCTCATAACTAACAGCACATGATACAAAAAGTTTCTGTCCGATCCCCAGTTGTCGGGCGCAGGTGGGAGGCAAAGTATGATGTCAGCCGAGGTTTTGTGACATTCTCTTTGTAAAGTTGTATCAGCCCTTTATTGAAGTCGTCCGCTGAATGCAAGCAGCTTCTTCCTGGTGAGTTGATGCTGATCCACCGCCTGGAGCCAAATGGCCATTTGGCCCTCTCTGAACTTCTCTCTTTTCATTGTCTGTCTCTCACCCATCGCTTTCTCTCTGGCTCTGTAGCTCTGCCAGTGGAGCGAGGCGTTTGGCACCTTGGAAGAGTGCAATGGAGTGAGGGAAAGGGAGAGAGGAAGGTCGACCAACAGATGTATGAGACAGCCTTTGGCCTAATCTTTTTTTTTTTTTTCTTCTTTCTTTCACATCTTTTCATCATGTCATTTTATGTTGGTGAATTTATTTTAACCTTTAGTAAGCAACGGTCCCGTTCGATTTTGGAGTAAGACGTGGTAGCGTCTGTGAGTGTATTTGAGGATTTTAATTTAGCAGAGAGTCTTGATCAGTGCCACATGGGATGCATTCATGATCACAGTATGGGATTAAAGAAATCTGGCCCTGTGATGCGCTGGCGACACATCCAGGGTGTACCCCTCCTCTCGCTAATAGACAGCTGTGACCAACAAGGGGGAAAAGCGGCTGAAGACGAGATGATCACAGTCATGGATGGATGGATAGCGATGTGTTTCATCCCTAGAAGAGAGTGAACGTTGAAGGTGGGCGATGTGAAGTAGGTTTTTTTTTTTAAAATGAGCTGACGTAAAAGCGCTCGTGTTCCTGAATTTCAACTGAATTTCAAAGTAGAGAAAGGATGAAAATGGAAACATCACTTCACAAAAAGCTTGCCAGGAAGGTGAAAGAGAAGGGAGCGAAGTGAACAAAAGGAAGACTCTGGCCCTCGGTGGGTCTCTCCATCAACACATGAGCAAGGGTTGTAAAATAAATTAAAAGCTGTCTGCACGTCTCAAATCGAAAAGCTCTACATTTTACATGTTTTGTTTCCTCTATTGTGTCCTTAAACTGTAACACTGTGACAGCTAAAGACTCCTCCATTATGCAAATAGCACAACATAGTGCCGCTGTTTATTTCTGCAGCTGCACTCGCTTTTGTACGGGCAGAATGTGTACACAGCCCCCTTTTAGCATAATGCTCAGTTTGTCTATTCGTGATAGTAATAGCTTTTGGGCTTGCGAACATAGATCTCTGTTCAAACATGACAGGATCATTATGGATAGAGACTCACGATAAGGGGAGAACCGCAGCTGTTCTTTCTTCCTCCCCACCATGATGGGAGAGAACAGTACAGCCAGTGGAAATATCATCAAGGAGAAAGATGGTTTACACAGGCTTCCTCAGTGATGAAATATTCATTTTATTTTAGTGGTGACAGTGAGATCCCGGGGCAAGTCCCTGTGCCTCAATAACCTGACTGGAAGTAGAGGTTTCGGTTATTAAATTATGTTGTTGTTTTTTTGTTTTTTTTGCTATCAATTTAGCAACATGTGGTAAATCTGGCATTCTAGCAATCCTGTTTTTACCTATTTTTAGTTTATGCTAGTGATTTTATTTTAACAGTGCGTCCCTGTTATGATCTTTTTCCTCATCTGTCTAATATCTTGGAGGCAAATCAGTTGACTGGAGTCTTCTCCTTCTGGTGGCGTTTATAGTCACGGGACACCTGCCCCGAAACAAATGGAAACAGACAAATCCCTGCCGACATACCTTCGCTGAACTAAATGTCGTGCCAGTGGAGAAGTGAGACTGCAGGGAGACCTCATTGTTGGGGTTGTCGGGTCCACTTATCCAGGCAAACCTGTGGCATCTTAGTCTAGGGACCGGCGGTAGTTAAATCAGAGCTGAAAACTCAGGCTTTTATAGTCCTCTCAACCCAGGATTGTGGCGTCTCCCTCCCCCAGAGGTCACAGTCTATAGACATTAGCCATCCATCTACCTCTACACCTCCATCCGTCCATCTCTAGGTGTCACCATCAACCCATTACTGCGTCCCCACACCTTCAGCGAGAGGCAGAGGTATCGTCACCAGACTCTCTCTTGCTCTGACCCGTCACTATTAATATCACTCCTGTTTCCATCTCTCTTTTTCTAACTCCTATCCACTTTTGCTCTCCTCCCACTCATCCTGAGCTCATTTTGAGAATATATATATAGAGAGAGGGAGGGACTGTGATAGAGAGGTGAGTCAGGAGAGAGCATTTTGTCCATAGGGACTTCTACACAGAGGAGAATGGGTGGGGGTCATTGAGTTTTCTGGGAGAGGTGACATCCATCTCAGACGTATTTAGAAACAGATGAGACTGTTATCTTGTCAAAACATATCTCATTTCTCTTTAATCATAAATAAAATTAAGTAAATAAAATGCATGATCAAAATATCATTGCAAGCATTGCACTTATGATGACAAGAACTTTTTTTTTTTGTAAGGTTGGGGTTAAACGATGCGTTCATCCCGGCTCTCCTTCTCCGCATTATCCCAGTGATTTCGAATGGATCCCATTTGTCTTGGTGTATTTATGAGGCCCATTCATCTATCGCGTTGGGACACGGCGCTGTCTGACTCAAGGAGTACAATAAGACCAAAGCCAAAACCCATATCGGGTCTCTTTAAAAGATGATGGGAGATCACAGAGGAGATTAAAACTGGATCTATGGCGCTTGGAAGGGGGGAAAGAGGAGATGTGAAGAAAGATGCTGACCTTCACTGATTTTATTTCTCTGCACACACACACACACACACACACAGACACACACAGGCACACCTCAATACATTTATTCACACTCTCTCTCCTATGGCTGAAGCATGCATGTGATTGCTTTAGTGAAAGTTTTATAGCCACAGGCAAGCCCCGGACGTGGCTCACAGGGGATTGTGGGTAGTGGCTACCACTGAAGCCAAGAGCAGCCATCCACTTCCACTATTCAATTAAACCCCTGGCCTAAGTGCTGCGGTGGATTCACATGGGAGGACTGTGCATACAGACAAAACATGAATACACATACAAACAATCACCGGAGGGCAAAGACAAGAACTCTCTCCATACACCTACCTGCATTTATATCTGGAATATGGTCACCATTTTCCATGGACACACACACACACAGACACAGACACACATACACACACACACATATATATATTTGCCCTTTTTTGTAGATACAACAAAGGCTTTCTTCAGGAATGCAATACACAAAGGAAAGCAAGCACAGAAGAGGGAAGGAAATTGAAGCCATTAGAAGCCTTATTACTTTTTTATCAGAAACTGGAGGATAAGATTGTAGAATATAGAGGGAACGCAAGAGAGACAGAGAGGGCGAGGTGTGTGTGCGTGTGTGTGTGTGTGTGTGTGTGTGTGTGTGCGTGTGTGAGTGTGTGTGAGTTAGGGGGGGTAATAAAAAGGGAGTAGAACAAGTAAGATGGGCTGATGTAAGTGAAAAGCAAGGGGGATAATGGAGCAAGGGAAACAAATAGCAAGCTGCTGACGGAAAGAGAAAATCAAATGGGCAAATGAGATAGCGTCTCAGAAGAAATAATCAAATTCTTGCACATCAGCTTGATTCCATCAGAAAAGACTTGAACTGCTATGCCAGTTGCTTAAAAGTCAACTGCTTGGCAAGGAATTTCAAAGCAGCTCAACCTCCACAGCTCCTCTATCGTTCACCTTCAGCCCATTTATTTGGCTCTCATACCAGAGATGTGGAGAAATTGTGAAGATGGTGAATGTGTGCATGCATGTTTTGTTTTTTTGTTTTTTTCCAGTAGCCCTTTTTGATTGTGAAAATGTCTGTATTGAGGGCGTATTTGAATGAGAAAATGTCCATATAGGTGCCCTGTGGCTATTCCTGTTTTTTTGATCAAGCTTTTTTTAAGGTCTTAAATTAGTGCAATTTGCATTTGCATCACATTCAGGTCTTCGTTGTTTGCGTCCACTGCAGCAACAACCCTGAGTTGTATCTAACTTTGTGCAATCTCATGTTGCAAATAGATAAGGTGGAGCCAAATGTTCCCTTTAGGGTCAGGGTTGAGGTCAATGTTGTCCCACACTGTTTGAGAATCCTGCAGATTCAGCTCGCCTAACTCCACCTATCAGATAAACTAAGTGTCTCTCTACCCACTCCCTCTCTCTCTCTGCCTCCACCCTCTTTTCTCTGATGCTCGCACAAGCTTGAGGGGATGTATCATTTTCAAACGAGGTGACATCACATAGCAAACCAAGGGAACAAACTGGAATGCTAATTGTCCTGCGCAACTGTTGGAGGGGAAAGAAAACAAAGCAAGAAAGGAATAAAAAAATCCTGCCTGCAGACATGCATGCAAACAAATATACACACACACACACACACACACACACATATGCATGCAATCCACAACGCATAGTTTAAGTTTGCTTCGTCTTTGGATCTTTGTGCATGGTTAGTTTACATACTAATGATAATGCTACAGTAGAAATAGGAGTTCTGTTAAGAAGTCAACAAAGAGACACTGACAGTAAACACAATCCCACACCGATCACAAACGCAGGAAGCACAAAAACACACATCTGAGCGTCATCTTTGTGCCAAACATTCTGGTATTTTTACACCACTGACTGAGAACAGATGATGATACCATAATGATACCATATCCTCGTTGTGTGTGTGTGTCTGTGTGTGTGCATGTGTGTGAGCCCCAACCCATTATCTCTGACTTAGAGCCCATCGCCAACACTGACAGGCCCTGTGGTTAAGTGCCTGCAATAAAGGTCCTAAGTGATTTGGGCAGACTAGAGACTAGGAGACCATTTGTTGTAAAAAAAAAAAAAAAAAAAGTGCTGAGGATACCCCTTCACCTCAACACCATCCTGTCTGGAAATAATTCAGTCAGAGATAAGAGAGATGAGTGTGATCTCAACCTCGTAGGAGAGTGTAGACATACACAGGTTTGTCAAATGTAAATAGCAGCCTGCTGGAGACTTATTTACCTTGCTCAGATGATGGGATGTGATTAAATGTGAGGAAATGAAGGAGGGCAACAGTTGACAAACCTCAGAGGTAAATCCCTCTCTTCCCTTTTACTTGACACGGTGTGATCTCTTGTGCGTTTATCAATTATCCAGGCCCACCACACAATGTCAACGTATGTGAAACGTGCGTTTGTGGTGGCGGTGGTGGCAGCCTGGTCAATAACGTTGGGTTTTAATGTCTGTGGACAAACTGCTCAAGCCAATTATGATTGCATTTTATTGTTTAAAGAGTTTCGATCAGCACAACAGCGCTGACAACACCTCCTTTGTGGTTGGATGAACACAACCCTATTGATGGTGATTAGACAGCAAACAAGGAAAATCACCGGCACCCAGACATTGATCCTGTGTTGTCATTCCTCTTATCCCAATTATTACACCTCAAGGCACCCCCAGTCTTCACCCCATGTGCTTGGAAAAGGTGGCGAGGCCTGGCGTGATGCAGCAGAGAAAATTAGCATGCATATTCATAAGGCCAGGTGGAGGGAAGAGGACTGTGTCGCCGGATTCTGCCAAGACGTCATCGATGTCAGGATGGAGGAACTGGGAGCTTAATGCCCCTCCAGTAGCAAAAACTGGAAGAGTCTCTGTGCAGTTCTTCTATCACTTTGTTTCTACAGCATCTTCTGCACACTGCTCATTTCTATGTAATACTTAGAGGGTACTCAGGTTGTGTGTACCTTCACCAATCAAGCTTGATTTTATCCTGCTATGTTGATGCCATAAGTTGACTCTGATTGACTTAGAATGAAAATGGTGGTCTGTACGATGAGTTAGAGACCAGAAGTAAATGCACTTGCACATTCTTGTGGCATAGAAACTGTAAAGCAGCAAAGACGCGGATTAAAAAGAATGTCTGGTGTTTTTTAAGGGGTTCTTAGAACTGGACCCATGGACGGCAGAGAGTGAAGGAGGGATTTTCAGGACATCCTCTTTGTCAAAATGAAACAGACTGAAATGGGTGGTAAGCTTAGCAGAACTCCCCAAGAACAGAAGATGGGCTTACGGGGATGAGGATGAGTGCAGCCATTCTGTTTCATCCATATTATTCTTGTTTTATTGCTGTTTCCTCATTACCCTCCTTTAACTATTAGCCTTCTGCCATATGTGACACGCTGTCACAGGGCATGTGAAGAGATTTACTTCATCCTTGTCTTTTTAAATACTTGAAGACAGAGAATTTCTCGCTTGTTGGGACATGTTGTTTGTAATGTTTCCCTTGATGGATTTAACCTTGGCTCCTAAAGACTGCTATATATAAGAGTCCTTATGGGATAAAAGACAAGAATAAAGGAGTCAAAGAAGAAGCACTAGGAGGAAAGAATGTTGGGATGGATTAAATGAAGTTTGAGAAATAGCAAAACAACAAGTTTTTAGCCCAGAATTACATAAGATCAGTGGATCCTTCAAGCTAGAAACCAGAGTTGGAGACCATAAGCTTAGCTTAGTTTCTTATGCCTACCTACCTGCCATGGGAAGGTGAAAGAACATCTTATTAAGGTCTTATGAGAATAATTTAATGCTAAATAAGATAAAGCCAAAGCATTTGCTGGCTCTATCTTTGTGCTAGCATACAGCTATTTGAATGACACTGATCTGGATATTTTCTCAAACACTGACATATTTCTTGGACGAGGTTGGTTTGATTTCCATGATTTGCACACGATGACCCTTTAAATCCCTTTAAAATGGGATTTTGGAAGCCTCTTAATGGTTTGCATAAACGCTCCTTATATCTCCAGATTCATAAATGACTATCGGGCTGTGACGAGTTTTGAATGACGGCGACCTTGAACAAAAACACTCGTTTCCAAAAAAAAGAACTCAAATCTTCATGCCTGCGGTCTATTAAAAGAGGGTAGAAAGATTGAATCATATTGCTGCTGGTTTTGGAGCCTGAAGATCAGATAAACATTGAAACAATTGTCTGGCCTAGAAAGTTGTTACTCCAGATAAACAGAACAGGAGAGTGAGATATGGTTTTGCCCCAGCAGGACAGGCTTCCAGTGTGTTTGGATTTGTGTGTATGGAGGCGTGGATCTCCATCTGGAAACACTCTGCGCTGGTCGGATCTTTTTTTTTTTTTTTCCAAACTGGGGCTGTGGAAGCTGTCTAAACAGTCACATCACACAAAGAAACAGACGTACAAAGACCCGCACGGAGACGTGTATCTCACATCGACGAATTTCTTTTGCTTCGCTTTTGTTGTAGGATGGACCTACAATACAGCCAGACGGAGGGATTGAACAGGCAAAGTCATCCCTTAAAATAGAATCCCTGAAAAGGGTTGGGAGGGCCACAGGAGACGAGACATCGGCCGATAAGAGGAAAGAAAAAAGGGAGATGGAAGGACAAGAATGCCGAGTCCGTTTTACCAGAAAGCCTGGGAGGAGATGGGGTGTGTAGGCTTCTGAGAAACGGAGTGCATGGGGATGGATGATGTGTGTGTGTGTGTGTGTGTGTGTGTGTGTGTGTGTGTGTGTGTGTGTGTGTGTGTGTGTGTGTGTGGGTGCATGAGTGCAAACGATTTACTAGGGAATTAATATGAAAAATATAGGACATTTTAATGGGAAATTTGCCTAGAGGTCAACCAATGGTAGATTTTCAAAGGCTGATAAATTAGCGAAGGTCTGTAAGTGGAAAAAGCTGGTGGCTGATTGGCATGCAAAAAAAAAAAACAGAGTGAGTCATGAATGACCAGTTTTTTGTGTGTAAAAAAAATGAATTTCCCCATTGAAGTCCTTGCTTCTAACTCTTTGCACCCAAATGACCGGCTGTATTTTACTTTATTCGATTACATTTTCAGCACTGGTAATGGAAACACTGGGCTTTGCTGTAATCAGCAAAAGCAAAAAGCAAACTTCCGCTACAGAGAACACATGTAATGAAAAATCCATAAGTGTATGAACCATGTAATTTTCATGCATCTCCATGAAATCCTTACGTTTTGTTTTGTTTTTTTTAAAATCCAAGCTGTCTTGAAAGCTTTCCTTCTATTACATGGCTAGATTAGGGTTTAAGACAAGAAAAACCCTGACGGTGAGTACCTTCTACAGTCACAATCGATTATTATAAGTGATCAATCCAATCATTCATGCTTTGACCCACAGGGAAACTTTTAATAATAAGCAATTACAGAGAGCAACAAATGCATTAGGTGGTAGATTAGTTTAGACGGATTCGTAGTCGTTCACTCTGACACATGATCATGAGCGCATTCGCCCCAGAACTTGTACTGCCAGGTCTCTCTTTGTGCACTATAAACTCACTGATGTTCCTCGCACATATTAGATCAGGCACCCACAAAGTCACGCAGAGTAATCCTACAACTGGTGTGTAGCTGTAATAGCTTTCCTGACAGTAATAGCTGATCTAGCTGCCTGTGCAGCAGGGTTAAAGCTGAGGCTTAAACTAACACACAATAGCTCTTCGCAGAAACCTCTAAACCTTGAAGTCTCCGTCTCACAAAACACACACACACACACACACACTTACACACACGCACACACACACACCTCTGGCATCCTCACATAGTTAGCCAGCCAGTGCTCCGCCACACTCCATTAAATGGGTATTAATCCTACTTTCCCCTACAAGCATCACCTATCCCATTTGCATTTCCTCTCGTCGCCTCGTCTCGTGGATTTCGGGTTGTTGCTTCTGCATCCGTCTATTCACCGGATCAGAAACGTTGACCTTTTTCCCTGCCCAGCTAGGGGATGAGACACATAATTTACCCATTTATTTATCCCCTTCCCATTTCATTTATCTGTAGGGGGGGGGGGGGCGACGACACATGAGCGACCATTCATTTCTGAATCAAGGCTTTTAAACGCCCATAAATAACATATGCACTTTTCTGCCCCTCCATTGAAGCGTGATTAATTCTAATAAATGGAAAATGACTGTTCGAAGCTTCAAATCAACAAATCATTTATTATAATTGCTATTTATATTATTAGTGTGTCCAAGCCATTATAATTATAATCAACACTATTGTTTTTGGAGGTCTAGTGGACAACTATCGATCTGCACATTGTGTGATTGTCCTTGTTTCACAAAGGGTGCACATTTTCTGCGACACAGGGTCTTGTTACATAACTGTTTTGTCCTTGGTAGATATAATTGCTCTGTTTTTCCACCATTTTTTTTCTCTACCTTACACCTTGACATCTTGGAAATGTGAGGACGTACCAGTGTTGTTAAAGTCTTCCTTTTGTTTCTGTGAGAAAAAAGGTACATTTATGTTCTGTTCCAGTTGTAACTGAAGGACTTTGATGACTCCGACTTGGTTAATTTTCACAAACGTCCAACCAGACGTTCACAACTGAATGAGCTTATTGGACGACAGACGAAACATCGTCAAGCTTCCAAGAGTTTTCTTCTTTTTTTTTTTTAACATAGAGATCTTCCACAACATGGATGACTGAGAATCTCCAAAGATGTAATTTAATCTTACATTTTTTCCATTGCTTTTTATAATTTCATTCACAGCTAAGCTCCACTCTATTGCATTTTGCTCATTACTAAAACAGCACAGACTTTCATTTTTCATTCAATCTTCTCAATGAATTCCTCGCCTTATCCTTACGCTTGACACTATTCCTCAACATCGTTCCTTGTCTTTACAGCTCTCTTCAAGATAGAACATCGTTTCCTTTGACATGCAAAAAACAATGCAGAGTTAAAAGAGCGCAAAACAAGTGGGAGATGGGCTAAAGGAAACTTGTGATCCAGTTGAAAAGCCCCCAAGCCGTGGGTGTAAACTTTTTCCTGGTTAGCATCTGAAGACTATGACCTTTTCTGCCTAAGTTACATCTATTGCTAAATACAATGCCTCCGCTTGTGTGCTGACCAGCCGAGGCGGATCAAAACTTTCTCTGTGCTTATCTCATTTGGAACTTTTGTTAACACTCTTGAGCTTTTCACCTCACATATCACAGAAAACTCTGACTTTATGAGGTGAAATAGTCACTGGCAGGAGTGATGGAGGAGGGAGGCAGTAGATACAGTGGAATGTTTATTTTTGATCCTTTGATCTGAACATAGATATTGATCTGCTTCTCAGACTTAGTCCAGATGAGATCATTGGGGCCAATAAGAACTTTGAACCGTAAGCAGTGCTGGTCGAGGCCTCTAGGGGGCCTCGGGCAAGATTTCGTTCGTAACCCCTTACTAAAATCACATTTGACATTTGAGTTAGATGATTCTCTCGGACGGTTACAATAATAATGTTTATCATGTCTCAAATAGGGTTATGAATTTTTCTTTTTCAAAATGAAAAAAAAAAAAAGAAGAATCTTGTTCTCAGTTTTAAAGCCTATTATCAACAGCAGAATGGGCGAGTTATCCGCCAGATATTTATGATTTACTACCCGAGGATGTGATGTGTGTGAGAGTATATATGGTGAGGTTGGCATCTATGCCAGCCTTAATGTTTCATATGGCCTCGGGCTAAACTTCAGAAACAAATATTTGGATCTCTGCTTACCTTTTAAAAAATAAAAATAAAAAAAACAGCAAAATAACCTGTGACCTTCTCTGAGTGAATCTCATGCATGAATTGAAATTTTCTTCAGTAAAGAGCCATACTTAAAATATTTTCATGGACAGATTGTGTTTCCTGCACCCATTAACCCAACCTCTACCCTGCAAAAAAAAAAAAAAAAAACCCTTGCGCCGCTGTGTCTTTCCACTCCTGGATGGAACAACTGCTGAACCAGGAAACACAATATCCTCTGTGATACCATTCAGAGGACTCGTGGATTATAGTACATCACAGGATTAGGGGCATTTCCCTCAACGACATCTGTTGTACTCTAAAGGCTCGTGGAGATTATAGGGGAAACCACATGCTCTGTTAAAAACACAAGGGCACAAGATGTAATCTTGTAAAACGATTAGAACAAAAGGTGGAAAAATGATTGAAGAGAATACTCCGATGCTTCGTTCGAGGTTTGTACTGTCATTGTTCTATTCTTTAAATTAGAAAGCCAGTTAACAACAGCGTCACTATAAGCATGTGCATCATGTTGTCTCTCTGCGTCACACATCTCTTAAAACATGCCGTCTAAGATGAAGAAAAGAAACTGAGCTAATAAAGAAACAACATGATCACTCATTTAATTCCACCAATGTAGAAATGAGTTAAATATAATTTCTTTTCTATTAGTCAAATGAATAAAATTTCATTAAATCATATTTAAGAGCTATTCATTTACAAATTAATGTTTAAAGAAAAACAAAAAAAAAGTCCAAAATGGGTCCAAAGCGAAATTTAAAAAGCAGCAAAGTGGAAAAAACAACAACAACACATGAACCAAGAAATAATAAAATGAACAGAAGTCATTGGGAAAAATCCAGTAAAAGCGGTAAGGAAAAGCACAGAAAACCACAGGAAGTAGAACTGACGATGTAAAAGACTCCAAAACTGACACAAGGAATCACACACTGATGAGATGATGACAGACTAGCAGAAAGATTAGACTCCCAGAAGATCAAAAATCAAGAGCAAAACTCAAATGAGCTGGTCACAGGAAATAAAAAACAGAACACAACGACTTTTCAAAATAAAACCGGTAATAATGAAACACTGGAACCAGGAGATGACAAAAGCATCTACCAAATGCAAGAAATTCAAATATCAAATACTCGGTAAACAATAATTATTATCACTATGAATATATGGAGTTGAAATAAACCAGGTTGGATTATTATACCTCCTATAACACATCTCCTCAACAAGGGAAGGGCTGCTTTGCGGGTTCCCTGACAGTGTGCATGTCATGATGGAGGTTATGATCTTTTCCAACATCAGCACAAATTGAGTTTTCCCAGCAGTGATGGCATCCTCATCCTCGGACGCAACATTGATGTGAACTCAATTCTCCAGGTTCTGTCATTTGTTATTAGTTCCGAGGGGGAAAAAAAATCTTTCAAAAACTATTTCTGACCCTCAATTTGGAACAATTAAGGATTTACTGTGAACAAACATGCGCACCCACGCTATTTTTTAAATGCACAAACATGTACGCAGACAGAGCATATACCCCCTATCACCAACTACTAATTACAATATAATTATCCAGGCGAGTGTAAACAATCTGAACAGATGGTGAAAAGCGTGGCATTAGTACTAATGACCTCAAGACCAGCAGCTTCCATTCAGGAATAGCTTCTCTTTATTATATGCTGTATTATAATTAAATGCCACAGTCCTGCACACACAGATACACACTCCACTCACCACCAGCCAAGGTTAAACCAATGCTATTAAGCTCCTAATGTCCATTTGTGTGTTACACAGAAAGTTTCACTTCACATTATTTTCTCATCTAGCACGGGTCCAACATGCGAAGCAAAAATTTTGAAGTAAACGCAAGTTACAATTTATTTGTTTTTAAACTAATCCTGCCATTCTTCTTTTTTTTTTTTTATTACAATGCGCTCATTCATTCATTTGCTGTAACCCTTCATCCTGTGAGGAGTTGTAAGAGGCTGGAGCCAATTTGATAATTAAATTCCATGAGTTGAATTGGGAGACATGCCACTACAAAATTGAAAAAAAAATAAACCAAAAACATGGCCTTTCACCAATAGAGTGTTTCTAAGTCGTGAAAACACAGAAGTATAGATTTTATATATACATGTTAAAGACTTCAAAAGATATAAATCCTTATTTATCAAAATGTACTTTATGACTAAAGGGAAGGAAATGCTTTTTTACCAAATGTTCGCCGACATCTAAAGACAAGCAGATAGTGTTGCTATCAGTCTTCTTGTATATATTTGGGTTCAATAATGAACACTTCTACCTTAGAGCAGCAATTCAAGCTCATTCAAAGCTACTGGAGTTCCTGTCATCTGCCGTTTGCTCTCAACAATAGTTTGACATCTCTTGCCACGCCTGCTGAAATACCTGCTGCCGTTATAGACACTCATGCTAATTGTAGCTCATACGTACCCGCCAATCAAAACAGCTCTGGGAATGAGAGGAGGAAGTATTCTTAAGTATATTGCACAGATCCTTTTAAGGTAAATGTTTTATTTCTCTCTATTTCCCCCCACCCCAGACTTGTCATATTTGTACAAGTCGTATCTTATGAAAGGGACACTATGTTTTCATACATCTTCCTCAGGCTCATTCAATCTGACAGACATACAGTATGTTAGCATATGTGAGTTAAAAAAAAAAAAAGTGATGTGGGAGTCAGTCTTGAGAAAGAACAAAGTGATGGAGTGAAAGGGTGAGCAGTAGGAGAGCACAAAGGAAGCGGAAGTAAGTAGGGTGCATTATGTGACCCCCCTCGCTCCGCCATCTGAGACGTAAATGGCAAGTCAAGCAGCTGCTGCCATCTTGCTTTTGAAGGACCTCAGCCCTTCATCTTGTCTCACCCCCACAGCTTGGCGAAAGGCCATTCTGCCCTTCTTGAATGACAACTCTCTTCTTCCCAGAACAGAGGATCACAGGGTTGTTTGGCTCTGATCTGCATTATAAAAGAAGTCCAAGGCAGGTAAGACTAAGACAGGCCGGGTTAATTACAGCAAGGACACAAGCCTGGGTCTTGTGCTGTTGGATCTGTGCTGACAATTGGAGGTCAAAAGGAGAAAGACAGCTTGTCTGTAAAATAGTTTGAATTTGGAGTTGAAGAATAGATCGAGGTTTATTAAGAGAAATATTGAAAACACTTGTGTTCTATTGCAGCTGGCCTCTGATTCTTCCTTATTGTTCATCAGTGGTTAGCAAAGGAGCTTTACTTCTACTTTTTCATCCTAACCATGCATAATGTTTTTTGCATAATGTACATATACTACCGTCTTCATCAGCACTGTTTTAAAGATGTAGCAAGATGTAGCAATATAGCTTGGCAGTGTTTGAATATGCTGCTTTTAGATTCAAGGACTTCCAGATACGACTAACACTTTGGAAATTTGTTTCCTCAAGTAATTTTTGCTCTTATTTTCCAACCCTCCTATTCCCTGGACCTCAGTCAGCATCTTATAATAACGGTAAAACAGAGTGATTTTGATGTGTGTATTCATATAGCATTAAAAGGAAGTGCTTCAAACAGCAGCGTGGTCTTCTGTTTGATATTGGAGTTCCCTCTTCAAATCATTTCCAGAGATGTCCCTCGGTTGAAGGATTGTAAAGAAACAACGTATATTTTGAAAGTCTAATCAGCCGTTATGCATTTATTATTGTCAGCTTTGGAGGCGCCATACACCTTCAAAGCTGACAATCAAGAGACGGGTGGGGTGTCACGGTTTGAGGCTTTTCACGATCACTGATCAAACTACAGTTTCTGACGAGTTCGGGTGTGACAACACACAAGTTATTGTGATGAAATGGTGAATACGTGCAAGCCCACATCTCAGATGTGGATGTGGGGGATAAATGTGGTGTGTCTTGTCAGTGCATTGTGACAATGGATGGACTCCGTTTGATATAGTAGTGTTTTATATGTAGAGTAAGCTAGTACAAGGCAGTGTGTGCAGAAATGTGACAAATAGTTCTTTCGTGCCTGCACTAAATTGAATGTGCATGCATGTGAGGTTCTGTTTGATGTACTGCGTGCACATGCGTGTGCTTGACGGTGCTTGCATGTAGAGGACATAAAAAAGGCAATTGACAGGATGTCAATCACAGGTGTTTCACCTGTCAGAGCGGCGCTGCCGGTGAAGGATAGCTCTGACCTTCAGAGGCGACAAGTGAGCGAGGCGGCGCAATTAGGCCGTGCTCTGCATCCCTCCCAAAATGGCTTTCTCATGACATTCATAGTCAGAAGACCACACACACACACACACACACACACACACTCAACACGTCAATGTCACCTGATGAGTGCGTATCATCTCCCGATGAAACCGAAGACGGGGCGTGACCAGACGGGGAGGTGACACCCACCTGTTACCATAGAGATTTGATGGGAAGCGAACGCGAGGATTGTAAGTGAAAGTAAAGAGGGGATGGATTAATGCCAAATTAAGTTCAAGTTCATTAAATTCAGTTTCAGTCTGCAGGAGAAACTCGTCAAACCACAGAAGAATAGTCGACCTAAAACATTTAAAGCGACCACATTTCTCAGGCCTTCTTCTCATTGGTCTAGATGGTGTTGGATGCAGAGGACAGGTAGTTTTAGACGTCGGGTAAAGCAAACAAAACCAGGTTAGCGGTCACAGAAAATGGAGAGTGAGTTCAGGATGGTTAAAGGACGGCTGAAGCCCTGCGTTGCACAGAGATGGGCTCCTGATGAATGGCCCAACCTAAGCCCTCTTTGCGGTGTCATTAGGCAGAGAGGTTTGCCAGACGTGTCTAAAAGCATCGCGCAATACCTCTGCCCATTCATCACCATCCGGGACAGGGGGTGGTGGTGGTGGTGGTGGGGGGGTTACACATATTTTAAGTCATAACCTGCTTCTACAGTCTTACACGGTGGTGTGTATGCTAAGAATAGCCTCTATTAACATCACAATATGGTTGTTGCTTATTTGTGTAGCATCTGTGTGGCTGCATAAATTACAATTCTAATGTACAGAACTTAATGGATGTAAAAATAGAAATCGATGCTTCACATGCTAAGTTTGTCCTTTAATGTTGTCTCTGGTATCCACCGTTCCATTGGTTTTCCTCGGTGTTCTTACTCCTGGTGTGAAACATACACCACTATCTAACAAAAAGCAGAGGCCGGGTTGGTTTTCTTTTAAACTGGTCCAGCAGAGGTTTTATATCAAGCTGTAACTGTGCCTTTGATGGCATAGAGCTATTTTCATTCCCTTCCATTCTTGGCCATTAACGTTCAAATGACGACGACAGCAGATTATTTTCCAGGGCTAAGCTTAAGACTCATCTTTGTGATCTGAATGGCACAAAACTGTTTTACAAGTACACAGATGTGGTCACTTAGATAATTAGATGAGATAAGCATATTATCATGTTGGTAGACCCGGTATTTATCAGGTTGCTTTCATTACAAAAAGGGATGGAAAATGGTCATTGTAGGCTGGAGTGCATCTTACGTGAATTAAATGTTTTTGTTTTTTTTGTTCCCCCCCCCCCCCCCCTTTTAAAGTGGTTGAGGAGAATAGATAGCTAAGAGCGGTGAAGTGGCTGCGCTGTGTGTTTTGAGTGTCCACTTTTAGACAGACGCTCATCAAACAATGGCAGACACGGTTACGAAGGCGGAAGGCAAAAACTGTCAATCACTTTGCAGCCAATATACCTTCCATTTGAAGAAGCTGTCTGTCACCTGACATCCCGGGTCCTTCAACCTTACATTCGTTGTTGGGTTCTTTATAAAAGACTTCAGTTGACTATCGTTGTGATTGCCATTGCCCTTTTTGGAATGGCTCTATTTTTGTTGATGGTCAATATGGCTTCATAAATATCTTCACAAACTCTAAAATTCATGCTGTTTCTTATCTAAGACGACAAAACGATGAACTTAACTGCTCTAAAAGAGCAAAGAGAAGAGACTTTTCTGACCCAAGTCCAACACAGGAACATTAGATTAAGTTCTGGTCCACATTTGAATGCTGATGCTGCTTTATGTCGCTAATTTAAAAAAAAAAAAAAAAAAAAAGCTTTAATGGAAAATTTCTGAGTTCATTCAGGCTATTTTTGAGCGTTTTGTTATTAACACCTGTTCCATAATATACGTATAAATACATTAAAACTCACTTTGAGAATTCCCCACCTTCCTTAGCTCAAGGGTTGTTGTTTATTTTTCCTTTTGCTGTTTTGCCTCCGATTAACATAAAACATGTTTAAATCATCATAAATGGTCATTATTATTCTTTACTCAAGTCAGTTAGTAAAAGTCAAGTCAATAAAATAAAATGTCTGTCGTCAATCAGAGATTTGTGAGGAGGAAGTTATTGGTCATAACCTTTTAGCGGTATAACCAATTAGCCGTGTAATATCGTACATACAGCATCTGTCATGTACGGAAATAAATCAACTTTGAGGGATGCTACAAATATTTTTTTTAAAAAAATACAAAGCCTTTTTGTTCTGTCATTGTGATTTTTATTCTTACCCTCCTTCCCATTCATAGACAATAAACTGGCATTGACCCGAACCTTTCTCATTGCCTGTGAGCCCCATTATAAGAGAATATCTGGTGTTGATATTCATCCAGAAAAGCTTCTGGATGAGAGTTTGAGTGGGTATCGGTGTAAATAAATCCCCTATTTTCCCCCTGTGACCTAATCCGTACACTTTTATAATTACATTCCAAATCCTCCATTTCTTCCTTTTCATCCATCTCCTTTGTGCTTCATCTGCTTTGTGACCTGTGCTTTATTGCACAATGATCACAAATATCTCACTAATGTCGCCTGAATAGCTACGGTGTCCTTTTTGTATTGCGATCATGGTCCTTCTATTAATATCAGTAAAGTTATGAAGTTTTTTTTTGTTGTTTTTTTTGTTTTTTTTTGAAAGACTGAAATGGAAGAAAGAAAGAGCAAAACGCAGCTTGATGCATCGGTATATCGACTTCTTAACTACTTCACTTATGTTCCTTCCTGCTGCTCCCTTTTGGTTCTCCAACAGCTTATAAATAGGTACTCAGGGAAGGCAATCAGAGGGGAGAGGAAAGCAAAAGGAGTAAGCCAGGCATGATTACTACGAGAGAACACAGCAGGAGGTCAAGGGGAAAAATGTATAGCAGAAGGTTCCAAGGAGCTAATTGGCTTGCTGAGCAGTGAAAGCAGTCCCATCCATTCTCTTGGCTTTATTAAGACATGCCCTTCATTAGTTGAGTACAAAGGAGAAAGAGCAATGATCACATTTATCCTGGAGAGGTGGAGCTGGAGGTTTACGAATGAGTGTGTGTGAGTGTGTGTGTGTGTGTGTGTGTTTACTTGTGTCACAAGGGACATGTTTGTTGCAGTGTGAGAGTCGAAGGATGAGCAGAACCCGGAGACAGGGATAAGATGGATGAGGTCTGTGTGTGTGTGTGTGTGTGTGTGTGTGTGTGTGTGTGTGTGTGTGTGTGTGTGTGTGTGTGTGTGTGTGTGTGTGTGTGTGTGTGTGTGTGTGTGTGTGTGTGTGTGTGTGTGTGTGTGTGTGTGTGTGACCAGACCAGACGTTTTCTGTTTGCATTAAAAGCGTAAATGGCTGAACACAACACACACACACACACACACACACACATACACACACACACACACACACACACACACACACATATGCATGCATTCTTAACTATTCTTCATATACACAAATCACATGCATGAACAAAGTGCTGTTTATCCTGCCAGACTCCACATCGCTCAAAAAAAATTTGGACATTGCATTCATGATTTTTGCATCCTCGATGGGGGAAAAACACTTTTTAATTAAAGAGCAAGAAATGCTCGATGACAATCTGGGCAGAGAAAAGACCAAATTGAAAGTGCCAACTTTTAAATAACATTTATTGCTGCATCTCGACTCCCCCTCTCTCTCTCTCTCTCTTTTTTTTTTGTTCCCAGCAAACAGCTTTTAAGGTGTCAGTGACAACAACTAAAATCCTCGTTCCAGCATGTTAAAAGCCTTCAAAAACAAGGTTGTGAAGTGAGACTGTTTTCCTCCCACAGTCCACTGTGATCAAGTGTGGAAATGGAGGGATAAGCTGCCAAACACTGTGGGTTTACTGACCCTCACTAATCATCTTAAAATAAGTCACTAAGTGTTTCCTTGAAGTATTTTCCCAACCAAATTGTCCTTATATCCATATAATTTTTACTTTCAAACATGTATCTTTTATTTTCTTTGGCTTAATTCAATACTGATAATTCTATCATGGTCTCACTTGACCAGTTTGGACCAGTAGACTTTAACATTTCAGCTTTAACTGCGGCAGCAAACCAACTGTTGTTCACCTTGCTTTGGAATTCCTTCTCTCAAGCGTGAACATTAAAAATCTAAAAGCAGAAGGTTCAAGCAGTCCCTGCAGAAACCAATCAAACGCATCCTTTGCAACAAGGCAGATGCCACTCTTCCCGCCCCTTGTTCCTGCTGCTGCATCACTCCTGCACCCCCTCCAACCCCCCCCACCACCACCACCACCCTGCAGGCTATGATTAAGTCACCCGCTTGTGGGAATTCAGTTTTATGGCATCTCTCCAAAATATCAATGATATTTGCATAGAGGTATGTATTTGCACGGAGCATTCTCAGCGTTCCGATAATAATAGATTTGTTCCAGGTGATTTCACTGACTGAAATATAATGAATGGTGCTGAAGATGAGCGAGAAATGTGTTATTTCACGGCTGACGCGGCATCATTACACCAACGACGCTCCCCTGCTCATGCATTCCTGTATAGATGTGGTTCCATAACTAACGGCTCACATATGGGCAAGTTCCTGAGTTCAGCTGAGTGTGTGTGTGTGTGTGTGTGTATGTGCATGTGCATGTGTGTGTGTGTGTGTTCACAGACAAATTGAAAGACAGCAAAAGTAAGGCTCTTCTTTTCTGTTTTCCCGTTCCCCCTGCGTTCGCCCATGCATACATTATTGAGCGCTGAAGAACATTGTTCTACTGCATTAATTTTTCAGGGAGACAAGAGGGTGGACTGCAGACACACCCCATCCCTCAGCCGGGGGGGTGGGGTGGGGTTAGCCAAGTCACTCATGCGTTTGCTTTTACGCTTGTGTGCGTGTCTGTGTCGATTGTGTGTTTGCTCATGTATGACCTCTGACTGCAACTGATGTCTCCTTCAGTAAGGATTTTAAAGATCTAAGATTTTTTTTCTTAGATTTCCTTCCTCACACACTTTTTTTTACCGTTTTAACAATCCTGAATTCTCTCATCTGCCTGTTTGGAAAAAAAAAATGCTTCTGTGACAAAAAGGGAGAGAATTTTGGTGAAAAATGGATCAAAAACGATATTGGCGCGTCGGTTTAATGCAGTATTTTTTTACATGTATGATTTTAAAATGACATGACTCTCAGCTGTATTGCGTCCACACACAGATAGTAATAAGTCTTTCCAGCTAGATCTTGTGAGAAATTAAAACCGGCTTGCCTCTGAGAAAAAAATTTGTGTGTGCACAAGATAAAATGCAATTATAGAACAGTAATGGAGAACTATATATATACAGTATATATGAAAGTCAGTCTTTCCCACAGTTGGATTCTACCTTGTTTCAGCTCTGTTTGATGACATTAACATCAAAGTGCGGCTCTGCACGTCATTATCGCAGGTGGGGAATGGATCGCTGTAGGGTAAGTGATAAAGGTAAAGCGTGCGAGCTGAGAGCTTAGCCTGTCTCGGCTAAAGGTTAGCCCGTAGATTTATGACTGCCAGCCGAGCTATACGCAGAACATACTGCAGACACGTCGGATGTTTGAGCTTCTCTGATTGACTGTGGACAGACATATTTGTCTTTCAGCAGGTGTCAAATATGTGGGTCATGTCTTGTTTTATTAATGGCAAATGAAATCTACTGATTTCACTTCCTGATTTTTTTTCTCAATACACCTTTGGGAGGTGTAGTGTCTCAGATTTCACGAGGAAAAAACAGGCGAAATATACAGATATATACGTGAAAACTCTATTTTGAAAGCACAAATATGACTCTCAATCAAATTCTTATGGATGGGTTTTTTTTTTCTTTTTCTAATCAAATAAAATACATATAAAGATAAATAAGGAGGCACTAATGTAGTCGTGACCTTTACCAGATCATCTTCTCTTACCTACTTAGAATCAGTCTCTGAGACGGAGCGAAGGTTCAGCCCAAAAGCACTTGCGGGGCCAACAAGAGCAGAGATTAATGCCCAGCAGCGGGTCTCATGGGAAATGCAGTTCTGCGGGCGGGAAGAAGGAGGCATCACTGAGCTGTGAATGGAACAAAAGGGCCATGAGTAATGTGTTGGAGACATGCCAAATACCGCATGCTCTGGAAAGATGTGTGTGGGTTTTATTTTTATTTTTTGTGATTGCTTCTCTATAGAAATGTGTGTGCGTGGACAGAATGGTAATCGGCTGATTGGGTTCTGTATAATTCACATGGCGTGGTGTCCTGTGTGTGTGAAAACAGTGTAAATTAGCAACTGGCCTTGGGTTGGGGTGTCTCTAAAGGATGAGACCACACTCACGCACACAGAACACAAACAAATTGCACAGTTGTGTGGTGAAACATTTTGGATGTCTTCCATTTTCTATTTTGCATATACACACACACACACACACACACACACACAAACACACATACATGCAGCAAGAGTGCCAGTCCAGTATGCTAAATAAAGACAGACAGTGGAACAGATTTTCACACCCAGTGGGGCCATTAGCAGCTCGGTTAGACCGCTAGCAAACTTCCATCCTCATCAGTGTCGCAAACACACATTTGAGACACCTGCCATTGAATGTTGAGCACGTGATCACAGCGCAGGACACACACACTTGTGATCCATAGTTATCTTATCTATCAACACCAGGAAAAGATTTGCTATAGAAAGTCCAAATAGTATAAGTTTGCATGTGTGTGTGTGTGTGTGTGTGTGTGTGTGTGTGTGTGTGTGTGTGTGTGTGTATGTGTGTGTGTGTGTGTGTGTGTGTGTGTGTGTGTGTGTGTGTGTGTGTGTGTGTGTGTGTGTGTGTGTGTGTGTGTGTGTGTGTGTGTGTGTGTGCTGTGTCTGGGAGCAGCACCACCCTGCATCTGGAATTATGCACTTAAAACCAGGCCGGTGAAACGAACAGGTTGTGGTGAAATATCACCGTTCAAAATGTTAAACTGACCTGAACTTACAGGTATATTCTTGTTTTGTGCTTTTATTTTGAAAAGTATTTGCTGTATATTGTGTGTGACTTCAGAGCCCAAGCACTTACGGATGCTTGTTGAATTCAAAGGATTGTCTTGACCTTTTGTGAGGACAAAATAGTAGAAATATCCCGTACTTTAACTCCTGATATTTTAGAAAATAATTCTCCGAGTTCTTCTCAATTATGAATTCTCACCCCAGGCCAGGCATTTGTACCTGGCACTGTTCTCATTAATGAGAGACCTGATTTAATTGACTGTGTTCTTCAGACTTGTGAGAGTCCACTGAACACACACACACACACACACACACACACACACACACACACGCTTAGATACCCAGTCTTTCGGTCGACCTGGACCACAGCTCCAGGGAAAATCTTCTGCCATGAACTGTATGCAAATAAGGAGCCTCCATCCCGCAGTAATTGCTGTGTATTTCGCAGAAATTGCACAGTTTCTTTGCAGAAGTGTGATGTTTTTTTGTGTTCATATGCATTGCAAAATGCTTAACAACCCAGTTGCGTTGGTTATGGTGAAGGTGGATTTGCATTTTATATTATGGGCTGTGGAGAAAAAAAAAAAAAGACGAAGGTGAAGAGTGCTTCATTTGATGCTGGGGCCAGGGAATACACGGCGAGTGATGCGGGAGATCAATGCATCGGTTAATTGCACCTCGATCCGTGAGCAATCCCTCAGGGATGTGGTTGGCGAGGGAAGGTGGTGGTGGTGGTGGTGGTGGTGGGGGGGGTCAAGGTGCTTTTCTCCCTTCATTTAACTGAAGGTAAGACCCATGTAGTCGTCGTTTCATCCCACTCCCTTCATTACGTGTTCACGGTAACTAAAAATATTCAGTATCTGAACACGGATTTCGTGTTTTTGCTAACTCAGCTGATGAGAGAGTGAAGGAAAATAGGCGAAAACCAAAACAATGAGCTGAAGGACAATAAACGCTGGAGTGCATATGATTTAATGTAATATTACAGTAGTTTTCAGGGGTGTCTGGTTTATTTAAATTTATTTTTCCTTCCCCTGAGTTTGTGTTTCCAGCTTTGTGTTGCTGATTCTGCGGCGTGATATCACTGATGAGCTTTCATGGACTTCCTAATGAGAGCGACCGCTGGAGATACTCATCAGAAATCAATGTTTTCTTTGGCCTCGCACCTTCCTGTGGGTAAAAAGGCTGTGTTTGAGTGATACGCTTTCTCGTTTTCGTACCCCCACGTCTCCCCTCGACGTCTCTCTTTCTCCTTTTTTTTTTTTTTTTTTGCCTCCCCTCATTCTCCTTTAATCTCCCCCATCTGAGATAAAAGGAAAGCACACATCACCAGGGAACAATTAGTCTCACCCGTCTAACAATCACTATTGCACATCTCAGATCTCCCCTCATTTTTTGTAGCCCATCTTGTGCATTGAATTAACCCCCACTGCTTTGGGGAAATGCCCAAACACTTCAAATTTAAATGCCCCTCAGAGTCTCTTTTTACATTTTATCTCTATTTTTCATCCGTCAGAGTCTTTAGTCATGCCGTGACGCTTTTTTATTAATCATTTTTGTCACACTCTTTTTTTTTTTTAATCACTTAATGAAAGTTTTTTCTTGTGGATCTTCTGACAAGGCCTTGACTCCACAGTGTGACTTCCTTATTAGTTGTGTCTGTTCTGATTCTGCTTTTTTTTTTTTTTTGTGCTTCTGCTGTGTTGGGGCTCTCTTCATGTTTGATGAGATTGGGGGGGGGGGGGGGCACAGCACAGTGAAGATGACGGGGGGTAGGGGAACAAATTCCAACTTCAAAATGCTAGGTGGTGATGTGAGGTGAGCCTGACAGATCAATACTTTTGTTGTGCTTTATTGGTTCCTCCTGCCGTTCTCGGTTTGTTATAAATATGTATTTGTTGCAGCCGGTCCAGGATATCGAGGAATCAGTCTCAGGAGTAAGACAACGCACATGTTCAGCAAACTCTTTATACAATTACAAATAAAAAAATGCTGGAATTAACAATTATTAATAATTTATTGAGATGTTGAATATGTATTTTTATACTGCAGACAGCCATTTTTCATATGCAACCAGAAATGTAATGTGAACAAAAGCGATCCAAGGATTAACCCTTGAGGGACACCTAATATGGTGTGAAAGATGTAATAGAATGTTGACAGTGGAGAGATTAAAGTTTTTCATTAATGTCATGGTCAACTGTCAAAGACAGGATTTAAATTATTCATCGCAAAAATTATACGCATTAGTTTAAAGTTCACAAGAAAAAATAAATTCTGCAGCTCTGACAAAATCCACGCTGAATATTTTCACAGATATTGTTTTCCCCAACAAGCAAAAAGCTGATTTGACATTTTCCGTATAATGGATATTTGATGGTCATCATCTCTGAGGATAGAATTAAACCCAGGATTCTTCAAGAGTGCTTGGACACGAGCCATTTTATAGTAGATAAGGAGCCATTGGGGTACAATACAATCCATTATATTCAAATGAAAGCTCAGCAGGAACGATGTTGTGATGTTGGTTGTGATGCTGCAAGTCTTCTGAGAGTAGTTTCTAGTGGTGTCTTTACTCTGTGGAGTAGAGGTCAGTTAAATAATAATAATAATAATAATGGTGATTAAATGTGCTTTTGAGTGAAATTCTCTGTATTTTATTCCTATCAGAGGAAAGATATCTGAATCTTTGAAAATGTAAATCAGGAAGAATCCACACCATCCATCAATAATCATAGATCATTTTGACAATTTAATTCCAATGCATGATTATCAGTCAGTTTGATAATTATATTATCCAACCACCCAATTAACGTGTTCTATATTTACAGTGATCATTTCTGGTTTTTGAATTATTTATCAAGGGGTTTTGATGTTACAACCATTACGGATCTTGACGGTAAATGTGTCGATCGGTTCGATGCCCAATCTATCATTTTGAAAGGAGTTACTTGAAAAAATGTCCTTAAACTTTGCACCTCTTCCATTCTATTTCTGTTCTCATGTTCACGTTGGCGCCTCAGGGTTCTTGGAGGCGTGTGGGCGTTCTTTATTCATATGGATGTTGAGCTTGTTTTCTGTTTGTTTCATTAACAGGCATTCTGAAACCTCATCTCTGCTCTTTGTTCTTTGCAGATGACGTCCCTCCTTACTTTAAAACAGAGCCGGTGCGCAGCCAGCTCCACCTGGAGCGCAACAGGCTGGTCCTGACCTGTATGGCTGAAGGTAGCTGGCCCCTGGAGTTCAAATGGATCCACAACAACACAGAGCTGACCCGCTTCTCGCTGGAGTACAGGTGAGAGCAAACTGCTGGTGTAGAGATAATTAGCTCCAGATATATCACACATTATTCTTTTCGCACAATATTATTAAAAGGTTTTTCATTCCAGCTTAAGCTTTGACCTTTTAATTTATTAATTCTGAATGATCGTGTCTCAAAACGTGACTTATATTTCATTTATCATACCTGGTCTTGCTGAATAATTTAAATCCAAAATTGTACATTTTGTAGAACAAAAATAGCAACCAAAAAGTATTAAATCATTGCTTAGAAATTCAACTGAATCCCAGGTAAGCTTAGCTTAGCTCAGCGTAGCAGCAATTGCTAATTGCATTCTCAAATTAAATCCAGGTGATTTGGTTCAATGTTGTTGCCCTTTATATTACACATGATCCAACACATCGTCATCAGACAATATCATTTAACATAAAAAAGGAAGTAGCTCTTACTCTCTCGTCAGGTGTGTGACCTCCATCACACACCAGAGACGCAGTTCAAGGAGTGAATGAGGGTTTGGCGAGAGGCGAAGCATCTTTAATGGTAACTGGGAGATCCGTTGAGTCTAACACGGCTCTTATCTCACACAGCAATGTGTGTACATGTGTGTGTGTGTGTGTGTGTGTGTGTGTGTGTGTGTGTGTGTGTGCAAAAAAACAGGGTAAATGACACACAAGTGGATTGGAAAGAGGTTTGTTGACACACACTTTGCTGCTCCTAGTTGAGCTGTTACTTTGAGAGAAAAAAAAGTGTGTATCTGAAAACAACAAGGTGAATGCACCAGCGACATAAGTTGGGTGTTTTGGGTTTTTTTTCACAATGATCTCCAGGGGGCGATAAGACCAGAATTGGAACATGGGGTTGGGAAGGACACATAACGGTATTGTTTTACTGGAGCCCTCAGGACGCCTTTGACTGAGTGACAGATTGGGTGATGAAAAAAAGTACTCGGGCTTAAATCTGCAGAGGATTGTGCATGTGTGTGTGTGTGTGTGTGTGTGTGTGTTGACTGTGTAAAAAAGTGACTTCAGATTTACTATGAGATGGTTTTCCATCCTCATAGTACTCAGGAATAAATGTAGATGCAAAAAAAAAATGACACTATAAAGAAATACCCTGATGTACAAAGGCATGGGAAAATTATGTATTGAATTCAATGCAGCTGCTGAAAGGCTGCAACAAAAGTCCATAACTGTGCGCTTAACTCCGCTGTAATTGAAAAACATATCGATCTTGTTCAACTTTAAGGTGCTTTTTTTGCTTTGTTTATTGTATCATTACCGCTCCTGGCTCCTGGGTCGGTTCAGCTCGGCATGTTCATGATGCAACGCACCCCATCTTGACTCAGTGAGGTATATCTGTCGGGATACGGTCCAGGAGTCGTAATGCATGAAGACACCAGAACGTAAATGATAATAAAGGAATCACAATTTGTCTTTAAGCGCTTTTACTGCATCTTTCTAAGCTGAGCTGTTGGTTTGCAGGTCAGATTGAGTCGCTGTGCTCTGCAGCACTGCAACATCCTGTTTCGTGTGGAAACACATTATGAATAAAAGATACGATCTCAGAGACCGAGTGCAATACTTGTGCTTTTTTACATAGAGTGTATTGTGTTTTCCTTTGTAATATTTGTGCGTCTGTTGTTCTGTTTCTGGGTGTGTGTTCCTTGTCATCCCTCAAGTCACCCTTTCCCTGCACCAGGAGTGTATTTGAGTGGAGCGACCCCCTCTTCCCCCCATATTAATGAGGTTATAGTCGAGGTCCCCGCTGCTGAGTGCTGCTTTAAGTATTGACACCATGCGACTTGACCTTGTGTCCCCTGGCTGCAGATCAATACTGCAAGGTGTGCGTGTGTGTGTGTGTGTGTGTGTGTGTGTGTGTGTGTGTGTGTGTGTGTGTGTGTGTGTGTGTGTGTGTGTGTGTGTGTGTGTGTGGATTACAATTCAGCATGTAAAGTGTGTGCATAAGTGAGACACTACATCACTACAGATAGTAGCATCCAACCAGCCACATGCACTTCTTTTCACGCCCTCCTTCAGTACGTTTGAAGACGTATACCCAAATTAAAACTGAGCTTACCGTAATTATTATGGAGGAGAATATCCAACTCTACATGGTTGTTCTAACCGTTAGCCAATGGATTATCCTGTTTTAGTTGATGACACAGTTGGACTGCACAGTGTCTGGTCAACACAAACAGAAACCACAGGAGGAGGAGGATTTCCACTGTTCTCCGTCAGACACCATGCCACCAAATAACCGAGAAAACTGAATGGATTAATAATCAAAACCTCAGGAGTCATTTTGTTGTTTGACGTTGAGTTGTTTGCAGGTTTCTTTGGTGGTTATTCGGTTTCTCTGTAGGGAATATAATCCTGTCACACAGTTTTCATGTTGTAATAAGATGGACAGTCACCCCCAAAAAAATAAATAAATAAAAAGTGGAATGACAAACATGACATCTTCAGCATCACAAAGTTCAAATTGATTGACTTCCTATCTGCTTGTTTACGGAGCCCTGGTGTTTTTGGATGATGATGATTATCTTTCTCAATTCAAGTCAGTGCAAAAGAAGATGTTTCTCTGTCCACAACAAAAATATAGAAGAGGAATCAAATTTTTGACAGCTAGTATCTTAGCGCTAGCATCAGAGACTGACTGTTCTTTACTCAGAAACAGGTCTGTATTACATTTCTAATTATTCAGTATTACATTTCTAATTTGTATGTAGGCGATCATCGGTATGTCCCGTTCCATTTCTGTATAGATCAGAAAATGGAACGGGAAGACATTTTCCTGATTTTGTCACCTAGAAAGATTTTACAAATTTATCTTTATCGATCCGTCCAATCAGGGACTGAATGATGGGCAGTTTTCCTTTCATTGGCCACGTGACTAAGCAGAACTCCTGAGTCCACAACACGTCCATTCTACACTCAACACCAACTCCAGTACCATCGTAATGGGAACATTCATCATGCCTATGGGTCCATTTTTTAAATTGTTTTTATTCTTACCTGCTTTTTTTTTATTGATCACATTATGAAACATACAGTATCTGTATAAACACAAGGACATGTGATCGCAACACTGTCACACTAAAGTGCTTTTATGCATTTTCTAATCGTTTAGTGTTGAACTATATTTCAGTTAGAAACCAGAGGGGTTGCTGATGTGTTCAGGCTCCCCTTTCATTAACTTCACATTAGTCCAAATAAAAATGTCGCTACTGGTCTTTTAATTCATTATATAAAGTTGCTTGTAAAATATCTCATTATCCCGTGTTCATCATCTGATAGATAATATGAAATATGGAATTCATGAGTCCAGAAATTAGTGGATCAAGATGAATAAGTTAAACGATATAATCAGAAAAGAAATAGGTTAAATTGAAAAGTTTAAATTAACATATAAAGAAAAAAATCAAATAACTAGTCAACCATACTAAGGATGTGGATAAGCACCAGCTGATACATTTAATAATTGATTGTTGCTGATACTTTATTGGCATGTCTGGGTAAAAAAAATGCATGAAAATCTCCTCAAACACAGTGAGAATGGAATGCATTGCCTTATGGGTTTAAATATTGGTGTAAAAAATACTGTGTGATTTAAATAAATTAGTCAACTAATTACAGAATAAAGTTCCTTGAAAGTGGAGACGCCACATGTGTCTTTAATGGACTGTGTATGAATGCATTCTAATGGAAACCTGCTTTCATGGGGATCAGCAGTGACAAATTATAAACACAACAAAATGATAAAGCATCCAAATGAATTATAATAAGCGGTGACAAATGTGGTCGACAGTAGTAAATAGTCTCCATCAAACAGATGTCCATTTCTTTCATCCTTTGAGAGCATATGGAGTCCGTCCCTCAGGGCCTGTAGATGAATTACCTGCTATTGATTTCCAGTGCTTAAGCCAGAAGTCGCCATTACCTGTCATGTGTTGTATGTGGTGGAGACTTAGAAGAGGGAACAAGAATGGAATGAACCCTCACATCCCGTAGACTTAAGATTGGGACCTCGATACCCTTTCGAAATGACATCTCAGCGGCGTGTGGTGGAGTATCGATTGCAGTTGGACCCCCAAGACTTCTGGGGATTCACCTTCAGCTCACAGTAGACTAGGTAAATGTTCGACTGATCTATCGTTACATGGGAGCATTTTGCTTCACAAGCCTATAATCATCCTGTTGGAACAATGAGATGCATCAATCCATCACCATCCGTAAAATAATCACGCCTGTCAAAATGAAAAATTAACCGACGCTATTGCTTTTGTTTAGATGATACGTCACGCACAAGCTGTTGATATCCTATATGAGGGAACTCATTAGTAAAGTAAAGTCATATTAAACTTTTATAAGAGGGTGATGGCCTTTTCATAAACTCTAAACATCGTAATGACAATTAAAAAACAAAACAAAAAAACAACATAATTAAAAGTGAGCCATGAAATGCCATGCTACGATTTTATTACCAGCTGTAAAAAAAAACAAAAAAAACAATTGTTGTGAGACGTGATGCATTGTGAGGGATCGGTTTCAAATGATTTGTTGTGTTTAAGCAGAAATAATTAAATGATGGAAAAAACATAAATGCATGGGATTTGATGTTTTTTGGATCGCGATCAGACCCACGTTGTGTTACTGGAATTAACAAGTGTGAAGCTATTTTAACATTCGTAGATTCTAGTTTTACCAGTCACCTCCTATCTTCCCTCTGCAACCACTCCCTTCTTCTAACCTCCTCTTCGCACCAGTTCGCCCTCTTTTCTTTTGTCCCTCTATTTGTCTTCCTGCCACTTCTCCATCTAATCATTTCTCCTGAGTGGGGCTAATTAAAGGGGATCTGACAGAGTGTGCTGACCATGGGAACATCAATCAATCTCTGTCCAACACTGTGAGCCCCCGCTGATCCCCCAACTCCCGCCACCCCAACCTGCTGCCTGTCCTCACAGGTATGCAAAGGTTAATTGTATTCATTATAGAAGGGACAGAGTGAACGAGGCCAGACAGAGCGAGTGAACGCTGGCTAAAGTCACCCTGAGGGTTCCGAGGGGCTCCTGGGCAACTTCTCGGTAGGCCTGGGCGAGGTTAAATTTGGAGCGTCGACACCACCTGTCAGCCATCTCTCTCTTAAACTTCACTTCTTTCCCCCCCTAAAATGTAATGTGATTAATATTTGTTCCTTCTTTCGCTTACACACCAGTCCTTCATCTATCCACCTATTCCCATGTCTGCCCAGCAACTACAGTATTTTCCGCACTATAAGATGCATTGGACTATAAGGTGTACTGGACTATAAGGTACACTGGACTATAAGGTACACTGGACTATAAGGCGCACTGGACTATAAGGCTCACTGGACTATAAGGTACACTGGACTATAAGGCGCACTGGACTATAAGGCGTACTGGACTATAAGGTACACTGGACTATAAGGTACACTGGACTATAAGGTACACTGGACTATAAGGTACACTGGACTATAAGCCGCACTGGACTATAAGCCGCACTGGACTATAAGCCGCACTGGACTATAAAGTGCACTGGACTATAAAGTGCACTGGACTATAAGGTGCACTGGACTATAAGCCGCACTGGACTATAAGGTACGCTGGACTATAAGGTACGCTGGACTATGAGGTGCACTTTTTGAGAAAATTAAAGGCTTTTAAGGTGCACCTTTATAGTGTGGAAAATGCTGTATATATGGAGGAAGTCCCCCAATTAGTTGATTAGGCCACCAACAACTTCCATCAACCCATTTTTTGTTGGTTCACTATGTAGAATGATATCCTCCATTCTTAAAGTTGAAATTAAAGTTTAAAAAAACAAAAACAAAATGTGTCTCAGACTGGAAGAACTGGGTGCTAATTAGCACATTACTAATTAGAATCAGTGTTTCAGGGATTTTTGGAACCAGACTACAAGAAAGGAGTGACAAAGCATCCAGGAATTTCCTTACAGATGTGAGTCATAGACAGACCAGTGAGAAGAAAAACAAAACAAACCAGAATTGCATGGATAAATGAGAGAAATGTATCTGTCTGTGCTTTTGAAGAATCCTGAAGGCATAGAGATGTCTGCCTGATCAAAGTCTGATTGACTTAAAAAAGATTTTCTAATACTCTACAGACAAAGACGGATGAAATATTTAGATTTTATGTTAGTTTCCATTCAGCTAACTGTGCGGATGAGGTATGTCTGCTGCTAACAGCACTGATAATAAGAATGTACTTTCCTTCAAGTGTTTTCAAGTAAATTAGAAGAGATATTGTCTCAACCAATCCCACGGTTTAGTTTCTACGCATAAACCAAGTCAGATTAAGTTAAATGTTGTACTCACCTTGCACAGGTTGCCCATTTCAGCGTCTTGTGTCCTGCTCACCGTGGGTGGAGGCAAGACTGTCTGTTGACCAGTAAAATCGAGAGTATAGCTCCTTTCTTTTTTTGACTTTCTTATAATATCTTGCTATCTTTTGAAGAGACTGAAACATTCCTACCTTTTCATGAGGATTATTTTACAAATTAACGTGCAATGACTTTGGAGGCCATCTTAACTACAGCTTGTCAGGGTATTCAACTTTACATAGCCGTTTCTTTTAAGTACAATTTAATTCAACATATTTTACTCTTCAGCGTTTGAAGGACTGTAACAACCTTTTTTTTCCCCCCTTCTTATCAGACTCTTTTAGAATATGTTAATGTGTGTATATCCAGTCAATTGCAGAACAGCCAAGAGGAGTAATGTTTGTTTATGCAACATCAAATATGAGTGCTTATTCTGGAGGAACAATTTTTATAATGGCTCCTGTTATGTGCTGCCCCAGACCTCAACTGTGTCTTTATTTTACAAGCATTAAAACTTGTCTGCTTGTTGAGAGCGTTCCTGAACTTTTGAATTGCTCCAATTTTTTTCTTCTCTTTCATTCACTTTGCAGTCTTCCCAAACATTTATTCATGCAAAAAAATAATATAAAAAAAAGCAACTCTTGAAACAAAAGGTTACATCACACAAAAACTTTTTCAAGAACTTCCATGGTGGTTTCTATAGAAACTGGCGCATTCCATCAACGAAGGTCGCATTCTGCCTGGCAGTGCGCTTAGCGCATCACGCAGGAATATGACAACAGAAATGGTGAGCGTACTCCTTGCGACAGCTGTTTCACCTCCCACAAGAAGCATATATTTTGACAAGAATGTGTTGTGCAACAGTGAGTCGAATTAAAGATACACAACTTCCATCTAAGATTCCATTAGAGACTGTCTGCCCAACAGCTTTAACGGTCGCCCGCTCCATCTATCTCCCACTGTACTGCAATATATTGGTTATTTGAGGATTGTTAAAAAGCTGATTCTTGGCATTCTGAGCCGTCTGGATGCCTGATCTCTGTAGTGAATTACTCGAATGACTCAATATAGACCGAATCCATTCTTTATCTCTCACAAATATACCCCTGTGTATTGCCCATGTCAGAAAGACACATGCAGACAGTTAAATGGACATCGATCACTGATTATCTATGGGAATCTCTGTCTCGACTTAGTAGCTCATAGCTTGAACAGATGCTGCTCTCTAACAGTATGTTCTACAAGATGATGACGAGGAAGCTCACACACACGAATGTAAGGGACCTTTAGGGATTCGTTATGTACTTTTCATAAAGGTAAGCAGGCTCTGATGTCTCTCCAAGAGCGTTGTCTTTGTAGTCTCAATTATGCGAATCATATAAGAAGGGGTAATGATAGACTGTTTTGGAGAGTCCCTCCTCCGGGGCATTCATGCTGTTGCAAATCAATCGCGCATATGAAAAGTAATTAAGTAAAATAATACAGTCAATGTGTGAAGAATGAATGAATGGGGAGCTTGAGTGAGAAGCCGAATGGTTGCATCGCGTGGGTCCAACTGGAAGATTGTTGCTTTCGGAGTGCAGGCTTTAATTTTGTTTGACATTATTTAGCAGTCTAATTATCAAGTAAATTATAATACAATGAGATTTATGAAGAAATCTAACTCTTAGTGAACAGTGTACATGTTTCTTTGCGTTGAATATGTAACTTCAATGGGTCTTGAAAGCTCCAAGTGCGTGTTTATCCTTTTTAAGGTGTGTTTTCATTCAAATTAAACCTAAAATTTTAAGTTACCTCTTATACAGATTTTTTGCAGAATGTAATTCACAGGAGATTTTTAAATAATAACTATGATCCAGCTGAATCAGCATCCTCATTTCTTCCTCTGGTGTCAGATATGACTCATGATGTGTATGTGTTTGTTAAAGGTATCTCATCCCTTCGTTGGATCGCTCCCACGCCGGCTTCTACCGCTGCATTGTGAGGAATCGGGTCGGAGCCCTCCTGCAGAGGAGAACAGAAGTGCAAGTGGCCTGTAAGTGTCGTTTCACATGCATTTCATTCATTCAAGGCTCAGACGCTGCTTATCTGCCTTTGTATGAAGAACTAAACACAACCGACAGATGCTACCGGGGTGAAAGTTCTACCTGCACTCCATTCGGCGTATTATCCACCCAGACAGCTGTTCCACTCAGAATTCCTTATTAGATTGATATTGTTGCTGTGTTTGTTTTTAACTTTGCTTCATTTCAATATGACCGCAGTGTATTCCATCCTTTTTCGTCAACAACATCTGTCACTTATTTGCAAAAACCAGGCTGAGATTCAGTGTTTTGGTAAATTTCCATCAGCAGTTTTTGACTGCTTCCTGCCCTCATGTTGTTTAGGAGATATTACAAACCCGCTGTAGAATCGTCTGCTCTGTTGTCACATTATATATACACCCCCCCACCCCACCCCAGTTCTTAATCTCCATATGTACAGTCATGTCACATCCATTATGCCCACTTCCCAGGGTATGCCAGGTTTATTGGGTTCCCCATGTTCCATTTACATTGGAGTGAATGTGACGCTGTTGTACCTGAGTGAACGATGCAGCCATGACCGGTCATGAGACAAAAAAGAGATGGGTTGGAGATGAAGAGGGCCCAAGTGTCCCCCCGGTCTTCTTCTTTAATTATGAGTCCAAAATGTTCCTGCTACAGCCGACTGCATCTCCTTCTCTTCCCTCAGTCGGACTTTTTTTTGCCGCCGCCACTTTTCCTTTGTTTGCAGTCGCTTTCCTCCCTCTGTCTTCACATCATCTGTTTTCTGGCCACCTTTTCTTTTAAATTCTTGGCTTCCACTTCACTGTTTCTCTGTTTATTTCAGTAATCCCCACCCCACCACCCCACATAAGCCAGCCATAAAAGTAGGGAGCATGAGACAGACTGAAAAAGGAGAAATAAGTATAACAGCAGAAATGGAAGAGTTGCATAGCAAAGGAAGAGGGGAAGAAATGATACAAGCACAATTAGGCCTGCAGAGACAACTCAGGGAGAGATCAACATGTTCAGACTGTAGAGTTTGGGGAAACGGTGGAGGACACATCGTCACATCACCTAAACTGCAGATAAAAAATATGACTAACTTGAACTTTTTTTATTCTCTCTGGATTCCTACATTTATATGGATTTTACTTCTAAACAATGTAACATTGATCGACTGTTTGATTGATTCATTGATTGTAAAAAACAAAAAAAAACCCTGTCCTTTTCCTGTTTTCTGAGGATTAAATAGAAAATCTTTCTTGGGGTTGATGCTGATGAATGTTTACATCCTGTACATTACAGACATGCACAGTTAAGATCAAAACCTAACCTGCTGTGACTTATATAAATAGGCAGAGCTGGGATCAGGATTGTTAGCGTGGTATAATCAGCTTTTAAGATAAAATGAGACAATAAGGGAATAAAACCACTTTAACAAATTAAAATTATGAGAACATAATAAAATGGTGGCAGCGCCGGCCATCTACCATGTTGAGTATTGTGCACATTTAGTATAATCAAATTTGATTGGGCTTTTTGCATCCACACAAGGGGATGCCGAAAATGAATATGAGTCAATTCAACATCCCAGTTTCTCCCTCTGTGACTTGTTCCATTTTAATTCATTCTAGCCTTCCCTAGTAAACCGTGAAAAACACGGCAACAGCATGGGTCTGTCCATCAAAGTGGCATTGATGAAACATTTCACAACAGAAAGCACATCGTAAAAGCTTAATGGCCGACAAAAGTTGGCTGCAAAAAAAAAATGGAGGGAAAAGGATGGGGAAAATTGTGCCTTTCTGACTGGCTCTTTTTGGTTTCTTGTTGGTCTTTCTTCAGTTATGGGCAGTTTTGAGGAGGGTGAACGATCCCAGTCCATCTCTCAGGGGGAGGGCGCCCTTATCCCAGCGCCACGCATCCGGAGCTTCCCCCAACCCCAAGTCACCTGGTTCAGAGATGGGCGGAAGATTCCACCCAGCAGTCGTATGTAAGTGCTTTTTTTGTAAGAGTCTTTTTATTCTTTACTGTTACTGTTGAGGTCTTTTTAATCCTTATTGTTCGTGTTGCTAGTTTTGCTCAAACATTTTTTTTTTCTAATCTAATGAGGCTCAAAACCAAAGTATGGATGACTCTATAAGGTCATGTAAGCTACATTACTACTCCTACTACTACTATTTTTTTATAATTCTATATGGCGGTGCACGGTTGTTTGCATCCATGAATATTTGTCGGTTGGATGTTTGTATTTGAGGACTAGCTGTATACGTTCAAGCGGAGATAGCGGGTGAACCCAACTGTCTAACTCCATCCTTCAGGCTGTTTGTTTTTTCTTCTTTTTATCTCTATCATCGAATTAAATTGATGTGATTATTTAGATTGTATGCATCTCCTTCTGGAGTCGTCAAGCCATTAAACGATTTTATTCAGACGTGCAGCACTACTTACGGAGCTCTTGGGATTTACTAAACTGATTGAAGGAAGGAATTTAAGGGAAAAAAGGAGATCAAATTCAAAGAGCTCCAGTTTTCTCAAATAATAATGATTAAAGTTTATTTCAACTCAAGAATGTTATATTCCCTCAGCTTTGGTGGGTATGGTATGTCTTGTCTCATAGTTGTACTAACACATACGTCTACTCCCTAAACCCATTAAAAACAAATCTCTTCAAATGTAGGGTAATAATCTTGATAAATCTCCCAATTCTTTTTCAGAATACCTAGAATGATGTGAAAGCTATTGTTAGGAGACATCCCACACAGCTCCAGTCAAAGTCAGGGTGCTTATGTCTGTCTTCCGATGATTTGGTATACCTTGGGTTGTTTCATGGTGTATTATTTGGTGTGAGTGCCCTATGAGTATCTACCTGCACATGGGCATGTGTTAAAAAGGCACTTATCCCCATCTCATCACATCTGCATCCCTCCGTACTGGGAAGTGACCTTGCCCTTGGTTAGAGTGAATCTATTTTATCAGCTACTCATCATCAGTAATCATATCCTGACCTAGAATAACAATGAGACAAGTGCCCAGACTGAGTGAGGAGCTGAAGGCTGGAGATGGCCTCGGGAAGGCCGCTGGCTTCGATTTTGTTCTGACCTGTTGTGGAAATATGGATTACTTTTTGAGAAGGCGTTAAGGAAAAGGTCAAACATTTGTGACATGTGGAGCTCAGCGAGGATGATAAGACTCCCACAAGTGGGTATTTCTAGAGGTTACTTTTATGAAATTTTGACAAATGATAGACACACTCTTTCAAGTCTTATTAGTTTCACATTTCTTTCATTCAGCTCATGCTCCTCTCACATTTATTATTGTCACATTTATTTCTTCTGTTGATGTCTTTGTCTCTCCCTTCTCTCTCACTACTTTTGTCTCCATTATCAGCCACCCACTGTGTGCTTCACTACTCTTCATCTTCAATTCCTAGCCTCTAGCCCTGACAATAGTAATTCCGCACGCACTACCAAGGTCACAGTTTGCAAATGAGCACCGTTGATAACAGGCGGCCTTTTATATTGAAAATCATTTAATTGAATTTGATTTGCGCCACTAGCCTTCACTCAGTGGAGGCATTGGACTGATAGGGAGAGCTCCAAAGAGAGAGTTCTGGACTGAGCTAAATGTTGATAAGGGATCTTTCCAGGGACTAGTGCCCTCCAGACTTGGTTCCAGTTGTGTGGACTCCATAAGCATTGTAACCGGCCTCAATACATAATGGTTATATTCATTATAGGACTCCATGTTCCATCTGCAAGAACTATCTGTTCAAAGCGCCCATGCTCCGCACTGGAACAAGGAAATGTAGGGAACGTTAGTGGACTGCAGGGGGGGAAAAAACGTGGTGACCACTTCCTTTCATTTATAATATCACTCTTATTTTTCACACTGTGCATTTTTTCCCATCTCTCGTCATTGTCCGCTGTTCAAGCTATTCTTACTCAGGTGTCATAACTATAATTTGCAGGCTCCCAGGGGTTCCTCCGGCTTCTTCCCTCCATGCTTTGCAAAATCACACCTTAGCCATAGAGCAGAGGGAGAAAAATACCCAGAATAACTCCTGTGATCACCTCCAAGCAGTCTGGCTTATAGTAAAAGCAATGCATGTTTTCTACACTTGATATTGTATTGGATAAAAATTCACATTGTTACTAGCTTGTTGAATACTGTGTTTTGCAGGAAATGCTTTTCTATGTGTGGTGTAAATTATAGTTGAAGGCTAGAAGAGGATGTTCTTTTAATGTTCTTGCCTTATTTCAGTACAAATGTGGGATTGTTGTTGGGGCAGATGTTAAAATTTCTTTCAATTCTGATCAATGATAATTGATTACAAGAGTAATGTCATTCAGACTTCCCCTTTGTTTCATGTTGCTCATAATTTTACAGGTTTTCCTAAAATCGACTATGATGATTGTATAAATCAAATCCATAGTAACCTAATCATACTCGAGCTGTCCAGGCTGTATTTGTTGCAACACTTTTGTACAGATTGACTGACATAAATTCCAACTCATTCTTGCAGAAAGGTTTCAGGTTTTCAGTGACACAAGGGACTTGGCAAGACTCATATGGTTCAACAGAAAAGGGTTTTGGCAACAGAATGGCAAACAAAGCACAGGTATCAAAAACCAACAGGCAAAAATCACAATCAGGCATCACAAGGAACAGGCTTAGATCTGAGGCAAGCAAAATCTGAGAAAGAACAGAATATGAACAACACTTCCAGAAACAACCAGAGCAATAATTCGGCACTGAATGCCAGTCCTGGTGCAGCTTAAAAACCAAGGCCGATTAAAAAAGTGCTGGAAGTTGTAAAGCACTGGGCACTGCGGATAGGTCGCTACACTTTTCACTCAACCACTTAAGTTTCACTCAAACTTAAGGAAGTTTTACAGTTAGTCAGCACATCTTTACTGGACCGTGATGCGCTGGCGACGTGTCCAGAGCACACCCCGCCTCTGACCCACAATCCAGCGACACTCTTGACCCAAAATGTAGAAAAGTGGCAATAGACAAGATAATTACAGTTGTCTCCTGTACAAGAAAATGGATGGATGTATCTTTACTGGATATGATTTATGTTTCTTTATTATCAGGCTATGTACCACAGTCATAAGGCAGCTGTAATCAAAGCTATTCTTTAAACTTCCACTCTTGATTCAGCTTTCCCTTTCTCTCTAAGATCTTTCAGAAAGCAGTCACCAACCCGTTGTGAGATTTGATCCATAACAACAGTGAGGGTTTTCCTTCAGGCTTCAGAGTGCAACATAGTACTGATATAACATGAGTGAAAGTCAAGAATGACTTTCTAATTGCATCAGGCGAAAGACTTAGATCTTAGTGCTGCATTTGACACGTTGAACTCCAAGTTGTTTTACATCTAATTGGTAGTTAAAGAGATGCACTAAGCTGGTTTAAGTCCTATTTATCAGAACAATCGCAGTTTGTTCATGATAATAATGAATCCTCCATGCAGACTAAAGTTAGTCTCTGAGTTCTACGAGGTTCTCTGCTTGGGCCAATACTGTTCACCTTATATGTGTTCCCCTTTGGCAAAAATTATTAGGAATTTCCAGTAACTTCCGTTGTTATGCCAATGATAATATTTGTTGAACAAGCCAGAAGAAAGCAATCAGTTTGTTAAACTCAAGGCAGGCTTTCAGGTCACAAACTTGGATGACCTGTATTTTCTGATATTAAACCGTGTTAAAGTTGTAATTGGCACCAAACATCTCCAAAACCTTTACATAAAGACACAATTACTGTACTTGGGATTCCCTTGGCCTCCAGCTCCACAGTAACCTCTGAGTTTTCTGTGACAAGGATGTCAGGATCAGGAACTCCCACATAACATTAACCTCAAGCAACAAAAATCAGGCACATCCTCTTTTAGACAGATGCAGTAAAACCAGTCAGTGCATTTATTACTTTGGCTAGCTGGATTATTCCAATTTGGCTGCCCCAAGACATTCCGTCAGATTCTGCAGTTGATCCTGATTTTCTGTGGCACATGTTGTGACGGGAACCAGGATGAGATACCCTTGCAAGGAAGATAAATGGGAATATCTCCAACCAATCAGCTATTTTGTGTATCTGGAGAAGCCTTTTGACTGCGACGCCCAAGGTATCCTATGGGGATCGAAGGATCGGTTACTGTTACTGTCCTACTGCTCTGACATTAACAATGTATTTTATCAACTTGGAAATGGAATCTGGAAATAACACACACTCAGGACTGTGATGTGTGAAGGGAACCCCCATAAACCTGATGAATACTGCATTCCCGGCCTTTCCTCTACCAGTTGTACCCCAGCGGCTGTGTCGCAATGAGCTGCAGTGCCGGCTGCCTTTGCATTTGGCCCATGTAGCTGTTGTTCTTGGCAAAGGCAAAGACTCTTGAGCTGTATCTCCCGGTACACCCACCAACTTGTGGATTTACCTATTGTCGTGTGTCTCTTTGTTGGAATTAGCTTTCTTTATTCTTTTTCAGTCTATAGGTCTTTGTTTGACTCAGTATTGAAATTTACAACCACACACTGACATGGGCATCCAGTCACGGATCTGATCAACCTTAGCTTTCTTTTTTTGTTGCATTACAGAGCAGGGCGCAAAGAAAAAAAGGAGTTATTTAGCACCAGTAGCCATTATTTTTCCTTTATTGAGTGCGAATGCATTTGGCGGGGTCTTTTCCATTCAGCTAGTGTGATTTGTTGTGTTATGTTGGAGACCTAATGTGCTGTATAATCCGAGACTCCTTCAGTAAACACATTTGCCTGGAATGGGGCTGCTCTTGGGAAGGTGAGTTTGCCCCTGGATATAGCGGTGGTGGCTGTCCTTCCACTATTTCATCTCTGACAACAATTTACCACCCACTGCCTGGGTTTATCTCCATTAATCTTTGCATTGGCACTCGGATATGGATATATCTGCGTCGTAAATGTCCCTGTTAAGTCAGGGTGCAATACATGGGTCCTGACCTGGAGAAGATGGTGGGTGCCCTACATGCATCTATTAGGGTTTTCATTGTAAAATAATTTTTTGTTCATTAATAAATTACTGTCTGTAAAACATGGTCAACAGGGAGAAAATCCACCAATCCAATTATGTTCCATGTACTACTTGAGACAGTGACCCTGCTTCTCATTCAATTTACTGCTTAAGTAAATGTTTCCTAATCTATTTATAGTCTCAGTCTGTAGCTGCAAGTCTTCTTCAATACAACGTGATGAAATGATTGCCCTATTTAGAATAAAACAGGCAGTATATTGTGCTGCCTTGTGATTGAGAAATAGCTCCCACGATTTGTCATCAGGTCAGACCTACTCAGCATCCTTTTCAGTCTCATTTCAATGTGGCTGCTTTCGGCTCCTTGACACCAAGACGGTGACGGCCATAATGATAGACTCAAGGTTTCATTATCGTAGTCCACAAACCTATGAGACATGTCACACTGTAAGAAACCGCAAAATATTCTATTTACAGTGATCCAAAGCTGTTTAAATCAATCCACTGGACTTTAAGAAAGTTTGCTGACAAGAACGTGGTTGACAAGACCAGCCACCTTCAGAACTGAAGAAGCCTCTTGGATGAGAGGTGAAACATTTTCAAGAAACTGTCTTAAAGTCCAGTGGGTTGATTCAAACACCTTTGGATAACCATGACCTGGATAACTGAAACCCTACACAGACATATTTACAGTAATATTGAATACAGAAAACATGGGAGAAGCTGGAACAAACATATCTTTTGACATTTATACTGAGGCATTTCATGACCGGTATATTAATTGGTTGGTCCGTCGGTCAGTCGGTTGGTCTGTTGACTCATTTTACACCCTGAGTTTCATGGATGGCTTACGTTTGATGTGGCACATCCAGGAGGAAATTGCTTGAGTTCATTTTTGTCTCACTTTCTGACTTCACGAGCTTTTTGCGTCATTCTTTTTTTCTTTCTTCTTCAAAGTCTTCCTGAACACTCATACAGCTATGAACCACAAAGAAACAAAAAAGTTTGCAATGACCCATAAATCCCTAGTTCATGGCCCCGTGTGACAAAACAAGTGACTGTTTCATTGAGCGACATTCCTTCACCTCCTCTCACTCCTTTGGATTTTCTTTGTTTTGCAGGTAGGTTGAGCAGTAGTGCATGGAGCTGCTGCATGACCTCACTCTTCTTTATATTTGTCTTTTTCCCTTTTGACTTCATCTTTCTGCTAGATGTAGTTTGACTCCTAGTATAACCAAATCATTTGTGAATGTGTATTGTAGTTTGGGACCCTCGTGACCCTGTAGGGGGGTAGCCATGACAGACGCCAAAACACACCTTAGAATATGTGTGTTGGAATAGATACCATCACAGTTGGACAAGAGATGGATACAGCCTGGTAAAGACAGTGATTGAACCAGAATCAATATGCTCTTAAACTACAAGTAAAAAAACAGAATCCAGGGACAGTTTGTTGTTAATTAAAGAGAGCAACCAGAGATTGTTGTTTTTTTTTAATTCTCCTTGAATGTAATTTGTTAGTAATAATGAAAATTACCATAGGGAAGCAGAAAGTGGCAAATAAAGCACTTAAAGCACCATCACTCTATTTTAATCAAACATAAATCCTCATCATCATTATTGATTAAAGTGCTACAGAATCATTATATGGCTGGCAGTCCTTGAAAAGCCACCCTTGACGCTGCACATAAATAAATTGATCCACGAGAAAGTAATTGCATATAAGAGTAATAGTGCTTTTCCCTGCAAGCAGAGCTGGAGTTGCACATAAACCTGCATACTTGGCCAAGATTTTTCTTAGCAGCTGTCCAAGCTGCCAACCTCTCGTGTGGATTGCAGCTCTTTCTGGAGAATAATAATGGAAAAGGAAATTGGGTCTGGAATAAAAAAGAAAATGCATTCAAAGACTTAGGAATAAACATAAACCCAGATAGAGACAGAGGCATGTTCACACATATCTGATTCGTCCAAATTTCCCAGCTCTGTGGCTTGATAAATCCCCGCACCGTGCCAGATTCATGGTAAGCCATCATTACAAGTGAGTGTTAGACAGCTGCTCATACATCTCTGGGAGACTGGGGAGTTGAACAAGGATGACCACCATGCATTCATAGAGAGAAGGCTGCAAAAAACAACAGGCTAAAATCAGGTATTCCTTTTCGAGGGGTGGTTGAAACAACAAATGCTTTTACCTGTTTTGACCAAATTCTTATCTCTGCCTTCCAACTCCCTTGATAATCACATAAGGCCATTCAGGGTAATTGACTTATGTTTAATTTGTCCCTGCATCATGTGGTCTTTATTCTCTGAGGGGATGGAGGAAAAGGGAGCAGCCAGATCTGCTGGGCATGCTGGGTAAAATCTTCTGCTGTTTGACACCACTGCCATAACCCCTGGTTGTATTCAAACCAATTCATAAAATCACTCCTTGCTGTGCATGATGGACCAACATCATCTCTAAAATAGTGGTCAGGTGTGTGGATGATATTGTAAAATCCCACCTATATTAATCTTCAAGACTTTCTTGACCAACAAGGAAATTACAACTCTTGGGTTGTGTCCCCATTTTAAAAAGGTCTTGGGAAGTCACCAGGGACTCATCCAGCCCTTTGGATATTTCTGTTTTGGCCACATCCCTGAAGGGATCCATAATTCATGGCTATGCGTCCGGGATGTCGCCGCTCTAGCAAAGCTAGCCTTAAATATTTCATGCAGATCATAAGCTGCAGCCATCGAGGCCTGCCAGCCCCCTTTAGGATGGCAGTTTTCATTCTCAGCATGCACAGGGAATCCTAAATGAACCCAGTGGCAAAGAGTTGCATTGAGATCTTTGAAAATCAATCAGTCTGGAGATAGAGGCTCACAGGCCACCATACTGTAAATGCTCACGGCGCGTATGTGCGCAGCATCTGCAGGGTTTCTTATGCTTTTTCCTGTTTCCGTGTTACGCTTTTTGTTTTTCTAATGTGTGCACACCTGCATTTTATGCATACTTGATATTTCATCAGCTCACACTTGGTAAGGCACAGCAGGCACTTAGAGATCCTGCTGATGATTTGAGTGTGGAGAAATGAGTGGATGGAGGAGTTGGGGTGGGTTAGATTGGAGCAGGTAAGGAAGACAAGGTCATCAGGTGCGAGAACATGGCTGGAAATGAGGTCTTAGTTTCTATATTTGTGCTCAGCAAGTGGTTGGAAGTACGCCTCTGCAGGAGAATGCAGATTGTTTTGCTTGATTTTGATCAGCGAGATGCAGTTTCTTTGGATTTATCTTTCCCAAAAGATCTGGAATCGGTAAAGAAAACATTAAAAAACCAAGCAGACAAATTAAAAAGTAAAACAGATGGAAACTTTAAGTGACTCTCCTCTCTGGCAAGAAACCGCAGCGCATCAGGAACCAGCCTGAATCACTGTATGTACACAGGATACGCTTGCCAGTGGCTGCCTATTTCAGGAAGCGTTCTTCAAAATCCTATGGGACACAGCAACCTACATGCTGCACTTTCAATGCTTATATCCCATGTATATGCCACAAAATGTCAACTAGTATGATGTAATAATTTACCACCATACTTTCTAACCTCTGTCTTTCTCCTCCTTCTCTCAGAATGAGAACCAAGATAAATCTGTTCATCATCACTATTGATCAATAGCAAACTAAATACCGCAAAGAAGGTGGGAATCCCTGTCGAAATTATGATTTCTACACTTGTCTCAGATGCAGAACTTCAGTGATGTCATAGTAATGTCACCAAAACCCGCTCTGGTTTGCAGGAGCATCTTTGCAGTGTCATGTTCTTAACTCCTTCAAAGATGTTTCTGATTGGCTCGAGGAAATGCAAACAAATTGGAGTATAATTCACATCTGTTATTATTTAGATACCAATGCAAATTCCAAATAGCCTATGTGGGAAAAAAAAATACTGAGCAATAAACCCCTTTGCTGTTATTTGTAGTGTGCAGCAACGCTCGTCACAAATATGCATGTTTGGATTGGTGCTTTTTGCAGATGCTGATTCGGTGCTTGTCGGGGCAGATAGCCGATATATCACTTCTTCACCTGGCTGCATTCAGCTTCGGGCGGAATGGAAGGGATTGAGGCAGAGATGTAGAGGTGCACGGAACAGTGGATGGAGGGATAAAGCCGGAGGAAATGATGTCTGAGGAAGGCGCCCACTTGGAATTCTATTTACCTCCAGATTGTTGAACAGGCTCAGATAATAAAAAGTATTGATTGTGAAATAGTCAGGAGGCTGTAAGGTCTGGTGGCACAGAAGAGGGAGGAGGGTTTCTACCTACTTTTTGCTGTCCTGATAAGGCAGGTCTTGATAGAGACAAGACGTCGGATGCTAGTCCCCATGGAATAAAATATGTTTTTTTTATCCATCATGTCAGAAGCCAATAAGAAATGACCGTGTTGTTTACTGGCTGCCAAAACACAGATGGGTACAGAATCAACCAGTTACGATGTCAGGTGTATTTCAGAACGGACTGTAAGTGGAAGTAGGTACAATGGAGGTTGTCAATATGCCTACTTTGCTCATTCAGCACCAGCACATTGTTTACACATTGTAAATCAATACGGCTAATGCCGCTTGAGCAGCGTAATTAAAATGTTAAAATGCTTAATGCCCTTCTTCAACCACTGGATCAGGTGAAGACACACGAGCAGGAAAACACATTTAACTCCCATTAGATGGTCCCAGGGGTCACCTTGATGACTGAAAATGTAGTTCTAGAAGTTTTTTTTTTAATATATCATGATTAAAACTCATCTTGTCTCGTTTCTTTTTCAGTGCCATCACTCTGGACAACACTCTGGTTATCCTGTCTACAGTGGCACCAGACGCCGGGCGCTATTATGTCCAAGCTGTCAACGACAAGAATGGCGAGAACAAGACCAGCCAGCCAATCACATTGTCTGTAGAGAGTGAGTATGCAAATCATTTGATCACACAGGCTTTGATATGCACTAAATCAAACGCCGCATGTGGGTCGATAGACAGTATTCTGTCGTGTTTCTCCAACTCATCACATGTTTAACATGCAAAAGTTAAAGACATGTACCGATGTCTAAATATGTAAAACATTAAAATAAAATAGATGAAATTAGATTACATTTAAACAATTAAATAAACTAAATTGAATGAAAAACTTAATTTGATTTAATTTCGCCTCTGTATCATTATTGACACGTTTGCACGCTTAACAAAGCTTCAAGGGCATAATATAATCAGTTATTATCCCCAGGCAAAAAAAAAAAAAGACAAAAAAACAAATAAATAAATAAATAACAGAGACACACAAATTAATCCAGTTGTCTTCAGCTCAGCAGAGAGGAATGCAACAGGAGAAAAGTGACTCACTCAAGCAGCATCTCATGACACAGTAGAGCCAAGTATGGAATTGAATGTGGAGGGTGAGGGAAATATTACAGTTGACAACACAGGAGCAGAAATAGCCTCCAGCACATATGGAGAACAGTTACAGAGTTCGTAACACTGGTGCTGCAGTATGCTGACACATTCTGGTTCGGGTTGGATGCAGAGTAGGCAAAGGTCTCCGCTTGGCAGGTCTCAGGGCACGGTGCTGTGAATTAGCATGAACATTCCTCGTACGCAGACAAAAAAAAAAAATCACACCCACACATAAACACAGTGATGCACATGCTCTTGGGAGAGCCAATACTCCAGAGCTGTGTCTGTTTGAGTTTGTTAACAAACAAAAAAAAACAAAAAAAAAGTGTGTACGTGTATCAATCAGTATCTGCTATGGTAGCTGCTCCTGCACCGAGCCCTCAAACAATGCATTTCCCATGAGCCTCCCTGCCTCTAACAGTGGGCCAAGAATGAAGGTCATGCAGGACTTTGAGGTAACGGATGCTGCGAGTCTCTGGTGGGATAAGTGGGATTTTGCAGGTGGGGAAACCTGAGATTCCATTAGTAGCGGGAAAAGCCAGGCAAATTCAGGAGAATGTAGATGATTTAATGAATTTTAATGCTCTTTTATAATAAAAACACACACTGGATGGATTTGAAATCATAATGTTTGCATCAAAATCAATCCCCTGCTGCTGGTTAGCTACAGGTGAGTTGGGTTGTGAGCCCCCAGGTGACATTGCTGTGTGAAACAGCCAATCAGATTGATCTATTCATGGTTGTACCGCCCACCGTGAACCCCCGTTTCCCTCCTGACAACGAAGCTGGAAAACGTGTAGTCTGTCAGGACGAGGCTGTTTCCATGTGTGTTACTGAGGATGTTGAGTTTCTCTGACACACACACACACCTGGTTAACCTCAAGTTTTATGCATCCTGTTCATCCTTCCATCCATCTCTCTGTTAAATGCAGCGGCTGCATCTTGTGTAATACGACACGTAATACGTCATCAACCAATCAGCATCCACCATCCATAGACCTCCCTTAAATCTACTTTTAATTATGTATAAAGTTCATTTGTGTGTTTCTTTGTGTGGACCCAGATGTTGGAGGTCCAGCAGACCCTATTGCCCCCACCATCATCATCCCTCCCAGGAACACCAGTGTGGTCACGGGCACCTCAGAGGTCACAATGGAGTGTGTCGCCAATGCCAGGTAATAAAGTTCGGCCTGTTGGGTCGGTTAAGTCCAGAACCAGAGATTACAGATTTGGGGGGCATTCAGAATCCTAGGGGCTCATCGTCATCCTGTTTTATTATTAACATTAAGTTTTCAGGCAGACAAATGCTACCAAATAAAACTACCTGCAGGGCTAGATGCAAATTTAAAGAGGATTAACCATTAAGTTTTTAACCTGGAGACGTAAAACACAAAGCAAGTTGGAATGACAACTATTTATCAGAAAGAAACTCCGCTAATGTTCTTCTCGGTTATATAAACATCCTTTTTAGATTTCCGTCCCAGGTTTGTCAGGATGTTACAAAGATTAACGGTTATTTGTCGCTTTGAGAGAAATAAAACTTTAAAACCACCGTTGCAGAAGCTATAATCATCTAGCAATCACAAACAGGAGAATAAACTCAATAATGCCGTCGCATCAGGATGATTCAAACTCTTTTGTCACTCTTTTAGGCCGCTCATCAAGCTGAGTATCTCGTGGCGAAAGAATGGCGTGTTGGTGCTCAGCGGTTTGAGCGACTTTAATCGCAGACTGACCATCCTCAGTCCCGTGGTGAGCGACACCGGCTTCTACGAGTGCGAGGCAATTCTCCGCAGCAGCAGCGTGCCTTCAGTCAGCGCCGGGGCTTACCTGCATGTGCAAGGTGAGGATGTAAATGTAAAGGTATCATTGAATCCGTATGGGGATGAACTGGAATGTTCATCCACTTCCAAATGATGGAAAGCTCCTTGTGCTGTGAATTTTAGGATTTTGCAGTACTTTTCCTCAACTTTTTTACAGCATTCACTTACTTTTATTTCCAACTTTTCATTTTGTCTAAGGATAGTAACACCGATGCGATCAGCCCATGATGCATAATTGCTGCATGCGCTGCTGTATCGGCATGAAAAAAAAAAACATTTGAAAAAGACGATTTGGCATTTAGCTACAGTGAGTGCATCAAGCAAACGCGTGGGAATGAATGCAGCATTTTACATTTGCAAGTTCAAAGAAGAGAGTGGGTGTGAAATTGATATAAATACCAGGAACCACACTGTATGGAGCCGACAAAGGTGTAACTGTGAAGTCATGTGAGCAAGGGGTAACGTTATTGATTTTTAAAGGGTGAACGCTTATGGCTGGCCTCAAGGAACTGTTTAATATAGCATTGCTTCAGTCACTTTGATGTTTCAAGGTTGTGATGTGAACGTGTGGTGAACTTTTCCCCTTCCCTCCCCAGGTGAGATTGAAAGATTACTCTACAAACGCCGCACAATACCAGTCACCGCTTTAAAAATCACACAATGTTCAACAGAGCAGGAATGAAAAAAAAATGCACATTTTATCAGTTATTTTATTACATTTCTTTTCTTCTCTTTTTTTCTTTTTGTCTTTAAGAACCCCCACAATTTGTTAAGGAACCGGAGAAACACATCACAGCTGAGATGGAGAAGGTGGTAGACATTCCCTGTCAGGCACGAGGTGAGCGTGTGTGTGTGTGTGTGTGTATTCAAAAAGAAAAGTTCCGTCTCACGATATTAAAAGATATTTAATACAGATATTTAATACACAATCGACTCTGTGTACCCCTCTGCAGGAGTACCCCAGCCTGACATCGTGTGGTACAAGGATGCTTTGCCCATCGACCCGGTGAAGACCCCCAGGTACCGTGTGTTAGCAGGAGGCAGTCTGCAGGTCAACGGCCTCCTGCCGGACGACACCGGGATGTTTCAGTGCTTTGCCAGAAACGCTGCGGGAGAAGTCCAGACCAACACCTACCTGGCTGTTACCAGTGAGACGACACAAAACGATTGTCTTTGTTTTCCTCTGAGTTTCGTTAACGCTTAATACTTTCCACATCAAAATATTGTTAAACCCTTGCTGGAAGGAAAAAACGAATTCAAATCGATAGGGAAGAAAATGAGTTTATTTCTCTGATTTGCATTATTTTCACATGTACTATTATTTTTGTTGAAGTACCAATCGATGGGTTTAAATACTTCTGGCTGAGGAGAGAGAGAAAGAGAGAGAAACAAATGTTGCCACGGCAGCATACGTGTTTGACATGAATATTCATGATAAGCTGATTATTGGACCTGCATTAATTAAGTTTGCATTGTTGTTGTTTTTTGTTGTTGTTTTTTTAAAAAAAAAACAGGCTCAATCTTAAAATCCTATATTTCCTTCCCAGCTGCTAAAGCGTCGACGTTTTCCTTCCTGAAATTGTGTCTCTGATAGAATTTGAAAACCACTGATAATTGCCATCTTGCCCCGCATCTGCTTGGCAACTTTCTGACATCTAATTTTCCTCACTCTGTCTCAGTCCCAGCGCCTTTGCCTCCTCTCTACATTACATTATCTGAATACATGATATTCTCTCCTGCTAACTCACCCCTCCAGTTCTCTCCTTCCCGATCTCATCTCATTGTCTTTTTCTTGTCACATTCGTGTCGTCACTTCTGTGTCGCACTCGCTCCCTGAGATCAACGTCGCTCCAATGACAAACGCCATATTCCTCCTTCTCCTCCGGGAACTGAATCAGTTTCCTGTCACCCTATCAAAGCTTTGATTTATTGCATATCACAAATAGGGATTTTAGTTATCTTCATATTGCCTCTTTCTGTCTATCCGTCTCCCTCAGTCATCCTCCTCTCTCTCTCTCTCTCTCTCTCTCTCTCTCTCTCTCTCTCTCTCTCCCCCATCCTGTATCGTCTATGTCTCTTTGCTGGTGCAAAAAATAGCTCAGCGGCAGATATTTGTAGCCTTAAAGCGAAGGTTGTGTCAACTCTTGAAGTATTAGTGGGACAAAACATAGACTGGTGTTTACAAAAGTTATGTGAAAGAGAGACACTCTCACCTCTAACCTTCTTACCTTCTTTCTTTTCGGAGCTGAGCTCCCTCTGTTTATCCCTCTGTTCATTCTGTGTCTATATTTTATGTGTGTGTGTGTTTGCCCTCAGGTATTGCCCCGAATATCACAGCGGGGCCCTCTGACAGCACTGTGATCGATGGCATGTCAGTCATCCTGCACTGTGAGACCTCCGGAGCTCCACGCCCGGCTATCACCTGGCAGAAAGGTGCGTCCCGCTCCCCGGCATCATGAATCCACTTACGTAACGTGCCTGGGAGCCTGGATTGGATTCCTTTTTTACCGCCAGGTTTTCAATAGTTGATCAGTGGAAACACTGTCCTCATTTTCCCCAACATCCCCATCCTTTTGTTTTATGTTCCTGAACGCCATCATTGTTTCTACTTCCTTCCATTCCCTCCACTTTTTATTCTTTCTGTATTTACAAATCTGCGTTGCCATCCGTTCCCCCCCCATATCCCCAGGTGAGCGCGTGTTGGCCAGCGGTTCCGTCCAGCTACCCCGTTTCACCCTGCTGGAGTCGGGCAGCTTGCTTATCTCCCCCTCGCACATCTCCGACGCCGGGACCTACACCTGCATGGCGAGCAACTCCAGGGGCATCGACGAGGCGTCCGCCGAGCTCGTCGTTTGGGGTGAGTGTGGATGTTTTAGCCCTTCACATCCCTCCATGTGCATGACTTTCACTGTTTCCTGTTTCCTGTTTCCAGCTCGCACCCGCATCAACACCCCCCCACAGGACCAGAGTGTCATCAAGGGAACTAAAGCCGTCATGACCTGTGGAGTCACGCATGACCCCAGTGTAACCGTCAGGTCAGGATTCACTCACAACTATGGATTTACTTATTTAAGTGGTATCAGAAGGAAGAGATTAACAATAAAATACAAAAGTTAAAAAGCTGAAACAGACACAAGAAAAACAAAAAAAGAAAAAACACAGGAGTTGCTTGCTTTTTACCCTAAACAAATTCATATTCTGTCTCTCCACAACCGGTTGATGTTTTCATCTAAAGAAAAAAAAAAAAAAAGGCCTAAAGATGCAGGGCACTCCAGTTTTTATTTTTAGCAAATGCTACCCAGGCAAATGCAAATTGTGTATTTGCTGGGGATTATTCTCAGCTATGTGATAACCAGTGTGTCCCGTGTGTGTTTGATCATTCCGGGGAACAACAAGGGAATTCTGTGGTGCAGAGGAATCAGCTGTCTGCTAAGCTGTAGCTTCGGTTTAGTTTTTTGGGGGGTTTTTTGGGGGGGGTTTTCATGGGATTATTTGCCAAAATGAGAATATATGAAAAATCCAACCGTAAGCTTAAAACAGATCCAAGGAGTTCAGGATCCAGGAGCAGCAGACCCTGATCACCTTTACTTCTGTGTATTCTTTAGTACTTGTAATGAATGTCTAACACAAAGAATCACTGAGATCTTTGGCTTCATCGATCTCGATAATGATGAAGATGCTCCGTCTTTATTTAATAGTTGCTTACACCTTTGGTTGTGAAGGATAGTAAAATGTGCATTAAATGAAAGCATTGCTCAGTCACCACAACAGATAAACGTATGTGTGACTTTCCAAGGAGGACCCACAAACCTCTGGTTCAAACTGATGTGACGCACGACGTCACAGACAACATTTTACCGCGCCCGACATCAGTGGTGATCAATAGGCGACTCTGTCCTTTCTACTGAGAAGAGAAGGCTACATCTGACGCCGCCTCGGAGCCGTGCGCTTTTGATGAGCGTTTGATATGCAGCCGTCAGACGCTATGATTTGCATGCGGGGCAGCTCTGATGGAGAAGTTTTGAAGACGGGTTGTGGAAAGATAAAATGCTTCGATAATAATGTATTCTTCTCGGATTGTGGGTGAATAAAAGACAAGAAAACCGTCATTTCAGTCTTTCCTTTACAAAAAGGAATGACCTCCCATCCATATTCACATTCCAGCTGGTGGAATCTATCTATCTGTCTGTCTGTCTGTCTGTCTGTCTGTCTGTCTGTCTGTCTGTCTGTCTGTCTGTCTGTCTGTCTGTCTGTCTGTCTGTCTGTCTGTCTGTCTGTCTGTCTGTCTGTCTGTCTGTCTGTCTGTCTGTCTGTCTGTCTGTCTCTATCTCTATCTCTATCTCTATCTCTACCTATATCTACCTCTATCTCTAACTATCTCTATCTATCTCTATCTACAGTATATATCTGTCTACCTCTATCTCTATCTAGCTAACTCTATCTCTAATTCTATCTATCTCTATCTCTAACTATCTCTAACTCTATCCATCTCTATCTATCTCTAACTCTATCTCTATCTGTATCTCTATCTATCTCTATTGCTATTGTTATCTCTATTGTTATCCATCTCCATCTATATTTCTATCTCTGTATCTATCATCGTCTGTCCGTCCATCCATCCATCCATCCATCCATCCATCCATCCATCCATCCATCCATCCATCCATCCATCCATCCATCCATCCATCCATCCATCCATCCATCCATCCATCCATCCATCCATCCATCCATCCATCCATCCATCCATCCATCCATCCATCCATCCATCCATCCATCTATCTATCTATCTATCTATCTGTCTATCTATCTATCTATCTATCTATCTATCTATCTATCTATCTATCTATCTATCTATCTATCTATCTATCTATCTATCTATCTATCTATCTATCTATCCCTCTATCCCTCTACCTCTATCTACCTCTATCCATCTCTATCTCTATTTCTGTATCTATAGCTATCATTTCTGTCCATCCATCCATCCATCCATCCATCCATCCATCCACCCATCCATCCATCCATCCATCCACCCATCCATCCATCCATCCATCCACCCATCCATCCATCCACCCATCCATCCATCCATCCATCCATCCCAGTCACATTTTATCACTTTATTTCTATCCACCACCAGCAATAATATTTTGAAATTTAATGGGGGTTTTTTTTTTTTAATCTTTAATAGAACAACTGTTTGATGATTCCTGTGAGATCAAATTCAGTTGTTAGAGATTTGTGATTAGTGGTTTGTCGTCTGAACACTCGTTTCTGTTTTCTCTCATCTCTCGGTGTGGAGAAGGTTTGTAGTTGTGTGTTGTGAAAACAGCATTAATGCGTGAAAACACAGTTTTATACGACTTACCGTGAATAAAAAGGATCTCAATGGAGGATTCTGTTGATGGAATGATGAGGCATATTATTATAAAGGTGACGGTGATCGTCATGGCAACCTGCCAGCTCACCTTGTAGCTGTTGTGTTACAGGCACATCTGGGAAAAAGAGGGTTCGGTGATCAACATCCAGTCCATCCCCCGCATGCGAATGGATGCCGACGGCACCTTCCACATCTCCCAAACCTGGTCGGGGGACATCGGCACGTACACCTGCAGGGTCACCTCCGTCGGGGGCAACGATTCCCGCAGCGCACACCTCCGTGTCAGGTGACCAGCCCTTGTTCTCTCACATTTTTGTTCCTGGTTCAGTTGTTGTTCGGTGCAAAAAAAACCCCCAAAACACACACACAAGACAGAACATGCACACACTCACACCGCCGTCCTTTCATCGCCACATTGCCTGTTCTTTCTGACACCTCTGATTCATTCCCACTTAAATGGCGTCTTCTCTTCCTCACCTCTCCTGTCCTCATTCTCACCCAACACTCTTTCAGCCCCAGAGGATCCTTCGTTCCCAGCGGTGAGACTGTTCACGTGGACACTTCTTTATTGTTCCTCTGAACTTTTCCTGACATTTTTTCGTACTTTTGTACCATTAATTTGCCAATGGCCTCCCAATTTTTTAATCCGTTCATTGCGATGAGCTTCATCCACCAATCTGTCTTTTTCTTGGCTGGATTTATGGCTGGATTAATTAATGATCCCCAGCTCTAGACTCATTTATTCCCATCTTTTATCTATGTATCTTTTCCCTATCTGTCTCATGATGCCTTTCAATCCATTCTGCCCCCACTACCCAAATCCCACCCCCCGTGAGCTATCTATCTCACTTGGTTGGGTAGGTGTCCATCTTGACAGGGAACCATCTTTGTTGTCTCGTTCGGCTGATCTCTCCATTCTAAAACATCCAGTTTTGTTCTCAGATACGTCTCGGAGACATTTGGAGTCGTCTGTAACTCTCTGCTCCCCCCTCCGATGATTCCATATGATTCTTTTTTAATCTATCAAATTTATCCCGGTGCTCCCCTGCAGGCAGCTGCCCCACGCCCCAGAGAACCCTACAGCCATCCTAAGTGCATCTGAAAAGAGAGCCATCGACTTGGCCTGGGCCAAACCTTTTGATGGCAACAGCCCCCTCATACGCTACATCCTGGAGGTGTCCGAAAACAGTAAGTCTCTCTCAGCAGTATTCCCCCCCCCCCCCCAGCCCACACATCTATCCATCTATTGCATTCCTTCCTATCTATCTGTGGTTCTAACCCTTTGTGTCAGTTTACACAATTTTAACACCCATGAATGATTTATGAGGATGGGTTTAGGGTGGGGAGGGGGAACTCCTGGGAGCAAACGCGGCTCCAAAGACAGTTCGATTTTATTTTATTTTATTTTTTTCTTGCAGCAGCAAGGCTTCTGTGATATCTGTGTTGTTGGTTTTTTTTTTTTGTTTTCCCCCCAATGAACTTCCACACAAAGCAAAATAACTTAAAAATATAGTCAGGAGGATTAATTAGGATTTTGCAACCATTATTTTTAAAGTTGGGTCTACTCGCTTCGCAGCTCCCTTTTATTGATGTAATCTGCAGCGCATGCAGCATTTCATGCTTTTTTTTAAATTTTTTTTTTTTTTTACTCACAATCAAATTCCCCTCTAGGTGAATCGAGGAGAAATATCTAACTCTGCCTCTGAAAAAAAGTGTTATTTTAAATTTACTGAATGCTAACGGTTAGCAGAACAAATGAATGAGATGTGTGCATAGCGTTAAGCTCCGCTTCTGTTTAATCTAGACGCTCCCTGGGCGATCTTGATGGCCAATATCGAACCGGAGTCCGCCGTGGTGACGGTCAACGGCTTGATCCCGGCACGCTCCTATCAGTTCCGCCTCTGCGCCGTTAATGACGTGGGGAAGGGACAATTCAGCAAGGAGACAGACCGGTAGGTGTTGTGTAGCATATTTGCACCACTTCACATCAATACTAAAAAAAAAACCAAAAAAAAAACCTCACTTGTCACTTTTATCCCGCTGTTGCAAAATGTCAACATGTATTTTCAATGACAAATTTCCCCACACAACCTTTTTGACTGATCTATTGGGTCAATATTGTGTGACGGGGGGCGGGGGGGGGATGCAAGTGTAAGCCCATCAAAGTGTACACACACACACACATAAACAGACATGAACGTTCACATGCAAACACACATGTGAACATACCAAGAACCCCCCCCATGTGCTCAATTCCTGAAAGCCACAGGAGGGATTTAGGTTTGCTTCAATAACACCAAGGATTGTTGGGGCTGTTTCAGATATATAGAAACTGTTTTATGACGATGTTAAGGAATAACACGCCTTCTAACTCCATGTGTGTGTGTCTCTCAGTGTCTCTCTCCCAGAGGAGCCACCCAGCGCCCCTCCTCAGAACGTTATCGCCAGCGGCCGGACCAACCAGTCCATCATGATCCAGTGGCAGCCTCCGCCAGAAAGCCACCAGAACGGCGTTCTCAGGGGGTACACCGTCAGGTAAAAACCTGATCATGATTACCTGTGTTACCTTACAACAGATGGAAGGGATGAGTGTAGATTCAGACCAGCATGGAGCCCAACATTAAGCCCTTATTATTAATTTATGATTTGCACATTCATCGTGATGAATAAACTAGATATAAAGCAGTGATGAAATTCTTTTGCACACTTCGCATTCCAGACTTCTCACCCCAAATGTTGTCGGTCCTTTTAAATGTTTTCATTTATCTTGATTTCCAGTCCATTATCTTGCAATGGCAAGCTCCTGGGATGAAGTCACTAAGCAGTACGTTTCACTTACCGGCTCCTATGGTGACAGTTAACACCACGGCATTGAAAATAATTTCGTCTGAAAGGAAAAAAAACCCCTCAAATTTAATGACTGCTTTGACTTCAACAACAAAAAAAAAAAACTTGGAGGACTCTAACAGTCAGAGTCAGCAAAATGCCAGACTGGCTGTAAATCCTGTAAACATGTAATTAGTTTGTGGTTTTGTCAGGTTTTTTATTCATTACATCCAAATGAAACAGCAGGTGTTTTGCACACACTGCTGTCAATGGCTGTTATGCCCTTGTTTGCTGGTGCTTTGTCTCCCCCCATCAGGACATCCGGGGAACTGCGAGTTTGCAAACATTTGCATGTCTTCACTTTTTCAGCGAGCCTTTAAAAGTTCATATTTGTGTTTCGAAGGTATCGTCTTACTGGGCTGCCCGTCGACTATCAGATCAAGAACATATCCAGTCCAGATGTGACCAACCTTCTTCTTGAGGACCTGATCATCTGGACCAACTATGAGATTGAGGTGGCTGCCTATAACGGGGCAGGTTTGGGCGCTTTCAGCCATAAAGTCACTGAGTGGACTCTGCAGGGAGGTGAGACTTCATATCCTCAGACCAAAGTTCATACTCTAACTGCTGCATTTCTTAATGAGTGAATGTGTCGTTCTTCATTTAGTCTCTAATATCTTCATTTCTATGCATGATGATGAAAATTAGAAAGATGGATGCGTCTTTATGCAGTGACAGATAAAGCTGAAGTTTTTGTTTTTATCTCTGACTGAAATTATTGACTGAAAGCCACCGCTGACTGAAGTTTCGGCTTTAAATCGCCTTTGTATGGTCCAGACAAAGAAGTAACATACCCTCAAATCCATGAGCGGCTCACACGGTGACAAACAAACCCACAGAGAGCTGCGGTGTCAGGTCTAGGTGTCATCTGGATGAGACTGATGGCAGAATCTGCCCTGACTGGTTCAGCAGCGATCAATACAGGACATCAAACTAGACGCCGACGTCGTGCAGAATGAAAGCGCTCACACCTTTGTTGTCTTTGTCTGGTCCTTTCTCCTTTTTTTTTTTTTTTTTTTTCATTAAATCTTTTTTCGGTCTATCTATCTCAGTACCCACCATCGCCCCCGGCAACGTCCAGGCCGAAGCAGTCAACTCAACGGCTATCCGTTTTACCTGGACGGCCCCGAACCCGCAGTTCATCAATGGCATCAACCAGGGATACAAGGTCAGTATCTGTTGCCGTGACATCAGAACTGTCAGAAATGAAGCTGGAGGCAGCACACATCCTGGTTCCAACGTGAACAGTAGAACAGTTGACCCTTTTATCGGGTGGGGGGGGGGCGCTCTCTTTATCTTCACTGCAATGTTTTCATGAGTTATCATGAAGCTGTGAGCATGTGATGATGCATGTCGTCATTATGTGGTCTTTGCTGTACTTCATGTCTTTGTCTCTTTGTATGCTCGATTGGAATAAATGTACCCAAAACCCACAGGGAACCATGACGCCCAATGCTTTTCTATTGTTACTGTGTCTCAATCATGCCACCGGGTTTTTGGGTTTTTTTTCCCTGTCATTTTGACTTTCTGTTAAATTGGCCTCATTCAAATGGGTGAGCAGTCACTGAATAACCAAGTCTGAAATTTAAATAGGAGATTTCTCTCCAGGGAGACGAAGGAAGTAAAAAAGGAAGGAGAGATTTAGTGGCAAAAGTCAAGCATCTGCCCCTTCTGTTCTCCTGCCAACTCCTATAACCCTCCTCGAAACTTGCTTAGACTTACTTTGTTATATAAAATCACCTGATTGGTTAGTCCAACCCCTACAATGAGCTGGAGCTCTCCATCACCAGTGGAGTGTTTCCAGTCAAATCTCCTCAGAGCCTGTTGTAATCTATAGGGCCAAAAATGCTCCTGTGAGGGCCACAGAACTGATAGAATGTTATTTATGATGAGAAAATATGTTAGCTACGCTATTAAGAGCTCTTCTGGGTCATTTTCTTCACACTCGCTTTGTTCCTGCCTTCTTAGTTGCTCGCCTGGGAACCCGGCAGAGATGATGAAGTCTCCATGGTGACGGTGCGACCAAACTTCCAGGATAGCGTCCATGTGGGGTACGTGACTGGTCTGAAGAAGTTTGCAGAGTATTACACCTCGGTGTTGTGCTTCACCACGCCTGGAGACGGTCCTCGCAGCCCCCCCAAAGCATTGAGGACTCACGAAGACAGTGAGTGCATCGCATTGTAATTGGGATTATTGATTTTGCGTTAAAACTTCACAATCTCTGCAAATACCGTCACCGGATTGTGGCTGTGTCCGGTGAATACTTAGTGCAGAGTGTTTCTCGTTTGCCTATCGTCTGCCTGCCGGCCTCATCATCCTTATTTATCCCCCGTCCAGCCCCTGGTGCCGTGGGTCACCTGAGTTTCACCGAGATCCTGGACACCTCACTGAAAGTCAGCTGGAGCGAGCCGAGCGAGAAGAACGGAGTCCTCACAGGTTGGTTGCAACTGTGCCCCCCCCCCCCAAAAAAAGAACTGAATATGGAAAATCTTGCTGGTTTCTTTCTCCAACGCCTTCATTTAGCGTCTTCCTGCAGCTCACACATGTATGACAGCTGCGTTCAGGGACGCTCGCTGTATAATAGCCACCAAAAATACCTTTGCAGCAGAAAGTTTCCACATGAAACATTACATTGCAAGGGAAGAACATTGTCTTCTTTCTGCAAATAAGAAAAAGCATAGCTCAAGTCTATAATGGGTGAAGCTAGAGGAGATGATGAGCCATTTGTACATAAGTATGGCTGTTAAATCATGGCATTTTAAAAACAGAAAGGAAAGCATAAAGCACTTTTTCCCCCACAAACAAATCCATTCGGGGAGAACATTAAATATACCTTCTCCTGAGCCTGATGACATATTACTTGGAAAAAAAAAAATTCTACCTCATAGAAACATAAGGCTCTCTGCTATATTTAAATTTGGTTTTTGCAAATGAATGCAACGTATTTCTTCATGCATGAGGGTCGCAGTCACGAGTCTCATGGAAATCAAAAGTGAATTATTCTTTAAAGTAAAGCTTTTATCTGAACTGTCTGGGACTGTGCATGCAAAATGTCCTAATTAACTTTCCGGTGAGCCACTTTTTTCTTACTTTATTCTGTGCAAACTTTGAGTAAAGAACAAATGCCCACCGGCAACATTAAATTTCCAGCGTTTGCAAAGGCTGAGATTTAGCAGCATATTGTAAAGCATATTTTTTTCTCCCCCGCATACAATTTCACGTGGCATGTCAGACGAATACTGACATGCTTTAAGAAATTATTGATTCGGCAAGAAATGCTGCCAAATGCCTTTGCAACCACATGAAAAGAGCTGCTGGCCAAGAAGCTAATTGCATTAACTTTTAGAGAGTAAGCGTGTGTGTGTGTGTGTGTGTGTGCGTGTTTGTGCATTGTGCGGATGGGACCGGTTGGAATTTTGCATCCGTGCAGGGAGATATAATCACAGGCTGATTCAATTTTTGATGGAGTTAATTTCATACTTTTGTTAGCTTGCTCTGTAGCATGCAAGCCGAGAGTCCCTGTTGTGGTAAAACTGCTGTCAAATGTTCCCTGAGAGGATTCTCAGTCTGTCGCTGTCAACTTCTCTTTGCTTCAGGTTACAGAATTTCGTGGGAGGAATTCAACAGGACAAACACTCGAGTTACCCACTACCTACCGAATGTTACCTTGGAGTACAGAGTCACTGGGCTCACCGCTCTCACCACATACACCATCGAAGTGGCGGGAATGACCTCCAAGGGTCAGGGCCAGTTGTCCTCCTCCACCATCTCCTCCGGCGTCCCACCAGGTCAGATATCCAGAATAATCCGGCCCAGATTTAACTCTATATGTCAATTGTGATGACCTTGATATTGTCATCAAGTTGTTTTTTTATATATCATAAGCTTTTGCTTTTTTTAACCGAACTTATCTAGAATATTTCTGTTACCAGGTCACGTTGGCGGAGGGCATACATGTTGCCACGTATCCACGAACATAATAGCTCTCACAATTAAAATGTTTAATGATTTCATATTCGCTAAATTGCGTAATGGATATACAATGCTCATGTCAATTACTACAGGTATTCATGTGTGAAATCTGTGAAATGACAGGCTGCGTTATGGAGAAGCAGTCAGCAGTTATCGTCCCCAGAATGGTGATTATTCTCTGTAAAGAAAACACATATGTGCCTCCAACTGTACCATAATAATCCATAAAAGCCAATTTAATTATCAGTCATGCAAAGGATTTGGATGTTGTAATTTTGCTGTGGCACATGTATGATCGGTCTCATCACCAGGATTTAAACAATCTTGAGGGGAAATGATTAGAATTGCCAGAAGAGTATCTGCACCTCTCTTTCCTTTTTTTTTTTTTTTTTTTTTACTTTTGGCCCACTTTCCTCCCTCCAACACATCACAGTTGATAACTCCAAGTAGGTTTCATGTGAACTGTAGTGAATTGCTTTATGCGTAAGCACATTCTCACACTTACCTGCCACGGCAAACAGAAACATAAAACATCCTGTGTGTGCACTCGCAAACAAGCAATCACATTCATATACACAGAAATGTCCTCCCACTATATTTTCAGATTTGTTCCATCGACAGCCCCCGCCCTTTCAACATTTCCTGTGAATAATCCCTTCTTATTATTTACTCTGCACATGTGTAAACAGTGGGATATCAGATTGAATCCTATCTCCAGATAACTGCGGTGTAGTTGACATTCATGGTATTGTCTCGCCACCTGTGTGTTGTGTAGAAGTGTCTTCTCTAAATCGAATGTGCTTATGCTAGGGGTGGGCAATATGGTCCTAAAATAATATCACAATTTTTCAGGTAATTTTGACAATAATAAGGATAAAATATTTTTAATAAGGATATTTTCAAACTACAATTTTACACAATAATTGTTACTACTTTATTGGCATAAAATGCACTGTAGCTAGGGTTAGCGAGTGCCTGCAGTATCAGCGCAAACACAAGAGGGTGCTATCTCATGGATTTTCCTTTACAGGGACTCAACTACCTCTAGAACAGAGGTGTACATCAGCATAATGGCTGTCCTTAAAGGGCAAGAAGTAACTGATAAATGTAACTCAATGTAATGTAACATGAATGTAAAATCAATGTAACTACTATTATTTTTAGACACTCTGACCTTTTATCCTTCAGTGGGCCACATATAACAAAGTGGCGGGCCACATTTGGCCCACGGGCCCTGAATTTGACTCATGTGCTCCAGAAGTTGCTTCCTCAGTCGTCTTTCTCTTCGTCCAATCCTTTCCTCTCTGCTTCTTCAGAGCTTCCTGGTCCTCCTACCAATGTGGCCATCTCCAACATCGGCCCCCGCTCCGTCATCCTACAGTTCAAACCTGGTTATGACGGAAAAACTTCCATATCCCGTTGGCAAGTGGAGGCTCAGGTGAGCCAGATTTTATCCAGAGGGGAAGTTTCAATTTCCTTCAGTCATGAATTGCCGCGCCAGGCTGAAATGACTCTTTTCAGACTCCGATCGGATTTCAGTTTTTGCATCGTGTGACTTTCTCAAATACGATTTCTATCTCATTGGGGGTTTTGTCATGGTGGATGCTTTACATCATTTTGCATTGCTGAAAATAGCTGAACTATAAAAATAAACAGTGAATTTGAGGAGAAAATGTTGTATTAGTAAGAAAATTATCCACTCATGCGTTCAAAAAAATTTTTTTTCAAAAAAGTTGGCAATAAATAAGTAGGTTAAAATAAAAAAAAGAAGAAAGCAGTATATAATTTTTGAAACAAGAATATTAATTAATGTTTCCACAGCCAAGATTTTAAATCTTGGCAAGTACACTCCGATTTGCAGAACAGCAGGTTTTTGGAATCGTCTGTCTTTTAATTACTGACATAAAGAGAATTTAATACACAGTACATGCAGTATCACAATGTCTACTGTACTTGTCTCGCTGACTGTTGTCTTGGTGCAATTTGGTGCAATTTCCTCCAGGATTAATAAAGTATATATCTTTTTATCTATCTCACCTGATCCTAGGTGAGTGTGGTTGGGGAAAATGAGGACTGGGTCTTGGTCCACCAGGTGTCCAACGAACCAGAGGCCCGTTCCTTGGAGGTGCCAAGTCTCAACCCGTACACCTTCTACAGGTATAATCCACTTACCTGTAATGGGCTTCTTGATATAATAGAATTAACACCTGTAAATGACTTAGATTAGATTGCTCAGTTTAATTAACTATCCCATGTGGGAATGAAATTAGTGACGTTTTTATTACGTACAGCCACAATTAAGTACACATAGAGCTCTCCATGCATTCCTAAATAGCAGAATAGTTTGGTTAGTGCTGCAAAGTGCATTATTCTGGTCAGAGTGATCTAATTATGGGTGATGCTGCTGATGATTTTAATTCTGATCTCAGGTCAGATAAAATGTAACATGTATAATAAGCATGTACAGATTATGTCAAACAACAGTGTCTGAGGAAATTTGAAGCGTATCTCGGGAGCCTTATCTTATTCTTTATTCCTTTGTTTAAAGCTCATTACGGATGGTGTGATTGTAGAATTATGTTGACACCACGCACACGATCTGCATTCTGGTGCAGACTCCTTGTTTTCCATGATCTCATTCGGTCTGAAAGATGAGCTGCTCACTGAACCTGTCCCTGAAGACCTGCTGCAACTATAGTTTTCATCACGCCAACTCCAGTGCCAGCAGCTTCCATTTGAGTGAATATAGAGCTCAAACTGGAACAAAATTTGGTCAATTTGCATATTCAGGTTGAAAGCAAATAAGACCTCCGCTGATTCCATTCTGATCTCAGATCAGTGAACAAAGAGGATGCAAGCAGTACAATAATGCAGGAAAATCCTTTTGAGTTGCCAGATTGTGAGCTGTCCTTTCTGTTTAAACAAAATCATCCTTTTTGCAGAAGTTTTTGCAAAAAATTTTTAAAAGTTAAACTCCAAACACCAGGTTCCGCATGCGCCAGGTGAACATAGTGGGTGTCAGTCCCCCCAGCCAGCCCTCCAGGAAGATCCAGACCCTTCCGGCTCCTCCTGACATGGCTCCCGTCAATGTCACCCTACGCACCGCCAGTGAAACCAGCCTCTGGTTACGATGGATGGTGAGAAGGAGCCAGCTTCCTGTGTGCAGCCACAGCAATCAAAAGTTCTGTTTGTTGACCTAGTTTTCCCTCTTGATGTTTCAGCCTTTGCCTGAATGGGAATACAATGGGAACGCCGAGCAGGTGGGATACAGGATCCAATATTCCCGCGCAGGCTCGCAGGGCCGTGCGCTGATCCACATCGTCGCTGATCGCCTGGAGAGAGAGTTCACCATCGAGGATCTGGAGGAGTGGACGGAGTACGAGGTCAGGGTCCAGGCCTTTAATGGGATTGGGACGGGGCCCTGGAGCCAGCCAGTCAGAGGCAGGACGAGAGAGTCTGGTGAGTCGATGCCGGATGATCCTGAAGGAAAAACTGTATTATGATGTATGTCGTCCTCAATGCTTCCAACGACGGCCGTAGAAATCAGAGGTGTACATTGTGAAGAGTAGAGGGGCCACCACCATACCCTGGGGTGCCCCAGCGCTCAGCAGTTACCAGCTGCCTTTGGACCAGGGGGTGTACTCTGGTTGTAGGTTGTGGTCAGACTTCATTAAAGGGGAAGCAAGTCAATTATCCTTGTGGGACAGTCCACAACCTGGTCGAACTAGGCATCCTAAATTCTTTAGTTTACACATTGATATATACCAGAATTTTCAGCAGTCCCCCTTGTTTAGCAAAAACACCTGTTTCCCACCAGTCTGTAGCCATCACAGTTTGCCAAGCCTTAGTCAGACATAGAAGCAGTGAAGGACAGAGTCTGAGGAAATGGAAAACACATGGCCTCAAATAAAGAATTTCTGTCCCTTTTTTCCACTCACTGCAGCAGGTTTTTTAGGAATCAGTACGTTATGTCTAGGGATGAGCGCCATGGAGGAGTTCTTGAGTCTTTCCTTTATAGTTGGCCTGGAGGGGATACAAGAATATCCGAGTATGTGTGCAAACAAGATTTAAGCAGAGCAGATCACTTAAACTGCCATCGCTGCTCAATGCCAACACCCACCCAGTAAAAAAAACAAAAAAAACAAGCGTATATGCCAAACAGCGGACAGCTCAAGTGTAATCTATCCTGCTTCCCTGCTTTCTTTGTTCTCCAGTCCCCTCCTGTGGGCCCACCAACGTGTCTTCCTTAGCCACCACCTCCAGCAGCATTCTGGTGCGCTGGTTTGAAGTTCCTGAGCCGGACAGAAATGGTCTCATTCTTGGCTACAAGGTCTATTTGTGTTTTTTTTTTCCTGCCTCATGGCGGTTTGCTTGTTTTTCAAACTGGTCAAACTGCTTTAATTAGGTTTCAGAAATGTCAGCTATTGTTCGGGAGCATACAAAGCATCTACCTCTGCTGACCTGTGATTATATTCTGGATCAGGTAGTGTACAAAGAGAAGGACTTCGACAGCCCGGTCCACTTCTGGACCGTTGAGGGGAACGCCACCCACAGCGTGCACCTAACTGGTCTGGGGAAATATGTCCTCTATGAGATCCAAGTATTGGCTTTCACCCGGATTGGAGATGGACGGCCCAGTTCTCCGCCCATTCTGGACAGGACTTTGGATGACGTTCCAGGACCTCCAGTGGGAATCCTTTTCCCTGAAGTGCGCACCACCTCAGTTCGTCTTATTTGGCAGTCCCCCTCACAACCCAATGGCATCATACTTGGTTAGTTTGGGAAGATTTTGAAATGAAATATTTGCTTTATTTATACCAGATTGGGATATCTATAGAAGGTAAAACCACCATGGGACAAGGTAGCAGCCCTGGGTGAGAGTTTACTGACAGGCTTGGGTCTGAGCTACATGTCCAGGCTGTAGTGGGTGGAAGGCCTGTCCACTGACCTTAACCCTAAGTCCATAGAGGCCGTCAGGAAGGCTCTTCTTAGAGGGATGTGAAAATAAGCCTTCTTTAACCGACTGTTTAGGTAAAACCTTACAAAAAAATTATAACACACTTTTATTTGTTGGATGTTGGTCATTTTTTCAATTAAATTTTTATCAAATTGAACTCATGTAAATAAGTATATAATTAATAATATCTTTCATACCAAATTAATGAAAATAAAAATTATTACCTTTCAAATAATTATTTCAAAAATTTCCAGAAAGTGTAAAAGTTAGAAATATTTTAGTAATAAAAACTTCTTTACTTAAGACATATAGACCTAAAATGTATATGCACACATACACACACACGAACACACACGCACACGCACACACACACACACAGCCAATTGACATGCAAATATACAGAGAGATGTTGCAGTTACGGGCAACCACTTGGTGGCGCCCTCTGAGCATCTAAGGATTTGGTGCCTTGCTCAAGGGCATTATAACAATAGTACATCTATTATTTAGATTTGATTTGAGTTCCTAGTGTTTCTGCGAAGGAAGATAATTGTGGGTTACTTGTGCGTCTCTCACATAATTATTTTAAGCTGTATAATGTAGACATTTTTCAACATTGTTTTATTTACCATGGTATTCCACACCTCCACTAAGATGTTTCTTTCCCCTACCTTCTGTTAAGCCTACCAGATCACATATCACCTCAACTCAACCAACAGCAACACGGCCACGGTGGATGTCCTGAACCCTAGCGCTCGCCAGTACACAGTAATTGGCCTCAAGCCGGAGTCCGTCTACGTGTTCCGCATCACAGCGCAGACGAGGAAGGGCTGGGGCGAGGCTGCCGAGGCTCTGGTGGTCACCACGGAGAAGAGAGGTAACCCTGTGCTGCATCTCAACACTATTAGAAGGAAAAGAAATACAGATAACACAGCGGTGGTATTTTGATATGTCAAACAGAAACAGTTGCGTAATCTTCCGAGCAGAAAAAGGTGTGTGATCTTAGTGATGACATAACTTGCGGAGAGTTGTGTTTGCACTCATTTCCAGTGAGACGTCCGGTTAGTGGACGTGTTTTCTGAAGTGGTGCTTGTGTCCCGTGGGTGTTTTGTTCAAAACGCTCTAGATGTGAGGAGGAATCAGTCCACAACCCGTCATGGATTGTTTCCTTCATGGATTGTTCTCTCTAATTTTTGTTTCTCTTCATCACAACTGTACTTTTCTTTCAGTTGTATCAGAGCCCAAGCAAATACAAGCCATTTTTGTTTTTCATCTCATCCCGCTATCCTTCCTTCAGTCCCTCCATCCCCTTTCCATTTCCTGTTGGGTTTTTCAATCTGTTTATCTCCTTCCAATGATAATTCCCTCTCTCCCTATTTGTGTTAACTTTTATAGCTCATCCCCAGCCCACCAGCCGTCCCATGGTTCCTCAGAAAGATGTTCAGGCTCGCCACGTCCTGCTGACGTGGGAACCGGGCAGCGACGGCCTGTCTCCTGTGCGTTACTACACGGTGCAGCTCAGAGAGCTTCCTGAGAGCAACTGGACGGTGCACTCCGCATCCGTCAACCACGACACCACCTCCTACGTAGTATCGAGGTAGAGTCCACCATCTGACTTTTATTTAAAAGCACTCATCAGGTTTTTTTTCTTCTAGTTATTATCTTTCATATTGTGCTAAATGAAATGTTTTATTCCCACAGAACCAAAAGCTGGCTTTACAGAAATATTCTCCTGGCTAAAAGATAATTGGCAAATAAACAGAATGGTTTTAGGGTGTTAAGTTTTGGTTTTGCGGCCTAAATTATCATGTATGGTACATGTACATTTCTTCTTCCTCCTCCTCTTCTTCCCTTTCTTTAATTGTGAGTCTTTTGGCTTGTTTGTGAAAATGAGGCAGAAAATATTCCCAGTTTTAAGATCGAGTGCGGTTGTTGGTTGCAGAGGCTGACGTGGTTTCCTTGCTTCATCCCTCAGGCTGAAGCCGTTCACGTCCTACCAGTTCAGAGTAAAGGCCACCAATGACATCGGGGACAGCGAGTACAGCGAGGAGAGCGAAGCGATCACGACCTTACAGGACGGTAAGAGTGACACGAGAAAACGGCGACATTAGTTAGATTAACTGTAAAGGAGCAATTGGACATTTGGGGAAATGTGATATTTGCTTTCCTGCTTAAATTCAAACAGACAGTCTCATGATTTCAAATTGTAAATATTAGACTACAGCTATAGCCAGGTAGCTTTGTTTAGCATAAAAATATAGGAAAACCGCATGCATAAATGAGTAAATCTTCTCTTCTCTGTTAAATATGGTAATATCTCAAATATGCAGCCTTCCCCTGAATTTTATATATCTGATACAAGCATTTTAATACTGCATTATTGCAATAAAATGAGTACAATGTCTGCATATTCCATCAGTAGTGTTTCAAAGTAGCCAATCGGTGTGATGCAGACGCTACTGGATGTTACCAAGATACAAAACCTTGACACACTTCACCCCATGGTGCTTCAGCAAATGACAGAAACGCCCTCTCTGCTGATCTTTCCAGCTACTATTTTTGTCAGTGGTTGTTTTTTTTTTTTTGTTTTTTTTTTAAAAGCTATTATGTCTCTACGCTCCACAGATACCACTGCATCGTTATCTGTTTTCATTTTCAGGTCAATTTAAATCTCACTTTTATATCCTCAGCTCCGGACGAACCACCCGTAATACTCTCAGTCACGCCACACACAACAACGTCAGTGCTGATCCGCTGGCAGGTAAATGATAATGTGTTTCTGCTGATTGTGTTTGTGCTCAAAACTATGACGCTAACGTTCTGAAAAAGTGGCCTCTGATTAGAAACCTTGACGGTGCACAAAATAACCCTATACTTACACTTTTACACACACCCTCTTCTGTGTGTGCGTGTGTGTGTGTGTGTGTGTGTGTGTAGCACAAACTGCCACACTCACACCTGAATTAACAGGTAATAAAGAGGAGAGCAGGACGCTCCAAGTCACAATTTACTTTTATGGAGAACACTTGTAGAATTTATAAGGATAGAGAGGTACTCTGTTTTGTCCCCTCCGGCTTGCTGTCTCATGTTCATCCATGGGGGGATTTCTTACGTGACTCACCTCTGGATGATCTCAGTTTGAGGGAAAGTTTTTGGGTTTTTTTTAACCTTTTACTTACCGTAAATCTCTTCAGCGTTGGTAAATTAGAGACCAAGCCTTGCATAGTGAAGTATAATTTTACAGTGAGAGGAGTACATGTGCAAAATGCCTGTTAAGGTGAAATCAGTAATTTGCATGACCTCATTAAAACAGCAACTGGGTCACATCCAGTACTCTCAGCTATATCTGGGAGTTTGCAGATTTCTGCTGTACCACAGCTTGACTCCTTGTCTTCTTTTTTTTTTTTTTTTTCCTCTTCGTGGTCCTGGATGTGCAACAATAAAATGTCTTCCAGTTCAAACCCCACAGTTGAAAATCATTTTTACAGTTTTGTCTAACATGAAAAAACAAACAAACCTGAAAATATGTTAATAAGCCAGGCTGTAACATAGCAGCTGTTAATATTTACACAGCGAAGACATATGGTTTTCCTGCAAGGGGTTGACCTGATCAGGTTTCTTGTTTAAGCCAGTTAGAACCAGTTCTGCAAGGCTTCTCTTGTCACTTTTACTTTAACTCACTAAATATGTCTTCCAGCCCCCGTCTGAGGACAAGATCAATGGAATCCTGCTAGGCTTTAGGATCCGTTACCGCGAGCTGCTGTATGATCGTCTCCGCAGTTACTCTTTTCACACCATCAGCAGTGCATCCACCTGGGCTGAGCTGAATGGTGAGGGATCGCTATAACCTTTTGCTCTTGTTTCTTTTTGTGGAACTTTTTAAAAATTTTAAAAAAAATCTCTTTTTATGTAATAAAATCAATAAACAATTCAAAACTGCGTCAGTCGGTGATACACATCCATCGTGACTACAAATTCCAGACAATCCAGTTCTGCTTCCAAAATCTCCCCATTGGTTTCTGACATTTCACAGCCAAACATTTCATTTAGTGATCAGCAGCTATCAGCTGTGAGCTGTTATTAGGTTTTCTCAAGAACAGCTCTGTTTCCATTGCTTTATGTAACCAGGCCTGTAATTTTACCCTCATTGTGTCATTGTGTAGCTCACTCAGAGATCTGATCACTGTGATTGTGTAGATTTTCATGATGATAGTACGATTATTATACTTCGAACACCGATCCTATTGTCCCTCCGCCACCTTCTTCTTGTGTTTCATCTTTTGTACTCACTTTTTCTTTTCACCTCTCTACCCCAGCCCCCTACAGCCTCCGGAATCTGAGCGATCCGACTCTGGTCCAGTACGAGTTAGACAGTAAGTGGTGTTAATTTTCAAACATTCCTAATTCATAGACAATTTGGAATAGCACAACACATTCATAGCCTGCATAGCTTCTCTACACAAAATAAACAGATGGCCACAGATTTCCCATGCATTTAAGTGGGGAGGACGTCAAAAAAGATTATAACCTTGTTATTGCACGACTGTGAGGAGGGTGGGGGATGTAGGAGGATGTGGGTGGCCTTTGCAGATAGGAAAATGAAGCATTCAACTTAAACTAATTGCAAATTCACCCTTTGGTTTCAAATCTAATACCGAAATGTGTTTCCTCACTTTTCTGTGCAGAGCTGAGTAAACACAAGCGCTACGAGATTCGCATGAGTGTATACAACACCGTGGGCGAGGGGCCAACCAGCCCTCCACAAGAGGTGTTTGTGGGAGAAGCAGGTGTGTACGCCTCCTTTTTCTCTTTTTTTTTTTTTTCAATCAACACATTTCTCTAGAGAGCCAGTACGTAAAAGCACTCTCCTTCAGAAGTTTGCTAAGTGTTCAGGTGCAATTTGTGTTGTTTTCATCCTGGTGCTTTTTGCTTTAAACGGTTTAATTTTCTGCTTTAAGCTGTAATACCGCATGTCTGCCCGATAAGTGAAGGAAATCACCTATAAAGATCGACCACATCTTCCTCATTTATTTGCTGGCTTCCAACAGTGCCAACAGCCCCGCCCCAAAATGTTGCGATCCAATCAGCAACGGCCACCCAGCTGGACGTCACGTGGGAGCCCCCTCCTGTTGATGCTCAAAACGGGGACATCCAGGGATACAAGGTCAGATTCCCCCCCAAAAAATCTCCCAACATGCACAGCCGAGTGCCACAAGCTGTGGACTTTATGAGCCTACCCTGAACTAAGGAAGCGATGTTGTCTCCTGTTTGTGCTATTATATATAAAATGTGAACGTTTATGTGGGTCACAAGCGACTGCATCCGTTTGATGTTAATCACCATTAAAGGCACATCTTTACATTTTTATTAGTGCTGCTTTCCGGAGGGGATTTCAATGAAATCTTAAGTCTGCTGCTCTAAAAAACATTTTACAGGGAATGAAATGAAAGTGCCTCCCCCTTAAGGGAGTTTGAAATTGGACTGAGTTTTATAGATACAGAAGGAGCCTGTATTCCCTGAATAGCGTCTGTAGGCAAACACTGACATCGATTCATACCTTCTAACGCAGGTTTACTTTTGGCAATTCCAACGTAAGAATGAGACGGAACGACTTCGAACTCTTTTCATGCCAGAAGGAGGGGTGAAGCTGAAAAACCTGACTGGTTACACCACCTATATGATCAGCGTGGCCCCCTTCAATGCTGCAGGGGATGGACCCCGCAGCCCACCCATGAGGGGACGCACTCAGCAAGCAGGTGTGTCCAAACACAGTCCAGTAAATCTAATAATTTAAGCCGTATGGACAAAGGCAAAACAAATATTTCAATATGCGATGGATACACAATGGAAAGGAGATAAAGTACCTTTAGAATAAATAAGGTGATAGAATGATATGACTTAAGCAGTTAATTTAAAGCATGTGTGGCCATTTTCATTTCATGAGTCATATTTATGTGCTGCAGTAGTGCTGATGTTAGCTCGCAGAACCATGAGAGTTTTCTTTAAGTGGATGAGTCGGCCATGAGGAAATAATTTGTTGTGAGGGTGATGCTAATCGTTGCTGTCGGCATGCCAAATGACGTTAGCGCCGCCGCATAGCGAGCATAAGTTCCCAATCAGCAAACTCGCTCGCAAACTCATTTGTTGATTCCCCCGCTTAGTCTGAAAAGTAGACAGCACATTACTGTGTTTACACAACTTTCTCAAACAGAAAGTCCTCATGTCTTCTCCTTCTTTGTTTCTTAATTTCTGCTTTTATTTTGGATCATTTTGGAGCATTTTAAGATCATAAAATGACGGCATTTTTGTGACTTTCTTATCCATTCCTGGGGGCAAAGGAGAAGTCAGATGACAATCTGAAGGGGGCAGGACTTTAGGAGGACAATGGAGATAGTTATCCAGTATTTTGTGACAATATATAACGTTTTCTGTACAGCTTAAAATTCTAACATTGAAACATTTATAAATATTTTTTATAAATCATCCAGATAATCTGTCATAAATTTTTTTTTCTTGTTAATTTTATTCCAGGGTCTGTAATAAATCATCTCTCTGTTAACATCAAATTTTAAAATTTCATGGGTTTCAACATCCCTGTTGTTGTTAATGTTAAACCTCCAATCATTCCTTAGACATGCAAAACTTATTGCTAGTTTCTCACACATTTTTTTTTTTTTATGTTGACTGTACTTTCTCCCAGCCCCCAGTGCTCCCAGTTTCATCCACTTCAGTGAGCTGACCACCACCTCAGTCAATGTGTCTTGGGGGGAGCCAACCTTCCCCAACGGCATCATTGAGGGCTACCGTCTGGTCTATGAACCCTGCAGACCCGTAGATGGTAAGCTCCCGCTCTAACCACATATTTCTTTGCTCAGATTGGTAGCTGGCTCGTATAAACAGTTTTATTCACACAATCTATTCATATGATAAATTAAGCTGTGTCGAGAAATTACAAGTTTTACTCAGATGGTAATCTTGTGTTGTGCATTTTTTCCTACGTTTGCGAGCCAATCGCCACCTTGACCTTAACAGCTTTTATCTCCATTCAATCTTTTCCACACATATTCAACTGTTATTGCAAATGATCTGTTGCTATGTCGCCAAGATGCAAAAAATAACTTTCCCACTGCTAATTCCATTACTGTGTGTATTTGTGTGTGAACGTACGCCTGAGTGTGTGATCCCACTTTGTCTGGCCCGTGTAAGACCTGCTCTAAATGTGGTTTGTTTATCTAGAGTCCTCAGTGGCCTGTGTCGACTGTCTTCACTCCCCCTCCCCCCCAGGCGTCAGTAAGACTGTGACGGTGGACGTGAAGGGAACTGGCCCCCTGTGGTTGAAGCTGAGGGATCTGGCTGATGGTATCACCTACAACTTCAGGATCCGGGCCAGGACCTTCATCTATGGGCCTGAGGTAGAGGCAAACATTACGACTGGGCCAGGAGAAGGTAACGTCTGCATGAAATTACAAATAACTTTCAATATTATTTTAAATGCTTTCTTATAATGCGTAATTTTTTTTTTTTTTCAGGAGCCCCTGGACCTCCTGGAGAACCCTTTATCACACGGTACGGTTCTGCCCTGACCATCCACTGGACCAGCGGGGACCCAGGGCGGGCCCCCATAACACGCTACGTGATCGAAGCGAGACCATCAGGTGTGTGCCTCAGCTGCATGGAGACGCATTCTGACAAGCACACTTCAGTTTTAAACCTAAATGATGTTAGGGTTAGGGTTAAGGTTAGGTGAGGCAGTAGGTGGCGCTGTTGCCTCAAAGCAAAAAGATTCCGGGATTTGATTCCTTCCTGTGTGCGGTTTTTACGTTCTGCACGTGTCTTTGTGGGTTCATCACAACAAATTGTCCGTAGGTGTGAGCTTGAGTGGTTGTTTGTCTGCTGTGTGGTCTCACGATGAGCTGGCGTATTATCCGGGGTGTACCCTGCTTTTCACCTGTAACTGGGTAGGATAGGCTCCAGCAGGCTTTTGACCCACGAGGTAAATAAACAGCTGCAGACGGATGAATGGATGGATGGATGATGAAACAAAGGAAACACACACTCTCTCTCCTCTCCCTTTCCGTCTCCTCTTCTCCAGCCTTGTTTCTCTGCAGCGTCTTATCACACGATGATTTGTTTTTGTCACAGAATCAAATTAAATAATCTTTTGCCAAAAATTCTGAAATATGATGGATGATCTTCATTACGTTGACGGAGTCCAACGTATATTTATGTACACAAGCAGTGCAATGTGAAATAAATGTTCTCTGGCAGGATTTCCAAAAGCAAACAGCAAGTCGTCTAATGTTGCTTGATTTGAAATATGTCTGAAGTGCTATTTATGATTGGATGTAAATTTCACAAGAGCTGGGAAATTAATAGATGGTGTAATATTTTTGGAATCATGGATTAACGTGGGAGCTGCCAGCCAGACGGGAAAATTTATATCAAACAATCTGTGAACAAAGATGTATTGACGAGTTTTTTTTTCCCCTTTGCCCCCACACTCACCTCCATTACAGATGAAGGATTGTGGGATATCTTAATCAAGGACATCCCAAAGGAAGTGACATCACACACTTTCAGTATGGATATCCTGAAGCAAGGGGTTAGTTATGACTTCAGGGTGATTGGAGTGAACGACTACGGCTACGGCTCTCCAAGTTTACCTTCTCCTTCCATATCAGGTGAACTTTCCTGTGTTTCAAATATAGATTTCTCACCAAATTAGATTTCCGCATGTTACTCAGATCTCACAGAAACCTATTCAGTTGTTCTTAATTAACATGAATTCACTTTTTTTTTTTTGGGTGGTTTTTTTCTAGCACAAAAAGTGGCGCCTTTCTACGAAGAGTGGTGGTTCCTGGTTGTGGTGGCTTTAGTGGGGCTCATCTTCATCCTTCTGCTAGTTTTCATCCTCATTATCAGAGGACAGAGCAAGAAATATGCCAAGAAATCAGAATCTGGTGAGTTTATATACTGTATGAGGAGTGGATGTGGCTCAGCTGGTAAAACATCCAATAACCAAACACATTTGAATTACTCCATTTAGAGGTTTTGAGTCGGGTGGGTGGGGGGGGCATATTTGTCTATTCCACGCAGCCGTGACATCAGCAGGTATTCCTTTTTATTCAGTAATGTTCAGCTGCCGGGCAGGAGGGAGATCCCTGCAGGTCGGTACCCATCTCTGTGACTGACAGGAAAAACAAGACGTCCATTCTCACTCCGATGAAAGATGCTGTTATTACCTCCACATACCCCTCCGGGGGTGGTGTGTATTTGTAACTTAACAAAGTTAAAGAGTGGATTTATTTGCTTTTGTTCTTCCGTAACTGAAGATAAGAAAATCTGCCTATCCGTGTGTAACTACACCTGGCTCGCTGTTTCCCTTCTTCTCCAGTCGATATGCTAAGCTAACAACCTGCTGGCCCCCTTCTACATACTGCGTAGTATTGCTCTTATATAACATTCTAAACAAAATCATATTTAATAAACTGATTATTCTCATAATGAGCATTGAGGTGTTGTACAAACCCAAACTTTAAACTGTTAATAATGTGGGATCATTAGAGAAGAATACAAGTCCGGCCAGGGAGAAGTCTGTTATCTTATCTGCAGAATCACGCAACCCATCAAGGATTTTATAAAATCCTCTAAATCTCCATCCAGGTAACAACTCCAACTGTAACGCTCTGACCCATGGAGACATGGTCAGCCTGGACGAGGGTCGTTTCCCCGCTCTGGAGCTCAACAACCGAAGACTGTCTGTGAAAAACTCTTTCTGCAGGAAGAACGGCATCTACACCAGGTTGGTGATCCAAGCTTAATTCAAAATGAAAATGCATACATAACTTCCGGTAAAATATTTGCATTATCCATGGAAACCTATTTTCTAAAAATGAAGAAAAAAAAAAAACACTCTTTCAAACCCATTTCTGCCACTTAAAGGCAGACTATGAACTGAATGGCTGCAGACTCCTTTTTAATGAGCTTCTGTTTCAGTGACTATCAGCGGTATGATGTGCGTCACGCTGAGACCGTGACCTTGTTTAAAGCCAATCACTCCGACTGACACTGACTCTAAGAACACTGGAGGGAGACATAAATCCAACTTTGGATCTGACTGGATACGTTGCATTAGATCATTAGTACCTGTTTAGGAAAGAGCTGGATCTAGAGACAGCTGCAGCTGCGCCGCTGAAGATAGTTGAAAGGTTTGTGGCGGTTTGTCAGCAGTGATAAATTTCATGCGGATATCATTGCATTTTGTGCTTCTGCTGCCAACGGGCTGATGCGATTTGGAGAAGACAGGTGCACTCCACAAGAAATTAGCATCTCTAAGTGAGTGCAAGAGTCTGCACATCCATATGGTGAAGAGTATATTGTTTTATGTGAGGATCTGTAGATAAATCTGTATTTTCCATGCATGTGGAATTGCTTAAAGGACGGATCAAAGCAAGTCTGCGTCTTTGAGGGGTTTTTCGGGGCCATCTTCCTTATTATGTCTCCAGCTCAAAGGAGTTCAAGAATACTCAGATGTACTTTCAGAATCTGCAGTGTTTGAACTCGGAACATGAATCTCTACACCTGAGCCCATGATTATAGATTAATGCCACGTCTTGATCTCTGGACTCGGACTTACAAAGAAAGGGATGAAGTTGTCCACTCAATACTGGGCTCACAAATCAAACCATTCTTAATCTCACTGGATTTGTTCTAATTTGTGAGTGGCAGACAGCAAATGTCACTTAAAGTTGATTTTAGATGAGGCTTGCATCTGCATAAAGCTCATCAGATCAGAGTTTAACAAAAGGGACAGTATATTTGACAGTAAATTAAAACTCTCACACAGGAGAGTCGATGGGGTTCAAGTTTGGTGATTGAAAATGTCACCACTTAAACTGACAGTAGAAAAAAGGTTGAAATGAATGCTAAGTCTAATATTGTAGCTCTTCCTGTACACTTGAAGGATCTGTTCCACAGCAACTCTCAGAATGAATAAATAAACCATCATCTATAATGTTGTGCACACACAAAACGGTTTCAGAGGTTGAGGTTCAAACTTTCAAAAGATCCATGTTTTACTGATTAGGATGAAGAAGAAAGGATTAGCATCATTTTTTGCTGTATGTTGAACCCCACTTCAATGCGCCAGTTTGAGCTTTGAGGGGGTCTTGGTGAGGTAACGCAGAATAGATTAACGTGGTTTTAAACACAAAGCTCCTGAACACCTCAGACATGTTAATGAGTTCCCGACTCAACTGTTACAAGAGGAGGGGTTGATAATGAGCAATGAGTGGGGGGACAGATTCGATTTTGGCCCCTTGGTTTTCATTTCTTACGCACTGACCAAATTCCACTACGAGACGATTAAACAGAGCCTTACATAACCGTTAGGGCAGATAAATAATTTACGCCTCACTCAACTGTGTGTGAGAGTCAAGGAGAAGAGATGAGAGTGGGTTGAGCTCCCCCAGTTCAACATAACGTCCCAGTGGGCTCTCAATGGCAACTATTTGCATGTGCCGGCAGCTCTTTCCGCTGGTGTGTTATTGGGAGGGGGCGCTGCAAGGTGCTGATGGAAATTTTAAACTTGGGTTAAGAATTTGTCTTATTGTTAGGGACTGCATCTTAAAAAAATTGTGTGGGTGAATCAGAACTTTTTAAAGATATATATATATATATATATATATATATATATATATATATATATATATATATATATATATATATATATATATATATATATATATATATATATATATGTATATAGGTCACGTTTAGGGTTATCAAACAAAACTGGAAATTTGTCTCAGTAATTATTCTATTATTCTAAATTATTCTATTATTTTAAAATTATTCTAATTATTCTAATTTAGAATTTGACTAATTAATTCAGTTCATAATTAACCCGCTCAGTGAATTTTAAAGTAAAATGAGGATACTGGACAGTAATACAATTACTGAGCAGGATATTATTACCTTAGTGCATGATGCCGTGAATCTCTCTTGGTACGTCACATACATACACACATTACTAAAATCCCCCCAGTTCATCATTTGTTTTCCCTGTGTGCCTTTCCGTTTTGGCCACATCACACTTAAACCCCCACCCTTATGAAAAAATGTTTGGAATGATACCCCCAGCATTTGTGAAATGTTGGTTTCCTTGAAAACATTCAAGTGCGGTTTTCGATGCGTAAAGCAGCGATGTGTGTGTGTGTGTGTGTGTGTGTGTGTGTGTGTGTGTGTGTGTGTGTGTGTGTGTGTGTGTGTGTGTGTGTGTGTGTGTGTGTGTGTGTGTGTGTGTGTGTGTGTGTGTGTGTGTGTGTGTGTGTGTGTGTAGGCTGCAGCAGACCTGCTGGCAGCCACCGGCAGCCGAGGCGCTGTCCTGGAAAGTCAACAGGAGTCAGTGTGTCCCAGTAGTCCCAGCCAAACCAGCGCCAATCAGCAGAAACAGATGGGTGTTTGTTTAGCAGAAGCAGGGATAGTGGAAAGTATGAAGGAGCTTCGACACCGGGGGAATTTTTTTTTTCCTCTTTTATTTACACAAAGAACCCCTGACTAGAGCGCTCCATTTTAGGAAATTATTTTTCCAGTATTTAATCTTTCCCTGCCTTTTATTTTCCTTCATTCCTTCTTCTTCCCTTCCAGCTTTAAGTTTCACTCAACGCCTCTCCTTGACCCCGATCTCTCTCCGCGCCCCTCCTTGAGCTCATGCCCATCCCTTACGCTGTTTAAACTCACATCTGACTGACGTAATTGATCTTCGCGGTGCGCCACTGACAGTTCCATCCACACCATCATTTATGTAACCTCCAATAATATTTGTCAGAGCAAAGCCCAAAGGCTGCCATTTATTTAGTGACCCCCTTGAGCAGTAATGAGGCTTGAGTTTATAATTTAGTCACAGGAGCTCTGTGGTTTGACATTCCACAGCCCGCAGCGAATCAGGAAGAATCATTCAGTCCGGGACAGACTGGCTGTAGGCAGTCGTCTCATGAACATCCCATGACTCTCGTCAAGCTGTATGCCCACACAAGGCAGACAGGGAGACGTTTGAACTTGAAAGGAAGCACTTATTGTTGAGTTTCTGGTATGAGTAGCAATGGAGAAAGCCTGGAGCCATGGTGTAATTTGTATTTTACGTATGAGCTCATGCTTTAATTTGGTTTCTAAATTCTTTAAATGACTCTTCTTAAAACTTTTACTCATTTGTGTTCTGTATTGGTTATATGATAGCAACTTTACTGCATGAATAATTGCAGAGATTCACAACACCAATGCAGCAAAGTTTGTTGAAACAAAAGTGCATTAAAAAAATAACGATGGGATTTTGGTTAAAATGTGCAACAATAACAATACAAACAGTAGAAATACCACATTTACTTTTTAATTTGTCAAAGCATGGATGAAGTGGTGTGTCAGTAGAACTTTTTCAGAGTGATAAATCTCAAGGGCAAAGCAGAAGAAAGGAAATCCCAGAAATTGTGTTTATATTCAGTTATAAATGCTACACATGGTAATAATCAGTCCAACAGTTACATCACTGATCTACTCCGCCCAGGCATAAAACCTCTTACACTTTGGAGGTAAGAATGAGAGGATTCCTCCGTCCCTTTTTCTGACTTCATCATCCGAGTTGCAGGTCATGTTATCAGGTGTTGTTGCAGAAGTTAGACGGCAGCTTGACCGTGGTGTGTGTTGAGAGCAGGGGTGTTTTCTGGCTTTTGCAGTGTAGAGCAGGTGGCGGGGATACCAGTGTAGCTTAACTGGAGCAGAGACTTCATCTTTAGCCAAAGTAAGGGGAAACAGCTGATCCTCGGCCTGCATTACGAGCTCTGGCAGGCAGCGAGGGTGGTAGCAATGCTGCTTTGGCTCGAAGAGGACACAAATCATCTAATGCTATGTGTGCAAGGCGCTCCCTACTGATGGCTGGCTCCGAAACGGCATATCAGTAGTAAATATTAAAATTAAAAATGAAAATGAGACGGTGGTAATCTGTAGAATATAAGCATATTGCTGTACAAATAAATCTCAGCAACAAAGCCAACACAACTTGTTTGAACTGCTCTTCATCAGACCCCCAGTGTAATGTATGGGAAAAACGAGTTTGTTGCTATAAAAGTAACTGGATTTGTTTTGTCTTTGCTCAGATCTCCTCCTAGACCCAGTCCAGGCAGTCTCCACTATTCAGACGAGGATGTCAGCACAAAGTACAACGACCTGATCCCAGCAGAGAGCAGCAGCCTGACTGAAAAACCCTCTGAAATCTCAGACTCACAGGTACAGGAGCTCTTATTTTACACTGAATCCTTATATCCTGCATGTATAACATCCACATAAAGTGTCATGGTTACATGTTCGTACTCGACTGTGTGTGCACATTTTATTTCTTGAATTTCTCAGGGACTCAGCTTTGCATTGTCAGTTGAAGAGCTTTCTGTCTGTTCAGGCTGCCCATTTTATGCCCTTTCTTTGCCGTTCACCTCAATGCATTCAGTGTGAAGAGGTTATATGATACAGTTACAACAGTGCACAAGGTGAAATTACAGATTAATGACTGTTCGCTGGCAGCCAATCAGTTTTAGACCAGGCGGTGACCTGAGCAGAATGTCACTGCAAACATCCACCCTCGATTCAGGCCACTGCACTTGTTATGTAAGTCGGTGAGAACAAATCCTCCCTGCAAAGTATTTTCTCTGCTGTTATGAATTGGGATTTGAAGCTTTCCTTCAAAACTTTCAGCATCGCTGAGCAGAGGTGTCTCTTCTTCTGTGGTGACAGAAATAGAAATAGAACATTTAAAACCTCTAAGCAAACACAGTCAAACCTGATAGATGACTAACCATTATTGGTGGAATGTCAGACTTGTGGTGTTTGCTACCTGTTGAGGCAAACTGTTTTGCCCAATAAGTGAGTCTAATCAATAATCGCACTGTATGCCATCTCCCTTCATGTCTCCTTTCTCTTGTCTTTTTGAGTATTTCCTATATTCACTTTTTTTTTTTAAATCTAAACTGTTTCTTCCCCTACATCTGTCCATAAATTTTGCTTTCTGTTTCTGTTTTGGGCCATCCCTCCCCAACTCTTTGTACTGTGAGTGAATCATCCTGAGCGTTCGGAGTCTGGTTTTGATCCTTGTCAGATGAAAGTATAAGAGGGGGACGTGGTCCTGAATTCCCCTTGCTTTCATGGTAACTTCAGTTCTTTCTTTCATCTAGGAATTATTTACTCTTGGCATTTCCCAAATTATCTTGGAATGTCTCTCAACTAGATGTGTCCCTTGTGTGAATTCCTCAGCCTGAAATCTCTCCCCACCTGGTCTTATCAAGTCTATTTCCTACTTCTAGTTGAAACGAAAATCTGTCCGCGATGAATCGTTCCCAACAGAACCTTTCCGAGCACAATCCCATCCCCTCAAATGACTCATTTTGTAATCTCATCTCCTGCCTGACATATTCATCCCATCCACCCTTGCCCATTTGTCAGACGTGTTCCTTAATGTTGGAAACCACCCGCCTGGCCATGAGATGATGAAGTCCACCTGCCACACGGCACATTTTGAGGGGTTGATGTTTGGCTTTGATGGGCTAAAGCACACAGAGCTTTGCCTGTTACCCTCGGGCTCCTATGCCATGCCCCATAACAGGCCACCGTATTAACACCCAATGGTGCTGCAATGAAACTCAGGAATGCTCTTTGAAGTTTTATTGAGCAGATAATGCTGAGCTATCAGTATGACACTGCGCTGGCTTGTTCCCTTTAATCCTGGGGCCTGGGACCAGCAGTTATTAGTTGACTATTGTACTCCTCAAGAGGGGGATTTGGAGGAATCTAACATTGACTCGGCAAAGCAACAAGCCCACCGTTACTGCTGTGCTCCCCTGCAGGTTGAACTCTTTTGGATTTCTGATTTTCTAAGGCTGTTTCTGTGGTATTTTCTTCCTTTGTGTGTCATTGAAGGGCTGAAACCAGTCGCAGGCAGATGATCTCATGCACCATACATTATGCTGTTCTTGCAGAGTGGCATTCCACTGCGTCATTGCAGAGAAGAGATAACATCTGCTTTATCAGTAGTGTTATCTCTTCTTGTGTTCCGCTCACTCATTTGGCCTCTTTCAGTTCTTAGTCTGGAGATCAGCTGAGAGAATGCTCTATGATTGGCGTCTAGCGACGCCCCGCTGTGTTGGTTTGTCCCCTCTGGGGTGTGACCTTACCTCGAGCAAAGGCGAAATCTGAATGCAAATAAATTATAGTTTAGCATTTTGAAGTTAGACAAATTGGAATGTTGAGATGCAAGTGTGCTGGTATGGGACAATACTAATTTATAGACACAAATACAGTATGTTCTTAACTCATGATGACAACATGCAAGTTGATTTTCAGGCAGTTTGCTATTTGAACAATTCCTGTTTTCCTTTCCGTCCTGCGAAAGAAAATCTCTTCACCCCAAACAATAAATCCAGTGATTGAATGTCTCTGGATTTTTTTTTTTTAATCCCTCTTCAATCTCCAGATATCCTGTTACCGTCTCCATCCCATGGGACCCCTACTGTGTCCACTCCATCAATGAGAATGAGATAGGCAAACCCCCTCCCCCCCACTTTTTTTTTTTTTTTTGCAATAATACACAAGTGTAGGACAAAGGACTGACCCACTTTGCACTCGAGACATTCTTCAATTTAGGGGGGGATGGAAAAATCTGCTTGCTAGGAGTTCGTTATTGTCTCATTTTCCTTATGCAAATCATAAAAAACTCAAATTCAAAGTTTCATACAAGGCACTTGGTTAACTATAATCTTTGTTTTGCATCTCCAAAAAATAGGAATTACAGCCTATTTTTAACTTTGATACTTTATTTGAACTGCGTAAAGGTTTCGCCGCTGAATTATGGGTAAACTGTGTTTCAAATCCCCTTCTTCCTAATTTAACACCAGTGATGGAAATGATGCAACAGTGTTGAGGCGGGTATGTACAGTATGTTATACACGTCCTTACAGAGATCTGTCGGTGGTTCCCTTGAGGGCTAAAGTGTAATTCCACATTTCATGCCTTAAGTGAGATTCTTTCACAGCAGTCTTGTAATTAACTCGTAATGAGTTAGCATTAGTAGCTCCTTCACACACACACACACACACACACACACACACACACACACACACACACACACACACACACACACACACACCGAGCTGCCCCAGAGACAAATTGTGGAGCGTCTCCACTTGTAGGTTTCCTCATTTGAATCTTTAAATTATTGTCTTTAAAGGTTGGTGACAAACCGAAGGAGTAGAAACTGGAGTGATGTGTGCATGTACAACATTTCAAGAGTTAGAAAATCTGCGGTATACACAAGCCAAACCGAGTTAGACTGGAGTAGAACACAATTCACTGTGTCAACAGTCTGCACTCATTCTCCTCCAAACACACACACACACACACACACACACACACACACACACACACACACACACACACACACACACACACACACACACACACACACACACACGACCTGAGTCGTGTTTCTCGTCTCTAAGCAGTCCTGATTCTTTTTGAGTGAGGTTATACCACTTCAGTAGGTCTTCTCGGTCCACTGTGAATGGATCTTGTTATTGTGTTGTGCTGCTAAACACACCGAACGCACAACCGGAATTCTTTTTAGCACGCCGGGCAACAATATTGCATATAGACAACAAACACCACCACCAACAACAACAACAACAACAACAACAACAACAACAACAACTTTCTTTTATTGTTGGGAGGAACTGCAATATAACAGCAAGCATGTAATCATTGCCATCGACCTCTAACAGTCGAGCTACATCTGGCTGTACACAGCGTTGGTGTGTGATTAATGTGTCACTTTCTTCATTTAAACCAAAGAAGGAAAAAAAGTTGTTGTTTTTTTTTTCCCCTACGCACAAGTATTGCACAGACATTTTTCCCCTCGACACAATGGAACAACTCTAACAGGGGATTGGAACTAAAAATAGGGGGTTGAGGGAAATCTGAGAACACTGCATTATGTATCACATATGTGCTGTTGCTCCAGAGTGTTACCATCATGGAGAAACAAGCAGCCACGCTTCTATCAGGGAGAAATGGGAAGAGCTTGTTAATATGGAGGGGTGGGGAGCAATTATCAGTGTCTCTGTGGTGCCCCGCTTTGAAAACAATAAGCCTTTGTTGCCTTATTTTTCACTTAATACTCCTCGGAAAAAGAATCCAGTGACGATTCTGGCAAAGGCATCCGAGCTTTAGGTCACCGCGGCCAAGTGATTAATCACAAGAATCCACCCAATTGGCATCTTGCTTTTGAGGCAATTAGTTGCCCATTAGCAATATTGAGCACTCCGCGTTCACATGGCTTTTTATAAGAAATGCCACTCGATGTTAAAACGGCAGCGGTTTCCAGATTGAAGGTTGACGGTCAGTGATGAGAATGTGCAGAACGTCGCTGTCATTTCTTCACGGATGGTAGATTGACGTGAATTCAGACCGACTTAAGAATGAAAAGGAATAACTTCCTTCCATATAGTTTGAGAATGTACGTGCTTCCATTTTTATTTTTTTACTTTCACACCATTCACACAACAACGTGCATGACAAATACAGTATATACATATATATATATATATATATGTGTGTGTGTGTGTGTGTGTGTGTGTGTGTGTGTGTGTGTGTGTGTGTGTGTGTGTGTGTGTGTGTGTGTGTGTGTGTGAGTGTGTTTGTGTATGCCTGTGATATTATCATCATCATGACTGGTCCATTTGAATCATTCTGTTGTAGCGATGCACTGTAAAAACACATTGTTTTGTTCACCCATAGGAGGCGCTGGTGTTTTCATATGGGACAGGTGGCCTACATACACTTCCACTGCATTTGGTGAGGTTCCTGTGGCTGCCTGTTTTGAATGTTTGTAGCCTGATAGGTGATTGGTTGCGACTGATCGTCCCCATCCAATCTTCTCCCTTCAGATTCCCATTGTAGGTTTTGTGGTATTCTGTGCAAAAACGACATCAAATCCCTGTCTTGCGGGTTATAGTACAGTTTGATCCAATGCTATCTGAGTAGGTCCTGTTGATAAAATTGATCATAAATTGACCAAAGTGTGTTGATGGTCAGTTTACAATGCACGCTTCATCAAGTCATCATTCCCCTTATCATGCTTTGACCGTTTTGCCCATGTTTTGGTTTCCATGTGTTTTCGTGCTCTCTTGTAATTGTGAGTGTGTGCATGTGTGCATGTGTGTGTGAACGAGTGTGTGTGTGTGTGTGTGTGTGTTGTTTTGACAGGAATGATTGGGAATTGGTGACTGCTCAGAAAAGTTCAATAACCTCATCTACATTTACATTTATAGGCTCGATGTCTCTAACCGCTCCACATGGACACATTTCAGACCCCATGCCTGCACCCTAAACCGAGGCCTCGTCTTGATTTTTTTTTCTTTTACAGGGCAGCGACAGCGAGTATGAGGTGGACCCTAATCGTCAGAAGACGCACTCTTTCGTCAACCACTACATAAGCGATCCCACTTACTACAACTCCTGGCGGCGCCAACAGAAAGGCATATCCCGGGCACAGGCGTACAGCTACACCGAGTCTGAGTCGGGTGACCCGGATCACTGCGCCCCACCGCCGCTGCCTCCTCTACCTCCGCTGCCACCCCAGCTCACGTCACCCAGCCCCCAGCCTCAGCAGGCCCAGGGCCAGCCCCAGGGCCAGGGCCAGGGCACCCTGTTTAGGCCGAAAGGTAGCCGGACTCCCACACCCTCTCAGCAAAGCTCCAACCCCCACAACCAGCACAGCGCCCTCTACAGGCCCCCCAGCAGCCTAGCCCCTGGCTCAAGGGCTCCAATTGCTGGTTTTTCCTCCTTTGTGTGAAACATGTTGAAAGTGGACATAAAAATTTCTGGGAATATCTACCCCAAATTGTGTTGAAGGAGAACATAACAGCACTCTGTCAGCTCATTATGTAATTCATGCCTTTCTTTAAATGACTTATTTTTATTTACCTGCTGTGTGTAATTCATTTGGAGACATGTGAAACAAAACTACAAGACTTTTTTAGCACTTTTTTTATTTTATTTTATGTGTGGAAGGTTGCCAGAATTCGATAAAATATTCCTCTAAACATCAATTTTTAAATTTCATTTTGCAGTTTTGAACTCTTTGCATGATTTAATTTCTTCAGTTCTTTTTTACATTTCTTTAAATGTCTCTGCGTCTGTACAGATCACAAGAATCTTTGCAAACTCACACAAACACATGATTATATATCTATATATACATATATGTAGTAGATGTACCTAGAAGACAAAATCAATAATTGCAGAATCTGCGTTGATTGACACTGACATCACCACATGGAGCCATAAGTGAGCGGAAGAGTGTTTGGACTGGTTGTAAAGACGAAGAAACAAAAGACAGACCTGGATGTGGAACTCATGCCAAATCGAAAAAAATTTTTAATGTGGCGGCCGGGAGAGTTTATAGCGGACGCTGGCAAAACAATCATGTGTTTCCATGGAAACAGCTCTGTGGCTGATAGCACACAAATAGGTAGAGAAGTCCAATATTTGGCTGCGGAGGTTCGGACGTCACTGACGGCGCCGCGCCTGTGGATTCCTGCAGATATATGAAGTGAGTGTATATCTGAGTGTGAAATTGTTTTAAGTCTTTTTGTGAGTCTTTTGCAGTGGATAAAAAGATGCCTTGATCAAGAAACACTTATTTATGATAGCTGACACCGGATGTTCCTGAACTGCTCATAGTGACCTTGACTCCGGAATCATAATAACTGAGCGAAAGCCGTCCCTTAATCCTGGCGGATTTGGGCTGGGAATGAATTTACATAAACAACCATTTTTTTCCCCCTACCGTTTGCCGGTTCATGTATACACATCTCCATCTCCTTCTGCATATATGTCTACTGTAATGCTTCAAAGTCCAACCAAGTATGTCACACTGAAGAAGCAGACCAGGACCTTCACACATGGGCACAGATGTTGGTTCTGCTAAACCGTCTGACTTTGATATGAAAGGGGTTTTTTTTTTTTTTAATCATGTGTTCGCCCTGCTGGCATAACGGTCCCGTCGCTGAACACTGTGGCGGGGCGGTACACCAAGAGATGATGTCATTTAATCACCTCACTTTTTCCTCTTCCTGTAATCAACTATTCTGTACTCTTCATGTGTGACTGTACCATCTGAAATGCTTAGGTGTGTGTGTGTATCTGTGTGTGGATGCATGTGTGTGAGTGAGTGTGAGACACAACACTTCTTGACCATTCAGTGTATGTCTGGTTATTAAAAGATCATCCTGCAGCAATTGTAAACTTGCCTGGAGTATCGCCACAGAGGCCCGGCGGCGTCCAGCTGCCTGTAAGGTGTACTCATAACGCTATCGTGAAGACTCAGTGGTGTGTTCCTAGTTTCCATTGCTCGAAAAAAAAAAAGAAAAAAAAATCATCCTTTTTTTTTTACTATTTGTTTTTTTCTTTCTTTGTGGGGTGATTTCATTGTACGCAACAAAAAGCTTATCGTGCAGAACCTGAATGAACGTATGATCACAGCACATTTCAGAAATAAATTATTTTTGAATGTTGCAGTTCTGGTGCTCCATTGCGAACTGTGCAGGGATACTGCATACAGGTGGGAAACATGGAAATTAAGGGTCAAAGGTGATTATAATTGTGAACCCTCAGTCAAATTATATGAAAATAATTAGCAGAATTCATATGCTACATTCCAAGTGGAGTCCGCACAAAAGTAAGTAAATGTCTGACAAGCCTTCAAATTTATGGGGTCTATTTTCAGTCGGGACATACCTATAATCAGCATTTTAACAGGTTAAACAATGGAAGTTTTTAATTACATGGCTGTATTGTCATAAAACACACCTTCCATTGAATGAATGATGCATCATGTGAAAAGCAAAAATGTGGGAGGAAGTGATGCCAGAAAATACCATGTGTATAAATAGTCTCTTTAAGAACATACTGTATATAGAGGATCTGTTGGCGCGTCATTAATTGAAATTCCTTCTAACCTTGGTGCCACTCAGCAGCAACAAATTGGATCAGTGTCGAGGGTCTAAAATCCTGTTTTGTCATTATGAATGTCCCTGCTTGACTTTTCCATTTTCCGATTTCCACATGAGTAAGCCCAAATTATCTAATCTGTTTCCCGGTTGATTAAACTGGCTCAGTCGTCCCTTTATACCCATAAGACTGCAAACCGACTGATGGTGATACGCATTTAAGACACAAGCAATCTGTTGAAATCAGAAAACTAAGCTAACAGACAATTCCTTGCGTGGCAGAAGCAGACGTTTAGTGTCTGAGGGTGCTCGGTCCTAATTGGATCACATTAAACTTGATCCAGGCCTAACCTATTAAACACAGGCAAGACAGGAGAGGAGATTAGATGGGGTGGGACAAAGCAGGGAATATAGACAGGTGCATCCAGGGTGCTAATCTCTTTTTTTTTTTTTTTGAAAGCACAAGGGAAATTTCCATCTGACAAAAGAATCCCAGACGTGAGGTATTTCACTCACTGACATGTCCATTCCCTTTGTCTCTCTTCCTCTCTCCATCAGGATATTGACTGACGGGAGAGAGATAGCTCATGGTATCAGTTTAAGAAGGGAAGACAGGGGTGCTAAATACAGTATCTCCAAAGACCTCCGACAACTCACAAGAGGAATATTAAAGGATTTATACTTGAGGTGTTGTTAAAAGGAGTTTGAAACTCTGAATTTAATTTAATTTAAATCGTTTGTGTGCTTGCTGAGAGTGGTTTGAGGATTTGAAAAGGATATTTGTGAATTGTTGCGAAAGAGAAAGAATTGTTCATGGGTTTTTTTTTGTGCAAACCTGAACCATATGTTAAAAATAAATAAATAAATAAATAAATAAATAAATAAATAAAAACCCCATCACAATCAGCAATCAAAATAAAATAATAAACTTCTTCCATTTACAACTTTTTATAAATGTTTCTGCTGTGAGATTTCATTGTTTTCTTTTTTTTTAGCGTCGGCTAAATGAGGCGCGGCCCCTTTAAATCATCAGGGGGCGGAGCTATCAGGCAAACTTGGAGGCGGAGGGGAGGTGGGGTGGGGGGGACTGCTTTGTCCGCCGCACAGCCGCGATCCAAACGGACGTTGAGGCACTAGAACGGGGACGGTTCCGTCGCAACTCTTCGCCTCTCCTCCTGAGAAAAGCTATTCTTCAGTTCTTTCCTGTGTGTTTGAAGACACTTGAGTGGAATAAACCCCGGAAGTGCCCCTCCGCACGCGACATAAATTAAGGTAAACACTTATTTGAGTGACTTAAGTGAAGTGTGACGTATTAGCTCCGTTTGCGCAATATTTTATAAGTTCCGCAAGTTGACGACTTTTAATTATTAGCCAGCGTGTCTGAGGGAGTTTCTGGTGACGAGGTGGGTGAATATACAGGTTGAACTGGAGGAAACGTCGCATCTCTTTTGAATGTCAAATTTCCTTGAAGGCCATCAGCACTTGCGGTCTCATCCTGCGCTTCTTCTGGAGCGACGCGAACGGGGCCTATGGCGTCCTGGGTGTCCTCATCATCCCACTGAGGAATAGACAGAACGGGGCAAGACGCGACTTTTTTTTTGTTTTAAATAGATTCCTCCTTTATTTATTTGCTTTCATTGTCTGGGTCCCCATAGAAATCCACTTTTATCCTTTGTGGATCATTTCCATGAAGTTTTAAAAAAAAATTTGCTCCCCCCCCCTAGAAACTTTTCTTAAAATCAAAGGACGCTCAAATGTAGAAGTTTTTCCCACTTGTTTTACAATATCTCTACAGATCACATAGTTTTCTGTTTTATAGGTTGATGAATTTGGGTTAAATATACAGTTCTTCCTCTGGGACCTTCTGGATGACAGATCCCTATGAATTTCTCTTTATGGAAGAGGGAACGAGATTCCAGAGACTCACATAAGTGCCCTAAATAACTTTTCTCGCCCACGATGGAGTCCGCTTTAAACCTAAATCAGCAGAAGGAGAATCAGCTCTCCGCTCACAGTTACATAACGTTAATTCTAAGCTGTGGGAATAGACTCTGAAATATCTGGGACTCCACCTCCAGCTGGATGAATTGCACTGCTGCTTTGACTCCATCACAAATTTGCCAATCATCCAGCTTTTATTATCGATGCTGTTGCGATGTGTGTGTGTTCAGATCCAGCTCTCCTGGTTGTCACCCCTGATGAAGTGGGTAATGTCCTCCAGGACCTCATTCATCCCGCTCTAATTGGAGCTTTAACTACAGCGGTCATAAAGTTCGCAGGCCCGTTTTATAACTTTAGTTTGATCACTCCTTCCTTATCATCGACAGTCGGCCCTTTGCTCTCGTTAAGCTGCCAGTCTGGATCAAAGTAGGAGCTGTTGACTGATCAGCATTGGTGTTATCTTTGTGTGGCTGATGACCTCTGACCCCTTATTTTAGCTTTATGGTAGAAACAGCCATATACGAAGAAAAGTGAATATTTAGAAGAGCGGAAGGACATCAGATGGAAACAATCTAGTGAGGTGCGATGTGTTGATCCAGTCGCAAGGGGGGAAAAAACATTAGATGGATAGAAGAGATTTAGTCCAAGGTCAGACGTTTTCACGCCAGCAGCGCCGCTTCGTCGTGTGTGTGTGTGTGTGTGTGTGTGTGTGTGTGTGTGTGTGTGTGTGTGTGTGTGTGTGTGTCCTCTGAGTGTTGCATTATAACAGTACCCTTATACATTGTACTACTTCTGCAGAGCTGCCAGGCAGATATCTCTCCATCAAAACCTATTGTGTGTGCTGCAGAGTTGGGGGGGTGGGGTGGGGGGTGACAGGGTGGGAGGAGGGAGATCATCTCTGACTGCTTGTTTTTGCAACCAAGACTGTTTCAGTTTGCTCTGGAGTATTCCGCTGCGTAGCGAGGAGTCTGGATGGTTGCCCAGCTCAGGCTGTGTTGAGGTCATTACAGTTTTATCCTGGAGGGAGGGCATGCAGCAGTGTGGGCTAAAGAGGAGGAGGGTGGTCAACTTATTTGCACTCTGCTTCTCATAAAAACACTAATTTAAGGCATTTTCACACGCGCTAGTTCTTGAAAGGGTTACTAATTTCCTCGTGAATTAACACGGAGTCTGTATTGTATTAGCTTGTGTCTGGATTCTATATTACGAGAGGGTTCCATGCGAAGAAGACGAACTTTTCACTTTCAGTTATACGAGAGCAGAAATGTAAATGAGTTAACTGGAAGCATGTGTGCTAACTTACAGTTACACTGTGTGTTCACGTCGTGTCCCAAGCCTTAGGAAATACCTCAGTAAATTGTTTGCAGCCTCGGTAATCCACCCACCTTCATCCCGCACTCCATAGGAGGTCGACAGAAAATGGGAGGAAAATATCCCGACATTTGGTCTTTGTTACGATCCCGAGGCCGGTGAGAAAAGTTTTGTAGATGGGAAAAAGAAAAACGAAATAATTATCATGACCGTCACCTATTATCAGCATGTTTTAAACGTGTTGCTAATGGCTGCATTAGAAAATAGGAAACATCCATAATGGTAACTGAACTTTTGTTTGGAGGAGAGATGAGCTGACTTTTTTTTTTTCGTAGTAACTCATATTGTCATTTTAGTATTTAATAATTATGGCTGTAGTTTACATTTGATTTCTGAAGGACACAAAGAGCACAAGGATGGAATTCCACACCCAGAGCTAAAAGGTTCTTTGTCACTAAATAGATCAGCTGTGAGTCAGTTCAAAATGACAGCTGTGACATTTTGGAAAATATCACCATTATTACATATTTAATCCAGTGAAGTGCCAACGCCATGGAAACCTCCCAATTCTTGCGAAGTACTCGGTGCCACAGACGTGACGGATGTGTTAATGTTTCTCATTTCTTAATACTGGATAGATTTAAGGCTTATGTTGAAGTCCCTGTGAGGAGATCAGTTGTCCCAGACAGGTACAGTGTTCACCCCGCCTGCAAAGAAGGGAGCAACACCTTCACAGCAGGTTTAGCTCTTTCGGGTCACATCCCCTAATAATCCAACAGTGTTCAATGTTCAGCGTAAGGCCGGATCCCTCTGGTCTCACCCCGGTTCGGTTCTATTGGTTTCTCTTTATCTGTGTGTGCTCGGTTGACTTTCTTACTTAGAGAGATATCATGAAATAAATTATCTAAAAACAAAATAATTTAAAAGTACGTCTTGTCTTTTTTGCACTTCATTCTTCAGTTATCAGAAGGTTGGAGCCTCTGGGTGTGTAGACAGAAAAGAAAAATACTTTTGATATTATGGCTTGTCGCCATAAATAATCAAATGCATACAAAGCCTGTATTTAAACAACTCTTTTTCAATGTCGTAAAACCAGTTTAGATGATTATTACGCCTGAGGTGAAGGCAGTTCTGTTGAATCCAGTCATGGGCGGATTAGTTGGTGGTTCCGACTTTAGCACGCCCATCATCGCAGCTGACACACCTGTCTACCTCACGTCCTCTGGAGATCACAATGACTGCACAAAGTTGTTTTGTGGTTGACTTTGTGTTGTGAGTTTTTAGTTCTGAACCCCAACCTAGAAACTTCACTAGGTTTTAGTTTCAGACTTTGGAAAGATCTTTATAGTCACCAAAAACTTCTTGTTGAGCCCCATTAACTTTAGTTTGGTGATGGTTAGAAAGTTGTCTTCATCAGATTTGCTCACACACTCCTTCCAGTAAAATGTTATCATAATAAATAGTCATTAATGTAAAAATAAAACAAAGAATATTGATTTGAATACCATCATACTGTTTTGGCATGAAAATACATTGTTTAGAAAACCTTGACAACTTAAAGTGTCTGTAGTTGTTACCTCATAACATTCAGTCAGTTAGAACGTTTTGTTTGCACCTGCTGTGGGAAGGTGATAGTAATCTAGAGGTTTATACTAGTTAATCTGCATTGTTGAAATGTGGAATTGTTTCTCAGGCTCAAAATCCAGTGAAATTCTTAAGAAATTTGAGGACAAATTTGAGATAGAGGAGACAGAAGGTATTGTAAAAATGATCCACTGTTGAAAATGTTGAAAGGAGAAGAAATTAATTCATGGACAAATCAGGTTTTTAAATTTAAAATTGCTTTGACTTATTTCTTTGCTGCATGAAATGAACTCTATTGATGCATTATTAATTAGTCATAAACAATTTATAGATCAGCACTTACAATGGATTATACATTCTGTGTACACAATGGCTCGTATGAATTTTTCTTCTGTGACGTAAACATGTGTCCTTATGTTGACCCTTCTGCTCACGGTACCAGAACTGGAAACCATCAAGACCCAAAACAAATTTAACAAAATTTTTAAATTTAACAAATTGTTAAATGTCACCCAACCACAATTCTGCAAACGAAAAAGAAAGCAGTTAGCTTGTCTTTCTTTGTCGTGCGTTTGTTCAAATCTCACAGTCACATGCAGCGAAGCGTCATCTGTCATCTGAAGCTTCCAGTCACGTTAAACGTTAACCACTTGTGATTGCATCAAGTTTCCTCCTCCACCCCAGTCGCTGACACAATGTTTTACAGTGAGCTACAGTTGTGTAACATGTTGACTCGAGTGTGACTGATCATATTTTAAACATGTTCATGACTTGGTGATGTGTGGTTGGCTGTTGTAATCAAGGCTTTGGCCGTTTTGAGGTCCAGTGAGTCCTCATTGTTTTGTGTCCCAGTCCCAGAGGCAGGTGGTTTCTCCCACAAAAGACAAAGGATGAATTTTGCCCTAACGGTCACTGTGTACTGTTCACATGGATTGCTGTTGGCTTACGATGTTTGTCTGACGATCTTGTGAGAATCGTCTTCCTGTCCTAAGTCTCGTAAGGGACGGTTCCAGGTCAGCAACTGTGGGCTGTTGTGACAAGTTGAAATACCTTGATAGATAATCATCTCGGGCTTTTTTCTCTGCATGAAATGAATGTGCTGGTTCCTGTCAGCCATATGAGAACCAACAAGGTGTGAGTCCGAGTGTGTTCATTCTTGAGGTCATGTGTTCAATACTTTGGGACAGAGGCAAACTGTCCCCAACACCCCTCTAATCTAGATAAGGCAGCTGGGAGCGTGATCCATTGATGGACTTCAGATTTATGCATGCAAACACATTCGCACACGCTTAATAGGTCGACTTGTAAACACTTATATGACAAACATTCTCCCTAATAAAAGCTTATAAACTTAAGTTTATAAAAAAGTAACTGTCATTACCAAATAAAATATTTACTGGCAATAGTTTGCAATTTCGTGGGTCGTCTGGCCAACGATTGTCAGAATTCTATTAAGGAATTCCGCAAGTTTGTGAACTAATTTTTCAAATTTGCTCCCCTTGTTGATGTCTTAATTCGATAATTAAATGTATGTTTGAGACTTTTAATCTTAATTTCAAACTTTAATCGACCTTCCTCCATTGTTTTTCTAATTAGTATTGTGGATACAGGTAAATCAACCCAGGTTAAATTACTCTAACAATCTGATTTACAAGCTCGAGAGTTCTCGTCTTTGTCTGCGTCCTGGTTGCAAGATATTTTTTTTTACCTTGTCGACTGTTGTTAGCAAGTGTTTTGCCATCCGCTGGTACATGTCATTAAAGTTTACACCATGGGGGTTTATTAACTCGTCTTGTCCTTTAGTTTTTTTTAAAAACCTATTTGTGTGTTTGACCTCTCGAGGGGGCAGCAGGGGGGTTAAGAAAAAGAGAAAAGGCCAGAATCCGTTGGGAACTTGACAGTGTGGTTAACAGTCATTTATCTTCCACTCACACTGAAAAGCCTCATGCTGACTTGAAGTGTGTGTGTGTGTGTGTGTGTGTGTGTGTGTGTGTGTGTGTGTGTGTGTGTGTGTGTGTGTGTGTGTGTGTGTGTGTGTGTGTGTGTGTGTGTGTGTGTGTGTGTGTGTGTGTGTGTGTGTGTGTGTGTGTGTGTGTGTGTGTGTGTTTTCCTGAAGGTCGTGTCTTTATTTTGGAGGAACAGAAGCTGTTACTTATGAACTCATGAACCATGCTGTTACCCAGTTGTTTCCCGTCCCTGAAGGAAACAACATTTCATCATTTCATAATTGCTTTTTTTTTTTTATTTCACCCAATTTGCAGATGAAATCCAGCTTTGTTTTTTCGTCCAGCAGCCGATTTGACGCTTGATTCGACCACTTGGCTCTGATCCTGCCCTCCGGTACAGGGTGTGGATGCCGTCTATTAGTCAGGGAATACTGGGGGTGGGGGTCGGGGTGGGTTTCAGTGATTAATTAGACGTTTGCTCTCACACTTGCTGTACAGTACAGTCCCTCCACTGTGAGCATAATGAGGGCTGTGGTCCATTTCAGGCAGGACACTGTGAAAGAACGTTTGTCACTTGCTTTGGCATGACTGAGCGACTCCATTGCGGCGACACCCTCCACCGGCCCTTTGAGGGCCGGGTTTCTCTTCAGTGGCTCCATCTGTGCTTTTCCTTTCATCGAAATTGCCTGTGGCCTCATCGCGGTCTCGCATTTTTGCCTTGTATATTATTCACACATGAAACGGAGGGACAGTTTCTCCCCCAAGGAGTTGTGTTGTGTGCAACAAGTTATTGTCTAATAAAGAAACATGTCCGTTGTGTATTTGCTTTCTAAACAAGCATTATCTGGATGAACGCAGCATGGAGGTCCATTAGTCTTCTGCCAAATGCTTTGTCCAACTATCGAGTAGCAGCATTAAAAAAGACAAATGCATCATCTTAAAACCTGCCCTCCGCCTCTGGGAGATTAAAATGAGAATCACTCAACATAGTGATGTTGAAACAGGAGTTTGTGCAACACATCTTAAGCTCTAGGAGATGGATTTTTGCATTCAGGCGGTAGGAAGCCCGGCTGGAAGGGATGTTAGGAAGTTCAGTTCCAACAGTGTTTGTCCCCCCGAGCTCCTGCCAGTCAGCAGCCTGCTCAGGCATGCTGGTTTCATTCGGTAAGGTTCAACATGTTGCACTTAATCCGCCTGTGGGTTTTTTTTTCTGCATGTGCCCCATAGAGGCCCTGAGGGCTGAGTTTAAACCCACATACATGCAGACAAAGAGCCCGTAGAGTTTGGGTGGCAGCAGTTTATTTTCCTCCAGCTTAGATGTTTGCATTCGTATCCCAAAGCTTTTCTTTTTTTTTTTTTTTGATGCATGTTCACCACATCGCCCGCCTTCTGCAAATTTTGCATGATTCAAATATGATGATGTAATGTCTTATGTGAATATTTGCACAGTTGCTCCTAACTTGGCATCCTGATATTTGATGTTAAGTACTAATATTGATGCACTTTCCCCACTAGGATCTGTGTCTGAACGTCATAATGTGATGTCATGACAACACCCAAATATTTTTTTTCTTGTTGTTTAAACAGTATCATTTTAGTTTGCATAATAATAGATGTTGAAAGTTATTGATGTCTATTTGGGGGCAGTTCATCCTGAAGGTTCTCCTGAAATACTTTTACTGCAACACCAACTATCATCAGCAGAATATTGTAAACCTGTGTTTATAATTAATTCATTCCAACAAATTCCACAATGACATACTAAATTGTGGTTGGACCTGGTGGGAAAAAAACAACAACTACTATATTGATTTTTAGCTTAATCATCTGTTTTTTTCTTCATCTTTAATTGCTAGCAGTGCAGCAATAAATACAAATGCGGTACACATTTAGTTTGCCTAAATTATGATTTAACTAGCAAAACCAATTTGTTTGTGATGATGGAAATTGGTTATTAGGCAACTTACACACAAGTATTTTTAAATGCTGTTTGCTGTTAAATCTCCTCAGTTGCTTGAGTGCATTCAGCATTATTAATAGTTTTTCCAGTTTGCCACCAGTCAGGTGCATTTGGTTTTTGTCCAGGAACTACTGCTAATGGCGTGAGGAAGCGTTAGAGGTAACCGTGGATTCTGATTGTCTCACAATCCTACTGTAATAGACATAATTACACCCGTGTGAAATAGATCCGTCTTGACAGGTAGCAGGTGAGGCCATATTCCTTTGTCTGTGTCTGCTCGAGATATTTCTGCCATTCGTCATTCATGGGCTTTCTTTTGGGCTGCATGAGTAGATATGAAGCTGAACGGGAGGAACCAGTTCCTTCTGCAGCTGACGAACAAAGGACTGAGCACATTTTTAGAACTCTTTCAGTTTGGGGGTGTGGGGGTGTTAAGCTCAAACCTTTGTATGCTTAATCATGTGTTTGTATCTGAAAGAAATAGTAAAGTTATGGATTCCCTTTCAGCAAGTGAAGGACACTTGGTAGATGTGACTGCAGGGAAACTTTAAGGCAAGTGGAAAAAGTCAGTAAAGTGAGATGGAGGCTTTGCTAATGAGCTCCTACCAAGTCTACATGATGTAAGGTGGAACAATGCTTATAAATAGTCAGTTAGGTCTCTGTATCATTTTTGTTTTTCAAGAGTTTTTATTAATGCTTTTATATATTTTTATGAGTGAGCTTAGAGCTGATATTGGACTAAAGACATGTAAGATTAAACAAAACAGGTTGATGATGACACTTCAGCCACAATCGGCCTCCTTTTTTCCGTGGGAATCACATTTTTGCTCTGGAGCCTAAAGACCTTTTCAAAATAAGGACAAATTAAGTTTGCTGACCTTCTTTGTCCAAGTTTCAAACTTTTACTTCTCATGCAACTCTATTGATGAATTAGTTGGCAGTGTCACAGACATTCTTTGCTAACTCATGCATTCATTTCCATATCAATGTTGATGACAAATGGGTTTGACAATGGTGAGATCCTGTTAAAGTGAAGCGAAGCAAAGGATTTCTCACTGCCGCTCAGCCTGTGTTGAAGTATGAATTAAAAATGGACAACTGACTTTCAGAATTTATGCTTAAATCATAAAATGAAATTTAATATAAAGTTTGAGGTTGTAGCAAAAGGACGGTGAGAGCCCATGCGTGATGTGCACAATTCACTGACTTTGCGTGTCATGATTAGTTTGGTATTGATAACACTTTGGTTACCCATACGTAAGCTCAGGCTCAAGAAGCATGAACTTAACTAGGAAAAAATCCTATTGATTACACTTTAGCTCCTTGGAACCCTACACAAATGGCTCTGCCTCATGAATAATTGATATTTTTTCTCTGTCTTTTTAAAAAATTCTAACTGCAGTCAAATTTAAAACCAGATTCCAAAGCTTTGTTGACTGGGTGGAAAGAGAAACCGGCATGGGTTAGCTGAGGACTGCACGGCGCCTGCGTTATATCCACAGGATTACAAGACTGAGGCTGAAGGCAGATGAGCATGCGGGTTGATATGATGTCATACCATGTGCATCAGAATCTGCCAATGACACTCCTCTTAATCATTCATGTCCCTGTCACCGCTTGTCCCAGTCTTAGTCATGTGGCGCGCTGAGCTCGGTTACGTAAAGGTTTCATCTCCAGCTGCTGCGATGACAAGCAGTCGTTCTCAACTAACACAGAGCACAGAATTCTCATTACCTCGGGACACATTTGGAGCACAAACGTGTTCAGCTCTGTGCTTTGGGTTTGCTCTTTTCTAGCAGCGAGGCATATTTTGCAGGGCTAACGCGGAATTTCCCCCCAGCTCGACTGAATGTGGATGGTATTGCTTATACAGGCCAGACTGGAATTCCTGGTCAAGTGGACAGCACAATGAATTTGCAAACGGAGCTATAATCTATTTTTTTTCTGTCTGCCTGGGCTCTGTCTTTTTTATTAACTTTTGAGTAAATAGTATATTATTCTTCCTATAATTAAACAGCAGTCTCTCTACAATGTAATGAACCAACAAGGATATGAGCACCGATATGACATTTCTGTTAAGTTTATTTTCCTGGGGCTCAGAATCATGATAACTAATTAACAAATAGTCTCCACATCAGAGGAGATCTTCCCTTCAAGATGACAGAGTGGATTTAATGAGCAAAACATGTAAATATATTAGACGTTTTCTTTTATCGAGAATAAGTCCAGGCATGATATATGAAATATGCAGAGGTCATTTTTTCTGAAACCGTCTCTGGAATGTGTTTTGAAACAGTAGAATGCACATGACACTATTATTCATGAATTATCGTTGTAATGGTAATAAAAGGCCAGCGCTGAATATGACAGGGCTGCCTGCAGGCTGTACTTCATCTTTTGTCATGGTCACTGTAATGGGGTGTAGATGATCTTGTCGGCGGGGGTGAAACTAGCCCTCATCAAACACCCAAGAGGCACCAAAACACATAAAATGGCCCATTTCCTATAATGAATAAAGGTGTGCAGTTTGTACCTTTTGATATTTGAGCGCCCGCTGACGTACTTTACGCCATGGTCGAATGTCTTCGATTGATGAGGCACATCAAAAGTATTACCTTTCAGCTAAAGCACTGTGGCAATTGTCTTATTGCCCCCCGTTGGTCTGCTATGGAAGGCTAATCCATCTGAATGAGCTCATCCCCATGTAGGGGATAAAATCTGTTGTTTTCTCTGGCTGGGTTAGAGACAGGAAGCCTACTTGGTGGCCTGTTCTCTGACGTTGCCATAGAGAAATACAAAAACTGTCGACGGCAGGTCTGTGAAGATTCTTAGTCATCCAGATCGAGGTAGATCTTGGTGTTGGATTAAGTGAACTGGACTTAAAGGAAATACCAGTTACTTTATTCATCACAGATATTTGTAGGCAGCATGGTGGAATTTACGACCACTTGATGAGCTGCTTTGAAGAGTTAGTCGTACATTCCGTATAACTGGTTGCATATGACGCTAATGAGGAACAACTTTTAGTCCACTTTGAAGGGCATTTTACCATAAATTTATAATTTTCCACAGAGTATCTAGCTTAACATCTTTCTTTGTCGTATCCTGTCCCAGTTGTCAAGTTGAGAGGTTGTGAACTTCAACTAAGATGTCTTTTACCATAGAAAATAATAAGCTTTTGAATCCATGAATGTTTGCCTGGCCTTCTTTTATGCTTTCTTTTGTTTCTGCGGGTACAGTTCATCTCCGTCTCGAGTACCAGCAGACCTACTGATGGAATCTTGAAAGAAAGTGTTGAGGGTAGACAATAACGCCTTTGGGGATGATCTCTGTTTGGAAAGAGAGACAGACAAAGGAACAGCACCAGCTTTTTATCCTCCATCAAACCCCCTCTCAGTTCCCTCTAGTGCTACAGTTGCCTTTTCAACTGAATGGCTTCTTGTCTAGATGCAAATGTTTTCATGGTTGACGTTGCTTTGGAATATGTTGAGTGATTCCCCCCCATTCATTCACAGTGGGGTTACGCACATTGACCTAGAGCGTGGGTTTCAGTGCCAATGTGAAAACACCAAGAAGATAGGCATGCTGTCCGGTCAGAACAATTGAAACCCTTGTTGATGTCAGCATAGCCGGTGCATGAGTTGGCGTTTAAACATCTTTTCCACTCTGTTTTGATCAAAGGCCTGGTGTCAGGGCTTGAGTCATGGGTTACTTGCTGATATTTTTGCCTGAGTGATACCATGTTTATTGAATCTAAAGACTATATGCTAAGTATAGGGTCAAGTTGACTCACAACAAAGAAAGAGCATCCTGTTTTCCTCACATGATAAAAATTGGATCCCTTAGCCAAAGCTGATAGACAAATATACAGTTACCGATTGATAAGTCTTCAGTGGCGTAGAAAAATATTCTCACCCCAAGGCCAAAGATACACATTCCAAAATGAGAGAAAAACACAAAGTGCCAGTGGTGGAAATAATTTATCTCCAGGGAACAGGAAGGTCACAGCAGAATGTAGCAGATCGGGATGTTCCAAGTCGTCCTGTAACTCAATATGTGCTGGAGAAAAGTTGTTCCGTTCTCCTCTGTTTTTCTTCATTCTTTTATTCCTGCCAGCTTGAACTCATTGGGTTCCAGCATGTCTTACTGGTTATGTAACAATCAGAGAGGCATAAATGGGAGCTTTACTAAAAGCAGCACCAATTCACACTTCATATTGCGGTCCTGGCTAGACTTGAACCGGTCACCCTGAACCAGACTGAGCTACTTAATGCAACGGCATTTTATAACAGAGACACCTTCCTTCACTGGTTCAAAGGTCATATCATTGCTTTAAGTATGTTGAAGCTGCAGCAGACTTTGTACCAGAAAGCTGTTTGTCAGTATGACGTAACAACCTTCAGGAAATAACCTTTGATACCGGCGCTCTGTTAACAAGTGTTTACATACTCAGTTCAATCAGGAGAGACAGTTATGTGAAATGAATAGGAATAGCGGTTGAGAGAAATGTTATTTTACATCTTCAGGTAATAGAACAGAACCTTTTATTAATTACAAGTTTCCACATTTCCTGCCAAGGTGCGTAGCTAGCATTACATAAGTGTCGACGTGGCTTTAATGACCTCTCTTCTTCTCCACAGGCTGATCCGACGATAGGATGAAACCAGAGCTAGAGGACTAGAATGGCTGCACTTACTAAACACCTGGAAATAATTTATTTTGAATGAATCCTGGACTTCTGGACTCTGACAGAACCTACTTTCACTTGCTTACAGTGGCTGGTACTTAACAGACTTCCATCATGCCCATTCTTAAGCAACTGGTCAACAACTCGAACCAATCAAAGAGGCGGTCTCGGGCGGACCTAACCCCTGAGATGATCAGCGCTCCTTTGGGGGATTTCCGCCACACCATGCACATCGGCAGGGGTGGCGATGCCTTTGGGGACACTTCGTTCCTCAGCTCGCGATCAGGGGAGGCTCCGAGGGAGGTGGAGACCAAGCACAGCTCTCCGCACAGCAAAAAAAGCCTCCTGTCCCGCACCTTCAGGAGCAGCAAGCGCACACACTCGGTAAACCACGCAGACAAGTACGAGTACAGCATGACAGCGCCGTCTGGTTCTTCCACTTATGTTAAAAATGCGATATCCTTGCCTTACCTCAATGAGGAGGATACCAACAAATCACAGCATCTGACAAAGAGCGTTTCCTCAAGTCCGATGAAAATCCTGCCTGAGATCGAAAAGAAGCCGTTGAATGGTGCAGCAGCAATGGCGACTCTGGATCCAGAGTTCTCCGAACGTACTTTTGGCGAACTTACAGATTTGCCGCCATCGATGCCTAAAGGAGGCGGAATGAAGCACGCGGAGTCGATGATGTCCTTCAACATCGACTTGGGGCCTTCGATGCTCGGGGATATCCTGAGTGTGATGGAGAAGAAAGGCTGGGAGGACGACGACCTCGGTTATGAAGAAGGCAAGAGCAGCGAGGACCGCGAGTCGCCCTCTGTCATCCCGCACATCGATGATGATAATGTAGAGGAGGAGCTTCCTGCGAGAGCTCGCAATCCGTACCAGGAGAAGGCCGTGGTGGACCCCTACACCCCGGAACTGCACGCCAGGAACAACCACCACAACCTGGATAGCTGCTCCGTGTCCAGCTCCAGTTCGGCCCTGGAAGAGAAACCTCACTACAACCTCCACGACGGCGACACGGACAGCGCAAAGTACAGTTCGCCACGCGGGGAGGATGATTTCACCTTCATGGATGACGACGATGATGATGAGATTCGAGTGTAGGCAGACCTGATGGCGCGAATAGACTTGAAGGACACTGGTGGGGAAGACGAGGCATCTGGAGGCCAAGCGGCAAAAGAGGAGAAGGAGTCTTCTAGCTCAATCTAGTCTCTGTACACTTAGTTCAGCATCATAAATAAAACCAGTTAAGCCTTATTCAACGTGCTGTTGTGAGGAGATGTGAGTGCAAGCAGACTGGGTCACAAAGTGGAACCATTAAAGTTCTGGTTGTGAATTGTTGCACTTGTATTTTTGGGGTTTGTTTTTTTTTGCAACACCAGTCTCTAAAATCATTATTTTTGTATTCTCCAGATTGAAGTAAGACGTGGTCCGACCTCGTCTCTGTCACACGTGCATTAATAAAGTAGAAAAGCAACAATCTCTCAAAAGGGATTCAAGAATCAAATGATAACCACAAGGATGGAAACCTTTGAACAATCGTGAGGTGAGCGTGACGCCTCAGTTGGGGTGAGGTCACAGACAGGAAGTAGGAGTGCACTACAGATTCTGGATTTGGAAAACAGAAAGAACAAGAATTGAAACTCCCGACAGCTGCGACACGCGTTGGATCTATCACGGAACTTCATTTGCTATCGGGAATATTTAGACACTAAATAGACAAAGCGGCTGTTAAGTTTTTCCAGTTTTTGTTTTTTTTCCTTTTACGTCCACATTTTTTATTTTTTATCGTAACGTAAAAGCTTGGAGAGCCTGAGTACGACACACCTTTTACGTTAGAATTGTGTTGCTGTTGTCTCTCTTTAGCAAAGCCTTTACATTTACCGACAGCTGTGGTATTTATTCATTCATGTTTATAAGGGACGGGTTGTTATTCATGTGCACCAAGTCTTAAAGTTTGATTTTTTTTTTTTCTGATATGTTTAACGTTCTTCAGTTCCTTTAGGGTGAGACGGATTCTCTCTGTACTGGGTTGGCACTTAATTATTGTACTCTAGTAGACATTAAATTGTCTACATCCCATTCCTGCTATCGCTCACGGTACAGCTCTATTAAATGACTCGGATTTCTGCTAGTACAATTTCCAATTGTATTAAAAAAAAAAAAGGCTTGTTCTGTTCTGTGTCTTGTTCTTTTTCAAGCAGCAGGAGGAAATGTGGATAATTATGTGTTACGTCTCATTCCACATCATCGTCAGGAGTTTGGCAGGATTCGCAGATCGTCAGAAAGACGTATGTTTAAGAGCAAAGTTGCTGTGGTAGAAAAGGGATTTTAGGGTCCAAAACACACCTCATCTCGATAGTCGTGTGTTCAGACTTGAAAGGAAAGCAAAGAATGCAAGGACGTAGTTTTATTGGACTCGAGGGGATATAGTTGGGCATCAGGGAGAGAGATGCAAGGAACAGATGTTAAAATCAGCTGATTGTCTGCCCTTTTCCCAATCTGCTCAATGAATGTGCTGAATTATTGCCCCCTTCTCCAACTAGCTGGAACTGATCCAGGGTCAGGGACACACCGGTGGGCTGTGGATCTTTTGGCTTCATTCCGTTTAGTCTCGCTCTGGAGGCTCCTCCGGGTAATCGCCACCACCGCATACGTCAGAAAAGAAGTGTACGATTCATTCATTGTTAGCTGTTCATGATTCATGTCTGACCTTTTTTTGTGTCTTAGAAAAATAATTGCCGCATTTGACAAATGGGAGCTTTGAATTTCCAGCTGTGGCAGCGATACAGGGGTGTGTATGTCGGATCGGGACGCTGTGCCATTCTGCCTCGGATTATGTAAATGCTTTGGAACCATGTCTGAGGGAAAGAAGTGTTGAAATTAAAAAAAAAAAAAAGCTATCCAGAGGATATTACAAAGTATGTTCTGTCCATATTATTGCAGTGTCTTGGCAGGATGTTGAATTTTTTTTTTTTTTTATTCATGAATTTTGAAAGGATGCAATTTAATTCCAGTCAGTCCTGTTTCATATTTTCATGCAAAGTGGGCCAAATTTGTCTTGTATTTTTAATTTGTTGTGTAATATCTGGTTGCAATTTTTTTTCTCCATAATTGTCACCAAGGAATGCACAGTTTTCAAAGAAGAACGAAACACTCCGTATCTGCTATTATTTTCATCATGTAATGATTATATATTTTGTGCCAATAATGATTGCAGTCTTTAAAGTGGTCGTAACGTGAGAAGCACAATAACGTTAGTGACTTTAACACTACATTCACATTTCTGACCTGTTTGGGGTTTTTTTGCATTTAAAGTCCTTTCTCCAACCTGGCAACACACAAACTTCAAATCTAGAGGAGGTAGAGTTATGGAAAATTATAAGAAATTACTCCAAGAAACTTTTTTAAATAATTGTCTTAACTTTCTGGCACTTGTCAGGTTTTTCTGTGGGAAACTTTTTAAGTAGGCCAGAACAAACCACATTAAGGAATTTGCAAACACTCTCTGCCCCAGGTCTGCTAAAACAAAAAAAAAAAGTTTTCCATGTGCCCTGACAGAAGTGGGTTTGGTGAGTGGCAAAAAAAGATAAGGACTGCGAGAAACATCTGGTTCGGCTGTAGAATGTTTTCTTTTTTTTAATCCAGTGGCTGTAGTTTAATGCCAAGTATGTGCTGTTGTCTTTTCCTATTCCTTATTCAGGTTTCACAGTGTATTAATATATTTACTTCCCTCACTTTTTCTCTCTTTAAAATAACAGCTATATTTTTCAATAAAAGAGAAAGCTGGTAATCTTTAACTGTGCCTCGGCTGTTTTCGTTTAACATCCAATACGTGTGCCGCCTCGTTTTCAACATCCTTTGTCACTTTTGTTCGCCTTCGCTATCCAAAGTCTGCACCGATCCTGAAATCTGACCTCCTTGTTGACCCGTAGAATCGTTGATGGACCCGCTAAACAGGTTTCAGTCACAACAGATAGTTTGACAATGGACTCACCTCAAAAAGATAAAAGCAAAACCTCATTTATCAGATTCCACTTCACAGACAGTCTTGTCAGCTGATTGGAATCTTCCAACCTGAGCTGGTAAAACATCAAAAAGCTTTAAAAAGTAAAAACATTGAAGTTAAACCACTTCCTTTCTCTTATTAACCAGTTAACCCACTGTATATGTGTGAGGTGCGTTAATGATTGTGACAGATTAACAACAGATGGAAAACGTCCCCACTTTCTTGTTTTTCACACATAAATCCAATTAAACGCCACGGCAGAATTATTTTCTTTGCACCAATACTTGACTCACATGAATGTGTGACACACACTCCTAAATCTGTCCTTACAATGACGTCAAATTGTTTTAACTGTACCACCTGTCACCTCTGATACAACATTTTCCTACACTGTTTGCTTTTTCTTTCACTTTTATGTTGATATTTCTATTTTGGATACCTGATTCCTCCTTTTAATATTCATAAATTGCATTATTATTATAAGGAATAAAGGATTTTAATGCTTCCAGCGCCCTTATTACTCACTGGTTGTTTGACAGGTGGAATATAGCGTTAGTGAAACAGTTTTTATTTCCTGTTATGGTAATAACTTTAAAACTACTCAAAAACATGCATTTCATTGCAAGAACGACGCATCTAAATGAGCTCAAAAGAAACTGCGTTATATCTAATAAATGGACATCTACTGCCATCTAGTGGTACGACTGCACTCAATAATATTGACGTTGATCAAATTTGATTATATGACGTTTAAATCATTTCAAGAGCCATAATTCAATGAAAAGAGCCTCACAAAACTTAATCAGGCTGTGAAATTGAGCAGATGTGGTCAAATAGAAAGAATGGTTTTATTACTTTGTTGTTATTTTTCACTAAAAGTGCTCTCAGTACCGTATTTGAGTGGACTATTAATCTATGATCGGACATTTTCTTAATAGCCTACCAAACAAATTAGAAGGGAAACGATGGATTAAGATGCAGGCTTAGATTAAAACACAAATACTATAAGTGTGAATGTTGAAGAGTCTGTTTTGACCACGTCTTGACTATTTTACAGGATATTTAATGAACAAAACAGTTAATGGTGCACATTCTCATATTGCCAGCAAACTTTTCCTACTATTCCGCCCGTACGACTTGTCATTTGTAAAATACAGCAAAAAAGCGTACAAAACACATTTTGCACGGACAGCTAAGAGGATTTCTAAATGATGCCTTCACTAATGTCTCCTCTTTGTTTCAGTCTGGAAGACGATGAATAGCTGGATCAGAACCACGTGGTCCAGTCTGTTTTTTCCCCGGTGTAGATGTAAATTCTACTGACAAATTAACCACTGCTGTGATCACTTCTCTCTTCATGATGCAGATTGTTCCATCTCGCGTACCTGTTTACTGTTCTAATGAATCAATCAGAGGGTAATAAACTCATGCAGGTGCTTATTTTGTTCAATTCTGATTTTATGAAATGCCACAATTATTCTGTGCATCACTGGATGATGAGGTTTAATCATGAAAGGCAAAAATCTGGAGCGGTTCATTCAGTATTTTTATTCATTTTTTATGATGCCAGAGGAAATCTCTCTAACTCTCTAACTCTGATAAAGATCTATTGAACCTTGGATCTTTTCACGAAGGAAGCCCGTCACTTTGTCTATTCCCAAATTAGAAAGGAGTGAAGCTGTGCAGAACAAACATGATGGATCTACATCTCAGCGAGGATCCACCTAAAAAAAAAAGCCTAATGAGCTCTTCCTCATTGCTCTGAAAAATTAAATGTTATCCATTTCAAGTTTTTAAAAAAAATAAATATTCAGGTAGTGCTCAATTTATCAACATTCGGTTTAGGAACATTCGGTGATTCGAACAACGCGCTCGGCCTTATCCGACTATTGTCCTGCAGTTCCACTTTTTGCCACAACCTCCGAGGGGGGCAGCACCGCTACGTTTACGCAGCTCCGGCATTCCTCTCGACCTCTTTTTGTTTGTTGTTGTCTCTGTGCATCACTTTATCAGCACGACGTTTATCAGCATCAGTGCGTCAGGCGTCCTACCTTGGATACAGTATTCGTTTTTTAGTGATTGTTAAAAAAAAACTCTTGCTGTTCCACTCCACGGAAATCTTTAGTAAAAGGCGAAAAATTTAAACGATCTGAAGTGAAACAAGAGTGATCGTAAGAATTCAGTGTTTGTGGTGAACAGACGTTAAGTCGGGTGAAAAGACTCAAAAATTATTTTTTTTTCCGTACTTTTTTATTTTAATTGCGAACGACCTAAGTCGAAACGAAATCTGCCTGTATTTTTTTTTTGTATTTACCTGTTTTTATATTGTCAGGTTGTCCCACTGTACACGTGGAACCAAGGTTTTCGGGTTTGGTTTCTACCCGGAAGCATGAACTAACGCTGAACTCTGAATGTTTTCCTAGCTGATGTGAACTATTGGTCTACTTAAAGGTCCCATATTATTTATTTTTAACTCATTCAGCTGCCAGATGTCCAACTAGACTGTATTCCAAATATTTTGACCTAAAGTGATCTGTGGTCCTAAATATCAGCTTTTCAAAATCGCTCATCTGAGCTACTCACAAAACGCTTCGTTTCAGGCCTCCGGCTGCAGTATGTTAATGAGCTCCGCTGGTCCACGCCTCTTTCACCTGGGCCACGCCCCTCTGACGTAGAGCGTTAGGCTAACGGGACACTGACCGGCGTTACGTTTGTTAGCATTATGGCGTTTGGAGGACCCATCGTGTCGGCGTACATTTATGACCCTGAGTCGGACCCAGAAGCTCCTAAAGAAACACCGACTGTGCGGCTGCAGCAGGATGTTTCTGAATGGTTAGTACGTGTGAACGTTACTTAGTTGGTTCTGTGTTGTTTTGTTGTGTAACCTACGGCATCACAGGACGTTAGCATCGTCCGGTAGCTACTTTAGCTTCTACTCCCGCCTCTCATCACAGTAATAATGTCACATGTCTTATTATGTGTTTTGTATATGTACAGATGTGTTGACTGCTAAAAAGTTGCTGTATTTCTATAAGTGACGGTAAAGTCTGATGGTGGTTCTGATAGTTATTACCATGTGGCTAATGCTAGCTTCTGCTCACGGCTAAGTTACTTTATTTTTCCATCACATTGATTTAACCCGTTACTAAGCTGCTAAATATTTGAGGCAGTCCTCTGTGACAAGACACACGGAGCTAACACCTGCTACCATCACACCAGGTTAATGGTGAAATGATGTAACCATATTGCAGTGATGCCTTTATATACTCTATTTTGAGGTGTCTTCACCTGTTGTACAGGTGTTCCTGTGGACACTGAACGTATGTCAACAGAAGCAGAAGACAACTGCTGTTTGGAGATACAAGTAGCAAGCTCACAGCTAAACCACAAAGTTATGTCTCTACGGTATTCGGCTACTTTTACAATTGTAAATTCAAATGACCTTTACCATGTTTTTGACTGTAGGTTAGGAGCCGTCTGCAGGAGGTTGATGAAGTTCCGTGCATGACTCAACATCCTGGGTTCCAGCCTGTGTGCCTAAACGTGTACACCCTACAAAGGTCCGGTCACGTACTGAGGGCCGAGTGTGGCCCTTCATGTCTGAGACCAATACATCAGTAAGTCGTTCTTTGAAAAATATCGGAATAAAAACTAGTCTTATTTTGCTTCATTAGGCATTCCTTCATTATGAGGTTCTCTCTGGGAGTGACCAGGATGGATAAGATCAGGAATGAGTACATCAGAGGGACAGCACATGTTAGAGGCTTTGGAGATAAAGTCAGAGAGGCCAGACTGAGATGGTTTGGACATGTCCAGAGGAGAGATAGTGAATATATTGGTTGAAGGATGCTGAGTTTTGAACTGCCAGGCAGGAGGCCTAGAGGAAGACCAAGGAGGAGGTTTATGGATGTAATGAGGGAAGACATGAAGGTAGTTGGTGTGAGAGAAGAGGATTCAAAGGACAGGGCTAGATGGAGGAAATTGATTCGCTGTGGCGACCCCTGAAGGGAAAAGCCGAAAGGAAAAGGCATTCATTAATGCAGTAACATGACATATACAGTATAGGTACAACAAAATCTAATATATTGTATTTGAGATACCTTTATTTTTATCTTATTAAAAGACATGTTGAACATTTTTTGTTATTCACAATCCATTTATGTTGACATATACAAGCATTTATTTACATAAAACAATACATCCTATAATAATAATGAGAACACAGAGCCATCCTGTCAGGAAATCAACAACAGTTGTAATACTCAGGATTGAAAACATTGTGAAATAAATAGTTTTGTGTCCTTTTTCTGTAGATGGTGCAGACATCTGGCCTATTGCACCTTTGTTGGCTGGTGCTGGGGCTACTTAGGACGCAGAATCCGGGTCATCATTCCAACCTGTGTGGTCCTTCACATACGCCAGGAGTTTCCTGAAGACAAAGGCCACTACGCTGGATTTAGACCGAGTCTTGGTTGAACCTGGTCATGTAGCTGGCAATGACCTCCTCCTTGTCAGGACACTCATACTGGGCAGACAGATTCTCGGGGAGAGGAATGGACAACATCTCATTTGTGTATGTCACGGGGTCCACCAAGTCTTTGTCACATATGAGGTCCAACATGTCAGCTACAAACCTGTTCAATAAAACACAAAGATAGATCTTTACTGTTACTGATATTTTTTGATTCATTTCTTTGTTTAGAAAAATTGTGTTCAAAATACATCCTGGTACTTGCTACTAATTTATTTATTTGTATGGTTACTTTTCACTGTGTTTTGGTGCAAACAATTACCAACAGAATTTCAAAACATTTTTGTTTGAAATATTAAAATATTGCAACACTAACAGAAAGTTGGCCCTTTCTTGTGAGGTTTGACTCATTGTCGCATTGTCCCTTCAAAAGCCTTTGGAAAAGTGGATCTTGTAGAGGGGTACACCAAACGTAACGAAATAAGGAGCCAAAACAATATATGACATACATGAATCTGTCTCAAAAATTTTTATACTAAAGTCTTCACTTACTGTCTTGCTGGAAAATTCTAAAACACAACACTCTTTATTTTTTACTGAACTACTATCAACACATGTGCATTCACTAACACCTGTAGACAACTATATTTAGAAAATTAGTGTAACCAATTTTATTAAAACATTGTATGGAATATGACTTGTACATACCTTTACTTCAATAGTGGGAATGAAGAGTCCTGCAGGACAGCTGTGTACCACCAGTATGGGTGTCCACTGGGTCAGTTTGGCCCCCCACGTCCCTTGAAGCTGTAGGCTGAAAGGATGCACAAGGAAGAGGGACACTGATTTCAGGACACCAATGTTCTGATTTTGTATAAGAAGGACAGACCTGTGTGTGTTGTCGCTATGACGACCAACAAACAGTCGACTAACACGTGCGCGCACACACACAATACGAAACAAAGCACTACTCCGTCCGTAGCCTAGCATAAGTTGACTTTAGTTATGCTGACAGATAATAGAAAAGAAAATATGAGACCAACTTACTGTGTGTTTTAGCTTTATACTGTAGGTCCGGCACGTGTGGGAGTGCAGGCACACACACACACACACACACACACACACACACAACACGCAAACGCCAAACAAAGGAGACCTCCCTACATAGCCTAGCATAGCATGACTTCATTCATGCTAATCGACAAACAGAAAAATGATAAAATGTGAGCCCAACTCTGGTGCTTGTACCTACAGTAGGTACTGTAGGTTTAGCACACACACGTTGTACCTACAGTAGATACTGTAGGTTCAGCACACACACGTTGTGCCTACAGTAGGTACTGTAGGTTCAGCACACACACGTTGGAGCGCACACACACGCTAACACGAAACAAAGCAGCACCACCTAATTAGCCAAATAGCACTCGATCACTCATGCTAACAGACAACTGCTAAAAAGATAAATGTGGTGAGACTAGCCTGTAACCGGGGTGCAGGTCCTTGGTCCCTATGGTTGGGAGTGATCCTTGAATGAGGATCAGTCTCAGGCAAAGCCCCGTCTGGACTGACCCTCATTGCTAAAACAGGCTGGAGTGAAGTGGTTCCACCAACAAACAAACGTGCAGGCGATGTAGCTGCACAGAGCCATTAAAAATGAAATGTAACCACGGTCTCTTCTGTTCTACATTGGATGGGATGAAAAATAAACACTGGTGTTGATTTGTACAATCAACAACTGAGCCACTACCTTGTCTCCTTGTCACAGACGCCATTTCAACACCTCTGTCCGACACGAAGAACTCCGTTTTGGGGATGACCACGCCGTTGGGCGTGTCCACCAATCTATATCGTCCACGCCCCTGAGCATGTCCACCAATCCATATCGTCCAATACTCTGTCCAATAGCAGAGTGCAAAGTGTGACGTCAGGAATGCCTATTCTAGCAATGGAGTCGTTCAGAGCCATGACTTCCTAAAAGTCCAAATATCTATTGATGCAGGAAGTGTTTGTTTACCAGATTCTAGGAGTTGGTCGGGTTAGGGAGGACCACTATGTATATGTAGAGACCTGGAAAAAGTGTGATTTTCATAATAGGGCCCCTTTAAGAGAAACTTTATGAAATAAAACGGAATAATCAAGCATAAATGGGCGTGCCGTACTTGTAATGACCAGGAAGTGACGTCAGTGCGTCATCACGTCAATGCGATGGAAAACTTTAGTGGATGTATTGTTTTTTATGTCCTGTAACTTTCTGGTGAGTCTTAGGGAATAAAACCTTAGTATTTAGAGTAGTAATGACATTTAAATGACCTCAAATGATGATTATAGGTTGGAATTTAATGATGCTTCATGTTGAGCCAAAAAAAGATTTAAGAGACTGAAAAATTAACTTTTGTCAACTGAATCACTGAAAAATCAACAAATAGTCAATGTGGTCATAAATATGTGGGGAAAATTGACTACACTCCGTGTGGCCAATTGCATTTTACAGGGGTGGGGGCAAAAAAAACAAGCAAACCTAAAAGTAAGGAGTATTCATGAGCCTTCTCAGAAATTAACTCGAGTAAGAGTATAAATCTTTACCTTGGAAATGTATTCGAGTAAGAGTAATAAGAATGAATGAATTCTAGTATTTGAGTATCTGTATCAGCATCACAGTCGTACGCGGCAGACGAGATAATGGAGAAAGCGCTACGACGAAAAACATCTGTAGCATCCAGGGGCCGTCTGCATTTGAACCAACCGTTTACGTGTCTTTTAATGATCATATGAACATTTCATCAAAAGATGCAACATCACAGAAGAAAAACATGTATGACACGTAATAGTGAATTAAATATTAGTATTTTAGTTCTATGTCCATGTCTGGAGTTTTATTTGTTTTAAAGTATGAAATAGTATTATTATTCGTTTTTTAAAAAATTTGATTCCTGTTCAAAGTCGGAGCATGAATTCATTCATTCAATCATCTTCCTAACCGCTGTTTCCGCTTTTGTAACGGGTTACAAAATATATATGTATATGTATATATATATATGTATATGGTCAATATGTGTGGTGCTATCACCTGTGTGTCTGCCCTTAGTGCGCTCACTGCGCTGAGCAGAGGGAGGAGACGCGTGAATTTACATTATAATTTTATACTATTGGTAATATATTGATTAAAGCAACAACAACAAAAAAAACTGAAGAGCCGGAAGAGCCGGCTCTTTTTTGTGAACCGAGCCGAAAGAGACGGTTCTCTAAAAAGAGCCGGAATTCCCATTACCACAGCTTCCCAACCGGAACGAGCTGCTGCAGCTGCAGAAGCTCCTCCCACCACCGGGAGCTCCGGGACTGTGGGCGATTTAATTTTTTTTATATATGGATTCAACTTGAATTTTTTATGCTTCTGTTGAATATTATAAAATATTAATAAAATTCTGTTAGTCGATACTTTCTGTTTCAGTGTGAGACTCAGATATGTAGCGAGTACGGGTTGGGCTCATTGTTGGAACTACTGTAACCCAGTGGCCCACAACCTTTTTTGCGTCACGGACCGGTTTCATCTAAGACATCTAAGACCTACATTTGCTCGATAATCGTCAAGAACCACAAGATGGCTGTAATAAATCATCCACAATGCTCTTATGTCAAAGGCAGACATCAACAATTAACAAACTTTAGTTCTTAAAATATCTGCAAAAAGAAATTATTTATTTTTGAATGAAAAATCATTTTCAATAAATACAATAGAATCCTATCCCAGTGACTGTGCTGGGGTTTATTTTGAAAAGTAGCGACTTAAAATCAGTGTTCAACGTAGCAGACAATTAGCGGAGCTCTGAGCTTGTTTTCTATGCAACGAGCCGGTCCCATCTGGGGGGGGGGGTCCCGTGACACCGGAAGTGTGTTCCGGACGTCCAATCAGCTGGGCTCATCGACCGTTGTGTGGTTGCAGTGTAGACATAGACACCCCGCCATAGAGGGGGTCCACATCCTCAATGAATGGGGCGCCGAGTAATGAAACCGTTTTGGGCACAATTGTCGCAAACGGTTCGAAACCCCATCGGGCGCCAATTCAGAATCCCTAGTGGCTGGTATCTGATTGAACAAGTTGGATTTAAAGGTAATTCCTTGGTGTTCAGATACACATGTGAACGGAGCACAGAGGGAAGATTTATCTGACACACAAGCACTCCGCTCCGAATCAGCGGAGGGGAGGGAACCATTTACGCACCAAAATGTCACCATCTAGTAAATAAACCATCTTCTCACCCTTTGCTTTATCGGCACTCACCAGATTTAAGAAACATTTCTGAAGCGTCGGGTCTTTCCTTTACGCAGAACACAGGCAGTCACGTGACACCGGGAGGGACGAGCCTTCGGGAGAGGTTTGTTTCAGTCCTGACCAGACGCACCGCCTCAGCGGCAATTACGCACAGAGACTCCAAGGCGCACTCTATCTTGTTCTCTGATGCCGGCCTCTGAGAGGGCGTGAATCTCTTTCCTTTAGTTGTCCACGATTGTGATTAATTGTGATACCAGCATCTATTCCATTTTCTGAAGTGTAAGCTGTTTATGATGATTGTTCTGCTTTGATAGATTAATATTCAGCGTCTTTGTCTTTACATATTAGTCTTTTAGTTCCTTGTCCATGTCTGGAGTTTTGTTTTAAAGTATTAAAGATTACTATTAAATGAACTTTTATTAGTGTTATTATTGGATTCATCTTCTATGTCTAATCATGAGTTTATTCAGTCATTCTCTAAACCGCTGTTTCCGCTTTTGGGGAGGGGGGTGGGCACAGGGTCGCTGGAGCCTATCACAGCGGATTTACGGGCGCAAACTTTGCAAAATTACGACGTCATAACTCAGCTGTGATTGGCCGAGAGCGCTCAAAGATCTTTGGGACGCTGAAGATGCTGTGGCTTTGTGCACAAAGATCAGTTGGACTGAATCAAGGAACGTCGATGTCGACGAGGCTAACACTACAATTTAACAGGCGCACCAAACATTTCACGATTCAAATTATGACGTCACAACTCAGCTGTGATTGGCTGAGGTACTTATCACTTGGCGATTGGTTTGGGAAAAATAAATTCGCCTCGGGCGCGACCCTGGTCACGTTTCATTTTACCATATAGTTCTGTTTGATCGTTAAAATGTTTAGATCCCAGAAGCTCCTATCCGAACTTGTTCCCTCCTCACAAATCACCTGCAACACCAGCGTCCTCTGTGCCCTGTGAGGGGGGGGAGGGGGGTCTCCAAAGATGAGGAAATTGTGTCCAAGAACAGGAATCGGCTATAAGCTTTTACAGTGGGAAAACTAAAGTGTCAAAGTCTAATTCTTAGTATAAAAGTGTTAAAGGTCCCATATTATGTATTTTTAACTTAATGTCATTCAGCTGCCAGATGTCCAACTAGACTGTATTCCAAATATTTTGACCTAAAGTGATCTGTGGTCCTAAATATCAGCTTTTCAAACAACTTATCTGAGCTACTCACAAAACGCTTCGTTTCAGGCCTCCGGCTGCAGTATGTTAATGAGCTCCTCTGGCCCACGCCTCCTTCACCTGGGCCACGCCCCTCTGAAGTAGAGCGTTAGGCTAACGGGACACTGACCGGCGTTACGTTTGTTATCATTATGGCGTTTGGAGGACCCATCGTGTCGGCGTACATTTATGACCCTGAGTGGGACCCAGTAGCGGGGGCTCCTAAAGAAACACCGACTGTGCGGCTGCAGCAGGACGTTTCTGAATGGTTAGTACGTGTGAACGCTACTTAGTTGGTTCTGTGTTGTGTTGTTGTGTAACCTACGGCATCACAGGACGTTAGCATCGTCCGGTAGCTACTTTAGCTTCTACTCCCGCCTCTCATCACAGTAATAATGTCAAATGTCTTATGTATTTTGTATATGTACGGATGTGTTGACTGCTAAAATGTTGCTGTATTTCTATAAGTGACGGTAAAGTCTGATGGTGGTTCTGATAGTTATTACCATGTGGCTAATGCTAGCTTCTGCTCACGGCTAAGTTACTTTATTTTTCCATCACATTGATTTAACCCGTTACTAAGCTGCACGATATTTGATGCAGTCCTCTGTGACAAGACACACGGAGCTAACACCTGCTACCATCACACCAGGTTAATGGTGAAATGATGTAACCATATTGCAGTGATGCTTTTATATACTCTATTTTGAGGTGTCTTCACCTGTTGTACAGGTGTTCCTGTGGACACTGAATGTGAGCCAACAGAAGCAGAAAACATCTGTTTGGAGACACACAAGTAGCAAGCTCACAGCTAAACCACAAAGTTATGTCTCTACGGTATTCGACTACTTTTACAATTGTAAATTCAAATGACCTTTACCATGTTTTTTCACTGTAGGTTAGGAGCCGTCTGCAGGAGGTTGATGAAGTTCCGTGCATGACTGTGTGCCTAAACGTGTACACCCTACAAACGGCCGGTCACGTACTGAGGGCCGAGTATGGCCCTTCATGTCTGAGACAAATACATCGGTAAGTCGTTCTTTGAAAAATGTCGTAATAAAAACTAGTTGTCTTATTTTGCTTCATTAGGCATTCCTTCATTAATGCAGTAACATGACATATACAGTATAGGTACAACAGTCTAATATATTGTATTTGCGACACCTTGATTTTTATCTTATTAAAAGACATGTTGAACATTTTTTGGTATTCACAATCCATTTATGTCGACATATACAAGCATTTATTTACATAAAACAATACATCCAATAACAATAATGAGACCACAGGGCCATCCTGTCAGGAAATCAACAACAGTTGTAATACTCAGGATTGAAAACATTGTGAAATAAGTAGTTTTGTGTCCTTTTTCTGTAGATGGTGCAGACATCTGGCCTATCGCACCTTTGTTGGCTGGTGCTGGGGCTACTTAGGGTGCAGAATCCGGGTTGTCATCCCAGCATGTGTGGTCCTGAAGACAAAGGCCACTACGCTGGATTTAGACAGAGTCTTGGTTGAACCTGGTCATGTAGCTGGCAATGACCTCCACCTTGTCCGGACGCTCACACTGGGCAGACAGATTCTCGGGGAGAGGAATGGACAACATCTCATTTGTGTATGGCACAGGGTCCACCAAGTCTTTGTCACATATGAGGTCCAACATGTCAGCTACAAAACCTGTTCAATAAAACACAAAGATAGATCTCTACTGTTATTGATATTGTTTGATTCATTTCTCAGTTTAGAAAAATTGTGTTCAAAATACATCCTGGTACTTGCTACTGATTTATTTATTTGTATGGTTACTTTTTACTGTGTTTTGTTGCGAACAATTACCAACAGAATTTCAAACAAGGTTTGTTTGAAATATTAAAATATTACAACACTAACAGAATGTTGGCTCTGTCTCGTGAGGTTTGACTCTGCATTGTCCCTTCAAAAGCCTTTGGAAAGTGGATCTTATAGAGGGGTACACCAAACGTAACGAAATAAGGAGCCAAAACAATATATGACATACATGAATCTGTCTCAGAAATTTTTATACTAAAGTCTTCACTTACTGTCTTGCTGGAAAATTCTAATACACAACACTCTTATTTTTTTCTGAACTACTATCAACACATGTGCATTCACTAACACCTACAGACAACTACAGTATATTCAGAAAATTAGCGTAGTTAACCAATTTTATTAAAACATTGTATGGAATATGACTTGTACATACCTTTACTTCAATAGTGGGAATGAAGAGTCCTGCAGGACAGCTGTGTACCACCAGTATGGGTGTCCACTGGGTCAGTTTGGCCCCACACGTCCCTTGAAGCTGTAGGCTGAAAGGATGCACAAGGAAGAGGGACACTGATTTCAGGACACCAATGTTCTGATTTTGTATAAGAAGGACAGACTTGTGTGAGTTGTCGCTATGACGACCAACAAACAATCGACTCTAACACGTGCGCGCACACACAATACGAAACAAAGCACAACTCCCTACTTAGCCTAGCATAAGTTGACTTTATTTATGCTGACAGATAATAGAAAAGAAAATATGAGACCAACTTACTGTGTGTTTTAGCTTTATACTGTAGGTCCAGCACGTGTGGGAGTGCAGGCACACACACACACACACACACACACACACACACACACACACACACACACACACACACACACACACACAGCACGCAAACTGGAAACAAAGGAGACCTCCCTACATAGCCTAGCATAACATGACTTCATTCAGGCTAACAAACAATAAGAAAATATGAACCAACTTACGTGCGTTTTAGTTTTATACTGTAGGTCCAGCACGCACACACGTGTTGGAGCGTACGAACACACGCAACACGCAAAACGAAGGAGACCTCCCTACATAGCCTAGCATAGCATGACTTCATTCATGCTAACCGACAAACAGAAAAATGATAAAATGTGAGCCCAACTCTGGTGCGTTGTACCTACAGTAGGTACTGTAGGTTCAGCACACACACGTTGTACCTACAGTAGATACTGTAGGTTCAGCACACACACGTTGTGCCTACAGTAGGTACTGTAGGTTCAGCACACACACGTTGGAGCGCACACACACGCTAACACGAAACAAAGCAGCACCACCTAATTAGCCAAATAGCACTCGATCACTCATGCTAACAGACAACTGCTAAAAAGATAAATGTGGTGAGACTAGCCTGTAACCAGGGTGCAGGTCCTAGGTCCTTGGTCCAGGGTGCAGGTCCTTGGTCCCTATGGTTGGGAGTGATCCTTGAATGAGGATCAGTCTCAGGCAAAGCCCCGTCTGGACTGACCCTCATTGCTAAAACAGGCTGGAGTGAAGTGGTTCACACACAAACAAACGTGCAGGCGATGTAGCTGCACAGAGCCATTAAAAATGAAATGTAACCACGGTCTCTTCTGTTCTTCATTGGATGGGATGAAAAATAAACACTGGTGTTGATTTGTACAATCAACAACTGAGCAACTACCTTGTTTCCTTGTCACAGACGCCATGTCAACAGACTGCTGCCTAACGTCTGACACGAAGAGCTCCGTCTCGGGGATGGCCACGCCCTTGGGCGTGTCCACCAATCCATATCGTCCAATACTCTGTCCAATAGCAGAGTGCAAAGTCTGACGTCAACAATGCCTATTCTGGCAATCGAGTCGTTCAGAGCCATGACTTCCTAAAAGTCCAAATATCTATTGATGCAGGAAGTGTTTGTTTACCAGATTCTAGGAGTTGGTTGGGTTATGGAGGACCACTATGTATATGTAGAGACCTGAAAAAGTGTGATTTTCATAATAGGGCCCCTTTAAAGTTGTGGGTTAAATCTAATGGTCAAAACTAAAAAGAAGGTCCAAACATTTATAGCATCTTGTCAATGTTTTGCAGTGTAGTTCATTTATGACATATTTCTACTCAAACTATTTGCAGATCTGTCAGGTTTCTGATTAAATTTTTACCAAGAAAAATCATATATTGTCTTCCGGGCTGGGGTTTGTGTGAGAAATAGGTTTAGGGTTAGGTTTATGAATTGGTAAGATTTAGTGTTAGGAATAAGTTTATGGTATTTAGGGATTAATTCCCATTCCAGGTGGGACTATCTCTTGTTTCATTAATTTTATCAGGTCCACAAGGTCAGTCAATTTCCAGATTTATTTCTAAATGCTTTGTTGAGTCAGACTTGGTTCCTTAAAAGTCAACCACCACATTTATCTTGTGAAATACAACTTTCCCTGAAACAGAATGAAAATACAGAAGACAGAGGACTTATGAACCCAAACTGGACGCAGACTGAGATCTTAGTACATATTAAAGTAAAAATAAAACACCTGTAAATATCGTTCAGAATGAAGAAAATGCTCTAAAGTTCAACAGAAGCGACATTTTCTTTCTTTCTTCTCCAAACAGTAACATGCTAACACTATGAAATAACATTATTAAATGTAGATGAATATAAATAACAACAACAGACAAGAAGTACAAAAAACACATGGTATAGGAATGAACTTTCAAAATAAAACGCAACAGTGACACAAAACAGACACAAACCTAACAAAACAAAACTTTAACCAACGGCTTTAACTCCAGGAGACGGAGTGCTTTTCAAATCACGACTTTTTCACTCCTGATCTCATCTGAGTCGGATTTACAATAAAGCAGCGACCATAGAATGAACCATTAGCAGACCCCCTATGGTAGATTTAAAAAATGACCTCCTGTGACCCCTCCCCTCCACCGATGGAAACATCCCATCTTAACATAAAAGAACTCCTGCCAAGTCCTCACACACGACATCAACAACTCTCATCTTGCGGTTTCCAAAGTTTCTCAACCACTGGAACATATTTCTAAACGTCCCCTTTTGACCTGCAGCGTCTCCGGGGTGACGCATTCAAACACGACGAGGAAACCGTGACCACTTATTAGTTTAAAGACGGCTCAGATTGACAGCTTCCGTCAGTCACATATAACTTCAGCTTGACAGTGAACTTTGACCTTCACACGCCGAAACAATAAGGAAGTGTTGAATTGGGCGAAGGTAATTTGATATTCGTGTTGTTCTGCTGTAGAATTTGCAGAACTATTACTTCACACGGGAAACTCTGTCCTGAGATGGCTTCATCCAGGAGTTCTGATCTCCGTCGTCACTTCTGCTTTTACTCTGAAAGAGTTGTGGCCACCGGCTCCATCCTATAAGAGACGTAAACACACCGTCAAGACATCTGGATGACTGGAAAAATTCAGTGAGTACTGACCTGGATGTTTGCTTTAAGCGTCTTAAACATTAGAGTTCTTTGTGACTGTGATTTTTTTTTGCAGATATTTTTCTCTATGTGAAAACAAGAAGAGGAACTTTCAGATATTCTGTTTATTTCGTCAGTTTGTCCAAACCTCCTCTCATCCATCCACTGAAATCTTTTTTTTAATATAAAACAGTCTTCCTTCTCTCTTCTAAACATTTGATCAGTTTCTTTTTTTTTTCTAGATAGTAAATTATAAATTTTATTCTGTAAAAAAAAAAAAAAAAAAAAAAATGGTGTCAGTGCAAAATGAATTCATCACAACCCCAGTTTACAACATGACCACTCCAGTTCCTGGTGGTGGAAGGGGCGGCGGGTGCCCGCCGGTTGGTATCCAACTGGAAGGTGTGATCCTCCCCCCAGTCCTCACCCTCGATGTCATACTGGGACTGCTGGGAAATCTGGTTGCCCTGTGGATTTTCTGCTTCAAGCTGAAGACCTGGAACCCGAACAACCTGTTCCTTTTCAACCTGGTTATTGCGGACTTCCTGGCTCTAGTGAGTCTGCCTCTTCGGATCGATGCCTTGCTCAGGGGTTACTGGATATTCGGAGACGGATTGTGTCGAATCAACCTTTTCTTAATGTTTTCCAACCGCTCGGCCAGCATCGCGCTCATGACCGTGGTGGCGATCTATCGTTACTTTAAGGTAAGGAAATGAATGCAAATACTTTCATAGATACTTGGATTTGTTTGTGACCATCCTCGTCTTTTTTTTTTTTTTTTTTTGTGCCCCAGGTCGTTCACCCCCACCATCCGTTCAACCGCATGACGAAGCAGCAGGCAGTCTTTGTGTCGGCGTTCGTCTGGATGCTGGTGATCAGCCCTCGGGTTCCCATGCTGGCCTACAACCACATCAAGAGCAGCGGCAACACCACGCAGTGTTTCTTCTTCACCTCGTACAAAGAGGCCCTGAGGGCCATCATCATCCTGGTGGGAATGCACCGGATCCTCACCGTGCTGGAGTTCATCATTCCTTTGATCATGCTGCTCTTCTGCACCATCAGGATCTCCAGATTCTTGAAGAAGCGACAGATGGGAAAACCGGAGAAGATCAGGAAGGCGATGCGAGTGTGCATCGCCATCGTTGCCGTTTTCATGGTGTGCTTCTTACCCACCACTGTGACGACCATCGGCGTGTGGATCATCCGTTCCTACCGGCCGTGGGACTGCGCCGCCTTCTACACCTTCACGCAGCTCACCATTGTGTCTTTGGGGCTGAACTTCCTCAACTCTGCCCTGGACCCCATCATTTATGTTTTCTCCAGCTGCATGTTCAGGAAGGCGCTCTGCAGCTCGCTGCCTGGCGCCATTCGCTGCCGGCAGGGCGAAGGGGAAGGCGAGGAAGGGGCGACGTCGTCGGGAACGCAGTCGACCACCCAACAGGAACTCCAATCCTTAGGAGCTGACAGAAGCAGGGGGGTCATGTGATCAGCACCTCCTGAACTGGATTGAGCGAAGTTTGGGAAAACAGGATTTCAGAAAAAGAAGGATTTGTTATCAGACAATGATACAGAGGGAAAAAAACTGAGAACTGTAGATTTAAGAAATTTCTGCATTGAATCAGAGATGATTTTAAAACTGTGGGTGAGGGTTTGGCTGGATGAGTCTCCATGAGTCTTTGTGGAGTTTTAAATAAGCCTCTTTGGAAGGTTTTTGTTTTCATTCACGAATCACCTATTTAGCCACAATGCCATTTCCTTAATGTAATAAGACTTTAATTTTAATTTTTAGCTCTTGCCGATGCTTTATTTTCATTCATCCGGGTGTTAATGTAAGTTTTGGTTGGACTTCTGACACGTGGAAGACGTCCTCGTTGGTTCTCCTCAGGATCAAGTGTCTGATGTGTGTTCCAGAGCCAGTTCAATTTTGATAATTGATTTCTTCATTAATGTAGTTGAATTTTGTCTTGCCGGACTTTAAATGGTTTGTGTTTTTGTCTCATGGGTTTATTGTTTTTCAGTTTTAAAAATTGGATGTTTATTTAAGCTTTTTAGTTAATACCCTCATTCTTAATGGATCAATCGTTGGTCTTTATCATTACTTTTAGATGCCTGGATCTTGATCATTAGATAACATTTAAGGGCTGTACTGATCGATTTCACTTGAGAGTACAGTAATTGAAAAAAAACTGATATCCTGTTGTTGTTCTAGATAGAATCCACCAGATGGTGCTGTTTTGAGGGGGAAAAAAGCACGTCTTTCGTCAAATATATAAAATTAAATGAATATAATAATTCAAAGGAGAGATTAGATACAAAATGGGGGTAGAGGGTTTCTAAGGTCCAGGAGGGGGTTAGGATTGGACGGCTCCTATTTCATAATGTTAGGAAATTGTTTTTCAGGAAGTGAAGTAGAAGTAGAAAAGGGTTCGGGTCAAGGGTTAAGTACAGCATTGGGTACTATGTCAGGCATACTATATATAAGATTCTATTTTTAAAATGTTACATATCAAAACAAAATCACACAAAATATACAACCACGAAAAAATAAATCAGCGTTTAAAGATTACAATACAATACATGCAATGAAAAAAAAAAAGAGATTTAAATTTAAACATTAGTTGCTTTCCAGGCCCAAACTTTCTCAGTGATGTGAAAATAAAATCCCACTGTTGATCACATTGATGTATTCTTTATTATCTCGTTTCATTTTTTATTTCCTATACTTATGTTTTGCATTTTATCACACAAATTGACATTTTTTTCTTTTATCTTTTATTTCTGTTTAAATCCATGCATATGAAATCAGAACCACAGACGGGACAGGAGGATCAGAACCATGTGACCCAGTCTGTGTTTATGCCAGAGATGTAATTCCCTACTGACAAATGGAACACTGCGGGCGATGCTGTGATTCTTTCCTCTGCATTTCTGCTTGTTTGTTGTTCTACACATTACACAAAGCCTCTGTTTACCGTCCAAACCAATCACTCACAGAGTCACAACCTCCCGCAGCTGCTTATTTTCTTCCTCCCTGATTTCTTGAAAAGCTGCAATTATCCTGAATGATGAGGTTTTATCGGTGAAGACAAAAATCTGCTGCATTTCATGAAGTGATTTTATTCTTTTTATGAAGACAGCGTGAATTTATTTCTAGCTTGTGAGCCCCAATGATGATCTGACATCTCTTAAACCTTTTTATGAATGAATGAGGCAGGAAAAAAGCTTCTGGATCTGGATCCTCCTCATCCTTTCCTGCTGTTTCCCACTCACAATCTCTCCGGAAAATTAACTGACATCCATGAAGAGTTTCTTAAAGATAGTCTTCAAACAGAATGGGAACATGACCAGGAAATAATAGCATGACTTGCTGACTGTAGTTTGTTTGTGATTTGGTTCAATTTATGACCAGTAGATGGAGGTAGCGGTTCTTGCTCAACATTTGTTTCTCATCCTGGGTTCAGGATATAATTGGATTAATGGAAGTTTATGGAATCCTGTGTGTTGATTCCACCAAACATCTTAGTATCTTTCCAGTCCAAGACATACTCAAATGTATTTTCCCTTATTTATAGAGAAATAATCTTTTCAAGTGTGCAGAAATTTTTTATTTATTTATTGTGCAGGTCATCTGAAATCAACAATTCTGAAATACCTTCATTCATTTCAAGTATTTTCTTACTATGCTGACCTCAGTCAGACTCCTTTTACACTTGATCTTCCAGAGTTCTTATCGGATTTCATGCGTTTTTGTGGACAAGCTCATACTCTGAGTCCTTTAATGCTGCGTCATTTAAATGCACCTTTGAACAAAGAGCCAAAATCTTTCTTAGAACTCTGCAATCATTTCTTCCTTTGTTTAGTCTGAGCCGGCTTGTATTCCTTGTAATCCACTGATTTATCCTTGACAGATTTGTCCTGTGTGCATTTTGTTCCTCCAGTGAACGCAAGATAGAAAAAAAATAAATACATAGAAATGACTCAGAGAGATTATTTTTAGCACACATGTTCTGCTTCTCTGAGGCAAAAGATGGAGTAAAATGCATGTGATTTAAAAATAAATAAATTTCCTCTATAGAAGAAGACGGTGGGTGAAGTTGGAGCATGGGCTCAGAAAAACAAACCAGGGTCAGGGATATACCATCACCGATGGATCTGAAGCCAAACCACACGCGCCTCAAACACTTAAATATTTAGTTTAGTTGCGCTGAGCTAGTCTGAAGCAGACAATTAATCTTTTTAAATGAGAGAGTGGTCAAACAAACCAAGATGGGGGCATAAAGTGCGAGTTGCGATAGAATTTAGCGATCGGTATGTCTGAATGATGACGGTCTTCACGAGGGAGAATATTTGATCCTGATACGACGTTCGATTGATTGGCAAAGCTGATTAAAAGAAACCATCCAATCAGGTTCCAAGTCTGCCTCTCATAAATTATAATTAAAGTTGTTTTCAGCACATTTCAATGAAGGGATAACATTTTCACCCAAAGTGCTCGCAATTGTGGACTTTAGAATAACACGATTTTGGAAATAGCCCTCTTGAGCTGGTGTGAGAGCTTTTTTCCCCCCACTCTGGTCCTTAAGTGAGGGCTTTCAGGTTCTGGGAACCCTCAAATCAAAGGGAACACACCGCTGGAAGTTTGTCCAGGTGGCTCCATCAACTACTGACCTGCTGCAAGATCTCAAAATGAGTTCCTGACGTGAAGAGAAGAAACTGTCCAGGAAGCATCAAAGCTACGTTTAACAATGAAAGACTTTCAGAAAAGAAGAAAAAACACAGTAAAGCTGTTTGTGCACCCAAATGGTCTCCGTGGTTAATAACAGCTGAACAGAACCAAGGGAAAAAGTCTTGTTATGGAGATTTTTCTTTTAGGATATGGAGGCAGTTTCTTCTACTTCTTCAGATGTCTTTGCCTAGGAAGCCGTGACATTTCATTCCCTCTGGCCTTCACCTCCAGCTTACAGCTGATGTCCTTTCAGACTCACTCTGAGTCCGTCCTACTCGGCCTTTCACGGAAAGATTTAAGTCTCTTAAATGCCAATTTAATGCCCTTAAATTCCACGGGAGACCAGCCAGAGATAGTTAAGCCATGAGACAAGGGGGGCGTTTCTGTTTCTAAGGCTGCGTTTTCCCTGCATGCCACAGCTTTGCATCACCGCTCTGACATTACATATCCTGTCTGTTACTATTGAAAAGCACACACACACACACACACACACACACACACACACACACACACACACAGTTCCTGTGCGTTTTCCTCCAAGCGTTTCCTGCTGTCAGTCCACGGATCCAGGTCGACACCCTTCTCTTTCCCCCCCTCCTCCGGGATTCAACCTCTCACAGGGTGGAGAGGGTTCAGCTTCCTCTCGCATGTGGAGGCTTGGAGGGAGGAAGGGGAAGGGATGGAGGGAGGTGAAAGGAGGGCGGTGGGGGGGAGGTGTGCTCCTTTTTTTTTCTGTGCCCTGGGAAGAAGTGGCGGAGAGGAGACAGAATGTATTTACAGAAAACGGGCGTAGCCGCACATTCTCTCCCTCTGGATGAAGACGCTGAAGGTGGGGTCGAGAGGGATTTCACAACAAAACACAGAGGAAATGGATTGGACTGGACGGATGCTTCGCTACTCCATCATCAGCACCGCCCTTTTCCCTGTGGCGTTTATTTTTTACCAGATGCCTGCATGTATGTGTGTGTGTGTGTGTGTGTGTGTGTGTGTTTGACATCTGCCAAAGAGGTGTTTCTGCTTTTCTAGCCGGTCTGAGGGTCTAAAGCCTCGGATCTCAGACGAGTCCGATATCCACCCCGATGATGTCGCTCCACCCTTGTTCTGTCTCTGACTCATAATTAATACCAGCTCTGACATTTGGTGTAATTGGAAAAAGAAAAAAACAAGAAATAATTTTAAGTGATTTCATCTCAAGAAACAGACAGGAATGAAACAGGAGCATTAAAGCGTCTCTAGTTTGTTTCACAATCTGTGGAAGTGATGGGAGAGACAGGCTGTCTCCAGAATAAAGATTCAGGTGTGGGGTCACCTGCTATGCTAATAGTCTAAATGGCCTCTATTTCCATTCCACTGCTACTCATAGGGATTTCATTTGGGATGCGGAGCTGGATTTGATCCGAACGACATTCCATCCAAACCATCATCCTCCTTCACGTGGATGACAGACTCTGGATTAAGTATTCCCTTTGATGGATTACGGTTTAAAAATGTCCAAATATTAATTCTGCAGTGTAACAACACACATTTATTACTACACTGTGAAGTGTTCTTTAATTTCCGTTTTCCTGGAAAAGGAGCCGTAGAGTCGATGGACTCTACAGCCACCGACCTGACTAATGAGCCGCTAACCGCTCCAGCTGGCCTCATCCGACATGCATCACATCATTCATCACCTGAAGACTGCTGACTGGGGGGGGGGGGGGAATAAAAGTATCACAGTGTCTGCAAAGAAACACGTTTAAACCTTTGGAGAAAATAATATTGGTTCAAAACATGAAATCCGACAAACGTGTTTGGATTGAAGACAAAAAAAGTTAGTGGTTGTTTGACAAAATCATCCAGATAGATCCTAAATATAAAACACTGGGGGTTATGGATGAGTCTGGGAGTTTAAAACTGGATCCAGAAACCCATCACATTACTGGATGATCCCAGACCGGACCAGATTTCACCCCTGATTGTCGGGAAGGGCGAATTGGGATTACATCGGCCTGACACTTCTGTTATCTGAGCCGGACATAATTGCTTTTGGTGGGATAGAGGGATTTGATTTTCCTAAAGCAACCGCTAGAGAACAGCACACGGGAGACCGTACTTTTAATTGTCCCCAGAACAGAATTGAAGGATGTCTCCGTCTCGTCGATATTGATCAATAATTTTACCCTTCCTTGGCATGAAATCGGTATCCTGCCCGATGTTGCTGATTGGCCAATCGCTGCTTTTCGATCGTCCCTCAACCCAGAAATCAATGTTTCACGCCAGGAGGCGGGATGAATCATTCCCTTGAGTGTAAATAGACATTCAAAAAATCTGCTGTGTCGGATGTACAGGCATCTAACAATAATTCTGAAACGTATCACCTGTAAAGGATAAAAAAAAACCCCAACAAGCGTAAGAGATGTGCTGCTCACACAAACTGCACAGAACCTTAAATCCACACCCCTACACATTCCTAGCAGGGGGTCAAAAGGTCACTGATGTCCTGGCGCGGAGCAGCTATTTTGGAGGATCGCAGTGAAACTTTGGTTTAAGGGTCAGAACCTTTATGGTGTAACCTTGTCCGTATGGATTTCACACCTCATGATGATCTGTTTTCATTTTTAAGAAATTAATCTTGAGTTTTATTTCGTTTAATGACGTCCCGTGGTCGAGTAAAATCATATTTGTGCAGTCATGTGACCCATGATTGCGCAGACACATCTCGTGCTCGGACTGAATGACGCGTTTGCATAAATCCAATCCAGGACGCGTAAATAATGAGTGTTTTTACTGTAGCTGCGACCTGTCTATGCCGCTGGACGGACGCCCTGACGCACGACGAATGTGAGCACACGTGCGCCTCCTCTTCGTATTATTCGAGGAGTGAACCTCAGGGCCGTGGAAACCACACAGTGAATTTCAGACGCGTTTAGAGGGGTGTATTTATAAATGGCAAGCCCACCCGGCCTGGGATGCTTCGGATGCTTTGGGTGTTACCAGAACTGGCACCAATAAAGGCCAGAGACATTCCTGCAGCCGCCGGATCGGACACAAAACAGCCGGGTTCAACGTCAATTTTGTCAAGTGCAAAAGTGCGAAATGCTGGTTTCAATTTATTGTTTGAAGAAAATAAACAGCTGTGACACTTTTTGTGGAAACTCTCCCTTGCTGACATGTAAAGCAACTGGGTGTGTCCGCTATGTTGACTGACATTCATATATATCGGGTCACAAGGGCAGCACCTTCCTCTTTAGCGTGTCCAGAAAATAGCTTCCTCTGTCTCCCCCCACTCGTGTTCACTCTCCCACTCTAATTTCAAACACTTCTATTGGGCACATTTGGCCGCAATCCTTCCGTTTCCATTCCAAACCTTGCCTGTGGTTTCAAATAGATCCAGTTTTATTATTATTTTAAGCTTTGTGCCACAAAAAAAGCGCATCGTAATGCACGACAACAGCTCGGGGCTTAATAATTTGGAGCATCTTGTAAAACAGGGCGATCACAAAGCGGGACATTGTCTGACCGGCGGTCCGTCTGTGAGGAAGATTGCAGTCTGTGGGTTTTATTTAGTTGCAAATCTCCATTTAATTTCAGTCAGATCAGGCTTCCAGATGTCCATCTTCAGAAGACATCTGATTCCAAACTTGCTGACGTCATAAAAAAAAAAAATTAGTTTGACTCCTGGTTTTCAATTTCCACATTTTCCACAACAAAAATATAATCGATAAAAAGTCACTCGCAAACTTTAAGTGATCCAATTACGCTTTGGCGGAATCCTTTGACTGCATCTTCCACCAGTTCAGGAAACTAAATATTTATCCATGTGTGCATAGGATCCATACTGTATGTGAGGAGACTGTGTACAGTATAGCCCCGGATGCCCTGTGATTTCACTTCCTTCATTTTTTCTGCACAGTCAAGGAATTTGCAAGCTTTAGAGCCAGGAAATGAGATTTTAAGACACAAACTGTCCTCTTCATTCTGCCCCCCCCCCCTTTTCAACTTTTGAACTTGACTCTAACTGTGACAATGAGGCCGGGATAGAAAAGTTGTGAACCTATAGGTTGTTATAAGCTTGATTTTCCTTATTAGGAACAACTTTAACTTCCATGCTGAACAATATAAAGCAGAATAAAGTCCATCATACTTTGTTGGTGACTAACTTTCCCCTCTTGCCATTTCCTCTCCCGGGCCCCTCTCTTCCCATCGCTTCCATTCATCTTCCCCTAGTTGTTCTCTGTGCTCTTTAACCTTGACCATTCTCCCCATTGACCTTCTCTGTTCTCTGTTTGTCCTCTTTTAATGACTTATATGTTGGTGCCATGACAACAACATCAGCATGTCTAAAAGAGTCTTGGGGATTGCCTGCCTCCTTTCACGTTTGGGTAAGTCTCCCCTTTTTCTGCTAAGTTCTACTACAGTTCTCAATGGTCTGCCATTCCCACCATACCATATTCTTTGTCCTTATTATCCTGTTACAACATTTACCCCACTGCCTTCCTCTTTCCACTCCCTTTTTCTAGATTGACCGACTCCTCAGGCTTTTCTAGCCAATTGGATGTATTCATCTTTCCTTCCTCAACCCACAGAAGATTTTCCAGAAAGCTCTTAGAGTGAGGGTTGCAGCTAGGGTTAGAGAAATGGATCTCCTTTCTAGTCTCCAGTCTCTACCCCTCCCTTTAATACTCCAGACATAAACTCCCAAACCACAGATCCCTGTATGGCGACAGTGAGAGGTGGGACCATAAATGACATGGAGACCCAGTCCCCAATAGCAACTCTCTAAACTGGATCCAAGATGCCATATCAGGGCGGGAATTCATGCTACGCCATCGGTACCGGCTGGACTTATATCCACACCGTATTTCACCAATAGACCAAATTACAGTGGCATCATTATAAATATTACTGTTACATGGAGAAACCAAATCTCTCCAGGCCATGCACTTACTCCCCTGTAGAGGGAGCCGTAGCTGTCGATCTCTAGACAAAAATGAGGAGACTATTAACACAATGATGGTAGTGGAGAATAGCATGAATGGCAAAATGCTTTTCTCGTCTCCATGGGAGTCATCCGATGGTGTGGCTGGTCCCTGATGCAGACCACAGTCGAGCATCCCTGCCTATGTCCTTTTGCAGCTAGGATTAGGGTCAAACCTAGGGTTAGGGTTACTGTTGCAGCTAGTTTTAAAGGTAGGATTAGGGTCACAATTGGAGCTCGCTGCATTGATAACCCTAACCCCAAAAGATACTCAAACCTGAACCCCAACTTGACCTTCAACCCTCAAACTACTCCATAACTCCAATCCTGACCTTAACCGCAGCTCCAACATCGACCCTTATCTGAGGTCCAAAATTTACCCAACCCAACGAGGGCTTGAAACAGTGGAAGACTGAATTCAATAAATAGAAATATTAATACTTGATACCAGTAGAAACCTGACTCCATTCTTGAGGCATTTTCAAGTTGTCCTATGCTCACACCAGTCACTCCCACTGTCCACTCCAGACACTGGCTGGATGTGGAAGGGTACTGTTGTAACTACATCATAGTGAGCTTCATTGAAATGTAGAAATTAAAGATGTCAAGGATTACATGTTTGAGGGTAGTGGTGTGATCAGTTTGCAAGGTGGGCTCATCTTCTCTGCTCTGCATGACAGGTGACACCGCGGTGGTGGCTTGGATCAGTGACGTGGTTTCATTGTTCATATGACATATATCAGTTTTTTGACAGGGGCACTGGGCTGGTATGTGGAACAGATAGCAGCGAGTCAGGTCTAACTGACTGTTCCAAATAAATAGTGCTCCTGCACCTCCTTCATGCTTGCAAACATTTATGCAACGGTTCTCCAACTGCAGACCTTCTAAGGACAAGACAATACGATCTATTTCCTGTGCATCCAGTTCACACCAGGACTGCAGAGCTCGTTCTACTGGAACAGTAAGGACAATTATGTCTGCTGCAAACAAAAGTAAGACAGTAAATGCAGTAAATTACCTTTCAATCAGGAATTTTCTGTCTTTTATATCCTTGCAGTGGACGGATGCTGTTTCCACACAACGTGCCATAACGGTCTGAGTGGAAACTGTGCTCACGAGCCAAGAAAATGTTACACACTGTGTCGCCACTGCTTAGTGCACACTGTCTATTAATTGTTCGCATTACTCTGTTTTGCGCTAAACTATATGCTCTACACCTCAGATATACGAACCAATCCCTGCTCAGCATTCAGTGTTTATTCAAATTCAACTTTCAATCACTGCCTTTGACAGTTTCAGCTTTTTCCTATTGAGAACATTCTACACAGATTGCATTATAATGTCTATTATTAGCTTCTATGCACTATGCCTCTCCCATTTCATTATTTAATTTCCCCGTATCATAACATTTGCCAGTATTTGCTCTGGTAGCTCCGAGTAGAGGACCTCAGTATGAAGGTTTAAATATAATTTAGATTATTTAATTTACATTCAATACAACCTGTTTGTCCTCCGTTTGGATGAAAGAAAATGAAAAACAAAGTGGACAAATCCTAGAAAAACTCTTGTTGTATTAGTTGCTGGGTAATAAAGCATGCTGCTGTACATAGGGTACACAAATCTTGGTAATGTTTGCTTGCGTTCAGACCGCTGCATCTATTTAAATAGCTCAATGTATCCATGGAATTGGCAGAGGCGTGTCTGCTCACTTATCAAGGCCCATCGCCTCTTATAACTCCAACATGTTGAGTCTGCGCAGCCACCGAATGAATGCAGACATCACCATCAACATGCCTTCGGTTGGTCAACTGCAGCTGTCCAGGAGAGGGAGTGAAGCGGTTTACCAATGCAAGGAGGGTGAAATCCAGTCCCGAGTGCAGCTGTGCCCCGCTGTCCTCAGCGGCCAAGATCAACTATGTGGGCACGTGATGGGTGAGGAGGAGGAGGGAGAGAGAGAGGAATGAGGCAGTAGCACAGTAAAGGTCTTCCTCCACTTCCCTCTGGTTGGAAGTAATGCACAGTGTGGTCAGAGGCCTTGGGTGGTCACCTCAAAATGCTTCATGGAAAAAAACTGTTAAACAACCGAGAGCTCACCACAGCGGCCTGGATCCAGGACTGGAGAGCCGGCAGAGCCTCACATTGAGGAGTAGAAGAAGAAGTTGATATAGTGGAAGAGTTTACTGTTCTAAGTTGGTTTGGGTATTGCAAATTCCTGACAGTTAAGACATTAAAGTCCCCCCTCCCAAAGAAATTCAGAAAAGACAAAGAACTTATTTTGGCGCTATTCGTTATCCGCTGTAGCCTGATCTAGTTTTCAATGCTGACCTCTGGACACGGCGCAGCAGGTCTGATCTTTCTTTTGACCTCGCTTTTGCTGACCTTGGCTCCTCCCACTGAGGTCAATGCACATTCCCAGCTGTTGCGGGCCGTCCTGTCTACACACAAGACGAGGCCGTATAGCTGCCGCGTATTCACCAGAGCCATGCGAACGACTGTCTCACGACACCTCGCCTCACGTGGCGAACACACCTGACATGGCGGCGCAGGACACGCGTGACGACTGAAACATCATCGTAATCTCAGTTGGATGCAATAAGGGCCGCTATGAAATGTGGGATTTGACAGAGGCTGGAGATGTTACCACTTGGAATTCCACTGAGACATTTTTGCAGCTCAGCTCTTTGTGTAGTGGCCAAATTGGGAACCATGTGACCTTAGTTGTCACATGTCCCACTCCATTTCTGTCTCACAATTTCTAAATTAATGAAAGTCATATTTACAAGCCGCAACTTTTTCTGACAAACAAATGCTTTACTCTGTCAGGCAGAAAAATGGAAAAGGCAACATGTTGTCGCTCAAAATTAAGACTTCCCAATGCAGCCGTCTACGAGGAAGTTAAGATGCCCTGGAAGATAAGTCTCCTCAAAGCGCTGACAAAGGCCCTTTCTACTTCGGTGAAAATTTTGGAGAAAGAGAACAATTTAAAAGATTGTGAGGAGTCGTCAACCAGATGCCTTCGGCATTTCAGAGGGAGGAGGAGGGCGAAGGGGTTGGAAAATGCCGTCCGAACAAAAAAGCCATGGTTGCAAATGCCTTTCTCCGCCTTGTAGTGTTACATCTGAATCTTCCTTTGACTTTTGTTTTGCCGGAATGAGCGATTAGACAAGAATTCAGACAGTGTGTGTGTGTGCAAGTAAGAGAGAATGTGATTATATTCTTTACAAAAATGTGTTTTACGGTCAAGAGCATACCATAGATGGCGAACAATGGTGTTAAAATGTGCTGAAATTGAAGAAACCACAAACCAACTTTTCTTACAGTTCTTGCAGAGGTCACATTGAGCATGAAGGCAACGTGCAGTGAAGAACAACATTGTAAAAAAATGTCCAGAATAAAAAAAATGAGTAATTGTGCATCCTCTCTGTCTAATTAGAAGCTGCTAAATGGAGGGTTACAGGGTTACGTTGCAGCAGGGTGTGTCTCTCTGAAGGCCTAACATGAGAACATGCCTTTGGATCAATCTGATATCTCACTTGATGCACTCTGGCCCTTTGGCATTATGCAAAGGGAATGCAGAGCTAGGGAATGCAGTAACCTCAGCTGTGTATATGTTAAATGTACGAGCGCCACATAACTCGTGTCACTACGCAAGGACACATGTTTACGAGATAAAGCAAAATTATGTTCGGAGCATCTGTTTGTCTAATGAGATGTTAGAGCGAACAGAAACGTGAATAGAAAGAAGCGTGTAGATGAGGATTGATCGATTGATTGACTGGTTTCAGAGGAAATCACAAGGTCACCAAAGTTGGTAGTAACTCCAGAAGTCAGTGTTGAAACATGGAATAAAACATAAGAAAGATTTCTCGCATCTCAAAAGAAAGACATCAATTAAAAGACATCCATGTCAAAGAAGAGCAGGAGAGTGTTTCCCTTTTTAACATGGCAGGCCCCTCTACAGTGTTTTTGAAGCCTGTAATCGTGTGGCAGTAATGGCCACAGTCACAGAGTCCATTTGGACTCTGCAGCCCCGGCCCCACTTCCAAGCTTGTTCCCATGCTGCCAAGGTCCAGCTGTGCACAGTCTCCCATAAACACTGACAGACACCTCTTTGTGTGAGAGGACATAGACTACGACAGGCTATAAAAAGGGTACTGAGTGCTGCAGCAAACGGAACATTCAGTAAGTGATTAAAGGGAACAACCAGGGAGGAATATGGAAAACCGGAGATACAGCATTAAGAATGGAAGCGAAAAAATAAAGGAAACCATAGGTTCTGAGGCAGAGACACTGGCTTCTTTGTGTCGTTTATTCTCTTCTCATTGGCTCTGAAGCTCAATGCAAGTTCACACATCAGCCGGCCACATGTTGAGCATGCCTCATCTCAGGCCGTCACCCCGAAGTGGCATCAACATGAGGAATGCATTGTCCTTCCCCCATGATTAAGGCTCCAGATATTCCTCTGACCATTACATGCATGATTGTGAGTCACTGTGCAACCATTTGAAGTTTCTATCATTCACTTCCTGTCTTGCCCATGACAAGCACAAGCTGCATTTTTTCCTAATTTGGGGTGGAGGTGTGCGTGTGTGAGAGAGAGCAATGACCGGGCCAAGGGTGTGTAAGTCAGTTCCTGAGTCAGCATGGAAACAAATGAGTGATCTCCCTTTTAGAAGTACTTGGCTTCTTCCTGTGAATCTTTCACTGAAGCTAAATGCTCACTTACATGCCGTGTGGGTGTGCCAGCAGCAAGGACTCTGTTTCTGATGACCTACACCGACCAATGGTCAAAGATAAAAACATGAAGGCCTTCATGAAGCTGGTACTACAGTACCCCAAACTGACCAGCAGAGGCGCTGTTCTGCTGGAAATAGATCTCTCCAACATCACCTTTTTGGAATTACTTTAGCTTGAAGCAGGTTGCATCAAGAGGCTATTAGGAAAATGGAAAGTGCATCAACGGCACAGAAGAAAGTCTTGATATGATCTTGATTTTTCACCACATAAAGACAGGCAGAGCTTCTGGACTGTACTTCCTGTCCAGGCCTCCCGTGTCCTGCCCTGGCCTGCCCTCTCCTCCGCTCTGCTGCACGCCACACAGTGGCTCCAGTGGAATGTGATGACCATGGCCCGGACAAAGCCCTGCATTCATGGCCCCTCGTCCCACTCTGGAAGTTAACGACTGGGAGCCTTGATCACAGAGTGGGGGGGAAGGGGTGGTGGCCAGAATCCATCCACCGCTCGCTTGTCCTGTCCTGTCGGACACTCATCCACCCCACCTACCCCGTGACAAGTGCTGGCCACCTCTGTGTGATGGTTGTTTCCTGCAGGGTGATGTTGTGGAGGTAGAATTAAACTGTCCACACTGGGAAGGAATACAATAAATGCATTAGTCTGCTTCCTCCCATTGCGCTCCATGGTAACGTAGGAGATCTCAATCATGGGCTGTAGATGGGTGATTGCTGGACGGCAAAAGTAAGACATGCTAGTGATTGCGTGGATGGAAATGTCAACTTCAATGCCGGGTCATGGATAATCACTTTAGACCAGATAACAGAAGAGAAACAATCCACATGCATCATCTGCCGCCTGCCTGATTGTCTCCCTCTCTACTTCCTCTGTCTGAATATCTAATCCATTATCCATTCGTTTTGTGTAGGTAATATAATAGAGCTTGTAGAGTACTCTCTGCCTCAGAGGCTTTTCCACTAAAGTTGAACACTATCAAACAGTTACCATGTAACCCCCGAGAAACACGCACAAGGCATACAAGCATACCACTTGGTTATAATGGCTACACAACATGGATATGTTCAACTGGCATCACCGACAGCTGCAGTACCGATCATGGGAAGGTGCTTTATTTTTAGATGACGCACTCATACAATTACCAAATTAATAATGGTGTCTGCTTGAGCAGCTCTGGTCATTTACTAAAAAAGCAAATTTAAATTTGAATTTAATAACGATCTTTTTGCAACATGAAGCACCAGTGTGTACCAACAGAGAGGTCTGACTTGCATTTTTTCTTTGCTCCACCCATGCAAGAAATTGTTTTCAAGTTTTATCAAACCATGTGGTCAACTTCTGTCAACACCATACATACCTGGTACTGCTGAGAAAAAAAAGCCTCAGTGATAAGCAAAGTAACAACTCTAAGGGTTGATGTCGTATGAGAGGAAGTGCAAGAAGGCACTTATGATTTGCACCAATACCTCCTGTGTTATACGAGACAAAAAAGCCAAACTGTTTTACCCGCTGAACTGTGAAGTTAAAGGAGCGTGAAAAGCTCAGTGGGAGGCTGAGAGTAAACTTTTTTTAAAGAGGGGAAGTTTTGGAGAGGCCTTGAAGGTAGTTCGGGCAGGAAGCGTGACCCTTGGTGGATGGGTGAGGGGTCGAAAGAGTAGAAACACCTGGGGCCCAGGGGGAAAAGACGTAGACGTGTTTTCATGGGTGTGAATGTTTAGAAAACACTTCTGACCTCGTCCTCTGATAAGCTGAAGGATATGTCGCAGCCGTAGGATGTATGAATATGCCTGTGTGTGTGTGTATTTGTGTTTGTGTGTGTCAAAGCATCCGTCTCTGCATGACGCTTCCTGCTAGTCCGATAGTAAATGCAGGGTTGTGTTTATATCTGGCTGGTGATAATGACGGTTTTGCATACGTCACAGACGACATTGAAAAAAGGCCCAACTTACTTGCTCACTTCACTCGTCTCTCAGATATTGGTCACGATTGGATCGAGCGAAACCCGATACTTAGTTTTAGAGACGTGACGTGCAAATGTCGGGTGCCGGTTGCGTTGTCCAGTGTTTGTGCAGCAAAATAAAAGGACATGAAGATAAATGTGGAAGCTCGTCTCTCTTACAGATCGATGAAATACAATCCTCAGTGCAGTCACGTGACATCTCACACAGGAGAACCTTGCGTGCAGCTCTTCTTTTGTCTCTTCTGTATAAATGCATGCACTCACTGCCTTCATGCAAAAAACCAAAATCATAATGATGATTTTTCCTGCTTGAGTCAGTATTCTTTCCCAAAACTGTTCGGCTTTAGGTGAATGAACACAAAAATGGGGGAAGGGGAACGAGCTGCTGAATACTACATATTTCAGGCCGAAGTTTATCTATGAAGTTATTTATTGTATTTTCATTCCTATTTTCGGTTTTCAACTGAGGGCCACAGCGTTGATAGCATGTTTGCCTCCGAAGACATTCACACTATGCAGTAATTCCCAACATACCCCCATGAGCCACGAGGTAACTGACTATATGTGCTCCCCCTACGGTTTCTCCTCACGTTCACAGGCCAGTTTGGATATTTACTTGGAAGCACTTCTCCATCAGACACTGGCAGCTCTGTCCAGGAGATGAATTTCATATGAGGGCTGGGTTTTCATGCTTTTCAGGGGTGTATTTATAGCAGCTGAGATCAGGGCTGCGGAGGCATGCGGGGTGGGCTTTCTTCAACCTAGCCATGTTAAGTGATGCTGAGGCCATAGGGGTGGAGCAGTGACATGTCATTCCATTCTAAATCCAAACCTCCTTGTTTATGACAAAAGTATCCCGACCAGGAGCCGTGACAAGAGTTTGCAGAGCGGCTTCTTTGAAATCCCTACTCGGTTCTGCCCTTTGTGGACACAGAGGAGATTTCTGGTGTAGAAACCTGCAAGCCGATCACATAGCAATCAATACTCGTTGATCTTTTTGACGCGCAATCATGAATTCACAGAGGAGTGTAGATGTTAATTCAGCCATTCCTGTCCAGAACCCCCTTATTAACTGGAGCCAAAAGCGGATGAGAAGATGATGGTGGGGATGAAGGTGTAGATAACAACATAGATAGAGGCATTAGCAAGACAGAGGGTCTTTTTAAGGAGGTTGAAACATGACAGCAATGAATCTACAAATTTGATTCTGCTCCCTAAATGAACATTTACCTCAGGAATAGGCTTCAAATTGAATGTCAGGGCATACAACTGACTTCTTCTAGGTTTTGAATTAAAAAAAAGCGATGATGGCCTACTGTCGAAACAGAAGTCACAATGCTTCAAGTGTGGCGCTGACAGTCACCACACAAACTGTATACTAGAAAGTAAATGGAATTCTTTGCTCATGTGATCATGTTGGAACTAACCGGGGTAAACAAAGCCAAGGCTGCTGCTGTACGCTAGAACTGTGGACAAATACAGAACACAGAACAGACTTTTTGTTTGAAATGTATACGATGTTCGAAGCGTTGTTGATTTGTAATGAATAAAAAGCTGCTAGATCAGCATGATTGAAATCTTGTGTCTACTTATACTTGAATAAAGATAGAATTAACAAATAAGCGCTGACAAGACAAGAAGGACATTGTATTTGAAGTGTAAGCACCGTGTACTTTAATATGAGCATACTTCACCTGAGTGTGCAGCGGAAACAAGGCTATCGTGTTTCCAGCTCTACCCCTTCTGACCAGATTAGAGTAAATGATCCTCATTTCCAAAGGGAGGTAACACAACACAGATTATTATTCTGTGCTACAGGGGGTTGTGTGGACTCTTCCTACAGCATGAATCTTTAAAGAGGTGATTGTAACCCATACAGATATCTTCTCAGGCTGAGGGTGAGCTATCTGATGCCTGGAAACCAAACACAGTTCTTCTGCTTCAAAGACTAAGCTCAGATTGCTCACCTTGTCAAAAATGTGAATTAAACTACACAGTCATACACAATTTTGGCAATGGATTTCAGATTTATTGTGGTTATTTGACCGCAAGAAATCTGAAGAATGGATGAAGAATGATTACAAAGTTAAGGAGAGGGCAAGAAAATCTTTAGGGAAACGTCAAGTCCGCTATGATAATGTATACAAATCTACAGCAACTATGTGGGATTGTTGCGCCAAGGATTTGTAATGTGTGTTAAAAATAGACATGAAAAATTAGAGTGGGTTTATAAGCAAGCCAGTATATGCAAATAAAAAAGAAAAGAAAAAGAAAAATAAATTACAGAGATGGAAATAGCATCAAGACTCTGGTGACAGGTCCTTCTTTTACTGTATATTTACCGGAACAAGTAAAAGCACCTGCTCAACACTGATCTGAAAATCCCAGGCCGAGTGTTTTGGTTACCTATGGCAACTGCTTCTGTGTCAACAGACATCTTGGACAGACCAGCTCCAGCTGCCTAGGACTGTGCACTACCATTGGCTGACTGAATGAATGACTTCCAAACTTGGCTATCTATTATGTATGTCAGTGCACCTTTAGTGAGTTCTTGAGCTCATTTCCAGGTAAGCACAGCTGAGAGGTAACCCGACTGTACCGAGTTACAGCTCTGTTAGATCTTGATAAGCTCCTTTATTTTGTGTTTTGACATTTTTTCTTTGGGACTTATTGAGTTTTTACAATCAGAGTAAGTCTGACTGGAAACAGACATGGAGTTGATTGGATCCACTCTGACAGCCACATATACCCGACCAAAAACCAGCAACTTCCTTCCTGCCATCTCCACCATGGCATCGAGCTATCGCAACACCCAGCCTGCCTTGACCATGAACCCCAGTGCCAACCTGTGGAGGACCAACAGCTTCTACAAAAGCAGCAGCATGCCTCCAAACCTCTCCACCATGCAGAGAGACAATTTAGACCTGGTACGAGCCAAGACCATGTTCTACCCCTCCAACAGGACTGTGCTGACCACCCGCTACACTCCTGAAGATTGGTACAAGTCTAACCAAAACAACTACAGGGAGTCCGAGTCATCCAGGAAAAGTGCGGAGAGACTGAGGAAAGACACCATCAGGCTGATGCAGGACAGGGAGCAGCTGACCAGACGAACCCAGGAAAATACCAGCAAAAACATTGGAGAGCGGCTCAATGACATTGTCTTTTGGAGGTCTGAGCTGAGCCATGAGATTGACAACATGGTGACAGAGATATCAGTCCTTGCCGAGGTCAAGAGGAGGCTAGAGAGAGCCTTGGCAGAGACGGAGGGGCCCCTTCAGGTAAGGTGGAATGAATATACTAAAATGAATGTCTTTGTTACCTGAAACATTTCCTCTCTAAAAGAGAATATCAGAATTTTGAGGGAATATTTCAACTTCTTCAAGAAAAAATTGGACTTGCCTTGAAAAGTTAGCAACTTGGTCCGGCCTTTCTGATGTGTCACTGTATTTTTGGTGAAACCTGTTTTCAAGGGGTCCCAGTTTGTTTGAGGCAACAGTATCTGTTTGTTAAAATGCTACTGGTTGTTTGTGTTGCCCAGAATGGGTCACCTCTGCAGCTGGAGATCTTGTGAAGCTGATGGGCCAAGATCATATAGCAAAGGTTTCTAAAAGACTTCCCCAGGTAACTGGAGAAAGTGTCAGAGTTGACTGTGACAGAGTTGCTCTATTCAAACTGCAATCTACACAGTCTAGATTTATCATTCCTGCTCTCTTTCATGCCTCATCTGTCAAAACGGCTGATTATATTAAATGCAGCGGTTTAAACCTGTTTTAGTCATGACTACTTTGTCAATAGGTGTCTCAAGAGTGTTTGTACCACCGAGAGAAGCGGATGTCCATCGATCTGGTACATGACAATGTCGAGAAAGGTCTCATAAAGGTAATGCAAAGCATGCGGGAGTACAGTATGTTAGCGTGGCTCATGATACGGTAAAGGAATATGAATTGGTTTATCAATGCTTTTTACCTACACTGCAACAAGGAAGTGGAAGTCATCAAGTCATGTCAGGAAAGGATGAGACGACATCTGGACAGAGCAATAGCTCAGCTAGCGTAAGTCTGGAATCCCAGTTATCAAATGGTTCATTGTAATGATTCTTTACATATTTGACATGTTTTCGTTCTGTACTACCTGGGTGAGGCAGGTCGAACCGAGCTGCCCAGCATGAACTGGAAAGAGACATGAGCGACAAAGTGACCGCTCAGAGGATAGATGACAGGTGTCACCACCTGAGGAACACATCGGATGGTATCGGCTACTACAGAGGGATTGAAAGACTGGACCCATCGTGAGTATAGTTTCATGTGATCAAATATTAACTTCATTACATCTGACGGGCGCTAGTGCTTTTTTATGTTTGATTAAACCTGCTAGGGAGTTCTGGTCTAGAGTAAGGTGATGAAGTGTTTGAGATATGTGTTAACGTTGCGTAAGTTGATTGTCTGAGAGAAATGAAGACGGTTCATGTTGCACAGAAGAAGCCCTCCCCAAGCTCTTTCTTTACCCACAGCTCCAGAACAATTAAGGCAAGAGTTAACCAGTCTTACACTTGGATAATGTTACAGTAGCAACTGTGTCACCCTGATAAATACAAGCATCAACAAGCTTTAGCAATGACAACGTTAAAGCAACAAGAACTTTTTTTACTGACAATCTTTGGATAAGATTCAGCAATAATCTCATTTTCTTAATACTCAGTATAAAGGCTACATAGATGTACCTTTAGTGAATGTAATATTTATTCGATTGCCTCAAAAATTTCATGGTTATCAATTCACTAATTGGCAAAACATTTCAGTCAAAACCACAAATTGTGACTTGAGAGAAATTGTTCTCAGGCTTGAGAATGATCAGTTGCAGCTGATATGGGTTATTTCAGTCTGGACCGATGTAGCAGCCTAAACAAGCAGTCTATACTGCCTTCCAAACTCGTTGCATGGTTGAAGACATATGTTGTTTTCTTTACCATTTGTCAGACGTTCTCTGCCCGACTCGTGGTCCAAGTTCACAGACGAAAACATCCTGCACTCCCAGAGTCAACGCGCCGCCTCCCACAAGCTGAGGGACGAGATCGAAATCCTGCTGAATACTACGTCCAACGAAATGTGGAACCAGTTCAACGATGTCAACATATCCTTCGCAAATCGCATATCAGAAACTGCTGACGCTAAGAACAGTCTGCAGACGCACCTGGCTAGGGTATCACTTGTTTATGCATCAGTTTGCATTATTCCCCTACATCCTTGGATATTTAATTTTGACTAATTATTAGCTAGATATGTGGTGTCTCTCTTTTGTAGACGCAGTGAATGCTATACTGTACATGTGCTGGATTCTGAAGCATTTGATAAATTATGTTCCACATGCCAAACATGAAATACATCTTTATTGTCTGCATGTAGGGGACACTTGTCTTGCCTGCGTTAGCCTTCATACTTGTTGAGCGTACAACTTTTCCATTTGAGGAGACAAACAGTAACGACGCCTCTTTCATTATTATGCCGTATCTACAGTGAGAGCCATTGTCCTTGGGTTAATTGCTGAAGGTTACACTTTGAATTCATGTCAGCTGTTCTTTGGGTTTGAACACTGACAGCAGTTGTGTTGCGAGGCATACAGTCCTTAATAAAGCTCAGTCACTGTCAGTTACGAGGAGGAGTCCTTCGCTGGAATTAAATTAGATGAAATGCGTTTGGACAGAGCATACCATTGTTCGGGCAATCCGAAGATAGTAAAGTACAGCTTTTTACATGCAAGGTCTCCTCTAGCGTTGATGCTGCAGGATCCTCCCCCCTTTCCTTTAATATCATTATTTTGCTGCTGAAGTTTTTTCTTGAATTAAACGATGATTGAACAATTACTGTTTTTGGCGCAGACTCTGCAGGAGATCTTTCAGACGGAGTTGCTGATTGAATCTCTGAAGAAGGCCCTCAGAGACAAAGAGTGTCCCCTGAAAGTGGCCCAGACTCGGCTGGAGGAGAGGACCCACAGGCCCAACGTGGAACTCTGCAGAGATAACCCATACCACAAGTACGTTCTGTTGCTGCACCAGTGGACAACATTCACCAATCCAGATTTATGATCTACCTTAATGCTTTGCTGCTTTGCTGTCCTCCTTTAGACTTGTGAGTGAGGTAAGAGAGATCGAGGACACCATTCATAAGCTTCAGGTGAGGCTGGTGGAGGCCGAGAGCACACTTCAGAATCTGGTTGAGACCAAAATGGCTCTGGAGCACGACCTGTCAGTCAAAGCCAACTCACTCTTCCTGGAACAGGAAAAGTGTATGAGCATGCGCAAGAGCTTTCCCAGCATGCCCCGTCTGGTGGGCTACACTTAAATCAAGACTTGAAGCTATAGAGTTGTGTGACTGATTTGACTGTAAGCAAAACTATTTAAAATCACAGTATCATTGTGTACAGATGCAAATGTATTTGAAGATTCATGTATGAATAATTCTGTATACATGAATTTTTTTCAATACACTTCAAGACATTCAGTGTTCAAATCCAAAGGATGATGAAAGACATTATTCTCCTTTAAAATATCAGCCGGTCACATCAGTCTAACTATGAGTGTGATTTTCTGTTTTATTATGGAGAAACATTTGCATAGCAGTAAACATTTCATTATGAATAATGGGTTATCTTTATTGTATGGATTTTATGTGTAATGTATGGAAGAACAAAAATAAAATGTAATGTCACTGAAGAGTAAATTGACATGATTTTTTATTTGATACTACACAAAATAGTCACCTTAGTTTATTGAGGAAATCAAAGACAGTCTCACTGATACAGGGTGTGATTTTAGATAGAATGAAAACTCTATAACGCGATAATATATGATGAAGCCGTGGCCTTGTGTGACATTTCATGGATGCATTACCAAGAATTATGTGGTTAAAAACGATAATTTCATGCATCTGATAAACGGTGGTTCTGAGCACAGAAACTTAAGGATTCCCTTAACTGAAGTTGTCAATTCAAAGATATTTTCAATTATTTTTTTCTGCTTTGAAGTAGCAGCTAAGTGCTACTACTGTATTATGGAACGCTAATGATTCAGTTCATTCAAGAAAGCTGAATTTACAGCCGCACTAAGGTAAAATGTGACCCGTGCCAACCAGGTTGAGGACAGTCCTCGAATGACACGTGACGGGAATCACCAAATACAGCCTGGACTAACCACCTCCAAGCAAAGGCAAACACGCAACGTCTGTGAAGGCTCACTCGGACCTATCAGCACCAACTGACCTGAATGTCACCTCAGAGGAGCTCTGACCTGGAAGACTGAAGACTTGAAGGTTTGAAGCTCAAGGCAAACACCCTCGGATCAGTTTTGTGCATACAGTAAGGACGGTGAATGACTTGTGTGTTTTTACTGCTGCCTTTAACGACTGGCGTGGCCCCCTTGACTCCTCACCTCACCCACAAAGGGAAAACAACTTATAAGTTATGTATAAAAACCCACTCCCATCTTAAATGACTTGAGCCGTGCGACAATCGCTTCCCACCAACTAATTCCCTCATGAAACGCCGTTTGGAGCATAAAAATCAACTTTTACACACACATGTAAACCGTATCACTCCTCTCTCTGAGGCGTCCATTGCAGCCCTGCATAACCTCTGGTTCCACTGAGGGAATGTAAACTGTGCTGGAATCTCCACTGTTTGAAAGTGAGTATACAGGAGTCACCACAGCTCCAGAAGTTAACCCTTAAACACACGATATATGACGTCTTGGTTTCTTGTTGTCAACTAATCAGATCACTTATCAGAAGTCTTGTTTAGTTTCAGGAGCTAGATCGTGTGGAGTTATCTGTCATTGATTAGCGAGCCTGATTATAAATCATTGTGTCTGCAAATGTTGCAGGACATTTTTTTTAAATTGTAATGATTTTCAATAAAAACTGAAACAAAGTCTTGACTAAGAATTTAAAGGAATTTTTAATTCAAATGTGCCCTCTTATTTTGAAAAACACAATTGAGATCTACTTTTATTTTGACATTGCTGGAACAGGTTGGCTCTGTTGAGCCTCTGCTTGGATATAAATAATAAAATCAGTATAAAAACAAGAATACTTGATGTAAATGATGAGGGGGAAAAAAAATGCTGAATTTCCCTCCATCAAATAAAACACAAAAATGTTTCACATTTTATATCCTAATAGGGAAAAGTATCCCAAGAGACATGGCTCGTGAAATCCAAAATACACAAAATATTTCAAAAATATTTATTGCACCGTTTGGAGCAATGGGATAAGTTGTAACTATATATTTTTTTCCACTCCTGCTACTTTGTCAGTGCAAAAATCTGAATTCTCTCATTTTTAAATTGTATGTTGTGCTTTTTACATTTGTAGCTGATTTCTGCTTCACATTCACATAAGAGGAGGACACATAAGGCTAAATATGCCTGAGTTTTATAGGGTGTCCGCTGACAAATTGAATCAAGGTTGGAGACGGGCGCTAACGGTACTGGAATAGTAATGAGAGGGGGTGTGATAAAAGATGAGACCTGAAGGCTATCCTGTCGGGGGCATGAAATCAGGTTGAGCCTAAATCCTTTCAGTGGCTTCGGCGTTTAACTCAAAGCATGACAATATCTCTTGTGTAAATACAAAATAGTTTTACTGGACAGATTCCTAACAGGACGGAGGGAGTGACCATAGTGATAAACTACACCATGTGTGTGTGTGTGTGTGTGTGTGTGTGCGACTTGCACTTTGATTCGGGTGTAATGTTTTACAGCCGTACTGTAGAGCCGATGAGCTCTCTCTGCTGTGCAAACATCATTGTGTTTGACTAAAACCGTCACTGGAAGGAGATCTCCACCATGGTTTCCTACATGCAGTGTGTGTTCCCATGTGTGTGTGTGAGTGCGTGTATGTGTGCATGTGTGTGTGTGTGTGTGTGTGCATTCCTGAACCCTAGTATTGAAAAGAAAGGCCCCCTGTTGTCCAGCTCGCATCAAAAGACCCTGAGCTCTCATCACCTCGTAATTAAACACACTGACAGATAGCAACGAGGTTTACACCACCTAATCTTCACCCGCCGCTCTCCAACTCCTCGCATTTACGGTTCAGCCGCGAAGAATCGGTTCAGCTGAGTGGAATGAATCCCGCTTTCTCTCATGCTTCATTTGAGGTTATGGTTCCTTTTCTGGGCGCAACACAAATAGGCCTTCCTATTTGACCTCTGCCGTCGCCCCCGCATATGGAGAATGTACTCTGGAATTCTCTCAGCAGTCCAGACATATTGGCAGTTTATTTTTAACACCTGTTCTTGTTATAGATGCCCAGCGCCCCATGTTATTTTGTGTTCTTTACATACCATCATACTGAAGAGCTGATTGCAGATGACTGGAGTCCTCAACCAATGAGGGCTCCTGAAGGGGAAAACCATGATAAATTAGCATAGCGATTAGCGAACGTCTAGGAAAATTCGCTAAGGTGCTGATTCAGGCGTGTGTATGTCGCGACATCACATCTGCGTTTGTTATGTTCATAGATAATCACTGGAGCAAATAACTTAAAATATTCATCCTGAATTTAACATCCAATCCTCCCAAATAAAAGTCCAGACGTTCATGGGAACCAGCTCTTCCTGTACTGTTTGGACCTGAGCCCGGACGTTTTCTCAAGAGGCCGTTTGGCCGCTCCATCATTCAGTCGCCAAGACTGTCAATTACATGAAGCTTAGCTAAAAAACAAGAAGAGAAACGAGGAGGGAGTCCGTTGAGTAATCGCCCTAGCAACCGTTGAGAGGGTTGAGCGAGAGAGAGGAAGCTGGAGACGGACTGATAAGACACGTAATATTCCATGTGGTTTTCCATACCAACTGCCAACCTTTGTGGTCTGTGTGTGACTGTCTGCTGATCTTTGCTCACATGACAAATCTTAACCCCCTCTACATTTTTACTCGATCAACATTGGGTCAGCATTCTGCACATAACTGTGTCTCCCAACCAGAGGAGTTGTGATAAGTGAGATAAGCCCAACGGGATAACCGGATTCCACAAAGACTGGTACACGGAACACACTTTGACAAAGACTTGAAGGGTCATTTGTGTCGCTGAGAGGAATTCTGCAACGATCCATAATATTGATCGGAGAGTATAGTCCCTGTGGGTGAAGGAGTGGGTGGATGTCAGAGCGGTGCTCAGGTCAGGAGGTGCAGTGCTCCTTCCTGTTGTGAGCTGGAGTGATGATGATTCTGTCTCCTGCATTAATCCCCCTTTTTCTTTCATTTATTCACACTGAACCAATTAATGTTAAAGGCTTCTTTCCTTCCCAATCAAATCCCTCTCGGTCCGGTTTAAACCTTCGATTTCCTACTTGTTCTATTTCATTCATTCCTTGGGGGTTCCAGTCGATTTAGTCTGACTCATTCGGCCATCTGTACTCACATCACAGGAGATCTGCTGTGTGTTTTGTGTATTTTAAGAGCCGTGCCTCGGTTTGTTGTCATCGCTCTGTGTCTGCTCTCATTAAACTGTGCTGACAAGGCTAAAATCTTACGGACAAGCAAACAAACAGGGAGGCCATTCAATCTCTCATCCCTCCACCAGTCTGCCTTTCCTATTGTGTGTCTGCTTCTCTTTATGATCATTAGTAGAGCTCCAAATGAAATACGATCCCTGATTCTAATTATCCGCATTGTGTGTTTTCCGTCTCCATGTAAATGCATGCTAATCCTGCTGGTGTGGGTTTGTCTGAATTCGCCACGAGCCTCAGGTCTGCAACACTTTGTGCCGCGGTAGGAGGAGAGCGATTAAACGCCAGCTGACAGACGGTGGGACGTGACATTCTTGTTGAAGGACAGGAGGACTCGCCCACGATCCCGGACGGCCCGCGATCCAGACGGGTCTTCCCTCCAGCCTGCGGCCGGATAAAGGATCTCAAAGTCCATCTGAATATCTGACGAGTGTGAATGCAACTGCACAAAATGCAATCAAGTGAAAGAGAGCGTCCCGTCACCATTGTTTGAAATCACAAGAATCTAATCACGCCCCAAGGACGAGGTCCAGTGTTTGGCGTCGACTTCTTCGCTGCAGTTTTTATCTCTTCCTTTGACGGATTTTACAAGAATTCTCTCTGGAGATAAACAGGACTTGGGGTAGTTGCATCTGTTTTAACACTCTTCCCATGTTGGTATGTGGTATGAAGTTACTGTAACTCAATCACGTCTGGCCTCCACAGCCCCCCCTGAGGCCTTATCTACAGTTTTTGGTATGCGTTCCTTCTGACGTGAAGCGAAGCCGTACGACTTTAACGGCGGACGTGAAACGTGAGAGGCCCTTCTTGATGCATTATAATTCGGTATCTCAATCTCGTATGTTTGCTATGCGGCCCTCCCCCCGGAGAGTTTGGCTTCAACTCCAGCTTCCCAAACACAGTAAACTTAACACTCCCGTGTCCGCTGGGCCCGCTGATTGTCACTCTTTCACAAACATTGACATATAAGGGATTGGGAATGGGGAGCGCCTGCACAGCTACTCCAGCTTTAACAAGCTTTTCCGCTATAAGTCACCGCAAACGTAGTTCCCGGCCTGCACGAGCAAAGCTAAGAGATGCTAAATACAGATTTCAGCTTCCACCATCGTACGTGACAAAGAGGCACTTCAGCGCTCGCCGGGCTGAGAATGCGGCGTACTTTGATTAGCGAGCGAGCCACTCAGGGCAGCATTTCACGACTGTGATCTGGTCGTGTTTGCTTTCTTCACGCTCGTGCGGACGTGAGCGTGGCAGAAAAAGCCTCTGTCTGCTTTCACTCCGGCGTCAGAACTCCAGGCAGAGGTGTCCGGGAAGAGTGAGCTAAGTGGCGATGGCCAGAGTGGATGTTGAAAGGGGTTATCTGAGGTCGGGACGGCTCCCTCGACCTTCCCGCCGGACCCGCTAAATGCAAAGAAGGCGTGAGTTCCATCACGTCACGTGCCGTCCGTCGAGTGCAGGGTGTGGAAACCTTTCTGATGGAACCGCTAGGGTTTGATGCAGTTATAAGCTGCTCATTCACTTCTATGCTAAATTTGGAAAGCAAGCCTGTTGCATATGAGAGTCAGTCTGCTTCAGCTAACGTACGACAGCAGACAACGGTTCACGTTCTATCTAAAACGTGCAGGAGGAGATCCAAAGGGTGAGGAAGGAACTTCATACTTGACAGTTCTGACCACTCCCTTTACTCTTTGTATATTTTTTTTTCTGGAATTCCATTCATTACAACACCCATACTTGGAAGAGACTAACATCGATCTGTGTATTTTCGCACACATTAACAGCAGGGGTTGTAAGTGGATGGGGTGGAACGCCACCTCACTCCCTCCCCCCCCCCTGGAAATGAGTCACGATAAAGCAGAGGAGAGCCCCAGATGTGATCACTCACTGGTGGTACGCCGGGCATACCCGTCCACACTTTCACACATGCTGTGAGTCACAGGCTGGCAGGCCGTGGGAGACCAGCCACACAACGCCACGTTACAACAATGTTTGTGTTTGTAATTACCAAGGCAACGACGAGCTAAGCTTACAAAGAATCATCTGCATTTGGAATAAAGTCAAAATACATGACAGTTACTCTGCTGCAGTAGTAAAACCAAACAAAACAAGTAAATAAAAATGTAAAGATATTTTGTTTGCTAAAAGTAAATTAAATTACTGAAATTAGACCATCTTAATAAAGTTAGATACTTAAAAAAAACAAAAATTCTGTTACTTTTTGAATAATCTATTAATGAGACATTTAAAACAGAAGTGTTTTTACAATGAGCAACAAATGGAATGCAAAATTCCAAAGCTATTCTTATCTGAGACAGGAGCATCCTCAAAAAGTAGCCACATTTAGTTACCACAACAGCCAAACAATGACGAGGCCGCAACACATTACAGTGAGTAACTAAGGCAACCCGTGCGCTATTACGCATGGAGTGTCTATATTGGGAAACCTGGCTGCGGACCAGAGGGTCGCTCCATGACGTAGCGACGCACGCAGGGCGTTGGTCTTCCATAATGAGACACTTTATAACACAACGTCAACCCTGGCATCAATCTAGTCTGGGAGCGACTTTGGACTGAGGAACTACCGCTGTCGGACTCTTTTTTGGGAAGCTTTTGCCTCTCGTAAGCTTTTTTTTTTTGTGGAAATACAAGCTCCCTGCTCTAAGTAAGTGGAATTTAGTCTCTTCTAAACTTCCTTTCCCAGCTGCTTTGGAAAAAAAACCCCCCAACAACTCGCTTTTAACTGGGGACAGCCGCGCCTGCACTGCGCGCACTGACCGAGGAATGAAAATATCATCGTAAAGAATTAATTTTGCGCGATAAAAACATTCGTTACGCAAAGTTTTTCCTTGTCTGCCTCATCGGAAGATGACATTACAGTGCATTTTATAAAAAAAAACACCCCAAAACATTTTCAATGTCAGAAGGGACAGACGTGACATTAAGGCGAACTTAGAAGGACAAACACGAAGCTTTACGCGCGCGTTTTTGTCCCTAGATATCATAAATGGACACATTTCCGCTTCAGAGTTGAATCACGTCGACAGATCTCGCAGTTTAATGTAGATTTAATCCAGTTTGATTCCACATGTAGCACGGTGTGATGCCATTCCTGTTACGTTCTCTGCCACGGCCCTGTCCAGATGTAGTGGACGCGCTGCAGCGACACACCCATGTCCCACAGTCTGACGGAGCCTCTCTCCTCTTCTCCTTTACTGTCCAGATCGTCTTAAAAAGATGCTGGTCCTACTACTGGGAATCGTCCTCCTGCACATCGCTGCTCTGGTTCTCCTGTTTGTGTCGACAATAATCAGCGTGAGTAAAAACGTCTATTTTTTTTCTTCTTTGTTTTTAATCGGATGCCATTTTGGGGGATTAAATTTAAAAAGAGAACCACTGAAAGCTACAGACGTTCCTCTTTTAACTTTTTGCCTCTTTTATTTGAGATGTTCAGGGAATAAGATTTTATTCCAGTGCTTTTTCACCCATTATTGAGTACCTTGTGTGTGTGTGTGTTTTTTTTTTTACTCCAGGTCTGGTCGTCAAATCAAACTGGCACCACAGACCTCTGGTTAAACTGCTCCACTATCAATGGAGAATACCGCTGTGACCCGGCATCAACTGGAGGTCAGACACCTGCCTCGCATTTTAAACCACTTCAAACTGTATATTCACACTGTGTTCCTCCAAATCTTTGCTGTGGTGTGAAATTGTGACACATTCTTTGGCATCCTTACTTTTCAGGATTCATTTGAACAAAACTGTCTTAACCACAAGGCTTTTAAGCACTGATACCAGTATAAACCAGTTATATTGATCTTCATGGGAGCTGGAGGGGAGTGACTCCTGGAAATCCATCCTTTTTCCTGCAGTTTAACTGATCAGTGATGTGGGTGTGTCTCCAATCCTCTGGGATTCTGGTGCCATCTAGGGCAGAGAATGTGGCGGTGCTGTTTGCCGATAGGCTGCCACCGTATAAATAGTTGTGGGGTGATGTCCTTATTCAGGTGTCACGTTTGGGAGCCCATAGTGACAGGAGTTTGGGAGTTGTGGAACGAGCAGGGCGGGGCGGCGGCGGTGGAGGAGGGGTCGTTTTAGATCTGTGGCGTGTGATGCGGTCGGAGACCTTGGACCACCTCGTGCAGGGGCGGCGGGTCACGCCCAGTGTCAGATCACATTGTCCAGTGTTGGTTTGCTGGGATCACTGGGACAGTGTGAGGCAGCAGCTGCAGCATTTTGGAGATTTATTTTAGACGGAGTCAACCGCCCGCACACACTCTAGAATCAGATCCCATCTCACACCTCCAACCTTCCAAGAATTTTACGTCCTAAAATGAGAGATTTAGCAACGCTCTGCGTGCTTTTTTTTTTTTTTGCTGCTAAATGTGCCGTCACGGCGGCGCAGAAGCTGCTCGGCCGCAACGGGGAGGGGTGATGTCATTTGTCTAGAATGAGCCCCCGCTCAGCCAGTGTGTTTGTGTTTTGTCAAGGGGGGCGCAGCAAGGCCTGCACATTCTGCCTGGTAGTTTGATGGCGCAGCCGGTTTGTTTGACTTGCTTTCATTAGCGCCCTGACGCACAGTGTTTGTTTAAGAAGGCACATGCGCCCGCTTCTGAAGCCTCAAGCTTTTAGGATAGAGTTTGCTCTCATGAAGCTTTGCTGAGCAATCAAGTTCCTTCCCGGTTGAATCATAACGATGGCTGCCGTTCGTTATTTTAAGGGTATTTGTGAAAGTCAGAGCCCCCTCCCCCCTCCCCCCTGTCTTCGCTGTTGCCGTGGTTGCAAAAATATTGGCTGCATTTCGCTTTGACCACCGCCAAGAGAAGGAGAAAGAGAGAGACTCTCTTGTCATAGTTATCAAACATCAGGTCCTGCCAGCCAGGAAAATTACTTCATAGAATTCACTGGTGCTAAAATTAGCTTTTGAGGAAGAATGTCTTCTCTCCCCCCCCCCCCACTACCACCACCACCACAGGCCTAAAATACATAAACACAGCAAAGTAGCTTCGGCAGCTGCTGGAGTTTTGAACGTCTCTTTAGGATGTTGTAGAGTAGGAGGCGCAAAGGCGGCAAACATGGACGGTGCTTTTCCTGTTTGGAACGACAAGGAAATGGTTCGTTTTGGTTCTAGAGCGCCTCAAACATGAACCGCAGCAGTCGTGCACATTTATGAACGTGACTCATACGTGCTTATCAGCGATATTCTGATCCCCGGGCTGGGCTTCATGCAAGGAAATGCCCCCCCCCCCCCCTTAGTGTCACCGTTTCCTTCCTAGCATCAGTGCTAGGAAGGAAAGAGGACAAGATGTGTGTTTATCAGAAGGCAGTGATGTATTGATTACATTTGGAGGTGAAGACTATTCATAGGACAGAGATGGAACATTTCACCCATTTCTCACTTGGTATCACGCGGCGTTATGTAAGCAAGGATCAGTCCGGTGGAATCTAATTGTTGCTCTGGTGCCGCTCCGTGAAAGGAGGGTCAAGTTTCCTTACCATATCTCACCCCCACCCCCGAGACAATCGAGAGTAACCTTACTCCACGCCTCAAACCCAGCGCCATCAGTCAAGATTTAAATCCATAACAAGAGAGAAAACTCAGCCTTAGCCGCCGCCTTTCTTTCTACAGTTAACTTACGGGGGCTGCAAAGTGCTTTTTATTTCAGCCCACAGCGTTAAAACGCGGTTGGCTAAAGTCTAAACTTCGCACGAAGTAAGTCTCTCATTACTTAAACATCCTCTTTTGCTGTTTGAGCGCCGATAAATTATGCATCATGATTTTGTACCCCCTCCCCCGCCCCCACCTTGTAAGTGCCCTCCATTAAAACCGCAACATTTACATAATGGAAGGAAATCGATAAAGCATAGATACCCTGGGAATGAAAGGATACCGTAGGAATGGAGCAGTCATAAAAAAAAAAAACAGCTTTTATTGGACGACTGTCTCTCTGGACGATCTGATGATGCTAGGTTCAGGCTAGCTCGGACAATGGCGCCAAAAACGGGAAGAACGTGCTTAAAAGGAAGAGCTGGCCCCCGGTGAGCGGAGATGTAGGAGGTGTTCTTTTAGGAAACTGGAGAGGCCAGGTGGCAGCGTGCATAACTCTGAGACAAGAAATAGACCCTGCTTGGAAATCCTAGGATTCCTAACGTTGTGGCACGAATGAAGCCCGACCAGACCGGACGGCGAACGCCGGTAGACGGTCCTGCATGTTAGCGCAGGTATCTAATGGGTTAATGGCCTCCAGCAGCCTGGACTTAGAGGACTATCAGTAAAGATCGATTTGGGACATTTAGGTGTAGGTCTTGCTGGGGGTTGTGGGGGCGTGCACAGAGCTTTTAGGAACAGGATACCCACGTCTCATTGTTATGGATCCATTACACATTCCCAGAAGTAAACATCCAGGGGCTAACTTATTACCTTCTTAATGAAATAAGGCTAAAAAATCCAGCCAAGACCAACACAGTCAGGCATTTGTTTGTTTGTGCTCTCATACACTCATTAATTCAGTCACTGTGGGACATTTTCTGACAATGCTTTCCTGTTACCCCCTCCCCCCTTCCTTGCAGAGTGGATTCAAGCGGTCCAGGCTCTCATGATCCTGTCCATCATCTTCAGCTGCCTCTCCCTCTTCGTCTTCTTCTGCCAGCTCTTCACTTTGCAGAAAGGCGGACGCTTCTTCCTCACCGGAACCTTCCAGATTCTCGCCAGTGAGTTCAATCGACCTCATGGTCACGTTTATTAACAGAAAATACACAACTGGGAATTTTATTGTAGTTTTTCATTCATTTATTGTTTGACGTTAGATAGAGAAAGTCACCACGACTGGCAAATGACGAACCAGAGCCTTCCAGCGAAGCACTCTCCTTGATTTCCTCTTTTATTAGAGTAAAACCAAAATTACCAACAGGAGCTGCTCTTACTTTGTCTTCTGTGGCAGAAAATTAAATTAAAAGAGCCTGAGCCAGTCACTGAAGGCATAATGCTCCAATTGTGCTCTTAATGCACCCCCCCCCACCAGCCAGAGGGGGCCTCCATTGTGCCGTCTCTTGGCCGCCCTTTCCAAAATCCCAGGTCTGCCAGATTACAGCCTGTCGCCCAGGTGTCTACTCAGCCAAACACGCTGCCAGCTAGGGCAGCGTGAAATGTCAGAAAGACTGGACGTGTGTGTGTGTGTGTGTGGGGGAGGGGGGGTCCCACAAAAAAGAACAAGTCATGTCGACCGAGGAGGAAAGGATCGCAATGTTTGGATTGGCGTTCGATAAGCACGACTTGAAAGATGCCTTCTGGGAAGCGCCCGCCCGCCTCCCTCAGAGAAACCCGATCTGATAATTGAACAAGAGTTTTTGTTTTGTTTTGTTTGTTTCTCCCTGCAGGTTTGTTCGTGATGAGCGGAGCCATCATCTATACGGTGATGAGTCCGAGTTGGTTAGGGGATGCAAACACCTTCGGCTACTCCTACATCCTGGCGTGGGTGGCCTTCCCTTTGGCGCTGATCAGCGGGCTCATCTACGTCATCTTAAGGAAGCGAGAATGAATCGCTCCATCCCAGTGTTCCCAGTAAAACCCCCTGCCCAGCTGCAAGTGTCATCTAAACCCCCCCAAGTTCTGATGCTTCGACATCAGAGGCCAACGGAGCCATCAGGCCAAGATACCCCAAAGGGGGTGGGAGTGGGATGTGGGGATAGGGAGGGACGGGGGTGTGTGTGTGTGTGGTAATACCAAAGATCCACCTGCAAACCAACCAACACAGAAACAACCAACATTGTCTCAGTTAAAAGATGTAAATAGTATCTATGGTTTAAAACATATTTATAACACTTTTTACATATATGTACATAGTTTTTGTGTTGCTACGACAACGGATGAGCTTAGTTTAGCTGATTAAAGTGCCTCGTGTTCGTTTGTAATGATGAAATAATTAAATGCTATTTTGTCGTTTTATTTTTTTTATTTTTTTATTTTTTTCGTTGCCTGTTCTCATTTTTGGTTAACGCCAAATGAGTAAAAGACAAAAAAAGTTTCTGGAAGTGTTTTAACCGAAGCGCATGTGTAGAAATAGATGGATTAGAAGAGGATTTTTATTTTATTTTATTTTATTTTATTTTTTGAAGGGCTTGCTTAAAAAAACAAAAAAGAGAAGAGTTGGAGAGGTAACATCAACGGATGTTGCATCGTCACGAAACAGATTCGGTCCATTTGCTATTTGTGAATTTGCAACTTATAAATGTTTTTACTTTGGGATATTTTCTATTTCTTATTTTCAACAAAAGATGGTGCTATGTATTTATCATTCCGATTACTGATAGCAATCATTTACAACAGCGTTACCGTGTTGTTGTCGTTGGGATTAAAACAACTTGCCATGAATTGAAGTGAGAATCAGACAGGGGTACAACTGACTGCTTCTTTAGGGAACACTTAGTGGTGTCTGATCTTTTTTTCTTTATCAGCTACTGTAAAAAAAAAAAAAAAAGAAAAGAAATAATAACTGAGTTTGGGGTGGTGTTGTGATGACATCATCACTCCTGTACTATGTCAGTATTATCCTGCGAGTTTGTGAAGCATTGGATAACGGTGAAATATATATATATATATATATATATATATATATATATATATATATATATATATATATATATATATATATATATATATATAAAAGCTTATTTTTGCTCTGTTTACCTTAATCGTCTCTCATCCTGTTGTGTGCGTTCACCTCGTGTGTGGCTGTCGGTGTCCAAAGTCCAAACTGCCTGTTTTAGTAGAACATCATTAAAAGAAAAACAACACCACTGCGGGGCATTATAGCCTGTGACATAAGTATACGTAGTATTAACATTACTAGAAACAAACGCCACATAGTCGAAGCCATATAACAAAATGCCGGATGATAGGAAAAAAGATAATTAGTATTAACTTTATATGTGAGAAAAGGACAGAGTGGTTTGCAGTGATGATAAAAATGTCTGTTTTACATACTTGAAGTTTGACATGCTGCAGTCTCTGCCCACTGACCTTTAGATGTTTTCCTCTTCTACTGTATAAAACACTGTTTAAATGTTGTGCTTAACAGCTGTTGATGACAATCTAGCCAAAAAAAAACCAACAAAAACCTTCACTTACTCAATAAAACTACTCTCACATGATCTAATACTGTGTATTCCACTGTAACCATGAAGGACTGGATTCATGCTAACGCTTTGATGCACGCGGAGATGGAAATGACAGAAAGCAGAATTTGAACTTGCTCTCTAAGCTGACATCTAGCTGTAAAATGACACACACATATATGTGGAGGAAAAATACATAAATAAATGAAAGCAAAGTCTGACCCGTTTGCAGGGACGCATTTAACCGCCTGACAGCATCTTATTAGAATCTAGCACCAGACCTGCCTTTACAGTATGAAACCATGTCCTGGCAGATCAAATAAGCTGCCTTGTGTATGTATATGCGTGTGTGTGTGTGTGTGTGTGTATGTGTGTGCAAATGTCACAAATACTGGTGAACGGGCACGGCTGTTTGCACCCAAGTCCAGTTATCCAAAACACGCAGCTAGTGTTTCAGTGTCAAGCGAATAGCATCAGAAATAGGAAGGAAGGGTAGCCTCCAACGCCGCCAGAGTCTGTCCTCCACTCGACATCTCCTGTCACATCCTGCAGGCTTCCCAAACAGCTATGTTGTGGTGGAATAAAGTATTAAATTCAGAGCTTGCATCAGCTCGTCTGCTGTGGTTTTTGGACGCGATGCTCCATTCTGGGTTCAGTTTGAAGGGATCACCTCTGATGACAACTGCCCTCCTGTTTTGTGTAAAATGAGCTCAAGTGTCGATGTTTATACCTGAAGTTCTAACTGCTTTGGCCAATATTAACCATTAAAAGGATGTTTCTTACCTCCACAGTGGAGCTTTTGGTGTCATTGTGTGTCCGAACTGATGATAGGCATCTAAATCAGCAATGAAAGAGTACTCTAGAGGATTCTTTCTGCAGGCCGGAGAGGTCAGAGCCTCCCACTGCTTCCCACTCTCACATACTAGAGGCCGGGTGAACTGGGGACACTGCTTTCAAGCTTTTTGCTGTTTATTATGTTTGATAATTCATTTTTGGGTCCCAGAAACAAAAAAAAAGAAAACCCTGTTTATCTGCGTGCATATTTTCTTTCCCTGACGTCAACAATTTCTCTTTACTTTGGGTGCAAAAATATAATTCTAACAAATCTTTTTACTTACTGGTACTCAGATTAATATAGTAAGGGCGGTAGCTACCTCTGTTGGATACATGGAGTACAACAGCGAGACGCATACATCATGTTAGTCGAGCAGATACCGTCCTCATGTGGTTCAATGTGAGCATTACAATTAAATCCTATTACTTTATTCTGGAGGGCGTGGGAGGTCTCAAGATCATTTTAACATGATTAAAATGAGAAGCAGCTTTAATTCTAAGCCTGTTTACTGGGCTGGATAACTTCTTGTACTAGATGGAAGGTAAATGATGGGGAGAGGGGGTTTCTCCCTCCATTACCTTTCAGTCTATCTAATGAGAACTCCTCCTCCAGAGTCATTATTAAGGCTTTAATGATGCAGTAGATTATTAGCAGGAAGGTAAATGACAGTGAACTTGTCTACATGTGATTGATTATTTCATACAGTCAGAAAACACATACGACTGTAGAAGACAGAAAAGAAATGTTTGGAGATTGTGAGAATTTAAATTAAAATTGTAAAGCAAAGTATTTCAAATTGTTTTTGACCTGCTAAACTTTGTAAATACAAAATATTTTGGTATTTGGAACTATATGATGGTGGAATGAATCTCTTACCAGGGATCTAAATATGCACAAGCTTAATTAGAAAGAATATAGCATGAAATCAGTATGTTGTATCTATCAATATTGGCTGATATGCATTATTACCTCAATGCTTTAAAGGCGTCTGGGGGTTCCACACATCATCGCCTCGCTATCATGAGGTCAAAGACAAGCTGTTAAAACAATCACTTTTCCCATTAATGCCTAAAAAACTCCTCCCGTCCCGTACAATGTCACATCAACGCCCACATCCCCCCTCTCAAGTCTACTGGGAGATAATTTTTTCTAATTTCTGGAACACAATGAGGAGGAGGCAAACAGAAGGTCCACCTTAATTTATCACAGCTTCTTCAAGGGTGCAGGGGGTCCGGGGTGACAGGCACAAAATCGCAGAGCCGGTGGGGAGGAGGGCAACAGATGCAATTAAGGCTCATGAAATGCAAATGTAGCTTCATGTGAGGGGTTGGCGTCAGGGAGGAGGGTAGGGTCTCTCCCAGTCCCGCTGCCATCTGCCCGTGATCACCACCAGTGGAAGAACCGCAGGGTCTGGGTAATTTGTGGCTTTTAATAGTTTTTTCTCTCGGCTGGAGGAGAAAAAGGAGGAGATGAGGCTGAAGAGGCCGAAGAGGTGCAGCTGGCTGAGATTAGATTTAGATTAGCTGGATGGATCACATGGAGATCTGACCTCTTACGCTTCAGGAGGAGCGACTTGCGTGTTCGCACGCGAGCACCGGTAGATTTACATGACGTGTGATCCCAAAAGTCATCCATCCGTCAAATCTGACCCAGATCTGAGCTGTTCTTCTCACCCAGTGGATCCATCTTTACACAAACCACATTATTTCTTCATTTATCATGTGGATCAGAATATGACAAATGAAGGAACAGACAGAGTCAACATGTTCTTACATCCACCACGATGACCCATTTCCAAGGTCAAGTCCAGGACAAGGTCATGACCACATACACCTGACCCCTGACCGGGTGGGCGTCCATCATGCTTAGAAAATAAAGCAAAGACTGGCAGCTGATATAATGGAGGACTAAATCAACTTCAGCTTCTGCCATACATCAAAATCACTTCCACAGACGGGCGGCGACACCGAGGCCCTAATCGCTTTATCAGGACAGACAGAGCAGGGAGGACGAATCCGAGGGCCGGACGTGGCTTTGTGCTAGATTTAGTGCACTGGTGTGGAAAGGTGCTGCCCTTGAATTTGATTGGACAATGACTCAGATGTCAGTAAATGCACATTTTAGCTTTTAGTGAATATTCAGTGAACGCCTCGTGACTCTTGTGTTTGTGACCGAGTCAAAAATGGAACTGTGGCGGGAGAGATGAATAATTTTTAAGATTACAAGTCTCTGAGAGTGAAACACACACGCACACGCACAGACGGGTGGCAGTAAAAGCTCTGACCGGATGAAGCCTCGTAAATCCCCCGGTAATAACAGGGCCTCACGTCAGAACAGAATACTCAGTCATTTGGAGCCCCTCCACCGGCAGTTATATGGATGCTTCTTTTACGATCTCTCCATTCCATTCTACTCCGCTGGCGCACAAAACGCGCACGCTTTACGCATGGGCGACACTTTACGCACGGCTGTGCGCGCAGCGTAGATTTACAGATCTGGGAGAGGGGAGTGATGGTGAGTCACCACAGCACTGGTGACTCCGGGTTGTGGAGCAAACGTTCATGAATCAGATATAAACCTGGAACAGGTTGAGAATGACAGATCGGTGTGGTTCTTTTGGGGGTAACGGGGTAACGGCACGCATTCCGCTTCGGTGCTTTGCGTCCTGATCCAACCTACACCTCAAAAAAAATATTCCATCAATTCTGAAAGAGTGAAAACAGCGTCATGATTCGTTTGCCTGTGCACGTCTGCTGCCACCACGTGGACATGGTGCGTAAGAGCACCAAACGTCTGCAGGAGGGACGCGTCTGAAGCCCGAACAAGGCACGACTTAAAAAGTGTAAGAAGGACACCGTCGGACAAAAATTGATTTTATTTACGATCTGAAAGTTACACATAAAACTAATTTCATGCGATACCACTCTCCTTTTGAATATTCGAGATTATCCTTAGAAGAAAAAAAGAAAAATCTTTTGTCTTCAGAAACAGAGTCTGACCTAAAGGCTAATAAAACTGTGATTATAAACCTAATTAGTCAGCTACTTTCACAGCTTTTGCATGTCCTGAAATTACCATTCATGTACATGGGATAGAGACAGGGTGATTAGCAGAACAAAGACGGATGCTGTAATCTCCCCTCAATGGAGTGGCTGCCCCGGCCCATCAGGACTGAGAGCAGTCCCTGCTGATAGCTGGGGCACCATTGCTCCCATGTAGCTGGGAAAGCTGTGGAATCCCGGGACAAAGGAGCAGAGCTAAGGGCAGATAAGACAGGACACAGGAGCTCGACTGTCCACCGCGAAGGACGTAAAGCATTATGATGTATGGCAGCAGGACAAAGAGGAATGATGCATTATAGTGATGCGTATACAAGCAGCAGACATTAAAAATATAAATGCATGAACTCCACCGATCTATTTTATATCACCCCATCAAGAAAGTGTCATTTTCCTGCCGCAGCAGAAACAACAGTCAGCAGTTTATTGTTGTCTTCTTCCAAGAAAACTGCTGTGAGTAACAGGAAGTGAAGAGAAACTGATGGAAAATGCTATTTATATGTGAATAACACATATTATTGACAGTACAAAGGCGGTTTCAGGCCCTAAATGCACCATAGAAGAGTGGAAAGGTTTAATTTAAAAACTTTTATCCTGTATGATTGAGCTGAAGTGTGAATTCAAAGACTCGTGCAATCACACGCAAAAAAAAAAGACAACGCAACAACACCGAGGCTCCGCTTGGATATCAGTTTCACGTTCCTGTAGAAGGTCTTACTGCCGGTCATTTGTCACGAAGACACATTGATGTGTGTGTGTGTGTGTGTGTGTGTGTGTGTGTGTGTGTGTGTGTGCGTATACTGGTTTGTGCTACCCCTCCCCCCCAATGGCCTGACCCATAGAACCTACATAAAATCCCTCACCCTTCCCAAAAAAAAAAACTGTTGCACTTGAAGTTCGGTGTTGTAAATCACACATACACACACACACACACACACACACACACACACACACACACACACACACACACACACACACACACACACACACACACACACACACACACACACACACACGTCTGGATAATGTTCACACTGTCACCACTCACACAAGCTTTGCTGGATCACCATACGGCATTGGGAATTTTTTAGGATACCCCCAAACCTCTATACACACACGCACGCACGCACACACACACACACACACACACACACACACACACACACACACGTTTATGCTTTCTTGCATTCTCCTTTTTCTCCCTCTAACAATCAAAGCCCATATGGCAAACATATTCCGACGGTTCGTTGGCTTTTATGCCTGTTGTTTAAGAACTGGTCGTAGCTTGGTTGAGGGGTGTTCCGAAGGGGGGGGGGGGGCAGTTTGAGGGGCAAAATAGTACAGAAGTCCCTCAGTCCATTAGAGAGCCGTTACTTCTATTAGTCCAGTCACTTGGCACTCTGGGATCACTGAACCGACCCGGGTTAATTAGGAAAGAACAACACAAGCACTTAATGTGTTCTAAAGCAGACTCAGTTGTTGCTGCCTGCTGATTCCTTCTGCACCTCTGCACTAACTCCACAGGCATCAATCCCTTCATGCATCATGTGGTCATTTGATTGGAGCTAATCGTGCTTCACCGGGGGACTCAGTTGTCACATCGAATCGACCAATGGGTGAAAGGGATTGCACTCTGCTGAGGGTAAGAAAGTGGGTCTGGGCTCCTTTGCTCCGATCAAGGCGATTCAGTCTACGATACGTGTGAATAGAGCACAAGTAGAGGTGTTAACACGAGGATATTTGCAGCGATGGCTTCCATCACTGGTCGGGAGCAATAATTCAGCGACATTAAGAAACCTCGACTCTCCACTAAATGCTTTCCACTGATCCAGAACAGAACCTCTGGTGACAACCCGCAGAGTAACGTGTCAACTTTCCCCAAAACGAGCTGCCACAACATTAGAGCAAAACTAAACACAATAATTAGGAACTCAATCTTCAAGGCATTTCATGCCTGTTAGACCATTCTGCAAGGTGGAGTCTAGGGTTTGCCTCCCCCCCCCCTCGCCTTTCTTCTCCCAGTGCCTTTTTAGAACATGCTGTAAGTCACTCGGACAGCATCCTGCACCCGGCTGTTGACCTGCATCTGGACAGCATCTGAGGTCACCGGAGTCACCCCGACAAGTGCTAAACCATCTGGAAAAAAAAACTTCCTCCTTAACTCCGAGGGGGTCACTGGAAGGAGGGGTCGACGGAGCGGGACGGTAACAATGGAGGAATGAAAGAAAGACTAGATTTGAGAAGGAAGAAGTCAGACTTGAGCGTGGAGGAAAAGCGATCAACTGGGAAAGCCATATGTTGTTAAGTCTGATTTTAACTGTGAATCATCATTAAAACAGCAGATTCAGCAGTATGGGAGATAAAATACCCCCTGACTAACCACTCACCATGGAGCTCTTTAAAAATGCCCGACCCTCGATTGTGAATCCTCTACTGTTACGGTCGATTAGATGTTAACAGTTGGTATTCCCCTACGGTAATTGTTGCTAATTTCACCATCTCTCAAGTGTTGAAAGGGTCTGTCGGTACTCAGCCATGCAAATGGCTTCAGCTGAGGGATTAGGAGTCAAGAGAAACATTCCACACCAAATGGAAAACAAGTAGTCCTTGAAAGACTGTGATACTGGCTCGATGTAAGAGGAAAAAACGGGGATAACATTGCACTAACAAAAGGAGGAGAGCGCTGAAGAGGGAGCTTGGTGCTCTGGACTACTTGAAGCACTTGAAAGAGTTCTCAGTGGAGCCCTGGGGTGGACTCCCAGCTCTCAGGATGAAGGATCGCGCTACAGAAGTGAACACAGCTCTGTGGAATCTCTCCGGATGGGTGAAGGGATGAAGGGATGGTTTATCCAGTCAGGAGGAAGTTTGCCGGTGTGGTACGGAGATAGAAAGGGGGGCGGCAAAGGAGCGATAATGGATCGTAGAGCCTTTCCGTCTCAGGTGTGAGCTGAAGGACACACCAGAATACCGGAGAGCTAATTGCACCATGGGAGGTGCCGTCACTGGGGGGGCTATTGTCCTACGGCCGCCGCATCTCCCAGCGTTGTAATTAAAGAAATCATTAGTATCCAGACGGACAAAAAGATGGCCTCAGACACCACATATGATCTCATTGCTCAACGTCAGGGAGATAAATTACATGTAGAAATGGAATCAGATAGTCGAAATACAAAAGAGCCTTTTCAATGTTTTTTAACGTCTTCAGGATGGATGTGTCCTCAACAGAGACTCCGTACGTTTGGTTCCACCATGCTAACATTGTTTCACACGTTCTAACTACTTACCCCACCCCCCACCCCACCCTTCTCTCATAGAGAAGGAAACAAATCCACGGCGGCCATTCCTTCTCAGGAAACCAGACAGAGGCAGGAAATCCAAGTGCTACCACATGTGATATACTGCTTGTGCGGCGGTTCAAAGGCCGCCAGCGCCTGTCTTCTGACTCGCTCGGATAACAACTTTGTTTTATTGTAGCCGTCTTTTTTTCTTTTCGCACAAGAGTAATGGCTTTTTTGTATTACGTCTATTTTAACTTCTGTATCATGAAACCTTGACATGATCACAGTGCTCTACCCCATCCAATGAGCTGCTCCGTAATCTGCATATCCAATCTGTTGTCACTGTCTGACCTTTAATAAATCTCACAAGTCTTGATTCTCACTCTTTTTTAATTCATCTTAAACGATGGTATTTTTGCCATCACAGCAACTTTAAGCTTTAATCAAAGGTAATCATCACCAACACTTCTTGCGTTCTTCAGTCGTGAAATCAATACAAGCTTTTGGATCATTCTCTCTCGAGCTAATAGTCAAGGCGAGGCGACCCGGGATGGAGCTCCTCATTAAGAGAAAGTAGCTTTTAATGATGTTCTGTCTCATTTAGACGGATGGTAAGAATTGATCCTTCTGCTGCCCATTGACCGCCTACTGTTTGACCTTTGGTGCCTGAGTTACAGTGGTTAAACTGTAAGCTGTCAGTCGGTTTCCCGTGAGGTCACGCGCTCGGCATCTGTCACTGTGTGGGCCACACATGAAGACAGTGGAGGTGGGAAATGAACAGGAAAGAAATGAGCTTATGGATGATTATGCGAAGCTGAAGGAGTAGAAGGTCAATGATGAGGCTAACGTTGGATGATAAGGGCGAAGTGTTGCTGATGTTGCACTGTCCGCGCTATCTCTGCCCCAGGGCATGGTCTCCTAGCTGATCCCTTAAGGCCCTTCTATGCCCTCCTTGGCGCTGTTCTGCCATCCCCAATGACACACTATAGCCTGCAGGCAGTAGTGGCAAATGACTGACATGGCACACACCTTCTTGTCTGCGTTCAGGGACACCATAAAGGGGCTCTGTGGTCATTATAGAGGACCAGGGGCACTGCAGGGGAAACCCCAAATGACCTCGCCTCCTTGCCCTCTGCTCATCTCTTTATATGCTAATGCCTCTATGGAGCTGTCTAATGTGCTGATTTGTAATAGCCTGGGCAATCAGTGGGGAGCTCTTTGGTTGCCACTCAGCAGGGGCACCCTGGTACCAGAGTGAGTTCTAAAGGCGGCAGGTGGACAGCAGGGCTGTTCCTGTCCCATCACCTCATTTCCTTCATCCGACTGTGGGCGCCAGCTGTGTCCAACTTCCACATGTCACGACCTCAGGATAGCCACTGTGGAGTTTGCATTACCTCATTTGAAAACGGCATTCTCTGGTGTCAAACAGGGACAAATTTGTCATACAATAGAGATCCTACATTTTCAAAGGACAGCACAGCAGGACTGGGATGAGTCGTTCAGGATCTGATTTTTGAACAAACAAGGCCTTGGTAGTGTCGGATGCACCATCTGAACTGAATCCTCACCTCCTGGCCAATTTTTAAACTGATATTTGAATAAATTTAGACTGTGATCCATCAGGATCAAAACATGCACAAAATAGGGACTTTCAGGAGTGAGTTTTGTAGGAATGTGGAGAAGGGTATATTTTTTAATGATTAAAATTTGTAAGTTCTATCTGCAACAGTTTTCCATATAAGACACAATTAGAGCAATGAAAGAAGAGGGCAGTAAAATAATAGCATAAACGTTTCTACAGTTCTCAGTCAAAGCTACTTGATTTTTTGATTGGGTATCGAGATGTACCTCATTTATTAACTATTAAGAGTAATCACATGTCCCAGTGCTAACCACACTTTATTCCTTTAGTGAAATCCAGTTAATCACTTGGGGTCATTTTGATGGTAATGCAAGTAAGCGTAATGAAAGAGGTTATTAACAACTTTGAAAGGCCATAAGTGCCCTAATCCACAACAGTCACCTCAAAATGAACCAACTTTCCAATGGAGACAGTGGCTCAACAAAGAGACTCAACTTCCTTTCAAAGCACCATCAAATCCGTCATTTTGTCATTAATGAGCTGTAGTAAAACACATTGTCTTTGCCAGTGGGAATGAGGAGTGAAGGGTTGAGGGGAGGAGAAATCCTCATTCATAGGAAACTTTCACTGTACAGATGCCTTCCTCCTCTTCCTCCTCCTCCTCCACCTCCAGGTCTGTACTCACTCAGCAACCAAAGCTCCAATTAGGCCATGCAGCCTAAGAAGGATTGAAATTGGTTGCTTGTGTTTGCCTATCAAAGGAGGAAACTCTGGACCTGCTGATGACTGCAGTGAAGCTCGCTAGGCCCTTTCAGGACAAATAGAATGGTAGAAAGACAATAGCATTAGACATCATCTCCCATCAAGGCTCGTACACGGCCCTTTGCCCACTAAATTGCCAGTAAAAGAAGATAATGGCCGATTGATTGAGCCTAATGGACTAATTCTTTAACTCAAGTCATTTGCTCATAATTTTTCATTCTTTTTTGTCGTCCTTGAGTCGGAAAGTGCTTTCATTTGCAGTAAATCATCCAATCAGACACTGTGAACCACATTCAACCACTTTGCTACTAAAACCCTCACTTTACGCAGAAGCTCACAATACACTTTTGTCCTGAAAGTATTGGCACTTCCCCAACAATTGCCCCTGAAAGTCAGTGGTTTTTAGTAGCTACTAAAATCAACACAGCTATATAAACCAATTCCTGCACATTTGCAGTATATAAAAGTGGATTGCACATTTTTGTCAACTTCATCTCAATCCAAAGATGGACTAACACGAAAGGACCAAACCTAATGTCTTTCGTTGGTTGAATGGGTTTAGAGTTGAAACAATCTTTTCAATGATGTGTGAAACTAGTTCGTCGAAAGATATTTAAAACTTGACATGGATTGAGAAAAGCAGAGCCACTTCGCATTTATCAAAGAACTTATCTCTGGACATTATCTAAAGTCATTACATTGTGGTTGATAGGAGCAGAACAAAATGAGGATAGTTACTTGGAAATAAAGTTCCTGCAGGAAACATTCCTGCTGTGTGGATGGGGATTTCTTTACTCTTACTTGCATGGCATGTTGATCATAGACTCGATGAAATCAGAAGATAAATCAAAACGTCCTTAATTTGATCGGTTATCAGCTATAAGGCATTCAGTTATTTTGTCCTGCCTTACCTAAAATGTTAAGCAAGCCCGGTACTTCCTGTCACATGTGATGCATATTTGCCAAATTAAGGTGCAATTAATGTGTAATGGGCCTTGTCGATTAAAATGTATGACCATGCAGATTTGATTAAGTGCAGCAAAAGCTGCAGACTAATTGCTTGTTACGAGGGTATGTGTCAACAGCAGCTAGTGTTTTAAAGGAAAATTACAGGCTTAATTGAAAGAATATGTGTAAAATGGGTAGTTATGATTGATCTACAGAAGACAGCGATGGAAATCTGCTCCAAAAGCGCAGCGGTGTCAGTATTTTTAGTCTCATAAGACAAACTTCAGGACAAATCTTATTCATCGTCATCTTAAAGCAAATTTATGCATACCTTTATGCCAGTCTTTGAAGGAAATTGAACCAGAGGCCTGTGATGGTGGAAAGCTAATGAATAAACATCCTGAAATTTGTGCTGAATTTCACTGGAGACAGACAAAGCATTGTGATCCACTATCAGAGTTCAGCTGTGTTTGGTTGTCATAGTACACAGGTTAAAGATTGATGTCTGCCTTAATCTTCATCTCCTCCCATGCACACACTCATTTTTTCTCTCCTTTGTCCGGTCGACCCAAGGCAGAATCAAAGAGCGCATTGACCAGACCTGAAGTGCCAGCACACCCCATTGCACACAAAAACCCAGATAGGTCCTTTCAAGCTTTGAGACGCAAACCCCAACTTTGAGGTCCTCATTGTCTTGGAGCACTTTGACAAGAGGCAACAATGGAAGCCCCATCTCCAGCTATAACACAAGCCCAGAAAACCATTCAACTGATCATTAACCCTTCAGCTCTGGCTCTGGAAGCCAGAGAAAGGGGTAGTTCCACCATAACAACCTGCCCCACACTCTTCATACACCACCCTCCCTAGCAGACTGACTACCCTCCAGTGGTACAACCCCTCTTTTGTCCCATTGTGCCATGAGTGATGGATTCTGGAGGATGGGGAAAAATGAGGACTGCAGAGAGTTTCGTAGGGTGGATTGGCAACTCTGGATATCCAAACAGTCAAGAGAGAAGGTAGGGGTAACTACGGTACACCTAAATGGGCTTATCCTGGGAGGAGAGAGGGCAACGGGTGCAGTGTTGACACATAATCATAATGATAAAGAAAGAAAGTCCCTGTAGAGAAACCTTATGAGCAGCTTGGCCTTCTCTCTGGTGGGTTAACCTGATCTCCTGTGAATGCTGATGTAGGATCATTTAGGGGGGGGGTGAGGAGAAGGCTGACGGTGTTTTACAGAGACCTCTTTTAAAGTCCGCAGGCATTATAAATGCTAAATACCAAGCTGGACCCGGATGATTGCCGTAGCCTGCGGCAATCAATAAGTGAATGGAGACCAGGTGGTGATGGTGCCATTCATAAAGAAAGGAGGAGGACCCAGATTTTACCAAGTGGGGCAGCAGAGAATACGAAATGGAAGTTAAAACCGTGAGATCATAAAAGCCATCGGACGGTCTTGCACACATCAGTGGCAAAGCTTTGATTTACAAGCTGGGATGGAAGAGGATCAATAGATGTTTGTCGGATCTTAAAGCCCTTAGGGTGGACATAAGTACAGGGGAGACAAAAGGAACCCCGACTAATGAGGGTTGCTCTCAGGTGATGGTATCAAACATTTCCAACTACATTTGATTGAATCTAGTCAACAGTAAACAGATTTATAGAACAAAACTAGGACACCTATTTGATTGTCTTTTATTTCCCAATGTAGACTGCAAAAATACATGATTTACATATGTTTTACATTTGACAAGATCCTTCCTTTGCTTGGATTTTAATTCCGGTCCAACTCTCACAAATATAAGAGTAAATATGCAGAACATATTTCACAAATCTGCGTAATCTTTTAACACCAGTATACAACGTCTTGACATTGTTTTAACGGTTTTAACTACCATTCTAATGCTGGTAAGAATTGCACCTGTTTTCTGTAAAGGTTAATGCATTAACGACTCTGAGCCACGCCACGTGATCACAGCTGCTTTGCTATGTCTAATGCGATCCAGGTATGTGTTTAGCCTTCACTTAACTTAATCCTTTCACACTTGATACTTATATATGCGACTGTAATGCAAACATCATGTAGAAGCTTGCACTGTTGTTTAATGTGATTGCAAATGTAGGGGAGGAAGTAAGTATTAAAAGACAGGCTTTTTACCTCTGAACCGTTCCACATTAATACGGATCAGGTAGGATCCCTTTTCATCTCGCTCACGAGAGCTGCGGCCAATGAAAAGACGACTTCAGTAGGATTTACCTCTTGTGCTGATCGAGGAACAATATGAAGACAATAAACCAAAGTATTTTTAATTTGCTACTTTGGTGTAATGTGTTTTTAAGCGCACTTAAAGGCAGCGCTGCCATATGTCGGGTTGTCTTGCTGCCGTTAATCAAATGATATAATACAGAACAGCTGCTGTGAGCTGCGGCTGCACTCGTCTGGATTGGTTTCAGTTTCATGTTAGTATGAGCGGATTGTAAAACATAGAGATAGCATGAGGAAAAAAAGGGAATGATGTGCATACATACAAAGAAATGAGAGAATAAACATTGAAATAAAACTTTTCAGAGTCAGTACAGTATTTTCCGCACAATAAGGCACACCAAAAAGCCTTTAATTTTCTCAAAAACTGAGACTGTGCCTTATAATCCAGTGCGCCTTATATATAAAATGTTTTCATTCATTTGTTCATTCATTGAAGGTGCGCCTTATAATCCAGTGCGTCTTAAAGTGTGGAAAATGTTAGATTTTGAAAGAACGCTGGTAAATGATTTAGCTCTCACCAATTGTTGCTCATAGCTGTCGGCGTTTTCTTTACGGTAATATTGCTAGCATCCCTACTAATTGGAATAATGGCAGGAAACACCTAAAATCACAATGAATGTAAACGACAAGCACGTTAGTAACTTTAGCTTTCAAATGCCCCCTAATGTTGGGAAATTTTGACATTGCACTCTCTTGAGTAGTTTGCTAATAGCTTTAGCAGGAGTGTAAGCTTTTCTTTTTGGTGGGATTTTTTTAATTTTCTTATTGCTGTCAGGACGTTTTCTAATGACATTCATGCAACAAATCCTCAGAAACAGTTGGAGGTAATAATAACTTACAACCGTAGCACTCATCCAATCACTTCACTGTTGTTTATTCATTTCCAGGAAGCAATCTGTCCATGTTTCATGCAAGTCTAATCTTTATCTAGTACAGTTTTATTACATAGTCAGTTATAATTAAGCACTTTGCGATATTTCATTTGCATTTCTAATATCCTCCCGTGTTGATATCCCCTTTGGATTACACGATTTTTAATGAACTTCAGTATCAGTGGGAATAATCGCAGTGATTTTCATCCACTGACTGTTAATCATTTATTGCTGCTCTGGCTTTAATTACCACCATGCTACAAGCCCCGGCATTCATTGAGGTAATTAATTAGCCATATTCTAAGTAATGCCACAGTTTTCTCAGCTGTGAGTGTGGCAGTGGGAAAGAACATTAAAAGTGAGATTGTATTATAACGATGTGCTCGTAATTCAAGAATCAATGTTGTTAAAGCGAGTCCTGCTTTTATTCTTTGCTTGTTTGTTTTTGGCTTTCTGTGTTGAGGTGTTTCAGATGGGTCTCAATTCATGAATCATTTCAGAAGCTCTTTCTGATGTCCAACAAGTAAGGACGCATTTTCATGCAACACAACCTGCCAAGAGGTTGAATCATTAATTCAAAGATCACTCTGCCGCAGTGAAACACTTCTTTAAACTTTGTGAGAATGTTTGTGCGGTCACCAAGGGGGATGGAGAGTCTTTCAGCGATATGAAAATCACAGCGTTTGTCCTCTTGTGCTTTCGGTCTGAGGATCGTTTCACTTTGAACCTCCAAGCTGCTGGTGCTGATGAGCCTCATCCTCCCCCGCTGAGAGCATAATTACAATGTTCTCAGATTCCAAACCTCTTGTGTGCCGGTTATGTGCAGGAATTTAAATAATCCATCATTTAACTTCCTGGAGAGGGCCGTGCTTTGTGCTTGTTTGATATCAAACAGTCTCTTCATGTCAGCTTGGAAGAGGAGACAAGCACTGATTGTAAGATGCTGAGTTATCCTTCCTCTCATTATCTCCTTAGAAGAGAGCGTCGCTGGCATTTTGCTGGGATTTATCTTATTTGCATTTCAGGTCGAAATGCTTATCCTACAAGAATGGAAGCCTACCGACACGGAGAAGACAATCTGACATATTCATGGAGGATCAAAAGAGGCCTTCATTTCACGTTGCTGTGTATTTAGAGACCGTCATCACATGTCAGACTAAACAGACACTTATGAATGCTGAGAATGGTTGAGACTCCTGCGTCAGGCTTCTCTCAGCACCTTTTGCAAACCAACTCTTAAGTCTAATATACTGTCGCAGAGTCTGCCAGGTAACTTGTTCTGTCCCGTGTGGTATTTTTCTCATTATTTTGGATATATTTGATAACGCTGACAGTGAAAGCAGGACGAATGGCTGCACAAACACGTCCTCAGTTTGTCACTCGCAGCTCAGCGGTCGCTCACTTCTCTAATCTGAACGGACATGGAGTGTATAACGAGCGCTGGGGGAGAACGATAAGGTTTGTCTCACCGTTCAGCGGTTAAGGATTCGGTTTTACCAGAGTGACACACGGCAGGAAGGTAGAACTAAATGAATGTGATGAGTTTAGAAGGACCGAGAGAGTTGTAGGTTTTTCATAAAGTAAAGAACCAATGAAGAAGATGCAAAAGAAGGGATGACTCATTCACAAAACTCCACCTTCATCACATACTTTCTCCTCTGTGGTTCAGGCTGTTTCATTATGGGCTCATCCATCAATTACTTCTCATTAGGCCGGACATATACTGATCGAACTGGACCAGGCTGAGAGGATGTCATGATAAACAAACAACCAATCACAGGCTCAGTCATGCCTATGATCAGGCATCAGTTCACTTATGCCACATGTTTTTAGGAAGTTGGAGAACCCAGAGAGAACCCGTGCCACCCTTGAGAATATTGCATTGGAAAATCACCACCTTTGTGACCATTAAAACCAGAGAAAACAAAGAAAAACGGCAAACAGAGTTGAGATTCAGGAGAGGTGAAGCTGCCACTTCCCAGCAGACACAGCACTGAACCCCCATTATTTATTCTGGAGCAAGTGGCCCGAACAAAGCCAGGAACAACTGTGGGTCCCGACGGAGTTTTCAAAAAGGCTCTGAAATGTTTGCTGAAACCACAAATTTCAAACTTTTAAAAATAAATGAAGGAGGGTGGAAATGTGTCTTTTCTAGTTTTGGACTTGACGTATTGTAAATATTCCAGTGCCAGCCCTGACTTATATTTGGCTGAGAAATTTCTTAAATTCTCACACTTCTATAGGGAAAAACATTTGATTGGCCAGCCTCTGAAAATGTATTCAGAAGCGTGAAGTCTAACTCTCACTTTGAAATTATGTCTATGAGGATTCATTCCAACTCCGTTCATCCGTCTGGCCATGAGAGTCTTCTTCATTATCTGTTGCCTCGTTTTTACTACGCAGCTCTGCCTTGTTTGAGGGGATTTAAGGGGCGAGATTGTCAATCCCGACTTTGAACATGAATCAGCATCCAGAGGGAAGGCCTCCTGGATCCTCAGACCTCTTTCTTATGATAATGGTCCAATCAGTGCAGCCGGAGTGATGAAAATGCCAGCCATCTTATCTCAGCGGGACAGCTTGGCGGCGGAGAGCGAGGCCGGTCGGAAAGACAACAAGAACCTGTTTTGAAATGAGTTTGCCCCTCTTGTTTCTGCCGGTCAGTCATAGTAGTGTCTGTGTCTCATATGTGTGTCTGTGGATGTCTGCAAATATGAGGTAAACAGAACAAAATCAATGCGTCGGAACGCTTATATTTGTATTTCTAGGAATGCAAATTAGAATGTCTTAACTGTGGTGGGTACTGTTGCGTGCAACAGGTGAGGTATTTCTGAAACCGACTACTTTTCCCTTGGAGGACCTGAAACCAGATCATACACACACACACACACATCAGCACCAGGAAGTAGAATCTATTGGGCACCGATGACATCTGTTTTGCACATTTGACTTATCCTTACGGAAACTTCTCCGTCATATAGATCTCATGAAGATCTCTGTACTCACACAGAGATCTTAAACACAAGCATCCTGTGCTGATCTGTGCTTGAAATGTATTGCGTAGTATGACATAAGTGTGCCTGCATGTGTGTGTGTCATCATCTACGCCATTGTTATGGCAACCTGTGCCCTCAGCAGTCACATTGCAGACAGGTTTATATAAGGGAGATATTACACTATTTGGCATGGGTGGACAGTGTTGACTTCCAGTCAGGTAGACGTACTCGCCAGCTGGGGAGGAGCGAAAAAAACCACGCTGGGATGGGAATTGGCTGCGCGTCCATGACGGTACATGACAGCTCGAGTTACAGCGGAGGCATTATGCCAGCTTACGGGGCTAAGCAGGGGGTACTGTCTGTCACTCTGCTGGGACTTGGAGAGGACTCGGGCAGGACTAGACACACAGCTGTTCCTGGCCGCTATGCACCAGACACTCAGGCGTCCAATAAAACTGTATGTGATGGATGTGTGTTTTTTGTGTCTGTGGTAATGTTTGTCTAAATGGAAGGGCCTGTTTGGGTCGCCCATGGGCGCTCATGGGTAATTATGAATATCAGCACGTAAGCGAACAAATATGTACGCAGCAATGGGAATCCCCCTCTCAACCCGTGTCCACAGGGAACTTATCCGAGTCTCCTGGATAAGTAACGAGATGCCATCATCACTAGAGAGTAGTGTACACTGTGGGCGGTGTCACTACCCAAGAATAGCCATGACGCTCATATCTCCAAATTAAATTCCCTTCCCCTACACTCTGTCTTGGTACCCATTACCTCAAATGTTCCTGGACGGTCTTTACCTCCCCCCACTTTTCCTGTTTATCTCCGTTCCCGTCAGGGTTTTTTGTCCAAAGTCCTTCTTTCACTCTAAATGCCTCAGGATTGGTAGGGTCCAGGTGGGGTCGTGACGGTGGGAGGGGATAACAAGCGGACAGAGGAGCACGGCGATGACAAGATCTCCCCTCCTCGAAAAACAAACAAAAAAAAACCCCTTCCCGCCATCAGAGGATAGGAATGGGGCGTGCAGCGTGCCAGCAGAGCTCCATCCCATGAGCTCATTTTCTATAAGCGTGAGTGTGGAATAGAGTTGGACACCATATCCACATGTGTTGTGTTTGCGACCTTTGTGCCTGCTTCGGGTTACGCCATTTCGTTCTTTACTGTGACATCATGCGCGTGATCATCAGCACAAGGTTGCGGCTGAATACGGATTTCCAATTAAAATGAGCACTGAGAATAAAGAAACTACATCTGGTCCCACTGCACCAACTGAAAAGTAGAATTAATGATACTGGGAGCAATAACCGTTCTTTCTTCATGTCATTTATCTTCGTTTGCGTTGGAGTTTTCTTTTCAACATCTCAGACTTTATTTTCCCCACTGAAATTTAAATCCCATTCTATTTATAGACTAAAAGGGAAGAGGATACGGCACTGTTGACTTTCATTTACCCTGTTGGACACCATTCGCATTGGCTGAGTTCCAGTTCTTGCTCTTCTGAAAGAGCTGATTCGACAGAGAAACTTTACTGAGTGGCATCGGAGGAGAGGAGCGTCCTTATCATCCCTCCTCACAAAGCCGGGCCGCGGCACTCTGAACTAGAGGGAGGACGAATCCGACAAAGGGAACAGCAGTTGAATGGTGAAGAGGAGGTAATGAAGTATTCCTGACTATTGCACTGTTTCTTGGCAGAAGCAGATTATTGGAATTAGCTGTGAGTCCAAATAATGGAATGCATAATTATCAATTACAATCTGATAACTTTTCCAAATTCTGTGTGAGGTTTTTTTTGTTAAACCCCTGAAAGTCCTGAATTTTCATTACAGGCAAAAGCACGAATGAGCATCCATCAACAAATTCCTATTACACCACAGCTGTTTGATTCACGTTGAAGCTTCCACAACTTTAACTTGGCTCTTTCACAGAATGGGGATCAAATCTTCAGTGTATCCGCCGTCATCCAGAACAGGCCGTCCAACTGTGAGACCCCTGGAGCCCCGACACAGGTTCACACAGGAAGGACACATCAACACACTCCACCCAAAACATGTAATAATGCCATCGTAATGCTCCATGTTTTAAAACCACAAGAGCTCATCAATCACTGATTGGCTCGCATGTTTATTTGTCACGTCAGACGTTGGAACACTTTGCTCCGTCACACCTCCATGCCTCCTTTTCATCCTCTTCCCATTAACGGTCGATTCTCCATGGTGCCACCCAGTTCTCAGCGCGCTGCAGATGCACAGCCTGCAGGAAAAAGAAGAAAAGCACACTTCCTTCTCTTTGAGAGCTGCAAGCAGGTGTGAAAACAAGCCCACAGAGAGGAGGACGGATGAGGAAAGAAAGAAAGAAGAGGAGGAGGGCAGCAAAGACAACGGCTGATTGTTTTTAATTTGATTTGAGGTGATCTTCGTCTGTGGTGCTGAATTTAAAAACTGCAGCGCCAACTAGCGCCTGGGCGTTCACACTGCAACGTTTTCGTACATTGTTTCAGATATTAGTTCGGGCAAGGATCGCTCCCACAAAACTTTCAAAACGCAAAGGGAAAACTTTTCCGTTTACAGCCAGACTGTTGTCTGCTGCTCGCTGTGGGGCTGTTGGCTCCTTGATGTGACAGAAAACCATTAATCATTCCTGTTCACTGACAGGACACACACACACACACACGCACACACACACACACACACACACACACACACACACACACGCATACACACCCATATCTGTCCCATACAACCATCTATTCATCCTTCTTACAGGTCTATCTATAGATTAATCAATTTCTCCATCAAACCTGCTTCTATTTCGTTCTCTTTTAGCAGGCTGTTGGAAGAGAACACAATTTCGACATCACACCAAAAAATAAGGAGGAAATCTGACATAAACTGTGAAATGATGTCAGAATGAAAAAGAAATGAGGGACTGTAATACAATTTTTAAAAATTTAAGCACTGGAAATCATAGAAAGACTTAAAACAGACCTGATTATAAACTGCAGTGGGTGAAAAGAGTTTTGGAGGACAGAAAACAGCTTTATGGATCAAACACATTTTGTCGGTTTAACATCTCTACACGCATCGATGCAGTATGATATATACTGTAAAATTGTTCTGAATAAATTTCATTTTAATAAGTGAAACAGGAGAAGCAACTCTAAATATAGAGATATATGGGTAATTTTAAAACTGAAAAATGGCTTTTATCGATAAAATATTTCATTTGTAAAGTTTTCAGTCCATCATTGAATGTCTTGAGGAAGTTTTTGGCAGGGAATTTTTTAGTTTTTACGCTGCAGTTCTGTGAGTAAATTATTTCTAATTCAGTCCTTTTCAACTTGTTTTTTTTTTTTAAATTTAACACACTGTTCTGGTGCTGTTAACTATTTTCGTTTCATATGATTTTAAAAAAAGCTGCTACTCTTTCAGTAAAAGACGCAAGATCATTATCATCCCGTCAACTTGATGAAGGTGCAATACCCAAAGTATCCACTAGGGGCTATCTACTCCACAGGTTTCTCCTCACAGAACAGAAGCTGCTCCCAGCTTCAGCCAGAAAACACTTCTCATGACAGAGGAATAAGGGCTGAATATATTAAAGAATGTGTATTATTCCAGCAGAAATCCTTTCAACAGTGGATCCATCAAACATCCGAACAAATGAAGGTAAAGAGAAGAGACAGAAACCTGGAGAAACATTTTGAATTAGAAGTGGCGCGACCGCGATTTTCCACATTAATCCCGTATGTGCGATTGGCCTGTTTTTCATTTCTGTGTGAAAATGAGGAATGTGTCTGCTTCTCCCTGTTCAAAGAGATAATGATTACTAAGCAGAATCATCAACCGAGATGAGACGGCAGAATGAACAAATTATACCCCTGCTTTCTTTCTTTTTTTTTTTTGCAGTTGCATTCAAGTTGGAGGCAAATAAATGAAGCACAGCATGTGTTTTAACTCTTTCGGGAAAGACGGCGAGCGGAGCGGTTGGTGAACCATCAACATGGCGTGAGATACGCCTCAATCGCAGCGGCGAATGTAAATGATTGCGGTTGAAGCGCATGAGAAACAGATGGGGGAGATACAAAGTTGAAGACGTATTGTTTTGTTTGTCACATTGTCAGCGAGGACAGCTGAGATCCAGAAGAATGGATGCTCAGTTGGAGAAAGAAGACTCGGATTGACGAACGCAAGATGAGGGATGACGCTGGAGGCGAGAGAAAATTGGATGGAGACAATGTAACTGAGCAGATTAGAGCAGACAGTGAAGAAACAGAGTTAACAGAACAATACTGAGGTGGATTAGAAGTAGAGCGACATAAAAAAGTGGGAATACATACAAAAATAAACATGTTAGAGGCAAGTGGTGGTAGGATGGCAGCAAGAGGAGGTAAGAAGGGGTAATGATCCAGCGGAGGAAAGCTATACAAAACACAAGAAGAAGATGGTAGAGAATTCAACATCCTCTGAAATGATGTCCTCTCTCTGCCTTTCACCTTTTCTTGGCAGAAATTGTACAATTTATGAGGTGATTCTTTCCCAGGTTTTCCCGTCACCTGCTCCTTTTGAAGAGAGCTCATTGGTTGAAAAAGTAATCTCAGGGATTTCAGCGCTAAATCAAAGACGCTACATCTCATCGGGTTGTTAAAAGACAACTCAGCTGTCAGATGCAGCGTGAAAAGTTTCGCTTTAACCTCACTAGACCTCTTACTGAAGGAGTGACTGGATTCCAGTTTGGAAATGTCTTTCTCAGCCTAAGAATAACCAGATGTTTTGATTCTAATAGTCTATAATCCATTTACTGGTTGGCTACAGAGAGAGAGAGATTGCGATATTCATAGAAAGACATCTCATCCGTCAGAGGTTCCTCAAATCCAATGGTTATGAAGGATCTAGTTTAAGACTTTAAAAGGAGACCAGATAGCATCATGATTGATCAGATTTTGCTTTGAAAAATAGCAGCTTTGACGTGATTATTAAATATGTAATGAGACTGAAATAACTCTACTTTCACTCTGTTTTCATAAATGTGATTGTTACCGGGACAACAGAGAGAGAGAAATAAAACTTTGTCTAAAGTGATCTGTCTTTTTGCCAGTGTTATTACATGTGCAAAAGTCGCCATCAAACTGGATTAGGGGAATAGGATTGCAATGCTCGACTTTGATCTGCCAGATTACAGTAAATCTTCTGTGGCACGGAATGAAAAGTTAGCAAAAGGGAGAAAGAGGGAGAGATGGGAGGAGGGGATTCTGCAGGGGCCCGATATCCAACGCCGTCTCTCGCTTAAGCCAAATTCTTCCCCCCTCGCCTCGTGCTTCCAGGAGATTTGGTGTGGCTGTGATGTCTGAGTCCGAAGAGGAGACAATTGGGAGGGTTTCTAATCCGGCAGCCAAGACAAAAAGACAGAGGGGAGGCAGAGATGGAGGGCAGAAAAGATACCCTTCATTAGTGATGTCTCTGTTTATTCCACAGCTATTTTAGACCCATTCAACCATGCATGAATCTGGAGGAAGATCAAATGTTCCTATGATATAAAAGCTCTTACTAGTCAGTCATAAAATGGCATTCAGGCACCATTATCCCTAAATGCTTTAATCTATTATAGGAGTATTTGATGTAGGTTGGAGGCCATCATTTGAACAAACCCAATGCATTAGATGTCCAGACTACGTCAGAATGTGGTAAGATTAGAGCTGATGTCTGTTCATCTGTGCAGATGAACAAGGCCTGATAATAGCTCTGCTAATTAGCTCCAGACTCTTTGGAAGAGTTGAGAGCTGGGTCCTGGCTAATTGCAGAACAAATACCCCATCCCCCCTTGTGGATACACCACCTCCATCCTGCACCATCTCAAGCCTTGTGCAACCTTGATGTCCAGTTTGCTTATTCACAACACCTTTTGCAGAACAAAACTCCCTTAACCCCCTTCCTCCCGAGGAGACCTTTAGCGCCGCCATCTCATCTGCTCGGCTGTCGAGATCCTTCAGCGATCCCTGTAATGAACCTCTCTCTCTCTCCGGAGCCAGCCAGGAATTAATCTCTGAGCAAGCAGGAGGTTGGGGAGGGGGGTGGATGAGGCAAGACAGACAAGTGAGGAAGAGAGCCAAGAGGAAAAGAATTAGGGAGGGAAATATCGGTAAGAGTGTGAAGGAGAGAACATGACATGTGAGAAAGAAGTGTACAAGAGACTTTTAGTGCCAGAGACGTTGAGCATTGCCCGGAGAGTCCATTAATAATTGCTCAGAAATCCTGTCATCACACGGCTCCCCTTATTGCAGATGAGTCAGATGGTTCCATTACAAGCCGCCACACTGCTGTCGTCCTGCCATTTCCTGGCTAACGACTCTGGACAGGCTGACTATCAATGACACTTTGGACATTAGATCAGTCATCGAGTCACAGGAAGTTACAATGATTGCAATGTCCATCTTCATAAAGGCGACTATTTCCAGAATTCTTCATTCACTTACAGCCTCTTCCTCCTCCTTTCTTATTAACTGTTGCAAAATCCACCCTGGACTACCATCTGAGAACATCTCCAGTCCCTCCTTCTCCTTAAATCTCATGTTTTCTCTTCTTTTTCTTCTGCCATGCTGTTCGCTGTGAGTTCATGAGTTTGTGCCTGGTGTGGAGGCTTCGGGGTGAATGGCTGGAAAACATTCAGACATTAATCAGCCCGTCGCCAGACGGTGACATCACAGACCTACCAGCATAAACACACAGAGGCACAGACGCGTGTCCCAGCGTACGAACACCCACGCACACAGGTAATTTTTTGAAAGGGCAGAGTGACCACTTTCTTCTCTGCTGCAAGATAAACAGGTAATCACGCTAACGGTACACTTACTATATGTGTGCAGATGTAGACACCCTAGGTTGGGATGATTGGGCTGGTTGGACAGGGACGGTAAACAGAGGTGACCTCATGCTGAGCTAATTGTGTGTTCAGAGGGAAAATGTGCCCGAAGTCAAGGGACATTGGGTGTTGTTGGCTCTGCTAGTCACAACCTGGATCATATACCTGCATGGTTGAGGTATCTTCAATTTTTTCCAACCGATTGCTAACAAACATAACAAGTACATACTCTAATGCTTTGTTATATGTAGATACCCACACACCTCGCTCCATATGCTCAGCAGACTCACAACAAGGCAGAAATAGAGACACTCTCACACACAGATGTTAACACTGAGGTGTCAGAAGGTTGATGTGGTAAAATCTGTGTTGAACAAAAGAAGATTCAGTTTCAACTCTCCACCTTGCCGCAAAGGACCCGTTGGGGGATTATTTCATAGCAGTTACGAGACGGAAGATTTAGGGGTGCAGACTTCCACCTCGCCTCACGTCTCCCGATCCCCGATAGATGCCCCTTTTGAGACGAGGAGCTGACACGGAGAGCTACAAAGTCAAGCTTTTACTACATCCACCCCCAATCCTTACACACACACACACACACACAGATGCATGAAGCAAAAACACAGGAACACAGATGCACATACATGAGGGCAAACCGACACCTGCAGTCATTAAAGTCTCTGTACGCACCATCAAAACGCCATCTCCCAGGCGAAAGCACGAAGGTAATGTTTTCTTTTTGTAACCATAAATTGTTCCTTTCCATTCTCCCTAACGCTCATAACTGGCCAATTACCTACGGTAGCAATCTCCCCTCGATGCAGCTACGCAGCTAGCTGCTCCCATTATGAGGCATACATCATTACCTCCAGAAGAATAGAAGATCCTGTTTGGAGCATGACATCCCTTTACTGGAAGACATTCAGGATGGAGACGGCATTGTACAGTAGGGCGAGGAGATAAACAGGGTGTGCAGTGTTTTGTCAATGCAACATTTTAGAAGAGCTTAGAAATATGCATACTGTAGTGTGTATTCAGAGGCATGTTAAATGAGGATGACAGTCTGGCATTTATTATTCTTTAACAGTGCACCACACCAAAGACTTCGAGTCTAGGCGCAGAGACCACAAAAGCCCTTGCAGCGAGGCGACACACATTTTACAGTATAATCGATAAAATATCCAGTACAACATTCTTTTTAGTGGCTTACTATATTCATGCATGTCAGACCCAAAATCATTTAGGGTGCAGAACAGACATGTCAATCGAATCGCTGTTGAGGGGAGAATATTAATGGGTAACATAAAAAGAAACAAGGCTTATCATTTAAAAAACTTACTACCAATATAAATTGTGGAATTCTGTAATATAATTAATATAAATAAGCACGGTGATTTACTTCCTACGACATTTTCAGTTTGTGTTTTACTCTTTTGCATCCTTTTTGCTAACTCTTACCACTACTAGCAGATTTTTAAACATTCCGGTTTTGGCTGCTCAAACCATACGTCATAAAAATGTTTCATTCCCTTCCAGTGTTTTAAGCGTTTCGACCCCGTTCCACTTGTGCAACGTTCACGCTGAAGTCTGAGAGAGTGATAAAACAGGACGTAGATGAACTCTGCTGGCAGCCTGTAGGTTAGGGTCTTAATCCAACACAGGCAGGACAGCCAGGTTCTCATAAGGGCTCTTTTCATGGAACTGTGGGGCCCGGTGCTTTCTGGGGGCCCCTGGGTTGCAGAGGACAAGCCCCCCCACCCCTCCCTCCTTTCCTTCTCCCATCCCCATCCAGAACCTAGACGTCCTCCTTCCACCCCTTTGTGCATCTTTTCCACTTTGATTTCATGTTTGCCCATCTCGTGGCTGGGAGACGGGGCGAGCAGCGACATTCCACAGAAAGACCCCATGAGACGGTGCCCCCCCCCCCCACTCCACTTCCTGCGTACTCACACCGAAACACACAAAATAACACGCAACGTCTCACACGCAGGGTCCAGATGTGGACAGGTAAACGTGAGTACAAACACGACTAAGCGTTCAGACTGAGACGCCCGTAAGCTCGAAGCTAAACCTTCTGTTTCCACACGGAAATACATGTTTGAGCCAGTTTACCGCTAACAAAGGCTTCACTCTGTTTCGGTTTCTGTTCCGGGTATGTTCGGGGTATTTTCCATTAGGGTTGGGGTTCTCTGTACCTATTGGTCGACTCGCTCGCATTGTCAAGCATCTTAAGGGGGAATGCAAATATTTGGTTCCATACAAAACAAACCTTGTCACAACTCCTGGGCTGGTAACAAACTCAGCGGCCTAACAAAACCGTATGACGGCGGCGGCATCGGCGATGGTGGTGGGGGTTCTGTCAGCTGTTCCTCTCCCCCCACAGACTATGAGCTTCCCTGACTGGGGGTCCCGGGGTGTTCCCCTGGGGAGCACCAGAGCTCTGGGTGTTAGTGTTGCCACTGGGGCTTTATAGACTCCCTACTGAGAGCATCTCCTTAGAACAGACAATGGGGGCCATTTATCCCCTGGGTGACCGTACTGACCCCCTAAACTCACTCCCCTAAATCCGCCTTGCATGGACTGCCGGCTTCTTTCAGGGCACCCTTTCACAAGGCCTCACAAAGCATCCTGGCCTGCATGCAGGCCTCCTTAGCAATGCAGCGCTTATTACACACATTTAAGGAAAAGGTTTTATTCCCGAAAAGAAAGTAATTAAAAAGATAGAAAATGCATCGACTCAATATACATTTTCCCCCCAGCAGACGTGAAATGGTTATTCTCATCAGAACCACACCCGCGGTGAATTAGCAGAACCGAACAGGAGAGAATAAAACGGCTGGTATCAGAGGAGGAATAAAAACATCTATTTTCAGCCTTTTCTCATCCTCAAACTCTTCCCATCCCTTAACCCTGTTCTCTCATTTCAAACCCTCCCTCTTTTCAGCCTCACTTCCTTTCCCGGTTTGTATTGTTGTTGGGGTTTTTTTTTTTTTTTACCCCCATTCCTCCTCTCTCATTCACTCGGCACTTTTAATTCCACCCACTATTTTCTCCTCCAGCCTCGGCGAGGGGGCACCATTTCAATCGGGAGGGTGGGGGTGGGGGGGTTTCCCTGCATATTATATATGTATGTATGTATGTATGTATGTTGTTCATGTGAGTGTATGTGAAACTGGGGAGGGGGCAAGAAAAAGAGAGGAAGAAAGAGGTTAATTTATGTGAGTATATTGTGAGAGGCAGCGTGAGCAAGGGTCGGACGTTTCTTGTGTGTGTGTGTGTGTGTGTGTGTGTGTGTGTGTGTGTGTCTGTAAAGGGGTTTACCATCCACTTTAGTTTATGCTTGCATCCTTTTGGGAACCCATGTTGCCAGGAAGAAGCATCCTTTCAGTCTTTTTTTTTCCCAGTGCATCCTATACACTCTGCAAAAACCCTATTAAATGCAGGGAAAATAGGCCAAGCGGTAGACGTCTCTGTTCCACATCTAGTTCTTCTCTCCAGGCTCCCGTTTGCTGGCATTATTTCAGATTTGAGAAGAAAATCACCGCATTTGAAAATGTACCGTGGAGTCACCCCCCCATCCCTCCTAACTCCTCCCCCTCCCTCCCCCTGACATCTCATTGTTTGTTTAAATCCGATGTTTCATCAATCATGTGTCTGATTACACACACACATACACACACACACACAAATATATATATATATATATATACACACACATATATATATATATATATATACACACACACATATATATATATATATATATATATATATATATATATATATATATATATATATATATAATTATTATTATTTTTGGAAAGCAATGTTAAATTCCAGTATGATTATTTTCTATGAATTCAAGTGGGGATTTTATTTCATTAAAACTCATATTTTTTGCGTTATTTCAGCGGGTTTATCGAAAACCAAGCTTGACTTTGTCAATAGCAATCATCACTCATTGCACAAGAGGACCGGGGGCCTCAAGATGGAGCCCAAGTTACTCACTCGTCGGACAGCAGCCAGTGCAGTGGTTGAAATGTGTGCTTGCCAACAAACTGCTAGGCATCAATTTGATGAGCCTGGAAGACATTTATAAATCCAGTTCTCTTCATAAGCAGAGAAAATCATTCCTGACCCCAGACACCCACTCCACACAGCCTTTGATGTGTCGCCGTCTGGACGTAGGTGCCTTCTCCAATAAAAGGTCAGAACAGTTAGACACACCGCAAGCAATTAAATCCTTCAATAAAAATGTTTAATCGCTAATTCTTATTTCTGATCAGACATATTTTTATTTACTTTTAGCTTCAAGTCAGGCTGGCTGGTTTTCATAGCTCATAAAGCGTTGTGGCTGGACTAGGTTATAATGATAGCGCATAATCCAATATGTGCAATATTCTGGTTAGACTAGCATTTTACCAAAGGGCTGTGCAATACTGTATATGTGCAATTATGCGGTTGACCTGGTATTTAACTGGGGAATTGTGCAAAACTGTAATAGGTGCAATGCTTGATATTAGGGTTTGTGGGAGTTTATGACCTGCTGATGTCTTTTATCGCGCTACCCTTCATGTACACCAAGTAACTCCATGCATGAAATTTCACTGACACATTTTACCCACATGGATGATGAAGTACCCGACCTGACTTGAAGTTTTTCTCACTTTCTGGTCCGTTTTTGTGGTGTGATGCTAACTGCACATGTCCATAAGCGTCCTCTCTCTTCCTGACTGCTTAAAGTGTTTAAAGGCGCAACAGTCGCGCGTAAAAATAGAGCGCCTTTGGGAAAGTTTGGTGAAAATGAAACCTTTATTGGGTTATAACATAAAACAAATAGCAATGGTTGACTTCAGCTCCAGCAACTTTCGTAGTATCAAGAAAAACGTTATTGTTAGATATTTCTCTTCAGACCAAACAAGGCCAAGCCAGCTAGGAAAGTGGTTGAGGGTGTTCAGGGAATATTTTAATGTGTGGTTGAGATTTACATCTGGTTGCTTGACCTTTTCAACCCATGTGGAAGGCACCGCATTCCCAGTATCACAGATGGAACGGTCAATCGTACATAAAATATGATTCAAATTGGAATCCACCAGAATCGCCCTCAACAGCAGAATGAGAGTTGATTTAAAAACATTATGGAACATGGTCTTGTAAAAACATGTCAAATAGAGTCTCAAATTGTGAGAACTTTTCCACATTTTGTTGAACATTTAGAAGCCATGATATCTATAATTATGTTTTGGCCTCTTTCTGAGGAATTCTAACCTGTCACGCCAAACGGCTTGTTAAACATAACAATCCAAGACGTTGTTTTTGGAAACCGTTTGGAACAGTGCAAGAACTTTCAAAAACCACCCAACAGGTGATTGAGCGAACAATAAGTCTGTTACCATTTGTGACGAGCCAACGTCAACCAATGAGATCAATGAACCGAATGAAATGTTAAGAGATCACAACAACGGAGCAAGCCAGTAAATCAAACTCTTTTCTTTAGGAAATGTTCCTCCTTACTAATCCTGAGCCATGCGATGTGATTGCAGCATATATGTAAACCTCTTTAGGAGAAGCCTACATTTATTAAAAATATAATTTAAGGCATTTTTTTAACTTCATATTCTGACCTTAATTGTATTTCCATTAACCCATCAATAGTAATATAGTTTTACAGTTGTTTTTTTAATCTGTGGAAGATTAATTAATTAATATTAACCCCTAACTGGAACAACTTTTCAATGTCTTGATTGGCAATCAGCATCAATGTGCAAAATTTACAGGGTTAAACATGAGACAAACATGCATATATATAAACTTATTGAAGTCTCATAACACAAGAACATTTAATTTGTTAACTTTACTAATTGAACTTATTTAAACTTACTTATTTATTTAACTTTAATTTAACTTATTTGTTAATTTTTTTTTATGTTAACATAACATTTGTAATTTTCTCACGTACACAAAAACAGGCAGGATCGGATATGGTTAGTTTAAAAAAAAACAAAAAAACAGAACAAAATTCCTTGTGTTTCCTTTGAATGCTGTGCTTTTTTTTTTCCTCCACTGGTTTCAGGAAGGTCATTGACACGTAATGCGGTCGGGTCAGACAAACCACACAACACGCTGCTCTAAACAATACACCGCCATGAGGACAGGCCGCCATCCTCCCTTTGATGGAAGCCAAACGGGCCTAAAGTGCAGGCTTGTTCCAGAAGGAACAAACATTTTATAGGCGTAAATTCACAGCACAAACAGAACTGCCTGCTAGTTTCAACTACAAATAGGGAACTGGGAAGATTGAATGCCATGATTACCTCAATCAACTCCTTTTTGACAATGTACAAAGCGATGGGTTTGCTTTTTAAACACCATCCTGAATTCAACCACATTTAACCTCAGAGAGGTTAGCCTTTATAACAAACAGAGACTCAGATCGCTCTAGATTCTCAAAGACCTTATCCGGACTGTGTATGCTGTGCCTTGACCTCAGACGGCCACGACTGTGTGTGAACGGTGCCCTTACCTGACCTAAGGGGGTAATAGGTACGCGAGGGTCAAGTATGCCTGGAGTGCAGAACATGTGGAGCAGGTTGTTGCGTGAAGTCTAGGTGGGTGTGGAGGAGTGGAAGGCAGGTGGAGAGCTAAAGGGTTAAACTAGAACAGGTTGGCAAGTGTGCAGGCATGCATGTGCCACAACTGGTACCGAATTGCAAGTGTGTGAGGTCAAAAAGGTCAGCTCTTACTTGGGTTTGCATTACTGCACCGCGTAAGGGTCAGGGTCAAAAGACACAGTTGCTTTAACACTGTGAAACTGAATGTTGGCCTTAAGGGTCTAACCCATGTTCTCCACAAATGCAAGCACATGTCACACAACTTGAACCTCCAATAGAGTATCTATACGTACCATTAAAGGAACCGCTTCCATGCATGCCCTTATTTGTCTCAGTATGAGAGAGAATTTGGCTCTTTCAGAAAAGTAAAGCTGATGGGAAGCTAACTAATGCAGTGCGAGGGTCTGTTGAGCTCACAACAAAGTGGAATATCTTCATCATGTTAATCAGGAGTGACAATCATTTTTTCCCCTCTGCGGGGCCAACAAGTGTTGATGCAGCAGGCCTCACACAATGGCTGTAGCTGCAGCGCATATATCAAGCCCTGTTTTGCAGAAGTCCGCCCGGCGTTAGTCTCGCAGAGCCCTTAAGTGGAATTTCTGCATTTAAAAGTCATTTTCCACATTTTTTTCTCAAACGCGCCGCAGTCGTTCCAAGAATCCTTGAGACACTCGAGATGTTTCTTCAAAAAACTTTAAGCCACCGGAGTTTCACTATAACCAAGAGAATCGGGATTAGTTAGGAACCGCATGTTTTCTCTGAATGTGCAGATGTAATCCAGCCACAAAGACAAGAGGAAGACGAGGTGTGGGGGCTTTCACTTTGGTATCATTTTTGGCAAATTGATCTGATTCCTCTGAAAGAGTGCGTTTCAAGATGCATGCTAGCTAGATACCCCCGCAATTGTCGAGAAGACATGCGAAAGAGCCGACAAGTTCTCCCCTCTTTTGTAAAATCACATTCTCCCCTCCTACTTGAAAGGATTTCTCAGATTTCTGGAAGAACACACACGCACGCACGCACACACACACACACACACACACACACACACACAAAAACAAACACACATGCATAAGGTTAGGTACTTTTTTTAGATATACTAATAACAGACTAACACGCCACACTCTGATCTTCAAAGCAACTGAAGAGCAGAAGAGAATGCGGCCATTGAGAGGCCCGTTCAGAGAGCGTTTGGCACGTTCAAACCCACTTAGTCTGTAAAAGAACACTTTAATATTTACAAATCACAGTAAAACAGCGTGCGGCGCTAGACCAAAGCCAGCTCACTTCTGCAAACGTAAAGCCCGAGCGGGGGGAGTTAATTTACTGGCAAAGAATGCAATAAATAAAAGCAGCTTTTACGCTGTAATTTCAGAGGCTCATAAAATAAAGGAAAGCCTTCCTTTCTTCATCTTCAAGTGCGAACTTAACAGAATTATAACCTTTGAAACTGCGTTGGATGCTTTATTGCTTTATCGTAAATTGGTCTGCAGACAAATTTTCAACATGCTGTCCTGGAAAAAGTTAATTTGACTCGCCGCAATCAGATCCGCCTTTTACATCGTATATATATTTTTTTTTTTACGAGGAGGCATCACGACTGGAAGCTGACTGATTGATTTCAGGAGCTCCTGCTTCTACCTTCAACAGCCTCACAAAACCTTATTGCCCATTTATACGGCTCGGAGAAGTAGCGTTAGTCTCTTGTCTGCACCGAGACCCAGATTATGTTTACAGCTGGCAGTTATAAAACTGTCTTCAATGATAGTTTTGAATTCCTTTTTCCATAGCGGATGATATAAATGCAACCGGAGCATTTCATGAATTCTGGAAAGACTGAAGTTCCTTTGGGAAACAATGTCCGACCGAGGTCAGCTACCACCCAGGCTCCCGGGTTTTCCAGTGGGTGAGCAGACCCCAAATCAGTCTAAGGATACAACACATATAATACACTTTGTTAGAAATAACTGCATCAGAATTTTATTTTTTTTCTTTTTTGAAATTGTAAACCATAATAACAAGGAGGAAGAGAGAGCAGGATCAAAGTCTGAAGCTTCCAGATGGGGAATGAGTTCATAAAAACGAAACCATCAAACACAGAGTCATCCTGCATGAAACTGGACTTATTGGCGGTTGAGGCTGTTTGGCAAGAGTTTGCTGAATTGTTTCTTTGATTATGACTTTTTTTCCCATAATGAAACCACACAATAAGGCTGTTACCATAGAAATAAGGTTTGTCGGACAACGTCGGACAGCGTCTCTTAATTGGCTGCCATACCACTTAATACCCATTGTTCGGATCTAACAGTGCAGTTGATTTGAACAGACACACACAGAGGCAAAAAGTCGCCATTTGGTAAACTAATGAGTTCCATTCTGGCGCCCGCCCAGATATTTGGATCTAACGAGCTGAGTGTCCACTAAAACCTCCATCTTGTCTGTTCCTGGCTGCCTCTGCTTTTTGCAGTGGGACAACAACAACTAAAAATCACACACACAGCCTTTCTCTCAGAGGCAGAACAACCCATGCATTAACCGCAGCTTCATTTCCCCCACCACATTCATCAAGGAAACAAGTGGGTTTATTGAAGATGTAGTTTGCTGATTGGAGATTACTGTGGTTAACAACATCTCCTGCGTCCAAAATGAAAAAAAAAATACCACAAGTCATAAAAAATGATAAAAGACAACAATAAGAAGCAGTGTCTAGAACAAACAATCCAATGGAAGTTACTGTGTCCTGCAGGATGCTGAATCAATATCTGTTCTACACAACTCCTGACAGATTGTGCTAACAGATTAGTTGTAAGGGTGGTCAGGTGAAATCTTTGCGCTTTATTTGAACACATGATACCGGGGGAGTCGCTGGGAGCATGAAGCCGGGCTGTTTTGTAGCTGAAGGCTGGGCCCACAGCTTGTAAAGAGGAAGGCAACCAACCACAGACGAAGCCTGAAAAGAACTCTTGGAGCACCAGCATCAATTACCGCCATTACTGCACATTACCCAGGCCCCCATCTTCTTCCTGTGTGCGTCTCTTTGCACTGGTAGGAGCCAACCTTGCCGCTGCACCTCGGGCGACCTGTGAAAATGTGCATGTGCAAACACTTGCCTGTGTATGTGTGTGTGTGTGTGTGTGTGTGTGTGTGTGTGTGTGTGTGTGTGTGTGTGTGTCTGTGAGACACTGAGTAATATATCATCTTGGCTTGAATAGACCCCCAAGCCAGAAGTTAATGAAGTGAAATGAGACTTATTAGCCAAAAACCTTTAAAGTCACTGACAGGCAAACGTGAGGAAATAAAGACAGACTGAAATTATTAATGACAATGAGGAGTAGGTGGACAAAGGGAGTGTGAACACAACCGCAGAACCCACAAAAAAAAAAAAAAATACAGATATATTTCAAAACACAGATCAAAGCTGTGGAGAATGCTTTTATAACCCCTTCACAAATCCAGTCTCTTAAAGAGTTCAAGCTAGGACATTGCCTACTGCTAGGTTAGCCTATCTCAGTATTTTTTTGTGTAAAGGATCTCGTTTTTTGGTGGATTAACGTGCAACTTGACAGTATCATGTGATCCTTGTGGTGCACATTTCTCAATGGCTTTGCTTTTGAGGTAGGCGTGCAACCTGGGTCAGCTAAGCCAGGTAATGTTCAGGCTAATTGGACGGGAATAAAAGGTGATCAGGCTACTTACTGCCACTCCTCATCAGATAATACAGCCTCAACGGGGGACCGGCGATGGTGGGGGCTTCAGTACCCGCTGTCTGGGGCTGTTCTTGGGTCAGCAGCAAACAGCGACACACGTCTTATCCCCACTGGAAATTCGGAGGAAAACCTGACATTTATGCCGCGTGTCCCACTTTACCAAGCTGCAAGTATGCAAAACATCTGTGAGGCTGATCTTTAAAATGATTGGAAGGGTGTATTTTGTGTACACTTGTTAGACAGATGGTGGCTATGGCAGGTTCATAAGTAGCTTTCTGGTTTAGTGCTAAAGCTATGGGCGGTGATAGATGAAGATAGATGAAAAGATTGGGTTTCAAGCCACCTCTCCTCCGACTCCACGGCTGACCCGATGCCCTAAAGACGCTTTGAAGCCTGATACATCTGGTTACCTTTGACTAAGGGCTCACAGAAAGGCAGAGTTTGGACTTAGCCAAACCCTCGCCCTGTCTTTAGCCTGGGCTGTCACCCTGTACTGACCTCACTGCTGTTTGCTTAAGGGGTCATCAAGACTGAGCCACTTGTTTCGCCTACAGCACCAGACCTGAAGGCCCCAGGGTGCTCGGGTCAACCTTTGTTGACACTCATGGTCAGGGTTTGGATCACAAAGTCCTTTTTTGATTGCTTGATGGGAAATTAGCCTTGACACCGTCATGCAAGAGTTGAATCTGTCCTAAGAAATGAGGTTTCTGTTGGTCTTTAGTGATAGAGCACTAATCTATGAAATAGGAAAAAATAAAATAAGGCTTTTATTGTAATTTGAGCTCCATCCTTTTGCATTCACGGCTCTTCCAGACAATAACTAAGCCTTATCTTTTGAGCACCAACTCCCCGTTATAATAAATGATTTAGCTTCACTCAAATAACTCACTTAGCAGCAGAAGTTGGACCGAGAGCTGACCTAGATTTACGGCGACCCTTCTTTCTGCGCCCTCCTATTTCTTCGGGAAGCAGAATGGGGAATGTGAACAAGGTGGAATGTGATGTTAGCACAGCCACAGAACTGAGGGTTTGTGGACAAGGGAAGAGTTTCCAGACGGAAACTACTGTCTGTGCAATAAGAGATGAGGGAACGTGAGAAATTTGGTTTGTCTGTTGGTATGACTCAGCCAACAACATCAAAAAGCTGGGCTTGGATCACATCGCAGCTCATGTCTAAAGGAAAATGCTTGGAAATTTATCAGAGTTTAGAGCTGAATATCTTCTATTCTGCCTGGTCTTTAGGCCATTGTTTTCCAGAGTAAGCAATCACTGTAGATTGAGTACTTTGTCAATCAGTCAAGGGTTTAATGAGCTTTGTCCTGTTACTAGGGCATCAAATATTGATTGTTAAGAACATGACTCATCATCTCATCCAGATGCAAACAATTCCTAAGTGCTTCGAGAGTAAGAATAGGCAGTTGTGTTTGAAGTCTAATAACACTTGATTATACCTGTGAGTGTGCAGAGACCTAGGGAGTAAGCAATCTCGCCTTTTTGCCATTGGTTCTGTTTCAATCTAAACATTGAGACATTAAAATAATGTCAAGTTATAAAGAATAAACCTCAAAATCAGCTAATTCCAGCTCATCTACAAGGTCTTAATCCACCACAAAAGCAGAACACAAAGCTTCCTCCACCACTTACTTACTTCAGAGACTTCCCCCTACACTTATCACAGAAAGGAAGAGAGGGAACAACCTTTTCAATGTGTGGCTCTGGGTTCTGTGGGTTTGGTTTTATGGCTCTGCTGTCTCCGTCTCCCGGGCTCAATATTGTCTACTGTAGCCTCCAAGCTACAGTTTACATAGTGCAGATGTCTGGATGGGAGTGGCAAGGCCACGTAGGAGGTGTTTTGGGACTGGTGTGGGAAATAGCATCCATGCACAAAGCAGAACAAACAGGAAGCTTTGTCTTTTATAATTAAAGCTGTTTCCATTCAGCTTCACATTTTCAATTTAGAAGAAAATGATTGAAAATGAAGCCCGATCCCTGTGCTGACGCTGAAACAATATATGATTCAATTAGTCCAGAAGGTTTATTGTAATCAGTTTCAACAACAACAACAACAATTTTGGGTGATCTTTAGGTTCCGATTTCAAATCTTGGTAGAATTATTGAGTGTCTTTGGCATTGGCATCTCAAATTGATAAAATTGTTGGGTTTTTCAGCGCTTTGAAATGTCTGTTGATGTGATTAAGTGCTTTTTAAATTAAAGCTGATTGATAAAATGAAGTAAAGAGTCTCAAGAGGCCCTCAATCTAAAAGTCCACATTGGTCAATCATTTGAAAATTAATTTTAGCAGTGGAAGCAAAGCTGAGAAATATTCTCTTTTTCATTGGACACGGATTATCTTCAGGCCTAAACAAACTGACATATGAAGTAAAATTATTAGCATTTGATAGAAATAAAAACTGTTTTACTTACTAATTGCATGCTTATTTAAAAACAAGGCATCAGATACTAAAAATCCTCAGACAGGTAGGACTCATGGAGAGAGACTATCTAGGTGGTGTGAAGCAGTCAGCGTTTGGCCTGAGGGTACGGGTCAGAGTTGTCGTGAGGTCATTCACAACTCAGCTGGCGAGAGGAGATGGGGAAAAAGAGTGAACGAGTCAAAGACAATGAGAATTCATGAGAGACAACACGGAGACAACCTCCGGAGTCACTGATACAGCCCTCTGGTCTCTTTGATCTACCGCCGCAGCTTCCTGGAGTAAACACAGGCTAATTGTCTGGATCAGACCGAGATGCTTATCCGGGTCTGTTCCCTCCAACGCTTCTCTTTCCCCCGTCATACAAAGAAGCTAAGCTTGTCAGATCTCATCTGATTCCTGGAGGTACTGAAGGAAACACCCAACATTTAGCAGCATCAATCACTGTTGGCTTCCCTGATGCGTCCAACACATGTTTGACCCCAGACATATCTCTGGACCTTTTAATTCAGCAAGGGGCCTCACAATTAATGGATTACTGATAAAAATGAGTTGAAGGTGCTTCTTTAAAACCTTTTTAATTGTACATTAAATTTATCTTTTAATTGACTGGTTGCTTTGTTCACAAAAAAGAAGCTGATTTTGCTCCATTATTTTTTTTTTTAACTGCAAAAAAAAAAAAAAAGGCCTTTAATCTCTGTTGCTTCTAGTTTGTCAAGTTTCACATTATCACAATGGAAATTTTAAAGAATTGAATAAAGAACAAGAGCAAGAAGATCACGAGGCAGAAAGAAATGTAGTGTCAGCACTTTGAACTTGAACTTTTTGGTAGACGTGAGGTGGTGACTGGGAGGCAGGGAGGACATTACCCTCCTTTTGTACTCTCTAGCATAAATATCAGTGCTGATGTTGTAATGGGGTGTTTTTCATGACTCTTCTACAACGCAGACCTTCCAGAAAGCCCTTAATGTGGAGTCGGTCTTCCCCTTCCCTGCATGAGCCCAGAGAGATCAGACACTGGGGTCTCCGGGGAGGAATAGCTCATCCAGTGATGACGCTACTCATTGCAAGCCTGATTGAGTTTAGTGACGCCTGGGGGATGAGACCAGATAGTAAAGATATATCAATATACGATGAAAACCAGGGTTCATCACCCAGATCTTGAAAGAGCATATAAGTCCTTTTTTAAAAAGACGTCCTGCAGCTTTTTTTTTTTAGATGGATTTTCGTATTTTTCATTTTACCTTATATTTAATAACCTTCAGTTTCGAATGAAGTAACGGCAACAACCTTGCAATGTGTGTGGGGGAGTCTGCTCTGTTGGTGCAATAAAAAGAAATTGAATAGGCCAATGTAATTTATTCAATAGACGGTTGAATTTACTGGGGGTCCAAATCAGATTGATCTGAATCAAACTGTATTCATAAAAGCTTGTTATACTGCATATATATATATATATATATATATATATATATATATATATATATATATATATATATATATATATATATATATATATATATATATATTGTATTTAAATTTTTTTTTTTTTAAACAGACAGTAAAACGGTTGCCTCTGATTTGGATGTCTATTGGCAGAGACACGCACATTGTCATCTACATGTTCGTAGGAGCACACGTATGAGTGTGCGCTTTTGCTGATGATGTGAATGCGTGTACGGGTGTGAAGCAGAGATAGAGAATGCATCGTGAACCATCTTCTATCTAGTAGCTGCATCGTTCCACCTCCAGGCGCAGGACTCCACTCTGTCAGTCAGGCTGACATCTGCAGAGGCAGCTCGGTGCCCCCGGCATACTGAAGGGATCAGCGTCCTGTCAATGCCTGTCACCCCGGCTTTGTCTCCCGTCATGCCTCCACGCTGGCAGGCCGAGGGGAGGGTGGGGGTGTGCGACAGACTGACAGGTGACAGGAGAAGACGCACACATTCACACATTTCTCACTGTGGCTCTGTGAATTCATAGAGATGTTTTGCTGAACACCATTAAGGTGTGATTTAAAGGCTTTTTTGGAGGTGATACAACTCCCAGTGGGACCTGCTCTTAAATCAAACTTCTTAAACTGCTTTTGTGTCAATCTGAACATCAGAAACGGTTAAAAAAAAAAAAAAAGTAGCAATTTGTGAGAAACTCAAACAGGTACGAACAAAACATAGCCGCAGCCCGACCCAGCGGTGTCCCTCCTAGCGTCCCAGTGCTATAATGAGCTTCCTACCTCATTCACGACTGCAAAGTTTCTCCACAGTCTGACAATTTATCTGTTGTGACAGTGCCTCGCCTTGAGCTTTTCGTCCACCAAACCAGGAATAATGGGTCATTTTCTCTTTTTTTTCCTTGATTAGCATTCTTTTCATAGCATTATGTGGCCTATCAACCTTGCCTTCCAATTCTTTAAGAGTGTTAGAAGAAAAGACAAGTAAATGTTTGTCAGTTGGAGGCAGACGAAAGCAGCAGATTTAGTTTGGTCCAAAGGTGTGGAACACTTCACAGTTGACTTATTAACAAAGCAATTACGCTAATTTCCCCAGACTATCAAACTGTGCTAATTTGGTGTTTCTCAGTGAAAATAAGTGATTTTAACTGCTTCAACAGCAAACAGTGACTGTTCTCCACAGACACAAAGAATACAGAACACATCAAGTTACAAAGAGAAGCTTATTCAGACTTTGCTGATGAAATATTCATACGCTGACACTGATGCTGGGTGTAAAAACTCGCACGCAGATGCTCAAAAGAGTTCAGTGCATTCAAAAATACACACAACAGCGTCTCATCTTTTGATTGCAGTCTACCCTGCTGGGATTAAAACACATTCGCTGCAGTGATGGTGCTGATGCTGTCAGATCTATGATAGCACTGAAAGCATACAGATCTTTGATGCTGACATAAGTTTGGGTTCATCGTCATTTTTCATGCAAGAAAGGCCAGAAACAAAATCTACACCGACTTGAGATAAATGTCTTGTAGGTATGGCTGTTTATTAGCTAGCTAGGAGTTGAATAATTTCTGATAATACAAAGACAAATTGAGTTATTTATGTGAAACTAAATCACAGCCAACATATGTGGTCTGCCCAATATGGGATTAGATTTATGGCTCTCTTTGCGGCCCAATGGATTTTTTAATGGCCGTTATTGCTGTTGCTTGTGGCCTTAAATCGAGCATCAGGCCTTCACTGTGACTTAAATCCAACCTGGTGCCAGAGGTTACAACCAAATCATTCTATTTGACCAAAATCTCCCATTCCATTACCCAGCATTCCCTGTGGGGACAGTTGCGGTCCCTCATCGCTTGAACTCTGACCCTTACTCCATCAGGAGTGGAGCCAATAATGGCGAGGGCAGTTTTATAGGCTGAAATCTGAAATGCCTTGCTGTGTGTCTCAGAGGGGACATACAGTCATAACGATGCTCTATGAGGTTCTGCTCTGAAATGTGATTTACTTCCTATTATCTACAGTCATGTTGCATGAGGCAGCATTTGTCAGGGGGTTGCATGGAAGTAGCGTCCAGTTAGACCTCCTTCTAATCTATATCACCTCCCAACAGAAATGCAAGAAACATACAACTTCAACTCTGGTTATTTATTTTAAGAATGTCAGTAACGGTTTCATTTATTTACCGCACCAATGTCCGCTGAAACCATGGTTCTAACAGAAGTCTGTGCTGCATGTCCTGTATTTACTTAGTATGACCCAGGGATATAGTATGAGAGCTTTCTCACATAATTGTATTACCGGCCATGCCTATAATTCAGACTTCTGATCAAATCTAATCTAATCCTTAGATTTCTTTGAGTATTCTTCCCTTGTGGATTTCATCTGACCCTTAACATGTGTTGAAGCCAGAATGTGGGCTAATGAACTCTGATAGGAGACACGGCGTCCTTCTATGAAAGCAGGTCAAGAAAGAAAAGTAGGGAGGCCTTAAGGTCAGTTTCTGTTTCCTGAATTGCTCATGTGGCTGTTAGTCATCATATAAAATTATTAATGATGTCTATTTTATATATTTATCAAGCATTTGTTGTGTGTTTTTTTGTAACATCTTGTGCAGTAGTTCTCTTAAATCTAAGAGTTTTCTCTCATGCAGCCAACAAAGAAACCTGAAACATAACCTCAGTATCTGATGCTGCGATGGCTCCAGGAGATTATTACCTCCACTGATCATTCATGCTCATATTCTGACGTTAATATCTGGCAAGCAGAAGTAATCCTCTTCAAGGTCTAGTTTCTTGAAAAATAGCTCAAGAGAGAGGAATGGAAAAATGCAAAAAATCCCAAAACAGAGGTACCTTAAAGCAGGCATGCAAACAAATGCACATTGCTCCTTTTAATGAAGAATGAGTGAAAACAAGATTGGAATAGCTGGCTGGCTTAAAAGGTGGGGGGGGGGGAGTCAAATAGAAAGGAATGGGCTGAGTTTACAGCAAGAAAGAGAAAATGAGAAATGTCTGTTTTCAGCTTTTACCAAGTACATGGCAGGCCTGTGGCATTGAGAGAGATCGTTGGAGATATGAGGAGTAGCACTTGAAAGTTGAAGGTGTTTTTAGTGAGTTATTAGATTCCTCCTCTTCCCCTCTCCTACCCTTCTGTCTTTTTAAACTACGGGCCCTCCTCTCTTCCCTCTGAGAGTCTTAACAGACTTGACAGGTACATGAGAAGAGAGACTGCAGAGATATAAAGAGAGGAGGAGGAAGAAACGAAGGGGAGGGATGCAGGTGAAGGACTCCAGACAACGGAGGGAGGCACCGAAGGTAGAAATGATAGCTGGTGACTCCTTGCATCGTATTTGGCATTTCAAGGTAGGAAGATTTAGCCCGCTGTCTCATTCCATAGAATGCCTGAACTGGTTATCCAAAGCTGCAAAGGTAGAAAGGTGGTTAAATCTTAGCGTCAATGAGCTGCAGGCATTTATTATGTCAGTGGCAAAAAGGATAAATATCCAATACTACATGACTTGGGAAATTTAATGTTAACAGGCTAACGGTTTAAAATCAGCAGACCTAACAAAAAACAAAAAAAAACCAGATAAGACAAGAACTTATATCTCCGTAATGAAGCTCCTGGCTGGAGGGATTTGCTCCCATTCAGTCACAGGAACATTAATGAGGTTGGGCACGGATGCTGGCCATTAAGGACCGGCTCAGTTCATCTCAAAGGTGTTTGTTATGGTTGAAGAACTTCTTCCACACAAACACTGACACCAATTTATTTAACTAAGTTTGTGCATAATGTTGCAGAGTTGTTGCCAAAACGTTTGGCACTGATATCCAATCTATGGGCATTTGCACAGCAGCATTCTGCTTATATTCCATTTTTGGATATAAAGAACCTTTTGGATGCAACTACTAAAATAAAAGGAGGATAAACTTTCAAGCATTTACTTAAATTAAAACTTATGTTCCTGCTTTACGACACAAGTTTCAAAACAAGCTTAATACTCTGCATAAACCCAGGGAGCCGACTCCTTCCAAAAACACAATATTCTAGCACAAAGAGGTTTTCATTAATGTATTTCTTGGAATAAAAATCTTAAAATTTATAAAAGGCTTTGTCAAATTTAAATCCAGCACAGCAAATCAGTGTGGTGAAGTAAAGGTGAAACGGATTCTTTATCAGAGGAATAATCTGCAGATATTATGGATTCTTTCATCCTTTAAGGCAAATTTATTAGCTACTTTGAAAGGATTTTATCTCAAAAGTGATGTATCATTTGTCTCCACCGGTCCTGATCTCAGCATCAATGAAGTTCAGGTGTGCACTGAAAGGCAAGACACAAGAGTACTGTTTTAAGTTTATCAGATGAGTTATAGCTCCCATCTTTGTGCCATATAACAATGATTTGCATGACAGGCCTGCAACGGTCGATGAGGTCACCGGCCAGGGGTTTTAAAGCAAGACTGCTTATGTTTAAAGGTAATAAATATTTCCATGACAAGACGAGAGAGGAAATGACAGATGGTAGGAGGTAAGATTTTTTTTCCTTCTCAATGCCATGTGTGCCTTCTATCAAAATCTGTCCTTTGAAAGGGTGACCGAAGAAGTAAAGTGGTTCAACTCTGGCTCAGAAACGGAAAAAGAAGAAAAAAGTTTTTCTCTCACAGGGCTCTTTCATAACCATTAATGGTGTGATGACACCGCCGGATATTCAGATTGATTTACCATCGTCTGGGGGTCACTTGGCCTGCGCTGAAGTCTCCCATACCAAAGATTAATTTGTATCCTTAATGAAAGGCTTCCTGCCCCAACATTTCTTAAGACCAAAATCCACCTATTTAATACATCCCTTTGATTGCTGTAATGTAACGCATATGTCACTGGCAAGGAAAGAATATAAAATCTCCAGCTCTGAACTTCTTTTTTTTCCCAAAAATTTGTACCCACTGTTTGTCTAGAAAGTTTTGACCCCAACGTATTACAGCAGACGAGTCAACAGATTAGAAGCAAAGACCCCAATAAAAAAACAGAATTCCATACAGTTATACCACTTATACCATAAGGGCTCTGTGTTACTCAATTACCCTCCCATAATGCTATAACTGATGCCGACATATTCACCCTGTGGAGTAGCTTGGGAGGTAACATGAAAGGAGTCATCAGTGGTGACCCTCACCAGGCCAAAAGCAGAGGAGGCATCAAAGCCACGGAATCGTTGTGCCTAAACTAAATCCACAATACTAGCCTGATTAGCGTGTCACAGGAAGTTGAAGGCCTCTATAATCAGCCTCCAAAGGTGATTACGCCCCCAAACCCCCCATGTCCCAGAGCCGAGGCGTACATGTGGTAGCGAAAGTCTCAGTCCGGCAAACAGGTCTTTTAGCTCTCGTCGCCAAATAGATGTAGACACAGTGTGACAGTGAAGCATGAGGTTATGGTTTCTAATCATAGCTCCAGAGGAAGCTAACGGGTGCAGGCCGATTAGTTGAAGATGGGAGTGGGGGTGGCTTGTAAAGGAAACCCCCCAGAGTTCACCAGACTCCGCTCACCTTCGACCCAATGGGGATGATGACCTCTATATTTCCACAGTGATTCATTTCCTCCCAAACCCCACAACACCCCCCTGCTTGTATGTGCACAAAGAACATGCCTGTTGCTATGGAGGAAGCCGTAGACGTAGGATGGATCTACCGGAGGCTTCCAAAGATGTGCCATCAACCTCCGGGGTAAGAATGGTGTCGGCCGAGGCTGATAGTCAAAGCCTGGATTGGAGGTGATCCAGAGAGGGGGAGGCAGGAGAAGGGGTGGGAGGGTAATCTGTTGAATTACTTTAGGCTGATTGTGACAAAAAAAGGGCCTTGAGGTGCAATTAAATGTGTCACTAAATGGTCCAGAAGGGAACATCTAATGAGGTAAAGATGTCACCAAAAACAGACGTGTTGTCTGCGGTGATCATTAGTTCTGATCATGGATGTGACATACGTGATTGAACCATGACTCAGATGGAATAACAAGTGGAATAGCAGACTGAGGCTTTTACTTGAATCAGATTTAACCCATAAACAAAAACCTGAATTCTATAAGACCTCGAAATCTGACAGCAACATCATTCAAGTCAGAATGCAAAAAAACAAAACTTGACAGCGATGGACGGGTGAAACGTTCCAGTTACAAGGAGGAGAAGGGAATCAGAAGGCCTTGCAAGAAACACTTGTAACTTACGGGAAACTAACAAAATTAATTCTCGATCCTCATTCTAGACGTGCGTCATCCTCCTTTAAGATTTACAGCTGACGCTGTACACAACTTCCCTTCCTGCTTGTCAGGACAAGAGCCCTATCAACCTTCTTGTTTATTAAAGCATCTAAGATCTACAGATTGATTACCAATGCAGGCTAATAATAAGACAAACTCCTCACCCTTGGATTACTGAGGAGAAGACACAACAATAGTCTCCATGGTGGATTTTGCAGGAAAGCCAAAGTAATTAAAGGATTTTCCACCGAACTGAGAAAGATCATATGCCAGATTAAAATGGAGCATCCTGGCATTATTGTGGAGTTAACAAAAACATCTCTGACGCAGAGTTAGTCACGGTAACTCTTTTACATGCATATTATGTAAACGCTAACCTGTCTTTAGTCCTCATAGCTCTGGAGGTGCGAGCCTGTTGTTTCTCAACTGATGTTGTTGTTGCCTAGACCTGCTCATGCACCAATTCAGTTAGTGGGAAGCAGCAGCGGATATGATCCAAGGTTATGAACCTGAGGACATCAGCCCCTTCCGATAACATCCGGCTGTTGTCCTTGGCCAAGTCCAGCACCACACAACCAAGGTTACAATGGAGCAACATGTCTGATACTAATATGGTCAAGGTTGAAACATCGTGTTCGTAACTGGAACATTTATAACCAAGAAATTGGAGGCAACAAGAACAGTAATCACAGAAAGAGCTTAGGATGTTTTTTTTTTTCTTCATGAAGACAGTCATTAGGTGGAGAGACTGCAGACACTGCTGTTGCCTCTTGGAATAAATTTTATTTCCTCCTTTTGATCCTGAATGGTTCTCTGAAATTTCATTTTGGCTCAGAAATAATGGAAAGTAGGTGAGAGCTGGGATTGCAGAAGGAGAGGATAGACATTGGCTTGTCGAGTGGAACGTGATTTAAGTCTAGAGCTTACCTCACATGGACTCGCTTATAGTGAAGGTGGCACAGTGTTTGGTGTAGTCCTTAGAGGCAGATCATGAAAATGACAGCTGCAAATAAATATCAGGTTAGCATTGTTTATTAGCCTCATTAAGTCGTTGATTCGGTTTCTGAAATTCAACCACCCGGAGATTCATTCATATGTATTTCGATTGAACGGTTGATGTATATTCTATCATGCATTACAATAAAAAAAGCAAGTGTTGCAAGGCAGACTTTTTGATATTGAAATTGAGACTCTTGATGGCTGATTTGATGCCATTAAGTAATGTTTCCCAGCAAAGAAAACTGTTCCCCTCGGGTGCCTCGTTTTTACTGCAATCTGGCTGATTAGATGAACTAGTCTAGTATTTATGAGGATGGGGTATGTTTGATCTGTTGGCTTCAATACATAAAGATGATGAGGAAGTGGGTGGAGATGGAGGGAGTTGAAGGAGCGAGCAGAGGATGCATCCGGTGACTGAGTCAGCGAGAAGCAGAAAAGGAGGTCGCTGTAGATAACAGGGATTTTAAAAAAAAAACAGAGATTGGAGAAGGGGTGAGAGGGTGACAGAGCGGGTGATGTGGGTGGGAAAGCACAGGATTACTACTGTACCATGTGTCTGATTGCAGGTTATTAAACAGAGACCACACCCCATCGTCATCAGTCGACGTGTCTCCAAGTCTGTTTTCTCAGATCCGTGTCCTTGTCCCCCCTTGACCCTATTTTTAATTCTACATTGCCGTTTCACTTTTTCTGACTCATTCTCATTATGTCAGGCCAGGACATGGATCCAACGCGTTGATATGAATTTTTGCGATTCATTACTCATCAGACACCTTTGCTTTTTCCAACCCTACTTTCCTGTGTATGGGACACATTTCCATTCCTCCGGTGGTCTCCTCAGAGTGTGTGTGTGCACCGCACAACCACCTCCTTGCTTAAGACTGGTCCAAACAAAACCACAGCTTTTTTTTTTTTTAATCACAAATTCAAACTGTGCTTTGCACCCCTAATCCCCCTTAATATTTTACTCCCCAGAACAAAAGACCATGCATAAAACAGCATGCAGTTAACAAGCCAGACATATGATAAACAACATGCTCCCAATGTGTCCCCATGGCTATTTATGATGTATAAATAAGATGCAAAACACCATTAATTAAACATAGCAGTCTCCTAAGTCTGCTGCTGGGTGATAGTTTAAGGGAAGGAGGCTGTTAAAACAGTGCCACCAACAGTGAGGAGCCAGGACATTAAGGGAGCCCACACAAGCTGTAGGTTGTCTGCCCCCAGGGGGGACGCTGAAGCCCATCACCAAGCATCCGTGTTTACATGCATTCCTGACTGGGATGCATCCATTACACTGTCGGGGCAACTGCACAGAAACTCAACCATGTGAAGAAAAACGGGATCATCACTGCAACGTCAGGCCAAGTGTAGGACGGAAAAACCGATTACCTCACGTGTTCGCTACAAGAAGCCATAAGCCACATGTCGAGAGTAAAAATTAACTCCATAATGTTTACCGTGGTCCCTCAACACTGTTTGTCTCAACAGAGGAAAATCTTAGTTACATTATGTGGTGCTTTAACACAAGGATTAAGTAAAATCTTTTGTTGTTTTGTGGAAAATCTGTTAACGTCCAGCTAGAAACGAATCAAGTGTTCAGACAAAAATTGAAAAACATTCAAGTCCAGCGTCTGCGGCCGTTACCGAAGTCCATCCAATCATTTCACATGGGCCAAATGAAATTTGCATGAATCGCCCACCCACATTCACTCGACTTGTTCGCTCAAGATTTATTCAGGAAGATGCTTTCAAAGTCCAACTTCCTCTCGCATTGGTTTCTCCAGTTTTGTATAACTCCAGGTTTGCTGAACTGTTCCTTCTTCAGCACAGGTCCATTAACTAAAAGGTTCAGGTCTGACCTGTGAATTTTAGCTCACTGGAAGCTAGCACTAATTTTCAGGATTGTGTTGCAGTCAAGTCATAAAATATGGTCTCGTCTATCTCATTACCTCCTCTTGCGTTGTCTTCAGTATTTGAATAAATCTGTTGAGTGGGCTGAAGACTCATTTGTTGTGGAAGTAGAAAAACTAAATGAATAAAATTTGAATTGCAGACACTGATTTCAGCACTTTCTCTCAATGCATCTTTATCTCACACACACACATACATATGGTGTAAATGCACACACACACACACACACACACACCAGTCAAACCGGACCTGTAATGCAGCTCATATGGTTTGCAGGTTAGTCATATTGTTAAGAGACATAACACTTATCTCTTCTCCACATCTGAAGCTTGAAAAGCGGCGAGCGCCTGCTCATCTCCAAAATAGCCTCCAACAGGGCCAGAGTTAGAAGAGAAAGGATGCCAGCCCAGCCACAACTAATCATCATGTGATGAATCATTTGAGCTGAAGCCCTTAACTGTGGCTAAAGGATCACAGATTGCAGCTCTTGTCTCATGGGGCCCCTGCATCTTCTTGATTTACTGTACGCGGACTTAAAGTACAGACCGTGCCTTCTGATCTGCTGCAACCTTATTTCCAAATCCATGTGGGCAACCGAAGGTGGACTCGAGGCAGGGAGAAACAGATGTAAAAATGCAACTCTTCAGAAGCAACGGGAGAGACACATGAAAGGAGGAATGTAAAAATGTGACAATTAGCTTTTGAGCGGTTGCGTCATTAGCCCAAATCTGTCCGTCAGCGAGCCTTTGAAGGAGACACCAACGATGAGGGCTGATCGTGAAATACTGAGCGAGAAGGAAGCATTGGTGTGCCGGAATTTGTCTTCCAACATTTCTTTTACCTTGTTGGTACCTCAATGCCGTATGGAAAATTATCAGGTGATGCTTTCACAAACACCAAGACTCTGACGTGCAACCTTACATCCCTCTGTTAATGATTGGGGGACACTGCGATGCATGCAGACATCATGCAGCAAACAGCAACCGGAGACGCGCTGACGCAAAGCCAGGATCACGAGAAGCGTCGACAAATAGGTCGGGCTTCGCCGCTCTACCTTACAAGCACGCGCCAGCTGCGAGATGTTAGCATATAAAACCTATGAACCCGCTAAGTGGTAAGGTGATGCTGGGCCGCTAGCTGAAATGGAAACTGCAAGCAGGGTAAACATTTACACAGGCTTGATGAGACCTTTAGCATCTGGCGCAGGGCCTGAGCCACATATTCCAATCACGTGACCCCCTCCCCCCATGCTGTGAGCTGACTCCCAACCTGGTTAGGGGTACCCCATTCATTGAACTTAAAAAAGGAAGGAGATGTTTAATTATAGACCTTCTTGAGCTGAGGGTTCAGCTAAATTTTTATTGAATGTCAGAAAAGAAGAATGCAGTGAATGTGATGTAGAGACTTTCCAAATTTATCATAAGAGAAGATTAAATTCTAGTAATTATTTAATTACGCGACGGAGAGAAGCTGGAGGCTGCCCGACAGCCCCTAACAGACAGATGTTGTAATACCAGATGGCAGATTGACAAAAACTAAATTTGCAGCAACATGTACGTCTATTTATTCTCCACCCATAGGCTTTTCTAAAGATTAATTAGATTCAGGTTTTTTTTTTAGGTTGAGGGTTCAATCTCTGCGGCGAGGAATGGGGAATGAAAGTGAGCCGAAAAATAGAAGTAGCCTTTCCCCACAGGGAGAAAAGATGTTTGGTCTCGAAATTTAAAAAAAAAAAAAACCTTTTATATCCCCGGAATGAAAAGGAAGCGACTTGATGTGAAGGTTTTGTCTCATTTGTTGTGGGCCATTCCCCTTCATGTGGAGTCCTAGAATCCAGTTCTACACACTCGTATATGTAAAGAAAAAACCACATTACTGGATTTAATCAAGGACGAAAAAAACCCGAACAGACGCTCAACAACGTCCCTTTCCGAACTGTGTAGAAAAAGAATAGAATTCAAGCCGAACACAACAGCAGACGGATATGGCAGCGTTTTTTCTTTACTTCTGTTCCAATGTGAAGTTTTTTTTAAATCTTTGAATCCTCACTTCCTCCGTGATGAAAACATTACACACCTTCAAGTCTCCAGTGGGTAAAAAAAAAAAAAGGCTGTTTTTCTCACTTGAACATCACTGGAGAATCCACAGGCTACATCTCTGTCCCGCATATTGAGCTTTCAGTATTACTCACTATCTGATGACTGAATACTGGATCCGAACTTTTTTTTTTTTTTTGGCAGGGAGACGCTTAAGTCTCAAAGCACAGCTAATCTATCACGGAGTTGTAGCATGATGTAAAGCAGCCTTTTACGAGGAACTGATACGTTGCACCCATGCCACATGGGGTTTCACCTTCATGCACAGCTGGAATGAACTGGTGAATCAGGGGGAATGAAATAAATGGATTTTTACTGGAGTGTGCACATGTATACAAGCGGAAAAAAAAAATAAAAAAAGTGTGCTTGCATGTGCAGGAGCTGAAAGAGAATCCGAATCACACGAGTCTGTGTGTGTGTGTGTGTGTGTGTGTGTGTGTGTGTGTGTGTGTGTGTGTGTGCGCAAAATGTGTGTATAAGTGATAGCGTGGTAATTATCGTTCAACAGTGAGAAATTATATTGAGATTGGATCTAATTGTATAAAGAAATTCAATATCACAGTATTTATTTTAGATTTAACTTTACTGAGAGCTCAGAATTGTGATATACGCTGGATTTACAGAACAGATCTGTGACAAGGAGGCTGGGGTAAAGGTATTAAACCTGGGCAGCAGAAACTAAGGGGGGGATGTTGGGGGCAATCTGATATGGAGCTTCCTCTAATCAGCCAGAGGCTCAACATTTCCTCAGGCCAACAGGATGTAGAATTTTTTTTAGAAATCACTCCCTCACTCACTCAGGAAGAAGAAGAGAGAAGGACCGAGGGAGACGTAAAGTGGGTGGGGGTGGTTAGACAGCCAGGGGCATCTAAATAAACACAAACCAGATGCAGAACATGCAGAACACGTGTGTGAACATGAAACAGGAGTGTGTGGATAAAGGCTTTCGGTAATATGTTTAGGGGACTGACAAGTCTGATGATTCGGAGGGTGTCCTGCTGCACTTTTATCTCAGCCAGGGTCAGGTTGACCTTGGGATATATTGTAATACGTCAGAATGTGAGAACATTGTGTTTGGTTCCCGTTTGATGGTGAGGAGTTGGATTTTACGGTTGAGGTCTCCTTTGTTATCAGCTGAGGGGGAATCCAAATCCTCCTCCGCTATCTTCTGTGGTGAAAATCAATCTACCTACCTAATACTTTTCTTTCAATTTGGTTGGAGGACAGGATTCATAAAGGGATTCCTTTGTGAATCAACCGACTCTCTCAAACACTCCTTCGGAAAGTTGGAGCATGATCGATAGGGCCAAAAAGACGGTAAACCATTGGTCAGGATGTAGCCAGAGGAAACACTGCTGGGGGTCAGCTATAGTCCCAACAAGAACACTGATCATCCACCCAAATCATGTAGTTGGCCGCTTTGGTTGGCCGCATCCAACCAAAGTCTCCCTCAGGATGGAGTCAGTTTTATCTGGTGAGCTGGAGATTCAAAGGCCAGTGGAGTGAAACGATCTCAACATACTTTCCAACTTTAAATGGGGATAAAGTCCGGTTCCAAATAAAATCAGAACATGTTCCACGTCTGGATGAAATCCCTGAAATGACATCATCTGACCAGACATTTCCGATAAATCTGCATTATTAATCGCTCATCCTGTTTTTCATTAGGTTGATTTTATGACCACTATTGATAGTTGACTAAAATGCACACGTTTCATCAACTAAAACCAGAATACATCTGAGTAACTAAATTAACACTTTCTCATCCAAACCTACATCAACACGTCTACCTCCATATCTCCTCAACCAAGACTCAAAAGCCCTCTAAGGGCCTGGAACCAGTCATTCGGTTTATTAAGATGTTAACTTTCAGCCTGATCACATCTAACCTTTGATATATGATTGAGAAAATGTTTGCTGAGTGATCTCCTACAGTAATAGAGGCTGCCGGGGTAGATGCTCCTCACTGCTGCTGCCTCCGTCCTTCTTGTGGTTCCCAACACCAGACCAGAGAAGATCTGAACCGCTGTCAAACAGCAACTTGACAGACAGATAGACGGAGACCCACGGCTGTAATTTCTTCTCTGTCTCGAAGCACTTCTGTTTGCTTGTTTTCTACTGAGGTTAGCTGCAGAACTAATAATGATGTCACTGGTAGAGTAATAGCTACCGCAAGAGAAGACAGATCTCCCGATGAGAGCAACCGAGTTCTATTCCGCGGTATTCTGAGCAAAGGGTGTGGCGAGGGTGTTGCGAGGCGCATGTTTTCTACCAACCGGCGAAACAAGCAACCATCCAGCCCCACCCTTCATCCCTTTCAGAGAGCCCCGCGGTAATGGCCCTCAAAAAAGTGTTTGAAATAGTTGGAGGGATGACACACAGGAAAAAGAATGGCAGAGCCAAAGTAGCATGAAATAAACAGACCTCGAGGAGAGACAGAGACCAGAGAGCAATTTGTTTTCCCTTCTGCGAATTATAGGCCCGAGCCAGCCACTGTCTCTAAATGGGAACCAGTTCGGTTCTGCCCAGACGCCACTCTTCGGGCACAATAAGTGATTTGAGCTGAGGCAAACGGCAGCCAAAACCCCATGTCTCTGGGCTAGGAGGACCGCCTGAAAAATTCCTGGGTGCTCCTATTAAAACAAGCTTTGAAAAGACTTCTGTAAGTGAACAAAGAAAATGTCACCATAATGTAATACAGCAACAGACCTGGGGTTGCAGAGGCTACACGTTTCACGGCATCAAATTCGACGGTCATCATTCCATGTACGTTTGCGTTTTACTAGTTTTATTGAACCAGACAGAGAATCTCCGTTACTCCTCGACTGCCTGTCAAGTCAGACATGCATGCAGGAGAAGGGATGGCAGAGAGAAGCCATCATTGACAGATATCCTTGATCTCCATCCACCAAAAAAGAACAAATAATCAGTACTGGGACTGCTTTTAATTATCAGGAAACCAACAAAGATTTATCCTCCAGGACGGATTCAAAAGTTCTTATAAAATATGGGGCCAATTTCTCTTCCAAAGGAGGGAACAAGTCCAGTTTGTTCACCCATCTTAGCAAGCATCATTCCTTTGTGCTGCTCAAGTATGTATCCCGTTCTTGACTTTAATGGCGAACAATAGAAACGGGTCAACTAAGACCATTCAGGACTCAAGGGAGCAAAATGGTTGAAGTCGGTCAGTTTGTTCTCAAATGAAACTAAAGTCTGCGGCTGCAGTTTTCCTGCAGCTTCTACAGTTTCTTAACAGTTATTGAGGTAAACAGCCACAGATGTTTCTCTGTAGGATCCTTTCCATGTTGTCAGACACTTAATAACAATATGAGCCTCTAAGTGGCAAAAACAAGTGTCTTATGTTTATGCGCATTCCTTCCCCATAGGATAATGTTGAATTGCTGTTGTCTGATTTAATGTCCTAACAATACTCAACCAATTTTGTTCATTTAAAATAAAATAAAAAAGAAGCTTCCAAACAGATGGGATTTTATGACTCAGGTAAGAAAAAATATCCAGGAGTTTCCATCTTAACAGGAATCATAGAATAAGCTAATAATGAGGCTGGAGCCAATCAGAGATGACTGGGAAGCAGGCGTGCTTCAGGTCACGGGTCATCATTTTTGGTGGTGGGAGGAAGCCAAAGAGTCCGAAGGGAACCCACGTAGATCCCATATGGAAAAGTTCAGGTTCCTTAAGTTGATTTGAACCCAAGTCCTTTATTCTGATCTGGTATTCTCTTGTTCGTGGCAACACTGGACAAAACTGGACTCACCCCGTTAAAGCCTTCGGATCACATCCCAGAATCATTCCCCATGCAGTTCAGCTCTCGTGCCTTTACGGATTTCATCTCCTCTCTTTTATCACATAAACCTGGTTCAGCTGGTCTGACCCTCCAAAACCATTTCAATCGCTTTAAAGTTGGAAAGTCCAGTTCCTTTCGTTTTTGATTTCCTATCCCTTCTGCGAAAGACTTCCATATGTCTTGAAGACATTTTCACGAAATTTTAATGCATGGGATTGCAAATGTGATGGCGGTCTGCATGTAGTATTTGAGGTCAAAAAACCTCACTGCAGAAATGATTGAAGTCATGCCCTACGAGAATACTGTGTGCTAGACACTTTTTCTATTATTTCATATAAGCATGATGAATATTATTTACTTCGGTTATTGGCATAAAGGATTTAGGTGAGTCATTGGCTGGGTAGAACAACTGCAGTTCTGCCAAGGGAGCATATCATTGCATCCATTTATAACAGTGTGCACATATAATAAAGTTCTGTCTGATCAAACACATACCGACCCGTCACGGGCGCTGATGTCTACACCATCATGACAGAGACAAAGTGTCATGTGGAGGAAAAAAAAAAACAAGAAAAAGCAGTCTCTGGTCACTGATGTCAACAAGAAAAAGAACCCCACAGCATCAAATTAAAGATATTAAAATGGTTTTTCTTTTAACTACATGGGTGTTTCTCAGCATGTGGACACTAGAGGAACGGGCAGAATTTTCGACTCCAGGCCGTGCCACAAATGACTTCAACCAATCACAGCTGCTCGCTTGGGTTTTCCGCTCACATCCCGTGCTCCTGTGGCCACTTAGCTCATCTTGTCCTCTGGAAAGAGATACTTATTCAAATGGATTAATCACCAGAGGGGTCCACTTTGAAGGAGCGCACACAGATGAAATGAAGGAGCAGGGAGAGACGGGTGGAGGAAAGTGGATGTGAGAGGATAAGATGCTGTGCAGTGGCCAAGGCAGCAGGGAGGATTTCTATAGCAGGCTGTTGGCAGGATTGCGTGGCTTAAGATTCCTGGCATGGTCTGTGTGTCTTTAGGGGACCGTCTTTGCGTGCTCACAATATTAAGGTGGGCCAAGACCCTCAGAATCCCTCCCATATGCTCCCCCTCTCTCTACCCAGCAGCACCCTATGTCTCAGCCAAGGCACACAATCTGTCCCAATTGTTGGTCCCTCATTTAATCTTCAATATTGGCCTCACCAAATTTCCGTGGGTCTGGACTCTGGATTGCAAACCACATGAGCCCCACCTGTCTTTACCTCCTGATTATAAATTTATTTCTTCTCTTTCTTTTCTTTTTTTTTTTTTTGATGAATTACATCAAATGCATCCAGCAGCTCTGAGGCAGGTTTGATGTTACAAATCACAAAGTCACCTTGTGTTGCTGGATTTTAAAGAGATTAACAGAGAAGAGCTTCATCACAGAGCTTTTGCTTTTGGTTCTTCGACAGCACAAACTTTCCACGTCCTTGGTTTTTTTGGGTTTTTAAAAAAAATCAGGTTTGCATGTTGGTTTTAAAGTCCATCCATCATTCAGCGGGGGTGGGACATCACAGCCCTTCACCATGCCAAAGCCAGAGCCAGGCAGTCTGTTGCTGTAGTTCACCGCGATTCACAACTATATCGGAGATTCTTTGATTGTTGTGGGGCTCAGTCCATCCCATTGATGACCCAATAATGACCCAACACATCTGACCAGTGCTGCCTTGACTACATGTCAGTAAAAACTAGGGGATTCACTAAATGCTGTTGGATATTCCCCTGACATGAAGATGCCTTTTCATCCATTTTTTTTTTCTTTCTGAAAGTATGTCACATACTATAAATACTAGCTACCATACAGTGCAGTAAAAGTTCTCTGAATTTTCCAATGAGAATCCCATATAGGAAGCAAATTGAGGTTTAGCTCATTTAGGAACTGGGAATGAAACTGTCAATCTTCCAATAGGTGGACAATCACCCTATTGATGAAGCCAAGCAAACATGGTTTTCTTTTTATTGGCTTTATTGTGACGTAGCAACGGCGGAAGAATTAGCAGGGAGTCTGGTTGTAGGGTAAAGATTTCAAGATTCCATTTTTTGTCCAATTAGGAATACAAACTGTCTTCACAAAGACAAAAATAGACAAGATGAAACTACAAGATGGTCAAATCGGCAAATAGTTAACACCTTTGATCATCGCACACAAAGATATGTGTGTCCTAAAAATAGACCATCCAAACTTTTGCCATATTAGAAAATAAAAAGTTTTAAAGGGCGCTTATGAAAACTCATCATCAAAGAAACCGTGGTCGCATGTTTACTCATGATTAAAAGCTATTGCTGTGCAAACGGTCAAAGTATTAAAAAAGAAAAGTATGACAAATATACCTTGTCAGACAAACACTAGTGCTCTGTCCCCGCTGGGATCGTTGTTTACCGAACGCAGCAAGGCAAGTTGTGTTTGTCTTTGGAGATGATGGTGGCGTAATAGACTCGAAGGACAACAAACAGTCTCACAGCAGAGAATCCAAAAGGGGTAATGAGTAACCACCTGTCAAACATTGGGGAATACGGCCCGGGGTGGGGACGCACTTTGTTTTCTTTTGCTTCACCAGCCTCTGGCTCCAGCCTTGTGCCGTGCCATGTTGAAATACTTCCTCTGCTTTTTTACATGCGTTCATCAGACTCTGAGCGGTCATTAATCACAGCAATCCTGTTGGACAAAACCTCTGCGAAACAGAGGGAGAAGATTTCATGATGGTTTATTGGAAGGAGAGCTCAAAAGACATGAATGTTACAGAAGATGCAGGGGCACGGAGACACAAATAAAGAGACCACAAGAACACACGTGCGCACAGATCAGTGAGATGCGGTATCTCCGCACGTCTTGCAAGCGAAAAAAGCTTTGTCAATGATGAAACATAGAGAATATATCAGAGGGAAGATCGTCCTATCTTTGACAGACATCTTGCCATCATTTTTGATGTGGCGTGTTTGGGTTTCAATCTTTCGGGGAGCCTCCAACGTAATTCAAACAATACTACGCCAGCTACCATTGACGTGATCAGGCCTGACACAAGTAAGACAGAGTCTAGGGGAGTAATGGCTAGACTTTACAGAGTCTGACGGTGAAGCTCATTTTAAAAGCTTTGAGATGACTTCCCCATGAGTTGAGAGGATAGAATTCGAAATGGTAAAGTCTGCACTCGTGCTGACACGCCACGCCGTTTCAATTCCGAGTAGGGCGTTGTTCGGTCTGGAGTCAAGGGCAGCAAAACTTTTTATGCTCTAAACCTGATGTAGGGGTTTTGTTGAAAACCACTCATCCGATGCATTATTTCATGTTAAACTGTCAATTAAATGTTTACGGTCTGACACTAGAGGAAACCGCAAATCCTCAACCTCATCTTGAATTCATGGCATAGTTTGTGAGATGCATAAATACTTGTATAATAAAGTCCAGACATATTTTTTAACAATGTGCCGTAATATCTTTAATGTCCACTCACTGGATGACCTCTTTTAAATGGCGGCGCCGCATCTAGGTCACCTTTAATACGTAAAAGGACGAGCAATGGGTCTGTATTACGAAGGTTCTACTGATATGAGGAGACAAACCCAGAGACACAAGGTGGAAGACCAAAAAAGGAAAATAATCCTTAAAAAAAAAAGAACACAGTCGGTTTAGGAGACACACCACATCAATCCAGAGCAGAATCTGCCACAAAGCCGATACCTCACAGCTCATTTACCTCCAACGCCATTTTTCATTTCAGGAATCCTTGACAGCCAGTCAAAAACAAGCACGATGTTCTCTCATAGTTGGTCATTCTGCAATATTTAAGGTCTAAATATAATTTTTTTAAATCTTAACAGCAGCAAATTGTCAAAATCCCTCCATTATTTGTTTTAGCTATCCATAGCAATGATCAAACACTAGTATAAATAAAGAAAAAAACCTGAAGTTTCCGTTTTATCTCTTCTGAAATAGGAAAGTAAAAACTTTATCATACTTCAAATGAACACACACACATGCACGAGATGATAGCACCCCAGGTAGCATCAGTACCTTTTTCATCCTATGTGGAATGACAAATGAAATCGCTCTACTTTTAGCATTTACAATATTGGTCAAAAAAGAATGTGAAATATATCGGTTTCCTCCCTCGGGATAAGTTCTCAATCAAATGCGGAAAAACGAATAGATTTTCCAGGGGAAAAAGTACCCCTAAAAAAAAAATCTTTCTGGCACTGTCATTTGTGGCAAACCCCATTCGCCAAACAGGTTAAAGAAAAATCCATAAATTGTCTGTTAATACCATTTGCCTCATGGTCGTGGAGTACGTTAGCGAAATGTCTCCGGCGCCCCAAGGGTCGGATCACAATGAAACCCTAAAACATGTAAGTTGCACAAAAAAAATGCATTAAATTCTTTTTTTTTTTGGAATCCACAGTTGTGTGTCACGTTTAGCGTACTGATCACGTTTGTGTCTTTTCACAGGTGAGTGTGTGTAGGAGAAAAGAGCTCCTTGGGCGCTTTTCATGGCCCTTAACGTTCCTACCTTTAAAACTGTAAGCTATATATATTACTGGCACCATTAAAATCTGCGCTGTAACTCAGGAGATGATCCAACAGCATTACATCCAGCCCACCCAGCAGAAATATACCCCCTTTAACGATGGAAATGGAAGAAAAGAATGATCAAACTGCCGTTGGGTTTTAGACCATGCAGCGCCTTTGATACGGCCCAGTCGACTGTAGCAAAGACTGAAAGATCCCATTTTGCTCTGAGGAGAAAATAATGCAAACCAGGCGCAGGAGGGGGGAGAGTGAGCGAGGGAGGGAGGGAGGGAGGGAAGGATGGGAGTTCACATACGTATTGGAGATCGGCCACGGCTTCGGCGAGATGAAGACATGGAGATGCTGCATGGAATTCTGGGAAGCGTCGGTAATGACAGGTAGCGACGGGAGCGAGCGCCACACAATTCATCTCTATTAACTCCCATTCACCTTTCCTTTGAACTGTCATATCGCCTGATGGAGTCTGTCCATGTGTTGGCTAAGCACCATAGGTCTGTGTATACAGTACCTACTGTGTGTGTGTGTGTGTGTGTGTGTGTGTGTGTGTGTGTGTGTGTGTGTGTGTGTGTGTGTGTGTGTGTGTGTGTGTGTGTGTGTGTGTGTGTGTGTGTGTCCCGCGGCTGCGGTCAGCCATCTGAATATAATTCGATAATGACTCTTCTGGAAAGAAAAAAGAAATGCCACAAATGAATAACACACACGTCAAGAATGAATGCATTAATATATATTTCTAGGCAGATTATACCTTCACCTTTTCATGCTTTTGCTGTTTGACTCCCCTTTTTTGTTCTGTTATTATTGCTTCTTGCCTTAGCTATTCATTTTTTGCTAAAACAAGATTTCAGGCTTTCAGTTCAAATGCAAATATCTGTATATGCATCTGTAGAATTGTGTTCCAATAAAATGTGCTGCAAGAAGCCTTTAGAAATCATTTGAGATTTTGAAGAAGAAATGTTACTGGAAATAGTTCTATAAAACCACATCAAATCAGCATAAATTAAGTTAAGCATTTATAGTTAGTTCAATCTACTCTTTTGACATAATGTGACATTTAAATGGGTTTGTATAAATGCTTTGTAGCTTTATGACGTATTATAAAGGGTAAACTTTTGCTATATTACATATCAAATACAACTTTTTTCTATAATAATGGATTACTGGTAGAATTCCATATAGTTTAGCTGTGGGTTACACCTCAAACGTCTGCTGCAAAGTCTCCTCTGTCTTCATGATGTTTGTATGAATTTCAATTTGCTGGTCTGAGAAAGATGTCAAGGTCACAAATGACGACTAACGTTTGTCTTAGCTTCCAACAAGCGACCAGAATCAAACAATTTCACTTTGATCCTGGGAAAAAAAACAGTTAAAATCTCAAGATATTTTCTGTGAATTTACAAATTTATACAATTTGAGTAGAAAGAAGGAGAAGTCCTTGGTGGCAAGAGGCCAACCAATCAAAGACTTGTGAAAACATCTGAAGGTTACTTGATTATGGATTATCACACTGGGATTTTAAATGTTTAAAACTACTCAACACTTCCAATCTCAGAATTGTCTGTTGTTCCAGTCCCTCTAGAGTACGGCTCAGATGAGGACCCAAAATGCCCTCTAATGCAGTGTGTCTGAACAGCGTCTGCAGTCAGAAAGATGATGATGTGTTATTTGGATCAGTAGTTGGGCTGAGTGATGATCCCTGTGAACCATGATGGCCTCTTTTTTCCCCCCACCGGACCCAACGAACAGGAGCCTAATGATCTCCGAGACCAGATGAGACGCATCACGCTAAAGCCTCCTGTGTCGAATCTCACTGACACACACACAAGAGCGAACACACAAGCGCAATTAGAAGCACATGTACGCGAGAACACAACGGAGGGCTCATACTGTAAGCTTAGCGAGGACTTGGACGCTGATGTTTTGCACCTGTGTTGAGGACTGCGGTAGTTAGCGTTACGTAATCCGGATATTTACCCTTGACTGTGAGACGGGCAGCTCTGACGGGGCTGGAATCACCGTCGGTGGTGAACACGGGTCTTCCTGTTTAAGAAAAAGTACAGATATCTTTGGGGTATAGTGCCCCCAACTCCAGACATTCACTGTCTGCCTGCTCATCCGCTCCCCCAGGGATGTCACTTCATTCATCATCCGACTGCACTCCAGGCAGCTCCGCTTAGCAGCTTTCTTCAGTTACAATCAGGCTCCTGAGCCCCTGATGACTAAGCCAGACCCTGCAAAGACAGTAGCTCCTCCATTGGCTCCGACAACACCCTATCTTGTGAGCATCTGCCAATGCAAAGTTCGTAAACTTGCTCAGACAGAATATAGAGCAACCTTCTTATTCTCATCATCATTCCATTCCCGTCTTCTGCTCAGCTGGTCCCCAGATCCCTCATTAATCTTGGAATAATAAATACTATTAATAGCCATCATTGCCAGATTGTTGTTTGGAGCCATTTGCCTGCCTAGCCCTCATTCCTTTTGTTTTTTGTTTGGATGGAGAAGTTAGACGAAATCCCTGACCTGTCATACTAAAAGCCCTGAAAGTTCTGTGGTTGTGTTTGTCAGGAGGTGATTCAAAGTCACCAATCCAGCGAGCCCCCCCCCCTCCCCCTCCCCAGGAGGCAAACCCAAACAAGAAGAAGATTTACAGATAGCTTGGATGAAGAGAATAAAGAGGTTGGAGACGGTCTAGTTTTGAAGTCAGACACTCCAGTGATGCATTTTCTCAGCGTGACATATTTCAGCGAGATCATGAAAAAGCAAACCGATACAGATTCTGACATTTTCTATCTTGAGGTTTGATTGGTTGATGATAAAAATAAACTCAAGTAGAACGTATTGAATGTGGAAAAAGAAAAGCACTCAAGGAATCTGTATTGGAGCATCACCAAAGGAATTTTTACTTGGTATCATCCCAGTTTTATTTACCCATGATTCTTCTCATGTAGAGACTCTGTAATGGTAAACATGACTTGAAATGTCCAAGGGGTATCTTTACCAATGCTGGCTTTAGAAGAAAGAAATTCACGTTATAATTCCTGAACTGGAAAGCTTGCCAAAGGGGTTGTTCTGTAGTTAAGAAACTTTCCGGGGAGGATTTGTATCCAAAAACACACAAAACAAAAATGTTCTTTATGTTGGTGGGTTTCCTGCTCGGGCTTATCAGGAAACTCTGAAGCAAGAAAATGATCTAATGATGCATGCTTCCATCAGCGACACTCAAATCTGAACAATTACAAAATAGATTCCAGGCCGTGGATTAGCTCACACAGTGGTAATGTGGCAATGATGGCAACGCGATTCAAATGATGCCAACATGAAGTCATACCTTCCGATTTCTTGATCTTAGAAAACGCCCCTTAACATTTGGAATCATGTGTTTACCGTCAATAGCTTGTGGAGTATCAACTAAAACACAATTTTTCATCGTGGTGGATACGGAACTATACATGGAATCAATTTGAATGATCAAAAAAAAAGAGTAAAAGTCCATTTTGCTTAACTGATTGTTGACTTGATGATAGTTGAAGTTTCACAAACATATGTGAGTAATGACCAGTCTGTTAGAAATTCATTACCTACTGGGTCACAACGGTGAATTGAAATGCTGCCATCTTCATCCGTAGCGATAAATGGTTCCTCCACCCACAGTGACCTTTTGTTTCCTTCTATGTGATGCAAGCTACAGACACATTTTCCTACCATTGTTTATGTCGTACAGCTTGAACTCCTATCAGAAACATCTTTGGAGAGATTGGGAAGAAATGAAAAACGGGGACTGCCGATGCGTGTGCACGCCGGTCGTTGTGGAGCAGATTTACCGGCTAAAGCCGCGATGGTTGGAAACAGCGGAAAGCACTTAGACCCTCCATCGTTCTAACCATGTGCTGTTGTATGGATGTTGACACCTCAGCTCAAACAGAATTACAGCAACAGACCAGAGGTCCAGATGCAGCCTGGATCAATACGAACAGTTCCTGCTCGTTTATTTTATCGTACTCTCTGCCTAGTACAAGGCTTCACATATTCCACTAGTTTTCTCTCTATTTTCGTCTTTGCCATAATTAGCTATTTATTTTATTTCCTCTTGCCTGGCTCTGAGACAAAAGTATCTGGCTCCATTTTCAATTGTCAAAAAGAGTGGGTAAATGCTTTGAGAAAGCGATGCTAACCCCATGACAACTTGTAATATGATGATTTATCGCACCCAGCCACGAGTGTGTGGGCATATGGACGTGCTCGACCGGCCTGGCAGGGAGTTGGTGTCAGCTCTACTTACCACATCTTTGCTATGATGAAGAAAAGATCTCATACCTTATCGATTGCTCTTAATGGCGTGCATGTGCAAGGGGAAAGTCAGCGAGTATCCACAACGACTAAACAAAATCTAAATCAATCATTTGAGGCAAAATCCGGTAAAAAATCTGTGGGTTTGGCCATTCACAACCCCAAAAATTCATAATAGAGACAATTACTCTTGCTCTGGCCGCCGCACCAGCAAACACTGGGATCCCCGTTCCCTCGCTCCAAGAATCGGCACCGTTCTTCTGCAGTTTCTTAGAAGCAAATCCAAAATGGCAAAGAGAGCTTGAAATTTAGCTACCGTAGATCTATTAGGTACCCACATTATTATATTTGGTTATTACGTTCTACTGAAATGATCCCCATGACTCGGGGCAGGGCAGCAGATGCAGGGTGAGTCTGGAGAAATAATTCCATTGGTAATTTACTAAATAAATAATGATAATGACCCCATATTTCAGACAATAACTTTTTCCAAGGTCTGCAGAAGCTCTTTTTTTGTCACATTTTATTGATTTTTGTGTGTATCTTATTACAAAAAAAAGAAAGAAATCATCAGCCAAAGCATGGGAACTGAGTGAAACATGCGCTTCTAGGTTTACGGACTTTGAGTCAATGTTTTTCTTGGATTTATCCTGATATGACAGCATCGTTTTTTATAAGCTTTTTATTAATGCTGGGACAGTGTTCTTTCCATCATGTCACCTGTGTTCCACTAGTGTGTTTTTTTAGTCTGAAGATATTTAATGGTGCATCCTTGTTGTTGTTTTTTTACTCTGGTTCATTCTTGTAATTTGTACCTTTGTTTGGAACAACACTAGAAATAAAGTTTGGTACTTTGCATCTACAGGTAGGTAAGTCTTCTACCTGTCAAAGCTGTTTTCCTACATCCACTACAAGATGAAGTGGATCAGACCCTCCGGTCCATCTGACCTCTTGTCTTCCTGTACAGTCGGGTCCTGGAGCCACCGGTTCCTGCTCGGGCTTATCAGACCGATAAGACTCCACGCCTGCTTCCAGGAAACTCCAGAGCAGTCAAGATCTGAGAAGACAGAGGCGGCCTCTGAGGGCTTATCTCGTCTTTTCCCCAGCAGCAGGAGTCCGAGCCAAGGCCAGCCAGGTGGGCAACCCCGTGAGGCATTTCAGCAGCGAGGCCAACCAAACACACACACACACACACACACACACACACACACACACACACACACACACACACACACACAAACACACACCAAACTGTAGACCTCTTTCCTCCTTCCCTTTCGTCACCATCTAGAAGTTAGCAGTCATTATTACGAGCACGAATCGGATATTAACAGCATGTGGGAGGCTGGACTCCGCAAGTATGTCAAAGGATGTTTGTTCCTTATCCATTCCTCCTTGCGTTCGCTGGAACTACGACTAACTGTTCCGTTGGTGTTACATTTCCTACGAGGTCGGTTTGCCCCGATTTGAAAAAGACGTATTTTCTCAGCTGATACTGAAAAATGCATCTTATCAATTATGAATTCACTGTAGTTCATTTGCTTTACAGAATGTTCAGCTGAAATGATATTTTTCGTCAACGTTATTTGCATTTTTTCTCCTAATCCGAGCTGTGATTTTCTTTATAGACATACATGCATGTGGCAAAATAATTGATATCAATATAATTCTAGGAGATAATGTCATCACAGCACTAAGAAAAGGATTCTCAAAGGGGGACAAAAACTGGGGCTTTGTTTTTTATTTAGAAAGTTTTAAAGATATTAAATATTTTAAAGACTACGTTTCATCATTTTAAGCTCCATAAACTAAATCCTGCTTAACTGCATTGAAGAATTCCGTACTGTTTTGTCGTAAATCTGTTAAATAATCGAAACCAGGTGAATGACAAGATACACCACAACTGTTTTTTCTCCTTTTTTGTGTATGAACTAAATGTTGAAACTTTCTCCGCATGATGTCCCACCCCATTGTCTTCCTCTGTCTTTGTGGTTCACAGCTGTGTCTGCACAATGATTCCAATTTAACATAATTTCTACATCCCAGTGAAAAAAAGATTTATTAACAGTCGAAAAGCAACATCTTGCGACACGTGAAGAAAACGGTGCTGCGGCTTCGTCGCCATCGCTCAGTCAGCAAAAAACCTCACTTCCAAACCTGTGTTCTTCATTTTGGCTCGCGGGAAGCTCTTCCATCTTTAATTCCATGGAAATTCCCCCGAAAGTCTGCTCCTAATCACATATTGTGCTGAATATTGAATTTTTAGAGTACGGTGAATGTTTACACGTGGGGCAAACCTGATTGGCCCCCCGGAGTGACTATTTGTCATTATGAATGAAGGAGGTTCATTAACGATGGAGGCAGTTGTTCGTCCAGAGGGCAAAAGATGTTTTTGGGGGGTTTTTTGCGCTGGCGCCGACTCAGCAGATTTTCAAAGAACAACCGTGGGGACCGGATTCATAAAATATGAAATGGTGTCCTGAAAGAGAACGATAGAATGCAGGAAATGGGAAAAGTTAATGGAAAAACCCAATCCAGAGACTTGATAGAGTTCTTATGAACATCTTCCAGGCAGCGTCACTCACGCCTCTTGTCTTTCTTTCCAGCGATCCCACTCTACGAAGCACGCCCAGCACATGACATTGCACATGCACAGAGACCATGACATAACTCCCGCCGCCCATGCGGTCGTACTCCCGCCATGTGCCCCCGAAACATAAAAGGAAGCCGGGGCAGAAAGCGTTCCGCCGCCGTAACGACCTGTGTTTGCTTTGCTGCCGATCACGTTTCCACTCTGCGGCCGGACGGAAAGACCTGAGAAAAAAGCTCAGGAGACGTAACAGATCGGAACGCTCGCTCGCCCACGGGCGGGGGGGGTTGCATATTTTTAAGGTAGGAAATGTGCATCAAGGAAACTCTGCCCTCGCTGTCCATAAGGGATAAAAATACATAGTAAGTTGGTTTGGTTGGACTGACTTGAAGTAAAACAAATATATATGTTGGAAAGCATGCATATCTAAGCTGGGAACAACACATGAAAGTCATAAAGAAGTACTTACTCCCAACAGTGCAAACTTACAGGTTTGAGTGCTGCCAAGTTTATTGGGGCCCGCTTAGAATCTGGTGGTTTTACTTATATGAGAGTGAAATTGAAACAAACAAATATTTTGGCTGCTTTTCTCTCCGTCTTCGAGACCATTTTTGACTCTGTTATTTGCTCGACCAGCGACCCTTTTTTTCTGACAAAAATAAACAAAAAACGGAGGTAAATTTTTAAACGGATCGTGTTTACATGCCACAGGGTGGGAAAAAAAAGAAAAACAGAAAGCTGGGGTAACCTATGATTTTTTTTTTAGTGGCATTCTTGGGTATTTTTTACGACATGTCCGCAGACTTGCACCACTGGAAGAGAGTTTTTACAGCGCCAGGCAAGGGGGAACCTTGAGTTTGCATGCAAAGGATTTATTCCCACAACAATACAATTGACGAATGCATTGTTTTTTGGTGAACGCCCTGTTTTCCTTTCTCAGTTCCGTCCCCATTCATGTATCGGAATGACGGCGGCCCCTGCACCTGTCTGAGCATTTTATTTCTGCTGGGGCCTGTGGCCGGACGAGGAGGTGTCAGAATGAAGTAGAGGAGAGTGGGAGAGGCTTGTGGGAAGGTGGGGGTGCGTGCTTTGATACCTCGGGGTGTTTGATTGACGGGTGCAGACAGGGACACAGCAACAAGTGGACTGCAGTTACTTCAGCTGCACCGTGGACGATGAGGGGCAAACCCCCTCAGCTGTGACGAATATGTGTGTGTGTGTGTGTGTGTGTGTGTGTGTCTGTGTGTGTTGTTTTTTTTCTACTACTTGATCAATCAGTTAAAGACCGACTAATAAACACAATTTAATCTCTGTTTCTCTTAATATTAAATCCTTCAGTTATCAGACATCTGTTACCATAGTAATAAACTGTACATTAATACTACGGTAAATACTCACTGAACTCAGTGAGTGTGTGTCCTGTAGCTTCTTGAAAATAAACACAACATGAATGGAACATTATAAACGTGATGCACTTGAACGCATCACTTTCATTTGCCCTGAAAGACAGCAATAGTAAACGGTGACACTGTTAGCAATTACATCAAATTACACACACTGTGTGTGTGTGTGTGTGTGTGTGTGTGTGTGTGTGTGTGTGTGTGTGTGTGTGTGTGTGTGTGTGTGTGTGTGTGTGTGTGTGTAAAGACAAACTGAATTCAATGCCAGGATAGTAGAAACCGCCAAGAGCCCTGAAAACAAGTATATACAGTATAGAGGTAATTACTGACAGTAAATACACCCCACGGCTGTTGCCGAAAAACAATGTCAACCACAATAAGTCTAAGAAATGTCAGAGATTGTAATTTGAAAGTCATCTTGAACTGGAGCGAAACCACCCAAGACTTATTTTCTTAAACTCAAACCATGGCCCTCAGCTGTCGTCCACATGCAAACTCCAGTTTTTTTAATAGACCGCCGTTTGTGGTGTCGCTTCTTTCTAATCAGAATCGATTCCGTTTCATTCAGAAAAAAAAGAAAAGAAATGACATTCCTCTGAAGACACGCTGGGTTTTTCTCGCAGGACGATTGGCAGTACAGTTTACTCTAGATCGGAAAAAAAAAAAAGACCAAATCACGTCTTAAAGAGAGCAGGAGAATCTGACTTATCTGTTCAGACGGCAAATTTGGATTCAGGTTTGTTTTTTTTGCCCTCCTTGTTTTGCTTGGCTGGAGCGTTTCGGACTCGTTTTCGAACCCGCTCGTGCCTCCCTGTGTGGCGGGATGCAGGGGACCAGCAAGACTGGTGGGGGTGGGGGGAGCCAAAGACCCCTTGAGGAGAGACACCTGAGCATGGGGGGGTGGGGGGTTGGCACTTCCATTCCACCTTAAATACAGACTCTTTAAGAAGGAATAATAAAAACGCCTAACCTTTTTAAACATAAGGCCCAGTATTCTCATAACACTCACATACGAAGCCATTGGGGGAATTCAGTCATTGAATTGGTTGGGGTTGGTTGTGTGTGTGTGTGTGTGTGGGGGGGGGGGGGGGATCTCGCATCTACTCCCCACAGTGCCTGCAGCAAGACTAGATTGCCTTTCCTAAACCTCCTGAATAATAAAGGCTGGGTGGTGTAAAATGGCAGGAACGTTCCAATCTGATTTGACATAAGGGGAGGATTGTTTCAATCCAATCCGTCTTTCAGTCGCCGTTTACCCACAGACACGATGCCCGTCCTCTGAGGCGGCGGTAAAAACGTCTGGTAGATGTTTTTTTTCTTCTTTTTATTGGTTTGGAGAGTTGTGTGGCGTGTAATTGGCAACTCTGGCCTCAGGATCTTGAGCAGATAATAACTGTCTGTCTGGAGAGCGATGTCTCAGACCAAATGTGCTAAATTCATTACCTGGGACCATTATTCAATCACTCCACTCCATTAGGACATCCGTTATTCACCGTAGCGCTCACGCTGCAGCCAAGATGAAGACAACCTCCGGCTCTCCGGGAGGATCCATCCTTCACGAGGATGAAGATGGATCAGGGGGGTGGGGGGTGGGGGGTGGGGGGGGGTGTTTGAAAGATTTACAAGGAGCAACACAGTCAGAATCGCAAAAAATGCAAAATATTCCAACCTCAAGTTACGTTTTTGCCAAAGGTAATTGAGAAACGGGCTTCGGCGGCGCTACACAACATGAGAAACCACAACCTGTCAAACCGTGAGGATCAAATGTTTCAGCCTGACAGTGCAAAACTGGAGAGGATGACAGAACAATGTGTGCTAGCAATACAAAAAAAAAAAAAAGAGTTTTCTGAAAATGTGATGGGAAAAAAAGTCTCATTTGAAGTCTCAGAAATTTCCATTGAAGGCAAGCAGTTTATTTACTTTTAGAAGCATTTAAAAGCAAAAAAACTCAAGCGTGCACAATTTTATTACGATAAAACAAGTGTGTAAACCAAGCCCGCCCCACTTGTGAAGTAACAAATTCAAAATGATCACTAAATGATGAATATTTCAGATTGAATTTTTTTTTTTTTAGCCCCAACTCGCTGTGCCAACGTTGGGGAGCCGGCATAACTCTGAAGGCTGCCCATCGGGTGAAGCTGTCTGACACGAAAGCCCCAGCAGACTGCAGAACAGAACACCCCCCCCCAAGGAAAAAATAAAAAAAACGAGGTGGGAGTGGGGTCAGATGGCCCTGATGGCGCAGGAGCCACGCAATTTCATGGCATATTTTCTCACAGATGCGTCCGTGGCAACTCATGCAAGGTGGAGTTCGGCCGCTGACAGGGGTGATGGATGGACCTCCCGAGTGCCTGAGTCAAAAAATAAATAAAATCAGGCCTCCTCTTCATGCTCACTTGAACCCACTGTACAGAATACTTTTATATATTTCATATCTTTCAATGGTTTGACCATCAGAAAGTGATGATTGACGGATTGCAGAACAATCGCGATGCTCTGAGCTCTGCCCTCGGCTGGGAGCTTCCCGGTCGTGCTGGATCGCGTAATCGGAAAGTTGATCACTTTGTAAACCAGACTTAAATTAGTTTAAGTTTAATAATCCGTATATGATGACGCAAACCAGGCGAATCTGAGGTATCTACGCCGGGCTGTGCCGCATTAATGTGGTAATATTTGTACTTCCAACTTACAAATAAGCAGCCGTGGAGACATTTCTCAAATGAAATGACAGTTTTATGTTTCCTCGTATGTAATGAAGGGAAGTTGGCTCCACTTTAAAAGTTTATAAAACCAATAAAAAAGAGCCACAGGGTGAGGGGGGGGAAGGGCAGCGGATAAAGGTACACACCAACGATTTCCCTGCTCACCTGAAAGCACCGTGCAATTTCCCCCGAAAGGTGGGAATTCCCCCCACCCACCCCCAGGATGAGTCGCGAACTTGCATGCGATGCATGATCGATGTGATTCGGCGGCTGATTTGAAAATGAAACAGATGTTTTTGAAACGGAAACATTCGTCTTCTGCGGAAGCTCTGTCGACATGCCGGTTTTAATTCGGCACGTCCACAAGAAAGAAAGAGCGTTAAGGAAGGCCCTCCCCAGACAAGGTTGATCATATCAGACCCCCACCCGGCTAATTTGATTAATGTTCTACAGTGCGACGCGTCCAACATGTCTGACGGGAGTCGCTCATGCATTGCATTTTTTGATTAACAAGTAGGGGAGGACATGCATGGTGATGTCAGTTCATCATCACACGCAGCTTATTGGCTGATTTTCACATTTTCCAACCACAGCGTGATTATTATAATCACCACGGCGACATGGGTTGTGTCTCACTGATCTCACCTGGCGTGGTGCTTCACAGCGCCACCTGTAGAAAGCCCGAGGGGATGCCCTCCGTCTGGTGAAAAGCAAACTCTGGGATTCCCCACATTCCCAGAGCTGTGTTTATTCTTCAGATCACGACGCCCTCGGGCTCAAGTAGGACGATCCCGCTGTCTGTTTCCTTCCGAATCCCATTCAGGAATAGCTGTCTGCAGGAAAGATCTCCAGCGGTGATGTGCACCGGAACATCTGTTTGCATGTATGCATGTATGTGAAAAGACACCGGGCACCAAAGCCTAACCTCAAGCTTCACCTTTTCCCCGAAACGATCTATGAAGGCTGATTTATGCCACTGCATTATTAAAACAGCCACACACAAAAAAAAACATACAGAAGTTCAGATCACCTGAAGACCTTAATGTTTGTCTCAGCTGCTTAATGTCGCAAATTTCAAAATGCATTGCTGATTTCATGACGATATATTGGGTGTTTTCTGTACTCCAGAAGGTTCCTCGTGTTCGTTCCTCTTTGCAGGACCTCACCGGCTCTATCCACGCTCTATTTAGACTAAATTCCCCAAACCTTCCTGTTCCTCTTGCTGCTTTTGGCAGGGATCAGGCCACCACACTGGTTATGGATCTGTCCACGGTAATAGATGGTCTTCCATGCAGACACCCTGTTCAGTGCTCTTCTGTTGCTCTTCACCTAACATATACACCGGACTCCTGCAAAGATCAATATGAGGTCTCCCTGCTCCTGAAATCTGAAGCCTCCTGAACAAACCTATTACGGTATCAGAGCCGACGTCTGCTAAAAGCCTGCTCCATTAGATTTGCAGACAAAAGATGATGTAAAAGTGTTTTCTTTCATGAATTGATATTTTTCCTCTTTTATCTAAGATGACAAATGAAATTGCCGTCGCACCCCCCCCCCCCTCCGGTCCCTCCGCGGGCACGTTGGATAAAAACGTTTCTGACAAATGACTGATGGCAATTTAATACAGTGTACAGTGCAGAAACTTAGAGTACAATAAGAGCGCAATACTGAAGCGCTGAATTTGGTGGATTTGACGCCATGAAGTCAGCCTGCATGAATCCTTCAGGGCACCGGATCAACCAAAAGCCATCTGCCCCTCATCCAACGCCCACCAAGGCACATGCAATCTGTTGCCCACCAGATAGCAAGTGCTCATTAATCTCTATGAAACTAAAGCAGGACTTGGCATAGATATGTAACCTGTAACAAAATTTGCAAGTGCAGCTACTGCTAATTTTTGCTAATCATGCAATGCCGCTGTGGAGTTTACCGTTAGCTCATTGAGAAGCATCACAAACGTGAACGCCATTAAACCCTGAGCTAAGAAGCAACTTTGGTCCCGGGGATGAAAACAAACGCTTCCTGCCTGCGGTTTTGGAACGAGAGCAGGAAAGTCAGACGTCACTAAAAAAAAAATGAAGTTCATTAATTCTTAAAAAAATGAAAACATTACATCATCTACCCATGCGAGGTGTGTGAGAGAGAGAGTGGGGAGGGGGGTGTTTGATGAGGTCCAGAAAAGTAAAGTTTCTCTGTGATATGGGTGAATAGTCCCCCCATAAACTAGACTCCTGAAGGCGTGCCGTTGCTCCCTTCAACCAGGGGGCTAATCAGCCTTACCAGGGGGAACTGAGGTAAGAGTCTTCAGCTGCGAGGGTAAGAGGACGAGGGTTTGACTAGGGGAGGGGGTAGCAGCCAGACGCGAGACAGAGAGCCCCTGTAATCACCCAGAGAAGGAGATGACGACTGCACCACAGATTAAGTTGAAATGACACCAAATAGAGAGAGGAAGAGAAGAGAGGGCATAGATGGACGTAAGACAAGGGTTTTTTCTGATGACCTGAGCTGACAGATAAGAGAAGGAGAAACGAAATGGGATAAGAAATGGGGGGGGGGGGTGCGGAAAAGGTTGAGCTTTACAGGAAAAGAGGATATAATACCAATCAGACCAGCCAAAGGGCCTGCACAAGGAAGCTGGGTTTCCTCTGGTGTTTATCTTAATGCCTGGATTTAAGGTTCAGGGTCTGGGAAGAGTAAAGACTTTGAGGGGTTCATAAAAGGACAGTCTGGGTGGGATTAGAAAGATCAAAAAGGTGCCCGGTGGTACCTTATGTAAGGATGCACAAAAAATGCTGCATAAATTCAGATTATTTTGGATTATTAAGAAGAGAAACATCCTTCAACTCAGTATTTGTACGTCTCCAGTGGACAGAGTGTGAGCAGAATACTGATGGATATTTACGCTAAAGGCAACCTGCGGTTAGCATATATCACACAAACTACACCATTAAATACACATCATGAAGCATCGGAAAAGGCTGGTCTAAATAGAGGAGCTTCCCATCATTACTGGAAAGATGCAACAGATGTGCATTGGTGCAAACCCAGAGGGGGGAGCATTCCAGAGGTTTGGGCCAGCCACACTGAAGGCCCTGTTGCCCATGGTGGGGGTAGGGGAGAGTGGGGACACTGTGGGCATCTGAGGAATAGTGAGTGAGGAGGTGTGGAGGTGTGATGGGGACCGAAGAGGTAGGAGGATGTCTTTATAAACAGGAAGTGCTGTGGAACAGATGCAGTATTTAACTGGACGCCAGTGTAGTTACTGGACGGCCGATGGGATATGCTTTTTAACATCTTGACTTGATTTTCAAATTGTCTCGATTAATTTTCATAAATTCCAACGCACGTCGTTCCAATCGGGCGAAAAGATGACATCACATCACGTTTTTTAAAAGAGGATACCTCTCGGTCCTGGAGGAAGTGAAGGAGTGTGTTCTTTATAATTTGGTCCAGTGAGCCCCGTGGTGCCTGCAGGCCAATCCAGATGGCCGTCCACCTCTCAGCACATCCAGGAAGCGTTTGCCTGCAGCCAGGATGTGATCAGTGTCAGCACCCGGACCTCAACACACACACACACACACACACACTAACACACACACTCATCAGGCCAGCTGCCTGCCAGGAAACGTCCGACCGATGGGCTTACACGTGTTCCGCTTCACCGCACCGGTTCCGTTTGTCGGTTTCTCCCTCCGTTTGTTCTCACGGCTGCTTTAAAGGCCAACTGGTCACCAGAACCAGTTGTGTGTTGATTAACTTTTATCTGAGTGGATGCAAGAAACTGAAGACCCTGGAAATAAAGTTTCTACATTGGTGCAGACTGACCTGGACATTGTTAGAGAAGTAGGATGAGCCAAACGCTACTGCGGGCTCAAGGGTCAAGGTGTCAGAGGAGTTAAAGGTTTGTCGTAAATTCAACTGAGGATGGAGCTGCCGGGGAAGACGAGAAGAGGAAGACTAGTGAGGAAGTCCGCGGACGCGTGAGACATTGGAAGAAATAGCAACGGGAAAATGCCAAAAGAAGAAGAATATTTTGAAGATTTTATTAGATAAATGAGTATTAATAGGGAGGAAAAGGAAAGGAGCTTCCACATGCTTCAAACTACTTTAATACTACGTTTATAATTATTTTTTTTATTCTCACTGACTGTGATTGAATCTGAAAACCTCACTCTGGACTCTTCTGAAGGAAAGTTTCTGATGAACTCCAAATTGAATTTCCAGATGTAAATCATTGTTGTAAATATTTAATGGACTGCAAACAACTCCTCAATAAAGAAAAAGTATTTCATCATAGTTGAAAGTTGTAAAAAAAAAAAAAAAAGAAAAAAAAAAGCATTTTAACCTAATTTTGGCAGTGGTCTTTGGTTTATTTTTGTATTTATACCACAAGAATTAACACTACACTGCAAATAAATAGACGTTACTAACCCTGCCTCAAGTAAACGAGAACATATAACAAGACTAAATCTAACAGGAACTGGAAAGAGATTAATGGAAAATGCTCTAATTGGCCCTTAAATCAAGAGGATTAGGAGCCATATGTGAGGTTCTCTAATCTCATCTGTCGGAGCCCTGGAGGCTCCCTCTGTTAGTATGTTTTACATTAGCTGAATTAAATGCAATGTGCCGGTGTGATGCCATTCTCCTCTGGGCTCAGGATATAGGAGGCACACAGAGCGTCTTTAGAGTGTCAAAGCAGTTGAGATGAGGAGCTGGTATATATTTATTTACAGGGTAAATATTCCAAATTCCTGCTAGGCTTACATCAAGCGTCTGCAGCGTCAAACACAACTGAGAGAAGCGTTTAAATATTTATCATACACACATATTAATAGACTGCATTTTCTGCACAAATTAAGTCGATCTCGTCCTGAAGAGTTCACCGGTGCGGAAGTTGCTCTATATAAATATTTCATCGAGCCTCGCTTTCCTCTGCGAGTTCTAAACTATTAAAACTTTGTATGGAAATTTAATGGCAAGCTAACAGGTATGCATTGATGGGTGAATGCAGATAAGGTACAATAGATTAAAGTTAATGGTATATCCTGGTTTGTTTGTTTTTTTTAATTCCTGAAGGAGTTTTGCAAAGTCGTCCTCCTGGTGGATGCAGCTTTGAATTGAAAACAGCACTTAAAAACTTTAAATTTAAGCTGCACTTATTCTGAATTTTAACTCAATGTATGCAAAAAAGCAACTCTTACACAGTAACATGGACTAAAAGAGACCAATTACACTTCAATATGAACAGTAGGCCCTACGGTGATGCTGCATTTTGTCCATGCACTTATTTTTTTAGTCGCATATGACCTGAACCCGGCAAGAACAAGTCAAGGGTTGGGTTTTTACCTCATGATGGAGCATTTCTCATCTTCTCACAGATATTTGGAACATAATGAGGCCATGATGTGAATCTGGAGACAGAAATGAGATCATCAGCGAAGGACAGATTAGAGTTAAGGTCCGTCTATCAACACGCTAATATAGCTGTAAATGTATTCCTCTTGAAGATGGGTTGCCAGTTCCATAAGCTTCATGTCGTGAAATGAGGTGGAAAATCAGTTCCATGTTGAGGTTTAAAAACATTTCTTCTACGTTTTTTTTTTGGTGTTTTTTTGATTTTAATGGTGAAGAGTTGACGACAGGCAGAGACAACCAGATGATTCCAGTATCTGTTATGGGAAACTGGTTTGTTTATGGAAAGAAGGAGCTAATTCTCATTAAAAAAGATCTTTTTCTCATTAGTCGCCACCTTTGACTTCTTTAATATAAAAAATTTAAAGAGACATTGTCCGAAGGTTTCGCACAATCTTCTCGTTATTAATAGAAGCGATTACATTTCAGGAGTTCACACTAAACTGAAAAGAATCGGATCAGGTTAAAAATAGAGCAGATATACAATAAAACAGAATTAAAGATGATGCAGTGATAATCGTGGTTATCCACGTGTGTTTGGAGAAAGGAGAATGATTCAAGGATTAAAAAAGAAGATATATGCTAAAAGATTGATCCAAATAGGGAGGGTGCTGATATTTGAGACCAACAGCATGAGACTCAAAATAAAGCCACAAGGAAAAGAATTTTAATGAAGTATAAACCTCTGGATGACATGCAGGAAGTAAAATGTAATCATCCAGAACAGGAAACAGCATTTTAAAGAATGCAAAGAACAGTAAGGGCGTACAGAAATATCGAGGTTGGACCAAGACATCTGGGCCTTCGTGTGCGAGACTGGAGGAGGGGGTGTGTGTGTGTGTGTGTGTGTGTGTATAGGGGGGTCTCAGGTGTTTTATCCATCATGAACGCTGAAAGACAGGAAAGACGACCAGACTTACGGCATGACTTGCGATTCGGTTGGTATTCCCATCAGGAGCGACGGATGCAGTCGGTGAGGCCAGACGTATTCTGGTGTCCGCATTTTCCCCACTGTTAGCGTGTGTTCATAGCATTTGTTACAATTGTAACACACACAAATGTTTCCATCGCACGTGTGCAATCCCACATGTTAAGACGGAGCATAACGGTCCATAAATGATTCACTGCGTGCAACGTTTGCGAGAGGTAGTCTTTAATTCAGAGCGAAATGTTTACTCAGCCCCGGGAGGAAAGAAGAGTCGAGTTTAAAGATATAAAAAGACAGCTCTCCATGTAGAGGGGAAATGTAGGGGAAATGATGGCTCATTTGGAATATTCTCTTTACAGCCAGCATCATATGCATGTAAGACTTGGGACTGGAATTAACACGGGATATGTTCTACATATATATTTGCTATCTGTTGTGTTTTTCATAAAACATGAAAATTGACACTTAATTTAGGAGAAAAGATCTGATCGTGGAAAGGTTTCCTCATGCTCAAAACAAGGTTTTATTGTTGCTTCTTCATGCTTTTATTATGAAAGAAACCCACCACGATCGCCACCATTCCCACCACACTAAAGGCCTCCCATTATTCTGTATGCTATTAAAGAGTGGGTCGCCGCTGACCACTGCCCATTCAGGACACCCTGACCTCATCCACCCCCACCTACGAGACAGCAGAGGTTTGACCGCAGCCCATTGTGGACGCGTCGTAATGGTCTCTGGAGAGAGACCAGACCTGGGTGGCATCCCTCTGTGATTGATGCTGACCCGACCCCGGCGGTGGTCTGTCCCAAAGAGTGTGGCGGCAGCTGCAATTAGCCTGAATTTGTTCATTTAAGTGTCCACTTCTTCCACAAAAGGGACTGCCTGTAGATTCCTTCCATCTCTCTCTTTTTTTTTTCTTCCAATTGAGATGGAGAACTTTTCTTTTTCTTTTCTGTCTCGACACAAATCAGTAGACAGTACAGTCTTTTCATTATTAATATTGACATAAGAGATGGTGACTTCTGTGTGTGCACCAAATGTCTTGTGCATAAATGGCGCAGGCGGCTGACATGCACTTAGTGTTTTTGCTGCAAATTAGTTCACTAACATCTACTCTGAACTCTTTTGCACTGGGTATCTCATCATCATCTTCACCTTTCTTTCATGCTTCTGCCTTCTTTCTCTCTCCATTTTTCTTGAAATCTTATTTTCATCTTTATCCTGAATGAATTCTGACATTTTTTTATGCAGACAGTGACAATGAATGGCAGCTCGTACCAGGTAAAAACACTTTTATAGCACATTTATAGCATAATCAGGCTGGGGTTTGCTGTTTAGAGTTCACTTTCTTCATCTTGAATGCTTTAATTCAACGAAATTCATCCTGGACTGTTTTGGTGATATGAAGTTTCCTCCCCCCCACCTGAGGAAGTCCTAAAGGAAGAGCTCCTATCACTTCCTATCTGCTCCTGTCTCCTGTCCTGCAGAGAACTGTCACCACCGCTCCCTTCAGCCTCTAATGCCTCGTCTGTCTGTGTTTAAGGGGTGATAACACCACCACTGTCGTCGAGCAGCTCCACAGGGGGCAGCACAGCCCCCACCTCCCCACCAACCAGACTCCAACCACCGTTGTAAAGAGACCTGGGAGTTTAACTCTCCCCCGTTTCGCTCCTCATCCTCAGCGTCTCCCTCCGTTTGTCTCTCGCACCCTGTCACACGTTCTGGCATCTTCATCTGGGGACACTTCAAGACATAAACATGAGATCGTCCTCTTCCTCAGCAAGAGAGAAGAAAGTGTGTTAGGAAGGGATTAAAAAAAAAAAAAAGACCAGTCACCGCTGGATAGAATCTACTGGGAAACGTGTAAATCTTGTTCTCCTGCATTATTGAGCCGACAAAGTCCTGAATCCAAGGTGTGGATAGAAATAAGGATTAGCAAAAGGTAACTTGTTTATTTAAGACCGATCCTCAGGTCGCTCTGTCACATTCAGCTTCCCTTTAACTTCCTCCTCCTTCTGCTGCAGCCTCACATTTATCTCCTCCGACGACACCGGTGTGATATATTCACAGAGAGAACATTCAACGCATCAATAAAAAGTCTCACAAAAAATACTTCTGAGTGCATGAGAAATGTGTTGGAGTCCAAATATAAGAATTTCTGTCAAAATGATCAACAACCAAGGTTGTTGATATCTGAGTATTTGATCACGTGCAAGCAAATATATCACTATTGATATAAGGGGGAGGGAGTAGGGAGTGCCAACTCAGTGAGAGCCGATCTAATGATCGGCACAAGCAGATGGTGAGGGCCGGCGTCACCCGCTGCCCCCGGCGGTCAGTGGGACTCTGAATTATCTGTGTTTGGTGTGATGCATCTCATGGTTGATCATCATCATCATCATCATCATGAAGACTTTTGTTTTTTCGAGGCCACACCTTCAACTCCTTGATGCCTTGACAGTAAGAGATTTTAGATTTTTAGAGGCTTGATAAATGTGTGTTTCTTTTTTCCCAGGAGAATCCCTGCGGCACAAACGACCAAAGAGGAGCTGCTGTTAAATTGTGTGTGTGTGTGTGTGTGTGTGTGTGTGTGTGTGTGTGTGTGTGTGTGTGTGTGTGTGTGTGTGTGTGTGTCTGTGTGTGTGGAAAGGGGGTGGTAGGGTAGGAATGTCTTTTAATGGGGAGGGTGAGAAAGTAGGAGATACGGTAGCAGAAGATAGTGGAAACCAGAAGCCAGATAATGTGTTTACCATCTTCTCTCATGGCGTTTCACCCTCCACACACACACACACACACACACACACACACACACACACACTGAGTGGCAGCTCCGTCTGGGTCAACATTGCACCCTTTGACATACCAGCGGTGAGAGATGGGTGGTGTCGGCTCACCTGGTTTTTGGCTGTGTGGCATAGCAGAGGACAGTAGGGGAGCAAAGCGGCTGTTCAGTATATTTATTTAGCTGTTCGGGGGGGGGGGGGATCAGCGACGGCTTAATTTACCCTCCTGCTGCACAGCCTGCAAAGTCAGGCAGTATAGAGGCTGTTAAATATGGAACGGTTTCACTTTCATTCCTCTTTACGCTCAAAAAGAGGCTGAATCCCAACCAAATCTTAGCAAGCTTCAACCCCTCCGCGAGTGGTTGTCATGGCAGCGCGCTGATGTTCTACTGTACGGCACTCTAATTTATAGACACCAGCGCTCTCAGGTTCTTCATCTCACCACAAGTGAGCTTTTAGTGTGAAAGCTGAGCTGACAGACGGGCTAGGACTTCTTCCAGGGAGGAGGGATTTACACCGAACCCGACAAAAGGTGCGGTCCAGCTTTAAAGGCGGCCATGCTGCCTGTGTTTGCTTTCCTATGTATTGATCTATTTATTTATTTACTCCTAGCTTGATCCCTCTTCTCACCATCCTCTCTTGCTCTCCTCGTCCAAACACCCGGGGATTTCTCCTCCATTTTTAAATGATGCATGAGCGTTGGGGGGGGGGGGGGGCTGCTGTGATCCTGACTGACACTAAAAGTCTGTCTAGATTTAGAATCTTGAAATTTTCATCCGTAAGTGTGCAGTCGAGATCCATCTCACGCCTCCTTTGCCTTCCTTGCTTTTACCGACACACTCCTTTGCATGGTTAGCCCCATTCTCTCAGTCACATGCACACTTGTATGAACATCTAACACATACAGCCTCACACACAGCAACCGGTAACACACCAACATACACACACAGAGGTATAGCTAGACAGCAAGACTGCCCACGCGTCACCGAAACACAACGCCGTCATTCTTGACTCGTGAATTAGCGATTCTTGCCCTGTGCTCAATCGAACCTTGCCTGCATTCAAGGACATTTTTAATATCACACCCTGAATTTTTACGGCCGTAAAAACAAGCAGGGCCACTGGAATTATAATGGTGGACAACTTGTGCTATTATCTGCACTCTTCAAGAACTAATGTCTCATGTGTCATTCAGATGCTTCTTTTCAGACGCTTCTTTTTTTTTTGTTTTTTTTGGGAGGCTGAGAGAGATTTATCCATCCAAGACCCGATGGAGTTAGATTTGAGTGAAGAGTCACAGATTTCCAGTTTTTCCCCCGAAATCTAACCAAGTATTTTTTTGTGCACAAACATAACTGGGGTATTTTATCTTATACTGATTGTGACATAGCTGACATTCCTATGTCTTCTCTTGAAAGTCAAGAAGACGGTTTCACTTTCTTAGACCTTGAAAGTCTACAAGGCCTATTTTTATTGTAAGTGTAGGGTTTCGTGGTTTGAATTGAAAGTCGTTGGACTCTTTATTTTTTTTTTGTAGCCTAAATAAAGCTTTTGTCACCACGGCTGAAATGTTAGCCATCGGCTTTGATGTCATTTTCGTGAGCTGTCAGCATCTCATCTCATATCCAGCGCTTTTAAAGCTTCTATATTTCTGCACATGCCTTTTTACTTCGCAGCAAAGACCAAAGCAAAGACTTTGAAGATAATTCCATTCAAGGAGACATCATTGGAGCATCGTTTCCTGGACTGAGGGGAAAGTCCCACCCCACCAACCGAGGGCAAACCAGTAAGGCATTAGAAGAAGGGGGTCATAATTGACGACAGAGCTCACATGTTCGCCCGTAGCTGTTTTTCCCATTTCGCCATAGAAACAACAACCCTTTTTCCATTAGAAATACACTTGATGGTTGTAGTGAGTAATCAGCTGATAAGGCGCCTGGAGCTCAGCCCCTTGTGGTATCAGTTAATTCTCTGAATAAGAAGGAAAAAACGGGAGCCTGGTGAGGAGTTGATAAACTTCCAATGCTAATCGAACGCCATTCATGTCCGGTTGAGAGCCGAGCGCTGTTGCGGCATCAACGGATCTCTTATCAAGAGGCCCATTAATTGGCTGCCATGTTTCCGTCTGTCTGTGTAAAAGTCGCCGGTATCAAAACCCTGACCGGGAGCGATGGGAAGATAACCCTCCGATGTCAGTAATACTTCAAGTCACCACCCACCTCTGCCTCCATCACTTCCATTTTCCACTCCATCTACACCCCCCACCTCACATGCTTCAAGAGGGATAAGTCAACCTGAAGAGAGGAGCTAACCACAGTGTGGAGAAGCACCACTCACACTAATGGACAGAATATGATAGCAGGAAGGGGAAAAAGGCTTTGCAGACTCCCTCCTCCAGACTCACCTACCAGCTTCTCTCTGTTTGTCACTTTCTTTAATGTCCTTTTCTTTTTTTTTCCTCCCTTGGCTAAAACACTTCACATACTTGCTTCTTCACTCTATCACATCTTCTCACTTGCGCCCTTGTCAACTCTAACAGCTGTGAAAAAAATCCCATCTTTGCTCACCGGCGATTTCCGTCTCGTTTTAGTATTTTTGGCAGGGATACGGTTCATTCGGGGTTAAAATAGCACCTCCTGACACCTATAAAAAGTGACCGCCCACGCTTCTGTTTCTATCTCTCCTTCACCTTTTTAGCCCCGCTGGAGGACAATCGAATGGATGCTTTTATGTCAGCGGTCTGGCCATTTGCTTTTATTGGCACTTATTAAAAGGACATAGACTTGAGCAACCTCGAGGTTGGTCTGCTCCCGTCGCTGTCCTTTCAAAGTTTTTTAATTTTTAAATATTTTTTTTATTGTTTTTTATTCTTTTTATTTTAATTTTAGAAATTTTATTAAATTTTATTTTATTTTATTTTGTTTGTTTGCCGCTATTGCTGTGTTTCTAAAGCAATTTTTTTTTTTCCGATGCAGCTAACTTTTATTTATATTCACATCATTCCCACCCAGTATAAATTCTTCACAGTTGTGTTATCTCAAAGCAGTCCTTTAAACTTTTAGCATGCTGCTAAAAATGGACTAGCTCTTCCACGTATGAGCCATGTGACTGGGTTTCCTCTGGGATGTTTGGTAACGTCGGTTACCGCTGTGAGGCTCCGGGAAGCCACTGAAGAAGGTAATAACAGGAGTAAAGGACTTTATTTTCAGGAATTTTATAGACAAAATTAGAAGAAGCCAAATGTATGTACATAAACAGGGCAAATGAAGAATATAATATTCATATGTGCTCATTCTTTAAAAATACAACCGTAGTGATGCCACTTTGGGGCCTATAAAAATGTGTAAAACGTCATTCTAAAGCAAATTCTTTTTGTTTCGAAAACTTCCTGAAGATACAATAAAAAAATAGTTTCCTATACTCCACTATACTCAATCTTCCAGTTTAATGCAACACCACACCAGTAACTTCTACCTTTACCCTGAGGAGCCGCCTCAAATTTTCAGTTTCCTTTAATGTCGCACCCACATTCTCACAACGACGTGATCCAGTTCTGTGTGATGCAGACCGTATCAGAAGCACCATAATCAATGCATCATCCCCATCTGATTCTTTTTCTTTTTTTTTGTCTTTGAACTAGTGCGAAGACACCATTGCCCCGAAGATAGAAAAAAAAAAATAATAAAAATGAACGTTTGAACCGAGCTTCAAAACCGGAGTGAATAAATTTAGTCTGGTGAACTATATATATGCACGACTGTCGCCGTTTGATCAGGCTGGTAACTAATGGAACAGAAGGCTGGACTTTCATCTTTAAAAATTCACACATAGCTAGATAGTTCTGCTAGAAAATATACCTACATGTTTTAATTCCATGTCAGGATGACAAATGAATGATGTTGCGATAACACAAAATCACAGGCTAACAGTGTTCCAGCTACACCATTTACATTTTACTGACTGTTTTCAAGAGAAACTGAAGATATGCTACATTGTAGATGCTAAGCTACATCCTTCCCTTTTAATATTAGGTGTTAACTGAAAATATGACCCAATTAAAATCAGCCCAACGGCTCAATGCGGCTCAGGTATGTCACCGCCTGCAGGGGTTTCAAATCAAATCTCCAGTAAGATGGAACAATTAATATTTGTTGTCAGCTAGTAATTATCAGGTATGCATTTATTCCTGTATTATTGTTGCTTCATTTATTGAAACCGAGTCCCTAAATCTACGACAAACTGAACGCAAGTCAGTCGAAAGTTTTTCAAAGAATTTCCCTAGAATTTCAAATTTAAATCAAGTCATTTGACCTCAGCAGAAGCAGGTTTCAAAATAAAAGAACTTCCTGATGTAGTTCTAGTTCAAAGCAGTTTTATTTAGAGACAAAACTAGTCAAATAAATTTAAAAACAATAATAATAAAACAGATTGACCAAAGTTTACACAACAGATCATTATAACTGTGCTGCAATAAAAAAAAAAATTCTTATCAAATCAACATTTGTTCACATTTTTTTTGCACTATAAAGGAAAATTTTAACCCTTGGATCATATTTTTATGTTGAAATAACTTATATTTTACAGTGTAGATATGATGGAGGGATGCAGCAGGAAGATGGAAACACAGCAGAAATAAAATCCACCATGTAATGAAACTATCGCATGTTTTAAACGACTTATTGATGGCCGGTGTTCAATCTGGTGGATTGGAATAAAGACATTAAACACAGGTGGGACTCGTGTGTTCACTTCTTCCTCCTGTTGGTGTGTCGATGGCGTGCAGCCATGGTGCGTGAGACTGTGTTGTTTGTGGAAACAATGACGAACACACACACACACACACACACACAGACACACACACTCAGGGGTCTCTGGCCCCCATTTGTGGGAGATGATGCTCAGTGGGCAATCTCAGCGCACAGATGTCAGCGTTTTATTAGAAGAGATGCCCACCAGCCCCCGAGGCGGAGAACAGGCTATGAATAAATTTATTACACTAATGTGATGACCTCATAACTGTAATTGACGTTCAAACGCTGCGGTGATGCAGCCAATTGATGTAACAGTCATTAAGGAGATGGAAAAATACACGTCGTGATGCATCTCCATTCTTCCCCCCCTTTTCTGACCGTCTCGTCTACATCTGCGTCCCCGATGCCACCGTGTATTTTTTTGTCGACGTGTCTCCAGAGGGGAAAACACCCCCAAATGGGGGCCCCCAGTTTTTCATGCCGGGACCGGGAAGGCACGGCTTGGCGGAGGAGTTTCCACCACCTCCATCACCAGGCTAACCACCTCAAACAAGCTCCTCAACCGAGCAGGAGCACCGGGCGGCGGGTTTGGGACGCCCTCATCAGGGCCTGATTAGGGCCGTGGGGTCGTGGAGCAGCCTGGGGGGGGGGTGTGAGGGAGGGAAGTGGCGGGGCAATGGTTTCCAGACTGACGAGGTGGTAGCGATTGGGGGAAGCGTTACCATTGAAGTCAGAATGTGACATCACCTAAACAAAAAGATGAAATGGCGCTCTGTTCCCGCCAGAGCGCCATTTCCTGCGGTTTTACAGTGATGCATGTGGAAAACGCGGCGGTGCAAACACACACACACACACACACGCAGACGCGCCCACATTTTCCCTCTTGTTTTCCTTTCCCCACTTTTCTCTGGTGCAGATGCACACAACATGCAACCACAGTCAGTTCTGACAAGGAAGAGAATAATCTGTCTCACAAAAAAAATAAAAAAATAAAAATGGAATCAGCCATCCAAGTCCAGCTTTAAGAGATTCCCAGAAATCCCTCTGTCTGACGTCCAAAATCTAATTTCAATTTTTTTTTATTTTATTTTGTTTGATATCAGATGAACAGACGGAGTCCTGATGACAGCATGATAAGCAGCAGTAATAAACACAGACGGAGCTGAAATGATGTGCAGAAACCTTTGTAGATCTCCCCCCTCCCTCTGATCTGATCACCAAAAAAGAAATGACTTACCCCGCTTTCTCTCTCCCTTTTGCCTCCCACATGCTATCATGCCAACAGCTGGGCGAAAGCCCTCTGAGATATTGTCTCATTTGTTAGAGAATTCTCTCATCATTATATAAAGACCTCATTCCCCCCCACCACAACCACCCAAGCTGTCTCATGCTGGGGCTTAATGTTAATAATCATGCATTAGATCGGACAGGGACGCTCACTCATGGACTTACGCTGGTCTCCTCTGGCAATGCAGCTTTTTTTTTTTTTTATACACTCCTCTTCCTCATCAGAGAAGAGATTGAATCCATCCGTCTGTGGAGACGGGAGCTTCCAACAGGGTTGGACTGATCGTCCCATGATGATAACGCAGGTTGCCAGATCTTACCTCCATATGCAATATTGATGGCCATCAGTCGGCGCGTGTCTGACCGCATTTAAGTGTCTCAGCAGGGGATGGCGGTGCAGTAATCAAAACACACACACACACACACACACTTGGGCTGACTTGCTTCCCCATCATGCAGTTCGTCATCAAGCGTGCGTTGGGACACTGAAACTGGAGCTCACACGTGCAAACGAACACGCACAGATACACGTGCCTATCACGTGTGTCGTTTTCACAGCCTATATTAATGGAACCGCAGTACACAATCAATAATTAATAAGGACTCTAATTCATTTGTAACGTCTAGACAGCTTCATACAGTAGCATTAAAACTGCTTGAATAAAAGTTTTCTTTGGTTTTAACCACTCATGATAATATTATTATTATTATTACTATATTATTATCATTATTATTATTATTATTACTATTAATAATAATAATAATAATAAATGTTTTATTGATTATCTGTTTCTGAATGATCTTTGGGTTTGGAAAATTACCATATTTTCTCCTCCACATCTGTCTATGAGTCACTCTTGACATTTGCTGAGATGCTTGCCTCGGTCACATGACTACCTTCTTAAAGGGGCCGCTCCATCCGTTAACACAGAATATATTAAACTGAAACTCCCAAGCGAGAAAAAAAAAAAAGAAAGAAAAAAAAGATGTTATGAGGATGCGGCTAATAAAGATGCATATTGAATTCACATGTATTATTATATTTAGAAAACAACGTTTTTATGCTGGTGTATCGTGCTGCTTTGTTTTATTTACCTGCCACAATTTAAAGGCCAAATCTGTGAAAATACTGTCTGACATTAAACTGGTCTGTGGCACAAAAACAGAAAAAAAAAACCCTCAACATTGCACATCCTCAGGAATACACCTGAGAAGGTAGACTACTCCATCACTGCATGGGACGGATGCGAGCTCATGCTAATCTGCATTCATAAACATGGAAGAAAAGAACACTGAGCCAACTAGTTGTCAACTAGTTGTTCTTCTCAGAAACACAAATCAATCACTTCATCTATATATACTGTATGTTATACAGTACATGCAGCACGATTCTGGGAGTTCCTCTGAGCAGGTATTTAAAAGCGTCTGGTGCTTCTACATGAAAGGGCCGAGGTGCAGAAGGGGACAAGCCTAAACTTGATCCTGGCTCAGATAAAAGTGACGGAGACGAGGTGTGACTGACTGATCTGAGGAAAGCAAACACTGTCGGACCCCCACCCCGCCCCTACTTCCCCTTTGTTTAACCAGTCATTAACCCCCCGTGTAAACCAGCACGGACTTCACCTCAGGTGCGTCCTCTAATCCCCCTTTTATACACGCCGTGATAAGATAGGCTGCCTCTTGATCCCAGCGTTTCCTCACGCCATAACATCTCAGGGTGGGGGGCCTGTCGCGACACGTCTGACGTCGGTCAGAGGAGACGGCCGTGTGGGAGGAACTGGATTGGGTGAGGAGGGGGGGAGAGGAAGATGGACCCTCCACCCCACCTGAGTGTCGTCAAGTCAGAAAATGTAGGATCTAAATTTAGATTAAATTTGTGATGCAATAAAGCCTCACAAATTTATATGTCAGGTCTTTTTTTTTTTTCATCTCTTCTGTTTCTTAGACTGTGGGGAATTCCTTTGTGACAAGCCTTCCTCTTCAAGGCGAACGCAGCTTTTTTCTTTATCTGCCATCCGCTGCTAATTCTTCTGGCACAGATAGATATGCGAGTCTAAATTTAAAGTAAGGTTTAAGCTATTTTTATTGAATGTCATTCATCCTGATGTAAATGACCAGAAAGTTTCAGTAGAGGAAAAATATCACTTATCTTTCATTAAGCATTAGGACTTGAAGATTACACCCAATGTGAGAGTCTGAGACCAGCAGCAAGAAAATCACAGGAGGTGGACATTGACCACAGACATCTGAATCCATCCTCTAAGCCATTTCCTTTTTTTAAAGAGCTCCTTAATGCTGAGCTCTCGGAGGAGAGAGAGTCGGGTAGACGTCTGAATATTTAATGCCCCCCCCCACCCCCCCCTCCGCCGTGTTCTCAGCCATTGTGACAAGCCTGTTTGGATACTGTGTGACTGCTTTGCGGCAGCTTGAAGCTAATATGATCCAACACACCACATCGCAACCTGCTCCACAGTGTCGAGGGTGAAGGGGGTAGGGGGGCAGGGGGGGGGGGGCGATGAATGGGATGCATCAATAGGGGGGTTGGCGTGTCTAGTGCTGCCAGGTGTCTTTTCCCATCCCAAAGCCCAAAGCAGCAGCCGACAGAACCCATAACAGCCCAGAAGGCACCCTCGATGACAATAAGACATTGTCTGCATACGCTACAATTACCCCCCCCCCCACCCACCCACCCACCCCGGTTTTTTCCTGCCTAGCTTCTCCGCTAATTACACAAACCATTTCCTTCAAGATGGCTCGCCTGGCTGACGGCCCAGAAATCCATCATTCCTCTATCCGCATCTGCCGGGGATCCGCGAACAGGTTAATCGGGCCAGTCGTGAGTTAACGCAGGTCAACCTTTTTGAATTCGGGCAACAAGCTGTAGCGCCTGTCAGGGAGAAACACGTTTCCACTTCAACCTGCCAAAAGCTTTTTGTTTTCATCGTTCAAAAAAAACGCCACATCCTGTTTGCCCTCCTCTCCGGCGTGTCTTTCAGTGCTCCAGCTGAACAATTATCCGGCTCTATACTTGTACATATCGATGAGGATTTGCGATGAAAGGCGGAATCCCTACGTGCACCGGAGAGCAAAGAGTGCTATTTATTTTCCAAACACGGCTAAATAGTCTGGACAAGCTGTGCCGCCAGTTTCCATCAACCACCGCTTTCAACGTGTCTTCGTTTGGACGCCACCAGCGTTTCGATGACAACCGTCTGGAACGCTGTTATGCCTACGATGAGGCAAATCGTTATACCCCAAAAACCAAATTTCAAGAGAAAAACACCACAGATGCTTTTTTTTTTTTTTTTTTTTTTAAAGTAAAGGAATATTTTTTTTTACTCCCCTCAGGATGATTTCCGTGGCTGACGGGAAGAGAAACACTTTACCCACCTTTTTTTTTTTTATTTGCCACTACATCACAGCAATGCAAACTCTGGGGTTTTCAGCTATGTTCCACTTATTATTACAGCCCACCTCTTCCTTCGGGGGGGTGGGGGTGGAAAGCATGAACGGGACGATTTGCCGAGTTTAGCCAATACAAATTGGGAATGGGAAGTTTAATTGCATTTTTTTTTTAAAATTGTTCTATTCCATCCAAGTCTGCCCCAGTTAATTGAATTTGGATTTTAACGATACAGCCCAGTGTTACACATTGGTTCCATTGCAGAAAACTTCCAACCTATCGACTCTTTGTGCATTTGAATAAGAACAGTTCTGAGTCACACATCACAGCGGGGATCTTCTGTTGGTTTTTTTTTAGCAACTGAAAGGATGTCAGTCAGATATAGAATATCTACACCCCTGAGAGCACCAAGAGAAACAACCATTTAGAGCTAATATTTCCTCCAGATATCTAGATCAGTACCTCATACTCGACTCCGGAAGGAGAAAATAGTGGAATAATAATATATTTCCTTTTCATTTGTTTCCCACTTCCTGACTTTGCTTCCAATGGTAGCTGCAGGTCAAAGGACACCGAGCAATTTAAAAGGAATTGAAGTCAAACCTGACGTCCACATTTTTTGTCAATATTTTTGAACCATAGCAACAACTTGATTTTAGTGGTGCAAAGGTAAAGGAAATGAAACAGGATGTTGTCATCTGTAACACAATGTGATATTTATTATCTGTTGGATGCACATCAGCCAATGAATCCCCATTACCAAGTTTTGCTGCAGGTCAACATCCCGATCCGTGGACGGGTCTGTAAATACATCACCTCCGATATTGTGAATGGAGGCCCTGTTAACACACAGAAGTGTTTCAGAGCCTTGTAAATAAGCAGCCCTGGAGGTGTATCTCATTATGAGCCATGAGGAAACATTGGCTGCTTTTATAGAGAGAGAGGGTGTGCGTAACGGGAGGGGGGCATTTCCGATAAGCAGGCAGGACCCACCGCTACCGGCAACCAAACCTCCCACACAGATACGGGTCACCTGAAACCACACAGGCCCCCACACTCCCTCCACCACAGCGCCAGACTAAGCAGGAAACCAAACCATAAAAGAATTATCCACAGGTTTTTTTTTTGTTTTTGTTTTTTTTGGAACCGCTCCACAGAACGCCAGCCTGACACACGTGTTCGCCCACGCCGACTCCTTCAATCACACCTGAGGTACCGGACAGGTGGTCTGCTGTCAATCTTGTTTGGGTTCTTGCGTGCGTCACAAGACGTGTGAATGTTTGAGAAATCAAACGCTTCCAAAATAAACTGATCTCACCCACGTTTGAACCAAAAGTGGCAGAAAAAGAGACGCGAGACGAACCGAATGTGGCAGACTCAGATTCAATCCCATTATGTAATAATTTCTGAGTGTCAAACAACTGATGCTGACAATGCTTCAAGATTATTGTAACTGTATGTAGGATGTTGTGTCACATAACAACCACAGCAAAATGATTAAAAAATGCTCATTTTTTTCATTTCAATAATCAACACTTAAATAACGGCATGCATTTTTCATGATATGCAAATAAAATTGTAATCAGATTGTGTTTGTACACCAACAAACCCATCACATCTAACACCAGTAAGAGCCAACAAGACAACTGAAAGCATGAAACTTAGCACCAGTACTTAGCAGCTTACCTTTAGGGAAGCTTGGGAGAGTCATCCCAGCACCAACCTGGTTCAATACGGACACTTCCGGGTCAAAGTGCACCCGTGTGATGATGTCAGCGATGGCACAGGAAGAAGCAGTGCGGTGCCAGAATAGCAGTCATAACCTCCATCTAATCTGAGCTGAAGTGGCATTTATACTGTTTTAATTTACATCATGTTCACTACCAGCAGTGGGTTTAAAAATTTTTTTTATGCCTGCATGGAGGTAAATAAGTTTGACAAACATGGATTTCAGAGTGAATCCCAGTTTATGAATGGATTTTTTTCCATTAAACCTAATTAAACTACAGTTAATACCTCAACGTTGCAGCTTTTGTAGATTATTCTCTGATTAAATTTAACTTGATTGGCACCTTTTAAAGAGTTCATTGATTAAAAAAAAAGCTTATTTTTCAGGATATATTTTCTTTTAAAATAAATCTTGGAGGAAAGCGAGGAAATGAAGGTCTGGTACAAGCAGAAATTTGGTAAAATATATACTTTTTTTTATTTATTTCTTCATACAAAGAAATATTACGAATGTTCGCTCTTTAATCGGCTAGAAACATCTGTTCCGTTTTTTTTCTTTTTCAATCGTGTAAAATTAACTCTTTGATGTACATATCACAAAATACTTGATTTACACATCTTTTTCATTTTTGTACATACAGATTTTCTAGTCTAAATACATATTATATGTGGGTAAGACAAACATTTCTAACATCTTTAGATCTCGAAACAGGTTGAATAAAACTCAACCATAACCGACGCAGCAGCATGATGTGAATCCATGGGTGCCAGTTGGTTTTATTTTCAGATACTCCTTCCCAAAATTCAAATGCAGTACTCCATCAATTACAGGGAAAATGTCAGACTTTCCTTTCAGAATGTGACAGCTTGCTTTGAGAGGTCATCATAAATGCTTTTTAATAATCAAACATTGCACTAAGGTGAGAGCACGGGGGGGTTGTTGGAGGCTTTCCCACTCGATTTTCACTCAGAGCATCAGGGAGAGATATCAGAAATAAAAAAGGACAGCGCTATAAAAAAAAAAATCCAGTTTAACAAGCCTCCATCTCCCCGAACGACTGGCTTCAACTGACCAATAGGAAAGTCTCTGAATGGCGATGGAGGCAGGCGAGCTGTGTTTGGATTGGATAATTATAGAGGCACAATATTTCCTTAACTTCAGAAAAATCCTGGAACAATCAATTCAAACTTCAAACTCAAACTTGACAATGAGACCTTAAAAGACCGACTTGGAGGGACTTTCGCACGAGGACAGGTTGTGTACATTCAGTTCGGGCCCCTCCTCTGGATGGAAATAATCCCTTCTGATAATCCCTGCATTTTCAGAATGGCCACCCCATGAGTATGCATAGCATAACGCGGCGAAGCACGACCACCTCCCTGCGCCCTTATTATATATAGCGCACCACCCGCTGCAACGAGACGGTGCCACGCATCAAAGAATGATAACTACTTCACCCTCTTGCATATCAAGAATTCAAGTAGAAAGAGAGAGAGAGAGAACAACAAAAAAAACAAAAGAAAGCAGAGATAGTGACTCAAGCTGTGTGAAACATGATATCAACCCAAAGGCTTTTTTGGCAACAAGTAGAGAGCTGAGATCTGGTGTGGAGAGATGAGACTAGCGAGGATGAGGAGAGTGGATAAGGCATAAAGTATATAGGCCATGGACGATGGCACATGAGGTTTTTCTCGACGACTCCAGAGAGGTTAAACGCGGAACTCCGCCTGAGGCAATTCTTGCTGTGCTGAGAGTGCTTCACAAAAAAAAAAAAAAAAAACCTTTCCTCCTTCTTTGATCGTTGTTAGTCTGGGAGCTAAGAATGTCTAAGATCTTTTGGATTTCTGTTTGAAGAAGCGCTTGAAGACGGGTTTCTTGTTCGCAATCTTGGCTATCTTTAACGCCTCATTTCAGGCAGATACACCTCTGCTGCCGCACACAAAGATATTTCATCTTCCCGTCAAAATTAAAAAATAAATTTAAAAAAAAGGCACACGCTAATCGCGACCCATGGTGCCGCTCTCCTCAACAAACCAAAAGCTTAACTTTTACAAGAAAATTTGATTGCGACTTTGCGTGACCTTTGAACTGATCCGATAGGGGCCGAGAGGCTGGCTCTCAGCCAACTCCGCTTCTAATGGGGAGCGGCTCGATCGATCTGCTAGTTACCTTTACCCAATTAGCATAATGTTAACATGGGCCTGTATGTGGTCCTGGAGAGGATTTAGCATTTGATGGATGGGCCATTCATTAGAATAGGCAGCGGGTGCATCGTGAATGAAAGGGCAACTGGACCCTCTGAGCATATGTGGTACAATGAGGATCAATAAGACCTATTGATCTACCTGCTAGTGAATGGGAAGCAACATGTGATCGGCAATGTCCAATGCCATCGCAAGAAAATTGGATTGTTGAAAACATAACTGGAAGTGAGTTGAAAAAGACGAAGGAAAAGGTATCATCCACATATAAAAGAGAAATATGTGCAATCTGTACCCGTAATTCGGTGCTTTTTACGTTTTCCACCCTAATTTCTAGTTCAGGTTAGCGCTGATTATCTGCATTATGGAACACTGAATGAGTCCAGTGAGTTCACAGAAATATGCTGGCGAAGCGAGATAATTCAAAATTAAAGACGAGGAATGTTAAAAACAACAAGGCCAGATGTTACTGATAAGTATGGTTAGACAGTGTAACAGTTCTCGCTCAGTGACAGCTGCCATGACGGCGCCGGGTAACGGTCCCTATTCCATCAAACGTAGGCTACAGTCGTCTCCATCCTCACGTGACCACCCTCTCACCCCGTCCAAACCAACGCACACACTGAGGGTAATTAGTCCAGCGCCAAAAGGGCTGTGATAATTAACACTCCTCTCTTCCCTGAACCACATCTACACTCTCTCTCTCTCACTTGACGCTGACCTCAACCCAAACCCCGCCACCACAGGCAGCTAAGTGAATTAATTGCTTAGAAATAAAAATAAATTATTATAAAATAGATTTCTGTACATTTTACATATATATAGCAATATCTCCAAGTCTTGCCATTTGAATTACACAGAAAAAACAACAACAACAACCTCTCACCAAATTAAACAAAAAAAAGAATTGTCTCTCGTGATTTTCACATCAATCCCAACCAAAGTTTTGTCCCGTCATCTGGTAGAACTTCATGTTGAAGGGCCTGTAGAAGTCCCGTAGCCTCTGCACCACCTCGGGGTCAATGTTCGGATGGGTCCGCCCTTTGGTTTTACCCAGGCAGTGAGGTTTGCTGCTGCCCTCTGCCTTCTTGAGGCACGGGAAACCCTTAGTTTGGTTTAAGTAAAAGTGTTTGTCTGTGATGATCCTCTTAAGGCCCAGAAAGTCCTGCACCCGACCCAGCTCTCCAGCCGGATCGCTGATGAGGCGCTCGCCGCTCACGAACAGGATCTGGCCCATGGGGAAGTACTGCAGCCAGTTGTCCAGGTGCTTGGCGTAGATGCCGATCTGGATGGCGCTCCACGAGGTGTCAATCAGCCCTGTAGTCCTGTTTTTGAAGGTGAGGCTCTCGAAAGAGGGAATGTCAGGCTTCTTAGACAGTGTCTGTGTGTAATCTGAGATAGCCCTGGTGACCGGGTCCCTCACGACTATGATCAGCTTGGTGTCCCTGGACATGGCGGAGATCCTTGCCGGAGCCTCTCTGGTCACGAAGTAGCTGGGGGTTTTCTCCATGGTGATCTGGCCCTCTAGGGTCCTAGGCATCAAGTCCCTGCAGAAAAAAAAAATAACATGCACAAAAAAATGAGGTTAGAAGGAGGGTAAGGTGCAGCAGGAGGGTAAGGTGCAGCAAAGACTTACATAATGCAATCAAGTTGATGGAGTGAACTCCGTTCTGTAATCAATTACTCACTGAGCCTGCTTAGCCTTATTATAGTGCTCGAAAACCTATTAGTGTAGGCAGCTCTCCAACATCAACATGCTCACTCACTCATAAGATATTTCACTACTGACAGAAAACAGAGAACTCTTATTTACTGCATAATCAAGCACAGGGAAACATTTACGGGATTTTCTAAACACAACTGACCCTGAATTTAACCGTATTACGGATTTGGAGCTGGGTTTTCCCATAATGGCTAAGACTCTTCAACCAAACCTCTTTGTTTAGCAGCTTCTAAGTTACCCCAGAATAATTCTGATTAGACTTATGATGCAGTTTTCATAAATTAGTTCATGTGTGGATTCTATTAGCAGGTGTGTCTGCCCTTTTCTTAATCCTCTCTGCTGGGTGTGATGTTCCAAAGTGGTCAGGCTTAATCAAAAGTAATTCTCTATCTTTATACCATCAGAAAGGGGGGGGGGCACACAGCTCATCTCACATAGACATAGTCATACCATGATGCCCCACCCTTCTTCCCACCCACAAGAAAAATTAAATAAATGAAAAAGAAACCACGCCACAATGCTGAAAGATTGTTTCAGAAAGTGAATCTGTTTTTGACGGGAGTGGGTTTGGGTTTTTTTGCCGCGCAGCTACGTTACATACAGACATATAATCAAGAGCTACTTGAGAACTGGTCTTGAAGGAAAAGTGAATCCACTTTGCTTTCTCAGCATTTGGTTTCAGACTCGGTGGCCGACCTCAGAATCTAGATTATGATGGAGGCGATAAGAGCGGTTTGACTGACATCGGGACTTGGATCACTTTCCTTTCATTGCCTGTGTTACGCCCGAATATATGCGTTTGTGGTGTTGGCTTGATGGGATGACTGGCCTGAATGTCACGGGCTGCAACCATTTATTCTACTTTGTTACAGTAATGGCAAATAATGTGATTGTGAGCGTTCCAATACGATAACCAAAACCAGCAAACAATAGTTTAAAGCACTCAAAGAAGGAAAAGGAAAAGGCGAGATAAGGATTGTTCTATCAGGGTGAACACGCTCTCTTAGATAAGACTCCTGTTAGCCTGTTTTGCATTAGACCTCACCTTTATTGTTAAGGCTGGAGTACAGGAACGCCACTGTGCATGCAGTATTATTGTAGCTGATCCCATTCAAATGTGCATAATCCTATACAATAAGTATTTACACAACAAAAAGGGTAAAAGATGTCAAAACTACAATGTCAGTCCAACTGTTTCCTTAGAAGTCTCTAAGAGTCGATTCATCCCCAGAGCTTCGGCTGTTCCTACACTCTAAAAGCTGGAATCTAGTTCATGTCCATCTACTTCATTGCTAATTCATGTAACATTGGCTCTCCATCAGTGCACACATCTATATGTAAGAATGAGGAAATTGTAGGGAAAAGACATTTTTGCAGGGTAATGTCAGGTAACCAATAAAATACCTCATTGAAATGGTGTTGGCAGATTTGTGTAATCCTAATGCACTGCCAGTGATCTAATTATGATAATATCGTCTTGATTGCTGACACATTAGCGGCTTGAATGGAGTCTGGGCCTGAGCTCATTAATAAGGTGTTGAAAACCAAGCAGATAGAGCATGTGGTTTTTATGCAAGAGCATGTCGGATCTTTCCTCCAGCAAAAAATAACCGGAGATATGCAAATGTCACATTATCAGCACATGCACATTTGTTCTCTGACGCAACGTAAAAATGTATATACAGCACCTCTTTGATGTCGGCAAAGAATACAAACCATGCATGCTTGACTTCAACGATTCGCTGTTTGTCTTTTTTCTCGATGCAAAATAGCGACAACTGCCTGCGAGCTTGTTGTCATTCCTTGGGCTAACGTACAAAAAAAAAGAGTCCGGAGTCGACACAACAGACGCAAATGGCTTCCGATCTAATCCGATTTTGAAATGACAATGCAGCATGCAGATAGAGAGGAGGCCTGAGTTACAATGTGCACGGTAATAGATTATGCTGATCCGAGCTCAGGGAATCCTTCTTTTTTTTTTTTTTTTTAAATCAAGTGTTGGGGGTCGGAGGAGCGTAAAACAAGGAGATGGTTGGATAGTGAGGGAGAAAGAAAGTGCCAAATCCACAAGAAGAGAACCCCCCTGCCCAATAAAAAATCTCCACCTCTGACTTTGCCCACTCTTTGCTAAAGAGAAGGATAGAAAGGGGAACAGAGGAGGGGAATTTTAGTGGGACAAGTAGCTCTTGGAGAAACAATGCCTATTATGCTCTTTTTTGATTTATGAGGTGCTGCTTTCAAAGATTCCCTCAGCAAACAGGCAATTCTGTGACACAGTGGCTCGTCTTTATTCCTGCTTTTCTTTGAAAGTCATCCATTGTCCTTGAGCAGAGGGGTGAGCAGGGCAGTGGTCAGGGCAAGAGGGCGGGGGGCAGGGTAGAAGAGAAGGAGTGAGGGAGGGGATGCCGAGTGGAGCACTTCTCCGTCCATCTTTACCTCGAGTGGGAGAAGTCGTTGGAGAGCTCTTAAGTGTGCCAAGATTGCCCTGCAAACATCACCCCCTCCCCCTTAGATACCATGGACTCCATAGACTATCCAATATGGAAGTCAGTAACGTTTAAAACAAGCTGTGATTGACCTACTTGGCATCGAAAGCCCGAAAGCAACATTTTTTTCCTTGCTTTTTTGACTTTTACGTGATATATTTCTTCCCCCCCATCAACGCCTCTCTCATCTTTGTCCATTGAATATATTTCCAAGTTAGAAGACGTGCCAAAAACAGCGATAAGACACAAAGCAGAAGCCCTTGTCACATGACAGCATCAAACGGGGGCCGGCGGACTGGCCCTTTGGCCTCTGTTTTAAAGAACCCTCATCCCAGCGGAGATAAACAGCAGGCAGGAAAATGGTTATTTCTGGATGATGCTCCTGCCTCCCTCTTGTCATGTCTGATTTGATGATAACTGGCTGTCACCGAGACGTCTGTCGCAGCATCCCTGACAAAATGACTAGTTTGCCTGTAGACAAAAGGAAAAAAGCTATTGGGAGTGCTGTTTGTCAATTTTCCCTTTGATACAAGAGGTTCTCAATTGTCTCTCATGTCTGGAGTTGAAAGGATTTGAATCTCAAATTAGGGTTTGTTTATTTAAATACAGACAAATGGGTGTATTTTGTATCCACAAGCAAAGAGAGTCTTTACTCTTATGGGCATTTGAATCTAAAGATGTCTGGTTTCTATGGCTTAACGCCCTGGAGTGAGTGTTAATCTCCCCCTGGGAGGTAACACCATGTAAAACAACAACCTGCACTGAACAGGCTCCAAGCAGAGGCTGAATTAACCAAGATAAGAGAATCAAACGCAAATCAGACAGACTTGGACTTTCTCTCGATGTTGAACCAGTTCACAGTCTCCACTCTTCACCCAGTCCCTTTTTCCATTGATCCTCAAGTTTCCCTCGGTCCCCGACGACCAGGTCTTGGGGTCCAACAGCAAAGTGACACTTCACAAGTGGGAAGAAGGAAAGGGAGGAAATGAGGGAAGGAGCGCTGAAAGACTCCCTTTCTTTTCCAAGGGCCACTTGCCCAAGCACTTCACGTGCACCCAACGTGGGTGATGTACAAGCGTTTCCAGAAAATACAAAGAAACATCTTTATTTCTCATTGGACGATAAGGATCTCGAGTACCACTCACTCGTTCACGGTGAGCCTGCGGACTACAAGCGTTTGAGTGTAGCGTGCAAATTCAAATAAAACGCATTTATCTTGAGGGACAATACTTGAATGTGCTGTAGAAATCCCTTTCTTAGTTTTGAAAAACGATGGAAAAGATGATGATGATACTGGGAGATTTAGATGGTTCACTGCAAGAATTCATGGATGAGTCACCAGTAAGTTAAGTGGTCATTAATAACCGTTTTCACAACCATCACTCCCTTTAATAAAAAACAGTAGATGCCTGCATGCTCTGAAATGGAACTGAAGTGAGCAACATGTTTATCTAAGACATACAGTATAAAGACACACAGACACTATGGCTGCAACCAGGGGGGGGTGGGCTCGCTGAATATTCTCAAGGCAGCATTTAAGCGCTTACAGAACCCGGACATTTTGAAATACTCCCCAGTGTTTCTGGAGTCTGACATTATATTTCACCACAGAGCATGGCTTCGGTTGTAAATTAAAAGAAGAGAGAGAGAGGATGGTTTATGGCACGGTCGGCCACGGCCACTCAAATGCAAAGAGAAGAGCGACGGCTGCCGTCACATGTTCATCTGGTCTCTCCTTGGAGGTACTCAGCCCAGGTGTTAGTATGCAGCCACTTAGAGGCTTCTGACAATCCGTTTCCTGACTGAAAAACACCAGGGATCCCTGCTCACAGCTGAGATCTTGCAGGCACGAGCGATTACGTATCCTATATGTGTCTGGTTGGGGTACGACAAAGTATGCACGCCTTTGCACCTTCGGTTGTGTAAGCCTTCATATTTTCACACCTGCATGGAACTCGACACCAGGACTCATCCATTTAATGAGCCCTTGGTTCATGAGTTCTAAGTTCATCATCCTCATCGACCAGATCAGAGAGAACCGCCAGCGCTCCTCCCAAGCCTGAGGTTTCGAATTAACAGGCTTCATTGAATAATGGTGTCACTGGAAACGAAGGAAGGTGGCTGAGTGGATGCCCCTCCGAATCATCCGTCTGCAAAAAGGATTAATAATTCAGGCTAACGTTGTGTCACATTCTCAGACCTGGACGGTGGGGCCTTTCATTGGGTAGTCTTTATTATGTAGCTCTAAGAGGAGAACCGAAAGCTAAATTTCTGACGCAGATGACTGGGGAGTGATGTCAAAAAGGCCTATTCATGTCAAATTAATTTCTACTATATCTGATTCTTGACTAAAACGTTCCTACTACCTCACCAGTAATCTTATGGGCAGTAATCCACTGCATGACTTTCTGGCTCGGGGTATTTGTTGCAATAATTTCCAGGTACAAAACCTCTGTGCTTTCTCGTGATCCCGTTGTAAGCCAGGTCCTAATTTACTCAGAAAGGCTAACATTTAAGTCACATTTCCACTCTGGGCTTGACTCAACTTGACGCTACTCACCTTTTTTTGTTTTTCCATTAGGTATAAAGTACCAGCCACCTGGTATTACTTTTTTTTTATACCCCAGGAATGCTGTGAAGGGAATTTAAAAGGTCAGGTGAAACACTGAAGACCTCTGATTGGTTAGAGAGAATCATCACACGTGGAACATCCTACACAGTATAAATCAAGCAATGACTGTAAGGTCAACTGTAAGGTTTTAGATGCTGAACTTTTGTTAAACATTAGTTTCAAACTCTGACCATTAAAGCAAAGATTAATCATAATAATACTTTAATGGAAATTTTATTCTAGCAAGAAAAAGGAGGAAGGGGGTCAGAAGATGAGGGATGATGGGTAATGACTGGACTGGAGGCTTTAAGGTCAAAGTATATTGAAGCAGCCACTGTTTTAAGCTTCTCCAGAACAACAGTGCAATGTCCAAACTGATAAAGACCGTCATGTTCCTTGCTCCCTGACACCCATACGCTGCACTGGAGTCCTAATCCGGTTGATAAATGAAACTCCCAGACCCTTAGCTCCGTCAAGAAGTGGCTCTATGTCAGAGCGGCCTGGGAATCTACTGACCCTCCCTATAAACAAAGCTGCTAACCCGACCGACGCAACTCATCCATCCATCATGTTTCACTGGAAACAGGGAGTCGAGCATCGCCAGATTGCTGCATGTTTTTCATAGCATCTCACACAGTGTGTGTGTGTCTGTGTGTGTATGTCTGTGTGCGTGTGTGTGTGTGTGTGTAGGAGAGGGAGAGTGACTGACAAAAAGGAGGATAGATGGAAAGTTAGGCCTCGAGGTCGCTTTGCATTCAAACTGGTTTGTGTCTGATACCCATCCTGGCTTCGGAGGCAACATCATAAACTAGTAATGTAGAATAAATAAATAGAGAACTAACCGCCGCATTTAATGTAATGGACTACATGTCAGACACCTCAACAGCATATTATCCCAGCCACAGCTGAAGAATCTCCCCTGTTGCGTTCTGAAAATATTTAAAACGGAGGCTGAGACATTCTACTCTTATGACATTGTGGGCGCTTTGTGATGGGCAGCATCTCAGAGCCGTGACAAGCGCAAATTATTCAATTCAATATCTAAATATCATTTTTCCTACTCAGAAAATCTGTCTCTAAGTAGTCTCGTTGCTATTTGGCACTTTTTGGAAAAGAATGCAGGAATTTGAGGAGCCATTGAGGGTTTTTCGGCCTGGATTTACCGAGTGTTAATAACCCTGCAGCGAAGCGAAGAAGCCCACCATGTGGTATAAATAAAACAGAGGAGCTGGTGAAAGGAGTGGTGGAGGGTCGGAATACCTCCTCCTTTCCTCTCATCGACCTACAAAATGAGTGTTGACGTTTTTCTTCAGGTTTCCCCTCAAAATGTGGTATTTTTTATTTTTTTTCAAAGAATTGAAGGACGCCATCGTTCTGGAAACACCTATCTCACTTCTTTGTTTGACGTGAAGTGCGGGACGGGAGGCGAAGTCGACATCAAACCCGCCGCCAGTTCCTCGTCCGCAGATCACTTTCACACACCTATTAAACCACAACACTTGGAAAGGTTAACCTTGTTTCTTTAGGGCTGGTAATCTTCATTATTAATCATTGTGTTTGTTCTGGGTGTTTGCTGAAGGTGTTAGCCCAGAGCTAGCTACACATTCCATTGCTCCGTCAGCATCGAGGTGAGACTGACTGACAGCCTGGACGAATTAAACCGATGAACCGTGGATAGATAAAAAATAAAGAAATACAACAACACAAAACAACAATGAAAGGTTTCAGGCATGGGCTTGTGTGTGTATGTGTGTGTGTGTGTGTGGTAGCATTTGTGGGTGATTTTTGCGTGGGTGTGCAGGCAGCGTCAGCCATTCTTGCTGATTTCCTGACACTTGACATGCACCACAAGCACATGACTCCTTGATCTATCTACAGCAAAGATGAATAAAAGATGAAACAGACTCCAGAGGAACATGCATGCCACCCCCCCCCCAGCCCCCAAACCCATTCCCTGGATGCACACAAAGAAACGTACGCACACACACACACACACACACGCACGCAAGCTACTTTGCATCCTGTTTGAATTGCCTGTCATCCGTAACGGCCTGCACACCTATTCTGAAGGCATGAAGTATAAAGTGTGTGTGTGTGTGTGTGTGTGTGTGTGTGTGTGTGTGTGTGTGTGTGTGTGTGTGTGTGTGTGTGTGTGTGTGTGTGTGTGTGTGTGTGTGTGTGTGTGTGTGTGTGTGTGTATTCAGAAAGAGGGGATTTCCTCTCTGTATGTCACTCAGTGGATAGAAAACCTTCTCCCGGTGCAGAGCTATCATTTAGCCTCTATTTGTCACACTGCAGCTGCTTCATGCTAATGGTTTTACAAATTCCTGAAGTCACGCCACCTCCTCGGCTAACCTGTAATTAGCTAAATTGAGAAAAGACAGCAACAGTCGCGACAATTAACCTGCTCATTCCAGGAGAGGCAAAGAGCGGCAGCAGAAATCCTCAGACAGTCTTTGAGTTTTCTTTGGACCTGGGCCTAGATGTTGTCTTCAACGATGCCTCTTAATGCCCCGCAGACGGGGTAATTACGGTGAACAACAGGTACTGCTTCACTTGTTCTTGCCAAACGCTGTCATCGGTGCCAGACGTTCAGTATCAGGGTTTCGTTATTTCATTTGGGGAGGGGAGTGTCATGACAAATGCTGTAAACTGTCAGGCAGGAAGTCTGTCAAGAAGTCGCTCGGTTTGAACTGATGATCTCAAACTCTGCCCTGGTAGACAAAGATATTCCCGGGGGGGGCAGTGTAAAAATGAATGTATGAGAAATGCCATTTCACTTCCAGACACCACACGTAGCCCAACAGCTAACTCAAGTTTATGTACTACTATCTTTTCCATCATTTCACCCCTAGACAAGTTCACCACAGAAATACAAAAGTCCCAGAAACCTTTTTGCTTCCCGCGAAACCGCTATTCTGACCCAGATTTTCACATGTGCAATAATTTATGACAAACCAATTCGCTCACGATACCTGCATTGATCGCCAATGGAGTTGAAGTTTGTGTTATTGTTTCAAAATGAACAATATCACAATTCCAAGAGACGAGTATCAAAGAAGTCAGACGAAAAAAATCAGAATTGAAATTGTCGATTTCTCTAAATTATATATCTTGCTTTTTTTTTGGTCTTTTAATTAAACAGTCCAGGCAAAGAAAAAGTGACAGTTTGATTGTTTGCCGGTGTCTTTATGCCATTTCCAGGGCTGCATTCTGATCGGGAAGACTTAAACGAAGGAGAGAAAAACTAACTCGTGCTGGAAAAATAATTGGAAGCGAGCAGAGTTTGGCCAACTTGTCTCGGGTTTGAGCTGAAGTGTTCTCCCAGCTCTCACGAGCCCGGCAGCTCCGGGAGCAGATCTAAATGGAGAGAGTGACTGGTGTCGAGCCTCCGCGGAGCAGGGACACAACTTGGGGCTTCTAATGAGCTCTGCTCTTTTACTGCCAGGCTAATGGAAACCTCTGGAGACCTCAGTCACTCCCTCTCTCTCCGACTTTGTGTGTCCTCCTCTCTCCCAGCGGCAAGCACTCTCTCTAGAACCCTAATGGCTACCTCTGGGATTTAATACCAGGGACAAGTGCACCTTTACAGGTTTACTGTCATCACTTTCTCCTCTCCTTCCACCCTCTCCTCAACTGCATTTTCTTTTGCAGAACAGTATGGAGTTCCATTTCTGGTCGAACTCTAAGACGAACAACATCGGAGTATTAAAACATTGGAGTGTTTGTTTCCTCCAGCTTCCAGGGGAATCATTTAAAGGCGCTAAAAGGTGCTTACTTAACAGAAATGAATGAACATTAGCTCCGTAGGGAGGATGTCTGGTTCTGTTCTGTTTAACAACATCCAAATTATCACCTTGTTAAATAGGCAACTATTCTCACATCGTACAGAGGAAACGTTTGTGCCCCATTTTCTCCATCTTCCTTCCTTCCTTCCTTCCTCCTAATTGCTGTTATTTATAAGTCATGTCATAGTGGTTAACTTCCAATTGCAAATGCTGCATAAGCAGAGACACACTGTAGAGTGAATGAGCACAAACAATCACACACTTTTTGTGGTCCTCTTGTTTGCCCTGATGAATAAATGAATGTTTGACATCAAGTTCCTGTCAGGCGCTGTGTCCTTTATCCTCAGCTCCAGCAGGAGGTTCCTGTCTGTGGCGGCCATATTGTCTTCACATGGCTGGGTAATGCTCGCTGGACACTATCTGGAGGTGGAGGGAGGGGGTGGCAGGCCACCACGGTGCAGCGCTGCCACTCCCTTCTCCACAGGTTTCGTCTTTCACAATTACCCGCTTGTAATTTGGGGGTGAAAGCTGCCTTTTCTCTTCCCTGCTACCTCCTGGTCTTTCTCCATGAGCCATGCCAGCTTAAGCAGTTGGGGAGACCTAGCAAAAGGCCTCTCTGGAAGACAGCCGCTCATGGTCAGCGACGCCTGCAGCAGGCCCCGCTAGGGATTGGACGAACCAAGCATGACACGCAATGCTATTCTTACACGCCACCGGTGCAGGAAACACAGCTGGGGAACGGTGAAAACAGTCTATACAGGAGGGATTTGAGGATGATATTTTTGGGAGGAACTAGGAGGTGCTGAGGGGAAATCCCATCAGCAAATAATCAACTCTTTTGGGAACTCAAGGTGAATGTTTGCCAACACAGACACAGTTTCAATCTTTTTTTTCTCTTTTTTTTTTCATGTTGGCGACCACTGCTGAAGATTTGAGCAGAGGATGTGAACCTGCTGTCGACTGTACGGCTGGTTGGCCGAGCGCTCATCCCAGAGGAACCGTGGAGTTCCAGGAACCAGGAAACAATGAGAGCTCCAACGTATCTAATCACCCGAGTTCATCTTTGTTCCTCCTGGAACCGCAATGCGGAGAAAGGCCACTTAAAGCGTCAACGCTAGCTGGTTCTGTCAAAACACAGATTGTCTTAAAACAGAGAAAGAACTCGATTGCCGTTATGCAACCCGTTGTCGTGAAAACTGTGCAGTCATGCTATTGTTTTCTGCAGGAGACTATAAAATCCCTCGTGGGGTTGTAGGATCCAGAAGCTTTATGTAGCTCTGCAGATGGTCAACACACAGACTCTGTCAGCAAACAGACGTGGGACCGACCCCAGCCAAAGGCCCTTAACCTATCCCTGCACATTACCTCCAATCAGCCCTGACCAATCAATACCGGCTCTCCCAGAGGACTCAGACCAGCGTGACATTTGTGTACCCTGTCTGAGTGTTTCTCATTCTTTTGTGACTTGACAGGAAAATTATTTGTGGCTTCACAGCTGAGCTTGTCAAAGTCATAATAACACCATTTTATACCCACAGGACTCCTGCGCACGCAAACATCACCAGTAGAGGTTCTTGACAAACAATTATCTGGTGTCTTTGACTGTTTCTACAGAACCAGCTGGCCTCTTTCGACCATTGAGACGACGGAAGGAGGGCGAGGTCAGTGGAAACAGGGGGTGGGACGGGTCACCTACGTGGAAACAGGAGCAACCATGTGGCGAGCAGATAAAAGGGCGTGCACCCAACCAGAACTCGTCCCAGAAATGGCCGGGAGCTGCAAGCCTGACTGAGGGGATAACACCTTTCAAACAACGCAGACTTCCACGGGACAAAAGAAGCCCCTTTTTCAACAAAGCTTCACTTGTGAAACCATGAGCCGCTTTTAAAGATGCTGCACCGTGAGTCTGGTTACCCTCACGGGCTTTTATCACAGACTAGATACAAAGGTTGACCAAAGAGACATCCCGCTCAGGGACGGCGCCGATTCAATCCCAGCAGTCTCTCGACAGCGACTGAAGCCCAACCTTTGATCATAAACCACATCATACAGGAACTGAAGATCTCACAGTTGCCTGTGTAGGCTCCTGGTTATATGTGTCATATTATTACGATGGAACAAATCATGAAAGGACACTTTATAGCTTGAAAACTGCCCAGAAAAGCCATTTTTTATGTATGCAAGAAGCTGGAAAACAAAAAAATGACAATTCTACCAATATAACTGCAGCCTAACGCAACACATACCACCCATATGGCCAGGAACTACATAAGTAGAGTCTCTCCAACGTGTTCCGAGCTGTTGCGAGGGAGGAGCACCGGCGTCGACAGTGCCGGGCCTTGACAGTGAGCTACAACCAGAGCCCGCGACACGACAGCAAAACCACAGAACGGTAATTACATATCAAAGCCCCTTCATAGGCAATAGGGCTAAATGGAATATGAAGAGAACGACGTGCACCACAGACTGACATTGCAAAATGAAGGGTGAAGTCAACAAGGAGTTAGGAGTAAATAAAGTATCTCCCGAAGAGTGGAGAGAGTCCACTTTTAACCGTTGCCTTTTTGAAGAGGTGTAAGCTTTCCAAAAAAAAAAAACGACAACAGCAAAAACTTTTTATTTTTATTTAAATCTTCCATTCCTGCATTGGATTTTCACAATCAACTGATTTGTACTTGGTTCTTTGTGCACATTTTGTTTGCCTCCTATTCTTCTTTAAAACTTTCGGACTACATCGCCCTTGAAGCCACAAATTATAATAGAGAAAAAAAACCATGAACAATTTAACTTGTTGCTTCACTAAATGCACACATTGACCGTGACCCCCAGTGTCTGTGGGTTAATAAGCTCTTCAGGAAATAACTCCCTTCAATTTGACGTTCATGCATGTGAGGGAGATAAGCTTATTTTCTTACCTCGCTATCAGATAAGACCAACTTTCACCGAACCTCTGAACAGACGCAAGTAGAAAATGTGATATAATGAACCATACTGTTCACATTTGGCGCGACACACACACACACACACACACATGTACACACACTCACTTGAGCTGTGACTCTCCCTTTCTCTGTGTTTGTGTGTGTGTGTGTTCCTTCAAGCCAGTTCATGCATGACCTCACTGAGAAAATGTGTACCTCCTCATACAAGGACCCCTCGGTCAAAAGCATGAATCATGTGTTTGTCTTTGGAACAAATAAAAACTGTCAAAGTACATCAGAAATCCACAATGGGACTTGTTATCGCCACCTCCATTCATTTTGAAATCCCTCTCTCTCTCTCTCTTTTCTGCTCCCTCTATAGCTGCATTTTGGTGGAATTCCAGCTCTTAATGTGCGTCCTTTGGAGGGGGAAAAGGGGTGCGAGCTGGTTATAATACCAGACGGCTGGGAGGTTGTGCGAATGAACGAACAAGGAGAGGTGAGACGCTCACAACCTCTTTATGATCGTCTCCATAAATAATCCGATCACATTCCCACAACACGGATCACCGCCGTGCACTTTTTGCCTCCGTATGGAACATTCCAAGGTTCTCTCTGTGCTATCTCCGGTCCTTATGGGAAACTTTGTTGGATCACTAGTGCATGAAGTACAAATTTATTTCTTGGTGCATCCTCACTGAAGAAAGACACTCACTACAACTTTTCCCTCCTGTTTATACCCCAGCTGTTTCACTTGGGAAACATTTCTTCCTGTTGCTCTTCCATAAAACGACATTAAGACAGATTTCACCGAGTTAATGCTGTTTGTGTGGCACAAACACAACTGTTTAGATATCCCGTTGCACCATAAAATGCCTCCCGTCACTCAAAAAAAATCTGTATTTTTTTTCTGCGTATTGCTGAAGGGTCTCTAAAATATATTTAGTTTACAATTAAAAATAAAATTCAACAAAATTTTCCCTCCGTACTTTGGTACGCGTGAAAGAAACCGAGCACATGAGGTTACTTTTTTGGCAACTGCAGAAGCGAAAATGTGATTAAAATGAAATTTAGCTCCAGACAATATGCTTTCATTTTATTCCAGCAGAAAACCTTCTCGAAAAGTATTAGATTTCATGGCCTGAAAACTAGCAGACAGCACTTTTCCACAACTCCCCATCCAGAAGAGTAAGAAATACTGTAGACAGGAGTTGGGTTAAATAACAGCCCCTCATTCCAAACCGAAATACCTGCTGTAAATCTGTTTCTATGGAACTTTGCACAAATCAAGTGACGTCATCTTAATTTTGAATGACGCCAGAAGTTGGTTGTTGATTTCTTTATTTCATTATAACGAAAATTGATGACAAATCATCTTTACATAAAGTTAAAAAATAAAACGAGAATGTTTAATTAAATCACTTTATTTGGTAATGTTTGGGATTTTTCAGCTTCAGATGAAAACTTCTGAAACTTGCGCATTAAGCGCACTGCAGGCGAAATTATTACAACTTTTTGAAAAGAAGATGCGCAAAAAACCGAAATAATCGAACAATTCCGGTATTTGAAGTGGTCTTCCAATAGCCAATCAATAACTAAATGTGGGAGTTAATGTTAGAAACGAAACCTGTTTGCTTGTGGGTGAAGAAAATAAATAAATGATCCGACATTTACGTCATTGCGCTTTGAAAAACGAATTCCATTACATTTTGATAGAGTTGAGAGGCTTTCACGTACACTCATTAAACTCGGTAATTCCTAAACTCACTTTGTATCGTAAACTAAAAGGACAATGTTAGTTTAACGACCTTTGAGGACGTTAAATGGTTTTGTTCAGTGCAGGGTTCTTACTTTGTCTTGCAGATTTTTAGATAATTTGGGCTCATTAAACCCCCCCCCAATCACATAAGAATAGTTAAAACCAAACAAACGCCGCTGGATCCTCTGCAAGGCCTCTCGCAAACAGAACAACTACAGATTCCACGACACAAGAACTATTCCACGACACAAGAACACTGGAGAAATATGTGTTTCTCTCAATCCCAAAATTGATTTGGATGAATATTAATAATTACATTTTATAAGATTGGAATCCGACAGATTTCGGCAATTTCATTCACGTTAAAACTCAAAACAGTACAACGTGTCTACAACGTGTTAGTGGAGTTTTGTCTGACATGCGTTCATCCAAACGCAACAAGAGAGCTGGAGCCAGGCAAATCTGAACAAAAACGCGACACCTGCTTCAAATAAATCATCTATAATTTGGAAGAACAAGTCAAAAACGCGACAAATCTTAACAAACCAACTCATTCTACATTTTATTTAGATAGAACAGCCCGAGGACGCGTCTTTGATGAAGCTGCAGTGTTGCGCTGCGTCCAATAGAGATCACTACAAGTCGCAGAAACAGGTTGGGCTTAACCTTTAAGGCCAATAATGTAGCGTTGGTCAAATATTTTAAATCAACAACACACGATATAAAAAAAAAAACAATAAATAACAATAATACTTTAATTTAAAAGTGGATAATCTTTGACATTCAGCGCAAGTAAAAGGACACAAAACTCACAGCCACCGGTTGTTTTTTTGCGGTTTTTTTGGGGAATAAACTCTGAACTAACTAGATATTTATTCTAATGTATTTTATTTTATTACTAATGGGGTTTTTAAGAGCTCCTAATTATTTCTCCCGCAAATCAGGGTGAGATTCATCAGTTTAATGAGTTGTAACTGTGTACTTGCACCTGAATTAATAAATACAAACTGTACAATCATCTGAAAAGACAAAACACCGGAATGACTCTTATTAATAAGGGCGATGTTTGGCATCGCGGTATTTGCGTAATTCATGATAAATGGCAGCCGGACCGCCTGGCTCAGACAGTGTTCCAATAAATCTATATAATAGCGCAATAAAATCAACCTAAAATAACCCAAGCAGGCAAGTTTTTTTTTTGTTTCCACACCCGTTCAATCATCAGCTAATCAAGAACCAGATTTACCTGTACCACTCCAGCCCGTTCTCGTAGTTGCGGTCGAAGAAGTGGGGCTCCGCTCCCACGGCTCTGATGTCGGGATGAACGCGGAGAAACTCCAGCAGAGCCCGGGTCCCTCCTTTCTTCACCCCGATGATGATCGCCTGCGGCAGCTTCTTGCTCCCGGAGCCGTTGGTGAAGCTGGACATGGGGCTCGGCTCCGGCGCTCTGTGCCGCTCGCCCCGCATCCCGTCCCACTCGTCCGCCCTCTCCGTCTCCAGCTCGTTATTGAGCAGGTCTCTGGACGCCGTGATCCTGATGGACGGCTCGTCGTAGTCGCTGTCTATATCCTCCCACGGCTCCGGTTTGGTCATCAGTCTGGTCACCAGGTCCGTCCTGCTGCTCTCTGTCCTCCTGCTCACCGTCGTACCGACCTCCTTGCCCCGGGAACTGTCCACCACCAAACTTGGCATGGTGTAGCAGTAGCCCAGGCAGGAGTACAGCACGTACACCCAGATTAAAAACATGATGCTGAACAGAATGATTTTCTTCTTCACGGGGCTAGACCAGGGGGCATACAGGCGTTGACAAAACTGGCTATATTCCATAAGCCTTTCGGTTAAAAATCACATCCCAGCGGCGCATGCTGGCCAAAATGAACTCAGTCCCGGTGGCGCATCGGCAATCCTCACGAAATTACGCACAAGTTCACCTAAAACTAAAAATAAATAAAGCATCTAAAGAAAATGAAAAGAAACTAACCTAAATATAACAGAAGATAAGGATGTATCCCGGAATGGAAATGCATTGAGGATTTATGGATCATAGCTCAACTGAGGAGAATGAAGCTGCGACGGACGCGCGTCGCGACCGCTCCAGGTTCATCACAGGTTTGTTGAGGCTACTGGTGGAGCCGGAGAAATTATACCGAGGAACATTAGAGCGACAGCAGCGGGAGCCAATGAAATCACTGGAAATAAATAGGCAGCCGTCCGTCGAAATAAAAAGGACCAATCAGGAGGAAGCGCGGGCGTGGGAGCCTCGGTGCGGGGATGAACGCGCGTCTCTGCTGAGAGTTTGGAAAAGTTTCTTATTGCGCACAGAAGCCAATTAAGTCTTGTTTTTCTTGTCACGTTCAGACTAAATGTCAGGCGGCTGGAAATGTTTCCTGCCAGTTTATTTTGACACGCAAGACAACTTTTAATACACAATAAACCAGAATGAACGTCTGACGCGATTTCACTTGAATCTGTGGGAATGAGAAGAAAAGAGGTTGGAAAAATAAAAAACATAATAGGCATAAATAGGGCTGATAGACCGAAAGAAGGCTTTATATGATTCTCAGCAATAATGGTCGCACTTCCCCACGTTACGCGCTTAGTACTCTAGTTTGAACATTTGTTTTTTTTATAAAAAGTGAAAAACCGTTCTTTGTTTTAATCATGTCGCTCAATTAACAAATAATTACTTAAAATTGCTTTTAATGCACATGGAAATGGTTCATGAAAATAATTTAAAATTATTATCATCATTATTATTATTATTTACACATACAGGCTAATCTAATGACATTTAGGCAATTTAGTACGAGGAAGAACTTATTATGTAGTCTTTGTACGTTTTTAAATATTGTTTTTTCTCCATTAAATATTGAAAAAACTTTGTTTCTTCTTTGTTTTCAGCCTGATCACCAGGATGTCACACAGAAACTCTCTCGTGTCTTCGTTGTTTTATTATCGACTTATTTCCAACTAAAAAAAATAAAAACTCATAATGAACTGATCCAGCAGACAGAAAGTTACGGAAAACAGAGAAAAACAACGTCCGGTTGCTTCCCCCCCCCCCATTTCTTGTTTGTTTGTTCTCCAAAGATTTACGGCATTTTGATAACCTCATAACCCGGAGTATTACAGTTTATTCATTTAAAAAGAAATATTAATGACGCAAAGTCAATATAAATGAATCGACTTACTATAAACAATGAGTCCAAACTGATCGTTTTTAACGTCTTTGAACGCACCATCGGATCAAACTTCATTTTGACGCTGTTGCGTTCAGGTTTAATAGTTTTTTGACGCACTTAAAACTGGACTTTTTCCTGAACATTAAATGAAAACACTACTTGAGCCAAACGTTTTCATGTAATAAACACACAATTCTGGAATATCTTTAGAATTTTATTCTAAAGTTAATACTACCCCCCACCCCCACCCCAGTCCACGCCCTCATAATTGTATTTAACACTTAATCTTAAATTTGGAATCAAACCCTTTTATTCTTTACTCCACTACTCTCCAAAGGACCCGGATAGTTTTACCCCCCTGCTCGCCTGGTTTTTAGTCTAAATATTGATTTAGGATCGCTGCTCCTCTTTCACTTGTGTTTTGCAACCACTAACCTTCTGAAGAGAGGCCAGAGGTCATCCGTCATCCTGTGATTTCAGACTTTTGGTTTGAATAATCGTGGAATCCGAGCTCTCGCGCGGCGACTCGCTTGTGGATGCTGAAGCTGAAGAAGCCCACAGATGGATGTCTGGGGACCCTCTGCTGTTTACTCATGCATAGTTCGCTCCTGGTGTTGCTGACTCTGGAGCTCAGACAGGCTTTGAATGGAAAATAAAGATTCAAGAGGTTTAATGATGGATGTCAAGGAAAGGAAAGGAGGGAAAGTTTTTATTGTGAGATAAGGCAGAGAAAAAATGAAATCGTCTGTTTTGCTTGAGGGTAAATGTGACGAATTTGACATGTGTCAAGATATTGTATTGGCAGGTCAAGTTTGAAAGTAATTTTTTTTTCAAAAACAAACAGTAAGAAGCTAAAAATCACCTCCATGTTGGTTTTTTTCGGTCCAGAAATACTCCAAGTGCCAACTTGACACCATCAGGACAAAAATCTCCAACTGTTGCTTTTAAGTTCGGAATGTTTTCTCCTGCATCAGTTGAGGAAATGGACGGTTGTGTCATCTGTGATGGAACGCCTCGCTCGGTTGTGGATTAATATATCAAGTAGAATTTAAAAAAATAAAAATAAAAAAGACAATCTCAGAAAGCCGAGTTGTTCTCGTGGCCGCAGGGACGTGACAGCGCCGGTCCCCGCTCCACCGCCATCCCAGCGGATGTTGTAACCCACGATGGGGCCATCCCACCGAGGCCACGACATTTAATCTCCACCCAGGTCGGGTGTGTGTCTTTGTTTCCTCTCTCCGGGCTGGAACAGCTGGCCCGATCGCTCCCCTTCCACCCTCTGATATGAAACTCCGCATCCGGTCAGACACTTTACGAGGACGTCGAGCTCCGTTTCAGGTCTCCCCTCCCCGGCCTTGGCTAAATCCCTCGGCCCCCTTTTATGGAGGAAGGATGGCAGCGGCAGGGAAGGGGACGCCTTTCTTTGTGGTGATGGAACTGTAACCAAATACTGAAAACTAGGAGTGGAGGGCGGAAGGGCTGACTGACAGGTGGAGAGGTGGCCTGTTTAGCACGGCTTACTGGAGGGACGGCGGCTGAAGCTGCGTTCACTGAAGCCCCACTGAAACTTAAATCCACGTTTCAAGCAGGCGTGGAGTCGGCGGCTCCACCTAACGAGGCGCAGTGTCGGTCGGTGTGACCGATGAGGCCGAGGCGCCATTCATGACTATTAAATGGAGTTTAAAAAGCGGCGAAGAAGCGAATGATGACAACAAACACGGGATCACACTCATGAGGCGTTTAATGTCGGAGAACATTTTGCACTTGTGGTTCTTTGTGTGTGGGGGTGGGGGGGGTGGGTGAGTGTATGGGGGTAAAATTCAGGCGCCTTTGTGTCGATTTGCAGAGGAACAAAACATGAATGTGCCAAAACCGTCGAGTGTCAACTTCAAGAAATAATAAATGTATCCTCCTTTCACATCCTCACAGAAAACCGTAAATCCTTCGACGGTGACCGTGAGGTCACGACCTTTACAGTCCCTTATTTTGCATTTGCAGTGATGATGATCCTCGTGGGGATCCATAGCAGACATTTACACTGTACAAGACCCTGTACGTAAATCATTGTAAATAAATACAGCGTATATACAGGACGCCGTCGTCACACGATTCTGTGCGTTTTTGTTTCCTGATCGAGCAACACGTCGAGCGCGCGGGTAAAAGAAATCAAACATCCACCTAAGAAGCCAAAGACCCTGGAGGTAGATCCGGATCCGCCCCCTCCCTGCGGGGCTTCTTGCATGTCAGCGCCAGCAGCAGCAGCATGGGGAGGTGCCACAGGCTGCAGAAGAAGAGTTTGCGCGCGCTGCTACGGTCCGCCTTGCGGTAGAAGCGGTAGGCCAGGTAGGTGATGTACAGGTTGATGGGGAGGGAGATGATGGGGAACGCCCAGGTGGTGACGTCCAGGACGGGGGCCGCGGTCGACAGCCCGACGAGGCCTGCGCTGTGGCGCAGCGCCACCCGCTTGCACATCCCCGGGTGGGTTACGGACATCATGCGGTAGCCGCCGCGGGAGTAGTCCTCCCTCAGGTTCCAGCTGAGGGCGTTGAAGTGGGGGAACTGCCAGCTGTACAGGAAAGCGCCCAGCAGCAAGGCACCTGGGGGGGGGGGCAGAGATGAATAAATTAAACCGTTTCAGAGAAAAGAGACGAGTCCGTCAACGCCCCGCCCGTCGTACCTGGATCCAGACACCCCGTGGCGGCCGTCCAGCCCATCACGGGGGGGATGGCGCCCACCACCGCCCCCACCCAGGTGTTGGCAATGCTGAGCCTCTTCAGCGGCGTGTAGCAACAAGTGTAAAGGAAGATGTTCAGGCCGCCGAGGAAGCCCGTCAAGGGGTTCACCGCCAGCGAGAGCAACGCCACCCCGGGAACGCCGCAGGCCAAGGCGAAGGTCACAGCGTGGAGGGGGCTGCAGCGAGAACGGGGAGGAAAACACACACGAGGGGAGCAGCTTTAATGTCAAGGTCAGCGTGAAGCTCATCGCCGCCGTGAGGACGACGGAGGAGGACAGCGAGGTCGTGTGGACGCCAGATAAGACGGTAATAGCCACACACACACACACACACACACACACACACACACACACACACACACACACACACACACACACACACACACAGCAGCCATGTTAAGACAGGAAGCTCATCTGATAAGAGTTTGCCAGGAATAAAAGCGCCGCTGCGACATGAAGGGCACGTGTGCAGAAAACCACAGCGATTCTGGCTTCCAGTCGTACTGAGACCCCCCCCCCCCGGCCCCCAGCCCCCCATCTTTTATTAAAAGCAGCGACGGCGAGGTCTGGTTCAAATCCACTAGTAAATGCTCCATAAATTAAAGAGGTGGGGAGATTAAAATCTTGACCAAACGCAGGGCTTTACTTAAAAAAAAAAAAAGCCAGGCGGGGCTTTTATTTTGGTAGTGCGGGGTGAGTGGGGCATTAATGTGATTAGTGGCGTTACGTGTGTTTCATGTGGGCTAAGGTGGGGCAGATAGGGGCTGCAGACAGCGTGGTAGTGGGCGGGCTCCACGGGGGTCGGGGCGGTAGTGGAGAGGGGGGGTTACTGTCTAACAGTCTGACACAGCGGCGCTGAGTCAGAGGTGACCGTCCTAAAGTTTGTGTTCCTTCACTTCCTCTTTGGTCTCAAATGCTGCCAAACTGCTACAAAGGGGGGGTGGGGGGTGGGCTGTCATCCGTGTTTTCACAAACGAATGATAATAAAGCCAGGAAAGATGAGACGCCGCTGTCGCCGCGACGTTAGATGACACGCCGTTTCCTACGCCGACATCAGCTGTGAGGGAACAAAGCCGGAGAACGTCGTTACCGCTCGCGCAAAGCCGACAGGGAGAGCGCGTTAAAAGTGTCCCAGTGGGGGCTTGTTTGACGGGAAGGTCCAGCCTTCCATCTGCCTGCTATGTCTTCACGTCTGAGAGAAGAGGAGGACGGAGTGTTCATCTCTGAGACAGACGGACACCTCCTGTCAGGGACGGGGCTGCAAGCCAAGACGGCGTTTAGATGGAGAAGGCGTTTTAGCTTTCACCGTGGACCGCTGGAGGCGCCTCGTCTCCGATGTCAACAGGTTGTTTGCTTTTGTCCTTCCTGAGTGAAAATGAAAGGAGCGACGGTGAGCTTAATCCCGCCGCTTCCTGGTCCGGACAATGGGCGGAGGGGGGACACGGTCAGGGTTTGTTTTCCTGTTTCAGTTCACGCATCAGGGAAATCAGGTGTTGAGTTGTTAGCCGTGACGGCGGCGGCTGATGCTACTGCAGAGCCGTGGCGTCGTTTTGAGGCCTTCACTCTTTTGCAAACTCTTTAAAGGCAGAAGAAGCGTACCTGATCTGTCCTCTGACCAGGGGACGGTTCTTGGTGCGGTTCATGTTGGAGTCGAAGGGAACCTCGAAGTACTGTAGAGACAGAACCAACAGCGGGTTAATGGGGGAAACAAATGCACTGAATCACTGAGAGTTAACAGACGTGGGGGGAGAAAGACTCAGAAGGAAACCTTTTAAGACATTTAAAAACATCTCAATAACGTTGGTGGTTCCGTGCAGCATCTGGAGGGGAACGACAACCCGGCAAACCTCTGAACCAGACGCTCAACCTACGGAGACTAAATGGACTGGAGGTGGGAGGTGGAAGGTGGAGGCCATGTCTGTTGGGTGGTGGGAGGAGGAGGAGGAGGCAGAGGAGGGTGGGGGGGGGGTGTTCTGGGATACAAATATGTGAAAAACTACTTCTACTCCTGTTTTATGATCCACGTTGGAGGAGTTTGCTTCAAAGTGCTCCCATGAGATTGGCAATGTGTGACTAAAATGCAAACACATGGGGTGCTTAAACGCAGGAACTGGCTAATCTGTGTGTGTGTGTGTGTGTGTGTGTGTGTGTGTGTGTGTGTGTGTGTGTGTGTGTGTGTGTGTGCAGCCAGCATATGGACGTAGATGCATTTGCCAGCATAAGCGTCTGAATGAGGAAGAAAACTGATAAAGTACTTAAACTGGGAGGCATTAAGATCCATCTCTCCTGGAAAACGTCTAATAAACTGATAATCCACTTTTTCTGTTCCACTTCCCAGATTTACTGCAAGAAAAAGTCCTGGTGGAAAACACCGCATTTAATTTCACATTGATTTTGTAATGAAGAAAAAATAAAAGAGGCCTGAATCAAGGTATAAAGGTTTAGACAATCGGAGCGTTAGCTTTAAGACATGATGTCTCCCTGATGCATCTGCAGCGGCGCTAAAACCCTCAAAGCGCCCAGAATCTTTAAAGTGAACTCTGGAATGCGCCACAAAGAACGTTTCCAGCTCTCCCGCTCAGCCTTTGGCCCGTGGATCACAGGCGAGCCGGGCCTGAGCGGACTGGTCCAGGTTAATGGACAGCTGTGGACGCGGCTGTGGGGACCCTCAAGGCCCGGGCCGAGGTGTTAATTCTATTTCCTGGGTCAGGAAATGCGTCAAGAGGTCAGGGGCCGCATGAGAGAAATCCACTTTGTGGCTCGGCCAGAGCCAAGTGGTGCTGAAACAGGCCTCAGGCGGGCCCCGGGGCCAGCACAGCAACACCGCTCATCATAAAAGAATCCACACAGTTTCCAACAACACCATCCCTCCCCTGGTGTTAGGAACACTCGGATACTCTCGGTGACGGCGCCCTGCGCGTCGGGCCCCCACAGACATATAAGGAACCTGAGCGGTAAATAAGAGGCGGGACCTTTACAGAGTGAGAAAAACATCTGAGCACAAAAGATCAACAGTGTTGCCGTTGTTTGGACGAGCCTGTCGTTTGTGTATACGGGTGGTTTCAAGTGAACGTCAACGTCACCCGGTCCACTCTCTCGCTCTCCGTCCTCTGTACCTCCTCAGGTTCATCTGGTTTGTATCAGCCGCCCCCCCCGGCCCGTGTCACTGTTTTCAGTGTACAAAAATCCACTCATGAATGCCAATTAGCTTTAAATTATCTCATTTAAAATTTATATATATATATATATCCTGATTTACAGATTGGATTCATTTGAAACATTTTTCTTTTTTTAATCTTTTGTGTTTTATATTGCATAATAAATCAAAACTTGTTTACCTCAACATGAAAAGTCTGTAAATTTAATTCGCCTTCATTTAAGTTTAATTTACAAATTAACTGTGAAATGAAGAAAAAAATTTTTTTCCGTTTCTTAAACTTTATTTCTTAAAATCTTGGAATGATTCCTGAATGAATGGAACTGAAACCAAAAAGCGACTGAGTCCATAGAAATGTGAATGAATCAGAACCGCTGCTTTCAATGCTAAACACAACCTCCCACATCCCCAAACACTGGGGGCAACAGTCGACAACAAAGAGAGGGGGGTGTCCAGCTTCTCTAAGCTATCGAACATGAAAACACGTTCAGTTTTGATAAGTTCTCAGGAAGTTCTGTTTTCTTCATGAAAGCAGAAGATTTTGCGACCTCATAGTCTGTGCACCCGCTGCTCCATCGGAGATGGGTTATCGACCCCACGCCTCCTATCAGACTGTTAAAACAACAACAGGAAGTCTGGTGAAGGTCAGAGAAGCGCGATACTGCGAGTACGCACTGCGCTTAACAGTGTTTGTTGGAAACGTACACCTTAGGAACACATGGCCGAGCAGCTGTACAGCCCCCCCGGATCCCAGAGAACATCAGCTGGCCCCGAACGCCACGCATCTCTGGCTCCGCCGGGACACCCAGGTGCAGCGCCGAGCCCGATGAAAAGATCATGTGATCCACTTGTTAGAATGTCACCTGTTGGCAACGCCGGAGCAGAGCGTCCGCAGGGATGGGCGCGCCCCGGTGCGTGCCAGCGGGAAGCGTGAGAGCTCTCAAAGCGGCCTTCAGCGCCAACTGTGAACCGTCTCTGATCAACCACTCCACAAACAAGCAGCCAAAGATTTACATAGATTAAGCTTCCCTCAGAAGTGAGTTTAATGATTCTGGCAGACGTTCGCCATGTTTTGAAGTCACATGAAAGGACACGAATGGAACACAACAGACGTGGTGTGCAGCCATAAACCAGTCCCAACACAGGAACGCAGGTATGGGAGATTGATATTTACAAGATGTTCCTGCCTTTGATTACATAAAGTTATTTCTGTTACTTTATTCACGCCCTAAAGAACCTGTTGTACTCTGTTGTACTCTAACTAAGAAGAAAATTCCAGAAGACATGACACGAAACAATCATCTGTTGTTAAAGTTGGACCCAAAGGGTTTTCGTGCCGTCCAACACATTTAAGCATTAAAAGAGGTGTTGAATACGCCTCCATCCTTTCGTTTCCGTTTGCGAGAGAATATTTAGAGGTGAAAAAAAAAAACGAAAAAAAATAGGAGAAGTGTCTAGAATGCTGCATCTGGACAGCCAGCAGATGTTTTCTTGCGTTTCTCGTCTTCTGCTGACGCGATGAAACGAGCGTTTGGTGCGATGACATGTGAGAATAAACCATTTGATCTGCACGAGAGAAAAAAAAAAAAAACGTTCAGCTTCAGCCTTGGCGGCACCGAACTCGCTCGAGCTACGACTTCTCTCCCGGTCGCCGCCGGAGGGCTCGCAGCTCTCCGTCCTGCCAAAGCGAACGTCTCATCCCCCCTCTTTCAGCTGCAAACCGAACCCATACCTCTTCCTTCTCTTTCTAGTGGCCCGCAGAGCTGCTGGCAGCGTTTCAGCTGGCATGGCGTTCCTCTTGATTAATGGCTCGAGTACGGGACGGTGAAGTCCTAAACCGTCCTCATGTTAATCAGCCAATTAATGCCGAGCAGATCCACATTACCTCTGCCCTAATCAGTTCCTTTGCCTGCGGAAGACACCATCGGGATCTGGCGGCGGAGCTGACTCCATGGTGGAGGCATGTGGGCCACGATGACTGGATGATGGGAGGGGGGAACAAAAAAAAAAAAAAAGAGGGAGAGATTTCTAAAAGTAGAGGATTACTCTGATATTCTGCTTCTCTTCTAACTTGCCTGATCAAAAGGAGGATCTGACAGCGGCTGTTTTCCCTCCATAAACAACATGAGGAAGGGTTTTTGGTGCGGAACTTAAAATAGATGGCGCTCATTCATCTTAACTCTGTGAAGACGATCTCCTAATCCGCAGGCAGACAGGGGGTCGTGGGGACGCCGGAGTTCAGCGATGAATGCTTTGTGCGTTGGGTCACGTCGTTCGATTCGCCTTTAAATGTTCAGTTCGAACTGGGAAACACCGCCTCCTAGCTGGAGGGAGGACTCGGATTTCAAGACAAATTCTTGGCAGATAAAAACTCCACGTTGAGGATCTCTTAAAGACACAATTCTTTCGTCCTTCCACAGGCCATGATTTATATATTCGCCACATTAATCAATTATGCATCACACCAGAAGAATGTTACACAGACTTTGAATTACAGGCCGAGTAAATGACTTTTGGCGTATTAATCTTCATTTGCAGAAAGTGTTTCGGTGTCATTCGCAGCTGGATCCTTGCAGACGCATCCGTTTTAACTCCGCCGTAAAACGTCTGCTGTGTAAACAAGACAAATTCCTGTCTTGGAGTGTTGGCTGGCCGTATCTCGAGTCTGCGCCTGATAAGTTAACGGTCATACTAATGAGGGCATTTCACTCCGGTTCCTGATTACCATTAACAGTGCACACATTTAAGTGCTTTCTATTCGGCCTCAAATACTGTGGGAAAACATCAGTGAAGGCTGAACGAGTAGAGCTTCCCCGGGTGTGTGGTCAGTTGTTTAAAGAGAAATAAACAGTCCTTTCCACCATCGATGGGCATTTGCAAATGACTGTGAGAGTGTGACTGACATGACAAAGACTGAAAGGCTTTCAACGCTTTGGGGGAGATTGAAAAAGAGGCATGACTGTGTGTACATCTGAGAGAATGTGAGTGTTTAGATTTTTCAAGCGCAGCTGTGTCCGACCACAGCGAGGCGCGGGACGGGTGTCTCGAAGATCCCGGAGAAGCTCAGCCCCTCGTGAAAATTAGAAACGATAAGGCGCAGACGTGCATGAAAGCCTTCACTGTTCTCTGGGAACGCGACAGCGGCCGTCAGCACCTCTGGTGGATTTGTGTTTGCGGCAGTGACCCATGGTAAAATCCAGCCCTTCATCTAGACAGCCTCCTTCAACAAGCCTTTCAAATCAAAATGATGAGGACCCTAGATGAAGACCACGACCCATAAAGAGGACGAGTTCAGCATTTAGGTGTTGTTTTATCCTCGTTCATCACGTGCTTTACCGTGAAATGATATTAAATTAAAGTTTGGACAAACTATGAAATAAAACAAGTCATATTTACAAGAAAAAAAAGTCATTCAATGAGCTCAATTATTAGATTAAGACGCCCGTTACAATTGAGGAGCATAAAAGACGACTGTATTTCTAGGTGTTGGATGGTTTAAAAAGGGAAACTTCCTGGGATGTGGGTCGCGTGTTTCATAATACCTGCTTGTCCTCCAGGGGACTGCTGTATCTGACGATATCGTGCCGATCCAACCAGATGACCACAGAGCGAGACGGGCTTTACCTTCTTCAATCAACACCATTGTTCTCGTTCCCTTTCTTCTTGTCAGCGTGTTGTGTAAACTAGACTTAACGATAACACACATGCAGGTTCTGGATGAAACGGCGCAGCTTAGTTTGGTTCAAGGACAAAGCAAGAAAACGCCAGGATGATGACTGAGAAACTGCTGATAGACCCGACGCTCATGGCATAAATGGAAAAGACTGCATTTTGCCGATTGATTTAAGTTCAAGAGGAAACTAGTTTCCACTTCCTCTACATCTGATACAGAAAACTCGTCTCGTCTCTTGTTTGAATTAACTCAGAGAGGAGATGCTTCTTCTAAAGCTGAAGTCAACAGATCAGTGTCCACGTCGACTGTACAACACGCTGCATCAATGCTGCAACCAAGTCTTAAACAAAGACGGCAATTTCAAAGCAGCAAAGCGTCATTAAAAATTGTGGGCTTGTGAAATTGGAGCCACTCTTCCCCTACCCACCCATTCTCTTAAAGAGCAATTACTATAAGAGAAGCACACAGATAAAAGGTCTACTAGCAGCAGACAGCACGCACACACACACGTGCATACACACACACACCCATACACACATGCCACGGGCACACGTTATCATTCTCAGGCTGATTACAGCTGTGTGGGTGCAAAATGAATGGGAACTCAGCAGTGGTTACTTCCTTCTGCTTGAATGAGTGACGAGTGGTGATTAATGGTGTTTCGAATAAAACATGTGTTACGCTTCAAGGTCTTTTTTGTGTGTGTGTGTGTGTGTGTGTGTGTGTGTTTTCATGCCTCTTGTGTTGGAGGCACATGGACAGATGGATAATGGCACAGAGGACGAATGCAGCTCAGACTTTGCTGAACTGCACCTAAATGATGATCCGTTGTCTTTTCTATCGTGACGATTGGGAGACAAGAGAATGGCGACTAGTTGTGGATGACGATTTCCGAACATGGAAAACAACACAACCCCCCCCCCCCGTCAGGCAGAGTGATATTATGCAGCCGCACCTTTATAACAGATTCATAAATTTTGAATGTGGGTTAATAATGGAGTGATATTTCAGCAGCTGGCTTACAGGTGAGCTCTGGTATTGAGTGAAAACAGTCATTAAGACCCGCAGCAGGGTAAAGTAACGTCACGCTGCAGAGATAGAGAGCAGATGCATCGTTTTTCAACGACGCGGTGATGTGTGCACACATTCTGGTTCAAAGTCACGGATGCTGCTGCTTTCAGATGTAACTACTGTTAGCAAAAAGCTACAAACACATGCTTCTTTGTCATAAAACAAAACAAAAAAACACAGCCTGATGAAGAAGCAAGACGCCATAAAATTTAAAATATTCAACAATGAAAGGCAATTTGGCAACACAACCATCTGACTGCATTAACGCTAATCTGGGTTTAATTAATCCTGCCTTGATTAATATTTAAAAGAACCCAAGCCCCCCCCCCCCCCCCCCCCCTCCAGCAAATGGCAGGATGGACAGCTAACAGCTAATGAGTTAAAAAAAATAACACACAACTTAATCACTTCTTTTATCGCAGGAAGACGGTGGGACATCCTAAAGATTTTGGGTTTTAGAAAAACTGAACTAATAAATCTGAAACAGATCTAGAGAACGTGGGACACGCCCAGGCTTTACCGAACGCTTTGGCGAATGTTGGTAACAATTTTGTTTTCCAATGACGATGCTCTTGCCCTGAAAGCGTCTTGGGTTTGAATCAAATTAGCATTCAGCGTGTGCTCACGGGAGCGCCATAAACAGGGCCGCTTTTGTTAATTATCTACGGACCGCAGCGTTACAAAGGGTGTTCCTGCTCGCCTTTGGCTAAGTTACCTCCAAATGGAGGAGGGGGTCTTCATGGGAAAAACGGTGAATTTGGCAAATCCATCTAAGTGATGTCATTAGAAAGAAGAAGACCTGACATCTGTGCACACTTACAACTCGACTTGGTCAGTTTAAGACGAGGAGTGTCCAATGACACCGTTGCCAGATTTGTTTTCAAGCAAAGCGGTCAAGTTTACTCGGCATTTATGTCTGAAACGGGACCAAACCAAACGTTGATGCCTCCAAAAGAAGAGCTGTCCTGATTGTAGAGCTCTACACCAAAGAAACAGAAGCTCTTCATTGGTGCATCAACATTTCCTCAGCTTTCATGAGCACTAAGGTGGGCGTCTGCCTCCCTCTGACTCAAAGCTCAATGGCGTCTCACTCCTGCCTTGTTGGTCACTGAAGCCTGTAATCAGTGTTTTGTCAGAATCCAAAGGCTAATCAGGGAGGTGTGTTGGGAGGGGCTCCACCTGCCCATCAGTCACTGCCGTTCATCCCCCGGGTGACGGCGGCTCTTGTTGTGGCGAGGCGTGTTCGCCCAAACAAGCACCGGTAACTCGCTGAGACACCTCGCGTGCGATCTTCATAAAAGATGATGACATGTTGTTGACTCCTTCGAGGAGTAGAGTCGGCTTTTTCCTTTTGAAGAGTTCCCTCCTTGTTTTGTCAAAAAGAACGTGGGAGGAGGAAGAATATTGATACAGATGCAGTAAATGCTTCAATGTAGGTAAAACGATGAAGACGGTACTGAGTTAAACTTGAAAAATAAAAACATTTTGATTCTTCTGATTTTATTATTGGAATCAATTTCATATCCTCGAATGCTTGGAAAAAATGGCTCACACTTCTACCGCTCATTGATATTTCAAGAATTCATCTCCATTGGACGTGATGCTGCCTGTTTTACTGACTGAATGAGGTTAGCTGGTATTTTAAGGATTCACATCAGTCGGATTTCTGCGCTGCGTAGTCAACACCCTTGAAGTACTTAGCCAGCTGCTGCTGCCAGACAACGCTGTCAGCTTCCTGTCAATCGACTCCAATGAGACCGTCCTGCAACTTTTCCTGCTTTCAGTCCGTCCACTAAAATTAAAATAACCAATATAACGCCAGGATGGTGTCCATGGTTAGCGCAGAAGACCTGGGTTTTGAAATCCTCAGATGAATTTAACAACGGAACCTACACGGTGTTGAGATGAAATGATAGAATATAATGAAAAAAACATGCTGTTTTCCGCAAATTTTCCTCACAGGAAAGGTAAATTTAAAAAAAAGAAATAATCAAAAATTAAATGCATTAGCAGAAGCCAGATTATTAAGATCCATCTATGTCGGAAGAGCGCTGCCTGGCAACAGTATTTGTTCATGTTTCCCCTTGGGCATCATCTTGGGGCTCTATAATAGATGGATTTACCCTTCATGACTTTATCAGAGGAAAGCATCTGTCTCCCTTCTGGGGTGCAGGAGATCCATTTGTACAGTGTGAAATGGAACGGCACCCTGGTGTTGACAAAGACAAAAGCCTTTAAAGAAATTAACTATTTAACAGCTCTGTCTGGTTAAATATTCATTTCAATCAGAATAGAAAAGATTGCCCACGGAGCCTTTCTATGCCATCTTGATAGGCAATTAAACAAAAAAAAAAGAAGACTTTCCATCCCTTCTCCCCTGGCTGAAGTGACAGCTTGATGGACACGGTTAAAACAAGGAGCTCAGAGTAATAGATGTCAAAGATCAGTTTGCGCTTTTGTTAAAAATAAGCTGCTGGAAATCCAAGGCTTAGCATTAAAGAAAGGAGCAGATTTTTGGGTGAAATATGCCCACATACAGTATATCCTCACATAGAAAATACACTTTCATACGGCCGATTACAGCACATGGTTGTGTGTGCTGGTGCTTTCACAATTCAACGCATGAAATGATCATAGTATTCACTCAATACAAGGTTATTTTGAAAGCATCAACGTCACTGATAGGAGAATGAGTTGAGGGTCGGGGCGGTTCTCAAACAAAATAAAAAGAAGCTGCACAAAAGATAGAAAAAGTTGGTTTTCATTGTCTCTGAAAAGCAAAGCGGTCGACAGGGTTTCAGTGGCGATGAGGTTTAGTTACAACTAATGATCTTCAAGAGGTACAAGGTTTTGAGGTACCCCGAACAACAACAAGAGGAACCCAATAATAGAAGACTGAAGTGGCAGCATTTACTGCCAAGGCGCATCCAGGTTAGGGTTAGATGTTCAAACAGCATCTGTCTTGTCACAGATGCTTAGAGCATGTAGCTTCGAATCTAACAATCAGAGGGCAACATTTTTTTGCCTGTCTTTAAAAGGTTCTGTAAACATTTGTTCATGTTTAGAACCGCAGAAAAAAGATTCAGAGATTTTTTACATCTTACATAAAGCAGAGATGGAATTGCTGCACGAGCGTCTGCTCCACCCGCCTCCATGTTCAGTCATGTACCCCTACGCTGACCACGATGCACGCACAGGGAGGCGTGCAGGAGGGTAAATAATGCATGCCTGCACAGGACGAGGTAGGGGCTGGGGGGCTGGGGGGGGGGCTACGTTTGAGTGGCAGAGTGGATGGGCTTTGGGGGTAGGGGGCTTGTGGGGTCTCTCTTGTGCGTGCCAACCTCAGACGGCTCACCGCAGGAGAGGCAGACACAAAAGAAAACTCCGTGACGTGGTCACGAAAGCAGAAAGGACATGAGGCGGCAGCAAAACAAGCCGGATTGAGTTTCCATCAAAACAAACACGCGAGCTGATGCGGTGCGACTCGCGCTAAAGCCACTGTCAAAACAGTCGGGCGGCTCTTATCTGACAGCCGAAAGGCCGTATCAAGTCTGCTTCGCGCTGCGTGGGGCGGGGGGCTCAGGTACCCTCAGGGGTTTTCTTTAAGGCTCCATCAGACCCAATTATCCAATTAGCCGAAGCGGCGGCCAGACGGAGGCGATGACGGCTGGAGCACCTGTGGAGGCCGACCCTGGTGTGGGGGGCCTCCAGTCCTGAAAACCAGACCAGCTCCTATTTTTTTAACTAATGCTAGCCAGCAGCTTTTCTTTTTCAGCAGGAACAGAAGGAACTCTGCTGTTTAAAGATAAGTTGTATTTAAAGACAGGTTTCGTAATTCAAGTACACAAAACCGTGTAGACGAAACTTCACATGCAAGGAAAAGTTTGTCAAACCGTAGGAGCTACAAGATCCGGAAGTTCAAGTTCAGTAATGACACTCATGGGCTTTTGTTTTCGCTGAATGTTTTTGATTGGGTTTTTTTCAAATTGACAATTAGACGTGGCTGTTACTTGATTCTGAGCGCTTACAACCTTCCATCAATTTCCCCAAGCAGAGTAACATTTTAAAAGGGAGACCACAACTGTTTCTGGTTGCCCCACAGGCGCTTCCCATTGGGACAAAGAGCAGCCCTGGGTTCTGACAGGTCCTCTAAAGGTCTGGCTGCCTCTTCCGAGAGCTAAAGCGTTTTGGTCTCCCTCAAGGCATTTTCTTCTTTCCTCACGGTAATTTGGCAGTTGTGTGGTCGCATACTTGCGTTCTCTCTTTAGATGTAGAGCATTAAGAGATTAGAGGCGAGCAGCAAGCATCCATTGAAAATTATCCCAACTTCCTGCTTTGACTTGTTTGCCACGCTTTTGTTTGACTTTTAATATAGAATGAGGCTTCTACCAACATCACCGATGGTAACGTACACATTTTTCAAGATGAAAGAAGTGATTAAAGAAAAAAAACCTGGCAGCAGGTCTGAAGGTGAGACGGTTTGCCCTCCCCATTCATATTTCTTTTCAGGATTACGCAGAACAAACGGACGACCTGAACATTGAGCTCATTCACACAGGTAAGGAAGGGTGTGTCCTTAGCATTTTGGTCAATCGCAGAGCAATGTCATAGTCACAGCACGACATGAAATTACATGTCACACATGAAATACTTTGTGCTTCTGTGTGTGTAATTACAGTGAAGAAAATGATACGACATGTCAAAGTAAAACAGTACCCACAACATCGGAAGTAGAATGACATAATTTTCATACCAGACAAGCAGAGGGGGATAAAAAATCCAACAACAATACAAGTTGACACCTAATCATGACAGCCAGCATTCAAATCAACATGTCTCCTTAAAGGACTTTGTCTGACAAGTCACTTGGAAAACTCAATAAAATACAGGTGACTCCGAGGCATCTCAATCTCTGACTAAACCTGTGTTCACACCGCACCATTTTCTACCCCCACCTCTACGCCGTTGGTCGATTTCACTGCGGTCCAATTCAAAAGATTCACCTCTTTTTTCACTGATCTAGTCCTTTTCTTTCTTGTAGTTCTGACATCAAATCCAATTCCAACTGTTTTCACCGCAGCCCAGCTGGATGAACTGTTGGCTAGGATCACAAATGGGACTACCTAGCTGGATACCCTAATCTGCAGGAAAACTTTAGGAATGCTTGAATAATCATGCTAATGCTAATATAAAAAGATATTCATTCTTTTTGATTTGCTTGTATTTTAGAGTTTAAAAAATACTGACTTCAAAAATGCGCAAATTGACAAGAACGCCAAGTCTTTCCTGCAGGATTTGTATCGTTGGGTCTACATGTGTTCTAAGATTCACCTTTGGCCCTTGCTTCACCTTCCCTGTAGGTGTGAAACCAGACCTGATGAGGAGACCAACAGCGAGGTGCTGAGGATAATAACATTAGATCAGTGACACATGAAGCCATGTCGTATCCTCACCTCAGGACTGGGGAGAAAATGAAGACTGGCAGGTTTGATGTGAGAGTGGGCCTCACAGATAAAGGGACACCCGGGTTACAAATGTCGGCGGCTGCGTCCTACATCACTCAACGCTCTGGACATTTCGGAGCTGGAGCCGGGGCTCCTTGCGCTAGCGTGAGGAGAGGGGGGAGCATTTTTCAAATACCTGAGGAATATTTACACACCTGCACGGTGTGAGGTAGGGGTGCACACAGGAGGGAGAGTGCAGCGCTGTTTCAGGTCACTGAATAGACAACACAACTGATGGACTGACTGACAACATTCAGCCTTACTTACAAAAACACAACTAAGTAAACGCTGCATGTTGGGAGCCCCCCACATCACTCATTATTGTTACATAACGACGCAGACAGCAGTCGGAATGCCGCTTTTGATGCTATGCTGGGATGGGAGGCAGGCAGATGGGCTTGGCCCCATAGGGCAGGAACATGAATTGTAATCAATAGCGAAAATTACAGGCCAAAGTCACCGTGGAGCAAGTTCAATCTCAGGCTGATGGAGAGGTCACCCATTAAACTAATATCCTTGAGTCATGGGGCAAATTCCTACGCACAGCGTCAACACCGGCAACGGGAGGCTGTGCTTATTGAAGGCATTTTAAGTGTCTCTTTTGTTTATAGCTTGGAAGAAAGCTTTCAGCGGGGAAATAATAACAGCGTTACAGTTCGCTCAGAACATGTCTGAGATGCGCAGCAGGAGAGGAATGTAGACTGGATCCAAAAGGATGTTCTGGGTGTCTAAGAACTTTCTACAACATGAGCGCCATTAGAAGACAGAACACTGTACGTGTGCTTCCATCATCAAGTTTGTGCACGTTTGAACAACTGTAAGCAAAATATGAATTATTTTTCAAGAGGTCTACAGACAACATGAACAGATATTAGGTAACTGACCTGGTTGATCGAATTGGCGGCACAAGAGGCGAGGCCCGTTCCCAGAGACGACACGAAGAAGATGAGGGGGTCAAAGGCCACCGGCGCCATCGCAAAACCAGCTGCTGAAGTTATTACCACCAATGCTGAAATCAGATGAGGAATAATGCAAACCTTTCCAACACACATTTTTTTCAAGTTTGCCATTCCTTGCGGGGGGGTGGGGGGGTCATCTTAGGCTTGTTGTACACTAGGGGAAACTTAAATTGCACAATTTATCTGAGAAATGTCTCTAAAATTGATTAAACCTGTGAAACATTCAGCTCCTCACAACAGAAAAATGGTCTATGGTGGAAATCTCCTTTGAGGACTGCCCAAATTTGCCCAAACCAACATGAGACCTGACACAGTTGATCTCTATGTGGTCAATAAGCTGGTGCTTTTGTACCGTGGCGCGACAACAGACGTGACGGCACCTTCTCAAAGGACTCTGGACAACAACAATGAGACTCCAGAGAATCACTGCCCAGAGTTGTCCCTTCATAAAAGTAGCACATAACTCCTCTTGCACACCTCATAACAGCATATGTGGACATAAAAGAGACATTCTCGTACATTTTAAGTTAGTCTAGAGATAATGCGCACATTTTTTTTCATTTATTGTCCTTCTGATTGGGGGTAGAGTAGGAATTTCAGGAGCCCAGTTTAATGCCTTTTATGTGAGAATAGCTCAAATTATATGGAAACAAATCAGACTGTACTCAGTGTCAAGCAGAGGTATACACACCTGTGAGTTTGATTTTAGCAAGCCGAGAATAGATATCCGGCAAATCAGCAACATTCAACTTTAGCTGCTTCCACTGCCGGTCTAGACGAGCTTGTTTTGCTTCATCCGTCTCCACTTGGACGTGAGGATTCTCATCTGCATTCGCATTTGATAAAGAATTGCTTTGCAATGATGTATTTTCTGCATTTGGATTCAAGGGTGATATTTCAGGTTGAGACTTCCTGGTCCTGCCATCTGGCTGCGAAGCAGAATCTGTATTCGCAGGATCAATGGTTGGTATTCTCTGCAACTGTCTTTCAACACTGTCATCTCTCTCATCCACAATAGTCACGGCAGGAGCCTGCTTTGGGATGGCACGTTGGTGAAGCTCACTGTTCTTCTTTGTTACGTACTGAAAGGAAAACAATTTCACATAGCGGTTTAAAGGGGTGGTTTAGATTTATAGCAATAAATCTATATATGGACATATTACAAAAGTTGTTTGATAAAAAGAATATTTTAATTACAAAGAAGTAAATTTTGTGGAAAGCAACGAATACCTGGCGTTTCAAGAAGTTGAGATGCTGGTATGTCAGCCAGGTCGATGGATCTCTTCTGTGCAGCTGAATCAGACCGCAAGCGGTCTGATTACATCTAGAAGTATTTTGAACTAATTTCTGCTTCACAGTCACACAAACCAAACCTGAAGGAAATGTGAGAAGCACGTATATGGCCATTTGATCAATCTTGCATAGGCACGTTGAGACATTAAATGTGGTAAAATAAAATAAACTAAACACAACACACAGTTGCAAAGAAAATACACAGCTGAAAGAACTGTTTGATGCATTTAAGACACGTTTAATCGCTCAGTTGCTTTATAATTCAATGGATATCGTTGCTGCACATCTACCACCAATAAATCTTGACTGTACTGAAGGCGGAAGCTGTGTTTAAGAGCTCTGCACTCTGACCAGTGGTAGCTCATCTTCATGCTGGTTTTAGTATTTTAATAGACAATACATTTATATGTGTGAGGTTCATTTAGGTTGACTGAAAATCTGGAGCTCCCCCAGTGAGTTAGAAGAAAACCATAAAAGGAAATAAAAACAGGATGGTTATGAGAGTCGTCACATGTGATGTGGAAACTAAGTTAAAAATCCCATTTTAACATGTTTCGTCTTTATTTTTGTTTTGTATTCTGTGACATAAGCAATAATGCAGATGTCGGCATTCACAGTCGGCCAGTATGATACTAATTTTAGCATCTAACTATGTGAGTGACTTCCACCTAAGGTCACAGCTAGCCTATTACTAAACATCTCGGCTATGCTAACTAGGTAGCTTCCGTCTTAGCTACGGGGGTCGTTTTCAGCCAAAACGACTCTAAACCGACTTAAACCTGCGCTGTATTTAAAACCAAACGCCGCCTTTTCCGTTTTTTTACCTGAAAATCTGCGACACGACGATTTATACATGTTCTCCAGTCATAAAGCCGGCTCCCGTTCCGACCCTTTCACACACAGTAAGTCTCCATTGTGACCTCCCGAGCTCGTCAGAAACACTTCCGGTGCACAGGACGAAGTGACTCGCGCTGGTACGCGTCACACAGAAAACCATCGAAATAATATTCATTGAATATAATGTACATTTACAGAGTTTGAAATACTAATGTGCGTAATTTACTATAATTAAATATATAATCGAGCAAATTGTCATCATTTAATTTTATTTGCTTTTATATAGAAGTAAAGTAAAAAACGTAAATAGTAAGTTAATGTAACATAAATGGACAATACATTTAAAAAAAGAGCTTTAATTGCATATCAATTATTTCATATAAATATTTTATTGCTTTCATTCACATGAATGAATGTCCAGAGGTCTGTTTTTCCATTTGAGACATTTCAAATGCCACCATGCATAATTTTCATGATGATTTAATTTACTTTCTTTGTTTGGTTTAGCTTTTCATAGAATGTGGCTCCCACCAGAGAAAACTGTTGCTTTTCCTAATTCCACAAACTGCACCAGCATGTAAGCAATTTGAGAGCCCATTAGTTTGAAGAGGAAATAAATAATTTAACAGTTTTTTTTAACACCTGGAGACCTGCTATTAGTACAGCCAAATTAAAACAGTGTGCTTGTTTGTAAGAAACACCGGCTGGAATTTTATTTTTTCAGAAGTCAGGGGGGCGGTGGAACTAAATCACTGACCTATTAATCTGAGGTGAAGATGGGGTTCATTTAATTTGAAATTTCTATTTAATTTAAAGTCTAGCCTTTGCCTCCTGCCCTTGTGCGTCCTTTGTCCAGCCCGACTGTTTGGCCTGTTATTTATGTGTATGATCACCTTGTTGGCCCCGTCTGCCACGACCAACAAGATGGAAACCCTCTGATTAACACTCCCTCCAACGCTCTCACTTTCCAGCCTTGCACAACTGTTTCGGTGCAGTATTTCATTTCCAGGACCAATAACATTTTATTCAGCCGGATGCACATTATACTGCTCCGACTGTAGACCTTAAGTTCCTTATGCAGAAAAAAATATTCCTTGTTTTTTATTTGATTATTACATCCAGGGAATCCATTTTTGACTTAATAAATAACATTAGCAGTATTTACTAAACATGGAATCAAATGACATGTAGCATTTATATTATGAATAGTCGTGATGAAATATCCTGTACAATCACAGGTGCTGCCTATGAACTCCAATCCGACTGCACTGAGCATCCAATTCTCCTGATCCATTTCATCCTTTCCTTTCCTCTGCCAGCTACACATTCCCTGCTAAGATTACACGGCGTAATCTTCTTGTGCCATCGCGATGTAGGGACTGATGAATGCCGACGATACACACATGGCCATCCTAGATCCGGAGAAGCACCTTTATTATAGGAGAAAATCATTACGTGCTATTCTACGAGATTTCATTCCGCACTGACCCGGGCAACCTCTTTGGGGAAGGTTTTAATTTAAGTGCTGAAAACAAGGTTTATTGCATGATTTTACATCATACTATTTTTTCTAGTGTGTTGCTATGCAATTTAAATGGCTTTTCCAGGGATATAATCAACCTACCAGTTTATGGCTATGTGGGGCACTGCGTCAAACTGTAAGCTATTGTGTCCCAATCTCTAGACCCTGGATGATTGACATCCTCAAAAGACCAGTCATGGCCTCACAACATCAAGCAAGCTGGTTTATGAAAGCACAACCCCCCCCCCTACTTCAGACTGGAACGGAATACTATTTGTTTACCTGTGTGGAGGCTGGGATTAATCAATTCTATGAAACAACCCTCCTTATCTCACTGCCTGGCTGTTATTCTGCCCACCGCATTCTGACTGTATAATTTGATTTTATTCATTGAAAGTGAAACCTACGATTAGGGAGGGTTTCCAGAAGACATATGGCACTTGGTTGGTTGTTCACCTAAACTCAGGAAGCTCTACGTCTTTGGATAATTGCACATTGCTCCAAAGACAAAGCCTAACATGCTTCTATGCCTTCTGTCCATAAGGTGGGCCAAAAGACAGAACCTGAAGAACAGATGGACTAAAAGGAGTGGAATGGCTCAGTAACAATAGGAGGGGTTTGTGAGGCCTAGAGGTTCTTTCATGGGATCTTTACAGTTTTCCTGGCTCTGGTGGTGGTCTCAGTATGGGGGCCTTTTATCACGCTGCTTTCACTGCATCTTGAAAAAATGAAATGGCTGTAAACATTCTCTCCAGAGAGAAACAAAAACACAAAAGAAGTCAAGGTTTGCTTTGTATGAGGATGACGACATGCAGTTTATCAGAGGAAAAACGGGCTGATGTCTGGAAGGGGATGCCAACCCTCCGTAACGCAGGAAAGGTTTGGGATTTGGATTTGGAATGAAAATATATTATATATGAGAAAGAACGATAAGCTGCTTTTAAATATATTTTTAAATATGTTTTGTCTTGTTTTAATCTATGTTATATTTAAAAAATGTAATTAAAAGAAGTAGTATTTTTAGGCTGGGATTACCTCGTAAACAAAGTGGATATTTTAAAAAAATTACATAATGATATGCATTGATTCCGGGATATTCTGTTGACTTCATATCTGATTAGTAATCTAAATTCAACGTTGGTGGACCCAATTTCTGGTCCTCTGGTGCGATAATATGATGCTCACTGAAGTTTTGCATTTTGGTCCAAGGTTTTTTATTCATCTCCATGCAATTTGGTTGTTTGAGTTTGTGAGAATTAAGGAAATAATGTAAAAAAAAAAAAAAAAAGTAAATATGGACATAAAGGCAAACACTCATCTATTTCATTGAACACATACTTTGGTCTGAAATGTGCACACTTTTTTTTTTTATTCCTCACAAAATAATTAATGATTGCTTAGAGTCCTTTCTTATCTCAACCAAATGGTTTAAAAATAGTATATTTTACTTTCATGGATAGGAAAGACAAATAATCCTGAAGTGCAAAGCAGATGTCGGTGAGATTGATGGTGTCGCGCAGTGTTAAGATCTCTGGCTGTTTTACTGTGAAGCTGAAGTAGTGGGAGGAAAACAGTTCTCTTTAACAATTTCAAGGGTCTGCAGATTTACAGTTTTCTATTTAAAACTAAGCTAGGTGACATTTTGTGGTGAAAAAAAGTGACATGTTGCACCAACTGCCGGAAACCCACACCCCAGGTTGTGTTAGGCAAAGTGTCATTATTTGCACTAATAAGGAAGGTACTGTCTCCATGCAAAGTGCTCGACACATATGGCCCTCACGTAATGGCCAAATCATTTTTTACTCTACTTTTACATGTCACACTGGGGAGCACACTAACCAGATATAATGACACCACCTCCCCCAAAGAAACCCCAATAAATGGTGTAGTGAAATACCGGGGGCCTCCCAGACCTGTCATCGCCTCAGTTCTTCTGCTCTGATTTACAAGCTCTGTCCCAGAGGCTTCAGTGTCATCGCTAATCCCAAAGGGGATGACCATCTGAACGGCGGTGGAGTCAGACCGGACAAAAAAAACACAAAACAGACAGGCAGACAGTGCTGCATAACTCCAAGCAGAAACAGATGCAAAGACGCTTCCCCTGTCTATAATTGATTTTCAAGGGCAACATCTTGTTGTCATAGTTTGTCTAATGAGACCCCGGCTGGCGCCCTCCTGCTCGTCAACCACAGGGAGTCAGCTGGACCTGGTCATCTACCACCCCTGCCCCCCACCCCCCGACCCCGGTGGAATGGCACCACACTAGGAATACTGACATCACTTGTGGAATTTTCATATGGGACAGACTTCCTCCCTTTGAAAATCCTCTCAGACTTATCTTTAAATGTTTTTTGAGTTTTTCTAGAGGAGAACTGCTCTACGGACTCGAGGCTCGCCCTTCTTTCCACGGACAACAGGTATCGTCAGACCCTGAGGCCGCCAATGTTTATGTCTGAGATCATGGGTGACTTTGCGGGCCTCCAGCGGCTAAGCCTCTAATTGGCCATGGCTCATCAATCACACAGAGAAACCCCTTCACCCAAAGTCTCATCCAAACAGCTAAGAGGAATGAGACCAATGGAATGGACTCCATGTCTCCCAAAGGCCTAAAAGTGGGCTTAGGGAGGGGCAAGTGGTTTGTGAGAAACGCGCACTTATTCCAAGTTGATGTCAAATCATGTGTCTGTCCTTTGTCTTAAACCAAGGAATAAAGAATACAATATGACCTCGGCTCAGTTTGCGTCAACGTGGAGGAGCGGGGAACATTTTTTAAAATAATGCACAAGATGTTCAGACGGTGTTCTAGCTAAACGTCAGTCTGGACTGAACCTCATTACACCCGTTTAATGTTGGGTTATGGAGAGGCGACAAACATCTGGCTTAGCTTTGCTTCGTGTTTGTCTTTTTCACCCTTACTTGACCTCATGGTGAGAACAACAGGATTTCTTTCATTCATTTTGGTTTGGTGGCAACGTCCGGCGAGAAGGAAAGGATTCGTTTCATGTGGCGTTGGACAAGGTGACACTTTGCAGCTTGCTGGTAAAGCACGTCCGGGATCATAATTCAGAAGTGAGTTCCAGATGGGGTTAGAGGGGTCACGTCGGCTCTTTAGCCGTTATTTGGTTTGGCTGAACTCATTCGGTCCCGGATTTGGCCACGGCATAACGCAGAGCCCACACATTTGTCAAAAGGAGTAACGAAAAGTCCACAGGACAGGCAGTTGACGGGGTCACAGCAAAGTCCTCACATTTCCTCATAGCCACAGATGGTATGCTTCAAACTGTGTTTTTTCCATCAACCTAGGTGTATTATTTATTCAACTATTCATTCATTCATTTTTTCATTCTTCTTCCTTTCCTTCAACAGTTGACTTGCAAACAAATCAGGTCACCCGTCGGGTTTATCCATGGGAAACTTCCGTGATAGAGGTCACGGAGGTCTGATGAAGAACAAATCAAACAAAAGTGGGTTACCGTGTTTCAATTTGCCGTATCATAAACACAAACACACACAGTAAACCTCCCTGAAACCAGTCCATGTCCAATCCCGTTCAGTAACCGAGAGTAATCAGCTGTGTCATCCTCATCGTAAATCTAAGGCGCTGCGGTGGCTCCCGGCCCAGATGGGAATAGACCTTGTTCGGTCGCACTTGTCTCCTTGTCATAAATCCACCGCCGTCTACGCAGGATCGGTTTCCTGTTTTGTGTGTATAACCCAAAAGAAGAGTCCACCAGGAGGGATTCTGCAGCCTCCCGAAGAAGTCAATTTGTAAAATGGACTGTCTTTTCCTCCCCTGCTGAAATAATATCAGGTATTTTTTTTAAACCATCTGACGTAGAATTCGTCCCTGTATGGTGGAAGTCTGTGAATAAATGAGAAAAACATGAGGCTTAGTTCAACAATGCTACATTTTTTTAACGAAAAGTTTTCAGTGGAAAGAAAGATTTATGGTAGGTAGGATGACTTCTGTCCACGTGGCTGTAAATTTTGCAGGAACTGAAGCTTTCTTTCACAAAGGACACACGGAAAGCTGAAACACAGTCCATGTGAGCCTCACGGGTGAACCCAAATTGTTGGAATAGTTTCATGTAGGTATGAAAATAGACAATAAATGTAATCATCTTACATTAAATATTAAATATCCTTTTTTTAAAAACTGACAAAAAAAAGTATAAAAAGAAAATATAATCATGTGCAAAACCTAATATTTAATTATTTTTTTTCCCCAGTTGAGATATTCACTAGAAAGATTCTAAAATATAATTTTAAATCAGGTGAACACTTGACTCTTGTCTTCATATTCTTCTCTTTTTCCACACCTGTCTAGTGACTCTGTAGCTGCTTCTCTGACCATTAAATTAACCTAGTGTGAATAATCTGAGCCTACGGTATATTTAACTTTTAGCACCCCAGTCACATACTGTCTGCACATATTATGATCCATCCCTTATTCTCTGAGAACATCTTCTATTCCCAACAGATCAGCGTCTGTCAGATGCTGTGCTATCGCCTCGAGGCCAGAGGAGGACCTTTCTCGCTGTAGGTCGGCGAGCATGGCTGCTGGTGTGACAAAGTCTTGGCAGTGAGGTCTAAAGGGCTGCGTACGGAGGAGAAATATGGGCCATTCCTGGATGCCGCTCTAATCTATGGGGACAAAGGTGTTCCATACATTATGATGACAGTCTGGGCTATTGGTGCTCTGCTCGTAAGCTCTCGAACCAAATCCACACTGTACCATGAGGTGGGGGGCTGCAATTCAATTCTCTGGTTGCAGTCATAATAACTTATTATTATTTTGTCATGATTTAGTATTTAAATATCCACAAAATTAAAGATACAGTACTCATGAAATGCTTCTCGTGTTCCGAAGAAGACGAGTCAATCTGAATTTTTCCCGTATCATTACCCTGATTGATACCTAAAATGGGATAAATACAATTTGAAAATAAGAAAACTCATCAGACACAGTAAGAATGACTCCCCCCCCCCCAGGCTTCTTCTCAACTGTAAATGGCGATTCTGTCACTGCAACCCTGTGATGCTGAACCCCCAACTTCCTTTCTTTTTGAAGATGCCAGAATGACAAAGTGCCTATGAAACGCATGGTGGCAGAAAACGAGGGAATCCTATCAGTGCATGAATTTAATTACCAGTCAGACAGCTCCACATAATGAGGAAAAAGGTGGATGTGTTAGAGGGCTTGCATAATTCATTTAGCTTTTCTCATTTAAACCTATGCCCAGTCTCGTCTGGATTTTTTTTTGCTCCCCCTTGGTGTCGCATTCCTCTGATCTATGATCAATAATTTCTTTTCAAATGAGAAATATTTGCCTCGCAAGAATTATTTGCTCCTGAGAGCGTAACAGTAACTGGGAGTACAGGTGGTTGCAATCGGTTCTCATAGTATCTTCTCTCTATTTCTTCCCTCCTAATTTCTCATCTCTTGTTATAATAAATGGAGGAGCGGCACAATCAGGAACAATCGGGAACATTTACAGCAGCTGGGGCAGGGATAACAGAGACAGCAGTCCACTTCATCATTAGGCAGGGATGTCATACTGCTTAACTAAAACACAAGGAACACTGGAATCCATTAATTCTACGTTCTCTGACCTAGTATATCTGATTTTGTTGGCGGATACTCTAGTATCCTCATATTTTCTAATGAGGTATGAAAGCATAAAGATCCAGCGATGGCTAAGCTCAGTGTTCCATACCGGTTCCCTTCAAACCACCCCATGGGAAGTAATTTCCAGTAAAGACATGCTGTCAGATCCGGATGTCGATGACTTGGAGCATTTCTTTATCTCTTCTGACATTTACCAGCATCTCAACCGAGCTGCGCTGACAGTGAAAAGAAGCATTGAGCATCGCAACAGGGTGAGATATAAAAATGTTCCCCAGCATCCAAGTCAGGACCTTTTTTTTGTACCAAACATCTCTAAGTAGTTTTGCAGTGATGTCATGATATCATGCTTCTCAGCCCCATTTTTGCTGCATTTGATACGTACCTCAGATTGACGGTCTTTGGGAGGTGGCGATGTACAGATCTTTATCAGAAGTAGGAAACTTAACCACATGTGCCGTTTCCAATCCGACCAGTTCTCCCTCATTCGTGACGATCTCTTCGAAAAATCGAAACGGTATGTCAGGAAAGAGTCAGGATAAAGAATGAATTCAAAAAGCTCAAGTAAGTTGTTGAGTATGTCCTCTTTTTCACCTCATTCTGGCAAAAAAAAAAAAAAAAAATCATTACTGAGGCTGACTGCGAGTAAAACCGCTAACACAAGTCTAGAGGTTGTTTCTGTCCCCTAGCGACAGCGACAAGGTCATTCTACGCTCAAAAACAAATTGGGAGCAGCCACAAAAAAGCTAACATTTACTGTATGGTTTAGGCATGAATCTTATCTAAACAGGCACAGACAAATTACGTTGTTTTGTTTTTTTTATCCCCACAGTCTCTCTCTTTTTTTTACAGCCCATTTCCACAGTTGCAGACACTAGCAAACAGTCTCAGAGGCGTCGAAAAGAGACATAACGTGACAGAACGTTTCTTATAAATCATCATCAACAAGCTCCCAACAGTCTTCACACACAAAAACAGAAGCTTAAGTTAGTTCAAGGGAACGCATTTAATGAACTGGTGCACACACACACAAAAAAAAAAGTTTGCATCCTCGGATGTGCTGCCATATGCTCGTCTTCATGCATCGGGATGTGTTAGATGGTGGCGCAGAAGCCATTTTTCTGAAGGTCTTTGTCTTTCAAAAGACCTCTGGGTTCATTTCACCTCATTTACAGAGCATTAAAGCTTTCATTAGACCGGATTCCTCAGCTTTTACAATGACCTACCAATTGCCTGACATTATGAGGTACGCGTCTCCACACTAAACTTTTTACACATGCTTTTTGTCACCACGGCGTTCCATGTGAATGCCCACGTTTGTGCACCAGAAGAGTGTGTGTGTCTGGCTGTAGGATGACGGGACTACTTGTTTGAAACTTGACCTGAGGGGCCAGTCGGATTCATGAAGGCCTTCTTTCATGTCCCCACACCATCCGGTGTCAGACTGGAATCGTCCTGTCTGAATCAAGTACTTCCTTATGCCAAATATTTGCTCAGTTGCTTAAAAAATATTAAGGGTGAAGGGTTGACAAACCTGTCAATGTGTAACCACGTATGTCAATCAAACGCCTGCAGAGTTTCAGTGGAAAATAGACACTCTGTCATATCGTTTTTTCCCATTCCTTTTCCAAATGTTTCCCACCTGACTGACCAAATCAGAGACGTCAATTTAAAACTCCCAAGCGGGCGTTCATATGAAATCACTTACTGCGTGAATACGAGACATCGGCCTGGGCGTAACGAATCTCACAGATTTTTTTTTTTTTTTCATTTCCAAACATCATTGCATTTTTTTTTTTTGTCGAGGACATTTGTGCCAGGTGGGATAGTCATTATCTGGCATCAACAGGCATGAGGAAGACACGGACATCCGTACTCATGATTCCTGGGATAATTTAATGGGGGTGGAAAAAAAATATAAATTTAACCACCTACATCTCCTCAAATGCAATACAGGAAATTATTGAACTCGAGATCGTCTCAGAATTGTCAATCAGTTAAGAAACAGAGACGACGGCTGAAGTTCCAGCTGGTGAGAGAAAGATTCAGCATGTCAGCGAGTTACAAGTACGACAATCTCACAACAGCGTTCACACACACACACACACACACACACACACACACACACACACACACACACACACACACACACACACACACACAAGGCAGCATACACAGTACATCTTCAATGAGGACAGTACAGGATATGTATGTGTGTGTGTGTGTGCGTGTGTGTGTGTGTGTGTGTGTGTGTGTGTGTGTGTGTGTGTACGTGTGTGATTTCTGGTGTCCATATTCAGGTGTGTGCTCACTTTGAAGTCCCCATAAATACTGTAGGACTAATTTGATTTAAACTAAAATGGAAAACATGCTCTGACCCCTCGATGAAAAACAGCTGTGGCAGATGTGGTAGCCAGGTTGAGAAGCCATCTTTTCCAGGCATGTGTGAGTGTGTGTGTGTGTGTGTGTGTGTGTGTGTGTGTGTGTGTGTGTGTGTGTGCGTGCATGTGTGTGCTTGTGTGTGTGTGTGTTTATTCTCCCAGTGGAACATTGTCTCCAGCTGGATCCCCTTCAGCAGGACGTGGACACGTCTGATAGTCTCAGGCTTTTGTTACTCTCGTCGATCGTCACGTCGTTGATGCCGACTGGAGCTGCGTCTTACGATGGTTTCCTCCATCGCATCCTTTGAGTCACACGATATGAAAGCAGTAGCTCTGGTTCACCAGACAAAAAAAACCTGGTTTTAAAAGTCTTAACTGTGAACCTGTAGAGAATTCCCCGTAGCAGTTCTGAGCTTCTTCTTCAATCTCTCTCTAGAAAATAAAATTTGCTCTTAATTTAAATCCGGTGTGATCAATTATTTATTGAAACACATCAGTCTTATTCATGTCCGGGTCATTGCAGAGGGTGGGTTTTACATATCCCCTCTGGAATGATAGTACTGAAAGAACAGATGATCATTCATATTCCGTCAGGATGTGTTTTGACCTTTGCAGCTCAATGTGAGGGATGTCCACCGAAACATGAAGGATACTATTCCTTACGACGTGTGTTTTTAATTATACCCAGAGCGTCGCTGCGTTTCAGTTGCGGACGTTGGAAAGCACTTTGATTTGTTTTACTCATGGGTTGCATTTTTCTTTGGAGTGGAAGCAAACGTGATGCTTTTATTAACACGTCTCGTCTCCTTTGATGGGTGTTTTAAAGTAAATAATAAAAATCTGGTCAAAATGGTGTCCGTTTTTTGGGGGTTTTTTTGCCTGAAATAAAATGGTTCCCATTGCTGAAGAAGTTTCCATTCAAATATTTACTGGAGGCTTTTTGAGGCTCAAAAGGAAACCAAAACCCAAAGGTCACACAGGTTGCAGGCTTGAGAACAAAGCAGGAAGAGATTTCAAGCAAGTGAAACAAAACAGACTCCCGTAATGGCATCAGGATTGCGTATTATCAATTTTTGGACATTGTGCATAAGCTAATGGTGTCTTTAGGAGCAATAATGGTTGGAGAAAGCAGGAAGAATCAGGTTCAACTTCAGGGGAACTATTTCCCAAACATGTGGAAGGAGCGGAGTCTCTTTAATTGGGAAGTGCGCTCTTTGGCCGCTGTTGGAATTCCAGTCAGTTCCGGACACATTCCCATCGTTCGGTGTTGGAGGAGTCTGCCGGTGGTTTGGCTCGCGTTCAAATGGTGGACTGAAGAGATTCGGGTAAGGAAACAAGGAGACAGTTATATTAAGTCAGGAATGAGGGTGTAGTGAGGAGTTAGTGACCACTGAACCCCCCCACCCCAACACTCCCACGCCGGCACAAAGTGTTATTGCATTTAGAGAGGAAAACTACTTTAAAGAATAATATGATGAGACCAGAATTATCTTTTTGAAGCCTGGTCCGGTCTGGGCTACGGCTCATTTTTTTAATACTTAAGAAGCCACAGCTTTTTTTTTTTAATAGAGCTTTTGAAAATTCAACCAAGTTCCAAAAGCAATTCTGGCAAACATACTTCTTAAAGTTTGGTTTGGTTTCTTTTTTTTTTCCCTTCAAAGCTGCACCAAACAATATTTTTACATATAAAAAAAAACTAGGATATTGAAAGGGTTTGCATGTAGTGACAAACCTTCGTAGAATTATTGCCCAACTCTGTAGTTCTCCTCAATCTCGCTGCTCTCATTTCACTTACAGCAGGCTGCTTATATCTGTAAATAAAAAATTGATAAACCAAATATATTCTGAAGTTAAAAAAAAAAACTGATAGAAAATTTACAATGCAACATTTAGCAGCAAGTCATTGGTAGGGAAGAAAAAACGAAGTTCATCCAACGGCCAGAAACCTGACTGTTGTCTTGCATCAATGTTTGCAAATACTAATGTTTGACGTTGTTTTTCCTAATTACTCTGATGCTTCAAGTGATTAAAAGTAATGCAACTTTAAATTTTTATGAATGTGATTCTAAAAAGCATAAAATTCCATTGGCACATTGGCACATCACATCTCATCCAGAAGCAGAAGGTAGTTTTCCTTTTGTCACCAACACAAATAAGAAAGGCCCAAGAGGGTGTGGATCGCGGAAATGAACGCCATCGCTGACTTTTTTCCTAACCCTCACATAGCGTTAGCATTTGACACTTCCTCCGATACACTCTTTTCATGCATCTGCTTTTGAGCCGAGTGTTTAGCGTGTGATTGCACGTCATAGACACTCGCTTGCATGCTAAACACTCGGAGCAAACTCAACCCTGGTGAGTCTCGGTTATTTTCCTTCCAGCTCATGAATAACTCAACCACCTTTCTCATGTTTAATTCAGCTTCAGAAAAGCTGTTGACACACGCTTTACGCCAACTGCCCATTGCTTTTATTACACTTTTATCACCGCTTTGAGAGGAAATGAAGTGTTGCTGGATGCTGGAAGTGTGATCATTACAAAACAACTTTGTCAGCAGTGGGGATTCCTACTTGCTCTTCCCGCAGGGTTTATTATAATCATGCCATGCTAGTTATAATTGGTTTATGTAAAAGTGCTTGTGCGTGTTTCTACGAAAGAGAGAGAGAGACATATGTGCTTGTAAAATTGCCTACCGTAAATGTCCTGTGGAAGATTGAGCTAAAGTTGAGCTAAAATCTAAAAAAAAAAAAAAAAAAAAGGAGAAGGTGCATTTTTAGATGAGATGATAGTACCAGCATTTGTCTTCATGGGTGCAGGGATGAGTACGAGCGCCACGGGCGAGTGTAGCCGCAGCAGGAAACACGGCTAACGTATAGATATTGTTCTGCTTGGGTGGGCAGAGGACCTGGAGGTAATCTCCGTCATGCAGCTGCCACTGGTGGCGGATAAACCAGCGCCTGTTAAATGATGGTTGAACCCCGGTGTGGGGGATTTGTCTGTGACACAGGTGTCATATTTAATACCCCCATATATCAATAATTGGCCAGGAAAAAAAAAACAAAAAACAGGAAGGAGCCGTATGTGCAGGAAAGCCTCAGACAGATCACTAAAGATAATCTTGTGTACATTTAAAAGCCCATTTACCTTTAGTCTGTCGGTTCTCTTTGGGGCCATAATAAAACAGCCAATATTACTCCACACGATGTGGAGCCAGCATGCTCCCCGCGAGGGCAATGAGATTGTTTATTACTATTTGACCTTTCACCTAAGAGGCAAATGGCAATTATAAAAAAAAATAATGGGAATCATATGGAAGCCAGAATCCCTTAAACGGATATGCTCCTTTTCTACCATCTTTTTTCAACGTTATCTAACACAAAAGAACTTAATTCAGTTACATGCATTTAAAAAAATTGAATCAAATTCAAATGCATGGATAAACGTGACCTAAATGAATGAGAACCTTCACAGACATCTGATATTTCATATATTTAATATGTATGTAGAGGTATTTTCTTGAACTGCATGTGGTATTCCTGGGAAAATATGATACGAGCTGGATACTGCTTTATCTCTAGGAGACCAATGACCCTTTCCCCTTCCTCCCCTCCCCTCCTCTCCCTCACAGCTCATTCCCAAACCACAGATCTGTCTCCTCATTCGTGGGTTACATGCACAAGTTGACACCCAGACCCATTTTGCTTACTTAAGTCGATGTCGGTGCAACCCCCCCCCCCCCCCAACCCAATGAAATGACCAGTTTAAAGCTACCAAATGGATCCCTTCAAATGTCCCTGTTCTTCAATCAATCAACCAATCAATCAATCGATCGATCGATAAATCAATGAATAAATCACACGTAATTGTTCAACTGCTCTGGTGAGAAGCAGAGGAAGGGTAGCAGCAGAGGACATTCTGTCAGCTTGGATTACTTAGCTTCCTTTGGTAAACAGACGCAGACCGGAGTGATAAAGTGCGTCCTCCTAGAGGACGTCGGGGGATGAGACTCTCTAATTAATCCAAACATTAGGCGAGCGGGGGGCTTTTTCACATCCCTCACATTCCCTCGCACATCCCACATCCACACATTCTGTGTGATTGACTCACGGACTAAACGCAGTCGGTTTCTAGAATGACACGTTTTCTTTTAAACTGGACGTTTTGTCGAGGGGAAATGACCGATGGTGCCCCGCCAAGCATTACTGTAATCTGTTTGTGAATCGCTTCACATCAAGTCAGACTCTTATCAGACACAAAACGCTGTCTGGGTGATTACATCAACAACCGCGTGAAGCGAACGCCTGTTGGCCTCTGCCTGAGCCCAGACGTTATTACAGATGTTAGTCCAGTCGTGTCAGGGCTGGGACCTCTCGCCGTTTGATGAGCGCTCCCATCGCTGTGCACGGTTGCCCTTGCCCCGTCGAGGCGGCACCTGGACGGTGAGACACCGGCGCTTACTGTTATTAATGGCCTCATCCCCCTTTCACTCATAAAAAATGACACTTCTGAGACAAGCGTCCCTTGCGGAGGCGAGGTCGTCCAAGTCGCCGGTGAGGCTGCGTTCGACATTGCAGTGCAAAAACACAACATCCTGCTTGGCTTAATTACAGTATTTTCCGGCACTATAAGACGCACCTAAGAGCCTTTAATTTTCTCAATTTCTTAGAATCCAATGTGCCTTATACATGAAAAAAGTTTTAAAACAGACCATTCATTGAAGATGAGTTCTCAAATGCGTTTTTATAATCCAGTGCACTTTATAATCCAGTGCGCTTTATGTATGATTTTTTTTAAAAATAGGTCATTCATTGAAGGTGTGCCTTATAGTGCGGAAAATACTGTAATCCCTCAGAGAAGCGTGTGTTGATCAAATTTGATGTACCCTGATTAATCCAATGGATCGATTTATCTTCTCTAAAATGTAACTTTTCTTGGACTTTTGGTGAGATTTAATCCTCAAGTCTTTTTTTTTTTCTTTTTTTTTGCAGACCCTGAAACCTGTGTGCATTTAAAGCATCAAGACATTCCCCTCTATTCAGGAACACATTAAGTATCTTGGACGGCATCCAGAAGTCTTCTTACACTTTGTGATCGTGGAGCTTGTTAATTGATTTTCAGCCAGGAACGACATTCAAGAAAATATTACGCAATAAGATCAAGGCCAACGAGAGGCCCGCTCCGGGGCAGATGCATGCTGTTTGCGGTCGTATGGGTGGAGAGATCCTGCATATGAATCTGTTCTCGGTCGGAGTGGAATCCGTTCCGTTCCAATGTTGTCTTTCTTATTTTTCAAGTTTATACTTGTCACAGGTTGCAGCTTGCATGAATACGACGAGGACGTTTGTGAAGTGCAGAACAGAGTTGCAGGTGCTTCATTCGCTTCGCTTATATATAAAAATATAAAAACTAACCTGACTCCTTTTCCGTTTGCATGCTTTTCCAATCACATTACTTATATTTCAAGACAAACGGCGTGGAGGCAGAAGAATGTTTGCTCCTTTAGAGCCGTGAACATCTCAGGAGTCAGGATGGAGGGAGAAAGGGAGGCGAGCAAAGGAGGTAAATGAAACTGACAAGAAAATGAGCTATGAGATGTCTTTAGTCTGACTGCTATTATCATCATCTCCTCAGTGGTCATCACCACCTTGGGAGTCTGCTGTCTGGGCCAAAGCACCGATAGAAGGGGCCGGGGGGAGCCGCAGGAGACAGAGCTCATCCCACCTCTGCAAGCTGCCACTTAATAACAGGAGGAAGAGGAGGGTATATAGAAGGACAGGCAGTGGGGAATAGAAAAGAAAAATGGGAAGGGAAGGTGTAAAAGAGAGTGATATCGAGAGTGCGAGTTCGCTAGATGAGAACTAGTGAGCCGTCAGTACTCAGGAGGAGGAGGAAGACAATGTGGAGGAAGGTGAAATTAAAAAGTGTAAATGGAGCAGCTGGAAGGACAAGACAGAGGAGGGGAGGGAAGAATAAAGAGGGGGGAATCATGTGGAGGAAAATAACATGCTTCATTGTGTTTGAATGCATCATACCAACGCAAGCTTTTTTTTTTTATTAAGCGGTGAAAAAGAGGAAGATCTAAACGGTAGAAGGAGATAAAATGAAAGAAAGAGGAAAGAAGAGGAGGTAGATGAATTGTTCCCCGGTGTTTCCGTGTTTACTATTCCTGACTCCCGTGGATAAGATGATAGAAACCGGAAGATGCAACACACACACCTGTGAAATACAAATGAAACCAGAGAAGCCATTAGCATTTTTTTTTTGTAGCTGCATTGCAAACTGCACAGGAGGAAAATATCAGATTTACAAATCATCTGCTATCGATTTTCTCTGCGTTTGATTCGGACGGAGGAGTCGCCGCAGAAAGGCACGATTTCATCCTCTCCTTCTGTTTTCTCTTTTCCTGTTAGCAAAATTAGAGCACATACTGAGACAGTCATTCGGGCAGGAAGTCTGCAGGCGCTGCAGCGATTCAACCAGTTCAGAGACTTTTATGTATCTCCAAGATGTACAGCTGTGAGTAGATGAAAAATAGCTCGGATTCTACAATAAAATACAGTGCCGATGTCGAAAGAATTCCCTCGAGGGACATTCTGTCTCTCATTTTCTCCCTCTCTTTCTGCTGTTTCCTTTTCTCTACCAATTTTATTCAGTGACTAATATGTTCAGTGTCTTAGATCAGGTTTCACTGTAAGGGATTGTCTTTGCACCGGTGTTCCTCAGGGTTAAATACTTCTTCAGAGGTGGGTGGCAACTTTTATTTTTCTAACCTTTGGACCATTTCCCATTGATGACACTTATATTGCTTTAATTGTTCCCCCCCCCACAATTTCAATGTGTCCTGCAGGTTTTCTTTAGTTCAACACCTGTTACCAAATTGCATTATGGGTATCCATGCACGCATTTTCTCTCTGCCTTTAAACACTTGTTGAAAGCATCTAATGGCGCAGCGACTACAGGATGATTGTTCATTATCTTGTCTTCAAGTGCAGCAAAGGTTGGAGAAATATTGTGAGATTTTTTTCAAAAAGAAGAAAGCATTCACTTAAACATCATTAAACCAAAATTTGAATTAGAGGTTAATTAGAGTCTTGGAATATGAGCAGGAATATGTACTTTTTTCTGAAACAACTCCATGTTAAAAAACATCCATCCTTAATGAGAGCTTTGTACCTTCTTTGCATTGCAAATTCAGGTCATTTAATTACAGCAGGGAAAAGGACTGCAGTGTTAATAAAATCTCATGACCATAGCCAACCCACCTTTATTGCGAGCGATGATGTGTGTGTTCATGTTTTCTGGTTATGCACCGAGGAAAGAACATTGCAGTGCTTTGTGGGAGAATAAAAACAGCAAACCCATTCGGGTGAATTGTGAACTCCAACACCCTGGAGTTGTTAAAACACCGTGGAAAAAAGTGAGTATTTGTGAGGCGGCGATGCACGACGGTGTTGTTTCTCAGTCAACAGCTGACGCAGCATCCATGCTGCAAAAGGTTTTCTGCCTGTATGTCTTCATAAACGGTAGGGGATGTCTTCTGGATGGGTAATCTCAGGGGTCAGGTTTTGTGCCAAGATGAGGTAAAAAACATTTTTGTCAGTCTTTACAACTTCCATTGTGGAAAAAAAAACAAAAAACAGTTTTCTGGTTTTACATGCAATTCTAAAAAAATATTAAAAGTACAGTTTGCTGCACAAAAAACCTGAGCATCTCTTCCAATCTTAGTTCAATGGATGGCGTGTTGCATAAAGCCGATGGACGGGAGTGCGATAATGGTGTGACGCCACCATCCTCAAGCAAGACATTGTGGCACTGAGCCTAATCGAGACATTGCAGAGGCCTATTAGCACAGATGGTTGTCATATGTATGCAAATAAGGAGCAAAGTGAATCACGTAGCCCCATCAGCACCACCTGTCTGCCTCACACAGCTACACCAAAATCCCCCGTCAGCATCCTCACCTCCTACACGTGAGCGCGCACACACACACACACACACACACACACACACACACACACACACACACACACACACACACACACACACACACACACACACACACACACACACACACACACACACACACAGGCTTACACACACTTGACCTACCCTCCAAATCTCTTTGGAGAGACGAGTCTGTTCCCTCCAATCAACAGCTGTATATTAAAAGGAGTGAAGAGATGACATTAATCATCATTTTGTTCTTTTTTTTTTTTTTCTGCAGAAAATAAAAAGCAGGACAAACAAACAAAGTTGATACACAAACACACGCTCAATGATAAGGAGAAGGGCAGATGAGCTGTTCTTTGTCCACGTTGAGGGTGAGGATGAAGTGTGTTTCCTCTGGTGAGGTGTCAAGTGTGGCTTTTGTGGTCAAGAAGCTTCACATATGAGGGGGTTGGAGCTTTGCCCATTTCATCTGTGTGTGTGTTTTAGGAGGGGGGTGTACGCAATTACGCTCTAATATAGCTTTTGCAATTGTGAGACACTTCAGGGAGTTTCACTTGGGCCCCCTATGGGTCCGAAACTTACTTTCTGCAGCTGTAAGAAAATATTTCAGTTATACGATAAATTTAAAAAGACATCCTGGAATAGCATTGATGACTCAAAAAGAACCTTTGGTAATTTTATTCAATTCTGGTTGGAATTAACACTCCACACCTAGAAGCACTAAGAAACCAAGACTACAGCCTTGTTAGTATCTCTTGCTAGCAATGTAGTTTTGACTGAATGCTACACGCCACATACTAAAATACTCAAAGCAGCGCTAACAATGACTTTAATAAGGTAAAATATTCTAATATTCAAAATGGAACGTGCATGAACTAGACCTCGACGGATCCCAAACCATCCCATCCCACCAAATTGGATGAGTGTAATTGTGCAATTTGGGAAAACATTGAAAATTGTCCTGTTACACAATGACAAACAGAAAAATAGATATATGGCGAAACCCAAAGAAATCCTGCTTGACACCATCCGGTTTTAATGGAAGTCTATTCAATAGCTTTTGGGTAACTAGGGAAAAGATTGAGAACAACATCCTGTCTCCATCTGTCTGACTAGATCCACAAACCAGCGAATTGGATTCTTGTCCGACCCATGTGTCGTCCTTTCACCAAGGTTATTGGAAATCTGTCCAATGGTTCTTGCGTAATCCTGATAACTAATCAAGAACAAAAGCATGACCTCCCTGACAAAGGTAATTAAAATTAAACGTCTTAGGCTGACGGAAGCTAATTTCTAATTTCCCAAACTGACATTTTGATTCAATCACGGTAGGTTTCAATTCACTCTGAGAGGAGTGTGAATGTGTGCAGAAAATGCGAATGTGGTGACATTGTTCCAAAAAAGCAATGCTGACTATAGCTGGGGATGAAAAGTCAAGAATTGACTGAAGTCAGGATTAAATCCTTTTGGGAATATTGATGTCTGGAGAAAATGGCTGATCTAATTTGTTGAGATATTTAAGTCCGGACCTAGTCACGACTAGAATAACTCCGCCTCAGTGTTTGTGGAGGATTAGTAATAGGATCTAATCCCACAGGACCACTGCATCGAAAACGCCTTTCTGTTGATATGTCCAATTGAACGCCAACTCAGCGTTCCCATCTTTAAGTATTTGCATAAAGTCTTAATTGTTGCTTACTGCATCAGTCAAAAAAATTGAATAACAGAAATGAACCATTTGAGAATAAATTCTCGACAGTCAGCAATAATCCCTCTGTGCATCACAGCTCCTTTACATCTTCCAGACAAGACGGTTTTACCTATTCCTGTGAATTAAGGCAAAGCAAACTTTGTAATCCGGTCGATTTAGTCGCCTCACACTTGTGTTAATCCCACGTTACACCAACAAAGAATTTGTCCTGCTAAACCTCAACAAGCACAAACTGAGAGAGGATTAGAGCAGGAGGGGGTGGGGTTAAGCTACGTTAACACAGGGATTAGAATATGTTAAATTGTTTACTCAATGCTAACACCTCATTTAGGTGCAAAGTTTGATGCAATCACATCGGTGAGCGCAGAGGGTGATGATGAGTCCCGGGAAGCCTCCATTGGTTCCTTTTTTTTGCCCCCCCCCCCCCAACAGATCTCATGCAATAAGCTCTTTTTACAGCCCCCATGGACCCACTACCACAGCTATCAGAAGAAAATATTAGTGCCACCAATTTCATCCTCTGCTGAGTTACTACCCATAATAATGATAAGCAGAGAGAAAGGCCAGCCATTGATGAGGCACCGCCTCCATAGAGGTCCCACCGCCTCTGCGCAGGTACAGGTGGAGACGGCGTCAAGGGGGGTGTTAGCAGAACGCCATATGGTTTCACTATGAGCCAATAATACCGCAGTTCTTGACTTATTTATTGCTGTTCATTCATTTTCTCCAACTTACCATTCAGGTGCTGAGACTGGTCACAAATGTGCTCTAGACTCCAGAGTCAGTGGAGTGTTTCTGTCTCTGCATCACTGCAAACATAACTTTTAATAATAAGGCATTTATACATTTATATATATAGTATATGCTGTCTGTCCGTAATGCTCAGACACACGTAGAAAAAGACTTTAGGGTGCCAGGTCACATCAATGCCTACACTCATGGAGTTATCCATACTGGAGAACCGTGAGGGAACCCAAGCTAGGAGAACATAGGAAAGAGAGAAGTCCTCAGGTAGGTCCTCAGACTGCCCAAATCAGTCCGATACCAATATCATGTGTTCCTTGTATTCATTTTTCACTGGCTTTCAGACAGATCCGAACCAACAAGGGTTTTCCAGCGTGTTGGTAAGTATAGCAGCAGAAAGGGCAACTGTGCAGATAAAATATATGCAAAACAATATTTACAATATTTGTCTGTAACAGCGACACAATCGTTGTTGGTGTTCATGTCTGCTATGGAGTTAGTCAGAGTTTAAAAGTCTTTCATTCTCGCTCTCACAGGTGGGATTCCTCTCCACTTCAAGTTTACTTAGCAAAAACGCTCTGAAGGCCACAGCTGTAAAAACACATCAAACATTTGATTAATTGAGTACGTTATACGTGTTTGACAGCGCTGGATTTGCAGAGCACACAAAATATCCTTTTGACCGGGTGATCGTCGAAATTTCACTGGGTTTGGAAATCGGTTCCCCTTTGATGGACATCCATCATTTTATGCACGACAAAAAAAAATGCATATATAGTGACCTTATTTTGACTCTACATTCATATCGGTCTCCTTCATCGTAGACAAAGCAGCACATTGTTGAGATACCTGTGTAATCATACCGTCTCTGGAGCCTCTTGGCTTTTGACCCCGGCTGTATTATCCACTCCACTCCCTCTCGGTCTTATCCAACGTGTGTCCTAAGGAAGACTGTCTGGGATGATGATAAAGGCTGCAGCTCGTCCAGATGCATGACATAATTACCAAGTAAAACTGACCTTGACTATGAATTCCTTTCTTAGCATGTAACACCTTTACTACACACTGAGACACATTATTTAGCCCTAGAGGTGAGGAGTACCAAAACTGTGATGCATGGCAGAAGTGGGATGTGGGATCTCTAATTGCCGTTTCTAATTTTTTCTGTTCTAGTTCCCAAACAGTAAGGCGAAAGAAATACGCCCATGGGGTTTTCAAGGCCACGTTCTTTATTTGTCAAAGTGTCGGGGCAGTTGTTTGGCAAAAGGAGTCGAGTCGAAGCGTGATTAGTCTCATACTTCTCTCTGTGACGTCTCCAACTTCGCAGCAGGAGCTCCGCAGATTTAATAAAGGAGCCTGGAGGCTTCAGGTGAACCAGCGCCGTCGATGAACGACGGCTCAGCTCGGCATAATGGTGCCTTTGTGAGGCGGTGGCAATAATATGGAACTTCATCAGTCCGACGCGTCTGCAGGGGCCAAATTTACTTTGTCATCCAGTCTTTGTGAGGCGGTTACTACATTTATCACTTATGTAGGTGCCAGAGTACTGTTTGCACACAGGTGTTTCAGTGTCAGCCTATTAATGTGGCTTTCATTGTGAGGGCTGCTGTTTTCTTTCCTCGGAAAGAGAGCGTCGAATCGCGTTTGATTATTCAACTCATCGACGAGAATTCCCCCGATTGTCTGAGCCAATCAGGCTTCAGCTCAAGCCGTCAGGAAGAAAAAAAAAAATTCAGGAGAAAGGAGGGTTTCCAACTTCTTCTACACCTGGTTTTTGTTTGCAGGATACAAACTGTAATTTCTAATTCATGCACGATTTTTGTTCATTCATGCCATCTCCCATTCAAATCCCCGCATGAAACAGCAACCACAGTTAGTTACTGATAGGTTATTAACACACATTTCTCGAGTAACGCTGACAGACTGTCATAACCTGTTGTCTTCATAATGAAAAATGACAACTGTGCACATTCTTTTGATTGATTAGCGTATGCACTTACTGTCTGGGCCATATAGTTGCATGATAAACAACTCCGCCGCGGCTCCTGTCGGCTGTTCTGTGTGACATTTTAATCTACCGGCAGATTAATGGGCCACTGTTGGACCAGGAGAATATTCCTCTATTGATTTTTTTTTCTTTCTGATGAATCAAATCCCTTCATTTTAGTGACAGGTTTACCGTATATCTCATGTATTTGAAAGAGATGTAAATAAAGCAAGAGGGTGAAAGAATCATCGTGTACATCCACACACACACACAGACACATAAACACACACACACACACACACACACACACACACACACACACGTGGTTGTTGGCATTCCTCGCCGAGATGGGACACCCACAGCGGCGTCTCTGCTCCGTAAACACACTCATCAGGCGTCTCCTGTTCTGCCTTATTCCTATTAAATCGGACCTGTTCACATATTTGTTTGTGGCTCAGGAGAGTCCTTATTCCTGTCAGACGTACCCAGAGAGGGAAAGAGAGAATAAAAAACGGGGTGTCTGGGCCCCGCTGATTTACTACTCAACTTTAATTGAGTTGTAAAAATCAAATCCGGAGTTATTTCAGGAATGCCAGAATGCGATTCCTCGGCTTGTTTACAGGAGGAGCCCGGCAGTCAAGGACACAGAGATAGTGGGTGAGAGAGAGACAGAGAGAGGGAGAGGAGGATGCAAAGCGATGGTGGGAAAGCAGGGAAGATGAAGGGCTTGTTTGAGAGGGAGAGCAGGAAAAAGAATGACGGCGGATGAAGAACGAGGGAGGAGAAGAGGTGAAAGTTGAGCTAAGTTGGGTTCGTCATTTACAGGCCTGGTCCACGCCGCTTCATCCTGATTAAAATTGCCTGTGATTTATTTCGACTGATAGGCCTCGCCGCCAAAGAATCAGAAAGTTCTGATGGGAGGGAGGGAGTGGGGGCAAACTGTAGAATACAGACACGAAGCAAAACAGACCCACAGTCGAGGTCCGATGTTGAATTTGGAGTTCGTCATCCAAACACTGTGGACCTTTAACACGTCCGCAAAATGCAAACACTTCATGTTTTTCCTCTTGTGAAGTGAAAATAAATGAGATCCAAGAGGTAAAAGATTCAAAAGGGGAATGGGGGGGGAGAAGCAATTTTATCAGCGATGAGGGACCAATTTGCACATAATATGAAAACATATCCTGTAAAGTGTCGCGGCGACCTGAGATTCATTGGAGAAGGTTGACGTTTGAATAAAGGAGGTCAAGAAAAGCTGCTCTGAAAGACCCTCGAGTGAGGAATGGTGAGGCTCTTTATTACGGTTGATCACCAGCTCCCCCACAATTCTTAAAGCTTGATTTCTGTTTAGACTGAGAAATAAATTCAGGTAAATATTTCCCTTCATCTAATCCCGGAATCATTAAAAAGTCATTTGACAAAAAAGACGAAAGTGAAACTCGACAGGAGCGACGTGGAGCGGTAGCCGCGGAACACGCTCCCAGACATTTATATTTTCCTTTCCTGCTGAACTATTGAACCCTCATTATCCGTTTCATTCTTTCATTCTCTCATCATTTACATATGCATCAGACTGTTATTATTTCTATTACAATCACGGGACCCCTGCCTCACATCCATTCCTGAAAGCATTTAGGGGTAATTAGGTGTAAAGGCACATCGAGGACTTCTATGGAGTGACACTCATTTGACTTCTCAGCATCACACATGCTTCATGCCCCCGCCCCCTGCTTTTCCCTATCCCCTTCTTCCTTCCTCCATCTCTCCGTCGCCTCTTACCCTTCCCTCGTTCCTCCTCAGTCGCTGGGAAAGAACAATGCGTTTCATCGCCTGTGCTGATTAACCTGCCTCCTGTGACTCCTTGTGTTTTAATGCCCGTCTCTGTTGTATACAAGCGCTGAGATATGAGAGAAGAGGAGGAGGAGGAGGAGGAGGAGGAGGAGGAGAAGGAGAAGGAAAGGGAAAAAGCAAGAGAAAAAGAGAAATGGTCACCGAGGGGAAGACAGTGTTAAACACAACTGAAAATCGTTGTAATGCCCATCCCTCACGTCTCGTAATCACCCTTTGTAGCTAGATGGAGGGTAAAATACGCTAATCTACTGTACACCACTAATCTAACCACTATTCCACATGTTAAGAGAGTAAGAACTCAAGCTAAATAAAGCCGTAAAGGACTCCAAACTCCCTTTGCTGTGAAAGTAGGCCAGGCATAAGTCGTCCCGTCTCCACGGCTCTCAGAGACAGCTTGAGCCGACGCTGTGGCTCGGTGACGCGCTACAAAACAGTTTACATTAGAAACATGGTGTTTCATTTAGCCAGATAAGCTCGGTTCAGAGGTCTCCGTGTGGGGCTCAGCCTCCCTTTGCTGTCAGCACAAAGCCCAGCACGTCGGAAAAGGGGGGAGAGGAGGGGAGAGAGAAAGGGTAAGACAGTCTCTAATTAGCCATGCAAATCCCGTACACTCATGGATTGAGTTTTGAAACGGAATTGGTCCGTTGGATCTCCTCAGCATCTTCTTAATCCCCTGCCAGTGTGACCAGTTAAGCAGGAATGGCTTGAACAGAGAGGATGGAGGGATTTTTTTGCTTTTTATTAATCATTCCTTCCCGGTTTGACTAAAAGACCCCAGTGAGCAGTTATCCGTATCCATACTCTGGCTATGCACACATATTCACCCCCCAAACCCATCACCCCAACCCCCTACTTGACATAAGACACGCCTGAACACCAGGATGTCAGGGAATGGAGGTTTCATCCGTTTTCTATCCATAACATCTCAGTGTTCCCAGGGGGGAGGGGGGGTCTGAATATCTATATACTGTATATATATTATTTATATGCATAACTGCTTTATAACATAAACTGTTACTGTTATTATGCATCTACAATGCAAATTACAGATAAAAGTGTTCTCATTTTCCAAGAGTTCATTCAATTTGAACTGCGTGTCTGAAATCCTAGCAGTGGCTGTGGTGGGTTTTTAGGGTCCTCGGGGGTCTGGGGTTAGAACTAAACCACGTAACAAGTCAAGACGTGGCTGTACGTTAATAAAACGTACACTTTTCCCCACTCTTGCCTAATCCTTAATAATCCTTAATATTTTAGGGTCCTGTCTGAGACACAAGACTCGCTTTGTCATTAAAAAATTTTTTTTTTTTTAAATCCTGCTGGTTTTGAAAGAGCACGTTGTTGCCCGCTCATAAAAGCTTAAATGTAATTGGACCGGCGCACGTCCTAAACCCGAGAGATCAAAGGTTAGCACGTCACGGATTAGTTCGCTTAATGTACTGGTTTGGCGGGAAATATGTGTCTGGATCAAAGTTACATCCCAGTGCTGTACGTAACTTGTAATTAGGTTCTCGGGAGGAGAGAAGAGGAGCGCAGAGGCGTTTCCAGTTGACGTTGATGAGTTGGAGCTGTGCATGATACAGAGCAGCGCCGGTGGAAAGCCTTCAGGTTTGTTTAGGGAGAGCTGACATCCTTAAAAGTTGCCACATCGCAGCATTTGGAGATGTTCCATCTGTCCACGCCGCTGCACACTTGTGCAAGCAATAAAGATTGATTTAAGTGTAATATAAACTGTTGCATGGCGAGGGCACAATGTAAACTTCGGCTAAACAGAAACTACATCCACATCATAACACGCAAATGTGTGCTGGAACACGCCTGTCTTCTAAGACGTCTCATCACCCCCCACCCCCCCAGCATGTTTGTTTTAACACGCGGGGCAAGAAAGAGCCTCTAATTCCATTGGAAACCAACTATTAAACAACTATTAAATGTTGGCAGTTTGTGCTCCATGTTGTTAAAAATGATTGATTTTTAATCTGTAATCTGGATTGAAGTTTATCCTGTCTTCTGGAAATACTTCAAGACTCAAGAGCTAATTGAGGCTAACTGAGCTGGAACTAAACAAATCTGCTCCAGTTTACAAAATGTGTTCAAAGGCTCCATGTGTCAAATTAAAAGAAAATATATCAAATATGCTTTGTCTTCAAAGGTAACAAATACCGTCCTAACAGGAGATTATAGCATGAGGTAATTAAATGTTAAAAAGTGTGTTATTTTTACAATCAGAGGCGATACATGACCGTTAAAAGAAGCACTTTAAACTTCCTTGGCGTCGCCCAGCGACAAGTTCAAACACAAGACGGTAAATCAGCTGCGGAGGTTGTGACAGCTGAGGATGTCGTGCACGCGCTCCTGTATGTGCGTGATGTCATCCACGTGCAACCGGACTGGACGTGGCGTCTGGGGCCCGCAGACGAGACGGGGGATTCATCCTGTCTGACTGCAGCTTATCGCCGGGCTGGCTGTCGCTTAATGAGATATCAGCACCCCTTCTTTTAAAAAAGCAGAGGGTGGAAAACATGTGTGTAAACAGAGGAATGACCGCTTATTAACCGATGATTTGTCTGGAAGAGTTCAAAGCCTCTCAGCGACAATACTCGAGTTGGGTCTCTGTCTCTTTGTAGCCGCTAAAGCTGCTTTAAATAGAGTAATCAGGCATAGGCAGGGGAATCGACACTGCTTTTTCACATTTTTAGCATCTCGTTTGCTCTGTATTTAGCATTTTTACTGACAGGAAACAACTGAGTTCCGTCTTGTTGATATTATTCTAAAGCGAGTTATTACAAAGAGGGGAAGTGGGACGACAAACGATTGGAGTCCAATGAGCCACGTCCTAACACTGATCCTGCTAATGCCACAAATGCCCCAATGACAGTGACAATGAGCGACCGTCCACACTGGGGGGATCATCCCCATTAGCCGTCATTGTGCCTGAGTCCGTCTCAACATTCCTCCCGTAGGCTGGGTGTGAAGGGGTGATAGGCTATCCTAAATGTGACGAATTAGGGGCTAGCGGGTAAACAGAGGCAACCAAAATGTTATTGTTGGCCTCTACAGTAGGATCTAATGGGGGATTCACGATAAGAATAAAGACTAGAGCATGTGTGTTCCAGTTTATGGATGACTACATCGAAGGGCATTCTTTCCAAAGCGAGGGGACTAAAAGACGGACGCCACCAACTGCTGGTGGGATCCCAGTTGATGCAAAATGCTCAAGAGCGTGAAGCAACCTAATCGCCATTGCTGATGTGTGTTTGTGATGTGACGTTTTCCCAGCCCATCTGGAGCCGTAATAGTCCGGTCGGTTGACCTCTGTCATGAAAAGAGGGACTGTCTGTAACCATGACGCAACGACAGCAGGCATTACTTTTGACTGACAGGATTTGGATTGCACTATTTATGGGAGAAAAATACACAAACGGTTCAATAATTTGTTGAATAGTGATGATTGAACATACTTTGGTTGCTCATTTTAATGCATTATTTGATCTGGATACACGCAGTTTCAGCGATATCCCATTCACTTTACGCAATGTATCATCTTTAGCTAACGGGTTAATCAACATTTATTTTACACAGGCTTTTCAGAAGATTTGACATCTTTTTTACAAAAAAAATCCACCATTTGAATTTGAGTTGATCTGAAATGCACCATTAAATCATAGCAATAGGGCTGGTTTCACATCTAACTAGCTGATTTTAGCAAAGGCGTTCAGGTGTAGTGTTTGGTGGATGTATGCAAAACCTATATTTTTGGAGCAACCTTTGAATTTTAATCATCCATCCAAACTCATTTGCCTCTAGAATCTGCTATTAGACATTAATCTATCTCAAAAAGCAACATGCATGGGATATGCCGGTGAAAAGCAGACTAAAACAGACTATGACATAAATTCCAGTATTTCCGAGGTGTTTGGCAGGCATGACATCACATCTCTTCCATCCGAACACAAAGAGGACTTTGAGAGGCGCCGTCGACAACGGTGGGCAAAACAGGTTCGCCACCATACATCAACAATTAAAAAAACAAAAAAAAAGAAAGACCCCTTCTAAATAACATGGAAAGTGGAGATGAGAGCCAAAGTGGTTCACAAGCAGCTGAATCCAGTTAACGCCTGGAAAAAATTATAGAAACATTTGACAGGGAAAAGAGGGGGGGGGGGAACACACCGACGCATGACAATTTGGAGGGGTGTGTGCATATGTGATGACAGCTGAGGGGGGGTACACGCACTCGGAGAAACAACATTCTTTCTCACAGCGTGACTCGATGTCGACATGAACTCCTAGCTTGTCTATTTTTTTGATACAGGGAGTCTGGAAACAACTGGGTGTTTGTGTGTGAGTCCTAACCTGTCAGCTTTACCTTATTAAAATGTCATTGACTCCTAAACTGCATATTTATGCAGCGTTAACCAGCGCCTGATGGCAGAGCTCGCATATAGTTTCGCTCTGGCTGGCGGGCTGAGTCAGACAGACTGTGTCACCCAGAGATAAGCTTTATTACACAATGTATGCTCAGGGTCTGTTTGATTGATGCTTCTCCATTATTATTATGTTCGGGCGAGGTAATGTATTCCAAACTCCCCATAAAAGACCAGTTCTAAATTAGCCGTGTCAAATTGTGGGGCATAAGAGTCGGCCATATCTCGACTATCTATACATCGAAATTGAGTTTGCGCTGAGATTGTGTGGGGGTAGCAACACGCTCAGCAAACCCTGGATTTATTTTCCATTAAGTGTGAAATTTCTGTCTCTATTTAAAATAGACTTTCAGTCCAAACAGAAGCACTACGTTGATTAAAGAAGAGCTTGGGGTTCTCTTTGCCGGCTAAGGCTAGTCAGAAAGAAGTACCTCATGCTTCTCACTAATGTCAATTTATTGTTTTCAGGTGCTTAGCGTCTGAATCACACCTTTAATAAGAGCCCGCAGAGCATTGGGACTGATTGCCCTCATGCATCTGCATTCTCCATCCTCATTCCGTATGGAGGGGGAGTTGACGCAACCTTGGCCGGACTTTCATTTTATCACTCTCTGTCATTCCACAAGCGATAAAAGAAGACATGAAAGGTTGCGTTACGACACCATGTTTTATTCTCACCCCACCCCACCCCCCACCCCCCACCTCTCTCTGGCAGCTCATCAGAGTGAGAAGGGGGTCGCTTCTTTTGTCGGTCACACTTTATGGGAAGGTGTGCGAGTGGAATATAACACTTTGACCAGGTTGTGAATTGAAAAGATTGATAAAACGTAAGCGCCGTCGCACATGCGCAAACGCTGCACCTTTAGCCCATGTGGGCTGAGAGGGCGGTGTGTTTTGGGGTAAGGAAGGCCGCGCTCCTGGGAAACATCCACATAGCTAACGGTTAGCCCAGATGTGGCTGTGTTTGTCAGAGCGGACACATCTGTCTCGGCTCTGCGTTGAGTGTGCGTGGGTGTCTCCATGTGTTTCGCCGTGTGTAAATATCTGTGTGTGTGTGTGTGTGTGTGTTACGTTCCCAGAATATGCAGCTGTGTATACGCGTCTGCCCATGTGTACACTATTTGTCTGCATCCTAGCTGGTGCTGATGAATCTCGGTTAATGTTCTGCAGCACAAGGACTCTCATCCCTTAATAGCTTTAGCAGTCCCGCCCCGTGAACGCCGAATGGCCCACCTGACTTTAGCAAAGGTCTCGGGTATAGTGACAGTTGAGCAACATTTTGCGGCCTTGATGGTTTTATTTACTCTGCACTGATTAACTTTAAGTGACTTTGTAGTAAAGATAGAAGTTTTAAAAGTTTGCACGAACCCAATTGGCGTCTTGTGGAATTCAAACCAATAAGAAAACATGAATGCAGAATCCTGTCGTCATTTTCCATGTTTATTCTTTCTTCTTTTTACATTTAGATTGCAACGTGCAACTTCTTTTTTGCTTTAAACACTGCAACGTGTCCGTTAATCCCTCTGTTTAGCCTTAAATATGACTAACAGCAGAGGAGACCAGAGTTGTGTACATCATCGCCTTTTCAACAGCTTAGTTCTTTTACTGGGCAGCTGTGGTGGCGTGCTACATTTTCCCATGCATCTCTGTGCATCGGAGGTTTCTGCTGTTAACATAAATTTGGTGGACATCAGTAAGTGACACCACACCCATGCGTGGATGTGTATGTGTCGCTAACAGAAGGACGGTGACATCATGCATCGGTTCTTGGACGCGACACCGACGACGTCACCGCTGGAATACAGTCACACCGACTCGGGTTTACTTGAGGGACACGCGTCAGGGAACGGAATCGAGGGAGTCCGGATCTCTATTCTTTCAAGACTATGATTTGAGTTGTAATCTTATTTGTTTGTCGCAAATTCCTAAAGTCTAATTTGAGCAAACCTTTGCACAACTTAATGCACACACAAATGTGTGGTTCTAGAGGGATTTGAACCTAACATGTTTTGCCTCCAAGTCTTTTGCTATCACCGAGGCTGATTTGGACTGAAGTTGGGGTGATGTGAAAAAAAAAATTTCCACCTTCTTTCAGCTTGTTGTATTTCTCTTTGGAATAGCGATTAAGTTTAGCATAACTGCAGGGATAACTGTTGACCCAACACCCCTTTTCACTTTTGCCTAAAGTCCGTCGAGGCTCTGGAGGGTTCTGTTTAGTCTACAACATCATGATTATCTTCGCAATAAGCATGAAGTAAATTTCACTTAGTGAAAATGCGTGTCCGCCCTGTGGTTCTGATCCACTCCAAAAATTTTAAGGGGCTCTTCTTCAGCCAAACATACTCCCTGCAACCAAATTGGGCCAGCAGTTCCTCCATAAGACGAACAGACAAACAAACCGGACTGAGGACATGACCTCTTCGCTCTTTTGTGGGGGTGATAAAATAAAACCCCTCATACCCTGGGTTTGTCCTTTTAAAGGACTCACAACACTAATATTCATTCCAGAAAAGACACAAATAATTTCCCTGAACCGTTGCTTTTAATTTATTTCACATTTTCTAGGTTGAACGATTCATCTCCACATCGGTGGTGTTTGCATTTTATCTTTCGGTCGTCCAGAATCTCTTTTTCTTGCATAAGACTGAAGGCTGACGAAGCAAATCTATACCACACTTAAAAAAAAAAATCCAACCTTTACCTGAAACCTGTTTTTGAAGAGTCGTGATGAAATTACGTCTTCTGTAAAAGGAGCAATTATAGAGTTTTCATATCCAGCATAACTAAAGGCCGGGTGTGTGTGGAGCTACTACTTTAGCTGCACAGACAACAGCTGTTATATTTTCCCAGCAAAAACAATGATTACGAGGCAGAGACTGCGATGGGTTTTAGAAAGAGACACACAGTTGCAGAAATATGTAAACATAAGCCCGTCGCTGCCTTTTGATAGCGTGCAACTGCTAACAAGGTATCATCCGCACTTCGGCTGTTCCAGGCGAGTCATCCGAGGCAGAAATTTAATCAAGAGCTCCGGTGGCGTCTTAGAAAAGTCGGTAAATATCTGAGGGCTCAGATTATTTCAGGAGACACGGCAATATGCGGCGCTGACGTTAACAAATAGTCTTCATTACAAATTTTCCATCTGACCAGGCAAGATGTTCTCTGATGTAAATATTGGAGGTTAGATCCTCTGCTGTGCATGAGATTAAGAAGAAACCTTATCGGCGGTGAGGGACGGCTGGTTTATCCTCCGATTGACAGAGAAAAATCACCTCCAACCATAATTTCCTAATCAGCCCTGTTCAGCATTGTAATATTAAAACTGTACTTGATGATTTAGAGCCCGAAACTTGTATAATCTGATCAAATGTGACATCATGATCAAATAATTGCCTTGAAGCTGTTGTTTTAATCATTAAGGGGTTACTTACTGTCTGTTGCTTGCAGTTACGAACAACTCTGAACAAATTGCTTGGCGGTGACATCACCTGTCAAAAGGATCGCTTTACTGTTACCCCAAATTTACTCAAACACGCCTCACGTCACCTCGGTTCTTTGTGACCTTTCTGACGGGGAGGGCTGATCTCAGGTGAATTTTTTTAAAAAAGAAAAGAAAACCTTTCAATCTGACAGCCATAAAGGTTTGAGATAATGTCACGGCGCAACCCATCGATGGTCGGCAAAAAAGATGGATTGCCTGTGGGATAAAATGTAAGGAGATCAATCTCTTTCTAGTCATTTCAAGCATCCATTTGTCATTAGCAATGGAGCCCTCTCCAGAGGTAAGGCAATATCCGCCATATCCAGCACCGCAGCCCTCTCTATCACTGCATCTCCGCTCATATACCCTTTAGGGAGTTCATTAATGGGAAGAAAGGGTGGGCTAGGATCTCCAAAAAACAGTCCGTCTCCATACATCATGTCAGAGTTTTCCGATTCTGACAGCGGCTGCCACTTTCATCGGCGGCTTTGAGTTATTCTTACTTTGCACAATAATCACACAGACCGGGGGTCTTGTTTGTTTTGGACGACGTTTCTCGCTCTCACATGTCCATCAGTGTCGAACCTGTGTATGTGTGTGTGTGTGTGTGTGTGTGTGTGTGTGTGTGTGTGTGGGGAGGGTGAAGACCACACGGAGCTCATCTGCAGGTTGAGGGTTTTCCGAGGTGGCGTGGATTGATATCGATTGCAAGGAAAACAGGTGAGAGGGACGAAAAGACATCGCCGGCGCTCACTGTGTTAAGTCGCACTCCGAAAAGCTGCTTTTAAATGGATGTGATTTCTATGATATCATCAAAGAACTGACTTGAATCCCAGTTGTGGTTGTGCAACATGTCTAAAAACCACAACATCACATATTCAGTGCTATAGCTAATATAATCTCCATATGGTCTGCGGTTCTGTATTTTGTCAATTATTTGACACGAAACATGGTCATTTGCCAAAATAAAGACTAGCTGCTCCGCATGTACTGCGCTACATCGGGCAAAGGCTATTCCCTGGAAAACGAGCACCACAGAAACATCATAGTCTTATTGCAGCCATGCGGAAAGAAATACGCGATTCAACAAATGGTTCCTTTAATCGGTTCCGCTTGAGCTCCGTCGTTGCATTACAACAGCAAACAGCATGAAGATATTGCGGCCAGATTGCAGGCCTGTAACCCTCCGTACCGCACAATTTCAGGCTCAGTTAGCAACACAGCTAATTCGAACTCACAGTTTGAGGATCTGTGCATTATCCTGCCCGGTGGTAGCTAAAACAACTCCGAGCCCGGCTGTCGTCTTTGAGCGTACGAGCAGATGCTTATCTGCAGGAAATGGCAGATCAGACTTCCACATATTGCTTTTTAATGAACCACAGCATGCCGCTGTCCAGCCGGGCTTCTAATTGGCTCACGCGTGATTCATCATCGGCAGCAGTCACCCGAACGCCAATATCTACCCCGTATCACCGACGACATCTCCACATTTTGGCCTCATCCCAGAAAAGGTCGAAAGGTCAACGTGGCATTTATTTGTTTTCTGCACTTTGTGGTTCTTTTGTTTTTTTTCGTGAAGTGATGCTATCACTGTTTCCTGCTGCCTGGTTGAGTCACGCCTCCGGACAGAAAGGCTTTTATTAATGCCCCCCCCCCCCCCCAGCAGTGTGAACATGTCAAAGTATTCTGAGACGAGGTCATTCCTGAACATATGTCACCCCAGAAGTGACTCTTATTTTTTATTTCTATGAGATTTCTGATGAAAATCCAATGATTTTGCTGAGGTTTGTTTAGTTTACTGGCCACCGTCACCCCCTCAAACAAACCAGTCACATTAGCTAAACTTATTAATTTAAATTCTCTTCGATTTAAATTGAATATTTATGTGCTTCTATAGAAACATGTTAAAAAAAAGTCAAAACAATCCAGATTGGTAGTGCCATGCCCAGATTTCCCAGAATGCAGCTTGACTCAAAGTCACCACGATCGGTGCCAAACGCATTTGGAAATTAATTTGGTCAATTGTTCTCTTGTTTGTGATAAAACGTAACCAGCCATACGTGACATTAACCTTTTTTGTGACCGCACCAGCTTCCCTTTAAACCTGATTATGGGCCTGCAGAGATGGACGCACATCCACACAACCTTTCAAACCCCCCTGCCCCTCCCTCTCTTCATCCCTCCTCCTGCCTCTCCCATCATCAGCTGCATCCTGCTGCCTCTCCGAGGAAGGAATGCGACACCAACACGCCACACACAAGCCTCAGACACAACAGCACACACTTCGGCATCACACACTCGCAACATGGAGGTTAGTTCACCCTTTGTAGGATGATATAAAATTACATTTCAAGGCAATGTGGCTTCTCCTTTAAAAACTAAATCATGTGCAAACTATACATCTAAATTAAATCTTAATTATGACCAAACTTCTCCTCTGCTATAATAAAACACCAGCAAACACAAATATGTAGATAAAGCCTTGATAAACAGAATTCAGACTGTTTTTACTTTGACTTTCCCACTTCAGTCGAGCATTAATCTGATTAAGAGCAGAATTTATTTGTATTTCCGCGCTCAATAGAAACCCTTCCTGTCGAGCAACAGGCCTGCCGGCGATGCAGAAGAACCCGACCTCGCTGAATAGTCGACAGCTGTGTATATAGAACGAGTACATCTCCTCTAACAATAAAGAAAATACCTTATTTCTGTGAGACACTCAGTCACCGTTCACACACCGTACATGTTCAAGAATGTGAGACTGAAATGTTGATCCAGTCAGTACGATAAACAAGTTGTTTACCAAGAAGGGATTTCATTTTTAATTCCACTTTGATGTAAATTGGTCTTCCATGTTTCTAACATCGGTTTGAATCGCATTACCACCATCTGGGTGGTTGATATCATCCTGTATATTTTATTTATATTTTTGGGCAAAGTCATTTGGATTTTACTTAAAATGAAATGGTTTTAGGAGATGAATTACTGGAGCCAAAGAGGCGCCCAGCGTGTGTGTGGAAATTTGCAACGCTGAACTTAGTTCAGGCATGGAACATGTCATAAATTACAGCCATAAAAATTACAATTTTTACATGTGCACATTTTTTTTTAACCAGCTGCATTTGTTCCTAATCATACATTCCACATGTTATACTTTTTTGTTAATATTTTAACATCAAGCATAAATTTTATTTACTTATTGAAGAGAACTAAAGTTGAACATTGTTCTAATAATAAAAAACACACAATAAGGAGAATTTGTCCGCTGTGGATTTCAGGTCGGGCCACGTCAAGTCGTAATTTTAGCAGTAAAGGTGTCTCCTCCAAACTGACAGCTCCCAAACCTCAGTTCATAAACCTGTCCAGAGATTATGTGCACGGCTCAGACACACAGTCTAACTACTTGGCCTGGCTCGGTAATGGAAACAGTTTCTGCATGACTGTTTCACTGTCGATGGTGCGTTTGAGAGCACTAACGCACAAATGTACGCACGGTTTATACATCTCCGTTGAAACGTGAAACAACAATCACGCGCAGATAATTCAACTGTTCCATATTTGGTTTAGCCTTAGAACTTTGTTTGCTTTCCCATGGCATATCCTGAGAATATAGTCACCATGTAAAATAAAAGCATGATTATATTCAAAGGATGCTCAGCAGTTGGTTCTAACTTTAACCCTGAATCAAAGATGCCCAAAAGGCTGCGTCAGGCGCTGCAATTTGGATAAACGGTGAAGATGAAAGCCGAATTGCGTTTTTACATGCCTTCTAGACTGCTTGCACATTTTTCTAAAAGCACTGATGTCTGGGTGTGTAATTACACACTAAATACTGTTTTTTTTTTTTCTTTCTTCTCAAAGCAAGTACTGTATGTGTCGCTGCGCAAACATACAATCTGGCTGAAAATGGGTGCAATTGCCCAAAAGGCGCGCCCCAGATTTGAAGTACCTATACTCAGACGCCACTGATGACAACAGTGCCATTAGATTAATCAATGGTCTTCATCAGGAGCCCTTCGTCACAAATGTCCATGAGTCATAAGCGCTCGTTTTCTCAGGGAGTTTCATTTAGATCTTTTTGAGTGGCCCGGAGGACTGCAATCAGAACGAGACTAAACACATTTACTGGAAAACTGGCCTGATGTACTCTAGAGATGCTTTCGCTTTACATAAGCATTTCCATTTTATGCTCTTTATATTACTTTTCTGAAACATGTCAAAGGAAAAATACCTTTTAGTCACTACCTATTTAAAAAAAACAACAACATTTAGAGCAAACTAAAGGAGTTCAAACAACAGTACAACAATTTAGAGAATATGGTGACACTTAAGAGTGTTCGTACTTTTGCTTTTTACACTTCAAAGGCATTTTGCTCACATTGTAGGAGTTGCAAACCTTCAACATAGTATTATAATGTAGGACTTAACTTTAATGGAAATATTTTTACATAGCAAAATGACATACTGTAATAATATAATACAATAGGTATACTGACTAAAATGAGAATTTTCACTTTACTTTAGGGAGTAATCTGAATACTTCATCCTCCTTAACGCACTCAGCATGACTTGGAAAGCGTTGCCTCTGCCGAAGGAGAAGTGGGATCATTTTGATTTAGGAGACTTTGCAGGACCCCAATGCAGATTTTATCCTGTGGTATTACATGTTTTACTTGAGCACTTCTTCCACCACTTTGTAAAACTATCCACCCTTCCACTAAAGAACTGTTTGAGCAGAGAAGTCATAAAAAATTCAACGGTGTTTTATGTGGAGTATTTTTTTCAATAGGATTCTCTCTTTTCACATTAATCACGTTTGACCCTCAGATTTCATTTGACTAACAGGTTTGAAACCTCGTCAGTTTCCTTGATGGACTGAGTAAATATGTAAATAAATAAAGCAATTTTAAATTCTTCAGTTTATCACCAGTAAAAAAAAAAAAAAAATCCAGCATCATTATTCAACTGGTATTTGTGAAGAAACCGAGTGTGAAGTCATTTGACCTCAGTGAATGCTGAGTGTCATCACAGTTGGTCTGAGGGGGGATGAGCATCCCTCCAGTGTCGGGGCGACAGAGAAAAGACACGGGTGTGATTTGTTAAATGTGAGACACTCCCCAGTATTGTTTCTGCAACACGGGGTGACATCTGGCACTGGCAATAAGGCCCAGTGTTGAGGTCTCCATCCTCTTTCTCGAGCAGTGAGCTGTGCAGCATTGAAGCACTGCCTGCACATTCTCATGCTAATAACCCGAAAGGCAGGAGCAGATGTGAAACATTTGGTTCTGTTCTTGTTCACTTGTAAAGAAATAATGTGCTCCGATATCATATTATTTCACTTTTTTTTGTTCTTTTGTGTCATAAAAAGGAGTTGGTGGCAGAGGATACCTTCTTAGGTGGCCTGAGCCGAGCATGAGTGACGGAGAAATGACCCCCCCGGGTGTTTTCAACATGGAGAAGAATCGTTTTGGTGCCTTCAAATAGTCTGTTAAAGAGGAAAAACTAGAGATGTTGCATTTAGAATTTGGCTTTGGTGAGTGATTTTGGTTTTTGACATGTCTTAGCATGAGTTTTAGCATTCTTGTATGGACTGTATTTGTCTCGTTGTGGATTATTGTGCGTTTGACTGTGTTCATTTCAATGAATCCCTGCAGCAATTTTCATTTTCAGATTATTTTAAATTCATTTTACAGTGAAAAATAATCAAGGAAATGTTCAAAAACCTACTTAAATTAAAGTGAAAATGAGTGAAAGGAACTTAAGTAAAAGTGCTAATTACACAGGCAAGTTTTATTTAGTCTGACTGAATGAAACTAACGGTGTTAAGAGAGGTTTAACGAATCATTTTCATCTAAACACATGATGTGGACTTTATTGTCATAGCTGGAAGGGAGATGTTGTGAAGGTGGTTTAGTCACAAAAGAAGAAAAGAAACTTATTTCAGGGGGTCAAATAAAAACACCCGAGTGAGGCAAAAATTCCCTCAAAGAAAATTTATTTTGCACTATTTGTCACAATGACAGAAATATTATTATCACAGATATACACTGAAAGATCGGAATTTTATTTTACAATCATATCATATATCTAGATCAACACCTATAGCAACAAAGCAGAAAAGTTTCTTTCCCAGTTTGATAACTTTTTTTTTATCACAATTTCTTTCTAGCTAATTTTTGAGAGAGTGAAAAGACAGTTGAGAACGACTGATTTTTTTCTTTAAGAGTGACTTTTTAAAAAAAAAATAAAAAAAGAAATTCAAATAGTAACTCTTTGTAAAATAGATGCAGAAAAGTAAGAAAAACACATTTTTTTCTTATATCAGTGTAGTTAAAAGAAAAAAGTCACGTTGAATACACGAAAACATTTACCTTGAGTAGATAAATTCGACTTTTCTTTACTTCCCATCACCGTTAGATTTAAATTACCTCTAATTTTCTCAGGCTATTCTCTGTACACTCCCTCCTGGAATATGATTGGCTCTTATCTCTATCCCTTAACATCTCATTGGCCAGGAAAGTGCCTGTCAAGCAAACCTGACGCGAGAGACAAGTTTACAACTCTATACACGTGCGGCTGGTGCGTCAGGGCTCGCGGTGGCATCCCGCACAGAGCGGGGATATAACGGAACTCCATCACCTGAGCGCAACACGCAAACGGCGCGGCGCGCTGCTGTTCTGGGCCAGTTTGGGCTTCCTCACCTGGGGGGGGGGGCGCGGCAGGTATTTTTTGACACTTTTTTTTTTTTTTTTTTTGGAGGAGACAGGTGGATGAGGACTCGGTTTTCTCTATGGCAAGAAGATTCAGCGATGCGCGCCTAGGATGGCCGTGGCTCCTGAACCGACCACCCAGGGATGGCTATTAGCCGCGTCAGTAAACTGGACCCCCCGGCCCGCGGCGTCGTCAAGCAGGCGGCGGTCATGCTGTGCGCCCTCCTCACCTCTCTCTTCCTCCTGCACTGCCTCACCGGCCGCTCCATCACCTCCTCCCCGGTCAAGGCGCCCCACAGCCGGGCAGCGGGGATCTTCGAGGGTTGGAGGTCGCAGAGGACTAAAAGGCTGGTGTACGAGTGGAGCCCGGAGCCCCCCGGTCGCTCATCCTCCCGGATACCGGAGGATGTGCGCGCGTCGCGGGAGTCGGTTTTTATCTTGCCGCCTCCGGATGTAGTCGCGTCCGGGAAAGTGTCGCCGCGCTTCGCAGGTAAAGTGAGTCCGCTCGGGGAAGGGAGCAAGAAGCTGCCCCAGGCTCTCATCATCGGGGTGAAGAAAGGAGGGACCCGGGCTCTGCTGGAGTTTCTCCGGGTTCATCCCGACATCAGAGCCGTGGGAGCGGAGCCGCACTTCTTCGACCGCAACTACGAGAGCGGGCTGGAGTGGTACAGGTGAGTATATTTCAGTCTGCTTGGAGGAATAAAAATATGAAAAAACCCTCATTTAAACTCCTTTTTTTAGCGACATAAATCTTTTACGTAAATGTTTATTCACTATCAAACCGATAATATTAATGACATCATCCCCCCCTTTGGAATCTAGGCTTGACTCCCGTTTATTATTATCATTATAAATTTGCTCTAATGATGGATTGTGTTTATCCAACTTATCATTTTGTCTACTGCTACATCACTGACAGAGATTACGGCTCATAAATCTTTATATAACAACTTTTATACCAGTAACTTAATTGCTGCCGGATGAAGAAGCCTGTTGATTCATTGCGCTGCTCTGGGTTTGCTTTCATTAGATGTTATCAGGAGCTCATTTTGGTTGCACATTTCAAGGCTGACTTCTTTTAACTTTGGCCAGAAAACTTAGTGGGATGTCGGTTTATACTTTCATCATGTTGGGAAATAAGGAGTATATAAAGTGTTTATAATTCAAAAACGGTTTGTCTGTTAAAGCGTTAAACTCATCAGTTTATTTTTTTTAAATTTAATCTGCTTTATTGAACAATCTGAGAAGCAAATCAAAATTGCTGTGAGAATCTTTATTGGTATCTTATTCTTTACGGTGCCTCTCACCATAAATTAAAAAAAAGTCAATCCAAAACACTTCAATAAACTTTTAATACAATTTTAATAAATACAATAAGTGAGGTTTTAAAATAACAACTTTGAAAACAAGCTTTTTTAGCCACTTTCAGTCTGACTGTTCTTGGTTCGGTCGTGCGTGACGCCAGTGAAACTTTGATCCCACATAAACACACATTTACCTCCTCAATGTCTCCACTGCTGTTTGCCTCCTCCAGTCAGATTTGTGATTGATTTCGTCTGTCAAACTGTGTGTGTATGTGTGTGTGTGTGTGTGTATGTGTTCACATTTACTGGGCCTGTGGGGAATAATGGCGTTCTCTCTCAGTGGTTCTCTGTCTAATGGGGCATTGCCGGCATTGCAGCTCTGTTATTAAGACGGATTAGGGCCGTAATGAAAGGTTACCTGAGTGTCTCAGGAGGTATAATTCACCTTTTGATTGAGTTAACGCTGCACATAGCACCCTCTAAAAGCCTGGAGACAAAACTTTTACTCTCCCTTACCGACAACTCCCTCCAGATCCATCTCACTCACTCCCCAATCCCCACCTCCCCCTCAAAAAAAAAAGAAGAAAAAAAAAAGCTCTGGCTCTGTCCCATCTCCCACTAACACACCTCCCTCTTTGTGCCTCTCTGAGAGTGAACATTCTCTTTTCCCCATCACTCTTTCACACCCTTCTGTTTACCTATTCATCCATTGTGGGGTTTTATATCCATGAGGGTCCCATCTATCCCAAGGAGTTGCCAAGATTCCCTGGAATTTGGACCGTGCCTCCGAGGACGGACCGTAGTGCCGGTTCCCCTTAATGCTGCCCATTTTAAACAGAAGGACCCTTGAGTTGAAAAGAGGAATAAATAACTGTTACAACAACAGCGTGGCCCGTTCTGCCCAGGCTCATCTTGTCAGCTCTCCTGGAAGTTTGAGAGTCTTCCTGTTGATAGCTGGCGGAAGCTTTTGATTGGGTCGCGTCCATTTAGCTCCAGGTCACATTTAGGTGTTTTGGGGTTTTTATTTTGAGCTCATTAAATGTGTTAAAGCTAATGAATCAATGTGATTGCATCAGTAAAGTTAGCCAGTCTCTTATCAAAACGGCCACAGTCTCTGCGCCTGAGACTTATTGTAGTTATTGCAAAGTCTTCTTTGCGGATTTCGAGCTTTAGGTTTCAAATTTAACGAGTGGAGGCGAGAAGCGGCGTCCGAAAATACTCAGCAATTTTAACCCTTTAAAAAAAACAACAACAACAACAACAAAAAGGAATTTGGTATTTGTGAAAACAAGGCCAGCTCTTCTGTGACTAATCGCTGTGTCTAATTTGCTTGAAGTATGTGATTCCTTTCATTAGCAGCAGTGAATGCAGAAAAACGCAAAAAGGCCCCCATCTAAGGCGACCCTTTGTTTATTGTCAGGGCTTCGGCATGAATCACTCGTCCCTGTCTCTATGGGAATGCATGGAACATACTTTTCTTTTCTTTTTTTTTTAACACCTCTAAGCCTTTAATGTGACGTGGCAACATCTCCAGCCTCATTTTCCAGCTCTCTCTTTCTCTCTCGGAATTACGCTCGTCTGGCTTGTTGTGGGAATTTCCATAAACTGCTTTCAAAAAGTCACACACCCAAAAGCCATGATGTAAAAAAAATGTGTAATTTATTTAAGGGGATAAAGGTTGCATGGCTGTCACCGACATGAATTATTGCTAGCTTTAAACTTTATGTGTCCAAAAAGATTCCAAATCTTCAGATGAATCCTGCGTTTATTACAATCATGTTCCCGACTTGAAACCAAGACTTTTGGAGGTGATTTACTTTCGGCTGGAAAAGATAAACTGAGTTTTCTGCATTTTAACATCGTTGAATTTCATGCACTTTTTCCTTCTCTGTGGACTTCAGGTCTTTTGTTAAACTGGAAACCAACACCGAGCCGATCTCCCGGGTCGGTCAGTGTTACATTTCACTACACATTTCTCAGCGGTGTATCCGCACAATCGCAGACAACCATTTGGACGTTTGTTGTGGAAATAGACACTCAAGGCGAACAAGGAGGTCAGTCACAAACACTGATCTTGCAGCACAGTCCCATGCGGTAGACTAGTCAGTGTTATGTCTTTGGCCTACTTGGGTTACTGATCACCCAGCTTTCCCCTTTCTGGACCCAGCTGCAGTTCCTGTTTGATGTCTGCGGACCGGTTGGATTAGCCTTCACCAGCTCCTTTTAATGGGTTAATTACCCTTCACAAAAACACGTGTGGCCTGCTAAACGCCAGGGCATTGCACCCCTAGCCGCGCCACACGCAAGGTTATCTCGATGCAAACAGTCGCAGTGCGGCGTAGGAGACGACACAACGCCGCCCGAGACTTACAGCTGTGTCATCCCAGAAGAGGCCTCGGTTATTTTATCCGCTTCAGCTCCTCCTTCAGTGTTTTTCCTTCGCGTATCCAAAACTTAAAGCCACAAGAAAGCAAATGAAGAGCGTGCTCAGCTCGCAGAAAATCACATTAAAGCAGGGGTTTCCCTCCTTATGAAGCTGGCCTCATTTGAAAGGATGTTCCAGAAGAACCGTAATCATAAAAGCAGCGACTGAGTGCTTATTTGTGTTAGAAAGCAGCGCTGATTCATTCCATATTTCTACTCCGTATGGCGTTTGGCTTGGGAGACGACTTCGAGTGTGAATTTATACAGAAATGTACATGAATTTTTTTTCTGCAAGTCAAGAACAAACAAACATATAAGTGTGTATAATAATTACAATAATGATAGCGTGTGCCTGTGGGATTACGTTCCATGAAAGCTTCATTATCGTTTGCATTTTTTCCACACAATTTAAATAAAAGAAGAAGAATAGAAAATAAAGTTATCAAGGGCTGATGAGGAAGAGCTCTCTGCGTTTGAAACAAGTCCCAACTTTTGACATCCCCGTAGGTCGGCTGTGTTCGATCGGGTGGCAGAGTTTAAACTCCGGCCTCATTCGCCGCTTCCTGCTACGCTTCACTTGGAGCGCCGGGAGCTCTCGAGGACCAGTGGAAAGGATGACACCACTCCAGAAGGGAGAGGCTTGATGTTAGCGCCGAAGAATTTACTGAAGAGCTTTGGAGTTGTGCGTCTCATAAAAAGTAGTCGGTGCTTCACTGGAGCTTCCAGGAGTGTAAAAGACCCAGAAACACATTTGGATATCTGTAAAGCGAACGGGACGAGTGGCGGCATGTCTGTGATGATGTTTATTGTGCATCAGGTTGTCATGACAAAACCACACACTAGCAGGAACAAGACCTCCGTGTGTGTGTGTGTGTGTGTGTGTGTGTGTGTGTGTGTGTGTGTGTGTCTATACCAATGGTTCACACTCATGGGAGGACTTCTTGTGGACTGTTGCCCCTGGATGCATCCCAACCAAGAGTAAAAGAACAACATGATCTTCAGTTTTAAATCCGGCCGATGTGTTTAGTACAGTTCAATCTTCTCCACCCGCTCCCTCCCCAACGATCTGAACTCCGACTCCAACATATCTTTGCTCGGCTATCCGGATTTATATTACACGATATTCCTTCGCTGGGCTTTGTGTGTCTGTTGCGTACAAACCCTTAAAAACGTGTCTCTGCGGTGTCTTTAGCGCAGCTTTGAGCGCAGCCATGTGTTTAAGCATTTCTCTGAGGTGCAGTTGAGATTTTTAACAGATTTAACCCATTTCCTCTAATTGATCCCCTGATTGATTTACCCTGTTTTGACATCAGGTTGGAAAAACATCAAGCAGAAGTGAAGAAAATTCTTAACGGTCCCTAGAAATGGGTTTTGATGCTAGCCTCAAAAAGTGACATGAAAAAAGCATGTCAAGAGAGCTTTTGAATGTGTGTGTGTGTGTGTGTGTGTGTGTGTGTGTGTGTGTGTGTGTGTGTGTGTGTGTGTGTGTGTGTGTGTGTGGCCTGGTTGCGAGGAGCGCAGTGCTAATTTCCGGACAGGTTTGCGGATGCCAGGTGTGGTAGGCAGGACTGGCGGGGGTTGGGCGGAGAGGTCACGGTTGGGGTCGCGGGGGGGGCACATGGAACGTGATCGCCGCGGACCTCCCCAGCACGACCCCCGAGCCGCCTTCGGATTGTGAAAGTGATTATCGGGAAGTATAATTGTAAAACCGGGACGCTCGACTCCCGGCGGAAGCATGCAACCCACCCATGCCTGTCGCCCCCCCCCCCCCATTGCCAACTCCTTGACCTCCGCCACCCCCCACTGACATCTTTGCGTGCCCTTAGCAGCTGACCCTAGCAGGCCCCATGTAGGGGAGGTAAATACAAGCAAGAGGACTATCCAAAGTAGGGCCTGTCAGCAGCTGCCCTCTGGCATCCTGGGAATCTGCCCCCAGTGGGTGAGTGAGGACAGGCAGCAGGTGTGTGTGTGGGGGGGTGGGGGTGGTGCACACCGCAGACACCACCTGGGTCTCCACCAGACGCTCACACCTGATCTGCTCACCTGACACACCAAAAATAAGAGCCGTTTTGTTTGTCGGCTTCTTGAGACCCAGCGAGACTGAATGAGGCTAACCGGTCGCTTTCACGCAAAACATTTCCAGCCTCGGGGATCAGAAACGCGATTGATCCCGGACCGAACGTACCCTCCATCGGAGTTCACGATGCCAGCAAATGGGACGGCAACTTTAAGGTCGGGTTACATTGTTTCTAGGATCTTGTTGTTTATTCACTTTTGGGTTTGTGTGTACACTAGTCAGCAACCTGTTTGACCCCGTCGTATCTCAGACCCACTCAGCTTAGCAGCTGTCGGTCTTTTTTTATGAGGTATTAGCCCCTTACAATATGAAGCATTTATTCTGGGATTCATATTTCAAAAGGAGTACTCGAGGTTGCTTTTTTTTATTGTTCCTGACTGTGCAAACATAAATATATATATATCTCTGTGTAAAGCTAGAATGCTCCATAATCCTTTATATCGTTTTATTGTTTCTGAAGTTGAGATGTTTGACCTTTTCGGCTCTGTAGCTCAACGTTCCGGTTTTTTTTGTGTTTTTTTTCTCCGCCGGTGTACCTGGAGCCCTTTACAAGTTTAGTGGTTTTCAAGAAATGCCGGTGAATGTCAGTGATGTTTATTTCCCTTGAACTCCATGGAAACATGCCAGGTAATGTTTTTTGAAATTACAGTAGTTTTGCCCTCAGGAACTTTACAAGAAATGTGACTGGAATAAAAAATAAAAAAAAAGAAAGAAAAGGAATGATGTTTGCATTTTTTTTCTGTTCCTCTAAGTTTTATTTTTTCTTCGTCTTGGCAACCCAAAGTTGATGGAAGTTAAGTGTTATCCTTGCACAAACAAAGAGAGACTGTAACCCTATCATTTGGCACTGGCGAGTCGGGGGAGCTTTGGACTACCCCCGTTTCAGCTCTTTTCGCAGAGGCGAACGAAACAAACCGCAAAACAACCTCCAGAATTCATGCATATCAACATTTTCAGAGGATTTGCCAGAGCGAGTTAGGAATGTGCAGCCAAACCTATGTTATTTGGGATCAGGAGAGCTTGGTAAATGGATGGAGTGTGTACACGTCTCAGCCCTCAGTAGTGTGGATTGGCAGGAAAAACCAATGCCTCTGTGTGATGGATCTCTCTTTCCCATCTCACAGGCAACAGCTTTATCACAGGACAGGGAGTCCTCCATATTTTCCACCAGAGAGAATTAGACAGAGACAGACAGAAAGAGAGCGAGAACCAAAGCTGTGGAAAAGCCTGGGAACCAATAAAAAGAAGGAAGCCCTCTCCTCTTGGGTTCTCCGTTTTCCGTTCCAACTTTTCCTTGAAATACCTTTTCCATATATTCATTTGGGAACACATCTCCGTCCTGTTTTTCAATACCTCCCGATTAGAAAAAAGACATTTGAATATTTACTACTCCAGGAAGTTTGAAGGTTCGTCTTTCCAACCCTTTACTTCCGTTCACTCAGCGGGAAAATCTTCCAATATTTTCAAGGGTCTTTTTGAAGCTCCCTGGCCAAACGTTGTTTTTCCCTCCCTGCCTGTGCGCTTAAAGGCATGGACGCTGACAGTCTTGCCATGTGCGCTATCTGCAGCTGCCTGTGTGGTGATAGGATGGCACCAAATGCTCTTTTTTCTTGCTCCATCGGGGTATGGCCGCTGCCAGTCGCCTTGGCAGAGGCCAAACTACAGACGTGGGAAGAGGCTACACCAGACGGCACCCCAGGCACAACCTCTGTTTGACTGCCCAACCTGTCTCCATACAAAACAAAGAATTATACTGTCGCTAAGCTCGTGTGTGTGTGCGTGAAACGAAGGATTGGCATTTTTTTGGCACGGTCCACAAAGAGACCAACACATTATTTCATTCACATGTGATTTCTTGAGCTTTCAACACTTTTACATCCAGCTTATTCTCTATATTCCTTGCTAGATGGCGAACAAAGAGTCGCATGGTAGCGATGAAGGAAATAAAACATTGTGAAGATTAGGGTTTGGCAGTACTATAGACCACGACCAGAAATCCTGCACAATTTTTAAAATAGCTAATAATGGAGGTGGTGAATGGAGAGAGGATGACAGAGTGGCATTTAATCTGCTTTGAGAGCTGCTTCTTTCAAACGGGAGCGCTGCAGATCCGCCGCGGTTTTGAAAAGCTACCTGGTTCCTCAACTGGAAATCCAGCTGTTCAAACAAACGCTTTACAGTCTATTGTGTCTGAAGATGGAGAGGTTACATCGAAAACAAAAGGACCATTCATACTGCTGTAATAGCGAGATACAAATTATCAATCAAAACGGACTCCTGCGTCTATTTTATCGTTCATCACGCGTCCAGCTGCTCTACGTTTTTTTTTTTTTTTTTAAAAACCTCCACAACTTATAGTAACCCTCGCTTCCAACCTTCCCAAAATGTCAGACGGCTTGATTAAAGAGAAGAATGTGTTAGAAAATGAGTTTGCCACCCCGGACCAGTTTATTGATAGATGGAGCGCAACAGCATAGACTGCGTCTTCTTACATAAAGATGGAAGAGGGTGATAAAGGGTCCGCATCGCCCACAGGAAGTGATTGATATGCCCACAGAGGAGTGCAAGGAAGCCATCCAGTAATTCAATTAATCTTAACCTGAACACCAGTAATTGCTGCTGTAACTAGGTCTGACCGTGCATTAGACAGGAGGGATATTGCTGTCAGAGGAACATGTCCACCTAATAGAACCAGGAAACGCCGTGCGCACTTCTCAGGAGTCGCACGAAAAAAAAGGGATTCTTTTTTTTTTTTTTTTTTTTTTTTACAGCAGGATTCTGCCTCCTAAAGATGAGCATTTGCATGGTAATCAGAGGAGCAGGGAGCAGATTTGCTTCAGTGATGGGCCATTATGAGAGGAGTGAGAGATGAATCACAGCCAGGTAATTACGGACGCGAAAAAAAAAAAAAAACCAGCGAGGAGCTTTTTTTTTTTTTCCGCTGCCGTTTAAAAGACGCGTACCTGCAATAAGGTTATGTAATCATCTGTGAAGGAAATGTCAATTCATTTAGCGAAATACACTCATTATCTTTCTTGCCGATAATAAAATGAGCAGATCCATACCGCGACTAACATCTGTCTGTTAAATATGGATCTACTGCCAGCAGATGGTTATCATGGCGGAGCGTGAAAAGACAGGAAGTCGGGAAGCCGCTAGCCTCTGTCCGTAGGTAATGAAATTTCCTGAACGAAATTTTAATTATTACCTGAGAATAAATTTATGGACCTAAGAGAGTCGAACCAAACCTCTCATCTGAGTCAGCCAGAAAGAAACAGTTTTCCAAAACTTCCCAGAACCAACCAAAAGATGGTTTAAATTTCAAACCAGAGCTTTCTCCGCTTCACGCCACGACTTTCTTCACAGCTCTCATCAAATGAACTCAGCTATGAGCTGCATTGTCCCCTCTAATGGAACCAAGCCATTGTCTTTCAGTTTAGCATCTATAGCAGAAACTCTTTGAACACACTATCGATCCTATTGTTACTTAAATGAGCATGATGGACCCTAAGAGAGGGGAAGATGGGACTCCTTCATGTCCTGGTTTTATGCGTTCTCTGGAAATTAGACGTCAGCAAAAACACCGGATGCGTGAAGTTTAAAATCTATTACCCAGACCTTCCTTTTTCTCATTCTTTAGCCACGCCTACTCCTTTTGTTCCATTCCAGAGCTAGACTTTATTTTTCATTTTACATTTTTGACAGTCCTTTTTAAAAAAAAAAATTATTTACCCAGCTGGCTAGCTGTGGGTCAGTTTGGATGAAGGGTCATTTTAACCGTCAAACGTGTGGTCGGGGGCCGGAGCTCCATTATGTCATTATGTTGTCAGGGTTTGATTGTTTATTTTGATATCTTCGTCTCACGCAGTCACATCCTCCCCGACAGTAGCGGCATCGATAGGAGGAAGCTCCTTGTTTTTGAGCCGACAAATAACACGGCCAGATGCACAACATGTAGCGTTCAAAGTCTCCTCTAACAAGACGGCTTTATGCTCCGTAGCCACCGGACCCCCCTCCGCCGCCTCCTCAAACACGCCCCTATCAATTATTAACCCGGCCAATTAGCAGGGCTGCATTATTCACCAGGAAGCTGTGATCACATCCATTAATGGCACTGCCTTGACTCATTGTGGGTCTCCCATGTGGCCCTCCCCTCTGCAAAACCCCCCACCACACTCACGCACACACACGCACACACACGCACACACACACACACACACACTTCACTGTAATGCAAGAATCCAACATATTCGTCTCGTGTTTCGTACTCATTCTGTTTTTATTTTTCCCATCATGGTAATAACATGGTAATAACACCGGCGTTAAAGCTTTTAGCAAATAGTTCCCATTTAAATACTGACGCTGCTTGTAATTCCTTTGTAAGTTCATTATATCTCATTTAAGGTTTTTCATTTGAGTGTTTAAAATACTAAAATGAGACCAAATGTAGACAAAGGACTGTAATGAAAACCAATGAGAATTATTATTTCAGTTCTATGCATCACAGAAATCCTTGAACGCTGAATTTTGAATGTTGAGGAAGAGCATCCGGGCCCTAACATTGAAATTCTAGTTCTATTCATATTTCCAAATGAAAAAGAATTTTTCTTTTGATATTTTTTCCCCTTAACATTGGAAACATGTTCCAGTATCTGCACACGTCTGCCACATGGCTCCCACCCGCCTGGAGGAAGCATGACACTCGCATGCACGCGTGAGTGTTGGACGTTGAATGATGCAAGTTACGGCAAGCAAGCGAGAAAGTGAAAGTTAAAGTCGAGTCGTACCTGGGGAAAAAAAAAGTCCATTCTAAGACTCACGGCTCGCTGAACACGTTTCTCTGCAACACAAATAGAAAGTAAAGCTTGTGATGAAGCTCAGTGTGACGGCAGGAAACCGACAGGGAGTGACATCATTAGCAACGCTCACATTACCAGACTGACGTGACTCAATTCCAGTTAGTTTTGTTTGGTTTTTTTCCATTACTATGGCCCAAATCAAATTATTTCACCATTGCCTATTTTTTAAAACATCGTTTTTGAGTCAGACGCATTTCTCTGTAATAGAGCACGATGTTCTGTTTTGGCTGGTCAGTTTTTGCACATATAAACAATCACTTTTTAAATTTACCATAGATCATGTCTCAAACTATAAGATGGGTCCTTTGAAATAAACTTAAGTGTTTAAAATAAATTTCAATAAATCTCGGGACCTTCGGGAACCTATTTGTAAAAAACTCAAACAGAACCAAATTTAGATCTAAAATTTTGACAATGAGCCAAGAAAGAAATCAAAATTAACTCTAGTTGTGCAATAACTTTGTAAAAAATTTACAATAACTCAAAAATACAAACAAAAACAAGAGTATATAGTCAGTGATTTTTTCTGTCCTCTCGCGCGTTCCCATGCTTCAGATCAGCTCATCTTGATTGCTGGTCGCTGGGATTTATGGGCCCTCAAATCTCTGCACAAAATCACTTCCTGTTTTTCCCGTGTTTACCGGACACACAGCCGGGCGGCCGCACATTTGATAAAAAGTGATTTATTTTCATTTGCTTATCTGCTTAATTGATGTCCCCCGGGCCTCCCTGACTGCTATAATTTCATTATACAAACAATTTAGAGAAGTTTGATTAACACAAATGGGAGTTCAGGGCCTCCACTGATTTACATGTTGGCTCCTGCACGTTCAGATTCACGCTCCTCGCCACGGAGTCTCCGTCGTCCTTGCACTGGAGTCATTAATAACCGCTCCTCATCACAGCAGACAGTAGCGAGAAAACAGTTTTAATTATTACTCTATTAATCACGGCAAAATGTTGCTGCGCCATTTCGCTGTGACTCTTGTTCGAAGTCGACATTAAACATGTCGAAACGCCCGTTTTGTTTCAATTAACATGTCCGATTTAACATGCGTTTCACGCCTTACTGAGCTTCAGCTCGCTGGCAAGAGTCGATACGTGACGGATTTCAAATCCTCGCCTTCGACCTGATCCTCATTACAGCCATTGAGACGCGACTATATTGATTTTGTTGTTGGAGATTCACCACCAGCATTGATTTATGACCCCCCCCTTATGAAACAACTGAGTGTAATTAGGCTCATATATTCGGAAAATCTCGACTGCGGCGGCCCTCGATGACGGTTTGCTTTGTTTTGCTATTGCGAACGTCAACCTGAGAAGTTGCTAACACTAATGGAGGAGCCTTAACGTAAAATGCGTGGGGGGGGGGGGCTAACCGCCAAAACTCACACGTGTGTCTACGCTCATGCATGATCCCGACACGCTATTTGTTACATCATATTATTTTCCACTCAGCTGAGCAGTCGCCGCCCCGTTTCTGCTCCAGTGTTTTTCTTTCTTGAATCCGACCTGCTCCTAAACGGGGGTCGACATGAATCCAGCAGGACAGGATCCCCCCCCCCCACGCCCCCTTCTGCACACATATAGCTTTTACTTGTGGCGATTGAGTGCCAGCGCACGTTCCCAGCGCTCCCCGATGAACCCTTGGGTGCACATAATAGCAGAAAAAAGTGGCTCCTAAGAAGAGGTCTCTGGAGTCTCAAGGTGAACTTACAAACACCAACGTTGAGACTCTGGACACACCACAGTTTTGCACGCCGCACTCTCGTAAGATTACACGCTCGTTCAACCGTCGGCATCCGTTGCTTTCAACCAACGCTCCATATTATGAAACACTGTTTTTTTCTTCGCCGCCATTTATTCCATAGGCTTCCTATCGCATTACAGATGGCGTAATGTAAATGCAAATGTGATTGAGAGTGCTTCATAATGCCCCCCCCCACCCCCACCCATTCAACTGTCATGAATATGAATGGCACTAATATTCTTTTCATTTTCCTTTGCTTCTTTTTCTCCAGTAAATGTGTTCCCCTGAACGATGGTGCACGCCCGGCCCCTCCTCCTCATTGTCTTTACACTCTATTTATTTATTTTCTAATTGTAATTTGGATGCCGTTGTATTTATTCATGCCACCGCCTCTCCTCTGGATGGAAGGTGCATTTGTCATTCAAGGCTGGCAGAGTCTGACTCAATAACAGCACAAATATCCAGCCATTATCTCTCTGTGGAGCACTCCCTCAATGTTAATGTGTTTTTAGGACGATTACATCAACGTGAAATACTGAAAAATATCCCCTTGATTGATAGCATGAATCATGAAGACCGCCTCCCCTCCCCCCTCCTTGAACACCCCATTTACCATCGCTGTGGCAGCATGGTGGGGGGTAACTGCCTACATGTAATCCCCTGCTCACACAAGAGAAGGTTGTGATGCGGGGTTAGTGATCAGACAGCCTTTGGTGAGAATTTCATCGCTGGTTGTTTGAGTGATGCGAGCAAATAGTTGGATGTTTCAAACTGAAAGAGACTTTTGGTCAACCTTTAAGCTCAGGCCAAACCTTTAGAGGTGAAGTTTTAAAATGTGGCATCAAATTCATCACTGAAGTAGTTAAAACTCCTAGAATAACATAACCTCGGTTTTCAGACCACAATTCATTCCTGAAGGCTGTTCGATTAGCGATTTGTTCGAATTCCAAATACATTTTTCCCATTACAAATAATGTAAATGGTCTTAATCCGTTCCAAGATGCTAGAAAACTACCTTTTTTCAAAATAATATGTTATTTCATGATGTCATTTATACATCAAATTGTACAGAAATGAAACATATCAAAGAAATGTAAAAAAAAAAAGAAGCAAACATAAGAAAGAAAAACAACGACGTAATCAGGTTAGCCTAAGGTATGAGTTACTGTCGTAATTTGGACAGATGTTTACGGTACCGTAACTCGTAACTGTAGGCAATGGAACGCAAATTAAGTGAAAAATTATTGAATACATGAAGTTAAAATAAAAAGCACATTACCGTCACGTTTTCTCTCGACTTTTCTTGCCCTTTCTCGCACTTGGTGGCATAAAAAAAGCTTTTGTTTGACTTCTAAGACAAAAAAAATTCCGAATTTTTTGGTTGAATTCCAATCTGTTTGATGTCTAAAGCGTTCGAAAACCAAGGTTTGCTTGTATTAGAATATCTCAAATTACGGTTCTCTGATGTGTGTTATTTACTTGAGAACACGATAAAATCAAATCCCCAAGACAAAATAAAAAATACCAAAGCCTAAAACTCAACATCATTTTCTTTGTTGGTTTGTTTCTGTGCTGGATTTCCCTCTCTAGTTTCAGTAGCTCCTTTTTCTTTGTTGGCAAGGGAAGAATAGAAACCTCTGCTACACTATAAGCATTGTCCTAACCCCGACAATGAGGTTCTGCCCTGTAATTACCATCTATTTCACAAACCATCCATCTTCGCTGGCGTAAGGCTGACAGGCTAAAACATTAGCACGTTGACGCCGCTCCCCGTTACACTTCATATTGTCTTCCGGTTTCCCAGATGGGGTTACCGCTCTGCAGTCCGGCTGGAGGAAGACGAGCTGCCTTCCTGTTTCGCAGCCAGTTTGGCTCAGCCAGAATTGGGGCCTCTCCGGTCTCTCTCACTGGGGGTCTGTTGGATTCTGGGTCACAGCCCAGCCCCAGGCAACCACTGGCTCCGTTTAGCCATCCCGTGTCATTTTAGCCCCTGTGACATTCCGCGGTGGGTAATTATTCACCTTTTCTCTCAGCGACAACCTGGTCTCCATCCTGCCCCACCTTGTTTGGCGCTCCTTACAGTCACTAGCGAGCTCTAGCAACTGTTGCCGATGGCGCCACGGCCTCGCACACCTCAGCATCACCTGTTCATTATGCATGGCGCTGCTGCCTCCACACAAACAAGCTGCAGGAATCTACATTTTCCCAGAGTTATTTATGAAATGGATAATGCACGAGTAAATGGAAATCACGCAGTCGACCATGTCTTTAACCCCGGCGCCACCTTTGCCTGCTTTCCCTAACTGCAGTCAGCTTGCACCGGGTGAACAGAAATCATTCTGGTGCCTCATTATTACCAAGCTGGTTATTTTTGGAGAATTAAAGCTCCTAGATACCAAAAACGAAATATTATCTTCACCTTCCTACATCTGCGTCTCTCCGGCGCTACGATCAGGAGAATGAGTCAACATGTTCGTCATGACTTCGTGTCAAAAGAAGTCATGAGAGGCAGCGTTCACGCTAATCTCTGCCCCTCTCTTTTTTCTTCCGTGGTGGCGGGAGGGCGCGAGCTTGCCGGAGTGCTTTGCAGCGGCTTGGCACAAAGATGAGGAAAGCAATGCGAGGGTGCCAGCCGCTTTGTATTCCAAGTCTGGGAGTGAATGGATGGATGGAGGGAGGGAGGACGGAGAAAATGAAATAGGAAAAGGTAGAAGGCGGAGAGGAAGAGAGCATGGAGACGGCGTAATCACTTTTACACTCCCCGATATTGCCCTCCAACCTTTTCGACTCTCTGCTATCCCCAAATCTGGTATACTGTGTTCCGACCATTCTTTTAGCAGGAAGTTGAACTCAGGATTTGTAAGTATTTCATATGTTTAGCATCGCTTTGCTGTCTTGTTAATTTTTTACTCTAAATTATCTGCCTACTTTTAGTCTCCACAAAGTCGCAGTTGTTGAATTTTATACAGAAATGGTGCTTCGCTGCCTTTTTGCCTTTTTTGTGAGGCAAAATACTAAAAGACAGTAAAGACTGTAATGGAAATCAGGTTGATGGGCACAAATCTCAAACCAATAACTCTCTTTTCCACTTGCATACGGTACTAGACCAGATCGTTGGATGGTTGTCATCGGAACTAACTGAAGAGAAGACACAACAACGACAATATAGATAATCAGCTGTTCGGCATTTGCTCGAGAACAGTAATGAAAGAGTTTGTGTTACTCTAGAAAGAAATATCACCTATAGATTATCCTGTCGCGATCCCACGAGACTCGATGTGAATGCAGTCATTGTGTCTGAGAGTTAAACGTCGTTACTTCTCAGCGACAAGATGTTCCGTCTCGTCTACTTTAGAACCCTTGGCTCGGACTAATTTTGGCTCTTCTATATTCTTGCATCTGAACAGGACAACGACTTCTTTTCAGAAGTTGTGCTATTTTAAAAAATCCCAGGCGATTTGCAGACGGAGCTCTCAGAAGTGCTCCAGAAGACTTTCAACCTGTCAACTTCCTACTTTAATTGTATGTGTTGGGAACACTAAAGTTTTCACCGCTACAGTATCGTCAGGATGGCAGCGTGCTTATAACTGTTGTGGGATTGAGGAATAATTTTTAGATTAAAGCAGATAAAAATGGAAGTTATAAAACAGCAGCCGCCGCACATTGCAGCGAAAATGCTGAGGCTCTTTTGCCACATTTGTGAGGTTATAATTAGTTCTAAAGATTTACATCTTCAGTAAGAACCAATGAGTTTGAGGCCATGTGATACCGACAGCATGAGGATGTCAGAAGACCTTTTTTGGGTTTACATTCTGTAGGATTTGCTGACAAAGTAAAACAGTTGACAGCTTTGTCTTTATTTTAAACGATACACAACAGGGACGACTTCCTTAATGTTCTTCCCTATAGGTAACCGTGATGCTAATTCAATAATTTTTGCAGGAACTCCATGATGGATGCTTGTCGAGCAGTAACACAACCCACAGCGAGTCCTACTGCTTTACCCTCTTACGGCGTAATGGAAAACACGTGCAGCAACAACTGCTCACGATTAAACGGAGCTGAAAATAGTTGATTTTTTGAGTTTGTAATAACTTGAAAATGAAAATATTGACCAAGAATGTGTATTTTCTAAAGCAAGAATACATTCATAGATCAATCCTCGATAAGAAGATACATTAAACTGATCCTCTAAGTCAGTCTGCTCGTGTTTTCCTGCACTGACAATACAATGAAAGCTTTATGTCCAATATTACAAGCCTGTTAATAAACCATCTCCAAGATCGCAGAGGAAGGACCGGGTAAAAGAGTTTATCGGCCAGCTTCCTGTTCGTTCAGAGGATGATGGAAGAAAACCTCTATAAAGAACATCATGTCCTTAAGGAGTTGGACCTCGATCGAAGATACAAGCGCAAACAACAGGCTGAACGTTTTCACCCCAATAAAAGCAGAAAAATGTCAGACGGTTTCCGTGTCCATCGGTGAAATCAATATCGCCTCTTTGAGCCGGGGAGGAATGTTGACGGCAGCGTCTCCCGGTCGACAAAGACAGGAGGCGGAAAGGATTGTTTTTTCTGCCAGCCCATCAGTTTGTTTGAAGCTGGGCTTTAGTTATCAGACTTTAGCTTTTATATTTCTTCAATCAAAAGCTTTTATATGTCTGAGCTCTTATAATTGAGTTGCTACACTCAACAGCCAGAGCAGCAGCTGAGTCACAAAAGTAGGATTTATGACAGCAAGTTATATTTTTTTTATATTTTTTTTAGCATAATATATGTGGGATTTTCAGCAGACTGAAATGTTTATATTGAACGTTACAGCAGCTTGCAATCATCGCGTCCCAAAGACAAAAGCCCTAGCCCTTTTGTCGTGGATAATTATCGTGGAGACTTCCAGTCAAAGCTTTCCATTTGGCACTGAGCAAAAATTCACGTTCGATTTTGCTCCTTTTGCATTTGACACAGGGTTTTTTATATTTTTTTATTTCTTGCATTCAAATCAGCCTTAAAAGCAAGATTTAAACCCCCACAGAAATGGTTTCCGTTTTAGGCAAGTGGTTCTCTGTGACTTTTTCCCCCTCCTCAGATTATTTCAGTAGCAGAAACTATAGAGAGGGGATAAGGAGGGCTATAGAAAGACCTAATGAAGACACTTTCAGTATATTAGTGAACATTCAAGAAGCACAATACCTTGAAAATGAGCTTTGGTATTAACTCAAGTTTAAGTGTCTTATCTCCCACAAGCTGTTGAGACCCAAAAAAACTGACTTGGCTGGAAAAAGAAAATAGCTTTGAGCTGTTAGCAAAGCTGATCCCACTGAAGTATCGTCTCCTCCTGCTCCGTCTCAAACTCCATGTAACTCTGAACAAGTGGGTCAGAGAAATATGAAAAAGTAATGTGAGCGCCGGTCTGAGAATCCACTCAAAGACGTATACCCAATGTGTTGACATTAGATATATTGCAGAGCTACAGTTTGTGGGTTATAGTTAGTGGTTAGGTTTTTATAGTAATTAGGTTTAATGGAAAATGTATCACCAGATGAAAAACAGCATCAGTTTCGGTGGGTCCTTTCAGACACTTCCAAATCATTCATGTTACTCTCACTGCATTTTACGTCTGCCATTGAAATTAATTTTCAGTCACTATCTTAGATCGAAGAGTGACTTTTTTACAAAAAGCTTAAAGGTGTTAAAATGAATGTTTTGTTTCTCATACCCATCATGTTTGATGATTATACTCACATTTATCTCTTAAGTCAGACATGCTGATAAGGAGTCAGAGTTAAAATAACATAAACCACTATTTAAGCATGAGAAAATTCTAGTTATAGACTGTTAATATACTATTATTAATATGGAGATATGTAAAACTACATAAACTATGTTTGTCCTTCACATGTCAATCTTAACAACTTAAAACATGCCCTTAGGTTTCTTTTGGAATGCAGAATATAGAACTACTTTCGAGCAACATATACAGTATATGGACATGTTATCATATAAAATACCAGTTAGACGTGGACTATTTTTTATCTAAGCTTCTATTTCCGAGCCGTCTCTGTCTGCTCCCCCATCACTCTCGTCCACCAGGCATCCTCCCAGCCTCCTACCTCAGTTGGTGAGGGTGAATAATTCACAACCAAGCGCCCATAAAGATAAAGCTTATTTTTTCCCCTTTCATAACAAACCGGAGACTTGTACTCAAGCACTGAGAGAAAGGGGGAAAAAAAAGATTCTGTTAAAAACACTGCTGATAAATTTATAAGAACATCTTGCAAAGCTAACTCTATAAATGTTTTACCAAAGTCCATGGCTGTTGTTATAAGGGAAGAAAACTCAATGCCCGGTGATGTATTTCTACAGGACTTCATTAAAAATGAATTATTACAGTTTATTATACAATATTATTCTAATCCATATGGAATCATTTTAACCAAGCAGCACATAACAGATGTCTGATTATTTGTCTGGACAGAAATAATTTATGAGTCGCTAATGTTTGTTTATACTTTAAAAAAGAACAAAACAGTGGAAAAAAATTCTTTAACCAACTTAAAAATTAAAGTCTAATGCAGAGGCGACATAACTTGTAGGTCTATGCAGCTCTTCGTCATCTTAAAAGTTTCCTGCTTGTTGTCTTTTAAAACTTTTATCAATGACACTGTAAAATCTCATTTCCAAACAGGACCACCTGCACACATCCTTTTTATCTAATTGGAGACGCAACTGCTGAGTTTCCTGTGATTTAAAAAGCTGTCGTATTAAAGTTTTTCATCCAGTGACATTGCTTTTTTTGCATGTCCCAGGTGCCGTGAAGCATTCTCTCTTTCCCCTTCTTACTCTTTATCAAAATCGAGCCATTTCCCAGCGGAAGACGGCAGACTATGTCCTCCCATGTTGTTTTCCAAGAATAGACTATTCTCTTATCTTGTAATTGTATGTCTCTCAAAATTGCTTCCTACACCCTACGGTTCCCACGTACTGCTCTGATTTCAGTCTTTAATTCCAAGAGCCCATCTTTTATAATTTCTCCTGAACTCAAAGGGCAAATTGCTTGAGAAATTGCTTTTGTGTCATTAATAAAAGAACTGCATTTTGTATTCTTAACAAAGCACAGCCCTGTGTATTTATTTTTTTCCCACTAACTTCGTCATCGCAATTGATTTCAAGCAAGATCTTGTCGGGTTAATACAATGACTGGGGCTGCATATAAACTGCTTTAGTAACAAAAGATTATTTTCAGATGTTATGCCTGACATTAATAATTTGAATCCACTGTTTAGCTCATATGAACCAAAGGAAAGTCAGAAGTCGGTCAGAATCAGTTATGTTTTTCCGTTCTCTACTCTTACACCACCGGCAGCTGATCTCAATGTTTGATACACATGAAATCCTCCAATTAGATAACTACAAACATGCTGTTCCATTCAATTGCCTCTAATCCTGTGAATTCATATTGGAGGAGAGTCCGGTGGGGAAAGAAGGTCAGGTGGGTTGAGCTGAGACCGTCAGGTTTATAAAATAGATGATTTCCAGAACCGAGGCCTCACACCTGTAATCCCTGACCTTTAAATAGTTGGATGACGACGTCACCATCTCAGCCATGGCAGCGCTGCCCATTGCTGGCCTCAAAAAACACGGGATTAATACTAAGGGGAGGTGAATTAGAGATTGTACAGAACATACTTTTTTTTTCATTCTTTACTATTTCTAAGGGATTTGCAGAGTAGTTCTAGACACTAAGATTTAACATTGACTCTATGTGCATCAGTGCCGATGTCTTGTTGGCTTTCCTCTCACCACATAACAGCCATTACTCTAAATCACCCATCCCCCCTTATCCATTGCCTCCTTTCTCCCTGACCTCCGCTAGCATCCATTGACCTGGAAAATAATCTGGTGAGTCCAAGCCACCAGGAGCAGCGGTGGCCTTTGCCTTGCCAGCAAACAGCAGAAATATTGAGCCAATTACAAGATTATTATCTGGTGTCGGTGGCAGGGGAGCGCTGTGGGAGTGCGGTTATGTCTGCCAGGGCTCCCTGCAAGATGAGGAAAAATGAATCAAAGCCTGGTGGGGGGGTGCGGGGGGGGGGGGTGGACAGCACTCATGCCCACTTGCTTGTATGTCTTTACAACTCCTGTCAACTGACAGACATTGGCTCATATCCAAGACCAATCCTGAAAAGGTCCGGGATAACGTCAGGGAATGGCCGGTTCACAAGCTGATCACTTGTTGGGGTTTTTTTTTTTTTGTCCCTCTGTAATTACGGTGTCAAGTCGTCACATTATACATGCACCTGATTTACAGTAAATAAGACCTCATGGCACAGTCAGACCTTTTTAGCATTCATCCAACATGCAGACATGAGTCACAGCCCGTATGTGAGGACACAGCTGAATTAGTTCGCGGGCTGAAGTTCGTTTAGTTGGGGGAAACGAAAGCAGCGAAGCATCGGGGCCTTTATTCCAAAGTGGTTGCTTTATAGACAAGCCCACAAAGGATGCATTGAGTGACGTACTGCACTGGATTTCTTTCTTTTTTTAATGGGGAATAGAGCTGCCTGAGTGAGTCCTGGCACACTTCCCCTGCTAGTTTGTTCCATATGAAGGGAATGACGTACAACTATGACATATGTTGTTCTGTCATGAACAGAATTATTATGCTCTAAACTTCTTAGTCCTCCGATTTTTTTGTTTGTTTTGTTTGGGCTTTATTTTTTTTTAATTTTGTGGTTTTCTTTAGCATTTTAACAAAAGCCAAGGCAGTGAATTTGATTTAAGGTGGAGGGCAGAGTTCACTCGCTGTGTTTCTTAATTCCATTGGACCCTGTGCCGCCTGTGTTTCGTGCTTCGCCGAGCTCAGGGAGTCGTATTTTAGCAGCACGATGAAGACATCAAAGCCAAATCTGGAACTGCAATAAATATTAAGCACTTGGATGGTTTGTCATCCCTTACATCACCTACCCTCCTAATAAAGTTTCATTTGAAAGCCCGACATGCTTCTGTTGAATGGAAAGAAATACTCCAGTGTGGTTCATGTACTGTAAAACCAACTGACTAATACCTAAAGGAGAATATGTAATGCACAGTTTTATACAAGCGGCACTTAAATCATTGGGTTATCAACAGAAAAGAACGAGCATTATTTTCAGAAACATGTTTGAAATGGTAATGTGATCCTGTGATTAATTCAGACACTACTGGGTATTTGATCTGTTTACAAGACAGATGCTTTAACCATTTCAGCTACTGCGCCACATCAAGCTATACTCTATGAGCACTGATTGCTGGGCGAATTTTAAAGTCATGACGTAATGGCTTCTTTGAATTTCTGATGGAAATTTTTCACCATCCATTAATATGTTTATATTAAATAGGAGTAAAACACTTTAAATTATCAAAATTTGCTTGCAGGTCTTTAGGGGAGTTAGAGCATATGTTGAAAAAAAAGACCTGTAATGATTAAGCCTTATTTTTAATTTTAAGACTACAAGTTTGAAATGAATGAATCCCTCTTGAATCTGCTCTTTGCTTTAGTGTAACACACACCTGACTTTCCAGAATAAATTGTCAGCAGTCATGAAGTGATGAAGGACCCAACTAAAGAATTAAACAGTCCATCATGAGCAAAGCATAATCTTGATCATCTGTAATAACACGCTTTGACCAGTTTCATATATCAGCACTCCAGAGATGAACCTGTACATATCCTTCCAATAACTAAAACATTTATATCAACCTGAAGAGACAAATGCTTTATGACCTTCATATACAGGCCTCCATATATGACCCTTATACCACATACCTCACAGACATTGCAAATCCCCTTGCACCAGCACGCTACTGATGTGAGTACATCAACCACAGAATAAGTTCGACACACACCATCAAATATGGATGCTTCTTTCAGTACAAGCTCATTTCTTTTTCATTAAACAACGCTGTTCTCTTATGCATCATAAAGTTGTGGTTCCGCTAAGGGGTTGTTGCCGAGGTCTAGTTGTTTCCATATCAGCAAGTAGCCAGCAAAGTTAAGAACACGCTCAGGAAGACTACCTGCAAGCCAGCATCTTAGATCACACATTTCCCAGTAATTAGTCTGTGTTCTTTATTATTGGTCTGTCAGCGTATAGTAGCCATCGTGGTCCCAGAAGCCACCGGGGTTGTTTTAAAGCACCATTATACTTCCTCAGTCTGGACTCTTGGGGCGATGAGGTGGAGCTAATGTGAGAGGAAAGCATCCTTGTCCACGTTCCACTTTACACAGCTATGGGACAAGTCGCAGACACTGAGCTGACTCTGGAGGTCAGGCCATGGTCAATGTAGCTGGTGTATGTCGAGACATCAGTGCATCCGTGTTGCCACTCTTACCCTTATCGACCACTTCCTGCGAGTCCCACTTGCGCTGACCTGGAGAACATCCACTCGGGATACTCAGCCACTTCTTGTTTTGACATTGGCCTCAAGGTATTGACTCATGGCTTTTAGATCTATTTCACTTCCTACGCTGAGCACAACCGGAAGCTTTCTTTTTTTAAAACATGCATCAACCAACAGAAACACTGTTGTGCTGTCACTTCTGTTTGGGATTCGTCCTCTGACACACTTTTATTTTTTTATCTTGAAACTTACATCTTAAATTTTTCAGAGCGCTCATCAACTGATCCACTGAATCATTTGGAATTTCATCAGGAATCCGTCCTTTACAAGATTGAAGTGCAGAAATACCCAAGGAATAGATAATATCCTCTCCTCTCAACAAGACATTATTGCTTGTTTGATACTACAGTTACCATTAATGTTTGATCAAATGGCAAAGACCCCTTTTGGTTGGCAATTTCCATGTTGTTATTCATGAATGCCGACAAGGGGGGTACCGAATCAGAAAAAGGGATCCTGGAAGGCAATCACAAATTGTGAAAGTTCATTTGAATTGATCATGACAGCTTGATGTCTTGTAGGAATCCTCTCTCTTCGTGTAAAGCACATCCTCGGCAGAGATATAGATGTCCTTTGTCTCGTTTCATTCAGTGATTGTGAAACGGAGCATAGTTGTTTACTGGCGTCTTTCCACGAGGGATAAAACCAGAGAACCTCACAAGAAAAAGATACGCAGCAAGAGGGGAAAAGCTCCGATTTGACCACACATGTGCTTGCCACTGCTTGTCGGTCATGAAAACAACAAATTGAAGTGCACTCTTCAGAAATTAGAGAGGAACTCTTTCATTTAAGGCCTCTGTCACAGAAAGCAAAGTGTGTCTACCTCGGGAAAAGACTGGGCCACTTTGTCAGCGCCAACCCTCACTCTAAGCAGTACCAGCAAGCAGATAAATAATTGACGCCTGCATTCTGTACTTTGGTGAATTTTAAAGCTGTATTCTGCTGAGGCTCTAAATGGCAGAGGGAAGGACGCGTTAATCATTCATGTGCTGCTTTTACCCGCTTTGCTTGAGGTCACTGTCCTGAAGGCAGCTGGGTAGAAGGAAGTTGAAGAAGAAGGGCGGCATGGCCAAATGGATTAGCTTGCTCCTTCATCCCTTTTATGAGTTTGTGGTGGAAAGGACTCAAAATCATGCAGGGAAGATTTTTTTAGCCAAACTCCATGTTGGGTCTGGTTGAACTTTGCTGGTGACATTTAAAATATACTTAATCTCCAGGGTTTCATTCTGCAAGAACAGAATGAAGGGAAACAAGAAGAGGAAAACTGCAATCCTGGAATATTTTTGTGATAGCCGACCGCTATTTGCTGAGGAAAGTGGAGCTGATCAATTATGCTGAGTGAGCCTTTTGGCTCAAGTATGAATTTTTCATATCTGGGACTATCATAGTCTGGGTATAGAGATTGGTATTTGTCTTCTCCCTCCATGTTGGTGTGAAGAATACTTTCTTTCAAATGGACCCGGGGGAGTCTCCTTCTTGATTTCACAAGCCCTCAGGCTGCATTAAGAAACACTCGCAGCATCTGCATACTTTCGCCTCGTGAATGGCATATAGCACGGCGCCAAACCTGCAAATCAACATTTGGTCACTCTTCTTGGCACGGACGAAAAGAGACCTGATAGAGATCAAATAAATACTCCACTACAAACAGCTTCCAGTGTTATTCTTGATTGATTGGATTGAAAGGTTTTGATGACATAGCCTGACTTCATCCAGTTGTAGTGTTTATTGTAATTAGAGCGGTTATACAACTGTGACAGTTGCACTGTGTGATTCAGTCAGGAGTTGAGGTCAAACAAATATATCACTTCCTTTTCCCCTCCTTTTTCTAATTTTCTCCTCCTAGGGACTTGATGCCTAAGACCCTGGAGGGCCAGATCACCATGGAGAAAACCCCCAGCTACTTCGTGACCAGAGAGGCTCCGGCCAGAATCTCCGCCATGTCCAGGGACACAAAGCTCATCGTGGTCGTGAGGGACCCGGTCACCAGGGCTATCTCAGATTACACACAGACACTGTCTAAGAAGCCTGACATTCCCTCTTTCGAGAGCCTCACCTTCAAAAACAGGACTACAGGGCTGATTGACACCTCGTGGAGCGCCATCCAGATCGGCATCTACGCCAAGCACCTGGACAACTGGCTGCAGTACTTCCCCATGGGCCAGATCCTGTTCGTGAGCGGCGAGCGCCTCATCAGCGATCCGGCCGGAGAGCTGGGTCGGGTGCAGGACTTTCTGGGCCTTAAGAGGATCATCACAGACAAACACTTCTACTTCAACCAAACTAAGGGTTTCCCGTGCCTCAAGAAGGCAGAGGGCAGCAGCAAACCTCACTGCCTGGGTAAAACCAAAGGGCGGACCCATCCGAACATTGACCCCGAGGTGGTGCAGAGGCTACGGGACTTCTACAGGCCCTTCAACATGAAGTTCTACCAGATGACGGGACGATTCTTTGGCTGGGAGGAATGAATGTGTTTGTTTCTGTGAGACTGAGGTCTAAGAGAAACACTGCATTGGAGTACCTAGAGAAACAAGATTCTGAGAATCAAGTTGTAATATTTCCCTAAACATTGTACATAATATAACAAGAATATCATATTATAAAAATAGTGCTAATTTTTAAAAATATATTGTGTCAAAGAATTTGCAAAAAATACAAACTACATTTAAAGCAAACAAAGCAAAATATTTCTGTGAAGGAAAGTTAGGCAAGGGCAAAACATCCATTGTGACCTTATAGTGGTTCTACTCCCCATTTAACCTTTTATCATTAATATCACAATAATATAATAATATAATCACAATAAATGACATTACTTATCATTTTTGATGCTTGTTTCAAATGTTCAACTGTTATATTTTTATACAACACCGTAGGATACATTCGACCTAAACAGTATAAAAACAAGTTCTTTAAATAGAGATTTTTTTTTCTAAAAAAAAAAAATAAAGTTATAGTTTTACATTTTAAGATTAGTGTCATTCTAAAACTATCAAGAAGTTTTGCAAAAAAGTTTTCTATGGTTGTGATTCTGTTTTTGAAATATTACAACTTTTTCTTCCAGTAAATGGAACTTCATTCTCAGAATCTTACTTTTTTTATCCCCAGACAGTGTTCCCATTACCTCCTCAGTACTAACCATAAGCAATATGTGGCTCTTACAGATATGCAATATTTCACTGTTAAATTTTTCATCCTCTGCATTGCCTCTAATGTACAATCATGGAGATATTTTGGAAAAGCATATAGATTTTTTTTGAAGCATCTACTTCATATTTCCAAGCACCGTCTGAAGAATTCTTTTTATTTTAAAGTCCTTGGCTGTTAACCAATACCGTCTGCAGTGCTTCATTAGGAAGATGAATGGAATCGCCTTGTTGCCAGGGCTTCTGATCAAAATGCTCACTGAGCGATTTAATATCATATTTTAAATATTCATAGCTGCTTTTGAGATTTAACATTTTCTAGCAAAAAAAAGAATATGAAAAGAAAAATATATGAATATTTTTTAAATGTATTTATTCAAGAATTATTCAACCAGTAAGTACGTATTTTGAATAACTTCTGCGTGACTATTTGCTCTTATAATCCTGATCCCCGTGACTTTAGAATTTTGTTTGTTTTGTACTGAACACTAAAACCATTTTATCTTTATTTTAATTTCAGGTCCACTCTAATACATATTTGCTATTTGACTTTGACTTGTCTTTGTTCTCGGTTGCAGAGCTGTGAGTTTGTTAATTCAGGGCTCATCAACCCATCAAGGTCCCGGCAAAGATTGCACTCAAAGGCAAACTTGCTGGAGGAAGAAGACCTCCAAAGACCTCTTCCTCAACTGTGACTCAAATTTCCTCAACATGCCTCCGTGTGAACTGAATACACTTGATGTCACTGGCCTCCCTCTGCCTCGGGGCAACGCGTGTCCAGGGTCACTTTGAACGGCTGGTTTGTGCTTCAAGTCTTTCCACTTGTGTTGTGAGCCACGCTCTGAAAGCAGATGTGCCTGAAAAGCCAAAATCAACAGTATTTTTAGTCGTGAGCATCACTGGGGAATTAATATCTGTAGATTTTGGGGGTGTTATGTTACCAATCTAACTGTGTTCCTTCTGACTGCTGTTTTCTACAAGTCGTCAGGGTTTTTAAGGCACTCCTTGAATAAAACATGGTATACGATAATGTTATTGACATCGACTTCTATACATTTTGTGGTATTTTTTATAGCAGTGAGCCCACCTTGAAAAAAAGTGTGCATACAGAGTCATGGAAAACCAGATCTGGAGTAAAATCAGTTAGCATGTTAACAAGACCTTGTATGGACAAATTAAATTAATACTGATTACACTATAATTAAAATATGAACCAATATGTTTCCACTGGGCTTCTTAATCGCCCTAGATCTACGGATCAAGCACAAATACTCACAACAGTTGTTCAAATAAGGTTTTATTCAAATAACTTTTAAGACTGACAAAGTGAGAAAACAGGAAGACATGAAGATATGAATACAGACGGGCCTGAATTAAAGTTACATTAATCTGTTCTTAATCTGACGAACAAGCATGTTTAGGCTTTCTGCTGATGGTTCCAACATAAAACATGACATCAGAACTCAGAATAACTGCCTCCAACAGGGAGGATCAATCACCACTTGTTTCTGAAGAGAGGAATACTCCCCCCAACACACTTGTGCGTCTCTCCCCCATCTCCATCCCTGCGTCCTCCCCTGCGCTACACCTGTTTTTCTACACTTGGGGAATTTCTCAGCCTTCCCCTCCCGCGCACTGCTGACTGATTGGGGGGGGGGGGGGGCTTGACAGGCTCTTAGCGGATCTGCGGTGAGGGGAGGAAACCAGTTCTCCGATGCGTGTTGTGATCAACGTGCTGAGATGTGGCGACTCCAACGACCCGAACGCGGAGGGGAAAAGAGGGAGGCTCACATCCAGTTGTTTGCTTGTTTTTCCTCCCTGAGAGGGTCAGTAGGGGCCCCCTTCAGGAGGGAGGCTCCTGGAGGGGTCACGAACACAAGACCGTTTTTATCCTCTGGAGAGCAGCTCGCTATGAAAGTGAATGATTTGGCAACATCTGCTGACTCAAACCATCTCCATCCGTGAAGCTGATGATCCACGCGTGGAGCTGTGGGCCACAGCTGTGCGCACGCAGTGGTGTATTTATTTGTGGGTGGGTCGAGCTGCTGGTATTTCGCGTAAATCTCATTTACTTCTCAGTTTCTACTCATTCCATCAGTTTTTGCGCGCCACAAGTTCCCCCGTGGGGGGGAGGCAGGAACACCTGCATGGAGTCACCTGCGCGCAATTAGTTTGCGCTCTCTTTGCTTTAACTCAAACTAATCCGCATCATCCCCCCCATCGCTCCTGTCCACACACGCAATTCTCAACTTGTTTTTTTATTTTCATTTTTATTTTAACGCACACAGAGTCGGTGGCTACCATAACAACAGCCGGCACTTAAGAAAAACCATCTTTGTGCGTCCTCGCATGCGAAGCGCCAGAAGCGTCCACGGGGGGCCATGTAAAGCGATGAAAACGGAGGGATCAGAGAGAATCCTTTTGAAGGAGAAGGCAGTTGCGCACACCCAGCATCTTTCCTGAAATGCACGGGTGTACATGTGTCACATACATGCAAAAATAGCAAATTTTAAAAAAAAATCACACACACACACTCGCAGTGACCCACTCGGGGATCTACACACCAATGGAATCGCCACCCACTCGTGCCCTGCGGTGGGACATGATGGGGATCAGACCTCTGTTTTCCCTGGATCCCACAAGAGAAGCCCTTAATCCCCGGCCAAGTCTGAGCAAATATCTCCAGCAGGCACGCTCCACGCACAGCCTTAATCAAAACAGCCAAAGGGGGTGACTTGAGTTGTGCTTTCAATTTCAAGTTCGCATTATCTATCGTGGGCTCTATCTTAAAGATAGATCTTCAGAGACTTCAAAGCGGATTTTTTTTTTTTTTCAAGTGTTATCTGGTGCATTATGTGGCCAGATGTGACCAAGATACCTGTGTTTCATCTCCGGGGGCCGGAGCGCATTTTACGCGTTCACGCCAAAACGCGCAGCAGAGAGTGGAGTTTAAAAAAAAAAAAAGAAAGAGCGTTTCATTCGTCACACAGGTCGGATCCGGAGAGGGTCTCATCTCCGCAGATGATTCGTATTGTGAGTTTTAGTTTGTTTCACAGTTAAATTTATTTATTTATTCACGTAGTGATAGAACCAAGACCACTCAGACACCAAAAAAACAAAAAAAAGAAAGGAGAAAAGAAATGTTCATCTGAATTTCTCTGGTTTTAAGTTGAAAGGCATTCTCATGCAGTTGTTGGTTCGTGTTGAGAAGCCACACCATAGTCATAAAACTCTTTGAACTGTCACTTCTGTGCTGCAGCAGAACCAGGAGATAATCTGGGAGAAGGACTCCTTCCAGACGTGTGTGTTTTTTTTAACTTGGGACATTTTCACGCGTCCCTCCTTCAGACAACCTCCCTCACGGAGAGCTGCTGCTGCTTTTCAAAGTGTGATAATTGGCCTTGACAGATGATTAAAGATGTGTTCATGTTAAACTCAGATTTTCCTCCTCCTGGATGAAAAGCAGAGTGACAGAACTCTAAACAAGGAGGCCAGATCATCTGAGGAGTCGGGCCCAAATGTCCTCCAGGGAGGCGTTGGCCCCTGTTGGTACGAGGATCTGCTGGTCCTGCCACTCAGGACTGGAACCTCTTAGTCACAGAGAAGCTCGTGTGTTCGCCGCGTTCCTGTTTCACATCATTGAAACCAGTCGATTTTTAAAAATATAAGTCATTCTTCTGCGTAGGAATTAGACGAGAGGATCAACGGGCTGCAGCTGCAAGATACGTTCATGATTTCAAATGAAGTGATGGCCTATGTATGGATGTGCCAACAATATTAAACTACGGGAGAGGGTTTTTTTTTTTGGCAAATTAAGCCTCGCTTGGAATTCTTAGCGTGTGTATGAGTAAGAGACTAAAGCTAAAGCTTGTGATTAAGTTATCCTGGCTTAAAAGGCGGGAAAGAGAAGAAATGTCAGTTTGATGCTGCAAACTCTTCAAATTTGAGGAATGTTTTAAACATTTTACAAGAAGCCCTTAAAGCTAGGTGAATTAGTTTAGAATAGCACAACCTTTAAGAGCGATTTAAACATAATGTAATGATTATATATGCAGGGAAAATATCAATCAGGTGATCCATCAGCAAGACAAAAAAAGATGTAGGTCCTTGTTGCCGAGATCTAACCCACGTAAAGACGACCATGTGGATGAATGACCGAGTTCTGTTCCAGGTAAACACATCCTGATCTAATCATTAAGCTGGTAATCAGAACTGGGACACAGCGTGTAAATAAATACTCTTTTACGTTTACTTCACGTTAGGCTTTGACTGATTTTCTGGGTCATTTTACAATTATTAATCCTCAGGAGTGTGTGTGTGCGTTGGCACTTAAGGGTGTCGTGGTACAAACAGGACGTATTGTTAAAAGAAAAAAAGGGGGAAGACATGAGATGGAAGAAGGGAAGGGATGGATAAAAGGGGGGGGGTGGTGCATGATGATTACTGGTTGTTTTAGAGGGAAATTAGGCGGCGCAGCCTGAAACAAATAGCTCTAAATAAATCATCAAACGCTTATCCCCGTTCACTGCAGTCGCTGTTTGCCTTATGAATAAATGAGACCTCGCCCCTGTTTACCTCCCCCTCATTACATACACTGGCCCATCATGCACAGAGGTCGTCTCACACACACACACACACACACACACACACACACACTTTCTCTCTCTTTTTACCCCTTGGCTCACTTTGAGCCCAGTAACAAAGTTCCAAACGGAGACAAGCGCACACTGAGGCAAAAAAGGCAGCGTGTTAATTATTAACGCCATCGGAGTGCCACGGCGCCGAGTCGGGGGACAGCGTGCAAACACCGCAGAAGAAGAGAAGTCAAAGCACATGACGAGTAATTATTTATCACCCGGGGGCTACAGCGGCGTGATGAACTCGCATAGAGGCGAGGCCTTATGAGGTGTTGCCGATAGATTGACAGGTTCAATATTGCCTTCTTGGACAGTTCGACGTGACCCCTCCCCCCCCCCCACGCCGTTTTTGGCAGAGCGGATTACGGCACACTTGGGACTGATGTTGAGATGGATTCTGGGAAATCTGAGCATTTTTTTCTCGGTGCGAGAAAACAAGATGAATCCGCGGCTTTGGTCGCGTACGTGTTCAGATTCAGGTTATCAATAGAACGCTGTATGACACCCAACACGCCGAGTGTTTGTTTAGCATGACTCCACCCCACCCACTCCCTGATTTGACCTTTTTAGTTAAGCTTCATCTCACTCTGACAAATGAGAGTTCCACAGGGGTCACCGTATGAAGTATGCGCGACCTCTGGCTGCTACAAACAGAGTTATTTTTCTCCGCGTGTTGTCACGGCGGTTGGGGTGTAATCTGGTGATGGATTCATTTCTGGGGTTGCCGCAGCAATCAGCCAGGTTGTAGGGAGGATCATTTACATGCGTTGTCAGGTATTTCACCACTACGCCAACGGCTCTGAGGTACGTTTGAGCGAGATGCATTGCTGCTCCTAATAACACCTTCGTAAACTTTGTGAACTCTCCCCAACAGAGACGTCCTTTTTTTTTTTTTTTCCAAGGAAGTATTTCACAATGAAAATTTCAAAAAATAATTTACAAAACCGTAAATAAGATGTAAAATTAGTTGGTGTCCACTTTAGCCTAGTTCTGTTGCTTCTGTGCTTCATTTGATATTTGTTTTGTTGTTATTTTCTCCATTTGGAGCTACAACATGCTTTTTCAGCCACACAAAGAGTGACGTCAAAAATTTTGACATTACAATTAAATTCTAAACTATCATTTATTTTATGGCAAGAACTTCCTGTCGACAGTCTAGAGCACATGTGTCAAGCTCAAGGCCCCGGGGGCCAAATGTGGCCCGCCACATCGTTTTATGTCGCCCGCGAGAGAATAAAAAGTCAGATGGTTTAATAACCTGACAAATTAAAAGGATTTATGTTACAATTCAGCAACAAGCAAACATGATTTTTTTTAGCATCTGAAATGTTTGTACCCTTAATAAGTAATAAATTTAACATTAAGGAGATAGTTACATTTATTTTACATTACATTGAGTTACATTTAGTTACATTTATTAGTTACATCTGGCCCTTTGAGGACAGACATGATGCTGATGTGGCCCTCGATGAAGATGAGTTTGACACCCCTGATCTAGAGAATATACATCTGTAAATAAAACAATTCCAAAAACAAACAGCAGCTCTAGACCTCGTCTAGTTTTGTCATCAGATGAGAGAAAAAGTTTTAAAAAATGTCAGCTCAAAAACCGTCTCAGCCTCTTATCTAGAACTCAATACTGGGCTGCACAATGTGTGCAGGACTACGCTGTACGGTAAGAAAGAGATCCTGGTGGCATTTACATCTGCATATCTGTGTGTGTGTGTGTGTGTGTGTGTGTGTGTGTGTCTAAATGTGTATCAGGTAAGCGATCCAGGTGGATGGAAGCGCAGGGGGCTCAGGTGTCCTTTCTCAGGCGGCAGCTGGTGAGCGCGGCTCGGCCGAGGTCACCCTCAGAGACCCAGCCCCCTCATCGCCTGCTTCCCCGGGCTCGGTTCCACATTCGCCATGTCATCGTCATCTGATATCAGCTCCGCATGCATCGCAACAGCAGGTCCGCTGCATGAGAATGGAGCTCTTTTAATTATTAGGGACAGTGTCTTCAGTGGAGCGATGACGGCTGAAACGCACTGGGCCCCGGTATGAGGAGAGCAGTTCAGGCACTCAGGCATTCAGCCTCGGAGGCACGGTGATAATTGATCACATTGTAGAGGCGTGTATGTGATACAAAGGGCATGTAAGTGAGTCGTGTTCCTTTTAGCTCAGATTAGCACAATGTCAAAGCCTGGTGCAGTTTATGCATTTAGAATTAATGCAGATAATATTTTGCGTATCCTCAGATGCAGCATAAAAACTATAATAATAGCATAAACAGCACCAGTAAAAGCAAAGATAATCCAAACTGATCAATCGATACCACATTCACACCAGATGATAGATGACATTGAAACCGAGAGGAGATGGTAGGGCACAGCAGGAACGTGACTTCGCTGTTCCGGTCACGCGCCTCGGATTGAAATGTTTTTTTGTTCCTTCCTTTGACTGGTTGGAACTTGCCTTACAAATGAGTGGATATTCCAGAAAGCCTTACATGTCTGAGCGGCAATGTACGATATAAAGCATTGGGGATGTGCTGTAGTTTCTAATAAAAGCAGGCAGGGTAATTTGTTTGGCCTCATTTCCTATTGCTGACAGATTTTCTACATTAGGATCCTGTAAAGACGGGGTAACAGAAGTATTATTATGGTCGTAACGGGTCAAGACTTCTTTAGACGTTCTTATGCTGCTGGACTTTGTCAATCCGTACCAGAGGAAGAGGTTTGGAAGGATACCCTATGTGGGACAAATTAAACGGGCTTTATGCTCTGGATGTTAAAGCATGGCCTCTCCAGCTCACCAAGGAAATTGAGTTTGTGACCAAAAAAATGCACTTTCCTCTTAACCCCCCCTGACCAGCCATCACAGACACACTAACTTTCTCTTTGAAGGCTAAACGGGCAGAAATGAGGGAGGATTGGTTGTTCTGGGGAGTTATGGAAGCCCTGATCCTATTACCCACCCACCCAACCCCCCCCCTGAAAAATGTGTCTGCAGGCCCCAGGAGCTTTTAACCTTTCGCAGCTCTGTGCTTTGATTCATGGGAGCGGCGGTTGCTCTCATGCAAGCGTTGCCTTTTTTTTTTGTCAATCCTGGCCCCGGTCACTGGAAAATGTGGCTCCAGCGCACTTTGGCCAGGTCATCCTGTAAGTGTGGGGATTCCCTTAAACCAAGGAATGTAAGTCCATCATATGTAAACAGGGGGGAAAAAAATCAAAAGTGTGTGTATCAACAACAGAAAACAGATTTGGAAAATAATTAGAAATCTATATAAAAATTTGCTCCAAACTCCTCAATGCTGGAGGCGATGTTGCTTCAGAGAACGCCTCACACGCCAGAAACACATTTGTTCATCACAGTTCATCACAGCGGGTGTAGAAGCATTACAGAAACACACATCCATGAAGCGACAAGTTAACAACTGAGACAAATTGTTTCAGACGGAAACAAGACGTCTTGATCCAAGATGTCAGATTTCTCAACGTCTCCTGCATTTATGATGCAAGTAACAGGATTTAAACGGAGGTTCATTTCCGTCGGCGGTGTCCCGGGATTTGAAAAAGCAAGGGAGGGTTTTCCAAATGAATAAAAGTCGCCAGTTAAACGGAACACGGTTCAAGTCAACGTGACGGTCAAAGGAATTTGTCGATCGGTGGAGTAAACTGGTTAAACTGGTTAACATTAGCTGGGTGGGGGGGAAGAGAAATCAAGACGAGATGCTGGACCGGACCAACCATGGATAGGATTGATCCTGGAGAACAGGTGGAACATTTGGAAACGATGTAAAAGACCTCAGGGGGATAAAATCGTACAGTCATTAAGAATTGATGTGTGTACCGTTTTGATTGTTCTGGATGTGTCTCATGAATATTTGTATTTCCAGATCTCTTTCAAATATGGATAACATCTTATCATTTAAGACGCTCCTCATTTCAACAACACAACTTTTTTTTTTTTGCAAAACATTGCGCAACGCTGACAAAAGACTCTTCGGCATCTCCGAGAACTCGGAGGCACCTCGCTTTGAAAAAAAGAGCCTTTTGGGGTTTTTTCGCCAATGTTTCGTGACAATCGTGCGTTTGTTAGACTTTGCGATATCGACTTGTGTGGCACTTTCTTAACTGGCTGCGCACCTCTGCTAACGTGTTGGCTCAAATACCACAGAGAAGCTCTGAAAACAGGCATTAAAGCAGACTAAATCCCCCCAAGTAGCCGTGTGCTTAGCATGGTCTCTGAAAGGTATCCAACCATTTATGTGAAACCTAAGCGCTTCTTGATCAAAGGCTTTCAGAAGACTGCGAGGTGAATGAGGAGCCTTGTAGAATTCTCAGCTGATTGCTTTTTTTTTCCAGCCAGCGTGTGTGTGTGTGTGTGTGTGTGTGTGTGTTCAGTGTCTCCAAAGACAAGAATCTTTCACCAGAGAGAGAGCGGATTAGCGCATCAAATCCAGCCCCTTCAATCAATAGGGAGGTAATGGAGCAATAGAAAATATCTGAACACCGCCTGCCTGCACGGTGGATTTAAGCAGCTTTCTCTTCCGCACGGCCCAGTTTACACCCTGCACGACAATTTCAACAAAAAAAAAAAAAAAGACAAGACTCACAACTGTTTGTGTACAGGAAGTGGGAAGACAAATCGGACAGATGATGAAAAAGATAAGCAAGAAGGAACTGCCAATACATACAATTATGGTTTGTTTGTAAGGACACCAAAGCAGGTGTTGTAGAGTCTATTATATAACCATTCTCTTATTTTTTTGAAAATTTGTGATGAATAAAAAAAGACGACAGCCTCTAGTGAGAAATGCTAACATCGGCGAGATAACAGGCTGACAGTGACACCGTTAACGTTAGATATTTTACTGCTCAACCAACAAAAAATACACATTTAAAACCTTTTAAATTGAGTCTGATTGATACACATTTCGTGTTAATGTGCGTAAAAATGGCAGGTTAGAAATGCAGGAATTCTGGCGTTCATAAGTTTCATCAATGCGACATTTAGCAGATGGTGATGTGAGCCTGAATGATATGGGATCTTCATCATCGACCACATAGGAGGGGAGGAGACTCGGAAAAAGACTTTTATTACAAATGGGAGGAATACCTGGATTAAAAAAACGTGCAACCCTGTATGCATTTGCAGTTGGGATTACATTTACCACAGAGGAACTTCCTGCACTGCGCCTGACAGTAGCCGTAACCCCATTGAGTTTGTGTTTGTACAAAACACGACCCCTGACCTCCTCCTGCGGGCTCTCGACCTCCGTCACTGACCCGTCAGCAAACCAATTTGTCAACAGCGACCCTCCAAGTCCGAACCGGTCACTGTGACTTCTCTCCGCTCAAACCTCTGCAATCGATACGAGGACTTTGTGAACGCTTAGAGGGGAGATAAAGAGCAGAGCCTGTAGCGCTTTCTCATAAATATAAATGAACACCGCCGTCTCCATCTTATACAAGCTGGAGTTCAATCACTAATGCGCTGTTTAACATTAACATCTTTTTACCACTGCAATGTACGAAATTACAAGTGGACACCACTTCTTACAAAGGAGGTTAGCGCCTGGAAACACTCATACGTAGACCATAATACTCTCATATATTGAAAGTTGTGGGCAAATTTTGCATATTTAGTTTATATATCTAATTTCGCCTCATTCTCCTCTTTAAAAGGCAGTCATGTGTCAGTAAATATACATTTACAACGGCAGATAAATAAATAATCCACAAAACTTTGAAAAAAGATGTTGTAAAATGTTGTATTTTCAAAGGCAGAGACAAGATACGGACGATTTGTAGCTTTATAATAGAAAGAAAAATATATGAATAAGGGCAGGAGATTAAATCCATGATTGGCACAGCAGAGGAAGCGAAACGCTTGATTGGCACATGTAGATTACGGATCCTGCGGTGTGGCGGCGGTCCACCTCGTCGAGCCCCAGCATGAAGCCAGCTGTGGAAACACTTTGCTCCGCAGTTTTTCCATGTCTCCTATGACATAAGATATTAGCAGCTCCCGCTTCATGAATCTATGTCATGCATGAAAGCAGGAGAAAGGAATCAAAGAAGTCCTACTAACTTACTGAGAGGAGACCACTGCTGGTTTTATGTTCTTTTACCTGGCTATCTCTTTGTCACCGTCAACTTCTGTCTTCCACCTTCTGTGAGGTGAAATCAGGGGATGACCTGGAGGAGGAAAACCAGAAACAGGAATATATAATAACCAGGAAGTGCCAAAAAGAGATTTACATTTAGAACCGATTCGCTCTGTTTTTTAAAAGCTGGACAATCCACCAGCGACTAGAGAAGTGCATTCAGCTCACATCAAGAACAGAGCACCTACACGCGTAACGATCAGCGTAACGGGTTAGTCGCACAGCGCCTGGCGCCGCCTTGGCACGCGACGCCGTTTCCAGCAACAGATGGAGAGCGCCTGCATTAACGCTGATGGTACCGCCATTCTCTGAGGCCTCATTCCCGTCATTCTCTCTTTTCAAGCGCTGAAGACAGAAGCGGCGATTGAAAATCTGTCAAAGCTGCAGTGGGGACTGTGTGAAAATGCGATAACGCAAGACAACCGAACAGCCCTCTGCAGCACAAAGGAGGTTTTGGAAGGTGGGATGACAGACCTCTCTGGGTTTTAACTCGTCACAGATGGCTTTCCCTAAAATTGATACGGGTTGATCAAGAGTTCTTACGTCTATTATGTCTCACGCTGGCAAATGATCTGACCTGCTACTCAAAAATATGGCTTTAGCGTTGTTGTTTGTGACTTTTGTGATTCCCAGTCAACACAAAAAGCTAAACTTGGAGAGAAAGGAGAGAGTGTAAACGAATTAATTTGAAATCTTGTGGCTGAAACTTTCCAAAACTTCTACAATCAATAAGATTTTTGATTCAATATGTGCTGGAACTTGGACTCATCTTTAAAATATTAGATCGTACCACTAATGGTCAAAAAGCTGGGAAGGAGCATTAAGAAGCATTTACAGGTGTCGTTTTGTACGAGTCAGGGAACGGAGGTGAAGTCGGTGCAGGATGAGAGGCATCGGCACGCAATCCATTTGTTCACGGCACAGACGTTAATGCTTAAAGCAGCTCCGAGCCAAAAAACATAAGGTAGCGCTTTTAATCAAAAGTCGCATGCATTATCTCTGCACATCAGAGGGTGACTAAGAGGTGAGCGAAAAGCTAATTTGTTTTTTTCAAGCAAAGGGGACGACGGGGCGGGTCCCTATCCGCCGACCACGTGTCGGGGGAAAATGAGGAACGTGCGCGGTATCGGGATGCTGGCAGGCGAAGGGGGGGTTGAACATGGAGGTAGGATTAAGGCTGTCAATAGACTACAGTGTGGCTGATCCTGTAAGAGCCGTCTCGGGGGTTAAAGACTGGGAAATCAGTCTCGCTGCACACACTGGCTCTTTGCAGGCTTCTTCCTCCAGTGGCTGATGAGGTGTGTTAGCTGATTAATGCCGCACAGAACTTTGGAGGTCATTTCCAGGACTTTAATTAGGCCAGGCACTAACTAAATCACACTTACAGAATTGAGTTCTCAGTCGAGTATCTTCAATTAGGCTGAGCGGAGGGCCAGGAAACCTGATTACCGTGTTTACTCGAGGAGTAATCCCAACTTCAAAAGGTCAAGGGGGTTGGATAATGGAATATCTGTTACCTTACTGCAGATACAGGAGATTCAGACAAAATGAAAAGTTATGCACGCCGTTTACAGTAGTCGCGATACGTGCAGAGGTTGTTTGGAGAGACTCATGCTATAGCCCAGACAGCCAAATCAGATTAACAAGCCAAATTTCAGTACTCCCCCCCAACTGTATGGAGAGGTTGATCGCATTACAACAATGACCCCTCCTCCCTTAAAACCAACAGGAACTGGCTCTTTATGGCTTCTAATTAATCGACCGTCCAACCTGCCCACCAGCACATCTGTGACAACTTATCTTGAGTCGTACCTCGTCCTGTTTGCTGAGCTTTGCTCAAATAAACCGGGTAATGTGTCTCATTGAATCGCAGGTTGAGAGGTGAGGGCTCTGGTGTCGGAGGCCCCCCAAGTCAAAGCAGCACGCAAAAGGAGGAGAATCCTGTTTGTCTTTGGTATTTAATGGTGTATTTATTCTAAAATGTATTCTAAATGTCTATGCAAAGCGCCGCAAACCAAACCGATGAATGAAAGCTGCCGTCACGTGACACTTTGGATTGAAAAATGTGATAGATGACTTTAGCCAAAGTCGTCTGGGTGCACGCCTTCCTCCCCCCCCCCCATCTCTGTCTCCGGCCTACGCCCACGCTGAAGAGCCATCAAAGCGTTGTGCGTGTGGTCAGACGGAACATGTTTTCTTTCCTGCCTTCACCGTTTTACGAGCGACCGCAACATATTTCTATTTCTCTCTGCTTCCCCCCCCCCCCTTTTTTTTTTCCTCCCCTTCCTCAATCGAGCCTCGTCTGTCGCTGCGATGGCATACCGCTCCGGGTATCTGGCTAACGCGTTACGTGTTCGGTTTAAACACCCATATTCTGGCGCTGTCTGGGAGAAGGCATGCATAATTTAGATGGAGGAGAAGTTTGTGAGGAGACCAAGAAGAGCCCAGGAGCGGCAAACAACAACACATTAGTCTGATCGCTCGGGGATATTCCGTCTTGTTGAGAATCAATGTTTCATACTGTGGGATTTTTTTTTCTCAGAGGAAAATTTGTTGTGAATGTTTTTGGGTTTTTTTTGTTTTTTGCTACGGGGATGGCGGCCAATCTCTGACGGAAAATCAAAATAAGGAGTGCAGAACTTCAGAGAACAAATCCCCAGACCACCCGAGTTAGCATCTAGCTTTTTTGGCATGTGATGCTTTTCTATCAGGCGCAGTTTTTATGAATGGGACCCAGCTAAAAACCGATCTGGCTATGTTTTCCTGATGATGGACAGGTTCCTTTTTCACCGATTCCTCAAACTATAACTACCTCTATAAACACTGGACTCAAGCCAAGGGTTTAGTTAAACATCCTTTATTCAATTTAGGGCATATCAAAGTAAAAAATAAAGAACCATTGACTAATTTCAACCCTTTTCTTTTAGGGCGTGAATGGAAAGAGTTTCCCTGGCTTCACTGAGCATCGGTTCATCGTAAAGTCCACGGGTCCATTGAGGCCACAGTCAAAGTTTTGGTGGACTGATGAAGCTCGCTCCATTGTCAAACTAATTAACAGAGTATGCAGATGATGTGCTAATACTTCTGAAAATGAGTGATATTCTCAGCTATGATGACAAAAAAACACAGGAAACATATTGATTGAATGCCCTCCAGCATTTTTTTGCTCGTAAAATCGTTTTTACGCCCTTTACATTCAAAGGTCAGCAGCCATGTGTTTGTCGTGTTGAAACCTTCTCTTGGAATCCCAGTAGAAGTCGTCACTTTTTTTTTTTTTTGGTCTGTGCTCAGGATTGTGGGTGTGGACACTACAGGGGGAGAGAACCCACTGAGATCTCTTTTACTAACAGATGGGAACTTGTGGGTCCATTAGGCTGAGATGCACGCTTCAGTGGCTTCAGTCAGGAACGATGCACAATCTATTGATTCTCCAGTGTAAAGAAAATTACAATCCAGACATCTCGTTTTGCAAATCTTAAGCATATGCCGGAAAAAAGCCGTTCTATTTATGTGATATCGGCTCACTGGGAACTTTTTCTCATTGGCAGTTGTGTGGCTGGAGAGCAGATGATGGATCTGCTGCACATTTGCCACCTGTGCATCCACAAAAAAAAAAAGTTAAAGTTTGTTTCTTTCATATTAAAACCCCGTCCATTAAATGAATTTAATTAAGTTATGGAATGTTTTACAGTATTTTTTTGCTGATCCATTTTGATTCTTGAGCCCAGTGCAAGCAGGGATTGATCAGCCTCTCCATCCGACTCTACAAGGTTTTAATGGGGATGAAGCATCAGCTAAACACAGAATAGAATCACAGAATCCATCAGAAGCAGCACATAAGATCCCTCCTTAGTGGGAGGAACAATTAATGATCAATTTTAGATCACGCCCAATAAGCGACGATCATGCTTGTTTCTCCAAACACGCAACTCGTCAAACCTTGAACCAGATGAGCGGCTGCAGCAGGAAGCTGTGCCAACTGCCAGCTAACGGTAAGAGGATAAAGCTTCAGCGCGTGATCACCAAAACTGGATGACCGGAGAGCGGGAAAAAAGTTTGAGTCTTCTAGCAGACGGCAGTTTGTGTTCCAGTTTTTACTGATAGCAGAATCGCAATCTGGCATAAGTGGAATGGATCCTGGGAAGCCGTTCTGACTGGTGCCAACAGTTCTGTACAAGCTGCTCCTGATGTGGGGGTTTTATGCATCATGTCGTAATTTTGGACTCACCGGAACAACCTGAAGAGGACATAACTCAACTGATTTTACATTTCGGTGTTGTTGCCCAGCTGTATCCTGGGTAATGTCAGTTTATAGTCCAGTAGAGTACACAAATTTGTTGGTAGAACTTTTGGAGCCCGTGATTTTGGGCCCGTCTTATCTGAGCTTCAACATAACTGCACACCCGTTGCGTTGTGAATTTGGAAAGTGTGTTTAATTTATGACATTACAAAGTTATAAACTTCTCAATGCGTCTTGCTGTTTTCCATGTTTTTTTAGTATTTATCCCAGGGCTACCTGTGATGAGATCCTGCATGAAGGCAGGATGCCGAAAAAAGTCGGCATGATCTTTTTGAAACTAAACAACCCAAAAACCATCTTTCTTCCAGGGGAAACAATCGCTTTGCATACTTTAAAGAGGATATATTCTGTCAGACACGCTCACACACCAGCCAAGAAAATCGGCGCTGGTGTGTTAGCGCCCAGGAGGGAAACAGTCTGAAAGTTTCCACCATCGTAGGACGAGTTTGACGGCGGCAAAGCGAGGGACGGTCTGGCCAGCAATCTGAGTGAGGACAACAGCTTGTTGCAGAATCCTATCTGCTGTTGGAGCTCCTGCTGCTGCGAGGGAGATAATGGGTTTTGTTTCTCCTCCAGGCTTCCCCCCGTCTGCGTCTGCTAAAGCAAGACCGGCCCGTTTTATGAGACGGGAGGAAAAATGGGTGGAGGATGAAAAGGATGGATGAAAAGATTGGAAAGAGGTTAAGGAGAATTTTGCCTCGGGCTCTGAACAATGTCGTCCTGTCATGATTCATGTGTTGGGAGTCAGGAAGAAGTATTTCTAGCCTCGTTTTTGCGGTGGCGGCGGAAGTAGACGAAGCGGCGGTCGTCGTTGTTCATTCGCATTCACGAAACTCGTGGTCGCGATTTAGAAGTTGCCAGTAAACGCCAACAGAAATCGATTACAGTAATCCCTCGGGCATTCGCGCATCGACACACGAGGCTTCACTTCATCGCAGATTTTTGGTAGGTAGTCACGTGATACCATACGCGCATTCTATTGGCTCTCGGAACGCAGCGCACTTCCGTGAGACACAAAAGTGCTTTAAACAGTCAATAAGAGTGTGGGAAAAGGTAATACAGATAGAAGATGGTTTAACATCAGTATGGAGAGGGTTCATAAGCGTTTAAATTACCGTAAATAATAAAATAAATAGTTCGTGGCTCTATCGCGGAATTCGTTAATCACGTTTGGTTCCTGGAACGCATTTACTGCGAGTAGCAAACTGTAGTTTGTCGCTATATCATGAAATTTTGTAGTTGCGGGCTGGAAGGCATCAACCGGGAGTAAACATCACTGTAAAGGTGATTCATGGCGTGAAAGAGCACGAACGAGTTGCAGGAATAATTAGAGATGTGTTTGATGACGTGGGAATTTTATGAGGAAAGTCAGCAACATTCCAAAGGAGCTGATTCAGTTTTAATGATAGAAATAACAATGTGAAGTTGTAAATAGACGTGGTGCCTTGTTATTAACTTTGTCCTGATACTTGACAAGTATCGGCTCCAGTCATTCTTATGCATCAGCTCGAAAATTGCGATTTAATAGCACGCAATCAATTTTCCATTATAAAAAGAGCTGGAATGCAACTGTTATTTATGAAAGGTGAAGGTGAGTTTCACTCATGTTCTTCAGCATTGATGCAAGTTCAATTAGGGTGTGTGTGTGTGTGTGTGTGTGTGTGTGTGTAGTGCTGGAGGCTGGCCAGTGTACAGCATACCTGTGGTGTTTCTTCTCACCAGAAAGTACAGGGTGGTGCAACTGCTCCCAAACAGAGGTTAGAAGCAGGCCGGAGTCCAACGCTGAGGCTAACTCTCAACCTGGCAACGTGCTTTTTGGATTTTCTAGTAGTCTGTGGAAGTGCGTTTGGCTCGGAGGAGATCTGGCAGTAAAAAAAATAAAATAAAAAGAGAGAGAGAGAGAGAGATGGCAAGAGAGAAATGAGCGTTGGGGGGGGGGGGGGGGAGCAGCCTCTGCACGAGGATAAGGGAGCAGGAACAAAGCACATTACTCTTCATTTTTGTCACATACGACTTGCCAGTAACCATATGGTGGAAGAAAAAACAAGCCACAGAATTATGATGAATGCCGTCAAAGACGAAAAGCAGCTGCAAATGCACAACATGCTGCATGCATACCATCCTTAAATTTAGCCTCATTTGGGTATTTTCTATTAGATTAAATCGCTGGCGTTGCCAAACTAATTAAAATTCCCCACGATCACGTTCTCTCTGTTTTGACAGTATCGGATTTGATAGTATGTCACGCTCGATTTTGCACTCTTTGTAGGAATAACCCACTGTTAAAAAAAATGCTCGGCTTCCTCTCTAGGTTACGTCCCCTCCCTGTGACAGAGCCACCACCCTGGATATAACAGGCTTTCAGCGGCGCTCTGGGTTATCATCAGGTCCATCCACCAGTCTCAAGGCTAATATCTTTGTCTCAAGGGTGCACAGATTACCATCATTTTCCTCCCTCCTGTTGTCGGTCCCAAAAGTGGAGGCTCAGCTGTCTCCTGAAGCCGGTCTTTACTTGACCCTTTGCTGTTGTCAAAACATTTTCATTACATTGCAGCTTAAGCTCTTAAAGACCTCCTTCTAAGACTAAACATGAGGTCAAAAAAGGGTGCCGCCCGGACAAAAAGCAGGAGAGGCGACGAGGGATCTGGTCGGTAGTCACCCTCTTTACGCCTCTACACCTCCCACAAAATTAGCTTGATAACAAACCTTTACCGCTCTGAGTTTTATGTCGAATTTAAAGGTTTCCCAACTGCACTTTTTTTTTCTCTCTCTTTCCATCCCTTTCTGTCTCTTTTGTGCATGTAATGTTCCCTCCTCCATTATTTCAAAAATAAACAACTTCTCTCCGTCTGGATGTTCTCCAAACCCGTAACACTTTACAACTCTGTAAAAATGAGCAGAGTAAAAAAAAAAAATTTTTTTTAAATCCCACATTTGATGATTTTGCAGGCCTCCCATGCGCCACTTGGACTCGCCCCCGACCGGTCACCCCTCCAGAACCGAGAAAACCTCGAAAGCTGATGCTGAGAAGAAGAAAAAAGGTGCAAACTGCCTTTAAATTTAGGGGTGTTAACCAACCTATTTCATTATGTCAGACACTATGTATTTCTGGATTATTTAAACATATTTGCCATTTAGGGACCAGCAAAATTTCATCATTTGAAAAGGCTCTTGATGAACATCTAACAAATAACATCCAGAAACGGAAAGTAAGACTCATCTGAGGAATCTAAAAGTAGCATCTGTAATGGAACCATTATTATACAATGGTAAGGGCTTAATTAAAAGTACTGCAACACACAGCTTGGAATTATGAAAAGAATTACACGTCTCTTCCTCCACATACATCCACGTGATGCTGCAGGAAGTTCAATGCAAATAAATCATTCTCTCTTTGTTGCTTCAAGTAGCTGAAAATCTCAAGTCATCCGTCTCAGCGTAGACATTTACCACCGCCGTCTCACGGAGACAAGAATGAAGCATTTACCAGCTTAAGTAAATGCTTTGACTTTGAAACGGCTCTATTTAGCTGAAATATGTTTGAGAAGAAGCTTCAATGGAGCACAATGTAGCCTGTGGGCTAAGCGCTAGAAAATATGTGGAGAGAGGGAGAACCGAATGTGGTTTTTGGCACTTGGAAGTGGTTTTGTATTGGATACTGTATGTTGAAAGCCTCTTATGAATGATTTGAGTTTTAACTCTCTTTATATGTTGGTGGGATTTGAAAATAAAATTACAAGATATCCCGGTTATCGGGGCGGATTGACTCGGCGAGTGTTTGTTCTTGGATTTTTGAGGAGACTGTTATTAATTAGCGTTGTGGCAGACTATGAATTCTGTCATGATTTACAACCGCGGAGCTAAATCAAGTCAAAGAAAAAGCCTGGCTGGAAGGAGAGAAAATACCGAGGCTCCGGCTTTTATTAATCCGCAGTGATTAGAGGAACTGTTGAACCAGTGGTGATTTTTCTGGTGCCTCTCACATCGTGATAAACGTGATGGACAGGATGACCCGGGGGCATTTATCTCGGTTAAGCCTTCCCACAATTAGGGGGACTGTATGATTACCCCGTATAAACTCCGGACCTGACCTCCCCAGTTGCTCCTGCTCTTTTGTCGTTCTTGCGGCGAGAAAGGCATTCGGCTGCCGCTGTCGAACTCAGTTTCTAATAGTGTCATTTTCTTTCTGAGCTCGTGCCGCTTGCCAGCCGCTAAAGTTCAGCAGAGAGATGAGTTTGGGTGTGATTTTTTTTTTTTTTTTGTGTGTGTTTTATTGTGTGTTTGTGTGTGTTTGCTCGGTTTTTCCAGTGAAATAAAAATAAATAAAATGATTGATGGCCGTAAAGGCCCAGTAGTGTAAGGCCGAGGCATGTTTCACAGCCCACAGGCTTCTGAGTCTAATTAACTTGTTTACGCAGACAAGGAACGGGAATGGGTGTAGGCAGATGTAGAAACGTGGATTTTTTTTTTGTTTTTGGACAGACGAGGCATCTTTATTACTGTGGATTCCGATCATCTCTCCTCCCTTTGGAGAAAGTGGGTGTAAGGAAGAGGAAAATCATGTTTGGCAAGTTTTTTTTTTGTTTTCCCCTCAAAGACCATCTCGGATTTTCAAATCACCGCAAACGTGACAAATGCAAAAATAAAGTGAACAATAAAGAAGAGTCGGGGGTGGGGGTGGGGGGAGCTGTGTTGTGGTCAAAAACATGGAGCTCTTTAGGATGCTGTTCGGATTCGGTTGTTAGGTGTTTTGATATTTTTGGCAGAAACCGCCGTTGTCTTGTGGTTCGGTGGTTTGCGTTTGAGATAAACCAAAACGTCTGTATCGCAGCCCACAAAACAGGCTCCGCATCCGTCAATCACAGCTTCCACTCGGAGTGATGGAGCTCTTCCTCCCTCGTCTTCAAGAGGATTGTCCAAAGAGAAACTTTCTCACCATTCTCAACCCAAAATAAACCCATTAAAACGGGGGTAGGAGTGGAGTTCTCCTGCTAAACGCTTTGTGATGGGGGTAAGATTGGTCGTTTTAATAACTCCTAAAGTACTTGAATGTAATTTATAGAAATCTTTACAATGAATTTGACAAGGTTTTTAAACAGCAGAGCTTTTCCTTTATTGCACTCCAAATACAGCTCAATGGAGATTTAGAATAATACCCTTAAGCATCGCCTGATGCGGATAAGAATTCTGCGCTGGCATAGGAAAGATAAGAAATACCTCAGGGGGCACCTGTTCACGCAGGTGGGGGGAAGGGGGATCCTGTGTGAAGGTTTTTGAATAGGCTTTTGGTACCTGTTAACGTCTCACACACACACACACAAACACACACACACACACACAAACACACACCTCCTGTCCTAGACCACAATTAACTCACCTTTCAGTATAAAAGTCCTCAGACCTGCCGGACAAGGCAGCAGATGTTGTGTTGGCCCCGTTCACGCAGACGTGCTTGATCCAGGATGATTGGCCGTAATTATAGGCTGTAAGATGATAGTGTGGTGGTGGTGGTGGTGGTGGGGGGGGGGGGGGGATAGGCGACCCATTGAGACATCGGCCCCACCGGTGTTTATGAATGCATTCAGGTACTGTCACGAGTGCAGCCTGGACAGAGCGGGGGTGGATGGGGTTGATGGAGTGAGGACTATGATTTCAATAGGAACACCTGGAGAAGTGGACGGGGTTAAACAGTGAAAGGTTTGTAAGCATGTGTGTGTGTGTGTGTGTGTGTATGTGTGTGTGTGTGTAGGTGGACAGAGTCTCACCTGGTGTTTATTGGGAAGCTTATTTTGCAATTTTTTAAAATAATTTGTCTTCTAGCATTTAAAATTTTTCAGGTGTGTTTTTCCAGCTTAGCGTTGCGTAGATCCACTTTTACAGGTGACTGCATGACGAAATATATTATTTATTGAATCTGCATGAACAAATATCATGCAGTGACAAATTTTGTTGATCATTGCAATATTCTTTTTTGCAATTTTTTTTTTAAAAGTCAGGATAGTTGTTAAGCTAGCTAAGCTAAGCTACTCTTTCAGGTGTGTGTTCCTGGAATAAACCACAACTAAAACACTTTAAAATGTATACAGTACTATAAAACATTCATTCACATAAAATGAAATTATTTGCAAATTCTACAGTCAATTTTGCTAAAAATTTGAATAATTGTTCATCGATCCGTGACCCACCCTTTCTTAGAACTACACCTAAATCCGTGTTTATCTTTTTGAGATATCTTATGCACAAATATACAAACATGCGTGATAACATTACACCATTGGAAGAGGCCAAGCTCTCTTTTATAAAAGTTTTTCTTCAAAAAGAGCGTGAGCTCACGCGTCCAGTATGTCCCCAACGACCACAAATCTAATTTATTTTAACGAGCTTTGCTCGAAACAGAATCTTGTGTCATCATCCCTTAAGACTAAAACAAATTCGAGCAAATGACACGAGCAACTTTGTCAGCCTAGAAGACAAATAGAGAAAGAGAGAGAGACCAGGGAGAAAGAACTGAGGAAGAGAACAGGACAAAATAGGAAAAGGCTGTGTGGTGGGAGGCACCTAATTGTCTACTGCAGCATGTAATGAAAAGCTTACTTCACATCAATCTTTCATTATTAAGAGCTATTTCTGTCTTGATGCAATGGACAAATAGATTCGTCTTCAGGAGGAAGAGTCTGCTAACTACGCAGGGGGAAAAAAGAGAAGGCAAAAATACAAAAACACACCCCAGAAGGATCTGAATGGATTGTTTGCTGGGTCTAATTTCATTGGATGCTTTATTTTCAGCTTGATCTCAAAATAATACATATGTGTGAGAAAAAAAATTAGACATGATTTAATTGATTAAATCAGCTTCTATTGCAGTTCCTGGTTCTTCATCTTGTCTTTGAGAACACTGCCCCCTATCTGTAAACACTAGATGACACTTCAGTATTTTTAGAGCAGAACAAATGATGACATCTAAAAATGTTTGATTAAAAAACTTCCTTTTCTGAGTTGCATGCTGCACCGCTTCATCCGTCAGCTGCGAGAGAGAACCAGCGAAGCGTTGAAAGTGGGTTTGAGCAAACTGGGGCCCCCTGAGCTGAGGCCAGTGGGACGTGGCGATGATGAAGAGGAGGGAGGATCATGAGCGGGTTAATATGGGGTGGAGAGACACGTCTATGTGGATTTCACTCTCCATCCTCCAAATAACTCCACTGGATAAAATATGCTTTGAGTGGAGATGATTACCTCTTTATCACTGTTCTCTATATTTATCCCCCCACCACCACCACCAACTCTCTTCCTCTCCACAGCGTCTCTCTCTCTGCACTCAGGAAAATAAGCCTCAGTCTCCATGATGCTCACTTCTTAAAAGTCCTGAAGAGATTAGTACTTTGAACTTCCACGGCTTCATTTCCACTCCGACACCCTCTTAACTTTTGAAGGTAAAGTACATCAGATTACACAAAAGTTTGAGGTGGAAATGTGTGTGTGTGTGTGTGTGAGTGTGTGTGTTAAACCAAAAATAATTATTAAATGTTTGAATTCTATGCCGAAACTGTGAGCCTTCTGTCCAGGATGGAATTGATTGTATTTGTCTAGACATTTTTAAAAGAATAGTTGTGGTTATTATCCACCTTTAGAAAAACTTCAGTAGGACGTGCACCAAAACCTCAAAATAAGAGGCCTTTTTACGGCAACATAAAATGACTTTTGAAATAAATGAATTTAAAAAATATGATTTTTACATTAATAGTTCATTCTCTTCTCATCACTGTGAGGTTCCCTGGCAACATGAACGATGCTTCCTACCTGTGGCGTCTCCTAAAAACCTTCAACCCCACAATGTCGCAAAAAAGACCCATTGCAGCTCAATCCCTTTACACAAGTACTTCAACTAAGTGCAGTTTTGAGTTACTTTTGAGTACTTCCACAACTCCTCAGTCAAGTATTGATCCGTTTAATCCACCTAAATAAACCTTAATTTTCAGATTGAGGTGTTGGATTTAAATATTTGATCATTTTAGAGATTAAAGACGAGAATCTGCTTGTATATTTTCATTTCAATGACTCTTGGCGGTCATACGATCAATTTTTGAAGCACATACTTGCATATGTTTTTTGTTCTTTTTTTGCATTCTTATAATTTTTTTTGTACTGATGTATTTACTCCAGTCGAACACCTGGAGACTGAGTCCATCGCTGCCCGTTCTGTTCTTCACTAACTTCCATCCCACTACTGTAATGTGTTCTGTGGTTGAGTAGCGCCGCTACGGTGGCCTGGGATTGTCATGCGGAGACTATTTTCCCAGCTGTCTGAGGAACGCCAGGCATGAGAGAACGACGGAGGAGTGACGGATCCGTATCCCTGAGGATTAGCATGCAGAAGACATCCTGGTTTGCTGAGCAGGAGCGGATTTAAAAGCACTTTTCTGATAATAATGCATCTCTGAAGTCGGCAGGACGGGGAGGAGGACTCGCAGGAGGAGACCCTTTGTGAAGAAAGGGTGGTGGTGATGGAAAGGGAGGGGGGGGCGCACATGGCGGAGAAAAGCAAACACGACCTCATCCCTGTCCTCTTTGAACTACGAACCACCTGCTCCCTCCTAAAACAACTCGTCTGGGTTTTTTTTTTTAAAATTTTTTTTATTTTGCTGCTCTCCGTTAGAACACATGCTCACAAGGGAGGAAATTTTTCTCATGTGATCTTTTTTTTTTTTACCTCCTCTTGTTTAAGCCGCGCATATAAAGACGTCATCTTGTGAAACATCCCAGCTTTCTATAGATGAAAGAACAGGAATCGTGCATGTTGGCATTGTTAAGACCAAAGACGTGAGGAAAGAACTGTCTTCCCCCTTGAAAGGGAATGTGGGTTTTTTTTGTTTTTTTTAGAGTTTAGACATCTCAATCCGTCATGATTCAGTTAGAGATATGTTCATGCGTGCATTCATCCCCAGCAGGCATCAAAAAGGCCCCCCCAGCAGCAGCCTCCGCCACACCCCGGGTGGAGGTTACGCTGTAAAATGCCACTATTGTCATCTCCTAGAACCATCTGCCCAACTTTCTCCAGCGCCTGCGCCCCCACCCACCCTCCATTCCCACCTCCATTGCCACTTGTTGTTACCACAGAGGAGCCAGCCACAATGGGCTGTCACCTTGTAATGAACCCTCAGGGTGCACAGCACTGATTTAAAGTCCCATTACAGTCACAATACAGAGGGACTGCAGGAATGATGGCCTCGGTGTGGCAGTTTGTTGGCTCCCGGCGCAAATGGCGGGTGTTTTGTTTTGTTTTTTTTCCACATAGTAAATGTAACCGGGTAAACTGCGTCGGCAATGTTGGACGACAAAGGTGCAAGTGTAACAGATTGGTGTTCTCGCGTTTCTCCTGGTGCCGAACTTTGTTTTGACGACTTATTTCCAGAAAAAAACAGAATCGAGGTTTCAATATTCCGCATCGCTGAAGAGGAAAATGAAAACGGGCATTAAAATTAATACATTACAGCGCGTTCATAAAAAATGCAGGTGTCGCCATCAATATGCACCAACTCTGCCGTGGTGATGAAAAAAGAACACGACTTCTGTTCGGGGGCCGATCGTGTTAACTCTTGTTTCCTCCGAGCTGCCCCCCCCCCCATGTGAGGCGTGTTTCCAAAGGCCGGCGAGCAGCGTGAGGCCGGAGGGACGGCGTCCGCTCGCGTCACGTGGCTTCTTTTCATCTCTACGTGCCGCCGCCGCGGCAGGTCAGGGGGTGAAGGGCACCACAGTGGCAAAGCATGCTGGGATACATGGATTGTGAGTCATTCTCCCGCTGGCGCTCACACGGGCCCCTTTGGAAGGTTTTGGCGGCGCTTGTCGCTATGGGTACGCTGGCAGCTGCTCTAGCGCCGCATGGAAAACCGACCTACGGGGCTTTCGTTCTGGTCGGATCCACGTTGGACGTCTTTAATTCTTCATTAGTATTCAAACGGAGATGGACTACTTTACCGTTTGTCTTTTAAACTTTCGTTACACTTTTGTAACGATGGTGATCCTATAACCCTCCAGAGTTGGGGTGAGAGATGCTTGGATGCTGATCAAAACGAAACTGTATGGAGAATAATGAGACCACCACAGTATAAATATGAAGGAAGCAGTAGCTAATACCTAATGCTGTTTGGATAAGTAGTAAGGAGGGAAGTGTGTCTTAGTCTGTCCAATACATCTTCCATTTAGCGCAGGATGGACGTAAACTGTGTGTCCAGCGATGCTAACTCCCAGCTGTCAATCCAATAAATGGGCTCCAAACTTTAGAAACTGCTTCCAAAAACACGTCTTAAGACATTTATGATCCTCTTTCAAATAAAGAACAAAAACTGGACGCTTTGAGCGATCGCTAGCGGCATCAATCCGAGTTTATATTTCCACGCACGCAGAGCGAGGAGACTTTTGACTGGAACTCAGGGATTTCGGCTCGTCTATTGATGGACATGCTTCGTGCGTGCTTTCAAACTAAAACAACCCAGGATTACGTACGCCGAGCTCGTCACATCACTCACCCTCAGGGATGGAGAAACACTGGATCAAACGCCATCTCGTGTCTCCTTCCTGCTTGGCCCTGGAGAATCTGTGAAATGATTTGCGAGAGCGGCGTTGGAATGACGGGAAAAGGTGTTGCCTTACATGCCGAGAGAAGTCTGTTTGAAGCAGGGTGTCAGCCGAGATTTGCTTATAATGCTGATGGTTTACATTTAACAAGTTGATTAGTATATTGATATCGTCAGGACTGACAGTTTCTTGTGTCCTTCTACCTTTCTGGTCTTTGTAAGGTCTAGATAATTAGCCACGTGCTAACCCGCCAACTCCTTTCACTTCTTCCTGCCCAGATCTCCATATTAATCCTCCACAGCAATTTAAAACACACTGAGCAATAATGATCAGGAATATATAGTCTCTTTCCTCCATCTGAGAAGACTGACATCGCACTGCAACTGAATAAGACTTTCCAGAAGATGAAACCAAATTGTCCATTTGAGACTAACTTCTGGCCGTCGTCTTGACCTTTACGGAGACAGAGTGATAATCTCTGGACCAGCAGTAGCTGCTGAGTTTACACGGTGATTGAATGTTGCATCCTCGACGACGCTAGGAAAGCTCATCAGGCATGTGTGTCCCAGCTGGCATGGAGGCAATATGAAACACATAAACCCTTCCGTTATTAATGACTCTGTCGGAGCTGAGAGCCTCTGATGCTATTCGGAGATAGGGCGCTAAATGTCCCTGAGTACTGAGAACATAACATTATGAGCATTCATATAAATATCCTCTCATCTCAGCACAAGACTCGCCTGTCCTTGAGTTCCCATGAATATAATAAAGAGGTGGGCCTCTTGTAACTCAATACCCAGATATTGCCTGCAGTGGTGGCGCCGAGAGATGAAATGAAATCAGAACAAGGTGATGACAATGATGCCACTTGTGGTGGAGTTGGAGACTTAAGGATCCATTTCCCTCATTTTTCAACCACCACCACCCCCCCACCCCCTCTTGAAGTCTCCAGTGTCCCTCTTTAGCTTCCCCTTGGAACTCCTTGCCTTTATAATGGGAGTAATAAAAATAAATCAAAAACTAAGTTAGAGTATTTCAAATATGGGAATCATGACATTAAGCGATGGTAAAACTTGTTGGTGAATGAAAGTCATCGGATCAGAACTGTTGAGCCTGACGGGAGTCAAAGATACCAGATTAATAGCCCGTCAACCTACGGAGTTACTATAACAAGGTTTTTATGGATTTTCCTGAACTACAATTAGCTGATCTTCTCAAAGAGAGAGACGGAATCATTAAAGTAAAGGATTTTATCTGATTGGTTCTTTTGATCACAGGACCGATCATCAAATTCAAAAGAAAGACTATCCACAGGCTTTCATTGGGGTGATTTTCTATCTGCCAAATATCCCATCAAGTTTTCTTCTTCCCGAAAGCGTGGGCGATCTGAGGAATTCTGCAACGTCTTGTTGACAACAGAACCGATGCCGTATGGAAAAAAACTCCGGTTCAAGACAAGAAGCTTCAACATTCTTCAGGCATCCCCCAACAACAGCCAGACCCGCCAATAAGAGATCCCGTGATGAGCCAAGAGGCTGTCATCTTTGGGGGGTCCCGAATGTCTTTTAGCACCCGGCTCTGTCACACACCTGCCACTGTCTTTTATATGAGCTGAGATGATGCTGGATCTGTGCCAATCAGATCCGGCTCCTCCTGCAGCACTTCAATAACAACGTCAGTGTCAGGTTCCCCTTTAGCAGTGTGCTACACATGGATGGGGGGCAATCAAAGGCCACTGTTTAACATTAAGGGGGGGATTGGCCTGAATTTAACCCTGGGATGTCCTTTTCTCAGGAGCCTTCAACAGACTGAAACTTGCAGCGTGCCAGTGTCCAATTTCTCTACTGGTTTGCCCCCTGAACCATGAGGACGGATGGAACGGCAGCTTAACCTCTCATTGAGATCTCCAGGGACACACGCTAGAACTGGATGGGCCCCCATAGGGCCTTGATTTCATTACACGGCTGATAGCAAGTCGGCCTGAGTTGCCCCATCGGTCCACGTTGTTCCCTGTGCAGGAATTCCCCTTAAAATCATGAAGGAGGAATGAAATTTGCTTCACTCTTTCCTTTACGTAACACCGCAGCATTGTTTGTACAAGTGGTTTCACTTTAATATAAATGCTATCCCTTTAACTTTCATTTTTATTTATTACCTTTTCTTTTGCGTGTCGTTTCTGTGAAACTTAAGAGTAATTTCAAATCTGTTTTTGATTCAAGAAAACAAATAATAATAATTGAAGCTGTTACAGAAACATATTTTCCAGAACAATACAATCTATGGATGGGAATATAGAAAAGTAACATGTATGAGGTTTTTTTTATGAAGAATTAATCTGTTAGTGTAGCTCCAAATAAAATTGTTTGACAAAAAAACTTATCATAGTGGTTTTGGAGTCATCCGTGGATTAAATGTGATTCTTTAACGCAATGCAACATCTATTGAATCTGACTTGTAGATACCTCAAGACCCGGCCGAATAAGGTCAAACCTAACTCTGCATGGCTTGTAATCACAAGCGGTAAGTGAAAAAATATTGTCTTTGGTAATATGGAAAGCCCGACCTTTTAGATGACTGTATCTGCTCTGTGAGCTGAGGAAACGTCGCTGCTCAGGGTACTTCAACCCTGAATAGACTATGTGTCTGAAGCCAAATTTACTCAAACGAGAGAAAATGTCAAGGAAATCATTATCGCCTCCTGTTGCCCAGAGTGAGGTGCCACGGTCGATCATGGGCCCCGCCGCTCTGCCAATACGTCCCACTGCCCTCCAAGCACAACATTCTCCATTAACTTCGATCCCGCAGCTGCCCCCACATTTGTTGGGAGACGTGGAGGTTTTTCTTTTCCGGATATCACTCATGTACCTGTTTTCTCAACATAACGGCAGATGAGAGGAGGAATTAGTGCGGAATTATCTTGGGATGTTGCACTCAATCTGAAATACTCGACGTTTAAAAGACATTTTAAAGCTCCAGCCAGTGTTAAATTATGGGTGACAGACATAAATAAAATGGTGAACCCGGGCAGTTTGCGCTATTTGGATTGGAGCGTTCTCCCCACTTGGTCGGACCAAGACGTCTAAGCAACAGTGACGAAAAAACCACCACAGGCCCACAGCAGATGGCATAGCAATCTACCCAGACAATTAATAAGAAAACTGGGTGTTGAGTCCTAATAACCCTCCGTTTCCATCCTGAGGAGACGGAGAACGCCGAGCCAAACAACACAACTACCGCTGAAAACGTCAGCAGTTACACTCAACTCCGGGAGGGCTTTGGTTCCAAACAGATTATTTCTCGATAACCGTGACAGCTGTTCATTTATACCCACTTTAACCCAATGAGCCACTTTGTTTGCTCGGATAAACAAATACACCTCGCTTTCAGTCACGTCGCTAATTGAAAAGAAATTAATGTTCTCCTCACGTTTTGCTCAACGGTTTCCTCGAAAATCGGATTAATTCATCCGTCCTGTTTTTTTGGCTCGGTTCTCCACTCCGACTCAGTTCCTGTTATTCAGGATGGTAGAATTTATCCACAAGCAGAGGATGTGTTTATGTGTGCAGTTGTGTTTTTCCCTCCCGGCGCCATTTGTCTTAATGTGGATGTGGACAAATTACATTAGCGTAATCGCTATTAACCTTTTTTTTTTTTCCTCCCGATGGTTTTATTGAACGGCTTTAAGGCAACGGCAGAAAGCTGACTGAGCATCGAAGATGCTGTTGGGTGGGGTGGGGTGGGGGGGTTCAAGGGACTGTGTCTGCAAATTCAATGCGTTTTACCATCGCAGAGCAAAGTGTGAGGGAAGCAGAGACATAACTCATAACTCATTTACGGCCTGTCTCATAAGATCAGGATGACTCAGAATTTATGACGAGCCATTATTCTTATTAGGCTTGTAAAAGAAGGCATTAGCCCACGGCAGGCATTAGTAAAATTTACTTTACCTAACAAGGGGCAGCTTGAGGTGACGGAACTGTAATACTCAATCAGGGCTCTACAAGGTGATGGCAGGATGCCATGTTTAATGACAAGTATGAAGCATTTTAAATTCATAAATGTGAATAACTGCACACGTTGGAGGTGGGAGATAAGGGGGGACAGTAGGGATTGTAATTTAATAGGAATAAGCCATGCTTTTAAATCTGAGAGTTTACGCCGTACGGACAGACAGCTGATGGCGTGCGAGCAAACGGGTCGCTGCACGTCAAATTAAACTCAAACCTCTTTCTTCGATGAGATAATGGCGCGAGACGAAATAAAGATAAACAAAAGCCTGGTAGCTCGGATACCCTCCATCCAACGCCCCACGCGGATCCTGATTCTGCACGGTAGCTTTGAGAAATCCGGCTGTCACGGGGTGTGTCAAATCCCAAAAGGCGGACGGACCCCCGGGGAGGAGCAACGAGCGCGGGCGCACGGTTTCTTTGATTTTTCGGGGGGGGGGGGTCATGTGACACGGTTCTCGCATGACCTGATAGCTCTTCTTGCCCCCTTTGTTGGACAGCTGGGTGACCATCTGAAGGAGGGAACAGGTGGTGAAGAGGCCAAGGCGTCGGAACTATCTCTGCGGTTCACGACCGAAAGAAGCTGTTCACGTGTTGGCAGAATGAAGCAAACTGAAGACCGCCGTACCCCCCAACCCCACCCCAAACCCAGGGGCCAATTATTTGATCTCCACTCGCGATTGGATGAAAACAACTCCAGACATTTCTGAGATTAAAATTATGGAATTTGCCAACCGGGGTCTTACTCTCATATTTCTACCCAATATGACTAGTGGTTAATATGACATTTTACTCCCCACCGCCGCTGTAGAGATTTAAGAAACGTGTGCTCTAGTGAGCATTACGTCAATCTGGGCAAAGACTTTAAGCTCCTCCAGAAAAAAAAGAAAAGAATCTAGACTGGTGGCTTGTGACTGGGAGGATGTTTGTTCAGTCCCCAGACCTGCAGGGGAATTTGGGGAAAGTAAAATATCAACCCCTTTTACCCTTTTTTTTTTTTTTTTTTGCCCCAGAGATGCCAAAGCAAAGTCCTGAACCACAGCTGCTCCGCTGGAGCTGCTCAGCGGACCAGACTGTTGTCGGACTGGGAAGTTTCCCCAATGGGACTGTGATCTAGAAGCTCCTGAAAAAAACTTCCTCTTAATGAAGTGTCCCTAAATTAATAGATCACGGTTCGATAGAAATAAAGCAGTCTTCTTAGTTCAGCTTTTCACTTCAGCTAAGTGAAACATTTTAGCGCCTTTCAGCTCTTTGTTTCAGTTTCATGCTTAAGAACTCTGTCCTGCCAGTCGTGTTTCAGGCGTCTATTCATTCTGGTTTGTTGAATCCAGTCAATTTCATTTCTATAATTTCAAAACACCCAACGATTCCCAATAAAAACACCGTCTTTTAACAGGCAGAAACCAGAGATCGGACCCATCCTGTAGGTTTGACAAACCATCTTCCCCGACCGGTTTGTGTTGACATTTTTCACAATAAAATGACGGGTCGCATACCATTCATGTTTCGACAACTGGCGCTGTACAGCCAGGAGAAAGAAAGACTCCAGACGCAACTGATCACTTTATGGCCCGAGCATGAATTTCCAACAGAAGCAGATATACGAGGATAATAATATCAGCCCAACATTTCCTATTAAAACTTGAATGTCCCTTAAGCTCGGTGAAACATTCAGGCCAGGAGTGGATATCATACTCCAACAAAAGCAATTAATAAGCGTGTTTTATGTCATACAGCTGTCTAACCTCCAGGCCAGGGTGTTATATCCTGGATGACTGCGTCAGTTCCACCTTAAGCGACTGTTTATAGTCACTGTTTCGTGTTTTGTGGGAAATATTCTTCATTAAGTCCCCAAGGGTGCAAACACCATTAGGGATTATGAATTCCTTCTTACGTGTGCCATCATCAATCCACTAAGGATCAAATTAACATCTGTTGTTGTTTTACTTCAAACTGACATTAAAGTGTCGTGAAATTCAGACGGGGCCTCTTTTCAGCTCAAAGGATGGAAGTATTTCGCTAGAGGAAATGTAAAATTAAGGCAGAATCGATGTGGTGATACGATGTGTTTCCCCACTGACAGTTCCTTGTGGTTTGTGGTGAAACATTAGTCCATCATCTCCAGCAGGCACCAGTCATGGATCCCCACATTGATCGCACACGGAACAAATGGCGATCTCCGACAGCAGGACACAATGCTTCATCCTGCCCATCCATTAACCCATATCACAAAGCCCCCACCCCCCTGCGCTCTGAAGATGGAATGTGTTGACGTCCTACTGCTTGAAAGAAAGACAGAGAGAGAAGAGAGGCGGTAGGGAATGATGGAGAAGTTGCTGAAAGGACAACAGGGAAAATTTGCACAAGGAAACACTAAGATTAGGGTTGGAGGTGAAGACATTGCAGCTCTGATGTGTCATTTTGAAGATACGTCGGCAGAAATCAGATGGTTTTAACGAAGCTACTGGTCAGCATCTGCATCCGTCTCACAGCCGACGGGTTCACAGACCCTTAAAGTCTGCACGAAACCCAACGGGTGCATGTTTTGCCAGTCCAAAGTCAGTCCGCTGAGTCACAACGTGTAATTAAAAAACGCTGGGTGAGCCTTGGGTATGTTTTTAAAAACTTGGAGTCACGCGAACCCCCATACCCCTCCCAAACACCACCGCCACCTCTCAAAGACCAGCTGACGCATCCTGGACCACCATGTCCACCGGGATGAGAGCAGACTCATCAAGTAAAAAAAAGTATATTATCATAACATGTTTGAGTGATATAATGGGAAACTTCTGAGCATTAGTGAGTCAAAGAATGCCCTGACCTGCACGTCTTTTACAGCACACCTCCGACCACAGTCCTGAGAGCTTCAGGTTATAATCAGGCTTCAAACCGAGCAGCGTGTTCCTGGCTTACTGGAAAAACGGTAGCCCCATCAGCCGCCACGCACAGCGGCAGGTTGGGGTGGTAGGGGGTGGGGGAGTAGGGAGAGAGAAGCGGTGGGTCGGCATCCTGAGCCAAACCACAGAGAGTGGAAGAAGGAGGCCTCATTCTCCCTGTTCTCTCTGGGATGCATTGGCTTTGTCAGCCCTTCTTTGTAATTAGAAGAGACCTCCTCCTCCTCCCACTGTAATTAACGGCAGTAGGATGTGTGCTGTAATTCGGCCTCCTGCTTTGTCATGCTGATGTGTTTCTGAGCCGCGGTTAAAGCTGGGTGGGCCGCGTTTCATACCGTTGCAGCTCGAAGCCCCAAAACGTGGATCTCAGGACGAGTTTTTGCTCCTTTGCAGGACTCTATTCTGCCAGGGTAAGAAAATAATGAGATGAAGAGGTCTTATTTTGACTTAAATTTAAAGTTCTCTCTATTAGTGACTGCAATATAATTACTGCATAACAAAATAAGTCAAAAACTGTGGTTTAAAAGTAGCAAAATTGCAATTATGATCCTTCAAATTCATCATAAAAGCCACTACTTGTTATTTCTACCATAGTATGTATAATTGTTATGGAAAATGTGTCCTTTCCAGCAGATTTTCGTCAACCTATTACCACAACCTGCACACACTCACCAGGTATTTTATTGATACAGGCAAACCACGGTTTCCGACCACAATTCATTCCTGAAGGCTGTTCGAATAGCGATTTGTTCGAATTCCAAATACATTTTTCCCGTTACAATTAATGTAAATGGTCTTAATCCGCTCTTAACCGCTCTGGTTAATATGTTAATTCGTAATGTCATTTATATGACACAATGTCTAAAGCGTTCAAAAACCAAGGTTTGCTTGTAGGTACTTATTATTCACAAAATTGCTGCAAATTTTTGAAGCAACTTCACAAAAATCCGACTTTGATTGAAAGAGTCGTCCGGTCGGGTCTTTAGCGGGTCAGACCAACGTGAGGTCAGCTGATGTCACGATGGTGGATAACCCTTGTTACCTGATCGTGTGTCTGATGTCAGTTAAATAGCTCCCAGCTGTAGAGACGTAGACCAAACCCCCCCCCCCAGGTCATACAGAGGGAAAGTTTAAAATGACATCAGTGCAGACGTGTTACCTGCGAGAGACACTAAGGGTGTTATCTGTTTATTTCAGACTGATGATATCAAGACGACGGGCCGATCTGGGCCTGGATGTTCCGAGGGACGTCTTCGTTAATACGAGGCAGGTGTGTTTTAGATTTTGACACTCTGGTTGTTCTTCCTGAGCTCAACGTTACAAGAAATCAAACCCGTCTCGTGCGTCAACCACTCAGTCTTGTGATTGGATGATATTTTTAACCTGTTTGTCCAAAGGTGTAAGGCACATTGAAGGAAGGAGAAAAAAAAAGAGAAAGGGAGCGATGATTAGGAAGAAAGATGAGCCGTCATCGAAACACATTTGTGTCAGGTGGTGTCCAATGTGTTGCCGTAATGTATGGCAGCACTTATGTCTGTGACATAGAGGGATATTCATCACATGCCTCTCAGGCTGTGGCAGGAGAACGCTGGCAGGAGAATTTCAATGCGGCACCTGGACAATACATCACAGCGGACGTCCCTCCGTGGCACGCTCGTCACCTCCGCCTTGCATTTTCAAGAACCTCCATGTTGGCATCACGGCCCCCCCCCCCACTGATGCTCCAACACATCGACTGAACTGGAGGTGTAGCTTCAAAAACAAGAAAGAAAGACAGAAGAAAGACACTTTTATTTTATTTTTTTTTGGTCAGCTTTCAAGTCTACAGGTGTGATTTATAGTCAGTGTGTGTGTGTGTGTGTGTGTGTGTGTGTGTTCCTGAGGTATGTGAGTGCAAATAAGGTGTCAGAGATAGGGTCTTGAGTGATGCCCCCCAGTTTCTATAATGAAGGCATTCATTGTGAATGTCTGCTTTGTTTTGTTTTTTATAGAAGAAAACCCAATAGCAGGTAATTAAAACACACAGTTAGGGTCAAACCCTCGATGGCTGCAGCAAGTTTGGAATCAAAATGATTTTTTGTGAAGTTGAGGTTCTTCTACAGACACGTTAATCATCTTATTTTGTAATTCAGGGTGAATTATGGTTGTAATCAGAAATTATTTGAGTGTTTTGTAAATTTTGTGGCATAAAAGCCAGAGTAATACCAACTGTGAGTTTGAGGAGACCAAAACGGGGTTTAAAGGATAATGAATGTTGTGCCGATGTTAATCATGTATACACATTTATAAAGTTTAAAAGAAGCAAGCTTCAGTCTAAACTAAATATTCAAATAAACTTGTAGTTAGGAAGCTGACCATCACATTCAGTGAACTCTGATGCTGTCAAAATGTTGCCAATGGAAAATGAGTCAAAACCAAAAAAAGTGGCATGTTTATGTGAAAGAAAAATATGTCGTTGATTCAAAAGCTGCGGTTGTTACACAGTTAATCACCTCCAGGCTGAATCTTTAGTGCCGTTTGACATAAAAGAATGTGCAATTAATTTGTTCCAGGGTGTAGAGAAACGCCGAGCAGAAGAGAAGAAGTGAACAAACGATCACCCGGTGGCCTTGTTTAGACAAGACTGTATGTGTGGCTGACATTAAATCAAGTAAAACGTTACAGAATAAATCTGTCAGTGGTATATAAAAAATAAAAAAAATAAAAAAAATATTCAAAATAACTAAAAGTGAAATAACATGTGCAAACACGTTTAGAAAGAGAATTTGCGGTTTGATTCAAATTCAAATTGTCACCTGACAGTGTTGAGATGTCTGGATGCGATGAAGGCAGCACACAAAGCTGTCTGTGAGCCCTAGCCTTTTTTTTTTTTTTTTGAATGGGTTTGCCTGTTGTTGCTGCAATACCAATGAGATGGATCCATGGATCACACAGCTCCATGGGACAAATCTGTGGCGCCGCCGCCTGCGAGAACGACATCAGACTGGAGGCAATCTGTGCGGTACAGGTCGAATTTATATTCCTAACATGTCATTGTTTTTATCCATGAGACGTGTGAGGGATAATGAAACCCTGACCTCTTATATTATTCCATTCCATTTCATGTCACACACAAGTTTTACTGCAGAATCAGTGGGAAAATCACATTAAATCTGAGCAATAAACTTGTATGTGTACAGTTAGAAGAACCGGGATGCAGACGAATAAGAGGGAGGTGTGTGTGTGGGGGGGGGGGTGACAGGAAAAGCTACTTCCTGTCCAGACAGTGTGGTTGTGGTGCCATGTGCTGATGTGGAAGATGACCTGGGGCGCATCCCCGCCTCGCTGCACGCTGCCCCATTATCTCCCAATGGGTACAAAGAAGCCCTGCCATGACGAGCATTTCCTGTTTCCTCCCCAGCAGCAGAGGCAGGTACGAGGGGGTGGCGTGACTTTCCACCCTAATCCAGCTGCTCAAAGGATGGCGGAGAGCACCTCAATGATCATCTGTGTTTTTGTAGATAAAAGCACCACCACGGGCATCTTTGAGCAATCACAGGGCTGGGGTATTTGATCAACATTTATAATAATAAAAATTGATCAAGGAAAGTCGAGCGGTACCTTTAACATTTGAGTGACTCGACATGCAAGTTTTTCGAGATACAAACCGTCGCTCGTTCCATATTTTCAAACGAGATACGAACAGAAATCCGAGATACGAGTCGTGCTTCGTGTTGGCAAACGGGTACGACATGAACTGAGACCAAATCTCATTCTTTACCGCGAGTTATGCAGAGTAAAGACGTAGCTGGTGAGTTCTTGCGATGTAATAAATGTATGTAATAAATTATGCACAGGAAAGGTATACATATCTATTGGTTGGTAAAAAATATGTTTTTTTTATATAATTTAGAGGAGTTTGGGGCATTTTGACAAGGTTGGAGTAGATTAAAATTATTTCTAGTTAATTTAAATGCACAAAATTCGTTTGAGATACCAGCAGATTGACTTAGGAGCTCGGTCACAGAACGAATTAAACTCATATGTCAAGGCACTACTGTATCGCAAATTTCCTTCACCCTGCTGGTATTTTTGCCTTGTTTGTGTGGTGCAGCGTGAGACGAGAGACGACGTCACGACGATGGCGAGTTTTGCTGTTCAGTTTGAGGACTTGTTGAGCCAAACCGTGCACATTGAAGTGTATTTCCAGCGAGTACGTTTGAGTATTCCAATTATGCGTGAAGTTTTGTTTCTCCGTTCCCAAGGGCATCGGGGCGACTCGGTTCCGCTGTGAAGGCAAAACAAAGACGACGAGCTGGTTTGCAAAAAATAAAAAATAAAAATGCAAAACAGCTACTTTGTTGGAACACTTTTTAAAAACAAAATGCACAGCTTGGGACTGAGCAAAAATATTTTTTCATGCATCTGACACCGTCGCCCGTCTGCTGCCTGGCTCGGCTTAGCTTGATGCATCTGTTTGGGGGAAAAAAACACACAAAAAAACACACACACACCTGCATATCTCTCCCCCAGTCGAATTGCTCAGAAGTGCTGCCAAGTAGAACTGGACAGATGTGGGGACTGGATCTGCTGCAGACAACTCCATCACTCTACCCACTCATCCTTCTATATAAATCTCTGTCTATCATCGCGGCTGCAGCCGTTGTCTGAATCCCATTAGTTTCTGCCTGCTCCAGAGGGCGATTGGGGAAGGGCATCTGGAGAGACGGAACGTGTTGCAGCCGTGTTGTACCGCCTGGGTCAGGAGCAACATGTGTGGTCCATCACGCCTTGACACACTGTCATTCCATGCAGCGGCGCGTAGCCATCCGAATGTCAGACTAATGATGTGTCTGCTCTTAAAAATGTGCTCTCGTTCGGCGAAGAACCAGGCAAACAAAAAAAAAAAAAAAAAAAGAGAACAAGCTATCATAGGCCATTTCCTCTAAAGCACTCCCATCCCCTGACCGTATTCTGCATCGCCATTAAATGTGGTATTTTCTCTCCTGCAGGCCGGTCCAGGGAAGAAGGGTGTCGTCCAAAGATGTGTTGATGGATGTGAGCGACTTACCAATGATTAGGTTTCCTGGAAAAATTGTAATCTCTCTGTCTCCTCAGCCGTCTTTGTCAGTCTGGTTCTTTCATGCTTCATTCGAGCACAAACCTGAACACAGTCTTCCCTTTAATTGGGCTTAAATATTTGCTGGCGAGAGGAACGCAAAAAAGATCTCCAAATGGTACATTTGGCTCCGGCTACTTCCTCCTCTGGCCTGAAGTCTTTCACCCATCCTGTCTCTGTCTGTCTGGGGGCCTGAACTGAGAAGTTCGACATTCTGAAAGTCCTTTCAGGTAGATTAAAGCACAGTTCAGGTCAAAAAGAGCTCAGGTGTTACACACACACACAAAAAAAGAAACTGTCTGTTTTTAAACATCCAACTTCCTGGTCGGACTTTTTTTCCTTGTGCAATGAAGGATTATTCGGGTGCTGTTTCTATTCGCCTTCATTTTTCAGCGTCGATCCAAAATAAAGCGGTTCTGATATCCGACCGCAAAGTTGGCTTGTTTACAAGCCCTCCGCTTGTTCTGTTTCTTTCCCCCATTGAACAGATGTCGCCACGTTTCTAGAGCTCATCAATTACTTCGGAGAGTTCCGTGTTGACTGAAGAAACAGGACGCAAACTCCTGCACGTTATTATTTTTATTAGAAATACGATTTTTGAATTAATGTGAGTGTCTGTGTGGGCGGAAAACAATTGAGAATTTATTGCTTAGTATTTAAATAAAAATGTAAAGTTTAACGCATCGATCAAAACCAATTTATTGATATTTGGAAACGTTATTTTCCATCGCGACAAATCAAGTTGATAACTTTTAAGTACTGAAACCCTAAAACCTTTGAATGTTTCTTTTATACTACATTTGGCAGGGAGACGCTTCTGTTTCCATCCCGATCACAGATCGCACCTCTCACCTCTAAGTGTTGTGCGGTGACTTATCGGACCGTTTTGCTCCCTGTTTTTTTTTTTTGGGGGGGGGGGGTAGAATTAATGGGCTGCTTGATCATGTGAACCAGATGTGCACGAATGGAACATGCCACCATTAACGCTGCTACCCGCGGGCCCCCGCACGGAGGCTTTAGCCGTGAGGTGATATATTTCACGTTTCTGTTTCACACCCTATTTGTAAGTCAGTAGGTTTGGCTTTTTCATTTCATGCTGGTAAAAATGCATTCTGGCACCGCCGGGGTCCCTTTGGGGGCTCCGGTTCAAACTTGGTTTCTTGTTTCAGTCTCGTGAATTCGACAATGACATTCTTCACGTTATTGTGTTCCATTAAAGACATGATTGCTTCTTGTATTTCAGGTCACAGTTCAGAAACCCATCCAATCATCTGACCTTGTATATTAGTTCTCTGGGCCAATAACTGGCGTGTAACATTCTCGGTTACTTCCTCAGCCTGTCGCTGGGTGCATATTAAATATTGGACATGACGGGTGGGAAGAGAGCGACTACAAAGGCATTATTCAATATGAGAGATGGGGAGCAAAATGAAATCCAGATTGGATGGAGCAAACAGGGGGTGGGGTGGTGGGGGGTGTTAGGCAGAGCAGGAGATGAAAGCCCGCTAAATTGGTTCAAGTGTCCAGAAAAGAAAGTGCTTTGTGGACGGTTTCAAAATGATATGCGAGGCAATGAAAGTCACAGCTACAAAGTACGGTTCTGGTCATGGTCGTTTTCACCGCCTCTCCCTTCACTTCCCTGTCTTCTGCTGGAGCGTGAAAATAAAAACAACACTTCTGCCTTTTTGACGACAATATGGGACCAATCGCTTGACTTGGATGCATGGATGGAATGCGAAGTTTTTCTTTTTTTTCTTTTTTTTTTTAGTTTTCAACACCTTTTCTTTCTTTTTTTTTTTGTCATTGCACATAAATGATGATGTTCATAAACAAGTAGACGAACGTTTCATTTTCCAGCACATTGTTAGTGATATCGTACCTACTGGCGCGTGACATCAACAAGTAATTGCACTGAAAAAAAAATGAAAAAAAAAGGCAAATTTAGGCAAAAAGTTAATTTTGTAGTTCATCTACATGATGAACTACAAAATTGTCATTAATGTGTTATTAATGTGATTTTATTTCACCGATAATCCATCTTGAAATCCAAACCCATTGGTTCCTAACAAAGATGAAGGAAGCAAAATTGAGTAGAGGCTCGGTAATTTCCTGAACCGACTGGACCACGTATCAGGAAGTGATTTGTGTGTTTGTTTGGGTCTATTTTCAGATGCAGGTCATACACGCCGTCGTCTGTTGGATATTGCAGCGGGGCGGCGTAAGTGGATCTGACTCAAATTACAGAAGCTGAATTTATCACAATAAGGAGAAGTCACCCATTGAGTGTCTGCCTTGTGGCTTGTTCTTGCTCTTTATCTTTTTTTATTTTTTAATTTGTCATAAATAAAAAAAAACGTCAAAAATTGTGACATCATCATAAAAATATTTAGATTTTTTATAATTCTACCATTATTTACTCACTGAAATGGGAAGAGAAATACTCCTACTTATGAGCAAAGCAAAGATTATCTTGAGCTGAGTGAGGCCGGGGTCCAAAGAGCACGTGAAAATCTCATTAGCTGTATATCCCACTGTCCAAGCCATGCAATTACCAAATTACAAATGTGAGATTAATCCAAAAAAGGGCTCCATGTTTGTGCAAGGAAATTAATCTTGTCCCTCTTGTGCCAGTGGCAGGAGGCATTATTCACGAACCCTCCATTTCTCACCTCCTTCTTCCTGGAGTGAGAAATAGAACTCCGAGCCAAGAGAAAGTATTTGCTCTCCAACTCCACGGACTCTGACAAAACAGAGTTGTAATTATGTGAAATTATTGATATAAACAAACTGATGAATGGACCTTCCAGTCGGCGTGAGGACGTGTTTGTTTTCATGATGTGCATGAATGTACGGCGTTAGCGAAAAGCATGTGAGAAGGTACATATTTGGTAGAATCGGTGTGAGTGCATAAAACAGATCGTCCTTTGAGCCGCCGAGCTCCCAAATCGATGCAAAAAAAATAAATATTATTTCATATTCAGAGTATATTTAAGTAAAAGCAGAGATGGGGAATTTCTATCACTGATGGGCAGAAATGAGGAAAAAGTGAAAAACGCCAGGGTTTTTCTTTTTGGGGGGGAGGCGCTCAAATCTGGTCGCAGCACTTTACTAAAACCGTACGGCTCTCAAGAGAAAATATCTGTGCCAAATCTGCTTGGCAGTAAAGAGGAACAGTTAGGGGATCTTAACAGGCCACAATCCATTACTGAGAGTCATAAATGTCTTCAGGAATATACACATCGCTGCAGAGTGGGGTGTGACCGTACTCAGCTAAGACTCATCCTCATTTATGTGGCCATAAGCTGAGCTTTTATGAGGACTTTGTATAAGTTTGTGAAAGTAAAGCAGGGGGCTGTTGTGCAATTCTTAATCTCTCCGTCCTGTCGTGCTGTTTCTACACCTCGTGAAACAGAAGAGCCATCTATTTCCAGCAGTTTTCAAATATAGATTGCGTGTTAAAAAGGATGACTTGTTGAATTCATCAGTATTCATTTAGTCATAATGAAAAATAAAAAAACCTGCTTTCCCATTTCCTCCCACGGTGTGTTGGACCTCCACGCCGAGCCCCGTACAGACGTCATCCTTTTCCCTCTGACTCCACTTACGTTCGCTTCAATCCCGATGATATATTCAAACCCCTGATAAATTACTCACCCCCACCCCCCCCCCCCCACCCCCTGCAGCCCTGCGGACGACGGGGTCTTCTCGTCTCTGATTGGTGGGCTTTTGCATCCCATTTGTCTTGACAAGCGGGCGCTAGCCAGCCGGTAGTGCCGTTCATCTATCATGTCATTGGGCAGAGCAGGCGAGGTCCTGCTGTGAAAGGAGAAGTCTGGTCCTCCTCACAGACCGACATCGGTGCCACGTTTGGTCTTTGTCTCCTCGGGCCTCAGGACCTCACAACTCTGGCGTCTTTCTGTAAAATATGATTGGCGACATGTCCGGCTGTTGTAACGTTCAAACTTGGGCCATTAATGTGGATCTGTAGATGAGTGTTTGAAGCAATATCTTGGCACTGATGGGTATGATGAGCTGGAGTTTTAGAAATAGAACTTGAATTAGCTCTCTACTCTGGGATCATTTATTCACACTGAGAAAACCATTAGACAGCGATTGTCCTCTTGTCTGCCCAATCGGAGATCGTCTACCTCGAGTTAGCCGCTAACTATGACTAGCTGCTCTACGAATCGCCTCACATGTCAAACCATCGTTGGTGCGACCTATCCAGATGAACCACGACCTCTGTCGCACCTTTGTGTAATTTATACAGAAATAGGAAGTGTCCTAAAGGTGCAACAGCACCGCTTTACACGGGTGGAAAAACGGCGGCGGTGGCATTTACACCACAGAGACAGTCAGACAGTCAGTCATCTGTGTGACGCCGTCTTCCTGTCATATATCAAAATTGTAAAGGTCACATGGGCCTTCCAAGGGTCGATCAAGGGTTAATACATGATTTCATTGTCAAGGTTACAATTTTAGTGGCAATGTAGGACAAAATACACAAATTTCATGCAGTTTCAAAATATTCCAGGAGAATTTATCTGAGCATTTGATTGTAAGTTGTATCTGAGCTTAAAAGGAAGTGAAGTAAGGAAAAGAGAGAGAAGGTTGACGACAAGTTTAGGGTTTAAAAGAACAAATACGCGCGTCAGTATAAGCGAAACATTCGTAAGACGTCAAAGCAGTTCCTGCGCGGCGTCTTTGCGTTGACTCCGTGACCTCATCGCCCCACTCTCACGTCATCCGGTTCAGACAGTTTGCCCTTCAGCAGTTTCTATTGTAAATATGTCAAACCAAACAAATCTATGCTTTGGAGTGACGCTGAGCTGCTTGGCATTCGAGCAATCCCTCTGGAGTTCATTAAGTTATCACAATAAATAATGTTTTTTAATGATGATCTTTGAAAAACGACTGAAAAGAAGCCTCATCTTGCCCTTTTCGGTCTTTTGTTCTGGGCGGCTCGATACGGATTGAGGTTCTGGCCCCTCCTGAGATGACATGTATGATTCATAAATTCATGGAATTAACATAAAATTACTAGAAAATAAATTCTGCTTGGCTAATCTTACTGTAGTTGACGTGTACCTGTTAAGCATTATTCATAATGTATTCTTTTATGCTTCATGCCAACTTGCAGAAAAGCATATGTTGGGTTTTACAGGCGCTTTTACAGGAACACCTGGAAATTTCTCTACAAAAAGGTCACCAAGCAAAATGTTATGAGTGTTACAAATCTGCTCCTATCGCCCTCCAAACAACCGTTTTGATGATTCCTCAACAATTTAACTCCAGTTGCATCTGAAACCGATCCTCTTCGCTGCACTTCGAACTCCCTGCATCTCCTCATCCTCACTTTGTCTCCGCACGAGGCGACGGAGACGAGCATGGAGTTAAAACCCTGTCTCTTTAAGCGTCGGCTCGGCTCTGATTCTTTAGTAGACTTTTTGTATGCTATAAAAAGACAGGGTTATCTATCCTTTTAGTTAAGCCTGAGTATTTTATGGTCGGAGCAGTCCCATTGGATCGCTGCCACAGCGTGAGGAACCTGAAAGACTCCAGTCTCTCAGATAGAAAAGAGAGGCGTATGTTAGAATCTTGTTTTCCAGCAGTGCTGGAATGTCTTAATACATCAGGGCCCTTTTAATGAAAAGCTGAGACCAAAGTGAGTTTAGTCTTTACATTACACCAGCCAGCAGTGGTGTAATGTCACTAAATACATTGACTGGAGTACTCCAGTTCTAAATGGAGGTACAAAAACTTGACTTTGTGTTTCTGTTTGCCTGCGATTTCACGTAGGAATATAGTAATTTTTATTCATTTATTATTAATGGTTTATGCATATGTAGCAATAATAATAATAACAATAATAATTTATAGTTCCATTTTCACTAATGTGAGGATTTGTTGAGATTAAAAAGTAGGACTAGAAGTACAGTAGAAGAAGTAAAAATATCATATTACAAATTTGGATAACCAAAAAATTCTAATTATCAGAAAATAATATGATGTAAACATCACCAAAAAAATTTTTAAACAATGCTACCTGTAACGGTACTAGCACGGCGTCTGCAGTGGATTCTTCCTCTATAGCGCTGCCTGCCAGAAGGTCATATTCCCATAACGTGAAAAAAGTGAAACAGTTTTCATGCTATCATATCAATCTGACTGTGTTATTTGTGAGGCGGCTCAGAATGCAGTCAAAACAAACATATCCAACATGACTTACAGTCTTAATGGGTTGTCCATTAATCTCCGTGCCCCGCAGGTCTATTCATCAGCGGTTCTTGTCATCACCAAGTGTGTACTGTATTAGGCAAAGGGCTCTGGTGTCCCCCCACTGTGGAGCTGCTGATGGCTAAGGAATGATAAGTGGAGGGACAAACCTTTGTGGGGGTACGCGATGGCAAACGGACCCTGCTAAGCATCCAGTTTCAGGACTTTTGGGGGGGGGGGGGGGGCAGAGAGTCCCATTCTGTTGTAGAATAAATCACATTTGTTCTTCATGTGCACAGGTGGTAGAAGACCGGGACGTCCTCTGAATGTCCGCACAGGAGGGTGTTGTCAAAGGTTCCCATTGTGGTTTCTAACAGTCCCCTAAACCCAATGCAGCGCCTGATTTTAAAGCTTTAGTGCATCCAAAGGTTTATGCTCTTTTGTGGAATGTGTACAAATGATTTCGGCAAAGTTATTATCTAGTGGACTAAATCAAACATCTGGGCCGTTGCCTATTCCAATCAGCTGATGCACCGAGCCAAGCGCTTTCTGCCTGTCACGTTTTTTATCTACTTATGTTCACAATGTTTCAAGATAACTTGCAAGTTAAAAGACACATAAATTTAAAAAAAAAAATCTAATCTCTCTCTACTAGAAGAAAACATTTGTTACGTTCTCAAGCATGCGAATCAAGAGAGGAGGAGCATCCAATCAAAACATTGAAGAAAATGTTTCAGAAATTGAAATAATTCCAAGCAAAACTGATTCACAGATACAAAAAAAAAGATGATTTTAGTTTCTTTGTCAGCTGTAGGTTTCAGATAAGCAAACCTTTGTGGTTTTTCTCTGGGTTCTGATTGTTCTTCAAAGGTTCAGTGTCCAATTTATGCACCCAATCCTCTATAAGTCCAGGACACTGACTGGGGCGCAGATCGGAATTTTGCCTAAACCCACACATAAACGTTGCAATAACTATATAAGAGTGGAGATTTCTTTAAAGTATCCTCAGTGGCAGTAAACCAAATCAACGTGGTGAACTGGAGAACTGGGTTACTTCCTGGAGCTAATTGTCTGAAGGTGTCAGCTCCGTCTCCTCATCACTTACACAGCTAACAAGTTTGATCCCAGCGCCGCAGCACACGTCCGAAGCACAGCTGGAAACAGGATCTCGCACCTCTCCATTTTCGCTCCCGCTGTTTGTTTGTGCTATCCAAGAGGCCGGGTTGCCATGGCACCTATCTGTATTTTTCCTTTTGCTGCTTTATCGTGTGGCCGGTCCCCCACTTTGTGGCTTCGCAGATATAATTTCCTCTCATTGATTTTACGGTTGGCTTTGAGTTCGGCTTCGGCCTGAGGGATTGTTCCCTCAGAATGTGATCGTGGTTGTGTTTGGAAGCCGGCTAGCTCTACAGGCTAGAACGTGGGCAGTTGGTCTTGTTAGACCTGCCAATCTAAACCCGAGGTGCTTTCACGCTTGTTGTCGGGATCAGATCGTCGAAAAGGTTCAACCTTGTCTGGAACTTAAAGTCTGGTTCTTCTAATGTTCATGCAGAGAGGAGCAAACATGGAGTCAGACGGGTTTACAGCTCACCGATTGGACCGCTTTGGAGACCTGCATTCTCACGGCTACTTGAATATGACAAAAGAGGCAGTTGCCCAACAGTGTTAAGGATAATACTACAAGTCAGAGTTGGACACACCAAAACTGTTTTGTTTGAGTTTGTTTGACAGCATTGACACCCGTCCAAACAAAACCGCACTAAACAGTTTTAAAAGAAAGTGATTCATATGAACTATTGTCCAAAGACCTCCAAGGCTGGGAATCATTTCGTAAATGAGCAAGTCAAGTTTTTGTAAGTCAAAGTAGAGTCCCAAGTGTTGGATCACAGTTTAAAACCAGAAAACTGAAGTCCCCATTGCTGCAGGATGATGGATTCATTCTGGACAAGATCTCCTTGAAGGCATTTATTGTGTTGGCAAATCTCAAGTTCTGTAAAGACCCTATGATCTAACTGTCATACAGAACTGTGGGGGTGGAGGCCTCGCTAAGTCAGCTAACCAACACATGGGGTTGTCTTAGCTCAGAATAGATATTTCATATTTTGTCTTTCTTAGCATGTCCGGAGAATTTCCAGTCATGTTTATGGTGACGGAACCATGTATTTTAATCCAAAACACGACCTTTTCCAAACCTTGATCAAGTGTTTTGTTCTTGAATCCAACTAGATCTCAACCGCAACTATGCCACAACATAAAAAGGATGCAAAAAGAACGTTTCAGGATGTCAAGACGGCCCAATTTGAATATATCCGTGGTTTTCAGAAGTGATGCCAACATTTGTTTTGACGATCAACACCTCATCTTTCTCTCCGGTTTGTCTCAGATCTCTCACCCACACCAAACCCTGTCTCCACTTCCGAAGGGTGGAACCAAAAAGAGCTCATAAATTCATTTAACACTTCATTCCAGTGTACCGATTTACACGCAGCGGTCTTTGCTATTGAATATACATTGGCTTGGATCACGTCTCCTTTTCAGAAGTCAAGAGAGGCGTCCTGGAAATTTCCTTCTGGAACACAAAGAGCTCATTACTGACAGTAGATATGAATTACGGTAAATTTCCTTGTGGTAAATTAACTTGCGATGACGATCACGTTTCTTTTTTGTCTGGTTTTATGTTAAATAAAAAACACTTATTATCACTTCCTGTGTGTTTGCTCAAAGAGGATGTTAATGAGGTAAGACTGACCATTCATTGGCTCCGCATAGACTTCAACCAAGCTCAGTTACCTGACATGAAGCGTTGAGTTTCCTTTAATCTGAAGACTTTAAAGGAAACAGTTTGACATGTTGATTTCCTCATGCAATCCTCATATTACTTGATTTGGTTTCACATTTTCATAGAACTTCTCATGTCTCACTTCTCTCTTTTGACCAGACTGATACCAATATTCTCGTTCGTGTCCTGAAACGCCATCTTCTTTTCTTTTTTTTTAAATCTTACAATCCAGGCCAGTCCATGACCTACCTTTGGCAATTACGAAAATATAAATCAGTCATTGACTTTTTTGTGCTCTCTTTTTCATTTCCTGGTCCCTGTTAGCACCTTTTTCATCATTCAAAGCATGTTTATGTGCGCTCTAACAGCACAAGCGGTGCAACCACTGACCTACAGCAGACTGTTTACACATCAGAAAAGGAACGATAAGTGATTCTTATCCCTCCCAACCTGGTCCTGCATATTGCACCGAATGGATTGATAGGCGCTTTTTCTTCTCCTGCTTGTTTCAATCACAGGAATGATGAAACGCAGGCGTGCCACGGTGAAATAAAAATGATAAAAACATGTTTCATTCTCCCCTGCAAGGTCACATTATTTATGGAGCCATTTTGGAATGGGTGATACACGCTGCTTCTTCGTCTCCTTTCCGAGCCAACGTCTCATCTCGATACGAGCTCTCGGAAAAGGCGTGATGTGGACGACGGAGCGTGAGGTGGATGTGGCGCCCTTCGTCTCTCAAAATAAATAAAAAGCTCACATTGATGTACATGAAAAGAATCCGAAGCTTTTGCTTTTGCCTTGTTCCACGCGTCACTGGCGGCGTCTGATCGCTGAGAACAGGAACGTCCTGGCACACTTGTGTTATTGTTGCAGAGGAAGTGAAGGGTATGAGCCAAGTATTCAGAGTTGAGACCAAAAAAAGCAAATTGAGCAGGGAGGATGCTTTTGTCTTTCATTGTATGCTCTGAATATTAGGTATCAATATAGAATAGAAACAAACCGATACAAAGCAAAAGGGGTCAGCAATGATTCATGTGTATTTCCAGAAAACTAAGAATACGGATAATTAAGTTTAACCAAGTCCAAGTGTGGAAGGAGTGAGAGATAGGAGGAGTCGCTTTTTTTTGCCACATCTCAGGTTTGACGATTCAACCTTCGCCGACAGTTCCCAGAATGTCTCTCTTTCCATGTGGGAAAACTTAACCTCACATGAGATTTGAGGGATATTTGTTTTCACCTACTGTCAGATTGATGGCTGGCCCATTTGGGACGGATCAAGCATCATGCCAAAAAAATTCTTCTGTCACGTCTTGGTGCCACTTGAGAGACATTTCCAGCGGTAAACACTCCGCCGGGTGGAAGCCCAGCGTTCACATGAGTGTTTACAGTAATATTCCGGTGCCTGTTTTGCACGGATATCTCCACATCTCTAGTGTTTTTCACGACGCAGTCAATCCCAGATGGGGTCTTTGCGCTGTCTTTCGTCCAGCCCGGTACTTTTACTCTAACCCGCCTGGGACACGCGCCACCGTTTCAGACCTTAGAATCATGGGTTCTCTTTTAAAGGCAACTGACTGTTTATACGGGCCACGCCAAATGGATCCGTGATTGCAGGCCACTGGTTTATTTTAATTAGCCGTGGAGAGCAGTTCCGATGGGTTCTTAGTGTGACTCACCCGTTTTTCAAAACATTAGTCTCCACCGAGTCCCGCCGTTGCCCCTTTGAGGTTGGGTTTCATTTCACATCAACGAAAAAAGGAGGGGCCGTCCTGGCGTTCTTTATACTGTACGCGCTTGTGTGACGAGAGCAAAGGAAAGTGTTACTCGTTCTGGCTGAACGACGACAATTTTATCAATGGGATGAGGCTTCGCTTCCTTCCAAATGTTTCTCCATCAAACCTTTGGCAAAATCTTGTGTTGGGATTTTAAAAACTCATCACATGGTTCCCATTGGACGGTCAAGATGAAAGATAGAGTTCTAAAACATCTGGACCTCAGTGCACTGATCAGAGTTCACCTGATGTCATCTATCTATCTATATATCTATCCATCTATCTATCTATCCATCTATCTATCTATCTATCTATGCTTTTATTATTTTACACTTCACTTTCGTTGCCTCTTCGAGAAAAAATTCTCTACAGCCGAACGTGTTTCATTGAAAACACATGAACCGCATTGAAGAGGCTGAGCTGCGGCTTCCAAGCTTGTAGGACAGATATCTTTTGATGCAACCACATCAATGCGCTCAAGCACTACCAACTCACACACTCGCAGGAATAAAAGTGCGGTCTGACATTTCCAGCTTATCACATGGTATCAGGTTTTGCTTTGTGGCCGCGAGCAGCGGCGTGGCGTTTTGATGCGAGCAATTGTGAAATTGTCATGGACTTTTATTTCATTAGTCCAAAAGATTGGGACATTGTGTGGACATTGCATGTGTGTGTGTGTTTGTGTGTGTGTGTGTGTCTGTATTAGAGAGAGGGTGAAACAATTTCATGCAATAAACCAGCTTGCTATCCATTGCAAAATAAATGGGAGCTGTTTTGCAGCCCCTGAGAAGAGTTGGTAAGCAGATGACAGACTATACAAAGTGCAATAATTACACCCTGCAAAATGTGAGATATTGTGTGCACATTGTGTGGGAAAGACAACTCCAGATATGCCATTCTGACTTCAGACTTTTATTGTTGAAGAAAAGCAGCACACGAGCCCAAACGCCTCGGCAGAGCACCTTTTACTCGTAGCTGTTAAACGCTGCAGCTGCATGCGGATCAGTTACATTCTTTATCTCACCTTATAGAGCTTTTTCGAATGGGAACCATAAATTTTCAGAGTTGTGCAGCTCAACAGCGGCCGTTTGTGTATCCGAGAGCCTTTATCCCCCCTCCCTTCCTCCTCCATCCCTTTTTCATATTGGCTGCAGATTAATTCTCCTGCAGCTGTTAAGATACATTGAATAGAAAAAAAAAAGATTGGTTGTAATTATTGGAAGCCCACTGGGGGGATGTTACATAAAACATTTGGCTGAGGAAGAAGCTGAGGCCACACGGTCATAGAGGGAGGGAAGAAGTGAAAGTACTGGGTGATAGTAAGATTTCTTTCATTTTTAACAGAAAATAAACAAAATTTAAAGATGTACAAAAAAAAAATCTGCTCCTTTCACTTCAATGGGAGTCGTTGTAATTTGTAAAACTGGCTGTTATTTGCTTTTTGGTGACAGAATCTGTTGACGCTTATCAGCTCATTAAATCACCACCATTTCTGAGGAAAAGTCGTCCGTGCTCATGTTAACTCCTCTGACTTCCCCCGTATCCATTTTCCATTTTATGACATGCATATGAGACTCGTCAGCCGTGGCCAAACAGATGTATCACTGTGTGAATTATTGCAGTTGGAAGATGGCGAATAAGAAATATTACAGAAATGTTAAACATAGCCGACCCAAATGTGACGGGGAAGCCGTATCATCCAGCAAGCCTGAACGGAATGTGTGTGGGTCAATTACAAAATGGCTCACTGTCCTTGTCGGATTCTACTTCTTCTTTTTTATTTTTTTTTATTTTTTGACTGGTGAATTAAACGGTTATCACCTGAGTAAGACACTCCATCATTCTGCACGTCAGAATGCACAGAAAAATGTCAGTAGTAAGAAAAGTACTTTGGTACCACAACAGTTTTTGATTCTTGACTCATCCAACTTGGCACATTAAATTAACTGCCCACACACTGAAGCAATTATATGAATAATATGGGCTGTTTTAACAGCTGTAGACTTGGGGGCGGGGGGGGGGTCAGGGTGGAGAGGCCGGGATTCAATGAAACGTGGAATGCCCAGACGTGGACACCCATCACAATTTCAGGATCCATACTTCTGACAAATTTCGTACAAAAAGATATGAAACTCCATGCAACACCTGGCAAGTTTAGCAAAAAAAAAACTTGTCTGTTAGCTTTTTTAAATATATTTTGCTACCGGTGGTGCTAGCCTGGCTACTTTAATCATTTAATCCTTAACTTACAGGGCGACCAGGAGCCGTCTAATAAATGGAAAGAGATGCACAGGCCTGAAAAAGGAGGCCAGATCTTTTAAAGTAGATCCTTTCTACCACCTTCAGGTTCTAAAAATGGTCTTCGTCACACTGCTACCCCTCTGGTGGCCGTGACTGATTTTCCTCTCACCACACGAGTTCCTGGGAAATAACCACATACGATGCTCCCCTCAATGACCCAAAACATCTGCTGCTAATAGGGGTCAGTTTTATCGCCGGATCCCCTGAAGAAGTCGTGCACTTCACAAGTAAAAATGAAAAACACAAATGGTATGAATCAACTGAGATGTGTGTTATTTCCTAGCACTTGTGTCAACAACACGCGAGGAAACATGCTGAGCTGTGAATTATCTAAGCAACGGCATCTGGTGATTTTCTTCTGCTCCAAAAAAACTGGGGGCCAAGGGGGTCAAGTGAGGAGAGAGTAACGGCAGTCCTGTTGTTGCATCTCATAGGTGGTGATTGTTGTGACTGGTATCTGGGAGGGGGGGGTGTTTGACAGCGACTCCTTTCAGAAGATGCTTGAATTGGTTGAGTTTTCTGGGAATAAGATAAGTTAAGTTAAGTTCAGTTCAGTTCAGTTCAGTTCAGTTCAGTTCAGTTCAGTTCAGTTCAGTTAAGTTAAGTTAAGTTAAGTTAAGTTAAGTTAAGTTAAGTTCAGTTCAGTTCAGTTCAGTTCAGTTCAGTTAAGATAAGATATACTTTATTTATCCCAAACCTCGAAATTGAAATGTTGCAGCAGCTTTAAGACACACAGAACAAACAGAAACTGGGAAAGTATACATTGAAGAAAAAATAAGACATAAGGAGAAAACTAATAATAAAACTAATATTAAAAATATTAGCAATAATAATAGTAATAATACCTAGTATAAAGTTATTAATAACTAATAAGTGAATGTTAAGAAATGAAGCCAGGTGGGAAGTTTGTGACTATAAAGGGCCGCATCTATTGGGATTACCATTCAAGGAAAAAGTTGTTCATCCAACAGTTTCTTGATTAATGAAAACTAAACAGTTCACTGCAAAAAAACCCGGCACCAGCGTCTATTATAAAATCAGAATCCATCTGCAAAAGCCTCCATAAATCTGGGCGGAAAAATTTGTGGGTGTGCATGTGGAGTTGTTTGGCCTACAATCCATTCGAGGCTTTTCTTTATCAGGCGCTGTGAAGCTCTCCAAACAGTGGGAGCTCTACTGGTGTCAGGACTGAGAGAGAGAGCAAACATCTGTACCGGACACATGTGAACAGCCATTTGTTTGTCGGACAGTGATTGAGTGCATGACTCAAACTATCAGGAAAGCGCTGATAAAGAGTCTATTAAACGCTCTGAACTCTCTCTCACACTGTTGAAGTGCTGCTGGGAGACCTTCAACAGAAGTGTTGCTGTTTATTGTGTTGTTGCAGGCAGTCGCAATTAACTGTGTCTGACAAACATTATACCGCTGATGGAAAAAGGACGGTGACATCATCTTCAAATGTCTCTTTAGTGAGATATCATGAAAAGTAGAATTGCGGCCAACACAAAGTCTTTTAATCCTGGGCCTTCTGAGCTGTTTTCTTCTTTTGTGGTGCGAGGAGACATTTGTAGTCCGGTGTTACAATTCATTTTCTGTTCATTCCGTGACAGGAAGTAGATTCAGATGCCATTTACCACAACTTTTCGTGTGTGAATTGCCTTTTTGTTCCAAGGTGCCGCCCCCCTTTCCCCTCATCTTTCAGACGATATGCGTCTACTGACCCCTAAATAGGGAAGTTTTATGTGGTTGACCTTTGACTTTTACGTCTCCGTATTAATGTCTGAGAAAATAGTGAAATTATGACACTTAACACTGTCGCCTACGTGTGTCTGGAGCTGTTCTGCGAAGACTGGGGGCCATTCAGACCACAGGTCAAACCAATGACACCATCTCTCATGCTTAATAGTACAACATTCACACTGACGCACCATGAAAAGCTAATAAATGCTATATTCAAATAGACTTCTAATACTACTGTGGTGCTGTTTGCTTGCAAGTTTATTTCTAAAAAGCTGTATATGCATTTAAAGCTAGACATGATTTTAAAAAAAGAAGAGCTGTGTCTTGAACTGCAGACGTCTTTCTAACTGTATGAATGATCCAAGACTTGCTCTGGTCTATGGAGAGGTCTAGTGAGACCCCCAGAGGACAAACAGCAAAAATCCTCACTGTCCATCAATAGAGTCACAGAATCATTTAGTATTTAAATCTAATATGTTCCGTACCCTCTGGTGGTAAAACACCGGTGTGTTTGACTTTGTTTTTGTTGTCTTTGTGTAGGTCTTTGTATGAAATAGGTCTTGCAGATAGAAAATAATCTCTTTGCAATTATTACTAATATACTAATACATTCCAGATGTGACACAGTAACAACAGATGGTCTCACAGCACAATCAGTCAATTCTTCAAAAGAAGAAAATTAAAACTTAACCTTAATGAAATAAACATAAAATCAAGGGCGAGGGTGGGCGGGGGGGGGGAAATCCTGCTACCTTTACAACCCGATTACACAATGGCTCTTTATGTCGAATGAAGCGTTTGCATTGACTGCAGCTCACTCAGGTGTTGCCTGTTTGGATTGTTTTTCCTCCATGTTAACATGGAGTCATCTGTGAGCAACAAATCTGCACACTCATCTGTTGGGGGGCAGGGGGGGGGTTAGTCCTGAACACAAGCAGCCAGAAGCTAGCGGTAGCCTCTTTGATCATCTTCCTGATGTGTGGTCACAGTGGATTCACTTCACTCTTTTTTTTTTTTTTGGCTCAATCAGGGGCCCTTGAGCGCAACGAGGTTCCAACTTTAGAAAACAAGAAGCCCCTCGCTCTGCAGAGGCACCACAGACATCCAATCAATGAGCAATCAGATTCCCTCTTATCTATTTGGCTCGGCTGGATGTCCCGTATCTCAGTAATGGTGTTTCTGTTAATTGCCTCCCTTCGTTTTCTGGCTGTATCCCCTTTCGTTTATGATCCCTATCTACAAATGAGGTCAGAAAGGCATATGGATCTTGTTTCCAGCCTAGCTTCTCTGAATCCTAACGGGGGAAAACAGCGCTGACTGTGTGTCTGGCGTGGCGTACAAAGCCGCTTCTTGATCAAGGCACTTGTTGTCACTCCTGTGTATTGATGTCACGGCCCCTGTCTATCCCCTAATCCTTCCTTACCATCCTTGTTTCAGCTCGGCTTCGCTCCTCTAGTCGTTTCTGAGAAACGCTCTATGTCAGCCAGAGAGAACAATGTTTTCCTGCAACGGTGAGATTTATTATGAGTCAGCTCCCTCTTGAGGATTCTATAATTTGCATATTCATTAAACGTTTGCATCTGATGCCCATCTTGTTAGAACTGGAAACGGTGTGATTTCTGAACAGCTCCAGGGCAAACCAGCCACCCAGTCTGAGAAACATGCAAACACAAAAAAATATGTATATACTGCAGACCACAAATTTGGTTAATCGCATTCTATACCATGACTAGTCTGGACCGAGTTGATCCAGAGAGATCACCCAGATCTGAACTGAGTGAAGACTTCAAACCTGCTACTGACACAGCATGACAAACATCTGAAAAAATTTAATCTGACAAATGAACTATTATGCAAATATCTGCCTTTGGAGATGGAGATCCATGTTGAGAAAAAGGTCAGCCGGGTCATCCTGAAGCATCTTTTGTTGCCTTCTCCCGAAAACCTCCAACCTCTTCTTTAAGCTCCTTTCAGTGTGAGAGGGTTGACTGTCATTTCTGTCAAGCTTCTCCTCATGCATAAGTAAACCCGTGCCGTCCTCTACCAGCCGTCCCTCGGGCCGGCACAAGGGAGCAGAAGGTCTAAGAGCATTCCTGCATGAAAACTTTCTTTTTTCTAACTTTGCCTTGATTTTACGCTCATTATGCCCCCTGCAGCTCTACCGATCCTGACCAAGAGACACCAGGCACCATTATCCTCAGTTTTCTCCCGATCATATTCATTAGCGGCAGAAAGAATAGACCCTCCGAAAAGGGACGTCTTACCCCGTTCCCCTAATACCCCTTTGTTATTCACGGGTACCCCAGCTGTTGTGCTGCTGCTGTCAAAGCAGCGGACCTTCTCTGTGATCTTCAACCTCCCTAATGATGCCCTCGAGGCACCAGTGCCAGAGGCCAGGTGTCAGGGTGAAAGGTCTCTCTGGATGGGACGAGCTCCTCGCCGCTGTGATGACTTCACCCACCTTCTTTGAAGCTAAACCCGCAAAGATTTGTCGTGGCTTAAGTTGGACTCGAGATTTGCCAGCGGAAATTTGCAGATGTTGAATTTACTTCCTGCATGAAAAGTTTTAACAATGGCACAGCGGGTTTAACGATTACAAGTCGACTTGGTAGAATACGTGTTTGAAACAAGTTATTAATGTTTGGAAAGTGAAATTTTGTCATGATTCTTAATCACACTTAAACACTCACGTAGAACCTGAATTAACCGCTCCAATCCGATCCTTAAGTGAAGCTGAAAATACAATTGGAAACTTCAGATACATTCAACCTCAGGAAAAAGAAAAAAAAATCTGGCAACAGAAATTAACCTACTGCAAAACTACTTTATTGAAACTCTAAGAAGCCTCTGGACATGATACAATACTGACCCCTTGTGGAGTTTTACTGAAACTTCACTTATTGAATGTGCTCATGAGCAACAAAACAGCCACTTATTGGCTGTGAATGACACCCAAAACATACTCAGTTAGCTCCTATTTATGCAAGTGTTTGGTTTTTTTTGCCCTTTTCTCCTGACATTTGAACAGTTTTTTTTCCCGGGTTTCCCGATCTTCTGCCTGGGTTGCTGTGAGCAACCTGAGTCCGGCCTGCTCTTTGAATGGATCCACGGGTCTGGTCCTCGGCGGGCCCAAACTACTTCTCAAAGAGTATTCTGGAGTTGTCGCAAGTCTGGAATCAGGAGCCTGACTGATCGCCCCGTGTGGGTCGGCGCTGTGAGACCCTGATATTGTCATGTTTTGACTGACAGTTCTTCCTAAAGCTGAAACACAGGTCTTGCTCTCCCTAGACCCGCCCTCGTGTATGTGTGACTGTGTTTGATTCTGGTTCTGTTTCGGGTCTTGCGGGTCAGGTAGCAGAGAACTCTGGGTTCCAGGAGGACCCCACGAGACTCGCGGCCTGCTGTTGCTCTCTGTGTTGACGCTCGCTTCATCCGTTCGTTGCTCCCTTTGGACGGCATTGAGCTTGAGGAAGACGGCGTCCTGCCTGAAAGGACGTGGAAGACCCCTACTCTTCATCAGTTTGTTTGTCGCCTTCTCGCTCTGAATAACCGACTGTTTTGCACAGACGTCTCTGGCTGCAAGGAGAAAGTTCCATTTAGGAACAACTCATCTGGAAGCCTGTTGGCACTATTTCTGATGCTGAGAAGTGCTTACCTTCTGCCTGGAAGTGAGAGCGGGGAAGCAGTTCAGTTATCTCCGGTTTCTTGAAGCTAGAGTCGTGGATCTTTTGGCAGGGCGAATCCACCTGTGCTTCGGTACCGGCCCCGACAGAAGCGAGGTGAAGCTGTCTGAGTGAAGCATCAGATTTGTCCGAAACGGCAGCATGGCCTCCCTTTGTTGAGTCTGCGTAATCCCAGAATACCTTGGCAAACTGGTAGTGCTTCACGCTGGATTTTGAGTTCACTAAAATACTACAAGGATTGGAATTAAAACATGGAAGAAGAAACGCGCTAAAATAAAAACCGAGCCATTCGTGAGAGTGAATCTGACTCACCAGTCTTCGTGGACGTGGACGGAACGTATTTGTCCTGTTTCAACCTCGGCTGTAATTTCTCTCAATAAACCTCCAGAGATGAAATTAAAAATGCGAATTTTCCCATCCGCACAGCCAGTAATGAGACGGAGGTAGATGAGGGTCAGATATTTGACCTCTCTGCAAGAAAAGTCAATAAAACAGCGGGAAAAGGTAAAGTAACACCTAACGATCAAAGGTATCTTACTCACTTTGGGTGGCTGAAGGTCATCAGACACTGTTTGGAATCACACGTGCTGCTCCAGGCCATGACCTGACCGCTACAGTCGCCGGACAACAAGTGCCACTGGTCAACGAACAGGCACTTCACTGAGCTCTTATGGGCATCTATCACCTTCAGGGAGGAAGATGGATGAAGGTTAAACGTGAATTAAATGTAAACTAGATGAAGAGCACATGCATGGATGCTCTCACCCTGATCAGCGACGAACTCTCCATGTCCCAGATTTTGACCGATCCCTTACTGCAGCTGCTATACACCATCATTTCGCTGATCTTCACACACTGGATGGGGTTGGGGTGTTTGAATTGGTATTCATCAAAATTCTTCCCCGTCTTTAGACACCACACTGTCAAAATACATACAAGTATTAGGAATATAAATCACTAACTCAATCAAAACCTATAGATTCTTTATATATATATATATATATATATATATATATATATATATATATATATATATATATATATATATATATAGTGCTATGAAAACATTTGGGCACCCTTGATAATATTCCATATCAGCAATTTCAGTTAAATATTTCATATAGCAGACAAACAGAGTGACATTTGAGAAGTGGAAAGAAGTTTATAGTATTTACAGAAAGTGTGCAATAATTATTTAAACAAAAGTAGGTGCATGATTTGGCCACTCTTGTTGTTTTATTGATTTGAATATTTATTGGAACACAGAATTTGTTTGGTCAGCTCATTGATCGTTGAGCGACATACACAGGTGAAGCCAATCATGAGGAAGACTATTTAAGGCGGCCAGTAACATTTCTCTTCTTTACTGCTTCTCTGGCAACGAGGGAGCCTCAAAACAACTGCCAAATGGCCTGAAAGCAAAAAGATTGTTGAATATCATAGTCCAGGGAAAGGGCATGAAAAGATAGCTCAGAGATTTCAGCTGTCAGTTTCCACTGTGGACAAATGGAATGATGTGTTGTGGACTGATGAAACTAAAGTTGAGTTATTTGGACATGAAAAGGGGGTGATATGCAAGGTGGATAAAGAAAACAGCATTCTAAAACAAACATGTGCTACACACAGTAAAATCTGATGGTGGTCCCATCATGCTGTGGAGGTGTGTCCAGTGCAGGTACTGGAAATCTTGTTAAAGTTTAAAGTCGCATGGATTCCAGTCGGTATCGGAAGATTCTTGCAAACAATGTTCAACAATCGGTGACAAAGTTGCGGTTGCGTTGGGGCTGGATACATCAACAAGACAACGACTCCATACACTACTCAAATTCTACTAAGGCATTCATTCAGAGCACAAGGTTCTGGAATGGCTATCTCAGTCCCCAGACCTGAATTTTATTGGAAATCTGTGGTGTGATTTAATGAAACCATCAAACCTGACTGAACTGGAGATGTTTTATTGAAGAAGTACGGCCAAAAATACCTTTATTATATTTAGAAATCAAGAATGAAACAAGTTCATGATGGAAATCATTCTAAACTTCATGAAAGATACCTGACCTTTTACGAGACAATCTTTTCCTCCAGAGACCAGTCTATCAGCATGGATGTCCAGGCAGCTGACAGTGGCGTTATGACCGTAGAACGCCATCAAGCATTCATCCGTCTTCAAATCCCAACATCTACAAAAGTGTATAATAAATAAAGTAGCAGCACATCGTCCACATACAGAACAACCTAAAGTCACGCCTCGCCCTCCTCACCTGAGGCTTGTGTCACAGCTGGCCGTTATCACCAGGCCTCTGTCCTGACAGAGCAGCACCGCCCGGATGCTGCCGGTGTGGCCCTTCATCACCGCAAACATTTTTGTGTGTGACCCCACATAAAACAGTTGCACCTTGCAGTCCTTGGAGCCAACGGCCATCAAAGAGCCGCCTCTGTAGTCCAACTCCCGATGAGGGTCAGTGCTGTAAAACACAACCTTGCTCACATCAGTCGCGCAATATAATGTGATCGATTCATTGTACGCAATATTTAAAGGAAGCTTAAAACACCAACTTGTTCAGCAGCACCCTTGTGAAATAAGCGCCGCAATAAACATTTCGCTCTTCCATTTGCACCATCTTGGTTTTGGCTTCGGCGTGACCATCTTCAAGCTGCGTATCCTGTGGAACCAATGAATGAATCCATATATTCTAAATCCACTGGTACAGCAGTGATGCTGGCAGAGGATTTTGGTTTATTGACCTTTTGGACACCAGATTGGATGTCTTCTTCCTCATCATCCTCGACTGGTACAGGGACTTCAACAATTCGGGCTTGAGTGGGATGCACTATTTTAACCCTTCTGGATCTCTGCAAGATAGCCGTTATTCTCATAAGCCAAAAGTGACAACTTTAATCACTGCACAAATCCTTCATGTTTAAACTTTTCTATGAATAAATCCCGTAAACACATGTCCTCACCGTCACCATTGACTTCATTTGCTGTTGAACTGTTTTCCGGAACTTGGTTTCCTCCATGGTTTCCTGTGTGAGGCGCTGCCAATACTGACAAACCTTCAGGCAGGATTTCAGCGCGGGCTCATTTAACAGACCTGACAAGAGACACATTATCGACAACAGTGGAATTTACCTTATTCTAACTTCATTTTACTCAGTTAAGGTTAGTTGGTTAGTGATAATATAATATTACTCTATTGCAGGTATATTTTCAGCCTACCTATAATGGTCTTTGACAGACTAACAGGCAGACAGGATATGAAGTCACGATATCGGCTGACCCCAGATACAGACTTTGAGGACCCTGGCACCACCATGAGAGCAGGGTCCTCTGAGTCTTCATCACTATCATGTTCCTGTTCAATGGCGCTGGTAACTGAAAGTGAATAGGATTCATTTACAATAAATTCAACTCCTAATAACCAACATATACAATAAAAAAAAAAGTGGATGGAAATTAATTATCTTTGTTACGTTCATTTAGTCATTCATTCATCTTCTTTCTATTTCCACACATGATAAACCATGTGTTCAACTATGTGGCTTTTACTGACCCCTAGTGGTGTCAATGGGTATTGCACATCAAGTCAAACACCTGTACTGTACTTTGATATTTTTTTACCTTTGCTTTGCAGCAAAGCTTGTTTTTGACTGACCAGAAGCACGTTGGTCAGATTAGCGACCATGCATAACAGTTCTAAATCACAGCGTGAGAGCAGATTGCAGATGTAGTGTGTTTTAATCCAGTTGGGACTGCTGTCAAACCAGTCCCACATCTCATTCGTGTCCACGCTGGGCGGATTCCCGTTCGGTTCTGAGTTGCGGGTGGGGTAATCTTGAGGGCGGATTGGTCTCTTCGACCTGGCGTAAGCAAATAGGGACCATGACGTTAAGCGCAGCGTAGTTTGGACGCTTTGGAGCACTCCGATATCCCTGCAACGTAAAATCAGCCCCAGGAGGAATCTCCTCTTGAATCCATCCGACACTTTCCACACCCGATGAGTGGAACCCGGTGATTTGCGGGAGAAGACACAAACTTGACAAATCCCGCACGCATTGACACAGGAGTTCATCTCACGGGCCGACACACTTCCGATCATCTTGAAGAACTTCAAGCTGTTTGCCTCTTTTTGTCTGCTTTGTTTCCGTGATCAGTATCAACAAACATCAAAGGGCTTTGTGGGTTACCGGGCAACGAATCCACGCGCCGGCGGAGCGGATGGGCGCGAATTCATGCGGCGAGTTTAACTAGCAAGTTAGCTTGCTAGTATTTAAATAGTCTCGGATCGATGATCGGTGATGATGTAAATTCCCCAGTTTGTGATCAATAAAGAAAATAAATTTGCAAAAAAGGAGGTGCGCCGCCCGGGAATCGAACCCGGGTCGCAAGAATGGGAATCTTGCATGATACCACTACACCAGCGGCGCCTCGTAGTAGTGGGAGATCATTTCGTTATTTGATCCAAATCCGTCTGCACTGTATTGTGGGTAATAAGTATGATTTGTTTTGGTGAAGATGATTTTTGGTAATTTAATGTGATAAAAACTGTAAACGACTGCAGTTGCATAGAAATCGCAATATGTAAACTACTGTACCACATTTAATTTGAAACAAATAAATCTCGACTTTTAATGCAGAAAGTCGGAGTCATTCTCTTCCGGGGACAGCGTCAGCGGTCACCAATAGTTTCCGGTTTATTGTTTAAGAAACACAAGCCTGTCTGGAATGGCAGCAAACTACTTTAAAACAAAAAGAGGATCGTTGCAATTGTGATTTGAGTGAGTAAAAAACTTACGAATGCATTACTAGACGTTTATAAAAGTACGTCAAAAATATTTTTCTGTACTCTAAAGCTAGCCTTTATCTTGCCTGAGCCTCTGGGGGTGTCCAGAGTTAGCGACACTAAGAATGTCTGCTAATGTCTGATTAGTCAGGAGAGCAAACTGGAACATTATTTTAACCTTATATGAGTTCTTTGTCACATTCATCGTCACGGAATCTGTTAGCTTGTGGAATCTGTAGCTGGACTGCATTAGCGAATAGCTTGACGTGCTACCGTTAGCTGTTATGTAATCAACACTGTATTGTGAGCAGCTTGATGGTGACGTTTCCAGCGGCGGAGCCTGCATTCATGTCGGGCAGGAGCGACGGGTTGGAGTGGGTTGAGACAACCGAGGAGGTTGTTATCACAGAGGAGTGTCTTACTCCAGAAAACACTGCGGGTTTGTGTCTTTATTACTTTGTGCTAGGGTTTGACACTTAAATCGAGGCAATCTATGAGCTTCTAAAAAAATGTTCTTTCACTTAGAACCCGTGGAAACGCCAATCCAGAGGTTACTGGACACTGTGGACAACACAGACTCAAATGATGGCTTTGGTAAACAAGAAATCCAGCTGACCACATCATTTTTCACTTTAATATGAGAAAACCAAACCCCACAGGTTAATTCCAGAAAGTTTTATTCCAATAACCATTTTGTGCCCTTTTTAAATTCCTCAGATTGTGACGAGTGTCTGACACTATTCCAGGACCAGAGTGATCTGGATAACAGTAACGGCCCATCTTTTATTCTCGACTTTCCTACAATCATGGGCGATCCCCAAAGGGCGCTCCTCACCCTCCCGTACGGGCTGGTGATAGGCAGATCAAGTATTCCCAGCGCAGGTGTTGGTGTCATAAATCATGGATCTATTGTGCCTCTGGGAATGCATTTTGGACCGTATGAAGGAGAAGTGACATCAATGGAAAACTCCATAACCAGTAACTTCTCCTGGGAGGTTAGCTTGACGTTTTGATATTTTAAATTGAATCCGATTTCTTTACTTCTGCAAATATTTCTTAGGATGTTTCGTTTTGAATATTTAATCTTGAATGTATTTTAATTTGTTTTCCAGATTTGCAAAGGAAAAGATGAGTATGAGTACATTGATGCTGCCAGAGAAACACACTCAAACTGGATGAGGTATCCTTCCATGCTTTGCTGTTGTTAAACCTTGGAACCTGCACCGTTTCGATTGCTTATTACTGTGTTTTCTCACATAGATACATCAACTGTGCTCGTAACAAAGAGGAGACAAATTTGCTGGCAGTCCAGTACAAAGACAGCATCCTGTTTCACTGCTGTCGCTCCATACAGCCTGGAGATGAGCTCATGGTATGGCCCAGCAACAAACTTCTCTCTCACTTCAGTGAAACTTGGGCCCAGGTGTGGCTGATGAAACTGAAAGCTGCAGGTATCTATCACGTAACTGAAGAAAGAAATGATCTTTTCTGGCTTTTTCCTCTTCTTTTACATTTTTCTCTTCTAAATCACAGAGACTAACACAACGGCGACATCTCCGGTCTTCACATGCTCCCACTGTCCCCTGTCCTTCACGACGGAGTCCTTCCTCCAGCGACATAGAGACTGTTTCCACGTACAGCCTGATGCCAACAGCACAGTGCTAACCGCTGAATCGGTAGAACCAGCTTGTGTCCCTGAATCGGTTGACTCTGCAGAATCTGTGGTGGTTTTATCCATCGATCTGGTCGAGTCCAACACATGCGGTGATTGCGGGAAGGTTTTCAAGCAAATACCTCACCTTAAGAGGCACAAGCTCTGCGTCCACGCCAACAAGCGGCCCTACTGCTGTCCTCAATGCAGGCGGAGCTTCAGCCAGGCATCGGGATTAATCAGACACCAGCGAGTTCACAGAAAGCAGGCTGTGATAAAAGACACAGAAATTGTTACTATAGAGACTTCAATCCTTGATGAGGAGGAGAGTTTGACCCTGAGTTCAGAACCCGGCGCTGTAACAGAGGAGATGAAGGATACGAATGGAAGCGAGATGCCAGACGAAGCTGTGGATGTGAGCGGAACAGAGTGCGTAGCATCCCAAGACAGTCGCTCAGAATCGAGTAAGAGCGTCACGAATGAGTCCCTCAAACAGCATGAGGTGACTGTCCGGGAAATTTTGCGTCCGTACGTCTGCAGCGTGTGCCAGAGGACCTTCAGGCAGTACTGCGATCTGTCCAGACATCTGCCGTGTCACCAGAAGGGAAGCAGAGCAGAAACGAGAAAGAATCCGACTCCTGATGAATCGACCGTCAGGCCGTTCAGCTGTGCTGACTGTTCACTCGCTTTTTCATCCGTGGACCACCTTCAGCAGCACGTAGGTGAGCATCACTCAGAGGAATCAGTGGTGGAGAATCAAGATGATGCTCCAGCGCCCGCCGGGGACGATCAGATCCAGGATCCAGACTTTATTCCACACCCCTCGGTGGCCAAAACTCTTCAAAATCAACCGTCACCCAGGCCGCAGCGACTTGGAGCGAGATCTAAAATATCCGCCATCACTAAACTCATAGCTCCCAAACGAAGGGCAGCCGTGTGCAAGAAGCCGTTAACCAGCGCCGCCCAGACTGAGACGAGCTCCACTGAGCCACAAGCACCTGTTAGCAAAACCGTTAAGTTAACGAAATATAAGTGGTTTAGCTGCAATCGCTGCAAACGTACATACGCCAACCCGGATGAGCTCAAAGTGCACAAGTGCGCTCTGAAACAACACAAGTGCGGTCAGTGCGGGATGACCTTCAACAAGTCGGGCTTCCTGAAGAGACATGAGCAGACGGCGCACGTCGGCGCAAAGTCGTACGGCTGCGACGGCTGCGCCAAAGCCTTCAGCACGTCGGCCAAACTCAAACGCCATCAGAAGAACGCCACGTGTCGGAAGCACCAGTGCACGTCCGAGCTCTTCTCCTGCTCCTTCTGTCAGTTTTCATTCACCATGAAGAACTACCTGATCAAGCACGTCAAGAGGCACCACCCCGTCGAGTACCTGTCCCACTGCGATTCCGACAGCTTCGTGGAGCAGCTGAAGGAGGAGGAGAAAGAGGAGAACGAATGTGTTTGCCCCCACTGCGAGAAGACCTTCACCAGTGCCAAATCCTTCAAATCCCACCCGTGTTTCCAGCAGGTGAAGGTTCTGTACTTGTGCACGGACTGCGGGAAGGGCTTCACCAACCACTACGGCCTCAAGCAGCATCAGCGCATCCACACGGGGGAGAAGCCCTACAGTTGCCCCCACTGCAGCAAAAGCTTCTCCTACACGGGACAGCTGAACGTCCACCTGCGGACTCACACCGGGGAGAAGCCGTACCTGTGCACCCACTGCGGGGAGAGCTTCCGCCAGTCGGGCGACCTGAAGAGACACGAGAGGAAGCACACGGGGGTGAGGCCCTACAACTGCCCCGAGTGTTGCAAAAGCTTCAGCCGCCTGCAGAGCCTCAAAGCCCACCAGATGCTCCACCTGGGACAGAGGATGTTTAAATGCACTCAGTGCGGGAAGAGCTTCTCCCGGAACTATCACCTCAGGAGACACCACCAGAAGATGCACCTGTAGTTTAAAAAAAAGAAAGAGCTTAAAATGTAACGTTTGAAGGTCTTGTTCATAGCTTTTTTTTTTTTTTTTCAAAATTGTATTTTTATGTGAAGAACTTTCAAAGTTTGATCATGTGGACGATGCAAAAGCGAATATTTCATTCATTCCATCTGCAATCAACAAAAAACAAAACAAAAGATAAACCGAACGCTGCGGTCAAACATTTCTCATATCACAAAAAAAATAAAAGACAAATTTCTCATCACTGTTGACCATTTATTCCACAAAACATACAATGCAAAGCATGTGCACTGTACAAACCTTAATATTATGAAAATACTCATAACCATGCCTGTTTTTTATAAGTAATCATAACTTTTGCTGTCATCCAGATCTACGTTTTATAATTTTTTTTTTATACATGACACAGTATAACTGTCTAATGAAACATTGCTTCTTGCTTTACGTTTGTCCTCATTAGCTCATATCTCCAATTTTGACTATATTATAAATATTAAGTGAAATAAAATGTCAGTTTTAGCTGAACGATACAAACATACTGGTAGGACAGTTCACTAAGTAGACTCAATTTTGTTTTTTCTCTTTACACTGTGCTGAAATTGAAACAGGTTGTAAACCCGGCAGTGTTTTCCTTGTGCTACACACAGCGGTGTCAAGTGCAGCTGCTGGTTAAGAGACACTAGCTTGTTAAAATCTGTTCGTATGCTGCTGGTAAACGGCTCCTTCGTCATCCAGGGTCCGATAAAAGTTTCTTATTATGAGTTTGTCCTAACAAACACCAGACACACAAGAGTCCTTAATAACATCCGTTTCGAAAAAGGAAAGAGTTTTGTTTATGTGGCACGAGAGTTTTTTTGGAGGCTTGTTCTGTGGTCCTGTTCTGAAGGAAAGAAGGGTTAAGAGTGGAGGTTTGAGCGCTCGCAGGAGAGTCCATGTGTAAATTAAAAATAAAAAAAAAACAGACTTCTGAAAGGTAGGCAGCAGGTGGTTCTCAAGGTTAAGTGACAAGACCCCTACGAAGGTTGGGTTACTGTTTGTACAATTTCTAAGACACATCGAACAATGTTCCCATTAATTCCTCCATTCCAGTGAAGTTCCTCCTCCTCCACCTCAGTGCAATCTCCGTCCAATTTTACACGTCTTCATCTCAAAATATACAGCATCCATCAATCTCATTAATTTTATATTATGTTAAATGTTATACACATATTCAAAATTTTTTATTTTTTTTTTACAAACAAAACTTGATTGTTAAACCACACATCATCACGTATGTACAAACTCAGAAAGAAAGAAGAAGGAAAAAAAAGAAAAACGACCACAAAACTAGGCAAAAGTAAAAAGGATTTTTTTTTTTTTTTTTTTGGCAAATAATTAAAAGCAACAGCCTGGTCTGTCACGAAACCACAGATTAAGGGATTAAATACTGACTTCTGGAGGAAAAAAAAAAGAACAGTACACACCTAGAGCTCAACGGTGTCTTTATGTATGAGGAAACCGCTCTTGGTGGAAATGCTAACAGAAAAACTTTTTTTTTTTAACCTTTATTTATCCAGGTGAATCCCATTGAGATTACAAATCTCTTTTGCAAGGGAGCCCTGGCCCTTGGTTAAAAAGGGTCGAGTGGCCAAAAATACAGAGCCTGTGGACACACACACACACACACACAGGATGCGACCAGAAAACAAGCTCAAGTTAGAGACGAGAAATGCCCTGCAGGTCGTTGCAAGAACAAGAACACTATCTTATGCTTTCTGAGATACAGTATGAAATGGACAAAAGGCTTTTATAAAGGTTCAGATTTCAGCTCCTCCACCCTGCACTCCAGGTCGGCCACCTGGAGAAGAGAGAACAGTTACGATAATAAGACGTTTGATTTATGCAAGCAAATTGGACATGAGTGGTAAAAAAAAACAGCCTCAAACTACATGCAAATTCTACTAAATCAAATCTTTTTTATGATTACAAGTTGGAAACTGTTTCAAAGCTAATTATTTAAGGCGAAAAAACGGACAAACTGGTCATTTCAGAAAGTCTTGTGAGCTGATGTAACTACAGGAAGTTTCAATTTAGTGCTGCAGCTGAGAGAGATTAGAAAATTAAGAATTCCGACAGGTTGGGGTGGGTTTTTTTGGCACAGCATGTCATTTTCTCTGATTTTCTGCTCCACAAATCCCCTTAGTAGAACAATTACATGCCATGTGAGCCTAAAACCAGTCAACGGACAGATTAACGAAATGAATTTAAGGTTTAAAAAGCGTTCTGCAACATCAGAACTTTTCTGAAAAAGAGATTTTCTTTATGAAGAAAACAAATCCGTGGGAGGTAAAACCATTCGTCGTTACACACCTGCTCTTGAAGTTGTCCAGACTCCTCCTTCAGAATCGAGGCCTCAGCTCCAACTTGTGCACAACGCTGAGTCTCCTTCTTCAGGTACTCGATCTCCCTGTTGAAGACGCACATCGGCGTGTAAGAACATCGTTCGCTGACGCCGCTCGTTCCCCTCACGCCCCCCCCGTGACCTCACGCTTGTCTTACTTCTGCTGATACTCCTTGATCAGGCGTTTGGCTTTGCTGTACTTGCGCTCCAGCGCCTGATACTGCGACTGCGTCTCCTTCAGGTGTTCGTCCACCGCCTGGCACAGACTCTGAGCCTCCATCCAGTACCCTTCTAGCTTCTCCATACGCTCCTTGTTCTCCTGTAGGGTCTGCTCCAGCTGGGCTTTATCCATACGCCAGCGCTGCTTCTCCTGCTCCGCGTGGTGCAGCTGGGAGGATGCATGAAGCTCACGTGTCAATGAATGGACACCGAGGAACTATTATTTAATATAACTCTCAAGTATGACCTTAAATTAAAGAACTCACCTTTCTTTTCAGCTGTTGGATCTCAGCTTGGGTCACAGCGTGCTTTATTTGGAGCTTTATTGTGCAGAAAACAGAGTTTGAGCTCCATGTATTCCTATGAGGTCCATTTGAGACACGCAAGCTGTGATTAAAAACAGATCGTTTCTCACCTCCTTGTATTTATGGGCCAGTTTCTCGGGATCCGTCTCCAGAGGCGACATGTCCTCGTTCTCCGCCAAGTCAAACACCTCGATGGCGCTCGGATAAGGCGGACTGACTTCCTCATCCTCGTCCTCCTCCTCATCCGTGCCATATTCGCCACCCTGTAGGGATGAGATGAAGGTGATGAATTTCATCCAAATCAAACTTGTCTCTTTAATCTAACTTGTTTTGGAGGTTATGCTGGATTATTGGGAAGAATTATTATTTATGCACTATTTATTTTTGTTTTGAGCATCGCAATAAAATTCCATCTGCCTCGTAACATCAATAATGTCCCTTATTGATAGCAACACTCCAAATGGACACTAGAGGGCGCAAAACCTCCAGACAGCAGGCAACGCTCTCTTACACAACAATGCTTTTCAAGAACCACCCACCATCACTATAACAGGAGGGGTTGGTGGGGGGGGGGGGGCTTCCCGTCTGTTATTATAATTAAAGTACACACACTTTGAGCGCAAAGATTTTATGTAAACCAAAAACAGACACTAGAAGAGAAGCTGTCGTGATTTGTCCCAATTCAAAGGGGAGGATGATCCTAGAGGGGTCACTTCTGGTCGCCAAGGGGGTCAAGTTTAAAAATGCATTTAGAATTGTGCAACTGATGACAAATTTGTACAGTTTAACAGCCTGAATATTAATTCTCCAAAAACATGTGATCAAGCGTGTGTGCTTTTTCTACAAGGAGGGGAGGGGAGAGGAGAGAAATGATTAGTACGCATCCCCCCCCACCACCACATCTGCACTAAGCATGTGCAGATGCTGCACCACCGCGGATACAGGAATGGCAGATGAAGCAGTTTTTGCGCGTGACGACCGACCTCCTGCTCGTCCATGTACTGGTTGTAGCGCTGCTCCATCATCTCCCTCTGCCAGCGCTCCTGCTCAAGGGTCTGCTGGATGAGCTGGGCCACCTCGCTCTGCTCCCCAGGCTTCTCCCGGCCAATCACAAACCTGCGTTTCGATCAAAAAAAAAAAAAAAAAAAGAGCTAAAACAGAGCATGCTAAAAGAAGCTGAGCTCAAATTGTGCTTCATCAGATATGGAGATACAGAATAAATAATACATGATGGTCTGCTCCTGACCACTGAGGAGCAGAACGCACATCCCACAAAGACATGCCAACTGTTTTTCATGTATAATACACTACTTATACCCTCTTCAGTCGGTATAGTGAATGTATTAATATAGTAAGGAATGTGCTGGCTCTCGGATGATAGAAAGTGGCTTCCTGTTTAGAGCCGAACAAAGGCCGTCTCTATGGAGTCGACCTCTTCTGTGATTAAAATCAAACCCTCCGAGCTGCCTCTCCTTCAGCTTATTGTACAGTTCATTACAGAGACTATATGTTCCCTCAAGGAGGCTCACACATCTGTCCAATCACGTCCTGTTCATAAGCAGCAAGCAGAGAATTAGACAGTAAATCATAACGAAACCGCAGACGGCGACTTGAGCCTTTCAACGTCTTCAGCACAAACAGGTAATTAAATGTTCACAAACACACTTCCTACCCACGACTATTTGTCTGCTTGACGTTTTTCTCATGAATAGACCGGAGCTTGATTGCTGTCTGCCACCGACGTGAGCAGATCCATAATGCATGAGTTATCTATAGAGGTCTCTGATCTTCACAAGTCACACAACACTAACAATAACCCGACAGCGTTGACCACTAAACCCTGAATTATGAATGAGCCTCGATTGACAAAGGGAACACAAAGGGAACAGTCAGCTTCCCTAGCGCTTTGGCAAAAAAAAAAAAATTTAAATTCAAAAATAAAATAACATAAAATAATTAAACCAAGTGAAATGCAGTGAAATTAAACGAAATTTTAAAAAACTTTGCAATTTGATTGTTTATTATCTGATAAAAATTCTTTCTGTGGTTCTTTCTGCTAAACATGTTATAGTTTCCTGCATTTACCGTATCAGTTTAGCACATTAGCATGCTGACATTTGCTGATTAGCTTGAAACAAAAAGAACAACCCAACAGCAACACATCTGTGGCACTAGATAAAGTATGAGAGTATTATTCCTAACTGTCTGTTAGGGAACCATGAATTGGATTAATAATGGCCACATTTCCATCCACAGAGCTGCTCCTGTTACAACTAATAAACCCTAAACTGATGTGGTCAGATTTATGTTTCTTGATGTTAGGGCGGCGCTGCAGGAGCTGCAATGGAGACTTGAGTTTCCTCTTACTTGACAGTCCCTGAGGTGTTCCGCAGAACGGAGGCGGCAAAGTTCTGGGTGACTCCTACCAAACTGGTCCCGTCCACCTCCACGATCAGATCGTTCACCTGGATCCTGGGGGAGACAATTAAGTAGAGGAAGTGACGATTTACAGCTCATTTATAGTCTCCGTTCATTATCTTTACACTTAAGCCAGTATCGATTTATGAGCCCTGCTTCTTTGGCAGAAGAATATATTCGTGGTTGCCAAGAATCAGAAAGACCAGAGGTGAAATGAAGCATGCTGGAAGTGAAACTACAAACGCTGAGCTGAACTCAGGTTGACGTTCGGTCGACAAAACAAACGTCTCGTCGGCTTGAACGGACGTACCGGCCGTCCCTGTGCGCCGCTCCTCCGTCTGTGACCGTCTTCACGAAGATGCCCAGCTTCTCCAGGCCCATGTCGGCCCCCGCTCCCATCCCGATGATGCTGATGCCGAGTCCGTCGCCATCTGGAAATCAGATCAGTTAGTTCAATAATATTACACAGACGTGAACTTGAGACTCAAAGATTGCCGAATCAATCCAGAGAAATTTGTAAATTAGAAGAACTTTCTTATTTCTAAGCAGATTGCTCTATAATGCTTCTAGAGGTCAAAAAGGGAACTATTTTAGTTTATGTGACCAGAAAGTCAGGTCAAATCAATGATAGCACCCCGATTTCCCTCATGTGACGAGTCAGTGTATTAACATGATATGTTCTTCCCTTGATTCTTTGGAATCAATAACTAGAGCCTCTGTTTCCTCCAGACTAAATTAAAGCACAATCCACACAGCAGTTCATCATCTCTATAGAAACCTCCTTACATGCGCTGTCCTGCAGAACAAGCCGCCGGACATAATCCTAAATATAGACTTCTATAAATATTTTAATGCACCGTAATGCTGAAAGGATGTTGGAAATGTGGCTTTCCAGGAAGGGTTAGAAGTTAGGGCACCCTTTGCCTCATGGGAAAAAGGGATTGCTGGTTAAAAGAAGCTGGTGTTTTTGCAGAAATGTAAAAAAAAACACGTTCAAAGAAACGCATCGGACCATCAGTGGTTTGCTAATCGCACATATTTAAATTCATCCTTTCTTTATTGAACTTAATTCTGTAGCTACAGACGACCATTGACTCCAGAAACCTCAGATTTGTATAAATCGACTTCAAATCAAGTCAGAAGTTGTTTCTTCTTCCTGTTCGGTACCTTTCTCCAGCTCCACGGGGAACAGGTCCAGCCTCTCCACCCTCTTCTCCAACTCGTACTCGGCAGACGCCGCCATGGGGTCCACGTCTTCGTTGCGTCTGTCATAGTCCTCGTTGGGGTAGGTGGCAAACACCTGCAGGAGGGGGGAAGAAAGAGCCACTTAGTTTAGCAAAAAACCTCTAGCAGCTGTGATCTTTTTTGAAAATAAAAATAAATGCCTGTCATCACCTGTGAAGGTCATTAAACTCACATATTTAAACCTGTTGGATCCATTCTGCTCTTTAAGAATAAGATTATTTCATTAAGTTCTTCGAGTTTTGTAGCTTTGCTGTTAAACTAAGACAACCTCGTCCAAACTGCACCTGAAACTGACAGCAGCATCAATTTTTTTTTTTTTTCACATAACTCTCAGCGAATCGGCGAGGATAACAGAAAACGTCAATGTTTTTCCTTTAAATAACCTTTCCGAGACGATCTCTGCTGGGTTTTGCGTGGCACCAAAAGGTCTGTCAGCGTGAGCCCCGCGGCAACGTGTCTCCTTGGGTTCTCTGCAACTCAAGGTCTGAGTATTTTTAGACCTCTTTCTGTTCTTTGCAGCAAAAGGTATGACTGTTTAGTTCTTCCAACCAGTTGTTTTTGCTTCGATTCCAAATATAATTGCTACTAGAAACAGAAAAGACCGTACTTTTGGGATGCTTCCACAACTGGTAAATGTGTACGTCCACCAAAAGATGAAACACAGTAAAAGGAAAGCGATTATATAATTATATAGAAATGTGCACTGTGACCATTATTCTAGAATATTTTACATCCAGTATTAATTTTTTTAAACTATTTTTTATTATTTTATTATCATTATTTTTATTTTTTATTATTATTTATTATTTTTATTATAATTGTATTATCATTATTCTAGAATATTTTAAATCCAGTATTAATTACAGGCTATGCATTTCTTTAGGCTCATGCTAATGGATAAGACCGACTGAGACAATCTTTATGAAAAGTTACTGATCCTAATTTTAGTATTCAACCTCAGATTGCAGAGACACGTGGAGCTAACGAACCACCGCCGTTGGTGTACAGTTTGAACGCATCGACCGTTTCAGACGAGACGTCTTTGGCGTTTCCTCGAGGCCTCCGAGGCGCAACGCTAGGAAAAACCACAGAAGTTCCTCTCGTGAAGACAGAAGCCTCTGTTTCAACTTCCTACATTCACTCTGGTTTAACCAGCATGATGGTTTACATAACCACCTCCAGCATGCTAATGGAGGCCTTCTGCAGCTGCTGCTCCCAGGCCTCACACACACACACACACACACACACACACACACACACACACACACACACAAACAGTAAGCTGAATCTTTAAAAGCTTCACGTCAGTCTCTCCCGAGGTGATTATGCATGCACCACCATACTCTGCTCTGCTAGCAACGCTGATTCAGACCCTCAATCTTCTCCTCAAACACATTCTTTCATTATTCGGTTACATTTCAACACTTTTTTCTTTTTTTTTCTTGTTTCCTCTCCCTTCCAGTTCTCTTTCTCTGACATTTAGTTTGTCCTTCTGTGCGGCAAAGCGGAATCTCATCGCCTCATTACAAGCTTTCAATTACACGGGCCCCGTCGCCATGAAAACGCCAGAGCGAAGAGCCCGTCAGTTTTGACAGCACTTTTTGAAATGTAAACAGGCCCCTCCCTGCACAGACTTATTCAGCATCATTGTATTTTTCACGCACCGCTGGACGCCGTGCAGCTTTTAAGCTCTCGTCCGTGAGAAGAGGGCTTCGGCCTTCAGCCGTCAACTTCCACATTATAAAATATAAAGATATTATTAGTTGCTCCATTATCTAAACTGTAGATTTTGCTTACTCTGTGAATAGAGTGAATCGAATTGATCCTCTGCAGATGTCAGACAGCACAGGAGCAGCGCCCGAGTCTAATGGCTTTTGATTTAGGTTACCTTCGTATTTAGAGGGATTAGCAGATTGTGGATTACAGACACACACACACACACACACAAAAATACACTGTTTGCATCCTAAGTAACGGAGCATAAAAACGAGAAAACAGTGCATTCCCGCACGCCGACCATGATGCTCTCACGTGGCGCTGCTTCACCCCTTGAGTTTAAAGATCAAGAGGCCACAGCTGGTGTTTTTTTTTGTTTGTTTTTATGCACTGCCCTCGTTTCTATGCCTACGATGCTGCAGAAGATTGAATGTGACACTGGAAGAAAAAAACAAAGCGCGGTCTTTAATGAGGGTACAATCTTGCCCCTTATTGACGGATTTAGCATTTTCCCTTTCTTGAAGGTAGATTCTCATGTGCAATAATCCCTCATGCTGCAGACAGACGAATGGGATCCTGCATGATGCAATCCAATCTCTTTAAGTATATAAGTAGAGTGGTACAGTAGATGAACTCCTCAAACGGTGAGGTGCCTATCTTTAGAAGACAAACATCGGGATTAAAGGCGTGGGGTTGGGCAGGGCTGCAGGACGACGATGTTCCAGTTGTGGCAGATATAGTAGGTCAGAGGAGCTAACAGATGGCCAGGAAACTCCCTTCCTCCCTCCCTCTGCTGGGATGTCCTACAAAAAGCTCTGCGTGCAGCGAGATGGAGCTGCAAAGCCAGCCAGCATGTTGCGTCTCCAAACGGCACCCGCTCGGGACAGTAAATATAGTCCGCGGGCAAAAAAACTAGCATTTTACAGCGCAGTCATCGTGACCGAGGCGTGGTGAAATGATAGAACTGCTCTGCTTCCCTACAGGGTGGTTCCAGCTCCATGGCCCTCTGGCGACAATGCAATTGAGCAGCGCTGCGGTGGTTTAACTGGAAAGTCATTAAACAAGCCGTCTATACTCCCACTGACCACAGAAGCGGGTTGTCTGCTGACTCCCTCTGGACCGACTGGATTAAGCCAATCGGATGTGTGGAGGTGATGTCATTGGTTTGTCAAAAACCGAAATAGTTTCCTTTCCGTCCAAACGAATGCCGTTTTTTTTTTTTTTTGTATTACTCCTAAAGCCACCTTAAATTAGGGGCTAATCTTCATCCCAGATGTGAACCTCTCAAACAGAATAACAAATTAAATGGATGTAGTGGATTTGTCATTTGGCATGAGCGACTGTCCGTTTTGGCAGGCCAGACTCCGGGCCGACGGTCATGTTTGGGCTTAGCGTGACTCTGGGGAGGGATACAGCAACACGAGAATAAGGTCAGCGGCGGAGGATTGACCGGCACAACATGTGATGGGATGCAACCACGTAACTGTAAGATGATGTAGAAATTTGGTATATTTATATACATATATTGTCCAAAATCTACAATTACAATCGTTGAAATATCAAAATTCTGGGAGACCTTGCTGGTAGTCTGTGTGGTCCCTCCCATGACTCTAAATGAATTATTACAGTGTGTTGAGTCTAAGTAATGGACTGGTAGAGGATAACTTGACATACGGTGACGTATGGCCTCCACCAGGACAATCCCTCAGCGGCCGGTCTAGGCGGTCGAAAAGAGGATGCAAAGGCAGCGCTTTGGCCAATTCTATATTTCACGGTTTGAGAGATCATCCTTAAAAAAAGGCAAATCGTCCTCATATGTCACAATAATTGATGGTTGATGCATGCTACTTACAAAGTGCTTTACACTGGTAAAATATAACTGGATGGATCCTCATAAATACTCATGGAAGAAAAAAATGTTGACAAATAAAATAAACAATATATAAGAAATAAGGAGTAAAAATTTGCTGTAATTATTTGCCGTAATTAATCCAATGCTTTTTCCAAGTACTTTAAAAAAAATAACCAGACAAGAATTTCCAGAAATGGAAAATCTTTATTTTGTATTTATCTGGGATTCTGGAACAGCCAGCAGAGGGGATGATCTGACACTCAGGCCGAGGTTCACGGAGGAGCAGCTCAACGGTTTAACCGATAGCTAAACAATGAGTTGCTTTTAAAATGATCAGTAATGTCTAAAAATCAATGCTTAAACTTGTGGGTCCTTGATGAGATTCTAAAATCAGGCCGATATAATCTTGTCCTCTGAACTGTCAAACATCAACCAGCTACACTTTGCTCCCGCTGGAGGTGCGACATCGCTTTACGGCTCAGTCCTGAATGGATCTGGCTGCATTCTGGTCCTGTCAGAGAAAGTCAATGGACAACCAACACTACATTTCTGACAGAAGGGACATAAATCTGTTTCATCTGCATATATGAGTTAAATACATGGCAGCATGTCTGTACAGAACAGTTAAGGGCCGGGGATGGAGCCCTGAGGAACATCACGCGTCAGAGGGGGCATTACCCACGACTACAGAGAAGCTCACCCTGTAAATAGGACTTGAACCACTACAGATCAATATCCCTGATGCCTACCCACACTTTGAGTGGATAGGGCGATCCACTCTGACCAACGCCGAGCAATTACAACATAACACTGTTTGTGTTAATGACACGGCTCACAAGAAAATCATAGGTGTCCTTTGAGCAGCCTGGCAGGACTGTTGTTCAGAATTGCGTAGGTAGCAGAAACCAACGAGGACGTGTGTGTGTGTGTGTGTGTGTGTGTGTGTGTGTGTGTGTGTGTGTGTGTGTGTGTGTGTGTGTGTGTGTGTGTGTGTGTGTGTGTGTGTGTTTGGTGGTGGTGTATTTAAGTGTAAAATGAAGTTAAGTGTCTCCAGTGCATAAAAAAAAAATCCAATCTGGTTATTTCTGGTTTGGAGGGAACATGGCAGACACTCTGAGGACAGTATCTTCGTATCTACTTTCATTTTGAATGTTTCCTGCAATAATAAGAGTAAATAATTAAAAAGCACAACATGCCACGTGGGTGGGTTACATCATCAACTCCAAAATGTATACCAATTATAGAGCAAAGTCAAAACAAACAGGCTAAATACATAAATAAGATATGAGAAGAAGCTTCCTGCGTTTGACGGGGAGGCGGCTCTAGAAAAGCCTGTGACGATAACAATGCTGCTATTTTTACAAATGCTGGAAGACTGGTGACAAAGGGCGAAAGGGAGAAAAGAGAGTGAGAGAAGAAGCAGCAGACAAAGAGGTCTAGTCTGGTAGGTCTAGTAGGAGCAGTTCCTACCCGGAGCAGAAGTGCTATTTTTGGTGTCAGAAGACAGACAGACAGACAGACAGACAGACAGACAGACAGACAGAGAGGTGCACTTAGCAAGACAAAGAGATGTCCAACCACCGTTTTTTCCCAAATGCCGGATTGTTGCACAGACAGGAAATATGCACTGGGGAAAAGGGAACAAACTGACACTGTGATTTAAGCCGGCAGGCAGTTATACAGTCGCATGACATTTGTGCTGCATAATAACACCCCTCTCATTTGACCTCAACCCCCCCCCCCCCCCATCACCTCCTCTTTTACTCTCATCCCACCCCGGCATCGATCTACATAACAAAGGTTGCACTCATGTCGTGTGAAAGGACTCAACGGGGGGGGGGGGGGGGGTTATTCACCAATGATGGCATCAGGGTCACAACCAAATTTGGTCTTTTTGGTCCGAGCCGATGAATTATGTACTCTTTATCACATCGTACATGAGGCTTCCTCCTGCTTTTCATCTGTGTTCTCGTGAGGACAAAATAATGAAGTGAAATCCGATTGAATCTTCTTTCTTGCTGCGTTACAATCGCATGAAGGAGATATTAAATTGAGGCGTAATCTGCGCTGTGGTTGGTGGGATTTTAAGCTAGGCAAGCAATGGTGCAATCAATAATTCTTTCCACCTCTGAGTCATCTCCTGAACAATAAATTTAATCCCTCTATTAACTACTGGGTTGTTCGGTTTGTTAAATGACCCTCTTGTAATCTTAGCTGATAAGTAGCTGCGTTGGCGTGAACTACAATCACTTATCACAACGTGAATAAAAGTGTGATATACATGAGCTAGTTGAAACAAGACGAACAAAACATAGGCCCACGATGCCCCTGGTGGTCAGGAAGCCAATGGAACACCTTCCATTTGCAGCTGGAGCTTACTAAACATGCTATTCCACACCTACATTTGAATATTTACCACATTCACCCCAAACTTTCATGAGGTGGAGCAGACTCTCGCTCATCCCAGGGAGCAGAGTTGGCCTCCAGCTCCTTAGACGAGACACCGAACTCCAAACTACACCCAACGACGATTGCCGCGTGATGTGCAGCACCATCATAGTTAGCCGCTGACTCCTTTTTTAAGTCTTCCCTTTACAGGGCCACACACGATACATCAATTACCTCCTTATAGCAAAGTGTCTTAAAGATGGAGGTGTTCCTGTCGATAAAACACTCAGCCACAAGCGGAGGAGGGAGGGCTGGCTGGAACTCGGCTGGTGGCGATGCGGGGACAGGAGGCCTCGGGCTCTGAGATGAGAGAATGTGTTGAAGGCAGTCGGGAGCGTCTGCAAGCCTCACGACCTCAAGGCGACGCCGAGTAGAGAGACGGCGTTGGGGAGGATATGATGCTCCTCTCCTGATCATCACACCGTCCCCAGACACGTTAAATCAACACCACCGCCTCCTCATCCTCCTCTCTTTGTATCTCACTGGAGGAGAATACTGGCTCTTGTCTAACTTCCTGCCACATTCACACACACACACACACACACACACACACACACACACACACACACACACACACACACACACACTCAGCTCTCACCCAGCTCCTGCTACACTATTGGCCAGCCGGGGCCTGGAGTATCCACTTCTCTAAAAACAAGACCAATTATCTAGACCTTTTTCTTGTTCCTGTGCCAGCAGTTATTTAGAGAAGTGGCTCCCACTCCGTTACAGATGAGTATCTACACCAGAGCTCTTTCAATTAGGGGGGGATGTCGGCTGCACAGTAGGAATGCAGGACCATCCATTAGCAGCTGGCCACTGTGGAGGGAGGGTGTTGAAACAGGGTAGAATCAAAATGTCAGCATCTGACGACAGCAGAAGCTGCGTGAGTTGGTTCAAAAAGCTGACAGCGTCTGAACGGAACCGCCGAGATTTAAGGTCAACGTCCGAATGGGAAGAACGAGCCCACCACCGAAATATGGACGGCATTACCAATCAGGAACCTCATCCGATTGAAACAAGGCTCTGAGGGAACAGTCGGAGGGAGAGACAACATCTCACGTTACGCCTACGCCGGTTAACGCTGCATATTTTCTCACCTTGATGGGTTCGGTGCTGAAACGGATCTTCCTGGAAGGGGGTGGGTCCTCCTCCACGGGCAAACCAACGATCTCCATGCAGCTGGACACCGCCTCGTAGCGGTCATCCTCGTCTTCCTCCTCGTCCACCTGGCTCCCTCCGCCTCCTCCATCGTAGTCCTCCCCGACGGCGCTGTAGGTACTGATATCCACAGATTCCCGTCCCGACTGGTCGTCCCTGAGCGACCGGTCTTCCTCCCCCTCGCCGTCCTTCGCCGTGTCCTCTTCCTGTAGGCCATCACGCCCTTTGGGAGAGCTTTGCTTCTCAGTAGAAGTTTCTCCATTCTCCACAGAGATGTGGATGTCACCTTGCAGCGCTGTGCGGATCGGTTCTTTGGCCCCGGGGGGCCCCTCGGGTTCAAACTGAGCTTTTGCTTCGACGCCTGCATCTGAAACAGTCTTTTCTCTCTGCTCATTTGGCTCTTCAGCAATGAAACGTTCAGTAGTCGGGGCACATTGGCCAACGCTTTGGCTCACCCTTTCAGACGGGTGAGCCACCCTCCCCCTGGGGTCCCTGGGAGCCCCCTCTTGACCATTCTGATTGCTTATTTCATCCTCCTTGCCTGCAGCAAAGGCACAAACCCTCTTGGTGATTATTTTGGAGTTCAACACCCCCACCTTGGCGCTGACCCCTCTAGAAGGGAGCGGCGGGGTGGAGGAAAGGCGGTGCAGGTTGTTCCGGAGCTCGGCCGCGCGTTCGAACACGGCACTGAGCTGGCTGACCGTGGGGGACACGGCCTCGCTGGTGTCCAGGCTGTCCAAGGACTCGGTGCTGCCGTTGAATCGAGCCACCACGTCCAGCCTGCCATCCTGGAAGCTGGAGGCCTTGTCTGTCTTCAGTAGGACTCTTGTGGTGGCCAGCTTCTCCTGCTGCTGCCTCTCCTGCTGCTCAAAGATGCGCCGCGTCTCCTGCAGCTTGGAGTAGCTGGGAGAGGAGGCCCGCTGGTGCCCGTTCTCCGGTTTGACGTCGAACTTGTTGACGCGCTCGGACACGGTGGATCCCAGCTTGAGCAGCGCGCTGTGGTCCACGTTTTCATTCAGGCTCCCGGCTCTGGGGAGGGAGAGGCGCACCGATTTCTCCGCGTTCCTGGCCACTTCCTCTCCCTCTGCGTCGGCCGGGGATGTGGTCTGCATCTGCTGGAACATATTCTTGATACGGTGCACGTTGGAGCCGTACCTGCGCCCCCGGGGGCCTTCCTGCAGGTCCCCATTGGCAGCATTGTCTTTGACGGGCTTCAGGGCCTGCATCCCCGCCTCGTAAGCGTTCCTATGCGGGGATGGGCTTCTGAGCGTGGAGCCAGAGCCGGTGCTCTTGGATGTGGATTCGGTCTTCATCATGGTCGGTCAACGGATGCTCAGCGACGGCATGTCTCTCCGCCTCGGTAGGCGAATCTGTGTTATCCACCGGCTCCCGGATCCGGATCAGACTAGACCGGCAGATGGAGGAGAAACAAAAACAACAGATCGTGTTAAAGGCCTGCTTGCATCCGCTGCAATTTCTCATCCAATGCAACGGAGAAAGTGGGCACGATGCATCTGTCATTACCTCGCTTTTCAGCTACGACAATGTAACCCCGGTCCTCGCATGCGACCGCATCAGGCGTTAGACTGCGCGTAAAGAAGCGCCACGCTATAAAAAATACAAGAAAAAAAAGAAGAAGAAAAAAAAAAAAGCTGCGGATTTACCGCAGTTGACGATAGATTGCTTACGTTTAATCCCTTTTTACAGGCAGCATCATTTTGATCTCTTCATTCTGTGAGCTGCAGATTCCTGGTCCTCCTCTCAGAGGCAGGGTGCCGCTGCGTGGAGGAAGCGGCAGCCGGGTCATAGCGCCCGTCCGCGGTCTCTGCTTTAACGGCCATTCTGGGCATTTAATCCTAATTAATTATCCTCAAGGGAAACGTTTCAGGACGGTGTTATACAGTTTGTTTAAAATCTTTCCATCTCCAGCCCCAATGAAATCCCACAAGCCCGGTTTTCACAAGCTCCGTCATTCGGCAATAGATTAGTTTAAATGCATGACTTTTATTTATTGTCGTCTGCGAAATGTCAAAAGCGGTTTAATGTTCAGAGAATGAATCATCTCAGTCTGCTGACATCATATCTTTTCATTTATTCTGTCATTGAATTTGTGAATTCAATTTTTTTTTTTTAAAAAAAGCGATTGTTTGATTTGAGGCCAGTACGTAGCACGTTTTACGCACAGATCTGGCCCCAGGATGGAAAGAAAAAAACAGATTGTGACTGAGGAATAATGCTGAATCTGGATCTTTGTGTTAACACAGAAATAACATACTTTCACACACATAAAACCGGTGTTTACACCCATTCTAGTATTTCAACCGGATCAGCACTAGGACCCAGTTTTCACCTCCTTGACCAGTGAGACATCCGTTACTTGCAGGCCACATTGTTGCTTCCTGCATTCTGCATCTGTGCTGGTAGAAATATCACACACCGTCACTGATGGTGAACAAAGCATTTCCCTTTTCTGGTGGTGAGGTAGGAGCCGTTCACACCGTCTCAGGTTGGAAGGCTTCACGGGGGGGGGGGGGGGGGGTTGCCAGGTTTTATCTGAAGGCTTCACACACAAAGAAGGACGGGACAAGACTCCTCTTCTTCTCTTCCTTTGAACAACCAGCCTCCCAGCAGCTGAAGGTCCGGGGTGAAGGACAAAACTGAGAAGCTGAGGATGAAGCGCTGCCGTGCGTCACTTTTCAGCTGGGCAGCAGTGCCATCTAGCTTTTCCTCTAGAAAGGTTGTTAGTGGTGTCAACATGTGGGGTCATGGTGACAAAGCGACCTGCTGGACTCAGATACAAAATGATAAAAACATATTTATACTCTATTTAGTCATTCAAGATATTTATTCAAGTTAAAACACTGATTTATTCCAATTAGAGCTGGAGCATGTGTGCGCGTTCTTCACCAGAATGCGTTTATGTGGTGTGGGGATTAAAAAAATAAAATGCGTGAATGTCCATGGTTTATTTCACTCGTGTAGGGGTTGGGAGGGGTAAATCAGCCCTTGATTTCCTCCACTCCATTATAAATAGCATCCTGGATGTTTTTAGGTGAGGTAAAAATAGGACTGACCGAGCCCCCTCTCCTCTTGGCTCTGTCAATCACAGGCCGAACCAAGATGGCAGGTGACGGGAGCTGGTTGTTCTTCCTAACAGGCAAGTTTATTCCCAAAAGAGTTCACTTTAAAAGTCTGTGTGACTAAAGACACAGATTGGAGTGTGCTTTTATTTATAAGGACGCTCAAACCTGATGCGCAACATGACGCACGGTGTTTACTTTTTGATCCATCCTGATTTATTTGTTTGTTTATTTGGGGGGATGGGTTGGGGTGTTTCTCTGCTCTTCCACACAGTTTGTGTCGTGGCTTTTCTCGGCACGGACGCAGAGATGAAGTTCACCGTTCCCGTGGGGAAGTTCTTTACCTACGAGCTGATGAGGGAGACTTTCCAGAATGACTTTGAACCTTTGTCCAAACTCTACGGTGAGAGTCTGAGTCGTTTCAGTCAAATACGTTTAAGATCATCCACGACACTCCTTTTTTTGTGTGTTTTAAAGCTGGACGCTTGTACGACGACCCCATGACTTTTAAGTGCAACCTGCAGAATTTCCCAGACCTGCCCGAGTGGCTGCGTTTCACCCAAAGGCATCCTTATGATAACGGCTTCCTGTACGGCACGCCGACGTCACCGGGAAAGAGTATAATCGAGGTATCATTTGTTTCTGGCTTTATTTTACAGATTAAAGTCAGGTTGTCAGGTTTTGCTGTCAGAACCTGGGAGATAAAAGCTGGGCAGTATTAAAAATTCAACAGGAAAGGTCTTTGAAGAAGAGATGCGCTTCATCGGCTGCTCCATCAGGAACGTTCTCATCCAAACGTGTGATGTGATGGTGGCTGCGCGGTGAATTGGGTGAATGGGCTTTTCACTAACATCACGTTTTCATCACGGGACTGAAGTCTGAATCCCAACTTTGTGAATTAAGTGCAAAGCAAAAAAAAAAACCATGAAAAAACGAGTTAACCGGTTCTGAAATTGGACAAAATGCGGTAGAATTTACGCAATAACTCAAACTTGCCCTAAAGCAGTTCCAGTTGATATATTTGCTTATATACTATAGAAAATGTAAGAAATAAAGGAATTTATATACATGTTTAATGTTTTTATTCCAATTTGCCCCCTCCCCCGTGTTCCTTTTCCACCTGAAGACCTTGCACCTCTGAAACAATTCATCAGCTGCTTTCTCCGTTTGTCTCCACATTATATATAAATCAAGTTGCGCTCCTATAAATAAAACATCTTCACTGATCCTAGTGTCCTAAAGCATTCTGGGAAATGTATTGACAACTACTGACAACTAAATAATGATGGTGACCATCTCTCTCTCCTTTGACAGGTTTACGCCTTCAACAAACGGAGCTATGAGACGACCAGACAGATTCTGGTCATCAAGTCTGTCGCCGGTACGGATGAATTAACTGACTTTAGAAAGAAACAAGAGGAACGTGAAGGAAATGACTGACATGTTGATCATCACTGCTGTCATTCCCAGAGAAGACGCTGCCCTACCAAGCGGAATTCTTCATTAAACTGAGGGAGATTGAAAAAGTGCTGCCCCCTTCCGTCCAGGATGAGATCAAGCAGGACTTACAGAAGCTGTGGGACACGGAGGCCTTGGAGATAGTCAACATCACCAACGCCTTGGACCGAGGCGGCAGAGTCCCCCTCCCTCTGGCGGGACACTTCGAAGGGTAACTCGGAGAGATCTGTGCAGCCACGACTGCATCGGTTAAATTTGGAAATGACTGTGTTGAACGTCTGATTTGTGTCAGAGTCTACGTGAAGGTGGGGTCGGAGCAGTACTTCTCCGAGTGTCTCCTGACCATCCTGAATCCTGGGCATCAAAAGCAGTGCACAGCGGGGGCCAAAGTCAAGGTCCCCGGAGGATGCAACTTCTGCAGCATCCCTAGCAACTGCATCACCTGGTGCAAAACGGAGCTGGTGAGAGACCGGGGAGACACGCAGATGACCAATCAGAATTCATGTTACCTCAAAAACATCCATATTTATTGTGAGAGATTGATCCAAACCTCTAGTTGCTACAATCCCTGTTTTCTTTTCCGGTGCAGTTCGACCTGACGCAGCAGGAACCGTCCCCTCCGGCCCCCACGGTGGGCTCAGGGATTCTGGAGGGCGGAGAAGTCTATGACCCCCCCGAGTCTCCCCCAAGCAGGGATTTCTTCCCAGACTACATCGTGACGGTGATTGTACCCCTGATCATCGCCATCATTTTGTGTCTCCTGCTGGCTTACATCTTCTTTTGCAGACGAGAGGGACTGTAAGTATCTGTTATCAATAAGATGATCAATGAATTAATTCCACTGGATATAAAGGGTCAATTTCTGTTATATGTTGACCCGGATAAACTGATATTTCATTTTTTGTTATAGTGAGAAAAGAAATGCAAGAACAAACCAGTAAGTGCACAAGTGGATGCTGTTGGTGACTTTTTTATTCTCACAGACACACGATTTTAAATCATTTTCATAATTCTTTTTCATTGAATAATTCATTTATTGATTATCATGCAATACGTTGTCAAACCCTTGCGTCTGCAGGATTCAGCTCTATCACCATCACACCATCCATGGGAACACGGATGAGCTGAGGGACATGGCCGGGAACCGCGGCGTCCCCTCGCCTCTGTCCACACTGCCCATGTTCAACAGCCGAAGCGGGGAGGGGGCCCCGCCGCTGCAGTCCGACAGCCCCACAATCCCACTCATCCTGGCCCAGCAGTAAGGAGCTCGCTTGATCCCTCACATTTATTCACATTGAGGTCAGATGAGTGAATATTTTTGTTGTCCTCCTGTTTCCATAGCGATCCTTACAGTGACACGCTGCCCAGGTAAACCCACTCACGTGACATCCCGTGACACCTCAGACATTGTGCTCTATATTTAAGCTTTTATGTTCACTATTAGAATTTTAAAGTGATACTATATGTAACTGAATACAAAATACTTTCTTGGTGATGCTTTTATTTTGTTTGTTCTTACAGGAAGTAAGAGCAGCGATGGGTTTGGAAGGATGAGGTGTCACCGATAAGAGTGTCAGCATGCAATCAGCAATAAGTTTCCGGTTCTATTTTTGCAGTGAGGAAACTGATATGTGTCGTTTGTCAATTTGTCATTTGCCATTTTTGATTTTCTGTATTCCATATTTCGCTACTAATAAAATCATACATATTGATATCTGCCACATTTAGACTGTTTTTTTTTAATGCAAAATCTTTATATCTCTCTTTTAAAAATAATGGTTCAGTCCATTAGAGGTATGTAACTTTTTGGCTTCTGCTGTAAAGTCCAATTTCACCTTCGAAGTCGCTGTTGTTACACTAGACATCCAGCAGAGGTCGTTGTCTCTCCTGATGTGGGAGCGTTGAAGTCAGAGACTCATCTCCAGGATGAGGCCAACCTTCTCCAGCTTGAGTGATGAAAACATTAACATTTATTCTAGAGTTCTTACGGTTTGCGTTCAGGATTTCTGATCAGATTTGGAGACAGTTTAATTACTGGCTTTGTTTTCACTGCTGCTTAAGTGAAATGTACTCAGTGCAAACTGTTGTGGAACAGTTGATTCCCAGTCCTGTTTAAATTGTCAACACTAGAGCATGCATGGATCTCCTGAAGTCTCTGTAAACGTTAAATGCAATTTCAATGAATTTTTTTTTCCTCTCCCCCCTCCTGGTTTCACAACAGTTGCAAAACAGGACAGTGAAAACTCAGCCACTGAGTAGACCACTTCACATGCTTTATTTCAGCACCCAAAATAATTAAAAACATCTCAATTTATTATACATGTACAAAATAAGTACAGAATCTCTCTTTTAAACCATGAAAGTGGGTCTGCTTCAAATTCTTTCCTTTTTTTTAGAAACCCTTCGCGAAGACATCAACAAACAACATGAACAACAGGGTGGGAGATGTGTGCTCTTTCTGGTTTTTTTTAGTGAAGAGGTTTCCCACAGGGGTTAACAGACAGAAGGATCAACACTGAACACACGGGCAGGGAAATGATATTGAACCAGAATCACTTGCTTCAATCTATAAAGACATGATTGCATGCATTACATCTGCAGTGATCACCTTTTCTGAGGACGTGTCTCCTATCAAACCAACACTTAAGAAGAAAACAATTGCACTGCGAAGACAACAAGACAGTCAGTTTACTAGCACCAAGGTTTCTGCAGGCATTAGTGGCAATAATTACAGTATTACAGCGAATTTCCCCGCCAAACACAAATAATTGCGCCTCACTGGAATGTTAATAGCACCTTTTTTATTTAGTATAGACTCGTGTAAAAGATACCCTTTTCCTTCAAGAAAAAAAAAAAAACCCAAGGGTGACTTCTTGTCATGAGGTAGCCATCTACGTATTGCAAAGAAGGTAAGCGCTTTCGTCTTGCTGGTCTTATCTGAGCAACGTTTTTATTTATGAATTTAGAACAAGAAGACACTTCACACTTTTTACAATTTATTTAACACCAGGAAAATGGTACATATCATTTGTTGTTTTCAATGTCCTTCCGCAGTGGCAGCAAATGGCAAAAGTCACCTGTGTTTCATTGTGTGTGCGGATCTTTTCTCTTTTCTCAATCTCCATGGGGAAATTTTACACAAGTATATATTATTTTCTTGTTGCCAGTGGAAACAAATGATTCTTTTTAAAGTGTCCTTGCGGTTGGTTTTGGTTGAAGAAGCAGTCCCAAAAACTTCTCATGATTGTAAAAACATGAACACCGTCTTCAGTAGAGTGGTTTTTAAGCATGTGGACCAATGGCAGCCGAATGAGTTTTGAATGCATAGGAAAAAAAGGGTTTAGAGATGACTGCTAGAAAAAAAACAACAACGTCATGTCCATATTTCTTTGATTTTTACAAGAAGCAGACGGGGCCAACTTCGACGCCAAACTCCTGATCGGGTGCACCAACATCCATAGGAGCAAAGTCAATGATGGGCAGGCGGGTTGTTTTTGATGTCTTGTAGTCAATAACTGTCTTGCCCCATGTGCCAGTGTGTGACTATGGGGAGAAATAAAAAGGAGGAGACGTAAGATGTTGCTGAAAAGAATGAGGTTTTTTTTACCTGTAGGACAAACGGATGTAGAACTCACCGTGCAGCCATCCTCGCTGACGCTGTATGTGAAGCGGCTGTTGCCCTCGGCTCTGATCTCCACGTCGTTGGATCCCTGGAGAAGCAGGGCCTTCTTGAGGTTTCCGGAGGCTGAGTCCATGTAGGCAATGCTGTTCTTGCAGTGGTATGTGAGGTTCTGAGAGGCCTGGTTGGACATCAGGCGCATGAAGGTCATCTGGATGTTGACATCGTCGGCATCAGATCCTTCGCTGCCATACTGGAACTGCGTGGTGGGGAAGAGAGGGGAAGTGTGAATGGGCTTCACCGTGTTAGACTACAGTCTTTCAGGACACAAGGTTGAGTTCAGTTGATGCTGTTGAAGTCTGTTCTTACCTGGAATCCACCAGTCATGGACTCGCTGAACCAGACGTGCTTCTTGATGTTCTTGCTGCGGTACCAGTTCTGCATGGGGATGCTAGAATCTCTTGGGAAGACGCAAGTCTCGGCGGTCTCCATGTCGCAGTAGACTTTGATGGCATCCAGAGAAGATCCCTGGTTGGGATCAACCCAGTACATGCCTGTAGCAGAGGAACAAAATGGTTTTACAAGGTTGTACTTTATCTACATACATCATGACGGCTAAGATCTGCACTCACCGCTCTTCCACTCAGGGTGGCACATCCTCAGGTCACGGCACATGCGGGCTGGGCTCTTCTGGGTGCCGTCGGGGCTGCGGATCTTCTCGACCTTCTGAGTCAGGGTCTTGAGGGTGTTGTCGACCTCATTGTCGCGATCGCGGAGCATGGCGGGGTCGTCAGCGCGGTAGCCTCCACGGAGGGGATCGGGGGCCTTCTCCTGGATGGGCTGGCTGACAAAGTCGAATCCACCGCCGGGAGGTCCAGGTGGTCCAGCGGGTCCAGGAGGTCCGGGAGGACCCTATTAATGAGATACCAAATGTGTTGAGGGCACATTTGAAGCGTCTATAAGCACAAGTATTTGGTTAAAACAAACATTGGGGTGAAACGTACAGCAGGGCCCATCTCTCCGTTGCGACCGCGAGGTCCAGGAGGTCCAATTGGTCCAGGCATACCGTTCATGCCATCTTTACCTGGGGCACCGCTTGATCCAGAAGGTCCCTATGGAGGAAAATAACATGAGAGAAAGTAATTAGACAGACATACAATAGAAAATCAGAAAAATGTCACAATAAATCTAAGATTTGCTGCACCCTGTAAAGATGGTTCACTTACTCTAGGTCCAGCAGGTCCAGAGCTACCAGCAGGTCCTCTCTCTCCCACAGTACCCTAGAGAGATAGAGGGTGTGAATACTGAATATTGAACTTTCAGGAAAGGAGGTTTGAATAACCCATAAAGTTGAGAAAGAATAGTCTCACTGAAACCTGTAGACTTTTGCTGCTCGAAATGGGTACTTACAGCAGTTCCAGGCAGACCCTGCATGCCGGTGAATCCTCTGTGTCCCTTGTGGCCTCTATCTCCAGCCTCACCAGCCTCTCCTCTATCTCCCTTTGCACCAGCAGGGCCCTGAATTAAAGCAATTAAAAAAGAGGTCAATGTGTTGTTTTATACTACAACAGGAAACATAAGACTGGACAAGCGTGGTGATTTTCTGTTAAGTTGAACATACAGCAGGGCCACGGACACCAGCAGGACCAGCTGGGCCAGCAGGGCCGGCAGCACCCTGAAAGAAAATGAAATCACAATTAAATCAAATGTTAACTTTAGAGTGTAGAACCAGTTTTGATAAAAATCTTCAACAAGACCAAGGAGAATATGAAGGGTGCTCACAGAATCTCCGCGATCGCCAGTCTTGCCAGAGGGGCCGAAATGTCCGGGAGCTCCAGGAGCACCAGGGGGTCCGGGGGGTCCAGCCATGCCACTCTCACCACGGTCTCCCTATAGGTGCAAATCTCCAGTTAGATAAATCCAGGAGGCTAAAGTGAAACCATATCCCCTCTGTCCAGTGAAACATCGCAGAGGGACGAGTATTAGCACGTTATATGATTTTTGATGTTGTTACCTTGGGACCAGTAGCACCATCACGACCAGGAGCACCATCATGACCCTGTGATCCCTGTAGAGGTTGGCAGTATAGGAAAGAATTTTGGTGAAACAAGATCTTTGCTAGCACTAAAAAGTGCACCATTAATGAATGAAAGTTGATTGTACAGCGTATGAAAAACCACTAGTGAAGATTTCTACACTCGTACCTCACGACCAGCCTCTCCAGGGGCACCAGACAGTCCAGGGGGTCCAGCAGGTCCGGGAGGTCCACGCTCGCCAACAGGTCCACCAGGTCCCTGCTTTCCAGGCTCGCCCTGAAGAAAAATACGAGAGGTCAGGTCTCTGCTTAAAGGTGGAAGCTCTGAAGAAGTAAGTTTCTTGTCATGGATGCATCTCATTATCAGCTATTCTGTCTCAAAGGACAGGAAACAATAAACCTTGATGGAATCAAAATCTTTCACATATTCTTTGTGCACTTAGATTTGAGCCTGTTTAGCTTAACTCTACCTTTAGCTTAACTATCAGAATGAAGAATCATAGTGAGTACTCACGCTTGGTCCAGGCAGACCAGCTAAACCACGCTCACCACGCTGTCCAGGAAGACCTACAATACCACGGTTGCCAGCGATACCTTGAGGTCCGGGGGTACCACCGGGACCCTGGACAGAAAGACCAGCAAATGTTTAGGAAACACAAAATGGAAATACCTCACTGGGGTTTGTATTGAGACATTTTTGGTAAAACATGTGTAGCGAGCACTCACAGGGGCACCATCAGCACCAGGGGATCCCTTGTCTCCAGGGGGTCCTGCAGCTCCAGCGGGACCAGACTCGCCAGGGCGACCAGCAGCGCCGGATTCACCACGAGCTCCTCTTGCACCATCTTTGCCAACGGGTCCAACGGGTCCAGGTGGTCCACCAGCTCCCTGGGAACATGAACAGAAGTCGGTCAACTCAGCTCTGCTGAAGGTCATGATGGCCACAAGAATAAGGTTGCGTTGGGGTAGGGGAGTTGGTAAAACTCACAGCGGGGCCAGGGGGTCCAACTCTGCCAGCAGGTCCGGGGAAACCAGTAGCACCCTAATCAAGGACACAAAAGGAGAAACAAAAGAAGATTAGACTTAAATGAATTCTAACAGTATCCCTGATTTCATCATCATTAATGCAGAGTGTCATCGAAGTCAATACTTACAGGAGCTCCAGCGCCACCACGAGCACCCTTGGGTCCAGCAGGACCAGGAGCTCCCTGTTACAAAAAAACAGAAAAGAAATTTGAACTCTAATGTGGCACCAATAATGAAGTCGATGACTTTACCATTGGCAATGGTGGTATGTATCTCATGAAAGTCTACCTGAGGCCCAGCAGCTCCAACAGGTCCAGCAGATCCAGGACCACCAGCATCTCCCTTGGGTCCAGTGTTACCAGTCTCTCCCTTGGCACCGGGCTGACCATCAGCACCCTGAGGTTGGGGGACAACAGAGGGAAGAGATTTCCTGTTTTGCCCTTGAACTGGATTGCACCATAACAAAAAGCATCTAAATCTGTAGAAGTGTTGATTTAAAATACAAAATGAGAGATTCATACAGGAGGTCCAGCGAATCCAGCAGGTCCGGCGGGTCCAGCCTCTCCACGCTCACCCTGTTGCAATAATAAGAGAAGGTTAAGGGTCATCCACTCATAAAAAAAAAAAGTGTACCATGATGTTCTGCAAACAAGAGATTCAATAAATTAGTATACATTAGTTGTCAGGTGTGTGACATGAAAAGAACTTACAGGGGAACCGCGAGGTCCAGTAGGTCCTGAAGGGCCAACAGGGCCACCCTCACCCTAAAATCACAGAGGAAGGGGTCAGTGGGTCAGCAGGTCAGTTCATCAATGGTTTTAGTAACAGATTTTATGACCACAGAATCCTACCACAGAAACCAGTATTATTGTGATTATCATGATTATAATTATTATAGTTATTATTTTGCTCTATAAGATGTAGAGCAATTGCACAAGTGACCAGATATTTCTATAAAGTGTTTACAGTGTTGAAGAAAGCTCATGCCTGGTCTTACCTTCTCTCCCTGGGCGCCAGGAGGTCCGGGCACTCCAATAGCACCAGTCATACCGCGAGAACCGTCTTTTCCAGGACCGCCATCGCCTCCTTTAGGTCCAGCATCTCCCTGAAGACAGAAAGTTGGGTTTAGTTTAGGCGCTTGGATTTTCTGAACCAACCTTCAAAGGTTGAAATTGTTGGATAAGTTGAAGAGACAGGCTGATACTTACTCTCTCTCCCTTTGCACCCTGGAGACCGGAAGCTCCGCGCTCACCAGGCATTCCCTGCATACCAGGGGCTCCCTGACCACCGGGGGCGCCACCAGCACCGGGCTCTCCCTGGTCACACACAGAAACAGCAATATACACTTCAATAATAATAATAATAGATGACACTAATGATTAGAGGACACTAACGGACAATACAATACAGGTGCTGTGATTGTTTTTGGTGTTTTTAAAAAACCCCATCAATATTCTGTGTTTGGATGCAGTGAGAAACTCCAGCGGTTGTGCTGCAAGAAACTTTCAAACTGATGATTAAAAATGATGGAACAGAACAATTTGGAAAGGGTTTAGGGGTGAGGACAGGTTATTCTAGAGGATCCATCATCCTCCTTAAAGGTTCCAGTGGTCTCAATTTTAAATTCATACGGATATGGACTTTTGAAAGATAATTATTGCTCCCAGGAATCTTTTACAGTCTTGAATGCTTTAAGATCTCTCTTTTACAGTCTCAAGCTCAGATCTCTTTTTTTTAAAGGTTTGATCTGTGTGGTTTTAAATGTACCTGTTTGTGCTGGCACATTTGTAATTTTGTGTAAATTACATTGTTATTTATGAACCTACCTTGGGTCCATCGTTACCAGACGGGCCAGTAGCACCACGGGGTCCAGTTGGGCCAGCAACGCCAGGGGCGCCACGCTCACCAGGGAAACCTCTGTCGCCCTGAACAGGAAAAGCAACACATTGGTTTCAATGACGTTCAGCTGAATACCACTACAATGGTTTTTACCGTCGATGCCAGTTTTACTTACTCTGGGTCCATTTGGGCCGTTGGGTCCAACCTCACCAGGAGCACCCTGAACAGTGGAGGAAGAAAAAAGAACTGTGTCATGACGATTTGACGACAACACATCAAGTATGCCTCAGCAAAGTCAGGCAGAAACTGGTTACAATACATCAAATAGGATTTCCGTGTTTCATACCTGCTCACCAGGCTTGCCAGTCTCACCAGTAGCACCTTGGGGTCCAGGAAGACCCTGCACAAGAGAGAAGCACAGGAATTTATTATCAGTTCATAATTACATAGTTCCGTCGCCTGGAAAGGGGCGACAATCTCAAAACATACCTGGAATCCAGGAGGTCCAGCGGGTCCCTGCTCTCCCTTCTCACCAGCAGGTCCCTAAAGAGAAAGAATATATTAACTTAACACTATAGTTTAATACACATCTATGCAACTAAATACTGGTGACAGCTGTGGTCATATAATAATGGTTACAGCAATACGTACAGCAGGGCCAGAGGATCCAGGAGCACCAACGTCACCATCTTTACCAGGAGCACCCTGTGAACAAATAGCCAGACTTGTTATTATCTGTTCTTATACTTTATTTGAAATATCTTTATTTAGATGGAGTTTAAATAAACCTATAGTACTTACAAGAGGGCCAGTAGCACCGCCGGGACCTTTCTCACCGGGCTTACCAGCATCACCCTGTGAAAAAACAGCAAGTTCCACTCACTGTCCAGATATTCTCACTCGTCTCTTGTCTGAGTCATGTTTTTTTCCAAACATGAACTATAAATTGAGTTGTGATGCAGGTTCTGATTGAGATACAGGTGAAATTTCAGAAGAAAATGACAGTTAACTCACAGATACGCCTTTGGGTCCAGGGAATCCCATAACTCCGGGCTGTCCTCTGGGTCCAGCGGGGCCGGGGGGTCCAGAGCGTCCATCTTGTCCAGGGGAACCCTAAAGATCAATAGAGGATGAGGGAATTGTGACAAAAAAAGCTTCTTATTGTCATTAAACATGCACATCTAAGCTATTATGATCAGAAACCATTGGTGGATCAGAACTTACAGCAGGTCCAGCTTTGCCGTCAGGGCCAGCGCTGCCGGGGCTACCGGTCACACCCTATGAGGGGATGGCCAAAGGTTCAATGAGTGCATTTCACAGGGCAATGAACATAAATATATTTAGTTCTGAAAGTACAACTTCTGGGGTGTCTCACCACAAAGGGAATGATGCACCTGATAATAGAAGTTACCTTAGATCCAGGTGCGCCAGGAGCGCCTGGGTTTCCTGCCTCACCAGTGGCACCCTGAGCTCCCACTGCACCGGGGGCACCACGCTCACCAGGGGCACCCTGCAACAGAAGAGAGAGTCAGGGGAAATTTCCACAACATAAAGTTTATGACCTAAATCTAAGCTCCCAACCTAGACTCAATGGGAAGATTCTTGAACTCACCTTTCCACCAGCAGCTCCATCACCACCAGGGAAACCACGAGCACCAGGGGCACCCTGATGGATAAAAAACCAAAACATGTCAGGAAGCATGGGTGCCATATTTTGATAATTTTATTTCATCTAACATCTATTGTTTAGAAGTTTGAAGTCCTGCAGTGCCGAATGTGAAAGTTTAGATAACATACACGCTCTCCAGTGGGTCCACGGGGTCCACCACCGCCAGGCTCTCCACGGGGTCCTCTCTTTCCTTCCTCACCAGCGGGGCCAGCAAGTCCCTGAACTCCAGCGGGGCCCTGGAAGAGAAATCAGGGTAATTAAAATCGTTTCATTTCCTAAAATCACACCGAATGTGATGTTGTAAGGAAAAAATATTCTGAGACTTACAGACTCTCCCTTGACACCAGGCTCTCCCTTAGGACCAGGAGCACCGTGGTCACCCTGTTGGGAAAAGGCAAACATTTTATTCAGGTTCCTGGGTCAAAAGAGCAATGTGTGCTCATCCCCAAACTGCAAAAGCTGCATTTTTAAAATCCTCTACTTACAGTGTTACCCTTGGGGCCGGGAGCACCAACGGGTCCCTGAGCGCCAGCAGGTCCACGAGCGCCGGGGAAACCAGGAGCACCAGCAATACCAGCAGCACCCTGTGGGACAGAGCATCACGGCGTCAGAAAAATCTGACATTTTGATGGATCCAAGTGGAATAAATAGGAACGATGAGAATGACACTCACAGTGGCACCCTTAGCACCGGGGGAACCATCAGATCCAGCGGGACCCTGGTGAGAGGAGAAGAGAATTTAATAATTAAAGTGGTTCAATTTGTCCTCGCAGTGTGAAAATTATTAATAAAAGTTCTGTTCCCACAGAAAATGACTGTTTCTACTCACAGCAGGTCCAGCGGGTCCAGCAGGTCCTGGGTTACCAGCCTCTCCACGGGCTCCCTGGGGTCCATCACCTCCACGGGCTCCCTGAGAGCCAGTCTCTCCCTGTGGAGGGAAGCAGCAATGTCTCAGAAATCTACAACTTAATATTGTCAAGTGTTTGCCGACAAACACCAAGATTGTTCTGGTCTTAAACAGGACTGGTTTCTTCTGCTATGATCTTTTTGTGGGACATAGTGTCCAGTTTGGGTCCAGACATTTTCCCTTTACACCACATTTGGTCATTGCTGACCTTGTAGACAGTATAAGTGATCCGCTATTGTGGAATTAGCATTCCACTGCTAAGAAGGCTAACATCTCCTGAGGTCACAGACTCTTTATGTCTAGACGGTTCATAGAAATGCTCCAGACGAACGAGACGACAACTCAAGCCAGTGAAAACAGTTTTCACTGCTTAGGTGAAGGACCTCTTCAAGTTAATAGAAGTTATTTCCAAATTTAGTGTATTATTAGCATACAAATTAATTTAATTAAGCTGTTTAACTAATAATAATAACTGTAGTACAATTTCCTCATCACCTGTTGCTTAGTTTCTTTTTCTTTTTTTTTCTGGACAGATTTGACCAAATTGAGGAAGACTAGAACTTAATACATTTCCTATACATTATATTTTATTAGTTTAAAGTACACAATATTGTTGTTTCAGTGTTTTGTCGAGTTTTAAGATTTATTTTTCATCTTAATATGAGTTTAAAAGGGGTTTTCATGTCAAGCATTAGATCTGATCTTTTTTAACTCATTGTAATGTGCTGACAGGATGGAATATTGTTGCATTCTAATTTAATTGATCCAAAAGGTCTCCTGGGATATATACCTTGGCACCAGCACCACCGGGGAATCCAGGGGCACCAGCAGGTCCTGTGGATCCCTAGAAATAAAGGACAAGATGTTAGAAGACCTCTGAGATGTCTAATCAATCAAATCTTATTGATCCAATGTTAAGTTAGGATAAATAACTTCACAAGTAGAAGACAAAAATGATGCTTACAGGGGGTCCGCCGGGGCCAGTGTTGCCATCGTTTCCACGAGCGCCCTGTGCAGGAGAGAGAGAGATGAGATGAAAGTCATGTTTTTGAGGAAGGTACACAAATGTCTTTTTTCACAAGCTTTATAGCTGAAATGATTAGACGAAGATCTGAAAGGCAGTTCTTACAGCGGGGCCGGAAGGTCCAGGGCGGCCTCTCTCACCAGGAAGACCACGAGCACCCTACACAAGGTAAAAAACACAAAAGAAAATAGACAAAGATTCATTAGGACTCCATAAATAAACTGCACTTTGTATTCTTGAACAAGGAGAGACTAAAGCGTTTTAATAGATCAATGCTATTATTAAAAATACAGAATTAGCACAACCAAGAAATTCACAGAGGCAAAAAAAAATCGTACCATTTGTCCAGGAACACCGTTGTCACCGGATGCACCAGGCTCTCCCTGTGGGCAAACAAGATAAAAATGAGCTCTAAGGCATTTTGTATTGGAATATTTTTACCCAACTGGTTCATTTTAAAGTGTTTCTTCCGTCTCCAGTGAGATGGCTGCTTTGGTAGGACATCCACATATCCTACCTTGGGGCCAGCAGGTCCAGCGTCTCCCTTGGCTCCATCCAGACCACTGAAACCCTGTGCGAGAAATCAATCGGGTGAGTCACCGCTCACTTCAACACCACAGCAGTTAAAAAATGGTGAGTTTGGTACTGAATGGGCCGTCAGACTCACTCTGTGTCCCTTGATGCCGGGGAGTCCAGAGGTTCCGGGGAATCCACGAGCTCCCTACAGAATAAAAGCACTTTAAAACTGAGGTACAAACAGGAAGTGGAACCTCTTTTCGACATTTACCTGAAATGACAGCACTCACCTGAGGGCCGGCGGAACCGCGCTCACCGGGGCGACCGGATTTGCCGGGCTCTCCCTGTTAAAAAAAAAAAACCACACAGTGTGGGTTATAACGCTTCATAGGCAGAGATTTATAACATGTATGAGAAGGTAAAAAAAACAACCTGTGGGAGCCTTGTTTTTAATCTGTCAAGAATATCACAAGAAGGACAATCATCAATAAATCACTCACATCATCTCCATTCTTTCCAGGGGGGCCAACTGGACCACGGGGACCCATGGGACCCTGCAAAAAGAAGATGAGTGTGTGAGGGATGTTCATCTCAATCTGGCATGTGTTGGGGAGGGGGGGGTCAGTGAAGGCAGCAGTTAAGGGGACTCAGGAAAACTAAGTGGCATCTTCTAAACCTGATTGTTGAGGTTTCTCATTCACACCTCCATGTGGACGGGACCGAAACCCTTAAACACATCATCTTCCTTCTCAAGAGAAACTTTTAATTTACTCACGGAAGCTCCGGGCTCGCCAGGCTCTCCAGATGGGCCGGTGAATCCCTGAGGACCCTGATGGACGACAGGAAGGAGAGAAAGATCAAGTCTCCGTAAAACTCTTCTTCTGGCTTAAGAATGCTATGTGGGAATGAAAATGTGACCAAAACATGGATACTTACAGAGGAGCCAGAGGGTCCAGGAGGACCACGGGGACCCATAGGACCCTGTAGATGAAGATGAGAGAAGGATGGTTACATTCAGACCTAAACAGGGAAATCTTTGAGCAGTTAGCAGTGAAGCTATGTGGAAAGAGGTTAAATCCTGGGTACCATTGGGCCGGGAACTGCTTGGCCGCCGCTAGCTTTGGAGTGGTCTACGTATCCCATTTGAGGAGAGAAGTTCTGTCAGGAGAGGAAAAAGATGTCAGTCTCTTCAAATGTCACAAATCACACCTAAAAATAACGCTTTTACATTTAAGTCAAACAGTTCACAAACCCTAACACGCATGAAGCTTCCATTGAGGACTCTGACTGATTAGACAGGACAGATTAATATTAGATACCCTGCATATATCCAGGAATTAATCCTGGGGGCTTGGAGGGAGTTATCTGCACTCCCAGAGGTGAATCAAACACGGAGGATAGTCTTTCTCTGGGGTAAAGCCTCGCCTCCTCAGCTTTTGTGTCAGAAATAATACCAACGCATATTTTTGACCTAGACTTCTACGGACTTTAAAGAATCCCATCGCCCCGACTCCCTGGATGTCGTTGCTCTGAGATACTTACTCCGCCAAGGCCAGGGGGGCCAGGGGGGCCGGGTGGGCCAGGGAGACCAGGCTCTCCATCAAATCCATCGTTGCCAGGAGGACCAGGAGGACCCTAGAGCAAAATCATGGAGACGCAGTGGGTCAGTTCATGACCACGTTTCCTCTCTTCATTTGTCAGAAGAAACTAGAACTAATAGACACTTAAACCACATTGATCATCCAATTATTTATATTGATAGATTAGCAAAGCAGACATGAAATGATCCTCTACTTCCTGTGAACACATGATCTGTTCAAATCCATTCATTCTGTTTTTATTTTCATGCACTTCACATAATCCTGCTTTAATGTTTCCCGTGGTACCGACTGATGATTATTCAAACCAATTTGCAACATGTGTGACCTTTGAACTTTTCATGCCACGTGACCTTGTGACCTTTAAATCAGAGGTCACGTGGGACAACTACATCAGAGCAGCTTCATCGGATTTTAAAATTATTTTAGGGACTGGATGAGCTGTGGGGTAACACCGATGTGTTTAATGACACGGCGAACAAATAAAATCAGAATCTATCACATGCAGTCAGGAAAAGATGGGTTATTTCTAATGAAAGGCTCCAGTCTAGTTTGACAATATCACATAGTGATAATAAACACAACATGGAGGCACTGACAAAAATGTTTTGAATGAAAAGAGAGAACTGGAACCTACCACATCTCCCTTGGGTCCAGTGTCTCCCTTTGATGGCTATGGATAAATGAAAACAGGGTTTTAGGCTGCAGCGTATCATCTATACACACACACACACACACACACACACACACACACACATAGACATGATGACAAACTAAACTGGGCTGAGCCACAAATGATGGTTTGGGTCCAAACCACTATAGTCTCACATAGGAATCAGTATCAAATAATGATAAAGGGGAAAGTACCTCGAAATCATCTGGAACCTGGGGTCCTACGGAACCAACACAGAAAAAGAAAACATGAACACGTCTGGAACAAACACGGCGGACACATTTAAAATTGAGGTCACACCTAACAAAGCACTTCGGCTACCTATGGTCCAGTTTGAGGGCAAACAAAGAACGAAATGCAGCATTTCTTTAAATGACTGAATCAAATCTGATTAATTTGATCCCAGATTTGAATCTATGGCAAAAAATAAAAATAAAAATGCTGTATTTCTTATACTGGGGTTATGTTTTTGCTCTTTTGCACCCGTCAGTGTCACTGCACATGGAGGCAAGTTGGGAAATGAAACATTCATCCCCAAAGAGCAGGTATAATCCACCGTTAAACGAATACATATGGAAAATGAGCAAAAGGTAAAATCCAAGGCGAGTTGAAATCCTCTGGGGGAAGCAGGCAGGCTTAGGGCCTGGGGTCCATTTGGGGCCGGTGAAGGTGAGGTGGGGGGCACTAGGTGGCGCCGTAAGGCTAATTAACCACAGAATGAAGGTGGAGTACCATCATCTATGCAGACAGGGCAGCACTCTCCATCTGGGATGATTGGGTCGGCACAGTCGGACGTGTCCTCGCAGATCACCTCGTCGCACATGATGGTGCCGCCGTCGCAGACGCAGATCTGGCAGGGCTCTGGTTTCCATACATCTTTGTCGTTGTACAACTGTCCATCTAATGTGCAGCTGCCAAATGTGCCTGAGGGGGGGGGGAAGGAAACCACGGTGAGTTTTTGAGAACATGATTGAGAAAATGTAATTAGTGACAAAAAGAAAAAAGACGGAATATAATAATATTTTGGAGTGTGGGAGATGATTGGATCACTGGTACCGCCTGACCACTTGAGGATCATACCGGAAACCAAGTGCGCACAGTTGAGTCAAATGGGAAGCAGTGAGGAAACTAGTTTTCTCTTTGGGAATTATTTTTACATCTGTGTCTGAGGGTTCCATCCCAGAGGAAGAAAGCCTTCTTCTGATCGGGTCCGGTGTGCAGGAGGTGGATGTGGATTAAGGACCGACACATGTAAGAATTTAGGAGTTGGTGCGCAACAGAGCGAATGAAGTCTAAGATCGGATGTAGAAATGAGATTTTAAAGGATTTTTCCTTTGAATTCGTGTAAAATAAAGTTACAGAAAGTTTAGGTTTTATTGTTTCAGGTTACCGGAGGTTCTGTTCGGCTTGGAGGTGGGAGGACCGTCGGTTTGCGAAAAAAAAAAAGGATGCAAGTTTCAACATCAACCGCTAAGCGGCGCTGTTAGCCCGTAAAACGAAATCTTCCGCACCCTAGTCTGTTTGGTGAGTAATTGAGGTCTACACTTTTTTTTTTGTAACTGTCGACGTCAGAGAACAGCGATTTTTCCATTGTTCTTGTTTTATATTAACAAATCCAGTTTTGCGCAGAAAAAAAAAAGGTTAAACTTCTGACTGATTCTCTAAGGACTTTAGCGCAAAAGTGAGCTCTTATCACGTCCTCCAATCAACTTTATCTGCGCACATTTTGGATGAGTCGATGATAAAGACGCAAAGAAAAGTAATCGAAATGCTCATACGTCTTCTTCTTTTTTTTTTTTTCTAAAACTAAACTGAAGTGCTTGTTTTATCAAATCAAGTTCAGAACTTTTTGATGCTGTCCTCCAACTCCTCCCTTGAATCCAGTGTCCTGTCATTTTGCGCATCAAGAGATTTTGCAGCTGCTCCCTTCCAGCGCCTTTACGCACGGCGAGCGTGTAAAGTGCAGGTCGGTGAGAGCAGCAAACAGTAAAGCAAAGTTCTATTAAATCCTATTTCGCTTCCAGATCTCCAACAAAAAAACGCCTGACTGTGTACAAACTGTCCCAATCTGCCCACCGGAGCGCAGTTATCCCTTAGAGGACGATCCGTTCCAGCCAACTGCTCAGCATCCTTACGAGCTCTCCTGGTGCCACAGTCCCCAAAAAACAACAATCAAATAAAAAAATAGTGATACTTACTATCATCCTCGCCTTGACTTCTGACCAAAAGTGCTGAAGCGCTGAGCAACAGCACTAACCGGATATCCACAAAGCTGAACATGTCTAAATATTAGACATGTAGATTCTTTGCGTCAGGGGGGGAATCCTCTTTTTTTGCTCCTCAGACACCACTCATACACGGTAGGGTCCGGTCTGTGCAGAACTCCAATCCAGACCCTAGCAGAAACTCCCTACTGCTTAAACAAATGAGTTAGTTTGCTTTTATATGCCTGAACATTTAGGGAGGTCCCGCACGGTTCGTGCATGTTCGAACCGGAGTCCCACCTTCATCGGGGGAGAGGGGGCCGTCTCTCTGAACGCATCAAACAAAGTTCACGTTTCAGCTCAGACGTGGATGATGAAGACGAGTCGTTCATTTGCGCCAAAGCCTCTCCAGCGTTCAGACGTCTTTTATTATCAGTCGCATCTCTCTGGACGTTTCCCACCTGGAGATCTCCAGCCGCGCTCTTCTGTCTTTTCTGCGTGAGACGTTAAATAATTTTTGATTGTGGATGATTTCATTAAAAGAACAAGCGCGCATCTTTTTTATTTTTTTATTTTTTGGGGGGGGATAGAACATGGGAACAGGGATTTTTTTTTTTAAATCAATTTTTTTTATTTCTAAGAGTTTCAATTTTTTTCCCTGTTAAACTGGAGCTTGTGTCTGCAGAAGGATGGCTTTCATGTCATTGCAGTTTACATGGAAATTTTCGCATGGAGAGCTAAACATGAAATGAGTTTCATTTATAGATTAGACAGTTCTTTGTGTCATAAATGCATTAAAACTCAAACATATGTTTTTATCCTGGGTCTGCACCTCCCGAGTCTACAAAGCACCTGCACCCAGTTTCACATCAACCTGCAGATTTCATGTAAGGGTGGTAAAATGTACCCAGTGACAGATCTGACATCTTTAAGGGGAGAAAAACTTCAAAAACATCACTAATGTCAGCATGTAGAATGAACTTTCTATTCCCCAGAGGGCTTCTTCTTATGGATTCACACAGATGCAGATTATTGATTAAAGTGATTTCATATCAGCAGTAATCCAGGGGGAAGATTTTTAATATCATGTCGAACGGGTTTGTGTTACAAACTCCACCTCATCCCAGGGAGGCATGGCCATCCCATGATGTGGGAGATGAGGAGGAGGAGGAGGAGAAAGTTTGGCAGCTCCACAAAGCAGTCTGGTTACACTGTGGACACGTTGCAGCTTTTACAACTACAGAAAGGCCCAACATGACCTTTTTGGGTTTTTTTTAATCCTTAAAAATGTTTCTATCAGTTGGAATCCCTGGAGAATATGAATATTTAGCATTCAGTTGTCATACATGTGTTAGATGGATGATCCGGTGGTAGAAGCATTCTATTAATGGTATAGGTAACGTTTTTTTCCTTATGAAATAAAATCAAAAGGGCTTCATTTTGGATTCGCATGATATTTCACACACATTCTGCAGATACTAACCCCCCAATATTCTTGATTTCTATCAGCAAATCCACAAATTAAATCCCTAAGAAGTTAAATATTTGAAGAAATGAATGTTAAAAAGATTTTATCTTCTTTAAATCCAACAAGTCAGAACATTACCTCCTAAGATTCTAGTTAATTATTATATTGGGAAAAAATCACAGAGGCACGTTCCCCTGAATTATCATGACTTACTGAAAAGCTGCTCAGAACTCATGTAAATATCTGAATTTGGATAATTTGGATGTTTATTGGGGCGCTTATTTTAATCAATCAGCCATTCTTCCTTTGCAATAAAGGCGTTTGGAACCAATTACAACTGGGTTTCACCTGAAAGGGAAATGAAGCAGTTTCCAAGGGAAACCTGTGATTCTTGTGATCTTCTTTGCACCAAGCAGGTATTTCTTGGCATCTATTTACAATCTGATATATAAATGCTTGAGCTAGACTTCAAAATACAACTCCCGTTTGAGTGACTGTATTTGTAAGCAAAAAAAAAAAAAAAAACGGAAGAGGGGATGACTGTTAAGAATGGAATCAAAATTGCAGAATCCCATTGTTTGTCTAAGAGGAAACCCTTGTGATAAAACCATTTCCTGAGCGCCGTCTCTGTGGTTTTAACTTTGAAAAGGCTCCAGTTTGGGCATCCCAGCAGCTCACCTGGTGGAGCACACACCAGATAAGTCTTTATCATGTCCGGATCGCTGCATTTCCTCCTTCCTTTCGATTCCCTCAGCATAATAATACCACTATGAGTTTTCTCCTGTTTCTTTTTGTGTAGTAAAACTGCATGGATGAATACAGGTTATCGGTCTTTTCTTTAGTGACTTTCCCTGAGTCGAAGCTCACAGGACAGCGTTAAAATAGAACTGGTAATTTTCTGGTGTTTGCAACTGCTGCAATCTATAATATAATTTTTTTTTTTTGTGGCAAGTCTCTCAGAGTTCAGACTGGCGGTTTGGGTGGAATCTATGAAAATGAGTTTCAAGGAGTTTCAGCTGCATTCAAATATCCAGACATTGTAGCTTGGAGCTACATGTTTTCATGCTAGTGGAGGAAATGCAGTATTTGGCATATTTTAGAAAAGGAACTGCAGGTTTCAGCCAAGAGAATCAGAGAGCATCGAGAACTTTCTGTGTTACAGAAACCCATGTCCTGTAAGCAGTGCATGCAAAAAAGAATTCCAGTCACCACGTTTTAGTGACATAGTGGATGAAATTCCAAGTTTGCTTTTGGCAGCTTGTAGCCTGGCAGCCTGGGATGTTACAGGTTGTAGGAAAATGTTTTTAGTGTGACACTGAAATGTTTTGGATGTCGCCATAAAAGGCGTTTATGAACACCTTTTCACAACTGGGGGGGTTGCATGTTTATTTGTAGGGCTTCATGAGGGCTTCAGTGGTGCAGCTCACCTGAAAGTGTCCCGCACGGTGCTTTAGCACTGAATCGATCCACTTTTGCCTGGGTGCGATCTGTTGATAATCACTTCATCTCATGTTTCAGTGAGGGCATCATTGCATTATTTAACATGAGGCAACACAGTAACTAAAGAAAAAAACCCAATCTATGCATTCCCCTGCAAGCCTCTGAGCCGTCGCCAGCAACACGTAGCACGTCCACGTGTTTCTACTTGTAGATCTCCGAGGCTTCGCTGCTCCAAACTCAGAGAAATCCAAACCCTCCCAGCCTCCCTCCCTCCCTCTCTCTCCCTGTTCTTCTTCTTTCTATCACCCAGTTTTCCAGAAGGCCTTCAGTCTTCCCCTTTTACTTTTCTTAATCTGTAATGCCGGCTTTGAATTTTGTCTCACTGGCGTTTCAAGATGAGGCCACTATTATTTGTCGTTAACCCTTTCTCTCTGTGGTGCTTTTAAATTGCATCCAATTACGGGTTTTAGCATTTCATGCTATGGTTTTCAAGAGATCCCATCGCAGACCCGCCTGTTTTGGATAAATGACAGGGTATGATGGGGAAAATTGTGCAGTATCACAATTAAAATGGCTGTTAAGAACTGTAATATCACTAAGTTTTATAACAGTTTTCCAAAAATCGCTTCACAGCATTTAACACTTAATGGTGTTTAAAAAAAAAGTTTTATACCATACAGGCAGAGTTTGTTCAGAAAACTCACAGGGGAACACATTTATTTATAACAACACAATGTAGAACAATAAAAATGAGATATTTTTACTCTTATATTTGCGAAAATGTCTTCCAGAACCACCTCAGCGATGCGTTCAGGGATCATCGTCCTTCACGTCGTCGCCCACTCCTTTCTCAGAGGTCTCACTGCATGGTTTTGCAGCATTGCTTTTCAGTCAGTTTAGTTGGGCTCCTTTTACACACAATGTTGTGGCAAAATGAGATGCATCCCACCCTGTCTGCATCTCTGCTGCAAATGGAGATCATTTAAAAAAATCAGCATTGAGGAGTTGTGATTTTGCACAACTCTAGTTTCTTTCATCGAATTTGTTAACTCTATTGTAGATTTATGATGTCATCATCATCATCATCATCATCATCATCATTATGAATCCTGACAGACTGGGCAGCTTGATGCTGCCGTCATACACGTACAGACAAGCACATAACTATGACTACAGCCGTTCCATATGTCAAAATCAGCCTTCCAGCTCCGGTCCAGACTCTGCAAGTTCATTTAAAGCCGTCGCATCGGTCGAAAAAGAAAAGGAAAAAAAAAAAGCTTCCACGCGGCATTATGGGTAAATACTCAATTACAGGGTGAATTCTGCAGCCCACTTCTGACTGTTGCTGCAGTTCAAGCCTAGTGTGAGCAGCAATCATCGTATAAAGACACAGCTTTTGTCTTTTGAGTCTCCAGGCTGAGGTTAGCGCTTGCTGGCTGAGCTCCAGTCTCACCACGACAGTAGTCATTTTCCTCCAGGACAGTCATTTTCCACTCCAGCAGACAATCGCCAGTTAGATCATGTGTGGATGTAAAGATGTATATATTCATAGAATATAAGCCTGGAGGTTGAGTTTTAAAAGTTAAATATCAGGTGTTAGCGTTACAGTTAATTTTCTGTCTTTGGAAATATCATTTTGCTAAATTGTCCCATCTTTGTATTTTTTTTTCTTTTTCTTTTCTTTCATCGTTCATGCAGGAATAGTTTGACATTTCTTCTCTTGTTGAGAGGTTGATGAGCATAAAAGCTGATAAAGTTACAGTCAAACAACTATTTTAGTTCTATTTCCAGTCTTTATGCCAAGATAAGCTAACGATTCCCTGCACATTATCATCAGGAGAGACAATGGAACGATGAAAAGATGGTTGTCTGCTGCAGCAGCGAGGCAAAAGAAATCTCCAAGTTTAGTCCAGATACTGGAGGTGGTGGCGGCGGCGGCCGATGACTTTGCAGAAACTGGGGAAGCTGCAGAAGCTGTTGAAATGAAGAGGTTTTGATGTGGTGATGGTGGCGGGTGGGGAAGATGTGAAACACGGTAACAGTGAACTATAACAGAAGCATGATGATTGGCTAACAGTCAAGAAGTGTCACCGAGACAATTCTACTATGTATATGAAATATGCTAATATGAAATTTTCCCTTTAAATTAAGTCAATGAGAAGTCGTGAGTTTCTCCTCCGACATTTTTTTTTTTGTAGCTAAGAATTTATCGACTTAAATAATAGAGGGGTAAAGGAAAACTCTTATTTAAAGCAAACTTATTGTCTCCCAGCAAATCGGGCCTCTCCTAAGCTCCGCCCATTCTGGCACATCACCACCCCCTTAGGGGCGTGGCAGAAAAATGATTAGGAAGCCAAAGCATGAGCACCCACATCTACCATCCTGCTCCTTCATTGGCTCAGTTCCAATGTGAATGAACGCTCAGATCCCAAAATATTGTTTACTCCACAAATCAGCACAGAACAGTTTTTGACGGGGGTGCGCTTCTTAGCTACTGAGCTAACTGTCGGAAAGAAAAAAATGGCCTTTGTGTTTCTGCAAAGGCCATTTTCCTCTTTCTCGGTGTGTTTTTTCTTTTTTTTGTGTTCCTGCATCTGGATTTCTCCACTGTCCCAGCCCCCATCCAGACTGCAGCGCTCCATCCCTCCCTCTGTTTCTCCCTGCCTGCCCCTCTTTCTCCCACCAGCTCAGACATCCAGTCAGACACACACAGAGCAAATGGAAAAAATGACTTGATCCTTCCCCGACTGTAGATAATGTGAGAGACTTCTGGATCCACTAACACAGGAAAAGTAGAGAGAGACGCAGAGAAAAGAGAGAGAGAGACGTTCATTTTTGGAGTTAGTTTGATCAAAGCTTTAATCTTTTTAGATTTGCAACTTCAGAAATTCTTATTATTTAAAACTTTATGAGAGATATGTTCAGAGATGATGGGTGCTATCCCTCCTTAGACGTTAGACCATGGTCATTGGTAGAAAACCCCCAGGTCTTATGAGGATCTGACATCCATGTTGGATTTCTATACGTTAGAAAGGCAATCTGAAGCCACCAAGATTAAAAAAAAAAAATCAGAGCCCTACAGTTCATGTGGGTGGAGTTTGTCACAAAAACCTGTTTTAATGGAAGAAGAATATTCCATCCCAATCATGTTTGGGTGGAATATTCTATTCTGGATTGGAGGCGTGAACAAAGGAGGAAAAAGTGACTCCTATGTCGCAAAATTAAACAGATTTTGAATCATCGGCTCCAAAGTGCTTTTAAACTGTGATGCGCTAACGTTTGTCCAAAGAGTTGCTTTGGTGTCCACATTTATAGTTTTCTTCCTGCGTCTCTCTGAATGCAGTTTCCAGTTGACCTCTCTTTCGGGTTGATTTGATGCCGGTCATTCCCAACATCTGGGAAAGTTAACCAACCTCGTACTTATATGCCAGGTTTCACTTTAGCTCCAGATTAGCACGTCACAATAAGAATAAGGTTGTTGTAAGATTCTTCATTTGCGGAGGAATACTTGCCATGCTTGATCATTTCTCCTCAGCTTTGACTTGATATTTTTGTCCATGGTTGGAGGCTAAAGTTTGACTATCACAGGGCATGTTTGGGGGGAAATGAGCTCAGAGATCCCGTCTGGAAATATCGTTACAGCCACCCCTCTGCAAGCCCTCATAAATACCGCCGGCCTGCAGAGGAGCTCACATATGAGGAGAAACGAGGGGGACACAGGAGGTGCAGCTGAATATAAGAGAAGAGAGACAAACTCAGAGACACAAAGAGAAAATGTAGGAGTATAAGTGGAGGCTGAAAATGAAAGTGACAATTTTAGCCTCAATATTTGGACAACAGACCCAACAATGAGGGAAAAAGACAAAATAGAAAGCAGGTAACCTCAAAACTCAGAGAGCCTGGAATTAGGAAAGCCAGTAACTATGCAGGGGGAAAAAAAAAATCCCATCTGTCGGATGAGTCATACTCTCCTCTCAGCAGCAGAAACAAAATGAACACCCTGGTTTTTACATTGCAGAAATAATAAGCAAAGGGATTTCTTTTCACTAGAAATGGTTGAATATATTCTTGACTTTTAGGTTTCAACATAACTGTACTAAACTTTATTAATTCAAATCAGCTAGTCGGGATAGTGTAGCCCAGGTATGTTCAGCTGAAACAATTGAGTTCACAAGCAGCCATGTTGTCAAAGCAGACGCTACAGACATTAGTCCAACCGGCTGTAAAGATTTCCAACTTCAGGATTTCATCTTGATGACAAAAGAAGCAAAGGCAGCGAGGCTCAGTGGACGAAATCCATCATGTGTCCATTTTTGTACGTTATATTCAGTTCCAGCAAACCTTAAAAAAACGATGTGAAAACAGAAGGAACCTCGAGGATCATTCTGTCACAAAAAGGCTTAATATCAATTCTAATTTCCCTCAATCTAAACTTGTTCCAAGTTGTTTTTTTATGTTTTGCACTGATTGATACAACAGCAGTGGTGGTGCGTTTGAGTCCAGTTGGATTTTATCAACCTCCCTCTATGCAAACAAAAGCCTCCTTCTTTGTTTCTAATATATTATATGTGTGTGTGTGTGTATATATATATATATATATATATATATATATATATACACACACATATAAGTTAAGACTTCACATATTTTATGGAAATAAAAATGCGAAGAGAATTTAATAATGTCCCACCTTTAATTCCGTAAATGTATCATTTCCTCACTATTTGCTTGACTGCCTGCAAATGTTGATCAAAATGTGTCAGGTAAACAAACAAACAAACAAACAAACAAACCAAACTGTCCTTAAACGCGCACTAGATAATTATTTTACTATACCCTTCCTTACGACCTCAGAACTGGATTCGCCAAATGTCCAAATGTGTCTTTCATGGAACTTGTATTTTACTTTGTGACAAATTCATGCTGGTTTTTTTTTTTAATTTTATTGTTTGTTTTTAAGTGAAAGACAAAATTCTTCTTCTCACATTCTGTGTCTTGTTTTTCTCAGCCCCCCCCCTGGGTCCTAGCTCTTGGCATTACATCATCACAGGACCCAAGGACTAAAAAAATACCTCTGAGATTAGACTTCTACGACTTCCTCCAGCACCGAGCAGGAAGCCACAGAAATGATGTTTGGAGGTGAGCGACACTCTGAGTGTTTGATTGTTTTATTTGTGTGGGCGTTATTACAGTCAAAGCGTTCGAACCAGTCAATCAAAGGAGATATGTTCACATTTTTCAGAGCCAGAGTAAAAGATGATGCAAATCTAAGTGCTGTTGTTCAGCATCAAACATCCTCTATCTACAGACGTACAGTTCAAACTTACAAAAGAACATTCCTAAAAAAAAACATTTAAATGAAGAAAAGTTAATAAATATTAAAAAAAATACAAAAATAAAGATTGTTGTGACCACATTAAATTTTTGCATATGATTTTTTTTTTGTACACTATTGTGTGTTTTTCTTTAAATCATTTTGAAATTATAGTACGGCCATTTATGTAGAACTCCATGATCATTTTCCACCTTTTCCTTTTTCATCATCCCACCTTGTTGGGGTTTTTTTTTTTATGAAAGGTTTTGGGAAGTGGGTCGTTGTCACCACTGAGCATGTGCAGAAGTTCCCCTCGGTGCTTTATTAGATCAGGCTTGCAAGTCCGGCCTGAAGTTTGCTGAATGCTTTAGAATGGTTGAGGAGAAAAAAGTGACCTCAATGGAGAAGAATGCAGTGTGGTCTGTTCTCCCTCCCCGAACATCCAGCAATGAGCAGAAATGACTTCTCCTAACCCGGTGCTTAGTGCAGGGAGTGTATACGACGTGGGGCTGTTTAAATAGCCACAGTCGCCGTCTTCTCCTCCACGCTCCTCTTCCACCCTTATTTTCACCTCCTCTTTTCACGGGGGCGGATGTGAGCGAAGTTGACACGTTTAAGGCTTTCTCTCTCCTGTTCTTCTGCAATTATTCTCACTTTGCGAAGAAAATCTTGTGTCGAAAACGGTACAACTGTTTGGTCGTTGGTGTTTGCAACAATCTTTACCCACAGCTGCACCCAGTTATACATTTCAGCAGGGAGGCGGTGGAGTTTAGTCTCAACTGAGGCTTTGAGGATCCAAGTAAACAGATTCAGATCAAACATGCTGATAGGAGCTTTTACTTCCTTTTTAATGCCTCGCCCTCCTTTTTTCTGATAGTGTGTAATTGCTCGCTGCAGTAGAAGTTATCCTCGTCGTACATTCTACAGTATTCTGACTGTTCCCTGCCAATTCTACAAAAAAACATTTCTTATTTCTCATTGTGGCATTAGAGTCTCTTTTATCTGCATGCATTGTTGGCCATCTTGAGATCCTACAATGGAGGCCTGAGGAGAAGAAACTGGATGCATGATGAGGTCTCCTGGTCCCGGCCACATGTTCAGAAATCCACTGCTGCTATTGCTGGAGGAGGAGGAGTTAAGATTTATGCTCGCCTCTTGTGTCACTCTGAAAATGCAGGAATAACAGCTTTCAGATGTGAGAGGAAGAATGGAGGATGGTGGTGGAGAAGTTGAGGGAGTTTGAGTTCAGAGTTCCAACAATACTCTATCCTAATAAAATTAATAATTAAAGTGTTTGCTTTCCCTGTGTTAGACCGAAATCTGGGATATCACGTAGATCGTAGGTTAAATTTCTTCCTGATGGGAAGTAGAAACAATGATGACAGCTTTAGCTGAAAGGATGAATGTGTTCTTAAAAAGTTGTTTTCATGCACTAACAAACAAAATAAAAGCTAAAGTTACAGACCTGAGAGGATGGAGGAGAAAAACAAGGATACATATGAATGCATTTTTATACTCATCCAATGTTTGTCAGGATTTTTATGGGACAGGCCTGCTTTGCTTCTAACAATTTCACTGTGTGGCTTCACGATGCGTTTTTGCTTGGCACAATGCTACGTGGAGCTAAATGCTAATGTCGGTATGTTAAAACACTTAAGAATTAAACAATATTAAAGAATAAGCATTCTCAATATTTGATAATGAGACCCACAACTAAATTACAGGCTCAGTATTGGACAATTCTAGGGAAGGCACTGAAACGTTTGCGCCGCAATGGGTAAAACTGAGCCCTTGTGAAATGCAATGCTTATTATTGTCCTTTAAATGTTAAGACTTTGTTGCTTTTTGCTTAGTCTTACAATGCACATCAATAGATTTTTTTTTTTTTAATTAAGTCATCATTCACAGAAACGCCAGCTGCTGCCATTTGCAACACTGCCTCCGACCTGGAGAAGTTATAATCTGAAGCTGGTTCGGGGACGCCTCCCTCCCCCCATTATTCCTCCTCAGGGACAGTAATGGCTGAAGCCATGCCCACTGAATGGCTGTACTGTCATTAAAGCCAACACGTGTAATTTTTGTTGTGCACCTGCACATGTTGCACCTGGGCTGTTGTTAAACCAGGTGAGCTGCTGGAACAGGAGCTGCATTGCACCTTGCAGTTCCGCATTTTAGTGCACCTGTTAAAATACATTATGCCAAGAGCAAAAAGTCAATTTTCGTCATTCAATTACTTTTCAAATGCTAACAGATGCTGATTTTTTAAATTTTTTTATTTTGACCCGGGAGAAACAGCTACCATAAAGCCCACTGCAGTGAGCAAGTTATAGATGAGTGGTAGCGAGCGAATATCACAGGCCCAGGCTTCCTGCATTGGACCCAGACTTGAGTTCACTATTCTCATCTTAAAATAAATGTTAAATTAGAGGGTTATAGAACGGAGAAGAGAAAAAAAAAGGCTGCTGGGCTTGGTCCTTGGCCTCGTACACTCAGCCACCCTGAATCTTTCTTTCCTGTCTCCTATTATTCCTGGTCTTCTGCCTGGATGAGTCAAGAGACGGAGACAGCCAAAGAAAAAGGGCTGCAAGAGGAAAGGAAAAGTGTGGAAGAGGAAGGTAGAGAAGGAGATAGTCAGACGTACAAAAGACAGAGGTGGAGGGAAAGATTCCCCGACTAGACTAGTTGACTTGTGCATTCCAAACAGTAAAGTCTGTGAAAAAGGAAGCAGGTTGTTCATTCTGATACCAAAGTACCTTCAGACATGCTTCATAGCTTTTAGCTCCTGAACCTCTTTCTTCATTGGGGGGCGAGAAAACAGTTTAGATACAGGAAGTTAAAAGAAGAGCAGCACCAGCGTGTCCGCCATCGATTGCAGTTCTACACGCAGGAAGTGCTCATGACATCGCCGAGCTTTTCTGTTAGCTGTAAGGAACGGAGACTCCCCAATGAACGGTCATAGAAAATCACAACTGGAATCTCAAGTTAGGATCCTAACCCGATCTAGAGGAACTGGAGGTCAAATGATGGGCTGGAAAACTGTTGTCTGCTTCTTCACATCAACACTTTATATTCCCTACAAAATTTGTATTGCAGAACCAGCCAACTTGGTCCTAAGTGCAATGGTGACCATGGTGCGTCACTTGTCTCCACAGTGATGCATGCTACCTGTTGACCCAGAGCCTCGGTCATTGATACTGGAATTATTTAGTTTACTAAAGTCTACCTTTTTATTTTCTCATCATTAAGCTTTTTTTTTTTTTTGCACAGAGACATTGTGGCCTCGTAGCCTCTATTACCCAGATGTTCAGGGGTACATACCCCAGCAAGTGAACACGGTAACAACAAACTTGCAGGTGCACCCCAAACAGAATGACGGATGTCATCCTGTTTCAGGTGCTGGATATGTTCTAACACAGACAGGAATCCTCCCAATATTCCCTTTTTTCCTCCCCTTCCACTGTCCGCTGACTAATTTCTTTTCCAGTCACATCCTTGTAAGATGTGCTTAATGGCAGAGCCGCAAATATTTCCCAGTGTGACAACGCCAGATGTTTTTGGATGCCGGTGCTGCAACCTGAGCGAACATTGTTCCTGCAACTGTGACTGATATTCAGTAAAACAGGTGCCTGATGAGGGATGTTCCTGCTCCTGGAAGGGAGTTCTTTTTAAGTGTGACTTTAATCTTTAAATGTATTTGGCAACCTGTGACATTGGCTCACAAATCAGCTTCTGCAAAGTTGCAGGTAAGCTATATTTAAGGTTCCTTGCAGCAGCAAGTTTGTATTTTAAAAAAAAGCCCGTTTGATTGGCTCACTGTTAATGAACTGGGAAGCTCAAGAGTTTATCAGCAACCCGGGGTGTTTTACAGGAGCTGTAGGCGCTCCTGTTGCTTAACTAGGAGACTGAAAGTAGTTTGGAGTCCTTGCAAATGTACAGTAAGGGGGGTGGCTAGGAGTCTAAAAGGTCTGCAGTGAGCACTAAGTAGAACTGCATTGTAAAGTTTTATGATAGCAGAAAATGACAAGCGTGAATTATTAGTTATCTCCATCGACGACTGAAAAAAAATGCTGCTTGTGTGAGGAATTTGTATAAGAGAGTCTTGTAAACACACTGAAATATTGAAATATTTTGTTATTTTGTCTATGTGTGTTTCAAAAAAATTGAAATTCAAATGATTAATGACGACGATGACCACAGCAGAGGTTGGGCGCCGTCTAGTTTTGTAAAACTGGATCAACTCTTCATGACAAGTTTGTTTAAACGTTCTATCGTTTCCAACGGTCTTATTTAGCTCTGTTTTGGTCTCTACCGGAGAAAATATCTCGCTCCTTAGCCGTTAAATTCTTCTTTATGTCCACCAGCTTGTTCCTTTCATGCTAAGATGCTAAAATGCTCTGGAGATGGTCTGCAGAAGCAAATGATGTAGAATCTATTGAATAGAATTCTTGTGTGCTTTGGTGGATTCTACCATGTTTTTAACAAGGCTTAAGGCTTAATACTGGCATCATTTACTACTCATGCAATGACTGATACAACAAGCACAATATGTTTGATTTTGTAATATTTAACAGACCGTCAGAGTATATAGTTGTGTGATTAAGCGATAAAGGAAATGCTTTGCTTTTAATTCTGCCGACTGGACCAAGCCGTGAACCGTCTTGCTGGAGACGGCCTCATCCTCCTCTCTGCTAATGAGTAGCACACGTCTCTTCAGTCGATGGCGACTCGACTGCATCAAGCACGTGAAGAGTGAAACGCCTTCTGTCGGCGAGCGAGAGAAACGCAATTTATGTGATGCTGGCAGCGGTTCGTCTCTATGGGGGGAAGGGAGCTGCGATTCGACTGGACAACGCCTCAGAGGCCCGATGCACATGATGGTGAGAATTTAGCTGAAATGAGCTCCACCTCGGCCCACATGAGGCTGCACAATCTGCACTTGAAGGTTCCACGTCAGAACTTCGGCGGCCTAAAAATCCAAACTTTAATGGCGAGTTTGGAACTCATTAATTGACAGTTTTCTGTTTTGCAAACACAAGCAGGAAAAGCATGAGCGTAGATCTGGGTTTGCTGCTAAAGTGAATCCAACGTTTTATGTTAGAACTTTTCGGCTCGGATTCAGACTTTTACGACTTCACGTCTCTCAGAAGACGCACAACTGACTGAATACTGACACACAAGGAGAGGAAGAGGACAGACACTCTGAGTCAGACCAGTTACAGATGGTAAAAAGAAACGGTCTCCACGTCACATGTTTAACTACAAGCAGCTCTGGTAGAAGGTTTGGGGTAAGTTAGGAGTGGGTGGGGGTAATGGATGCTCAGGCTCCAATTGGCTGCAGCTAGTTGCCCATATTTAGATTAGTGTCATGTCCCCTCCCTGGATTGTGTTCAGCTGTGCTCAGGAATGAAAGGCAAGATGTCTGGGTTTCTCTCTTTCTCCACATCACATCATGGAAACTCACCGATGGCTCCCTCACCGCCGCTAAAACACACCTTGCTCTGTCATTTGTCAGCGGCTTCACAACAGAACGCATTTACATGTTGGAGAAACCGGAGCCACAAATGTTGTGTTCTCCTTAGATCATGGAAATCATTAGATTAGAATGGAAATATGAGATCTTACTAATAATACTTTAGCTTAAAGTAGGTATGGTCTGCATGTGGCGGCCGTTGGCGACTGCTAGCCATTTGTTCAACCTCTGGTACTGTGTTCGCTACCCAAATCATCCTTTTTTTTTTTTTTCGTTTCTGTCCACGTTTGCAAGCAAAAGAGAAGAAGAAGAAGGGAAAAAAAGAAAAGAAAAAGGAGGCGTTCATCCTTGCTTGACATGAAGTTTCAACTTTTCATTTCCCAGGCCTGCCACATCAACAAAGGGAGTATACTTGGACCGAGAAGCAAAAGAGGAGGAACAAAAATGGGGTTGAGACAAAAATAAAAAAAAAATTTAAAAAAAATGTAAGGATCGACCACAGAGGAGAGAAAAGAGGGAGGGAGGAGGAGTTTGGTGATGCAGAAGCCTCTGAAACCAGTGACCTACACCTCATCGCTTTCCTTTAGCAACTGATGCTGCTACCAGTAAAACAAAGGCACTTGAGCTAATCATCAGATAACTTAAAAACACCTGGAAACTGGATCTGAATTTATAATTATTCAAATATACGGATGTCGGTTGTGTGAGGCTTGTTGCGTTTTCTGCTTAGCGCGTTGAATATCACAGCTCATTCCAAACAGACGGTCTTAATTTAAACACACTTCCTGACTAGGGAAAGAATTTAAAGGTTCAACAACAGAATTTAATCTACAGAAGTGCATTAAAATGCAACTCTGTGGTTAAGTTAATGCTAAGATGTGAGTTCTCATGGAAACCTAATGGTTGTACTTGACCTGGTAATGACTGACCACCCATATTTAGGACAGGATGCTTTGCCTACTGCCCCCCTTTGCACCTCCCTGACCGCCCTCAAGCTGCACATCCACCTGTGATAAAAACCCTCTTTAAAAATTCTACTATTACTAAATAGTGGGTGAAAAATCTAGCTGACAGAGATGGACCTCTGAGATTCAGGAGGATGTAAACCCCCGGCTCTCTGGACTCCTCTCGGCCCGCTGACTCTCCCTCAACATGTTCAGACAGTCAACAGCCTGCATTCCTTCTCTGAACGGTTTTCCTTGAGCTCAGCTTCTTATACAGACGCCATGTTGAACGCCGTCTGCTTCCCCTTTCCACCTGCGTTTTGAAGTAGAATTCAGTTTAATGTAAGCTTTTTGTTTCGTTGCTGCATGCGTCCCTTTAGGACGTTTCTGCTCTCGTCCTGCAGCGACAGGAGGAAAATAATTATTTAAGCGCCTCAAAGTTTGATCAATGCTCATGTTTTCCCTTTTTGTCTTCACCCTGCGTCTCTCTGAACTCATTCTGCCATCTCTTCCTCTCTCTCTCTCTCTCTCTTTCTCTCCTTTAATTTTCATCCTGTCTCTACCTGTCTCGCACATTACTGGAGTTCTTTATTTCACGTTGCCCCCTCCCTCCCTCCCACCGTTTCCCTGTCACACATCTAAAAGGAGTGGGAAGGAGCGAAACGTCCCACAAGACAGACGAGGAGCCACCCTGGAGGCATCCTTCCTGAGAGTTCACAAGGTAGGAGTGTGTCAGACTCCACCTTGTCCCACCCACCATATCCAGCCCGGTCACTCCCATCCCACTGCTGCCTCTCCCAGAATACCCCCCCCCCCCTAGACATGAATGCACCATAAAATTAGATCTTTTTTTATCAGACTGTCAAATTACTAAAGACGCTGCTTCTACAGATTTCTCTGTGCAAGAAAAAAAAAATTACAACTAAAATGCTCCTCAAACTTTCAGGGTTGCTTTAGTTTAAAATTTCCCAAACTTTTTTTTATTTTTATTTATTTTTGTAATTATTTGTGACGTGATACCTGAGCCGAGGGGGGAAGGGGTCTGACATCACACCACGTTGCTGCCCCTAAACACAGGTAACATTCTCCAAAAGGGAAAAGCCAGAAAGGAAAACATGGATGAGAGAAACAAAAGGGAGTGAAGGAGAACATCTTTTTGTTCCATCCCTGCACATGAGTTCACTTCTTAAAGCATCTGGAATCACTTAGCTCTCTGGTCTCGGCTGCGTTCTGCTCGGCTCGACTCTGTGACTTCAGCCTTGGAAAGAAAACCATAAGAAGAAAAAAAATGGAATCTATCCTGAGGCAGTTATTATCGAAGACTGTATGAGTATAAGACTCCTCTAGTCAGACATACACCTTTATCTCTGTATAGAGATAGAAAACAACACATTCATTCACTGGTTTTTTTATTATTTATGAATGTTTACCGGTGGGCGACTGTATCCGAATGAATGACTTTTTTTTTTCCAGCTCAATTCAGAACCGCTGCTCTTCCAAATACAACTGCAGCTTCCTCTATATTTTTTTGGTACGTCCGCCACCGCAGAGAGTTCAATCCAGCGAAGGGTGTGACAAGCTACTTTCCCTATGATTAGATTATTTCCTTGCCATTCCACCTAAAGATTATACCTCGGGGCTGCTTGCAAAACTCGAGGCCTGACGACTACGTCGTCGCAAAATTCTCACGTCAAATGTTTTCATGAACTTTTAAAATTTGTTTATTGCATTCAAAGGGCAAAAGGTCATATTTCCTGAGGTGGATTAATTTTTAAATACCATATCAAGGTAGCTTCCTGGTGCACATTTTTGAGGAAAATGGTGCACATTTCTCCCTGTATCAACAATGTCATCAAAAAGGATCGGAATTTCCTCTTTCAGATTTGATTTGAACATGCTATGTATGCACTTCTAATTTGATTCTTGTGATGGTTAGATCTTTGTGTTTGTGTGTATTTCAGTTAATGTAGCTTCCATCGTCATGATTAGCATATTTCAACCTCTTTTCTCTCACCTGTAGCTACATTTATTCCTCCCACACACACCTCCACCTGCGACAGGCCGTGTGACGTGAACGTTTCACATCTTTCAGGTGCTTTAATAGAACTCCAATGTTTAACGAAGGATTTTTTTTTTTTTAATTGTTCTTTGTGAGCCTGACACCCCCAAACTATTCTAAAATGCTTTCCCAATTCAGCCTGAAAAAAAAAAAAAAAAAAAGCTTTTAATTCTTTATTTAATTTGTGCAAAGACATGAAAAGGTTTATTAGGAAGGAAAAGTCTTGGAAGAAGATGGAATCTTGTTTTGGGATCCGTGATGTCTTCATCTGTACAGCGTCTTCACCGGGCGTAATCTTGTAATCACACACATCCCGTGGGCAGACCAAACAAAAGTTCAGAGTCAGCATCCATTCTGCGTCTCACGTTACATCTTAATTAACACACAGACCTGAGAATGACTGCTTAAGAACTATATGGGGACGTCCACCTGGAACAATTCTGATGCTGTTCCTGCCAACGTTAAAGCGAGTAGATACGATTCCTCTGGGATCATCACGCTGTGAGGCCCCGTCCTCTCTGGTTTGACAAAACAGTCACACGTATGTGCCGAGAGGAAAGGTACACAGACGGCGTGTGGCGATTGAGACTCAAGCACGTCTCAGCAAACTGTGGAACACTTCGCCAAGTGTGTGTTGAAACGCGCCGTTCAAACAAACCTCGATAATTCAACGAAAATTCACCAGAAGTGGGTTTTTTACGTTTGCACAGCTGTACTTGTGAATGATTTTGGTGACATTTTATTTCTTTGTCTTCCTTTTTTAAACCATGTTTACATGGAAATAAACTGAAATGATAATTGTTTTCCAGGACTCTTAAAGTCCACGTAGTGTTTAACACCTTCCACCCTCAGAGCCTTGATCTGAGTGATGAAAAAAAAAAAAAAAAAAAACGCCACATGAACTCTAAACAGCATAGGATGACACACCCCTACCCCCCCTACCCCCCCATCCACCCACCCCCTCTGGTGCATGGCACTTAGGCTCACCCCAAACTTCACGAGCGACGATGACGAATGCGGATGCGTCCGCCTGATGGGGATTACTCAGCAGAGGGGAGGCATATTCCGTGAGGAGGGTGGGGTATGGGATGGGGGGGGGTTGCAATGTGAGAACTGTGGATCATCTCTAAAGCATTCACTGGAAGGCGGAGCTGCAGACACATCGACCAGATGACTGTAAGAAAAAAAAAAAAAGAAAAAGATGGATTTTATTTCACGTCATTCCTCCAGCATCATCGTCTCCTGGTTTTCAGTCGTGGCGGTGGTTACTCCTGCGTCCTCCATGTTTCTGATTCCCTCCCAGTCGTTCCATTTGCCTCTTTGAAAAGGGCAGGAACACCAAGGCGGGGCATTTGTGTCATTGTCAAGATAGTTGCTGTTGCCAGGTGTAGAAATGTCAACTTGTGATGCAATTGGAGCTTCACAGGTAGAAAACCAGCCTTTTTTTTTTTTTTTTTTTTGCAACGTCGATCTCCTCAGTGTTCTCCTTTTTCCAGGCCTCTCCATTCCTGCCTCCTCTCTTTCTTTTCTTTTTTTTCTTTCTCGGTCCCTCCTCTCCAATCTCCAACACACAACATAACTTGCAATCAAATGTGCGAGGCAGCTTCACAGGAAATATGACAAGCAGCCATAAAAACAGAAAGTGTGGAGATTTGCCAAGATGCATTCCTGCTCCGCACTCCAGCCGGTCGTGTCACAGGGGTTTCGGGTTCACGGCTCTTTACCGTCAGCAGGTTTCATCTCTTCATCTGTCCTAACCACTGCTAACTGTTGTGGTTCAGTTTAACATTTACTTTTCAGATCAGACAAGGTCTGAAATCCCACAATGCATTTGTAACTCAGTGCCAAACAGCAGTCAGGTGAAGCTTGAAGCTAAATAGACATTTTCCTGAGATGGAGACCAAAAATAGTGCAAAAAAATTGCTTTTAAAAAGCATCTTTTCTTTAATCAAAGCTTAATAAAATTTGGGGAAAATTTTTGAAAATTACAAGTATTGATCGCAGTTTGTTTTTTTTTTTTTTAATGTCAGATTGATGTCAAATTGAGCGACTCAACCGAATAGAAAAAGAACCTGAATGTTGCATACGACAGCTAGTCTGAGACTGCAGACATGGCCAGTTATGTTTCAGGTGAGAGATTTTTATTTTTTTTTCGCTGAAGGAAGTTTTTGGAGAAGTTGCCATTTTTCTAGTAGTTCAACAGAAGGTTGGCCCCGAGCAGCAGCTTCCAGTCGACATTTGGACATTTGTGATCTGTGCAGAACGGTAAAAAGACCTCTGCTGTGATTTGTGTTCATCCAGACAACTGAAATTTGTTGCTCTCGATCTGCTGTGTCAACATCCGTTTGTACTTTTGGTATTAAAATCTAATATGTGGAGGAAGTTTTAATTAATTTGAAACCTCAGGGGTGTCATACTTTAATAAAAGAAATACAGGAGTGACCCATAAAAATGATTTTTTACTGATTTTTATTATCTGCTCCTGCCTGGACCTGTGTGCTACCTTCAGACCGGGTCTCCCTCTCATCTAAGTCGTCTAAAAATCTCCTTTTTTTTTTTTTTTTTTTTGGAGAGTCCTTCAGATTGGTAACAGCTGTGGTTGCTGGCTGGAGCGAAGCTGTGGGAGGCTGCTTGCTGGCCAGCGGGGAGGAGCTCCAACATCTGGAAAAGAAGGAAAGCTGGCTGGAAGACAGAGACGAGAGCCTCGCAGTATGAACGCTCACCCATCCAACCCCGTCTCTACTGTGTTAGCGAGTTCTCAGCCTGTTCTGTCTTTAAAAAAAAAAAAAAAAAAGGAAGCAGAGCTGCCAGATCGGCTGTGAAACGACAGCGTCTGAAATGTTCCTGCCATCTAAAGGTGTGCCTTTGCCTTTTGGTGGAAAGTTCTGGGATGAGTGGAGGAGACTGGAGAAAGAGTGGACTGCTGTTTTTAAGTTCTGACCCTCTGGGCCTCTCCTGATGTAAGAGCGTGTCTAAACATGTAGGAGACGCCTGCCAGGGGGGGAAAAAGAAGAGGAGGGGGGTGTTGAAGTGGTGTTTGAATTCTTGAACTCCTCCTCAGATTTGCTCCTTTCAGCTTCTCGATAAAGTTTGATTTTGAATGTCTTTTCTGGGAGGTCATATTTCAGGGATGTATAGAAAGATCTGGTGCTTCTACAAAGTTCATCTTTAATTTCATTTAAAGATGTAACGCCACTGAGGGGCAGGTTTTTGATAGAAAAACACCATTTCAAACTAAAATAGATCAAATTTTCTCCTTTTTCATGAAACCATATTAATTATTTAAGGTTTGTAAAACATGAACGTGGTTTTTATAGAATTGTTCCGACAGCACAAGAGTAGTCAGTTACAGCAACTCAAATAGCAAAATAACAAAACTTCTTTAAAGACATCAATGATCCAGAGTCCAGATGACATCATGTGACTTTGCTCATCTGATTGGCCAATCAGACAAATTCCTTTAGAGGTTCTACGTTCAGCATCTCACCAGAGGTCGTATGGACCGGACTGGACCTTCCAACCAACGTCCTGAGCTGAAGCTGTTATTGGCATGGTGGTAAAGGAGAAGTCAGCAGGGTTTAGCTTCAGGGGACCATGAACGCTATAAAATTTCATGAAAATCCATTGAAGCTGTTGACGTGTCAAACACAAAATAAACATGGCTTGAAATAGATGGTATTAAATTTACTCCACAGGTCAAAGGTGAAATCCTCTCCCTTTATTTTTGCTCGACAAGCCTTGTACTCACTATGCTTTTGCTCTTTTTATCCACAAGTATGTAAAGAAAGTTCTCACACCAGCAACTTGTCCGTCAGAGCTCCAGCTCCAGGGAGAGCATCGGCTGGGTTTGTACAGCGGAGCAGTGGGGGCATCCCACCGGCCGTCTGGACAGAGGGGGCATTCTTCTCCTTCGGATCCCCTCCGTCCTCGTCGACAGAACACGGTTTGTCGGCTAATCTGCCCACCGTTTACTGAGGAAATGTTCACTTAGCGCAGGAAATCTGAGGTTTCCCCCCCAAACGTTTGATTTCGGAGGTTGCTCAAACAACACAGGGGTTATGAAGCTGGGTCAGAACAACATAGGTGGGAACTGAAAAACCCAGAGGGATCCTAGACCCTCATCACCTGGGAGATACACAAATAATTGGTTTGGAAAGTCTATCATTGTACCAGACACCAATTATTGATCTGAATTATTGATATTGATAGCGTGTATGTTATGGTTTCAGATCACTTCATCCCCTTTGGGGGGAATTATTTGTTCATTTTGATGATTAAATCACAGATAATTCATAGAATTAATAGATTTATTATCATGTCATAAACATAGATGTGCTCATTTGTTCATAGCGATCAATAATATGGATTTTTGTAGATGAGGTATTTGGAAAGACAACAATTTGCTTTATTTTATTAACTAATCAGTTATGATAAAGAGATTTAAGGTACACTGTTGAACAATTTTAATATTAATACTGGACTATTGAATACACAGTCATATGTTTTCAGCTGCTTATCTGCCTTGCGGGTCACATGTCTGCTGGAGTGCATCCCAGCTGGCTACGGGGGAAAGGTGGGGTACACCCTGGACAAGATGCCAGCTCATTGCGTGGTCATGTGAAATAAAAACACACTCAAGAACAATTTGCAGCGATATTTTATTTGTTTTTTCTCTTTTAATTAAATTGTACTATTTGATTTTTTTAAATTAAATTATGAATAAATTCCTCACTGCTCTTCTTATATTGAAGTAGATTCTAGTAATGGTTGATGTTTTTCTTTTATTATTTATTTTGCATTGCAACAGCACTTACATGGAATCTGGATTGCATTTTAATTTTAATTGGTAAGGACTGTTGGACCTCGAGGGTTTCATTTGTGAAACTTGCTTTTTTTTTTTTTTACATTTCTATCTCAACCTTTTAGGTCAGACAGGACAAAATATCCACTCCACGTAACTGTCAGAGAAGTTCTCTCATCGGTATCGGCCGACATTATAATATCAGCAGTGAGAAAACATCTGGGACACAGCGGTGCTGACTTCCTTTCGAGTCCCATAATGATCAGGGTCTGGGTTTGGAAGCAGTTCCGCTACTGTCCTGCAGGAGGAGTCGAGGGCCTGGTTATTGCAGCTTCTTGGCCTGTTGGGACATCTCTCTGGCTTTTTTCCTCTTCAGCTTCTTCTTGAGGATCAGCAAGTCGATGTAGACGATGTGATCCAACACGGTAGAGGCGCAGAGGAGTCCGCCATGCAGAGCACCTGCTATCCCACAACTGAACACATCTTGGCCTGTAGGTCACAGACACACAACCAGCTGGATGAGAAAAGACTTTCTGGAGTCTGGATTGAACTGGCTGAATACACTCTGCTTGCAGACCTTCATAAAACTTAAAAACCTTCATCAAGTTTGTCGTTTTTCTCACCTGATATGTAGAGGTTTTTCACGGGGGTGTTGCACCTGTTCCTCGCCACAGACTCGGCTTGGAAACGATCTAGGTTGTGTTCGGCGGAGTACATGGCTCCCCGCTGGGCGCCCAGGTAGTGCATGTTGGTCAGAGGGGTCGCCACATCCTGGAAAACCAACTGTAAAACAAAAACAAGCATTTTAAAAACTCAAATGAATTTACATTTTAGACAATACCAACATACTGTATTTCAACATGTGTGCATGTGTGACTCATTGTACCTTGTCTCTGATTTTAGGGAACAGCGTACAGGCCCAGTCAAAGAGATTCTTGGCAAATCTCATTTTGTAGTTGTAGTATTCATCACCTCTTTTGCGCACAGTTGTGTCCTTCCATTCCTCAAACCATTCATACTTCACCATTGTCAGAATTGTCATGCAAGATTTTCCTGTGATGGTGAAAACACACGAGATGTCAAAAGTGTTTAGTGAAAAGTGTTTATATGTGATTTGTTAGTACTGTTAAACAGAAGAATTCAAGGTTGTACCTGGGTGTCTTATTGAAGCTTCGTGGTCTTTGGAAGATGGCATGGTGATGAACATCATTGGAATATTATCTGGTGCTTCCTCTTTGCTCAGTGCAAAGAAGTCATCCATCCTTTAAAAAAAAGGATTAATAGAATATTTGGTTCCCACATTTAAAGCTTTTTGTGCTGCACTAATATGCAATATGGCCTCATATAAAAAAAACGATGGTTTTAGATTCGATTGTCTGATCATGTGCGCCATCTAGAGGCCGCATGTGTTATTACACACTAAACAGTCTATGCTTATCAACGTAAAGGCTGAATAAGTCTTAAATTATATTAAACAGTCTTTGTAATAAAACAAAAGTTGAACCATAAGAGGAAAACAATCCACCACGAAGCAGAGCTAGTTTTACATCTGTGGAATACAGTCATCACTAATTGTAATACAGCAGCGCCCCCTTGTGTTGGAGAAATGCCCCCTCGTGGTTTAATTTTATTTCATTTATTTAATTTAGTATACAGTACTCATATATATATATATATATATATATATATATATATATATATATATATATATATATATATATATATATATATATATATATATATATATATATATATATATATATATACCCCGTTTAGTTAATAACAGGATTGGTGTGTTTAAATACTCACGACTTGTCCATGTCGTTGTTTTTGAACAGCCAGAAGTTGGTGGCAGTGAGACCCAACTCTTCTTCGGTTCCATCAAAGCCAGAGAAGACCAAAAAAGATCCTCTGCCATGTTTCATCATGTTCAGCCTCTCCTGAATATCTGGATTTTAGGAAGATTTGCAAAGACGTCAAACCCCGCTTACCATTACTCTGGATGCAGTCTGATGTACATTGAAAAAAAAAAAAGTTTATTGCTCACCTGCCTTGACTTGAATCTCAGGGGGTAGAAGCTTCTGGAAGGTGGTGAAGATGCCACAGTTTGAAACGACCACTGGTGCGTGAACCTCCACCTCCTCCTGACCTTTCCTCACCTTCACCCCTGTCACATGGGACACAGAAGAAGCTGTTGTTCTGAAACCTCCAGAGCGGCCTTGTCTTTAAGCGGAGCTGGGCTGGGGTTACCGTAGGCTGCTCCCTTCTGGTTCACCAGGATCTGTGAGACCGGAGCTCTGACCAGACAGTTTCCTCCATATTTCTGAATAGTGCGGATGATGTGGAAGGCGATCTCGCTGGCACCTCCTTTCGGGTAGTAGGCACCCCGTTTGTAGTGATGTATCAGGAGGGCGTTGATCAGGACGCTGGAGTCATTTGGAGGCACCCCTGATTACACAGAAATAAAGGATTCATTGCGTTATTTTTGAAAATAGTAGCATGAATGGTTGGACTAAATTTATATTTAGCCCTGCTATCAGTCACAACCCAATCTCACTGTACAAACTGGTGTCATTCGGGGTTTTATAAATAAAGTTGACGTGACTGTTGTTGTTGGATGAGCTTAAAAATTGGTCGAGAGTTCCCTGAAGTATTTTATTCTTCACCTCCCCAAGGATTTAATTATAAGGAGAAAAAGTTTACTGTAAACTAGTAATCTGAATTCAAAGAAATCTCGTGAATAATGAGACATTGGAACTATATGTACTTATTTTAATATAATTACATGATTATTTTTGTGTGTCTGTTTTTAAACCGACATATAATAAAGAACGACTTAACTCGAAACAAAATGTACCTTTATTTTATTTTGTGATGTGTTGTTTTTATGTTGTCAGGTTGTCCCTCTGTAGGACTGAATGTTTTTGCTACTTGATGTCAATTACTGATCAAGTTAACTGAGAAACTTAATGCAATAAAACAGTAAGTAATCATAAAAAGACGTGTCTGACTTTTGATGACCAAGAAGTGACGTCAGCGCGTCATTCACGCAGAGGTAGAGAAGTTAAAGTTACATTACGGTGCTACAGTATTTTATTTATTATCTGCTGTTTTTATGTCCTGTTATTGTTTCAGGAAAATCTGGGAATAGTACTTTATTATTTGGAGTAGCATTTAAATGACCTCAAATGGCAATTTAACGATTGGAGTTTAATAAATAACAACTTACGAACAATTCAATCTCTCAGAACCAATTGTGTTCATATGATGAGGACTAACTGTGATGGAAAAGTTCCTGTCTAATTATAATACTGAAGAGACTAAATTAATGACATCTGGTTATGCTTTCAGCCCACTTGATCACCCACCATAGAATAAATAAGAAAGGATAACATGGAGATCCTTGTTGCTGGTCAAGGTGCTCACAAAGTCTGCTGCACATGTTCCAGAGAGCCTAAAAACGGGGGAGATGAGATCTGCGATGCCTGACTTGAGCAGGAATAGAGACACCCACTGTGGGATCAGCTTCAGGGTCGCCAGGTAGTGTGTTTTCTTCGCTGAGACCTGAGAGCACAGGACACATTTAGAACAAATGGTCCAAACCATAGAAGGGCGATACCGCTTCCTTGACACTACCTTCATGATTTTAAAGAACGTCTCAATGGCCTCCTTGTCATCAGGGAATTGCTTCTGGAGGTTGGTTTTCATCTCCGTTTTACCAGACAAGATGTGGTAGGATCGTTTTTCAGCCCCGGTTCCGATGTGGATGGTGTCGAAGTGTTGGTCCAGCTGATGGAACTCCAGCTGACCCTCAGAGATCTGGTCAAAGGCAATGCGCAATAAACTGTTCTCATGGAGCTGGCCGATGTAGTGAAGTCCTGCAGAGGACAGACATGGACGCTTGGTTATTCCACATGGACTATGAACCTGTTCTTTGACTGATCAGAAGGAAGAAGAATGTTTTGCTGAAGTGTCTCTGAGAGTAAAGAGCAGAAAGAGCAGTTGGATCATTGAAGAAGTCGATTGACCTGGAATTAAATCCCTTTTGTACTTCATCAAACATAAAACTATGAAATTCAATAAAATCCTTAGATGTTTTACAGTAAGAAATAAGAAAGAGATTTGATTCATTGTCCTAAAGGGAGCGTGTCACTGATGAATAACAGCCTCTGTGAATGTGACCACTTCTTGGCGGTCTTACCGACGTCAAACTCGAAGCCTTTCTCTATGTAGGTGTGACAGCATCCTCCTGCTTGGTCGTGTTGCTCCAGCACCAGAACCTTCTTTCCCACTTTGGCCAGCGTGGCCGCGGCTGTCAGCCCGCCAATGCCGCTCCCGATGACAATGACATCCAGGTTCTGGGGAACTTTATCGAGGCTGAAACCTGGAAACAAACACACAGAACTGTGATAAATGTATTCCCCAAGTTGTCTCTCAGATACAATCGTTCTCTTAAAAGTACATCTCAGTTTTCCTCTTGGCAATAAACTGTAGATAAAACACTTGACATTATCCTTTAGTCGTAATCTAATTAAGATTAAGACAAGGCACAGATGAAAATAAATTATGCATGTGATAATGTAAAACTGCTTATTTAGATGTCAAGCAGCACACAGTGGAAGTAAGAACTACCATAAACTTGTTGTTTGTGTACCTTTTTATGACATCAGATAATAGTTTTAGGGTCATAGAATATGTCCTTCAGTGGTAGATAATATTATGTAATCAAGCTTCAAATAGACTAACAGGTTTATTTACAACCCAAAGTGGAAATCTCTTAAAGGCTATTTCCAGAAACTGATTAGTTTTATGTTAACTTAACAGTTAGCATAAAGAAGGGAAGCCAGTTAGGCTGGTTCTGTAGCAATAAATTGTCAACTTTTATTTATAAAGCACTTAATCGTATCAGCTGACATTTCAAAACGCTTTTACTGACTGAGAAACCCAAGAGAAATCTCCAGCTGTACTCTAATCAATCAAATTTATTTATTAAAATTCAAGTGTAGAAAACACAATATGTGTTGACTAAAAAGCAGGAAAGAAATAGCAGTTGTTAGAGCTAATTGTTAGTACTGATTCCATGTCCACCAAATTTTACACAAGTTTCTGGTCTCCAAGCACTGCAGGCACCAAGCATGAAGACATTATTTATTTCTATTGTGTACTGTAATAGTATTTGTTTTTTTTAATTCCAGATCTGGATGATGAACCATGGCACCACCCATATATTATTTTTATTTATATATATATATATATATATATATATATATATATATATATATATATATATATATATATATATATATATATATAATAAGTAAATTCATGCCACCATGTAAGATGAATGTTTGTCTGTTTCTTTGTTTTGACAGCAGATCCAATACTTTTTTTTTTTAAATACAAAAGGTCAAACATGTCCAAGATTAATTTCTTCAAGCTAATTTTAAATCATCTTCAATGAAAGAACAGGTCTCAAATTTCAAGTCATGTGTTTTTAAAGATTTATTGTGATGTTGCATACAAGCATTTTTCACCTTGCTTGATGACTTTGTCCCGTTTCTTCTGATCAAACTCTCGAGGTCCGGGAGGTCTCACCGTCTCCAGGGAGAAAGGACTGGGTTTTCCAAACAGGTACCAGTATGTGCCGCCGGCCCATACGACCACCCAGACCAGGACAATCACGAGCCACATTGCGGAGAGAAATGACTGAATATTTTTCTGCAGCGGCGTTCACGACTGCTGGCACGGCTTTAACTCTCCTCTTGGGCCTCGTTTTTATGATGCAATGTGCCAAAGGTCTGCAGAGGAACGCCAGGAGTTTGACACATTGGAACATGACATGACAAGCAATAAAGATATCCTTTTGAAAGATTCACTTTTCTTGTGATAATAATGTCCAGATGACAACACTGGTCTCCCTGGAACCGTTATAGTATACATGTTTCTGCTGAGTGCAGACAAGTAGGTTAAAAGCAAATATTGTAGTGGGTTCTGCAACAGAATAATCTCTCTTGATTTGACTGAAGGTCTTCATTCTTTAAAGATATCGGTCTTATCTGATAAGGCAATTAAGATAAAAAGTAAAAACACTGTATTCAGCTTTATTTTTCTGCAACAGTGTCTGAGAGAAAATATGGATTCAGCACTTGAGGTGGATAAAGATCTGAAGGGTACTGTCCTGTGAAATCCAAAATATTTTACACCTGAGATAACAGTCATCTGTAAATTTATGTATAAGCTTGTTTTTTTTTTTTAAATTTCTTTTATTGTACTGAACTATATTATCCTAGATTTTGCATTCAAAGTTATATTTTTGAGTTATTCACCCCTAAGTTTCAGATTTCATCTGAAACTAGTGAGAAATTATAAGGTTCATTTGCTCCAGTTGCAGTTCAGAAACACAAACTTTCATCGTCCTCAAGGAGGACATTTGTATTTCAAGTGAGGGACCAATGGAACCATTAATGTTTATATGTGTCCAGTACCAGAGTCCACGCACACCTCAGTAGAATGTCACCATAATTGCTCCCCGGGATGCCTGTGTTCTTTAGGTCAGAGTGACCTGAGGTTAATTAAGGTTTTGAACTAGTTATAGGCCAGTGCAGTGGGTAGCGCTGTTGCAAGAAGGTTCTGGATTTGATTGCTCTCTGTGCAGAGCTTGTATGTTACCTACGTGGGTTCTATCTGGGTGATTATGATCGAGCGTGGTTGTTTGACTTTTGTGTGGGCCCTTGATGAGCTGGCATCTCATGCAGGGTGTAGCCTGCCTCTTGTTGACATTCAAGGTTGGCTCCAGCAAAGTTGATTACCTGCAAGACATATAAACAGCTATGCAGTATTTTTATTTAGAACAAATGTATGTATGTATGTATGTATGTATGTATGTATATATGGATGGATGGATGGATGGATGAAGTGGTTTTACGAACAAAATTAGAACAATTTTATTCCTATCAACAGGCTGGCTTTGGGAACCGATAGTGTTAAGATTAAGATTGCAAATTACAATTATAGAGTTTGTTAATAAAGCTTTTATCCATATTTGGAATTATGTTAAAGAATTAAGTACTTTACGTCACCTATGTTGCCACGATATATGACGTCGTATGCTTTATGCGCGCCTCTTGTTTGTTTATCCCTATTGACTACATTACCCACAAAGCAATTCCCCTCGGACAGTTCGTTCATGGACTCAGCTGTGTCCGGCAGAAGCTCACGAATCCTCGACCTCTGGTTTCAAGCCGGAAACTCGATGCAGAGCTAATTAGCTTCCACTTGACTCATGTGAGGTCACTCGAAGCCTTATTAACTTTATTTTTCATATTTTTTTTAGAGATATCGGGTGCATTCTTTATATTATAATCATGGAATATAAAGTCAATATAATAATATCGGGTTTTTATTAATGATATTATAACATTATACTATTTTAGCACTTTGTGTAACTTTCAGGTATAGTGATTTAAAGCAATACTCTAAATTCTTGAAGTGCCGTACATTGTTGTAAATTGTGTGCTATTAAATAAATATAATCGAATAAAAAGAAGTAAATAAAGTCATACAGTACCTCGAGTTTAGATAACAGTTATTAAGTTTTATTGCATTTTTAATTCGATTTAAATGAAATGAATATTCACTCCAGTTCGACATTCTTTTTGCCCTCTCTCCCTCTGCAGATAATGTATATTGCACGGCAGAGTCGTGACACACACACACACGCACACACACACACACACACACACACACACACACACACACACACTGGGTAGGGTGGTAGGCAGCCACGTGGCGGCGCCCAGGAAAAAGTTGTTTCAAATAGAGAGGCGAAACTGAGCTGAGCTCCTGTAAAAAACATTTTGCGTTGGCCGGGAATCGAACCCGGGTCAACTGCTTGGAAGGCAGCTATGCTTACCACTATACCACCAACGCCACAGAATGGGACAGTGAACTGGAGCTCCTGTTCCTGAATCCATCCACGCTGTGGTTGAGTGAGAAACAAGACATTGGTGTTTTGTTTTTGAATTGATTGAAATGACTCTAATTGGATGGAGAGATTGTTGGGGTGAAGCTGCCAGAAGAAGCTTAAGGTGTTTGCTGCGGGAAGCGGCTCGGTGTCAGCTGACCTCTGCGCCTGACCGGAAATCCTATTAAGAATCAGGGCCGAGCAGCAGCTGCACCACTGCTGTGACTTTGTCCTGTTTCATTATCTCAAGAGATGCTGGCCGACAAACTGCATGAAATCAGCCTTGTTTATCATTAACTGGTATGATATCACAGATGCAATCATGCAGTGACATAAAAGTGCACTAAAGAATGCACTAAAAGGAAGATATACAAATATATACAGAAATGTAATAATGACTGCAGACAGATCAGGTAAAAGCTTTGTACAGCTATTTTAGTTTAATTACAAATTAACAAAGAAACATTTTCACATCCGGGGGTACATACAGGGATCCTACTGACGGTACCAGTACAAGTCTTTTATTCTTTCTACTGACCGTTGCATCCATTCTACAGGAACATTACAGCACTGTAACTGCCTCTCATAAAAAACAACTCTCTCATGAACGTCTGTGTGTTATGTTATCATACAGCCTCCCTTATCTCCCTTGTAGGGGTTCTTGTCATCTGGAACACCCTTGATCAGTGGATCGTTAGGAGACAGTTCCTCAACAAAAGCAATGGTTTCTGCACAGTTTGCAGCCACCTGTTGTTAAGAGGAGACATGAAGGAAAATGTAAGTTTCACAAATAAACGTGCCAGCTAGAAAAATATGTTTTGTGATACAGGCAGTTCACTTACTGGTGTCCTAGGAGTGTTAACTTCCTTCTTCAACTGTTCCAACTCCATTTTCAAGATTTCCTTATCTGACATATCCCGAGCCATCCTGGCTGGAAAGATGAAATTTGGATCAAAATGTTAAAATATCACAAAGAATTCCAGAAAGTCAATTTGGTCAAAGTCAAAAATTAAATAAGATTAGATTCTCAAGAATCCTTCCTTTTGAATGGAAATACACCATAAATGCCCCAATCGGCAGTCTTTACCTGTTGAGTGGTGGGATCCCCAACGACGAGAGAAGTGTTTGCTCCTAAGAGCTCATCGACTGTACTTCTTTCCCTTCAAGATCGCTTTTCCACACTGACAGATCTTCGCCGTCCCACTGCTCTTCATCCCACCTGATCCCCGCTGCTGGCTTTTGGGAGAGGTCGGAACAGGATTGGACCTGATGTCACCAATCCCCCGTGATGAGATTAAACAATCAAGAGCCATGACCCCTGAACAGGAAGGAAGACGGGAAGAGAATGCAGATCAGGGGAGAAAGTGAGACAGTTAAATAGCAATGAGAGATGTCTGAGCATCTGCAGGCACAGACATCAGAATCTGTATGTTATTACAGGTCTTTAGTACATAACCAAGTGAAATAATACATGTAAAGTATTAAATATACTAAGGATCTTAAGCCAAGAAGAGAGAAATCTGGTCTTCACTTCTAATTTAGTTACATACTTTTATCTCACAATATATCCAGTGAGTTTCTCTAAGCTTTTTGTGGACATGGAGGAGACTACAGAATCTTCAAGAGGAAAACTGACACTGATATTTAAGTTAAAAATCACAATTTAATTATTTTTCCCAACAATCATTTGGTCGGTTTTCCCTGCACAGGGTGAATGAATGTACTTATGCAGTGTGAAGCACTTTTGTCCATCCAAACGGCTTCTTAAGTAAATGATAAAGTTTCACTCATCCCATAACTCTGTGCTAATAACCTCCAACTGACATTTTATCTGAGACATGAGGAGCTACTGATCCTGAAGTAAACCTTCGACAGGACTCACACTAAGCCGTTCAGGATCTGGGTTAGTCTCATCTGCTCCAGATTAACCTGAGATACGTCACTGAGGGTCAACGTGTAAACGTTCCTGTACATGAAGAGCCAGTGTGTCACTGAGCACCTGAGGAACACCTCTCCTACTCATTGGACAATCTTATTTGAGCTTCACAGTTTGAACAACTGATACTGATGGAGAAGGTTTTTCACACAACATTAGTGCTGAAATCAGATTTCAGTTCATTAACTGGAAAATCACGAGTAACCATGTTAACAACTGCTTGACTCAGTAATGCAATAAGCATTTTCTGATTACAGTCCTTCATAATTGTCTCTCCTTGTCTTTCTTGTAAGTAAATGAAATATCTATTTAGATGTTTTAGATGTCTCCTTGTTGAAAAGTGGGATGGAACTGAGGTTTGTGGGGCTACCTCAGGGAGTTTACATTTTACACCATCACATACTGTCTTATTTGGGTTGAAAAAAATATGTCAGAAGAACAAGAACAATATTTCCCCACCACATTTATATTCCTTGCATTTCGGGAGCGTGCAATCAATTTAAAGTGATTAAATGGGCTGTACATGATTATTTTGTTAAATTAATTATTAATGATTAAAAGCTTTTTTTTTTCAGATTTTTTGACATGACGAACATTTCTGTAAATGTGTGTAACAGGTAACACTGGGTTTAGAATCAAAACCACAATCCTGTCTAGTCCTATTTTGGTTATGGGGATTTTTCTTCTTACCCATTAATAAGATATATGATCATTATATGATCAACTACTGCTTATCGGTGCATGGAAAATATTTCAGATATGTGATGTTTATTTTTCATTTCACTTTCCTTTTCTGGCCTAGACTTTGCTGCAATGATTCATTTTATCCTGTTGATGGCGACGTCTACAACTTTTATTTTCGAGGGTCTTCGACAGTCGAGTCTGTACATCCTGGTTTGAACCCCTCAGCCAATGGGAGGGCGTGTGTGCAAAACACCGGAAATACTCCTCAAAGTAAGAGCCTCGTTATTCAAACAAAAACGCCGAAAACGCCGTAAAAGTTCACATGGTTATTTAAACAGGTAAATATTTTTATGAAAGAAAATTGGAGCCACATTAATGCTCTGTGTTGTATTTCCGTCTTGTTTCTCAGAGTTTTTTTTTTAACCAGAAAAGTAATTATTTGGCCCATATCCTGTTCCGTAGTTAAACAGGAAGTCGTTCAAATATTTGCAGTGGGGACTTGACGACCAGTAACAATGGCAGCTCCCAGTAGGAAGCAGACACTAAGATTTTTGAGCCAGTTAGGCGCGTTTATTTTAACGCGCTTCGGATTTTGGAACTGCTTCTGCATGTTGATGCTGTTTGCTGAACGAGCGGATTCTAAAAGGTGAAAAGAACGAGTGAATGGGTGGCTATAAAACAGTTAGCTTGACGGGCTAGCGGCAGCACAAGCGTTGTTTAATTGCCTTTATGCAAATACAGACGATGTATCGTCGTCGAAGCTGTTTTTAAGGATGTATTCGTAAACACCGAACAATATAAGAATAGGTGACTTTTTTTAGTGTGTTTTTTGAAAGTGTAAATATACCAGAGAAAGATATCTTATTTCAGCAACTAGTGAAATCAGAGCCCAGCCCGGAAGTTTCAGCCGTATGGATTTGATTAAAATAGACTGAGAGGTTAAGTTTAGTTCAGTCTGTAATTTCCAGTCGGACGGGCTGTAATTTTTCTTGAAATAATCTTGTTTTTAAAAACAGTACGTTTATTGTTCACGTCAGTTTGTGAAGGGTTGGTCTTCTTTGGCTACCACACCCGCAATTATCCTGTAATTATAGCAGCTTTAAAGAAAACATGGGTAATCTTTATCTTCTCAGTTTCAAACATGTTTCCGTTTTTTTTTTAAATATATGCATTTATATGCATTATTTACTGTGTGACCTAACTTTATATTCTATATATTCTTACTTTATTCTGTATACTCTATATTCTATATATTTTGTCAATGTTAGTTCTTGGTTGTGGCTTTTAGTCACAACCATGTAAGACAGGAGATTGTGAAAAAAAATAGCTGCATGTTATAAATAAATTAACTGAATGTGTTTTGATGCTCTTTGACCCGTCGTCCTCTCAGGAAGCCAGACATCCATGTACCCTACTTGTACGTGGACATGGGTGTGGCGGTGCTCTGCGCCAGCTTTATGTCATTCGGGGTGAAGAGGAGGTGGTTTGCAATGGCAGCTGCTGTGCAACTGGCTGTGAGCACATATGCATCATATATTGGAGAACAGGTGCACTACGGGGACTGGCTGAAGGTGAGTCACGTTTGTGCATTTTTAAACACATAAAGACTAAAACTCAACAGCAGACCACACCCTTGCAGTATAAAACTGAAGATGACAGAATAAAATGCATGTACTGTAAAAGTAGTGTGTAAAGCTAAAATGAGACAACCCCATGAGTGTAGTACAAAAATATAAATGTGGCACAAATACAACATGTAAACCTTTCCTTATTAAAGTTGTTGGAATATTCACTTCCTATTATGTTTGTCAAAAAATCCTGAGATTTCAAAACAATTTAATCAATAGTTCTGATGAAATGTTCTCAAGCTTCTTTAGAAAATTATTTTAAAAATCATTTGCTTTGAAATGCTTCGGTCAATCAGCCAAAGAGTTTGAGACACTACTGGACAAGCTTTTTTTCTTTTTTAAGTGAAGTGATGTTTCTGAGGCTAGTCTATTCCACTGAGTTCTGACTCTTCAGAAGTCACTGATAGGAATCTGAATGTTTTTTTCATACACATTCCATTTGAGGTTTAAACGCATTTCCCCTGCAGGTACGGATGTATTCCAGAGCGCTGGCCATTATTGGAGGCTTCCTGGTTCTGGCCAGTGGAGCGGGGGAGGTGTACCGGCAGAAACCTCGCAGCAGATCTTTGCAGTCGACTGGACAAGTATTTCTGGGAGTATACCTCATCTGTATGGTAAGATCCTTTCTGATTAGTGTTATGTAACATTGAATACACCCACAGTAGTGGTGAAACAGGTCTGATAGCAGAAAAAAGAAAGGCAGGATTATCATTTTAAATAACGCAGTACCGGCTTTCCCCCACTAGGTGTACTCCCTCCAGCACAGTAAAGAGGACCAGCAGGTCTATCTGAACCACATCGTCGGGGGAGAGATCACTCTGATGCTGCTGGGGGTGCTGTTTGGGGTGGTGGCCCTGGCTTTCCTCTCCGGGTGTTACATTCGTCTAGCGGCGCAGGTCCTGGCCACCGTCCTGCCTCTGGTGATCCTGCTCATCGACGGAAACCTGGGCTACTGGCACTACACCCGCAAGGTGGAGTTCTGGAACCAGATGAAGCTGATCGGACACAACGTGGGAATCTTTGGTGCCGTGCTGATCCTGGCCACCGATGGCTGAAGCTTATTGACCGCCACAGACTTTTCCCCACCGAGGCGTCTGAGCAGGTTGCGATCGCCGGCCTTTCACTTCAGAGGCCGTCCTTTCCACTCGGGAGTTTCCGTCGCCCGAGGACCCCTCAGGATTGAAACACTCCAAGCTGAGATTGTTGGATGTAAGCAGCATTGATTGTCTCTGCTACCAGCTGGGAACTTTGCCTTTGTGAGGAAAGAAACACCAGGAGCTTTGTTTTTGGGGGGCGGGAGTGATTTAGTAATTTATTCAGATTCATGTTTACATTTTTGTCCCCTGCAAATAAGACACTGAATACAAGGACTGCAATATCGACAGGAGAAACGCCTTTGACTCCAAAATGTTCAGTCTTAAATGGTCCCCATGTTTCTGTAGGTTAAAAAAAAAATTGATTTAGCTCTGCATTCATGTGAATTCTGTTGAATTGAAAAAGCATGGCTTTTTTTTATTTTCTGTGTAAAAAAAAATCTCATGACATCAGTGTCGATATATTTTGACCATTAAACTGGATTCATTTCCCTGTCTTGGTTCAAACTCTAATGGTGCAATGCTGTTTTATTATTTTAAGCACGATAGCTTTGAGGGTGTTGAGCAGGATAAAGGGCTGAAAGGAACTCCTGTCATTTGGGCTAAAGAGGATTTGTAAATCACATAATATCCACATGGGCGCAGAGCTAAACTTTGCGGTCTTAAAATTACAGTTTGTACAAAAACTCAACATAAATGTAGTTTAAGGAGCTTTTATTGTCTTATTTACATTATTTAAAATAAATCGCTAACATTTATATTTGTTGCACTCTTTTCAATGCAGGTTAAATAAAGATGTTACTTCCACCAAACTGGTTTAAACCTCTCAGTTTTTTTTTTTTAAATTTGTGCACTAATCCAAACATTTTTATTAAATAAAAACTTTTTATAAAAGATTCTGTAAATTATCCACCTGTTACTCATTCATCCATTCATTCTCATGAACCGCTTCTTACGCCGTGACGGGTTTGTTCTTCCGGTTGTTCTCGGCTTTGACCAGGGCTCCGATCACCGTCAGCATCACGGTGACGGTGATGACGAGCAACGACGCCGTCTCGGCGACGCACAGCTGGGCGTCCAGCGACGCCAGCGACCTCCCGGCATGCTGTTCGGGAGCCTGACACACGATGTCCGAGTAGTCGTACGCGCGTAAACGTCGGACGCGCCGGATCTTGTCGAAGACGCGCTGCAGGTCACAGTCGCAGGTCCAGGGGTTGGAGGACATCAGGAGGCTGGTGGTGGTCGTCTGGAGTCTCTGGAAGGTCTTGAACCTGACGGTCTGCAGCCGGTTCCCCTGCAGAGCCAGGAGAGTCAGGCTCCGCAAAGGAGCCAGAACCTCCGTCCCGATCACCGAGATGTAGTTGTGGCTGAGGAGCAGCACCTCCAGGCTCCTCAGCCTCTTGAATAAGCCGTCTGGAAGCGCACTGAGCCGGTTTCCCTCCAGGCTGAGGAGGACCAGTTTAGAGAGACCATCGAAGGCGCCGACGTCCACCGTCCGGATCCGGTTGTGGCTGAGATCCAGTTTCCTCAGGTTCTCCAGATCCCCCAGTGACGCGGAGTCCAGGCGCCGCAGGAGGTTGTGGTCCAACCGGAGCTCCTGGAGGGGGGTCAGACTGCGGGAGAAGTCCCGGGGCAGCAGGTCCAGCTGGTTAAAACTCAAATCCAGAGTCTCCAGGAACTGCAGCGACGACAGAAACTGGAAGACAGTCATGAATCAAAAACTTCAGCAAAGTAAGATTTTGGTCTTTTTTTTCTCCACAGAATATTGTGATTTTTATTATTATTTTTTATACCTGTGTGTATCTAACATTAAAGGCACAGACACGTGGTTAGAATGCCAATTGTAATGCCAAAAAACATGAACTATCAGTCCAAATTCGTATGTGTGAATGAGTGGTTGTTTGTTTTCCATGTGGCTCCGCAGTGCGCTGGCGTCGTCCTCGGGGTGTCACCCGCCTCTCGCCCGCAAACCATCTTGGGTAGGACCCAGTAATCCCCAGCGGTGGAAATAGAATGAGTTTTTTGTTTTAATCATCCGTTTTACCCAGGAAGAGTGACTGTTCGTACCCGAGGCTGCAGAGTCCGGATGCTGTTGTTGGACATCAGGAGGATCCTGAGGGACCACAGACCCACGAAGGACCCGCTGCGGACATCCGTCAGTCTGTTCCCACTCAGGTCCAGCAGCCGAACGCCGTGGGGGACACCGGGAGGAACCCGGACCAGGCCTCGAAACCGACAGTCCGCCAGGTCCAAGGACTCGGAGCGCAGACACCGGTCACGACTCGGTTCCATCCCCGACGCCGAGGTCAGCAGGAGCGTCACGCAGAGAATCACGCAGCCCGTGGCGGGCATGTTCAGATCAGACACCCAGAGGTCCACTTAAAAGTCATGGTTTCGATCCCCCTTTACAGCAAATGCTGGTGATGTTTCAGTAAATTCCAGTAAACTCGCTATGAGCATCGAATATTACCGATGAGATTAGAGATTAAGGGATTAAACAGATCATAACAAATATGATGGAGGAACAAACCTGAACCGTTTTGGACCCGGGCCCAGAATACGGATTTGCATCTGCTTGTACATTTGCACACATGATGCTGTGTTGTTGTTGTTTTTTTTACAGGCAAGGGCGAAGGAATAATAAAATAAACCTGACAGATCTGTAAATAGTTTGAGTAGAAATATATTATAAATGACTTTTCTCCGCGCGTATTTGTCATCGTCATTAAGGAAACCGCCTGAAAAATGACGGGATTTGAACCTATAATGTCTGTACACCTGCTCAGCACCTTAACAGGCTGAGCTATCTGACTCCACACACACAGATTAATTGTATTTGAGTATTACACACTTTCATTTGAGCAAGTGCTCACTGTTAGGATTTGATCCTACACACTTAAACAAAAACCTATTGATCAAAGATGATCCTACTGAGCTATTTGTTGTTTAAGTCTCAGTTACCTGCTATGTTCTCTGACCGCCACAGGGTGGCAGCAGAGCACCACAGTATGGAGTTTGGTCGAGCTGGCTGTGATTTATGTGAATGTGAATGTTTAATGTGATTTTTGTGTGAATATAATGTTACTGCAATTAAACACAAACCACTATACGATCACTGTGTGAAACCTACGGCAGAAAGAAGCTGACATGCTGTTTTGTTTTTGGCGTCTGTGTCCAGACCATAGATGTTCATGCATGTGTATGTAATGTAAATACATACATATGTGTGTGCGTGAGTAACACAAGAGGATTAGGACCACCGGAATATAAAAATAAGGTCTATATTATGAGACAGAAGTCAGACTTTAATCTGAATTTTTTGCCATCATTATTTGTATTCGTATGTTTATATTATATTTGTAGACGTTTATGGTTTCATACTCTTGGGTCACCTGAGGGTTCTTAAGCATTTTTATTTAGAAACAATAGTTTTTCCACTGTTAAAACTTTGTCGATTCCTCCTCTTCCCCATCTTTGGAGAAGATGAGGCCAACGAAGAGACGCTTGTGGTCTCTGTCAGAACTTCTCATTGACACAGGCCAGAGGTTAATCTCTGCATCACTTAACGAGATTTCGTTAATTTACATTTCTTTTCTTTGCGTTACACTAGTTTTAATAAAGACTGAATAAATCGTTCTAATTGAAGCCAATAAGCAAAAATCACATTTTAAGACGTTTAACAATTTCATCATTGAAGTTACTGATGATTCATGGGTTCTGAAATAAAAAAAGCTCACATCTGAATTATTCCGTGACAAATAATTTCCCTTTGGGGATTGATTTCCTGGTCACATGAATTCATTTAATTTCTTTGGATTTGGTTTAAATATATTTTGAGTTTGTGAAGTTCCTCCTGCAAATAATCCAATTTGATCATCTGCAGCTTTGGGGAACTGAAATATTTGAAATTTAATTTTTTTATTGCAACATTCTCCCCAAAATTTAGTAATTTTTGACCAAATTTTAGAGTAACCCACAAGGAATCTCTCGTTCTAGACATTCTACTGTACTTCCAGAAATGACTGCTCCTCTGAAAGACCGAATTATTAATCTTCTGATTCATATTTAAAGCTTTCACACCACTGATCTTCTGTCCAGCAGTTTAAATCCTTTTGAATAATTCAACTTCCTGTTGCTGCACAGATGAACCAATCAGGCTGACAAACAATCCTTTGATGATAAACTCATTTCTAACTGATGTGATCAATAACAGATCAAGTGACAGTCCAGTCACAGTTGGTGTATGACGGCGTCAAGTCTCAGTGATACACATCCCTGCTAGCGTCGGGTTATGAGATCCTGAAGTCGTTCTGTTAAACGTTCAAAAAGTGGCTGAAAATTACAGTCAGAATTTTTGTTATTTTTATTTTAGAAAATGTCCTTTTAAAGTGTGGCATTTCAAGTCACATTTTGTTTAAAATACAGAAAATACAGACAGTAGAACATGGATACAGCAAAAAAGGAAAATGACAGAAAATAAAGCTAACAAGCCTTTCTGACTGCTCTAGTTTTCTTTTTGAAATGGAACAGAGGTCAAAGGAAGGAGGGCGGAAAAAGAAAGTTTCGGGGACAGATGGGGGGGGGGGGAGTGGGGGCAGAATGAAACAGGTTAGTTAAGGAAACTATGGTTGCTTTATGGTTGATGTTTAAATTATTCTTTATAAAGTCTAATTTAAGATTTAATCTTTCCTCTTTCTTTTTTGTCTTTTTTTTTTCATTTCATGGTATTTTGATCTTCTGGATCCAGGGCCCTCAGTGCTCCTTGTGGTCTCGGACTGAGGACAAGGAATGCCGACTAGGTCTGGCAGTGAGAATAAAACCACCAGCGTCGCCTTCCCCGGCCGACCCACGCTGCCAACTCAAGAAGATAAAGTGGAGTCCTTCTGTGTTTGCTGTGCTTGTGAACGTTGCATGGACTTCTGACTTTCCACGTCTCTAAAATGTTTCTCAACCTGTGAAGAAGAAACATTTATGAACAGTCTGGACATCAATTCTGGGAAGACCCATAAACTTTAAGCATCCCAGGAACACTTGAGCTCCCACCTGGGACCAGACACTAAAGAGTTGATGGTTCAAGTCAGCAGTGAGTAAAACCGTTCTGAACCCAGCTAAAACAGTTAACATGAAGCGAACGCCGCCTGAGTAAACACAACAGGCTCATTTGAAATGATCATTTTATTTAACAAAGTAAAAACGGGTTATCAAAAATTAAAATCAACATCTTTAAAAAGATATGTTCCCCCCCTGAATTCAATAGCTCCAACCACATTCTCGTGATAGCTGGAGTCAGTCTGACGTCACTTCTTTGCCCAGTGTGACAGGTCTGTAACGTACAGGATCTCTGTTCCTTGCTGAACGAGCCTTTGCTTTGCACTGCGGCAAAACTTTGGAAGGTTGGACACTTCTGGAAAGGTTTCACTCAAGTTCCTTCTGCATTTGTAGATGATGCATCTCATTTACAAACTGTTCTGTGGAGTCTTAGATTAATCCAAAATGGGACTCGCTGCTGTTTTAGTCATGTATGATAAGAAACAGAACATCTTTGAAAGGAAAAAGAAAATCCAAAAAGATGTTGCCGTTGACTTTACCAAAACAGAATTTAAAAATAGAGGAAAAAAAACAAAATCCAGCATGAACATCATAGGTGTCAGGTCAAATATACATATAAATACATAGAGAAAACATACTTACTATTTTGCGTACATGACTTAAAGCGCTTCCCTCTTTGCCTTTGCAGTTCTCGACCTGGTATGGTGGAGAGATTACGACGTCGTCCATCACAATAATGTTCTTCTCCTGCCATTTACAGTCTTTGATGCTGCAAATGAAAACAAAATATATGAAATTTGAATTTTTTAAAAAATCCCTCCATTTGGTTAAGCCAAAAAACAACAACACAAAATTAAATAAGGGCAACCATGGAATGACTAATGCAAAAAAAAAGAAAGCTTGTGTCCCAGAATGAAGTTAAAGAAATTATTTCTCAAGCTCCAAATTGATAATAGACTCCACAGCAGCTTATTTCCTGTAATTCAAAAGTTATTGAGCTGCGAGGTGAGGCAACAAAAACAGGCTGATTGCAAGATCCAGTTGTAAGTGAAACGATTAACCCCCTGGTGTAAAATTACGCTGATTGGCAAATTATACCATTAATCGACTGCCTACACCAAATCATACAAATATTTTACTAAAAATCTTGAAGCAAAATATCGTCCATTTGTCATCGAGATAATTTGTCTCCATTGCAAGTCGGTCCATGTCAGACACCTGAAATACCAGGCGTACAAATTATCCTGAGGGACTACAACGACCTGAAGCGAGGCCTGTTGACAACATGCACCGAGGTTTCAGGTTCACACAGTGGGGCTCACTCATATCATCATAAGTCACCCAAGTTTTTTTAATTCTATTCTGTGGCACAATGAAACAGGCCTAGACTTTCGAGCTAGGAAGAATGAATGCTAAAAAAATAACCACACTTCACATAGTGAAGGATGGCAGCGGCTCCATACTCAGGGGTGGTAAAACAAGTTTGATTCCATCACAAATCAGGGAATTCAGGAAGTTTTGCCACCTATGAGGAAGATGAAGCTGGGCCCCACTGCACCTACCAAAAGGACGATGATCCTGAGCAGACCTGAGAGCCCCCAATGAACATTAGTTTTGACTTAAATTATATAGAAGTTCTATAGATGCCTTTAAATATTGGGTGGCCTCAGCCTGCAAACACATCAGTATTACAGAACTTCAGGCATTTGCCAATCAGGAATAAGATGATTCTTCAGGAACGCTGCCAGATGCTGGAGTCTGGTGTGCATCATGTTTGTCAGGGGTCACACAAACATTCTAAAGATGCTTGTGCTGAAGGGGTTGTAAGACAAACAGCAGGAATCAGAAGTACCACTGTTATATTTGTTAAAGACTGTTTAAACTTACGATTTGGTTATTGCAGGGAGAAAAAGCATATGTTTATGATGTTACAATTAAAAGCTAAATTTTACTTTAGATCGGGATTATTCCAAGAATCACGAGCAGGAATATGAATCGGTATCAGTTGTATGAAAGTTTCCCAAAAGACGATACAAAATCCAGCTATCAGCATCATGTCACCTACGAAACGACACACACCGTCCTAACAACACTCAGACAAGACGCGGTGATGACGCTCGTCAGCGTCACGTCTTACGTTTTGTGAATAGTCTGGAATAGCTGTTGGCCCTCCACAGAAACCCCAGCACTGATTGCATAGGCTTGGGACAGCTTGTCTTCCTTTTCTGTCCGTGCTCGATTGGCAAGCTGTGGAAAACAGAAAAATGTATTGTTAACATCAGGCAAGATCCCTTTAGAAACCAGTTGGCTGTAAATACAGGATAAACAAAGTAAAATTAAACGTTCAGCATCGGGACACGACTGCAAAAAAAAAAGCTTAAGTATTCCATATTTCTAAACTCATTGTCACTGCATGCAGACAAGGCATAAGGATAACAGCAGATACCCAACCAGCCTTGTTATACTAGCATCCATGGAGGCTGGCAATTTATTTTATGAAGCTCTCACTGACAAATATACAGGAATGATATATATGAGCATACACCCAGAAAAGGACAAAAAAGCCAATTGTACCTTGCTAACATTCAGTGATGCTAGTGGAGGTGGAGTCTCGGTGCGGTCATTTATTATGTCCACATCGGAAACATAGGCTAAGTTGATCAGGATGACGTCGCTGAGGTTTGGCTTACCGCTGGAAGAAGCACATTCTTCGAAAAAAGAATGCATGTCAAGGAACACAACTTCATGGCAAACGCATCACAGCACAAAACGATCATTGAGTGGCGACAGCCGTCTCACAGAACAGAGAAGCTTAACAGAATCCTGACACTGATGGTGAGAGGTAGTGCCAGTAACAGTGTGACCAAAGCAAAGACAGCACTACCATGAATAGCATCTGTAGATGAATAAAATGTTAAAATGATGTACATTGCTTGCTTTCAGTGTTTTGAAATGAGAAGTCAAATAAACAATTTTTATGGTTAATCATCCACTGGCAGTGTGTTTTATAAAATTAGCAAGTGTGAAAGAAAATGTGCATGCATCCATTACAAATCTAGTTTGCAGAAATCTTGTTGGTTCAAGTTCTAAAGACAATAACCCCACAAACTCACTCAGCAAATACAGGAATGGCTGGTCAGATTGAATCTCATAGAAAACAGGTTTTCCTCTAATCCTGGCCTAATTTGCAAGATAATGATGGTATCAGGTCTGATCTCTACTTAGGTTGGGTCATAAGTTAAAAAAAAAATTGGGGAAAAAGCAATTACGAAAAAGGATTTTTTTAAAAACCCAGACAGGTACAAACCTTAAACAGTGACAAGCATAACTTCAAGCTGTAAATTTAACTGCTCAGAGTTCAACCCCAGTTCAACCAGTCATATATTAAATATATCGATCTTCAGTCTCATCCTCAGCTCTTAAATCATTATACTGAACTAGAAGACAAAAATATCTTGATGTTAACACCAGGCTCTTCAGCAAACTGCCCGAGTCAAGTAATAAAAGTTAGCTCCGTGTATGTTAGATGCTCCATTAGAATCAAACAAATGAGGCCCGTCGTGATCACAGACCTCCGCATCGCATCGACTACATTCATTTGGCTTATCATACTAAATTTCGATAGCACTGACGTAACCAGTATTACTAATCGAAACTAAAAATTCGTTCCAACCTGAGGTGACAAATCGTGCCATAATGTTAAAAACTCATACACTCATTCATGGGTGTAGACCTGACAATGCTAACGCTGGTTACAGCGTAATAAACTCATGATGCCTTTACCCTCACACTTATGCTGAAATTTAACCAACAGCACCACAATCCGTCTCGTTAATAACACAATAATTAATGTTATAGTATCTCCAAAGTGCGAGAAACATAGTAAATAACCCAAACTGATTAGCTTGAGGATGCTAACACCATCATTTGTGCTAGCAGCGGCAGTGTGGGGTAAATTTAGCATGTTAGCCTAGCAGCTAGCTGGCTGGCTGGAGCGTGGAAGGACACAGAGTGTCTTTTCGTCACTTGGATACAACGATAGCGTCTCATTGCACTGGCATCGCTAACTCCGTGGGTAACTACGTGTACACAAGCCGGGACGACCTGCGGTAGACGCCAGCTAGGTTGCTAACTAGCAATGGTTTGTGCCCATGAAGCACAGCCATGATGCCTTACCGGGATTCGTTGCCAGGTTGAGGTCTGGCAATACAATGAGTGAATTCAAAACACATGCACTTCCTAGTAGATATCCTGAAGCCATTAAATGACCTACAAAACCAACAAGGTCTTCAGTAGATGCAAAACTGATGGGCAACTACCTCGTAAATAAAAATATTTTAAAACGAACAAAGATTTGCAACCAATTACGCCTGCGCGGATCACTATTTGACATATTTTCGGTTACCCTACAGGCCCTTACACCCAGGCAGGCCAAGCAAGGCGTCCCCCAGCCCCAAACAAATAAAGGATACTCAGAGTCAACATCTTAGATTGGTAGTCGAACGCCACCACTTCTCCTTGCAAACGTTGACCCAAGCAGGTGAGGCAAGAGACATGGCTCCCGACGCTGAAATACTCCCCCGGTCCAGGAGCCGCCATCTTCTCCGCCAGGAAACCGGAGTGCCTGCCGTACGCAAACGACGTGATGTCGTATGGAGACGAAACCTGGGCGTGTCGAAGCACGTCGCGTTACAGCGATATCTTCTCCAGAGATAACTTACATTTGCAACTTAACATAGAAAAACTCCCAAGTTCTATCATTAATACATCTTCTAAACGACTAAGTGAAAGTAAAAGGAAGTACAATTTAATTTATCGACAATGAAAAGTTGTGGCTTTGTCCTCCTCCCCTGCCGCTGCTGCTAGAGAGTCAAATTGCTCCGCCTACGGACGTGACGTAGAACACAGCTTTGCTGCGGTACTTCCGGTAGTGCAACATTATCAATATTCCTGATAACCTATTAAATTCTTATCATATTTATCGGGAGGACACAAAAATGGAGGCAGTTTATACTCAAGGTATCTGGATGGCCGAAAGTCTTCAGCAAAGAACAATAAGTTACGAAAAAATGTGGCTTGTAGTCACCCATATTGGAGATCCAAAAGCAGCCTTCATGCTCGTCTTTCCTTTCACGTATTTCATCAGCAAACGGGCGGGAGTCGCGGTTTTCTGGGTTGCAGCAGTAACGGAGTGGCTAAACTTGGTGTTTAAATGGTAAGTCTGCAAGAAACGGCTAGCGTGTATTATTAAGCCCGGTCTGAAAATGTAGTTTTACTGTCCGGATATTTCTGCTATATTCCACATGTCAGCATAAAGCTAACGCCGAGTTTGTATCAAATCAGTTAACTTTTGGAAATTACAAAATTATACTTTACGTGTTTTATTTTTAAATATTTATCTGCATCGTTTAAGTTACAAACAATTTGGTATTTTGCTCTGCGTTCGTTGCAATGAATGTAGTCCCACCACGCGTATTGTCCGGAGTGAAACGAGCAAAACGGGAACCTTTATATAGTGTACGGCTTAATAGTTCCGCGTTCCCATTGACTTGAGAAGCATCGACGTAAAAAACTACCGTCCGTGGCCAGAAAGGAAAAGTGACAACATTGATTTTCATATTCTTTATCGCATTACATTAAAGATAGAAAACATTTGATACATATTGATCCAGGAAGCAAAAAAACATACTAAAATGTGTTAGATATTGCTGAAACAATATTCAACAGATAACCATTACTGTACCCCCAATGCAACTATGATTACCATAACTTTAAACACATTTAGAGAAACGTCACATAAATCTATATAATTGAATATAATGTGTTTTGATTTCATTTTCTTTCCAGGATGTTGTTTGGAGAAAGGCCCTTCTGGTGGATAGGTGAATCACAGTTGTTTGAGAACAATCAACCCAGAGTTCTTCAGTTTCCCTCCACGTGTGAGACTGGTCCAGGTGAGATACTCTCAAAGTAGAAGTGCTGCATGTGCCAATCATAGACATTATATTCAATTCATAGTAGATCTGAAGCTGTAAGTCAGGTGTCCCGTCTCTCAGGCAGCCCTTCGGGACATGCCATGGTGACGGCAGCCGTCTGGTGGATCGTGGTGTCCTCGCTAGGATCATATATGTACTCGCGCACCAACAGGTTTGTCACTTTGATCCAGAGCAATAAAATGTTTTGACTCTTAAGGATGTCCGATGTATTTTTAAGGACTCTCTTTTTCTCTGGCTCTAGCTTGGTGTTATCAGCTGTTCCATACCTCCTCTATGTGGTGATACTGGTGGCAGTTGGAATCTCCAGGCTGTTCATCCTGGCCCACTTCCCTCACCAGGTCATTGCTGGCTCTATCACAGGTCAGAATACACACATATGTGCACAAGCTGACATGTAGCATATGGATACGACAATTTAGTCTGTTTATATCTCATAAAATGACTGGTTAGTGCTTCTTCACAGCCATGCAAACATCATCAATTGTCATAAACCCTCTGGCTCAAATTCCACTGTAGGATATTACTCTCTGACATTTTGACCACAGCATGAATGATGTGTAAATATAAATGGTGTGTAACCATATTTGACAGACTACACACACTTTTATGTAAGCATTTAATTTTTTTTAGCCTTTAGGTTAAGCATATTTTAAGTGAATTATTCGTTCCTGTTGAGTATTGAAGATGAATGAATTTGTTCCTGTCAGGTTTCACTCTGGGGATTGTTTTGAGCCGCAGCGTACCAGAAGGACGCCCCCTGCTGTTCTTCTTCTGCTCCAGCATCTGTCTGCTGCTCTGTGCTCTGATACTGCACACTGGACTGGAATGGATGGGACTCGATCTCTCCTGGTTAGACTCTTATAGTGTGTTTATGAGTACTGATGAGTGTGTAAAGTACAGCTCTGTGAAAGTCTAACTTCTTTTTGCTCAGGTCTATTGCTTTGGCCAAAAAATGGTGCACCCACGCGGAGTGGATCCGATTGGATACGCGCCCGTTCTCCTCTCTGACCCGAGACTGCGGGGCCCTACTGGGTTTGGGGCTAGCTCAGTACTGGAAGCCAGGAGGATGGTCTCTGCCCTGGGCTCCACGGGCCCTGTCTCTGGCCATTTCATCCATGGGACTGTACCATGTGAATCGTCTGCCTATCCCGGTCCAACCACAAGGCCTGTTCTACGCTCTGTTCTTCGTTAAATTTGCCTTAGTGCCTCAGATTGTTATGGTGCTGGTGCCCGGACTGGTTCACCTTTTCACACACAAAAAGAAGAAGGAATAGAAACTATCATTCTAACTCTCCAGATGTCTTTCACACCCTCAAGTAGTTTCTGTAAACGCTTTAGATGCCTTGTTAATGCAGTTCATCGGTACGTGGGTAAAATTAATGAGTCATGAATATGACGATTGTAAGCCTTGACTGTAAATAAATATATCGTAATACACATTAGTCTTGTAAATACTACATTATATATTTTTATTTACCATTTGAGAGATATTAAGGTGTTTTGTGACTGACCTGAGGTGAAAATATGAAATATGAAAATGGGCAAAGTTTAGCTTTGAATGTTACTTGAGAATGGATGTGAAAAAAAAAAACATTATCAGAAGTAATGATTGGCAATGTTTCTGCCTTCAGAAAGTTTGACAGGGGAAACCAGATGCTTATTAATAAGTACAAGTAGATAGTTTTTACTTTTGTGTAAATCATTCATCATTCAGAAAGGTCAAAAGCGGCGTTACTGCTGTTAAATTTCACTCGTATAACTGTTTCATTGATGGTGGACAGTAAATCAAAATGTTAGATGTGTTGCACTAGTTCAGGCTTAAATTGGTAGAAAAGCACTAATGCACTCATTTGTTTCATATTATTGAATTCTGTGCAATACCTCCTTTGTGCAATTTGCCTCCAGATACTTGTTTTAAGGGGACTCAACTGGATTGTTTTGTGTTGTACCAAAATGTTCATGTTATTATTTTTTGGACCAAACTCTTCAAAATGTGAGAAATACATTTTGTATGATATTAAAGAAAAACAACAAATGACTAACATGCAGTGTGTGTTTCAGTTGGTAACCATTTATAAATATGCTCTTTTTTCCCCCTCAATACATGGTTTTACTGTACAGATTACAATCAGTTTTAATGAGATAAAAACACATTCTTTTTTATTTATTTTTAATTAAACTTTTTGTCACAGCGATCTGAAAGCTCACATTTACAGACAAGAGAACTCTGCTCAGCAAGCAAATACATTAAAGTAAAAGAAAATAACCTTTCGCTTTTGTCTGGTGAGTTTGAAGGAAAATGATAAGGACTGTTCCGGGATCCATTTCCTTATCCTGATCCAAAAGCATCGACCAGCGGAGTCAGAACGCCGCTCACGGAAAGAATAGAACATGCATCAGAATATTTACAGCAAACTAATATACACAGACAGCTTGAAAACAGACACCCGCAAATATCCTGGATTTAAAAGTTCTGTTTAAATTAAGTATAATACAGTTTAGACCTTCATCTCTGGAAAGATAAGTAGTGGGTGAACGTAGAATGAACAGGAGACTGTCAGCCGTCTTCACATATTCTTTATCTGAGAACCAAAACTAAATACCACAAATAGTCTTAACTTTTCCCCACACATACAAATAAGTTGAATATTTTCATTACTCTGCTTTCCCTGGATACTGATACTCTTGGTATTATAATTTTTTTATTTTTTTTGCAGTAGATTAGACTTAATTCTGTGCAGACCCAGTGGATTAGACTGGCTAATTCAGAGAAAGAGAAGAGATATTTTATGTGAAATATTCATATACGACAGTCCTCATGGTCAACTGACAAAGCCGAGCTGGGCTGAGTGGAACATCTGAGTCATTATGTACAACTTGTGCTAAAAAGTCTATACATCTTTAACCATATCGTCATTTGTAAATGATTTAATAACAGCGTCTCTGATAGTCTGGCTTCACCGGTCAGAGGTCTGACAGAACACACACGCTTGCTTTCTCCAAAGTCGACAACTGTAACAGCAAAGTAAATAAAATACATAAAGTGCACCCTTATTTAAGATCTTAACAGGCATTTATAGTGCAGTGGTGATAGAATAAAATGCATTGTGGGAAAAAAACAAACAAAATAATGCAGGAGGAAGGGAAACGCATGTGATAGTAGTTGTTTTATGCATTTGCTTGCTTTTAATTGCTGAGCACTTTTCCATGTTGACCCTTCACCAGCATACGCACTGAACGCTCTACTCTGTTAGGAACATACAGCATCATTTACACACAGAGGAGGGACAAAAGCGAACTTTGATAGTCATAACCCAAACGTTAACCCCCCCCCCCGCCACTGGAGTTTGTGATTATTATTTAACTGGCATTAATCGTTTAAAGATTTTAAATTCCTGGAAATCAAAGATTGAAGTTTCCCTATTTAGTTCATCGATTATAGCAATTTGTCCTCAAAACAAGCTTTATAAAATATATGAGCTGATACAAAAGTAAAGCACCTGATGTTTCAGCAACCATTCAAAGCGGTCTACGTTAACGGAGTTGGAACGACATGACAGACGGCAGCCTGGACGTTTGGTTTAATGTCACACTAAGGCATATTATGAGGTCTGTGGTACAGAGATGATATTAAAAAAAAAAATACACAGAGAAATTAAAATTCACATACATGAACCTCAAAAATTAGGTGAAAGTAGCAGTTTAAAAAAAGAAAGAAAAGATTTTAAAATAGGTGCAAAAATTGATTCACGTTCCAAAATAACCGGAGTTTATGTAGACTTTTAGATTTGATATGAAATTCAATTGCATGAAAATTCCAAAGCGATTGTTATTTGCGATAATGTTCCATTCTCCACGTCTAAACTTCTTCAAAGTGAGGATTTTTGCTGCTTCTCTCCATTTTTGTATCATCACCCCCCCCCAAAAAAGTGGTTTGGGTTTTGAACTTTAAAAAAAAAAAAAAAAAAAAAAAAAAAGGTCACCTGTGATTCTGGAGACTTTAACTGATTATTAAAAACAATATTTATATATATATAAAAAACTTGCAAACTAATCAATACAGAAAAGACTTGTTAGCTGTAGCCTGAGCTCAGATCATTGAGGACGTATTGCAGCATAGAAAGGATGTTCTTGCATTAACCAACAACAAAATATTAAATATTCTGACATGTTAGAGGCAATTATTTCATTCAAAGTTGGTCAATGTCCCTCATTCCTTTACCCTGGATCAATTTTCCTCACCCATGTGACTTAGCAGTGGGACACAAAGGCAGGGCTGACAGAATACAGTTCAAACTATGTGTTTGTTTTATTCCTATGTACAATATATAACTTAATTATAAATATTGTCATTTTTCTCTAAGCACTGAGTTGTTGAGCAATTTGTATTTTCTGAGCAATGTACAGTATTCAACATATAATATTGTGTTACATAGAATAGAGCCTACTAGCAACCTTGGTTAAGAGCACACTTTGAAAGAACAGAAGGTGGGTACAGTCCACGTGTGGAGTCCGATGATTTGTACTTTCATTCTTTCGCGCTTGTGATCGCCTATGGAATCTTGTGCCACGCAACATTTTTGGAAGTGCACCGGTCTTTGAGATCAGAACTTTGGACCCTCTTGTTATCCTTCCTGTGTGCAAAGTGTGATAATGACAGTCGCTTCTCAATTGTTCTGTTTATAACATTGTGTTTAATACCCTAAATGTGTGTGTGTTTCTGTGTGTGTGTGTGTGTGTGTGTGTGTGTGTGGTTTTTCTCTCTGCTTCCTCTTAAGTTCTTTCACGTGAGTTCGTCCAGGTTCGCACACGCAGGCGTCAGCAGTTGAGTTAGATTGATTTTTTTTTTGTTGTCCCCTCACTCCCACTTGCGACCTATTCACACACACACACCCGTCACACATTTGACTCCACAAACGGTCTCTTTGGTTTGATGGGGGAGGTGGGGCCTTGGGTCCGGGAGTCGCGCGAGAGCTGTCGGTACATGTTGTCCTGGTAGGCCTGCGCCACGGGGAGAGTCCTCGCCACCTTCACGTCCGGGTAAGTCGGCACCTGGCTGACCCGCTCCAGGATGTCCCCCCCACTGCCGCGGGAACCGTTGGCCAGCTTGCTCAGCGAGGGCGGCGGGGTCTGGGAGTAGTAGTCCTCCTCCAGCAGGTGTCCGTTTTGGGCGTTGTTCGTCTTGTTGTAGTAGGCGATGTTGCCGAGCGAGGCTGGGGGGCTGTAGGTGGAGCCCTGCTGGACGAGCTGGCCGGGCGAGGTGGGGCTGATGGCCGAGTCCATGGAGGTCATGCCCCTGGACCGCGTGGGCTGATGCAGGTACTGCTGAGTCCGCGCCGTCTTGTCTATGATGCCCATGAATGGCGTGTTGCGAGAGCGGGTGGTCTCGCCCTGGTACAGACCGCCGCCCCCCCCCTGGGAGGGGGATATAGGGGAGATGTCATCACAGCTACGCTCGTACGTGGTCTGCAGGGGGATCTCCATCTGCTGGATGGAAGAGGACGCCCTGAAACCCGGCGCTAAATTGGAGGTGGATCCGGTGGAGATGTTGTTGCTGGAGGGGGAGAATCTCAGCCCCACGCTCTGGGAGTGGATGAGCGGCCTGGGGGTGGACACGTGCTGCTTCATCTCGGTCGTGTTGGCGCTGACGGGGCGTCTCACCATATGGGGGATCTCAGGAGACCCCAGCTGGCAGGGCTGCATGGCGTTGGCGCGTTCCAAAACGTGTTCCGAGACGGGGTAGTAGGCGGCCGACTGGCTGCGGCTGATCTGAGGCGTCTGGCTGAAACGGATGCCCCCGGGACCCCCGCTGCTGGCGCGGTAGGCAGAGGAGGGGCGCTGGGGTAGTTCATCCTTCAACAGGCCCGACTCCATAACCCCTCCTCGGCCGCCGTGCTGACAGAGGGCCCCGGAGCTGAGGCTGGCCTGAACCTGGGGCATGGACCGCCCGTCCAGGGAAGGCTGGTACACCAGCCGGCTCTCCACGTCCACCGACCCCCCCTGGTAGCGGCCGCCGATGGAGTGGCCCATCTGTCCGGCGTAAATGTTGTTGCCCATGACGTTGCTGGGCTGGTTGGTGCGGACGATCTGGGCGATGGACGGCTGCAGGCGGAGGCCTTGGGCCTGGTGGTGCTGGGAAGACAGCGAGGGTTGCGAGCTCAGCTGGAACGAACGCTGACTGCTCATCTTGGAGAGGGGGGATTTGGGTCGCCCGGGGAGCTGCTCCGTCTGGTACCGCACCGGCGACCCCGACTGGGACCGGTAGAGACAAACGCTTTCCACCGGCGGACTGGCTCGGTACTGAGCGGCGCGGCGTAAAGGGGAAGGCGGCGGGCTTTGGTGATCCATCCCCTGACCCCCGGAGCCCATCGGCGGGCTGAAGCCGTAGGACTGCTGGTGAACTGGGGAGGTGTGGGGGGGGCTGTGGCGGTAGTGTGAGTTCTGGTGCGTCGGGGACAGGGAGGGCGACGTGGGCTGGTACGAGCCGCGGGTCGGGGAGGACATGGAGGAGGAGGTGGGGTGATATTCGTAAGGCTGACCGATGGGGGAGCCCCCGGTTAGGTAGATCTGATCTGGATGTGTCGGGGACAGCGGGGGGCTCTGAATGATGGCGAGGCTGGAAGGGTTAGCCAGAGACTCCGGCGGGGGCAGACCCACCGACATGGCCTCCAGCTCCTGCTCCAGATAGTCCTCGTCCTCAAACAGGTCCTGAACAGGCTCCATGTCCTCCAGACGGGGCTCCGGGGGAGGGGGTAAAGGCATGGACAGGGACAGGGACTCTTCCTCTTCTGGAGGAGGTGTAGGAGGAGGCGAGGGAGGGGGCTCCAGGTCCTGTTGCAGGTGCTCCTCCTGGTTGAGCTGGTGACATTCCTCCTCCACTCTCTGGAGCAGCCGCTGGATCTCGCGGTTGTTGGGGCACTGCTTCACCGCTTCGTTCAGGTCCTCCAAGGCTTCAGGAAATTGTCTGTGAAGAGGAAACCGGAGCTTATTTGTGTCGTGTTCAAGTTTACAACGTGCTTTAAAATGCACGCTCAGCGTACCTGCTGCTACGCTTGGCGCGCGCTCGGGCGTAGAACGCCTCGTAGGATTTGGGTTTCAGTTCAAGCGCCTTGGTAGCGAACTCCTCAGCCATCCCAAAGTCCTGGTGCGGAGGAAAGACGAGAACATCAGCAGCTATTCAATTCAATTCAATTCAAAAAACTTTATTTATCACCAAGGGCAATTGAAAGCACATAAAGTAGAATTGGTTTATGAATGCAAACATGCAGTGTAAACATAAACAATAAACATAAATAATAATAATATATAATAATAATTCTAATAATAAATAATAACATAAATACACTGTTATGTTCAATAATTCAAAACCTAGTTAGTTTAGAACCTAAATTGTTCAAAACCTAGTGGGCTAGTCTAAAAACCAGTTAGTTTAAAACATAGTTCGCTTTAAAATTTCGTTAGTTTAGAATCAGGTTATTAAACCTTTAAACCTTATTAAAATATAAACCTGGTAAACGGCGTTGTGCTCAGGTAAACTACGTGGGACAGCCGAGCCTTACGTTCATTTTCCTCCGACACCGGGACAGGTTGAGGAACAGAGACACTTTGAGTTCCCTGAACGTCTTGAGGTCCTCGCTGAAGCCTTCGCGTGGAAACTTTTTGAGAGCGCACTGGTAACGCTGCGCCGCCTCCTTCACCTTCCCCTTCTGTGGGACGAGCAGAGGAACGTTATCAGTCCTGAACGATGAAATGAGAAACTACTCTTGAGACCCGCCGGACAGAATGTAGATCTGACCTTGTAGAAGCTGTCCCCCTCCTCGATGAGTTTGCTGAGTAAGATGATCATGATGTCGGGTTTGGAGGTGGCCATGGCCCACGTGGCTGGACCTGAGCAACACAGGGAGGAGCAAAATGGAGAAAAAAAAACAATCAGCGATGACAAAACGGAGACGTTTTACAGGAGAGGAGGACGGAAGGAGCGACTGGGAGTCACACGACACACAAAGATACCAACAGGGGAGAAAGACAACATCCAAAATGAGGGATGGAGATAAAAAGACAGGCAATCCACTGCAGAGAATGTTTGGGGGGGGGGGGATCTCTTGTGACACTTTCGGGAACACTGTGACCCTCGCTGTGGGACGTCCCCACCTGGGTCAAATATCATTTGCCAGTAATTCTGATCTTTTTTTTTTTTTTTTTTAAAGTTTCCTGTTTGAAGTGCAGAAGCAGCACATTTTTAAACAGTTTGTGATCGAGGACAAAAAAAAGAGAAGAGCACCGGGTGCACGCAAAAATAAAAAGGTAACGCCACCCCTGCAGACCGTCTCATGACTAAAAAGATCAGAATCCCTTGGACTGAATCTGATCTGAGCAAACAGCAATCCTTGACAGAATACACACATACACACACACACATAATAGAGATGGAAAGGAGCAATAAACAGAAAAAGGCAAGCAGGAGGGATGGAAGAGGGCTCTGCAGGCGTCGGCCGTCCTCTGAGTTTTGGTGGTAGGGATGCTGCTACCTGGGCTAGCCGACACTGAGGGGAAGTCTGGAGGATGAACGATGCACTGGTTTATCACCTCGGTCTGTGGCGGTGGCGGTGGCGGTGGGGGTGGTGGCACAGAGGAGTCACAGATACATGCACTTTCCTTCAAATCAATACCACGTAAGTGTTACTGTGGCCTTCTGTCATGCATCTGTGGAATGGAAGGTCAACATCGCGGATACAAGGTCACAGGCCGGAGGCCGGGGCATGCTGTCGTTAACCAGTTGGGCGTTAAGCGTCTACCTCTAGGCAAATCCCGACTGCGTCACTGTCAGTGCTAACACCTACGCATGTTGTTACTGTTTGTCAGTTTGAGAAACGTTCTGGGGGGGGCTAAGCTGGCCTGACGACACTTAGGATGACACAGACAACACAGAAAGAGGAGATAGAGCTGTCAAAATGCCTGGTGGGGTGAGAAGTCGACAGCCTTGGCTTTACCTCGGGGCCGACTGGGCAGCGTCTGACATCCTGGGGGGGCCGGAGAGAGAGAGGCAAGGGAGATGGGAGTAAAAAAAGGGAAGGTGGGTTTGTGTTGGGTGGTGGAGGAGGAAAAAAAGTGGGGAGGGGGGGGGGGGGGGGTTCATGAGCAAGGGAAGGAGTGTAAGTGAGAGGGCAGAGCGAGGGAAGGGGGGGGGGGCAAAAGAGCCAGAGAAAACAGAGATACAGTAAGAAGTGGAGGAGAGGGAGAGAGAGAGAGAGACAGGTGATGGCAGTGGAGAAGGAGAAGTGAGAGGAAGGAGCACAAAAAAAAAGCAGCAGTGAGAAGCGGAGGTAAGTGCAAAGAAAAAAAAAGAATACCGAAAAGTAACACCGGAAGCGCTTCTAACAACCTGTCTCTGAGCAACCGTAGAGGAACAAAGAGGAGAGAAAGGGAGAGAAAACCGGGAGATTGGGAGAGAGAGGGAGAGAGAGAGAGAGAGAGAGAGAGAGAGAGAGAGAGAGAGAGAGGAAAAGGACACGGCGGCAGCAGAACAATAAAGAGAAACACATCAGAGCCATAAATAGAAGGAGAAAAGCAGCACGATGTGGCAGAGGTGGTGGTGGTGGCGGCGGTGGTGGTGGTGGTGGGGGGTGCACATTGAGTAGCAGGGAGGGGTTTAAGCTACATGGAGACATAAACCTGAATCCATGGCTCGTTGCAGTAAAAAAGCTTCACCGATTTTGTTCCACGATGCGCGTAGGGATTGAATTCTCGCCATCCGGATTCTCCGTCCATGCAGCTCGTGCTCAGAGTCCGACGCATGACCCTCTCCGCTAACACGGCGTCTCAAGCTCTTATTCTGGTAAAGTAGGATTCTCCTCTCCGCCAGTACGCTCTTACCTATCTTGGCTCCTTTCTTGAGCAAAGCGACCACCACCGATGTGTTTCTGCAGCCCACCGCCCTGTCCAGCGGACGCATGCCGCTGTAGTCGACGTGTTCTATCATGGCGCCGTGGTCGACCAAGAACTGGACCTGGAGGACAAAGAAACGTAAAGAGAGGGTGGAAAAACTTTGACATTGGCTTTCCAAAATAAACTTTTCCCTGTTCAGACGACAAATATCTGCTCGGAATCAAGTTAAATTCCTTTTGTTTCTCAAATCCAAGAAGACAAAATACGTCTCCGACTTCACTGAGAGTCTATTCTCGGCGTTTGTGCAGAGGAGGGTTTGAGTTTCCGCATCACGCTTGAGTATGTGGGCTGCTGGGTGATGACTGATACTTCCAAACGGAAGAACAACATCCGTCTTGAACGGAGAAGGCCGAACATCCCGAGTGACGCAAAAAAGCCAGAGGTTCACCGCCGAGGCAGATTTGATTTATTTTACTTACCACCTCCGAGTCGCCGTAGAAGGCGGCGAGGTCGAGGGGCGTGCGTCCGTTTTTGTCAGCGTGGTCGGTGGCGGCTCCGCTCTCCACCAGGCAGCGGACGACCGGTAAATGTCCCTTCAGACAGGCCCAGCTGAGAGCCGTCAGACCCTCCTTATCCATCAGAGACAGAGAGGCTCCTGGGAAAAGACGTTGTGAGACAAAAAACCTTTAGAATATATATATATACATATATATATATGTATATATATATATATATGTATATGAAATACCACTTCATATGCTTCCTCTCTGGTGGCTTGGTCCGTCATTTTCGGCTTTTGTTTAACGTATTTAGATTTTTTTTTTTCTCAGTCTGTGGCTGATTTAATTTGCTTTCATTACTGCGAACACTATGAAAATAGGGATTATGCAAAAAAAAAAATTTTTTTTTTTATTATTAGTGCAGCGGCTCTGTGTGTTTTTGTATCTTTGAATGGCTGGGAGGGGGAGAAATAATTAAAAAAAAGTATGTAGCCTGGAATAATTGTGCTTTTATATTTTAAGTATCATTCAGGCGTCACAGGGGGGGGTTGGGAGAAGAAGGTCGACTTTATTTGACTCTATTGTACGTGAGGTCTGACTGGGTTTACATCCACCTCAAGAAGAGAAAGCCACAGGAGATATAATTTGAGATATTTTGTAATTGCAAAGGTTCAATCTGAGATTTTTATTTTGGTAAATCCACAAAAATCTAAGCAAACCTGAAATTTATTCTAAACCCTAAATGTGTTTTTTTGTCTTTTTTTTACCTTGAGCCAGTAGAAACTCAACAGTCCCGAGGTGTCCCTCTGACGCGGCCATCATTAGAGGCGTCCGACCCTGTTTGTCAGCCAGGTTGACGTCGGCGCCATGACTGAGGAGGAGATCCACGATCTAAAAAACCCCCCCAAAAAAGCGTTGGTGTCAGGAAGTCGATGTCTTATTCACTTTTTTTGCCAAAAAGATCAATGATCATCCGAAGGGAACTACAACAAAAATGACTGCTTTTTAGAGGACTGTCATGTCAAGGCAGCTAAATGAATGGATCTCAGTGGGCTGAAGGCGAAGCGGACTCGTTCAGCTGACCTGCCAGTGTCCCTGTCGGACGGCGCTGAACAGCGGCACGATGCCCCTCCTGTTGGGCTGGGCCACGGCGGCGCCCTGCTCCAGCAGCAGACGACACACCTCCAGCTTCCCTCGACCGGACGCCGCCGTCAGAGCTGGAAGCACAATCGATGAACCGTGAATGAGGAGGATGTATGTGAACAGAAATCAGAGGTTTAGCTGCTGCACGTCTTCATATCAGTAGAAGTAGAGTATTAGGAGAGGAAAGATATACCAAAAAGCAAAAAGCGTTGTTGTTTTTATGACCACTAGGGGCAGATGGAGACAAGTTGCTCAAAAAAGAAGACGTCACCCTCTACAAATTCTATTTTTTTCCACTTCATTTACCCATGAAGCACTTCAACTGCAGTGTGTATCTGAAGGTGTGTCTGTGTCCACCTGGTGGATGCTGAATTATCAATAGTTCAATCACCGCTACCTCTTGGCTCCATTTACTGGTCTTTATCAAACTCCTGAGGGAAACATCCGACTTTATAGCTGCTAAATGCTCCGCTACGCTCAGCATCTAAATCACATCTGTCAAACTCAAGGCTCGGGGGCCAAATGTGGCCCGCCAAATCATTTTATGTGGCCCGCCAGGGCATAAAAGGTCAATGTCTAAGAATAAATAGGAGGAAAAAAAAGAGCGTGCTTTGACCAAAACTACATTTCCCACAATGCAGTAATTAAGCACATTTAAACTTTGAGCAAAAACATTTTGAAGTTAATGTTAAAGTTAACGTCCTAACTCGTGTTTGATGTTATACTGTATTTCTCTATTCTCTTGGATAGTTTGATCCTTGATCGATGGAGTTCTGTGGATTTAATAACCTGACAAATTAAAACGATTTATGTTAGAACAGAGAAACATTTTTTTTCTGCGCTACTGGAATTTTTGTAACTTGAATAAGTAATAAATTCAGAGTTATTTGAGTAGTTACATTTATGTTACATTACATTGAGTTACATTCATGTCACATTCATAAATTATGTGTGGCCCTTCGACGACAGCCGTCATGCTGATGTGGCCCTCGGTAAAAATGAGTTTGAGTTGCACTGTCTTTGCCAGATGATAAAAAGATTAATGATCGTCCGACCTAGATGCTAACGCCCAGTGGTGATCCGGTGGATGAGTGAATGATCACGACACCGTCTCTGAACAAACATCTGTTGCTGCGAGTTCTTGCTACGGCGGGAGCGACACATCCACTGACTCATCTACATGGAGTAATACCATTAGATTTACGAGCCTAACTTTAGCGTCAACCTATTTATTCTTCGCTCAAAGAACAATTTGATCTTCACGGATCACAAAAGCCGATCTTAAAGCACCGATTCTGTACAAACAATCCCCTCTGGCTGTTGTAAATAATTTTCAGTTGACCCATCCCGTAAGGCCGTGATTACAAATCATCCTCTGGAAACCTCATTCTTATAAATAATAAAACCTCGGCTGAGTGAGTTCAAGTCCCCCCCGATTCATCTTTTCCAACCGTAGCTCAGGGAGCAAGGCGAGCAATGAGGTTTAATAGCTTCAGGTTGCAAAGATACATTATATTTTTCAACATCCTGCCACTGGGGATCAAAATATTCATTCCGAAGCGCACCCCCCCCCCCTCTCTCTCTGCTGGGTGAGCCCAGCCCCATCTGTGCTCCGACGACACCACTGCACTGCCGTCAGCATCTGACGCAGCAGCTGAAGCGTCTCCCGTGTCCGCACTGCAGCGCTCGGAGTCGCGTATCTAAAGAACGAGCGACTTCGGCTTCGGAACGTCTGCGGGGGGATTTCACAACATCCGCCCGTCGGGCGTCGATAAAGAATGTAGGGTGTCACGGGTGTAACGTCCGGATCACACCGGTATTCCCACCTGTTTCTCCCCACAGCGTGTCAAAGTTATTGATCTGAGCCCGCTCCACCTCCTCTTCGTCTTTCTCCGGCAGGTCCAGCAGGTAGGAGGCGATCTGATGGAGGGGGGGGGGGGGGAAATAAAAAATTATGTTTGATAAATAATAAATAAAAAGCAAGGAAAAGTAATCAGATCTGAAAATTTGCTTTTTTTCCGCTTTTGCAACTTTGAGCAACAACCTGGAACTCGACCAATCAGGATAAATCTTTAAAATCCAGTGAGGCTGTTTAAAGCCTAAGAAGGATTTACCACAGGACCTCCTTTAATTTAAGCACTTAACATTCAGACGACCTAATCTGTGATGAATTGATTACGCCACACACTGGTGGGGGGCTGATCATCAACCTCACCCCCCCACCACCACCACCACCACCATCTTACCTCTGTGTATCCCATGCTAGCAGCAGCGATGAGGGCCTGCTGCACCGCTTGGCTCTTGGTGAAGCCCCCCTGCTGCTGGCTCTGGGGCGACTGTTGCCCCGCCCCCCAGTCGCACTGGATGAGGAACTTCACCACCTCCATGTGGCCCCTGAGGGCCGCGTGAACCAGGGCGCACTGGCTGTTCTTATCCAGGTGGTCCACCTGTTTTAACGGGACGCGGTGTCAATCGGGGATAACGTTCCACACCTCCCTCTCCATCCCCTTCACATACCTTCGCTCTCTTGCGACACAGTGCCGTCACGATGGCCATGTGTCCCCCGGCGGCGGCGTAGCCCAGCGGCGTGAGGCCGCTCTCGGACGGAGCGTCGACAGCGGCGCCGAATTCCAGCAGCAGAGCCACCATGTCCATGTAGCCCAGGTGGGAGTGGACGCACAAGACGGGGGCGTTGTTCAGCACTTCGGTACGGTAGTTCACATTGGCTCCGCCCATCATTAGGAGACGGCTCACCTGCGCACACACACACACACACACACACACACACACACACACACACACACACACACACACGCAAATAACAAATGAAAGTTAGCAAAAAATAGCTTCAAATACAGGAAAAAAACAGGAAGCTCCATAAAATAAATTAAACCAAGAACATGTTGAAATATTCTTTAAATGAGAGCCCCCCCCCTCCCCCCCACCACCACGCTGAGCCTGCACCTTGATGTTGGGGGTGTAAAGGTTCCGCAGTGAAGAAAGTGCAGCTGAAAGGCCCTCTGTGCAGTAGGAAACCCACAGGCCTTGCAAGATAGATGAGGAAACCCCGACTTTTTTGCTGAGACCCTTGAAAAGATATAAATACATAAATATTCATTACTTTGGAGCCGGGCCACGGTTGTGTTTCTGTGTGTGTGTGTGTGTGTGTGTGGACACAGATGATGGGATACCTTGAAGATATGTGCTTTGAGAATGTGATGGCCCAACTCGATGGTCTGCTGTCTGTTCAGTTTGTTCTCCTGCCGGGAGAACCAGAAGGCCAGCAGCGTGTGGCCGCTCCTGCAGGGAGGAGGAGGACTCATTACATCATCACGTGAGTCATCACAGGTGAGAAATCATTTCAGGTAAACATGAGGTACGTGTGAGATTCCTTTTTTTGTCTTTTTATAATTAGAAGATAAGATGTGATGAGAGTGTCACCTGGGATCGCAGAGGAACTTGGTCTTCTCTCCTTCCTCTCTCCAGATCAGCCACTCCCTGAACGAGGGATGAACAAACATCCTGGTACCGTCCCTCCGCTTCACCAGGAACACAGACAGGTTGTCGACGCGTTGCTGGAAATCCTCCCAATCCAGCGTGCCCTGCAGCCAATGCCGCAAAAGCGGGAGTGAATTATTTTATTAGCGATGAACCGAGATCTCTCGGCGTGGAACGATCTCGCTGCTTTTGAAGGAATAAATGAAATTAAAACCGAATCAGAAAACAAAGTTGAAATACGGATGAAATATACCACATTTGTATTTATTCTTGTCATTTCAATTAGAACCTTCCAAAACAAAAAAACGACCCAAAAAAGATTAAATGAGGAAAAGAAGAGAAAAAAAAGAAGCTAATTAGTCTCATCAGAACAGCGTGGGTGTGGTTTCATCTGATTTGAATAACAGTGACACAATGTTGAGAAACCAATATAAGATTATCATCGGATTAATGCAGATTGGATAAAGAGTTAAGACTTCACAGATTAGAATAATCTCACACTTAATCCAGTAGAAGGGGGGGATGGGGGTGGTTCCAGATATTTAAAGGTATTTTTCCGGATCACTACCTGCAGCGATCCGGCATTGATGGCTTGATAAATCTGCTCGTCCGTCAGCGGATGGAGGGAGGCCACGGCCACGTTGAGCAGGGGGAGCGCCCGCTCGAACGACGACTGAGTCGGGAAGCGCATGTTGCACTGCAGCAAGTACACCTCCGCCAGATTGACTGGCACCACCTGGGGAGGGAAAAAGGGGGGCAGAGAAAGAGTTTCCTCCGATTTCCTCCGGATGACTTCTACAGGATATAAATACTGCATGGTGTTTGTTCGCCGCGTCGTCGAAGCCGCCCCACGTGGTCTTCCTCAGAGAATAAGGCGTGAATTTATAAGTTGTCATTTTTTTTATGGAGTCTGGAAGCACTTTGGAATACATGAAATTAAATGAAGCTGGGGGTGTGTGAGATAAAATATTTCATTATGAAATGCACACTGAAACCGTTCGGCTGCATTATGCATCAAAAAAAAGGGTGTCGGACTCTTGACTGTTATGAAGGAGATTTTATGGAAGTGCATTTACATAAAGCGCATCGGAGTCAGATGGATAAAAAAAAGAACGCCTCTCGTGTGTTGACTTTGTAAAATTATGAACGCCATAGTTTAGATTTTGCATTTTAAAAAGTCTGGCTCCTGCCTGAAGCAAAATCAAGATAACTAAGACCGTTTAATAGTCGATATACCTTCAACAGAACATCACCTTTCAGCTTTCAGGTACAGATTTCAGTGAAATATGATTTTCTGATGTTAATTTCTAGAACTTTTCAATATAAAAAAGTGTTACCCAAACGTACCTTATAACTGGAGCTTTTGAGGACAAGGTAACCCTTCTCGATGAGGTCAAAGGTGAGCTTGAGGTACAGGTAGGAGCCCTGGCTCAGGGCCTTCAGGTGGGTGCTGAGTTTTCCGAACGTGGTGTTGTCCATCTTGCCGTTGAGCGAGATGTTGTTCTGGATCTCCGGGCTGCTGTGGATGCGGTGCAGGATGTAGCCCTGCAGGTCCTGGTCGATGGCGTCGTTCTCCTCCAGGCCGTCCAGAGAGATGCGGTGAAATGGCAGCGCGCTGGTGATCTCCTGTTGGGGGTGGTGTGTGTGTGTGTGTGTGGGGGGGGGTCACAGTCAGGATCTCATGTTCAGTTTGGTGCAGTAAACACGTATGCATGGATGGAGGATAGCGCCACATGTTCTACCTGTAACGTGGTTCTGACCGTCACCACCAGCTTCAACCAATGAGGGAACTTGCTGATGGTTTTGGTGAGGAAGGACACGATGGTGTCTCCGTAGTCCGGCTTGTGGAACTCGGCTTCGTTCAGCCCATCGATGAGGACGATGAGGTCCTCCTCAGAGTTGATCTTCCTCTCTGTGGAGAAATTTGGACGTCAGAGATGAAAGATTACCAGAATAAAAAGCTTCTTTTAGTTGTTGTTTCCAGACATTTAAAACCACATGTCTTCCCTTAAAGCTTGGAAATGAAAAGTGAGATCAAATTAATTTAGTCAGACTCCCATCTTATCCATGACAAAGTCAAAGAGTAAATTAGATACTGTAGGTCTGAAGGGGTATTAACAGTAAATTGCCAAAAAAGCACCTCATTTGACAGATGCAAAAAAAAACCTTGAAATTATTCAAATTCCACTTTATTCTCAAGAATATGAAGCTATTCAGACCATGAGGCAAATAAATCAAGGCTATTCCCTCTGAACATGATGCACTGAAGAGCTTTTTAATCATTTAAAGTAGTATATTCATTTTATTAGACATTATTTGGAATAAATTTGAGATTGAAGTGATTATTTCTTTTTACAAAAGACACATCCAGTCATTCCAGAAACAACAGTTTAAAACTCTATGTGTTGCCACCTTTGTAAAGTGCATCCAGGGGCTCTAGGACGCCCCTCCTGAAGGAGGCCAGCGGGTCCTGGACGCAGGAGCGCAGACTCAGGATGCTCTGGAGGTGCGGCTCCCTCAGCAGCTGCTCCCTGTAGGCAACGAGGTGTGGCGAGCGGCACAGCAGAGCCGCCACGTTGTGCACAAACTCCGGCACCAGGCAGGTGTAGGCGTTGTCTGCCTGGCAGTAGTGGTACGCCACCACCTGGGGGCGACAGAGGGTGGAGACGAGAGGGCAAACGGGTCAGTCGGCCTCGAAATCCCCATCCTTCACACCAACTCTTTGCTTTTGCAAAACTGATTTGACAATCAGGCATCAGGCAGCACGAATGACGAACTATTAGAAATAAGAGTTTTTTTCAGGGCTTCTGTAAGAGCGAAAGCCCGTTTTTTTTCCCAGCGTCTAACCCCGGCTACAACTCATTTGGGATCGAATCGACTTGATGGTTGATGATTGCAGCATAATGAAACACAATACTTCTCGTTTCGCTTTATGGTTTCATCTATTAATAATTCATTGCTTCCGGCTGCCAGGAAAAAGAGAGACTTAGCTCACTGACGCTCACGTGTTCCACCAAGGACCCAAGAGTCAAATTGGGGGGTTTTTGGGCATTTTTGAATAAATGACTAAAATTTTTTTTTTTTGGAACAAAAATTCTAGCGACACATTTGACGACAGGTGAATTTTAATTTAAAAAAAAAAAATTTTATTCAACAAAACAAGAGCAGCAGGTGTGATCTCCAGCTCTCGGGGACCGGAGGATCACAGGTAATTTTCAGAGGTGATGGCAGCGACCGCAGCGCAGCAAAGGAGGGGAAAAAAAAAAATTTATCAAAATGAAATGCAAATTTTTGGTCACAGAGGAATAAAAGGCTTTAAAAAAAAAAAAAAAAAAAGGGAGAAAGCTCAATTATTAATGCGCAGAGTTAACAAGATCTAATAGCTTGGCTTGGAAATGGCATTCTGCAGGTATAAATATTTCATAAGGCTCCCTGGCAAAGTTGTTTTTTCTTTTTTAAACACATCTGCATAATGCATCAGGCTGGGACCGGGCATGCAGATGGCTAAGCTGCAGGGGGAGAAGGACCTACAGACAGGAAGGAGAGCAGGAGAGAGGGGGGGGGGGTGGATCATCATACAAGGTTTACATCACAGGCAACTTGAAACAAATTTTTTAAAAGACGTCATTGAAGAGGAAAAAAAGCTGCATAAAAGTTTAAGGTAAATGGAAAACATCGGCTCTCCTCTCTTTCTTTCTTTCTTTCTTTTTTTTTTTTTTTTTTTTGAAGTTATGAAGTCGACCGCCTCAGGAGAAAAAAAAACCTCGTGTGAGTCCATGATAAAAAAGCTCAAAACCCGCGTTCGCTTCTCTCCCCCGGCTTGAATTGTAGGGGCATTTTTCAAAAGAGCGAATTGTCAAGTTATCCTACCGCCTACGTCGGCACTAATTGGAAAAATTAAGACATAAAAAGGAGCCGTTTAAAATTAATCTCACCGGGTTTTTTTTTGTTTTGTTTTTTTCAATTACATCCGGGCTGCTGAGATATTCACGCAAAAAAAATGTGGGGCGACGGCGTCGGAAAATAACCTGATAAAGCGTGAAGCGAATGCGATGCCGTACCTGAGACGCCAGCCTCCTCATGGCTTCCTCCTGACGTCGCCTCATCTCGGGGGTCCCGGGACAGCTGCTTCCTCCCAGGGTGCCGTGAGTGGGCTGGGGCTGGGTGAGCGGGAGCCCGTCTCCATCTGGACACAGAAAGATGCACACGGATGGATGCGATCGCCGCTTTCAAGAGCGGAGACTATCTAAAACGAAGCGGATGCCTACGTTTGGGCGAGGCCTGGGGGCTGTCGGAGGCGATCTGCCTCATGCGCGTGCCGTGACAGCTGAGCGCCACCAGTCGAGAGACGATGGCGGTCTTGCCGAAGCCGATGTTTCCTACCACCGCCACGCCGCGGTTGCTGCTGGCGTTGGGGCTGTTGAGGTAAGCATCGATCTCCTGGAAGAGCCACTCGCGACCCGTGAAGACGGAGTCCATGGTGATGCTGGGAACCTCGAAAAGCAGAGGTTTGAGGGCGATGTCTTGAGGCCGGTAAGGCGCAAAACGCACTGGAGGGGAGGGGAGATGGAGAATTAGGGAGTGAGTTCACCGTTTTAAGTCAGAGTCACACCTTGTGTTTATAAAGACAACTAAAACGGAATTATTTGTCTCCTAAAAAGTCGATATTCATGTTCTGTGATAAAAACAAATGGATATTTAGCTGATTCCTGTCGACAGCCTGTCTTTCACATTCATCTCCAGATGTGAGTGTATTTATAAAGTCATCGATGAAAAGAGACGTTAACTTGAAGGAAATGCACGCAGATAGCTTTAAAGGAATCCAGCTTTGCTCGAGAATCAATCGCCCAAACTGAACCCTGAAATCCTCTGAAGACAAATCATCACAGAGGGACTCGTCAGGTTAGATTTCAAGCAGGTTCAGAAATTAAATTCAGTATATAATCTCGTGGTAAATTGAGGTGATCACATTTTTTTGATGCTAAAAAGAAGGAAATATAGCCAGAGAGTTGAAGGAGACACTGCTACTGTTAAATTTACTCACTAGGGGGAGTGATAAAGCTCTCCAGTGGTCGGGCATCTTTTCAGCACAACATATGGACCGTTAAAAAGGAAGCAGCGAAAAAAGGGATGCGGTACGAACTTCTGAAGCTGTGCGATAAATTCAGTGTTAAATTCACTCGTCTGTTCCCAGGTAACGTCTCCTTTTAAAGTCGATTCCATCGCTGAGAATTAAAAAGATGCTCTTCCTCTATCTGGTTTTCATCTTTAAGTGTAACATCAACTGTCTGGTGATTACACCTGGTTTAGGACGTGAGCAGTAAGGTGAATAATCCAACAAGCTTGCGCTTTGACTTGTAAAGCAAAACAGGGCGCAAAAGCATACGGCGCAACGCGACAAATGAATATTAAAAGGAACTTACGTGACTGGGATTGCCAGGCATGGGCGTTATTAGCAGAAGCTGTGAGACGAGAGGCGAGCAAAAAAAAAAAAAAAAGGACAAAAGAGAGGAAGAACGAGAGTGAAAGCAGACAGACAGAGACAGGAGAAAGGCAGTGAGGGCAGGAGTGAAAAATGGCAGCAGTTTGTCAGATCACAAGGCAAGGCTCAATAAAAAAAAAATAAAAAAAAGAAGAAGAAGAGAGGACAGGAAGAAGCAGCTACAGCATCAGCAATGCTGTTATGTCGGTAATGTAGAGAACCTCCGGATAAGAGGTCGATTAGTGGTCGAAAATCTCTGAGGGGGGAGGATGAGGAAGGTTTTTGTAGGTTTGGCAGAACCGGAATTCACATTCTGACCACAGGGGTGTGAGAAACAGGGAGGACCAGGATGTAAGGAAACTAGATTTTAAAATTTAAAAATAAATAAATAAATAAATTTGAGAATTTTTAAAAAAAAATTAAATTTAATTAAAAAAAAATTCTTAAGGTTGAGGAACATTTCTGCAATACCTGCATCATCAATTTTAGCTGATATGTCTATGCAGGAGAATTGTGTGACAGGTGGACCAACAATGTGCACAAAAACAGAAATACCCCAAATATGCAAAATTTTCAGTTTCATTAACACTAGTTCTGAGCAGCTCGTCCAAGTTGAAGTCAAATCTCAATTTTGTTTTGGTTCTTTTTTTTTTGGGCATCTTAACATTTAGACAGGAAGTGGAGGAGTGAGGGTGAGGAGGGGCGGGAGGAGGACCGTGCCGTCTGCAGATGATTGGTTGTAATAAAAGTCACTGAATGCAAGTTCTTAATCCAATCCTCAAGTGATTAAACTCGGAACGAGACGAGCTTGGGAAAAAAAAAAAGCCAGATCGGTCCTTTCGGTTCTGTTTACCCAGTCGATCGGATTCTTCTAGACCGCAGTGAGTCAGCGCCAGTCAGGTGACAGACTGGGTTCATCTCCCACTCGACGGCTTACAAGCAATAAGCAGACAACTTGTGAGTCGGAGCTGTAAGGGATCCGTACCGTGCTTTACGCCGGGCGGGTAAGACAGCGGAGAGAGAGCCAGGAAAAATTTTTTTTTTTAGTGCGTCTGCAAAAAAAATAATTCTGTACCGTTTGCAGGTACGGCGCTGCAAAATACATCAGGAGGGCGGGGAAGGGAGCGTTTTGCATTAGAGCTGGATCTCCTGTAAATGACTCCAGTGCGCCGATTAGGAGCACCGCTACACAACATAATGAGCTGATATTGCTCTTAATGTATTCTTTTTTTTCCCCACACACAACTCCAAAGTGCTGCTCCAAGCAGGACCTTTTCTTTCTTTCTTTTTTTTTTTCTTTCCTTACCCAGGAATGCTAATTACAATCGCGGAGCGAAAAAAAGAAAATGCGATGATTGTGCTGAAATTCTTCTCCCAATTATGCAATCAGTTAAAAAAAAAAGAGTTAAAAAAAAAAAGTACAAGATAAACCTGAAAGTGTACTTTTTTTAAATTTATTTTTTTTATTGAGTTCTGGACCAGCAGTGGTTTGGAGAGAATTAAAAAAAAAGTATTCATCTATATTTCCTCTCAGATTATTTGACTTTTTTTTTTTACAACTTATTTATGTCCACATAAAAGAGGAGTGTGAAGCCGCAAATATTGACGATGCAGAAATGCGAATTCGCTCAATCACAGACCAATGATTCCAATGAATAATGCAAAACACACACACACACACACACACACACACACACACACACACACACACCCACACAGAAAGAGAAAGAGAGACAACAAGGGGCAAAGTGACTTTTCTATTCTGCCCATAATTCACAAACTGATGTAACATCACTCCAGGTGGGTGTCACCGTGTTCCTGATGCAACACCGGTGATGGGAAATGTAAAAAAAACCTACAAACTACAAGTTTATGACACCATAAGTCACTGATGTAAGAGGAGAAACACCCACAGCTACTCTGCTTTAAGTGATACTAATCCAATTTTTTCTCAAGGGGGGGGGTGACTGAATGCCAAACGTAGCCCGTAAAGCTCCTTCTGTCCTGGTGGAATGACTAAACACACCCTTTTGCACCATTGGGGCGCCATCCTCCAAATGGCAGAAACGATTACGACCGGGTTGTACATCCACCGCCGCTCCGCTGCGTTCGTGCATTTCCAGGAAGAAGAAACGCGGCGACCGCGTTGTGAAGAGCGGCCCAGGGAGTTGTTTTCTAAGGATGCTGAGAGCAAATCTGTGTGAAGGATGGATGGATGGATGGATAGCGTTTGCTCATAATCCTGCCCATAACACTCCCCCTCAGGCGATGTCGAGCAAGGTATCACTCCACCTCCCCTCCTCCTCCTCCTCCTCCTCCTCCGCCGCCGCCGCCAACCCACCGCGGCCAGACGGAGCGAGAGTCTCAGACATTTTAATTATTCACCAGGTGAGGATGACTCACGGAGGCTGAGCAGCGATGGAAAGGAGAGAGAAGAAGAGGAGGAGGAGGAGGGAGAAGATGAGAGGTAGAGGAAGGGGGGAACAGGGGACAGGTGGTGCAGGAAGATAAGAGGGCGGGGCTGACCCGGATCAACCCCGCCCCTCCTGTGGGAGGAGCTTTGGGACTGAGGAGGCTGGGCGGCTTATCTCAGGACAGGTGACAAACTTTCAATTTCTTCTCCATTTCATCTTCTGGAATTTGCTCGGTGAGGTTAGAATCAACAAAACAAACCCGGATCGACAGGTTTATCGATTTATTGATATGGTTATGAACTGACCTCACGTCTTACAGGAGGATATAAACAACGACTATAAGGTCCTGACGCAGAGCGGCGACACGAACGCGAGCGGATAAATTTGTAAATAGATCATTTACGCTCGTCTTTTCCCCGTCGCTTTTGCTGCAAACACGTTCCTGCCTTGTCATCAAAATCTACACTGTTGTCTACACCGCTTGGCTTGGGACAGCAAATGGGGGCTTTGTCTGCAGTCTGTGCTTGCTGTAAATAAATGTTTACTGTAAACACAACTGCGATTTGAAAACCCCGTAAACCAGCCGCTTCCTTCCACGTATGTTCGTCGATGCTGCCATTGTTTTGTTTTTTTAAAACAAATCCCACAAAAAGAGCCAAATATACTTGACTGTCTGCAGTAAGTTGATTTTTTTTTATACAAAAGCTCATTAAATTCCTCATAAACATCACTAAACAGTGTATATTTGAGGACTATTTTCCGCCGTGGATGAATACACTAAGCAGACGGTGCCGGACTGAGTGAAAATAAAGTGACACCAGTGAACTCCGGCTTCTAAACTAACAGATTAAACTTGTTGATGTCATCCAGGAAAGCAAACAGATCCTTCTGCTCCTGGAAGAATTCACTTGCTGAGTTTGCGTTGAGGAAAGTGGGTGGCAAATCTCAGCGCTGGGGGAGGCAGGAGCACCAGAACGTTTGCCTGTGTGACTCATCCTCCTCGAAACGGCAGCGCCGCTCGGGCTCCGATGGAGACGGGCCTCGAACAAAACCCGAACCGAGAGACGCCCGCGTCAGCTGGTGACCGCCTGAACGACACACAACCATCTTCTTCTTCTTAGAAAGAAAATATAACTTAATCAGGTTAAGGTGCGCCTTATAGTGCAGAAAATACTCCACTTCTGCTTTTCAGGAATAAAACCACGCCACACTTGCCCTCTGCAGGGAAAAACCCTGCTCTGCAAGTCGCTTCCCTCGTCTTCCTGTCTCTCCCGGTGAAACGGCAGGAGGAGTGCACTCAGGGAGGCTCTGACGCTGATCCGAGGAGACAGAACGCCTGCTCAGGACGCGGTCGGTCGGCGTGTAAACACGCTTGGCTCGCCCTGAGAGGAGGAAGGTTGAACAAGTGGCTCTGGCAGTCGCAGCGACGCTCAGAGAGGAACCAGCTCTTTTTCTTTCCCCCTGCATCCGTCTTTATCTCCAACCTCTGCCTCCCTCAAACGTTCTCTAACGCTCTCTCTCGCCTCCCGCATCTGTCGCCGGGAAGCTGCCCTCGGGGTGGTGGGAGGAAGGGGGGAGGGGGGGGTGGCGGCGGCTGCATGCTGGCTCAGCCGAGCGCGCCCTGAGCTAAGTGGGGGATTTAACAGGTGTTTAAAACACACAGGAGCTCAACATTTGTGTGTTTGCTTGGATGGAGGAGAGACGCCGTTATGGTGCTCACTACCACCGGTGAGTGGTAAAGGAGGAAGGGCGGAGGGGGGGGGGGGGGGGGGGGGCACGAAATGTTGTGACACGAGGCCATTTGTGGAGTCGGATTGAGGGGAGTCGCTCGATCGTGAAGGCGTTCGCGTCGGGACAGACCTGAGCAACGCGCACAAAATTTCGCCATAGAGGTGACAAACTTGACAGAAAACCGTTTTTGTCTCACACATCGACACACACACACATACACACACACACACACACACACACACACACACACACACACACACACACACACACACACACATTTGCATCTGAAAGGCATCTGCATACTGTGATTCAATCACTTTTAAAAAAAATAACTGTCATCGTGCAGCTTCGGCATTTTTTTTTTTGGAGTTGTTTTGTGGGTAAAAAAAAACCCAGAACAGCGACCCCTTTGTGGGTAATAATAATAATAATAATAATAATAATAATAATAATTCTAAACGGAAAGAGCTGTAATTTTAGCCCGCTTTACAAAAAAAAACAAAAAAAAACAACAACCCGAAGATGTCATAAGCGACTCTTGACATTTCGTCTGCGCCGTCGTCATTATTGGGAATGAAAGCCGAGCCAGACAGGAAATGGGGGGGGGGGGGGTTGGAAAGGCTAACGACCCGCATCCAAAGTTTCATCCAGAACCGAACGGAGACTCTTGATATTTTCCACTTTTAACCAGATTCCAGATTTGTGTGTGTGTGTGTGTGTTTTCTTAAGCTCCGCCTTGCCGCTCACCTCTCAGGTCCTGCCCAGAGCGACCCGGCCCGCAGGTGGTGCTCTGTCTGGGCATACGCAGCGAGGTGCGTAGCGGGGCGTGTCTCTGCTCGTCCAGGTAGGCCAGGTCTTCCAGGTGGGCCGAACTTGTGGCTGAGAGAGAGAGAGAGATCAGGATGAAGATCGTAATGAGATGATCCCGCATGTTTCTGTCCTTAAATTCCCTTCTCAGCAGATAAACGTGTTATTCACGGCGGGAGCGCCGTCTGACGCTAGCTGACGTCTGTTCACGCCACCGCCCGCCACGTGCAACAGATTCCACAAAAACAGCTTGAACGCCACCACGTCACAGTCGTAGTCCTCCTCGGTTTGGTTAGAGGTCAGGGAAGCTCCAAAAAAACGACAAAATCAAGGAAAGGTCGGAATGTCCCGGAGTCTTTTGTCCCTTTTAAAACAGGCCAGACTCGCCGATGGGGAGACTGGGTTAGAAAAACACCTGAGTAATAACAGAACCGCTCAGGAGGTCAAGAAGCACAACTGGATAAAAACCAGGGAAGTCGGAAACAAAAGGTTAAACAAATCATCTACAACGCATGTGTCAAATTCAAGGCCCCGGGGGCCAAAATGTGGACCCGGATCATGATTTTAAGTGACCATCGAGAGCATTTAAGATCAGATTGTCTAAAAATAAATAGGTCAAAAGCCGCTTTGACAAAAAAACTACATTTCCCACAATGCAGTAATTGCAGTAAGCTAATTTTAACTTTGACCAAAAACTTATTCTCTTGGATAGTTTGATCCTTGATTGATGGGATTCTGTTTGGTTTCATAACCTGACAAATTGAAAGGATTCTTGTTATAACAGAGAAACAAGCAAACATAGTTTTTCTGTGTAACTGTAATGTTTGTCACTGGAGTAAGTAATAAATTCAGAGTTATTTAACATTAACATTTGATGGGTGTTGTTGTTTTTTTGGGTTTTTTTTACAACAAAACCTTTAAATCAAGCAGATTTATCCTTTCAGAGATGAAAGCCCTTTTTTTTTTACAAATTCAAACTTGGTCCCTGAAAACACTCCCGACGTCTTGATCTCCCTGGTTAATTTCAAGGAATTTGGGAAAGAATGTGAGTGTCAGTGCAAGTTTCCCCTCAATGATATCCCCTCTCTCTTTTTCTCCAGTCACTCCAAAAAGTACGGCAGATTAATCCTTCCAAGTGGCTGCACACCACATCCCCTGAGTTAAGCTCAAGTATGTACTAAACATGTGTGTGTGTGTTTGAGTCACACGGGATGTAAACCCAAAAAACGAGCCACATGGGTTTCCCAAAATGGAGGGAAAATGGCAGCTGAGAATTCCGACCAGGCCCTGATGGGAATAAGGGGTTGCCGTGCCGGTCGTCCGGCTAAAAACAGACCAGCGGGAGCATTAATCCGAAGCTTAAACCCAGGAAGAATGACTCAGGCCTACGGGGCTGAAGAGACTTCTTTATTGGCTCTCTCTCTGTTTGAACGTGTGGACTCATATCTGTGCTCTCATCATCTCTATCTGCATTGCAGCAGGCTGCCGGGGATCACGTTCACAGCTCCTCAGCCGGCCTGGTAACACCGTCGAGGAAGAGACGCGACGGACGGAACCACGCCATCACTTCCTGTTTTAAAAGGCTTGAGTGATAATTAAAAACGCTCTGAAACGAGCAGCCGCGCTTCCAGACACAAAACCGAGGTCGGACGAGTCGGACGCCTTGACATTTCCCTCTCATGTCCCCTCCCCAGAGATGACTGGAGAGATAAATAATTGAGGTCCTGGTATTTAAACAATAATTTCTCCGGGTATTACACTGAGTATTTTGGCAGAGGTGGGATCAGGGACAAAGGAGAAATCAGCATAAAATTGAAATCGATGGCACTTGTCCGCCCTCAAATTGACAAATGTTACCTCGGGTGCGCTGTTATCTTTATTTAATGAATTTAGAGATTATGGAGAGGTTGTTTTTTACGTCTCAGAGCGGCTCCGGTCTCCATAAGGTTAGACAATCTATTCCTCGTAGGTCTCCTGAAGGGTCGGTTCATTCCGCCTAAAGTAAAAGTCGTTCCTCCGTTGGGGAAGGCTTTCGCAGGAGTTCAGCGGAGGTGAACGAAAACTTCTCTCCTCAAAGGATCGATCATCCGGTGGAACTTTTCTCCACCTGCGAGGTAGTCCCTATCTCAGATAACGCTTCAAAACCCATGTTTCCATTTTTATTCAGGCTTATCCACCCTTTACAAGCTCCTAAATCTGGGTTTATTTTCATTTCTCTCCCTGTTACTTCCTGATTATGTCTTTTAAAACAACATCCAGCAGGAGGATCAATACTGGTTCACCGCTCGTGAGCAGCCAGCCAATAAACAGCAGCTTATACCATGAATATAATAATAACAGTTATATAACTTGTGTAACGCGGCCCCCCCCCCCCCCCGAGTGAGCTTTGCTACGTCTGCCAGAATCAGGCCGGAAAACTGCACTTTCTAAAAACACAAATTGGAGACTTGTAAGAAGAGCTTCCTTTATAATTATGGCTTTTCCTCAAATACGATTCGCTGCTGAAGAAACGTCTGAAAAGAAAGATGAAAAACAGACGCCTGTAGATGTAAGGTCAGTCAACCGAAGTCGTATTCAATCTATAAGAAACATATTGTCAGATGGCCAACTTTAACCATATACGTCCTCCTTGAGTCATCCCTGACGCAACCTGTTGTAATTCAACATTGAACAAGATAAGAATAATTTTTTTTTTAGTGATTATATTTAAATTACTTGCAAGGATAACCATGAAATTGCATCGTACCGAAGAAGGAACCTCGAGAACCCACCACCCCCCCGGGGGGGGGGACGTAAGTTAACTCAAAAAGTTAGCGATAGATTTAAAACTTTTATCAGAGACAGGAAGCAGGGATTAAATGTTTGGGATTTTAGGAAATGCTGGAACGGATGGAGGGTTACGGATGGATCCCATTTCTAGGAGCGACTGTTGAAGGTTTGCAGTCGAAGCGCTCGTCTTTCCTTTTTTCTGTTAGTGCTTTGTAGGTTATTCTTGTAGGTTTGACTTAATTCCTCCTTAAAATGTGCTTCTCTGACTCCTTTTTAAATTCCGCGCCTAACGGTCCGGCGGTTTTAGCACCGAGACGGAGAAAAGAGAACGTTCTCCTCTCTTGGTCACCAGGTCCTCCATATTTCCCCTCAGCTCTACCTTCATTAGGTAATAAAGCAGCCTGCCTCCACCCCTCATTGTTTCCTCCCCCGGTCTCCCCCCCTTGTGAGTCTCTCTCTCCCTCTTTTTCCTCTCATCAAAGCGCGTCTCCATCCCTCTGGGGGGATAGAAATGGTTAATGCCGAGGGCTTTGATGTTCCACTGCTGTGCGAGCTCAGCCAATCCACATCCTGCGCTCGCCTCCCATCCCTCCATCATCTGATAATTCTTTGCGGAGGAGAGAGAGAGAGAGAGAGAGGATGAGAGATTATGAAACTCTCTTCTTCACTTCTCTTCCACACGCATCCATCTCCTTCTCCTCCCTAGAGAATTCCCGTTCTCGACAAATTCCTTCAGAAACACGTTTCTCCCGCCGCCTCCCTCCGTCGTGAACTCTTTACTTTTATTTGTTGCATCATCTGCGGCTCGTGGCGCGTCTTTAAAGCCATCTCCGGCTTCGCTCGGCCTTGTTTGAAGGTTTTGGGTTTTTTTTTTTTGGGGGGGGGGACGGGATTGAGAGGCGAAACTCTAAACCCGGTGGAATTGCTGGGCCGCCAGACAGGGGGTGTCAAGCCGTGGAACACGAGCAGCATAAAGAGAGGGTCGTAACTGCAGCGACACGCCTTGTCACGCACATTAGAGTGTTCAGACACATACGTGTGTGTGTGTGTGAGTGTGTGTGTGTGTGTGTATGTCTACCGTACCAGGCACACACTCTTTTTCCTGTGGGAGTGAAAGAAGTGGGTAATAGAGCTCATCGTCTGCAGCGACCTCTCTGAATGTGACAACAACAACGTCGTCGGGCCCATTAGGATCGGCTCGGTGTTACGTAACGTCTTGTTACTGTGGACCACACACACATCTATGAAACGCAACAAGTTTTCCCCCGTGATGCTCTTCCTCATCTTTATTCACTCCCCCTCCCCCCCCCACTCCCCTCCCCAAGGTTTCAATCCAGAACAGAAAGCCGGGACAGATTTGCAGCTACCTGAAATTTCAGCGTCACCCAATGAAATCTGAAAGAACGACTCGTTTTCTCCGTCAATAACACACACACACACACACACACACACATACACAAATTCAGAATCAGTTTCTCACACAACCCGGCTCAGATCTTAAGACGTTTATGCCGATTTATCCCAGATCTTAAGGAGATAAAGGTGGTTTTGCAATTTGGGGTCCAAATTAATTTCAACACATCATGATATCTGGTGCTAAGCAGATGAGCCTTTTATAAATCTCTCTGCTAACCGACATTCAAATAAGTTCACACAATTCAATATCTGATATTAACAGGCAGCATCTGAAAAGAGTATTTAAATAGTTGATAAATAATTTTAAAGCAAATGAAGCTGGAAATAAATAATAGTTATATTATTATAGTGCAAACTTTTATCGTAACAGCCGTGCCACAAAGTCCGGGAAAGATCACGATTCAACTTGGAAAGGGAAAGGAAAATATGCTTTAAAGGAGCAAAGAAGGAGCACAAGAGGAGTCAGAAATATTTGATTTTTTTTTTTTTTTTTTTAGAAAAATCAGCAATAAGCAAATAAATAAAAAGCTCATATTTCCGTCTCCTCGGATAAACCGTTGCCTTCTTTTCTCCTTCCGGAGGAGAGGATGGGACTCACCAGCCACAGAGTTGGGGCGGGGCATGAGGTACAGAGGGATGGAGTGGGCGGAATGGGAGGACATGCTCTCCAGGTTGCGCTCAGGGATTTTGTTGAGGCTGTAGGTGGAGGCCGTCATGTTTTCATCCACCCTGTACAGGAACGAGTCCATGCCTGATTTGTGGGACTGCCACAGCTTCAGGTTTCCCCGGGAACCCTCGCCGTATTTGCCTCCTCGCTCCATATTCTCAGAATAGCTGGTCAACGTCGCTGCAAAGAGAACCAAACAACAAAAGGGAGGTGAGAAAAAAAAAAGAAGAAGAAAAGAAACAGGTGTGATGCTTTTCCTCATCCCGCTGCAGGTGTTTACCAGTAAAAAAAAAAAAAAAAAAAAAAAAGCTCCTGGCAACAGCTCGGATGCAAAAATTCTTCACACCTATGAGCAATTTCACCAAATCTTGTTCTTCATGCAAAAACACAGAACGCAGAAGATGCCAAAACCGATTCTCACGGCCGAATCCACTCCCAGCCGAGGGTTGCTGCATTCAAGGTGACAACTTTTTTTTTTTGTTTTTTTTTGGAAATACAGTGGAGATCTAGGAGAGCCGCTGTCAGTTACAGGAACAAAGCTGCAACCTGAGGCACGTTCCTCCCAACCGTCAGATTGTCTAACTGTTGTGTCCCGGAGACGCCTGTCAGAACACGCAAGGCTGGGAAATAACACGTTACTGTTACTTTATTGATTTGCCTGGTAAGCTCCAAAATCTGCTTCCATTTATATCTATCTAATGATAAGGTTCAGGTTGAAATTCTTATTGGAATACGAATCGAGTTCCGGTCTTCTTCCTGTGGAAATACTGTCCATGAAATCACGTAGAAGCATTATCGGTTACAGGAAGGGATGTTTTGTTTTTTTGGTTTTTTTGCCAGTAGGAAAAAAATGGTAGCGCTCCAAAAATGTACATACAAGCACGTCTGCATTGTTTCAGGGGAATTTGTGCTCTTGTGCGAAACAGTTCGGCGATGATCTATTTTTTTAAATGTTGCAACAACAACAAAAAAATCTTTAAAAAAGCATAAAAGCAAATATGTATTCATCCTGTGAAAAATGAACCTTAAACCTCCACTGTTGTCCCAAGACGAATCTGAATCTCTGTTCTACTTCCGACCCGTGGGATTGTGGGTCATGTAAATATTAGAGATGGTGTCTTACCGATGATCCCGCTGTCCCTGCTCTCCAGGGTCGAGGTGGGACTGGTGACGGAACCGTAGGCGCAGTCCTTGTTTCCGGCCTGCCCAGGCATGGCAGGGGGGAGGGTGGAGCAGGGACTGCCTGCAGGGGGTGAGGCAGTGCTGCTGGTCAGGGTGGAGCACGGGCTTATCCTCTGGTTCTGAACACACAAACACACACACACACACACACACACACTTGTAAACATAACACATTGACTTTTTAGATGGAAGAAAGTCGAAAAGCTCAAAAGCATTTGCAGCATTTTCAGATTAAATGCCGTCATTTTGAAGCAGCCTCACAAATAAGATGACATAAAACAGGACTGTCAGACCACAACCACCAGGATTCTTTCTGGTAAGGTTGATAAAATCTAAAATAGCCTCTATGACACCTGTCATCGATTTTGTAAATACACCTTACAGCAAGAACTACTGCACAAACAAGGAGCTCAGTTAGCTCAGGCGCAGAGCTGGAATATCTAGTTGTGAGAAAGCGTTTCCCTTTTTAGAAAACAAAAGGGAGTGGCTTCTCCAAAACCAGATTCTGTGCAGTAATGGGACACACGAGTGTCTGCATGATGTCATTCTTCAAAACATGCAGGTTTGAGGAAAAATCGGATCTCACGACGTAATCGGAGCTCGAGAAAACACGAGGTTCATCGGAAAATTACGAAGAAGAGAGCATCTTGCCCTCTCCGGAGAAGGAGAGATTTTTTTATTTTTTTGAGCATATCTGCTCTGTTGCCACATGCGCGCGTTCTGAATTCACAATGTTTTCAGCCTCTGCCTTGTTGCGACACCCTGCAGTGACACTTCTCTTTATCAGCTCGGGTCAGGAGATAAGGGACCGCAGGAGATAAACCAAAAACACTCGGCTGCCTACAGATGTAAACTCACAGCAGATGTACTTAAAGGACACGCCACATTCTTTAACACACATACACACACACACTGTATGTATAACAAGAGGGAAAACATGGATGCAGAACTGATTATAAGAGGTGAACACAAAGTGGCACTCCAGGTTACTTCTAGTCTAATCTGCTGCAAATAGAGGGACGGAAGACACTAAGCCAACACACACACCTACACACACACACACACACACAACTACACACACACACACACCTACACATACGGGTAAATAGACCAATCAGTAATCTAGAAAACAGTAATAATCCCTGAAAAATGCTTCTAAAAACTTATCAGAGGACAAGATGACATCATAACTTTAATCTCGATTGATCAAATGTGAAAGCTTCAACGCAAATATCAGTGATGTTCATTTTAATATGTTTGGCAACTCACCTTAGCACGCAACACGTTTGGTTGTTTTGCAGGTATTTGGTGATAAACTGTTGGAAATACTTCCATTTTGTTCAACTGAACGGGATGAGACGTAATCCAGACTCGAACAGCTCAACCTGAGGGGTGTGTTGACATCTTGTACCTCGTATTCTTGACAATCCAACCACTGGTTGTTGAGATGTTTTATCCAAAATAAACAGTTGAGGAGATGCCATTTTTCATAAGCCTGGGGGTGAGTTGGTTTAATATCATAGTCTAGCAAACGTCAAGCTAAAACATTTGTGGTTAACTGATTGCCTTAAATGATGCGTGCCCCTTTAAATCACGCGTCTCAAACGCAACTGGAAACAGTCGGCCTGTGGCGCAGAGGCGACCAATCAGATTTAAAGTTGGAGCAGAAACTTTATGAGGTACACCTTTACCACCTAATGCAATCTAATCCAATATAAATTCGACTTCCACAGCTTTATTACTGAGGTTGTCGTTTGCAGCGTTATTGACCCGCAGTGCATTATACTGGAGATTTACAAACACAACAGGGAAAGAATATTAGATAGTCGTCTCAAATGCGACGCACCTCCGACCCAACGCTCTGAAAACAACACAATCCAATCACACACACACACACACACACACACACACACACACACACTGGTCTTTATGTGCGTTGTAAAGGTAGAATGGAGAGAGCCGATGTATTGGATCGCATAGGGTTGTATAGGCGCACATAATAAGTCCGCCGCAGTAGGTGAGTCCAGCTTCTGTTAGGAGTGCTTGTCTGTGTGTGACCGACCTCTGGTCCACACCGTGGATGGGTTCACCATCATGTTTACAGAAGCCTGACCCCCCCCCCCCCAACACTAAGAAACACATAATAAGAGCTACCAGCAAATAACCCTCACCCATCGAAGGTCAGAGTCAGACGCGCGTCAAAGGATTACTCGGGAAAACGACGGCAGGAGGGGAATGGAAGGCAATTAACTGCCCCGAGTTAAGGTCACCTTGTTCAGAGACACCAGCGAACGGAAGGATTCATCCACGTGAAAGGGAAAGACGACGCCCGACGCGAACCCTCATCCTAACGTTCCATGACTTAGATATGATGGGGAAACATTAGAACATCCAGATATTATACCGTATCACTACATTCTGGGCTTCTCCATCCCAACGCAATAAAAGCAGAGTAAAAATGTAATAAAATCCAAGTGTAGCCCACTCTAAATGAGATAATAGATGTTGTCTTGAGGCAATTATTGTCATGTTTGGTGGGTAATGAATGAAACAAAGTGCAATTCAGAGAAGACTCTTTTGGAGCACATATCTAAAATAATAAGATTGTAGTGTTTGTACGATGCAGCGGGGTGCTAATATGAGTCATACCTCTAAAAAACTGCTTGAATAAACCTCTCTCAATTTGCACACCCCCACTGCTAGAGCGGCGCTCACATCAAGCACAGGCAATCTATCGCTGTAATCGCTTATCCACGCTTCTTCCTGTCCATATACCTGGACTTGCTTTGAGCGCAACAGGTTGGCCAGACCACCTACCCCCTGTCCCGTCCCACCCCCCCAGCTTGGAGAATTCATACATGTCAAACCAGGTTCAGGAACGGAAGGAGGACATCTGCAGCCGAGCTTTAAAGCAATCGTGTTGCGCTACAATGGAAAAAGCCCAACCCGTTTTCAATAAGCCAATTTTTCAAGTGCGATGGGAAATAAATGTAGATATTCGATGCTTGATGCAGAGGCACCGATAGAATCTGGGTCCACTTGTCCTGAGGGCTAAGTTACACACTTGTGATCCGGGAAACCCAGTGTCAGCTAGAAATATATGAAGATCAAGAAAAAAATCTCTATCCTTTCAGTTCTAGACATTTCTTCCCCATTTGAAGCATCTGGTGACATCATCAACATGAACTCCAAACGCTCCGTGAATTCATTCCGCCAAAAATGAGCCCCCCGGTTATCATGTCCTCTTAAGTCGATTTCGGTGGAACGTCGGCTTCGTTCGCGACACCATTTACCTGTCTTGCCTCGGGTTCCTCCATGCTGTACTGCGTGCCGGCTGGCCCCTCGCTCACTTTGTCTCCCAGAAGGAAACCCAGGCGCGTCATCAATGTATTGGCTGCCTCATCCACCGACGGAGGGGGGCCCAGCTCCTGGCTCGACTCCCCTGCAGAGGCGATAGAGACGGAGGGGGTAGGAGGAGGAATGACATCACGGAAGAGGGAGAGAGAGGAGAAGAAGAAGAAGAAGAAGCGAGAAAAAGGAAGAAGAATATATTTCATTGGTGGGTAGGAGCAAAAATAAACATCCTTTAAAAAGCGTCTAATCCGCCCCCACATTACCTGCAAATACTAAACACACAAGGGATGTGCTGCGTTTGCTTTGCAGCGACCGCAGTGGCGACGGTGGCCGTGGATACAGGATACAGGATACAAGGCACCGGTGCTCGGGGGCACCCGTAAGAAACGACCTTACCTGAGTTTGCCCCCCCCCCAGGTAGCGTTAAAAAAGACACATTCCAGCGCAGTCGGACATCTCGGTTCTAGTTTCTCCTCATGTAAATCCAAGAATCCCTTCAGTCATTGAGCTACGCTAAACTAGTGACAACAGCTCCTTCCGCACCTCTCATCACCAACCAACGCAGCCCATGTGATGTAATGAGATCCGCCCTTCACCTGTCTGTGTGTCACAGAGGGGGGGTGTGGGGGGTGTGGGGGGTTGTGTATCCGCCTTTCTATTCTGCTTACAGAGACGTCTGAGCTCGATGGAGAGAAAAGAAAAACAAACCGGCTTGATAATCAGATGATCAGAAAGCACACGCTGGAAGACCTTTTGGGTGGGGTGGGGTGGGGTGGGGGGGTCACTCTGGCAACAGGTCCCAAAAAAACAACAAAAAAACAAAAACCTTTACAATGACCTCATCTATTTACCCCCTGTTGCCTGGTTACGGTTCATCCACAAACAACAACACATCACGTATCAGAAGCTGAAGCTTTAATCGGTTTGGACATTAAAGACATTGAAAGCACCGGCACGAAATGGCCGGTGGTAAAATAAACAGTTTGACAAAGACAAATAGAGGCAGAGCCAGTTCGTTCTTTCTTTCTCTCCGTCTCCTCTGCTTTCCCTTTTTCTTTTTTTTTTTTGTCCTTGCGAGGCAGGTTGGACCAGACTGGCAGGGTAGCTTTTGCTGAGACCTGACTGACGACCATTAAGACGGTTTCAGCCACCGCAGCAGAAGATAGACAGCTCGTCTTGAAGCCCGTGGCCTCTCACTCGTCCGTTCAAAGACTTCACAGACCCGACAGGAAATCTAAAAAAAAAAATTAAAAAAAAAAAAAAAGGCCCGGGCTTCCCCGTCCGACCGGCGGGGCGCTTGTCAGGATCCTCGTTAAATTTGACTCCCAAGTTTCTTTGAGCGACGAAGGAAGACGGACACACGCTCCGAGGGAAAAGGGAGAAACGATGTGGAATACGACATTCATTAAACAGTGTATTCTGTGTGTGAAGCAGCAGCTTCTGTGCGCCTGCCTGTCTGGACATGAACCTTTCCCAGCCGACAGACTGGCAGTAGTAAGCAGTGAATACATTATCGCTGATTAGTCAACCGCTCCACAGAGGTTTTGTGGCCTTAGCCGCGTTCAAACCGGGGGGTGGGGGTGGGGTTCTGGAATATATTATGTCCCGCAAGTTCTGGCTCTTTCCAGCGGCGGCTGTGTCGCAGCCAGCTGTTTGGACCAGGGTCCATGTGTAGGTCACATGAGTCAAACTCAAGGCTCCAGGGGCCCAAATGTGGCCCGCCACATCATTTTTTAAATCATTTTATTTCTCACAATGCAGTAATTAAGCGTTTGCACCTTGAATAAGTAAAAAAAATCAGTTATTTATCATTAAGGAATAGTTACATTTATTTTACATTACATTTACTTACATTTATAAGCTACATCTGGCCCCTTTGAGGACAGACGTTATGCTGATGTGGCCCTCAGTGAAAAATAAGCTTGAGATCCCTGATCTAGATGTTTCTTTTGATGCTCAGGAAACATCTGTATTCTAGATACTGCTAGCTCTCCTTAAAACACTAAGAGACTAAAATCTAAAACCTGACATCAACATCACAGCGTCTGGACGCCACCTTCATCGTCCACATCTGTTTCTTGAAATAAAACCAATGCTGCTAGGAGACACATGCGTTACCGTAACGTACGGGGAGTGTGTATTGATTCCATTTATAACTCTGCTTCTTGTTCTTAAATTACAGATTATGACAATCACACACCTCTCACTGAAGCCATTGGAGACACACACACACACACACACACACACACCTACGTTCAATTCAAAGCCGCATGACAGCACCAGGAAAACAACACTCGCCTAAAGAGGAAACTTCAGACGCAGCGAGATCGGTAATGATAAAATCTGAGAAAACAACAACAAACAAACAACAAACAATCAGGCATAAAACACGTTTCTTTTTTTTTTTTTTGGAAACCAACGCCACAACACACACACACACACACACACACACACACACACACACACACACACACACACACACACACACACTAACACGCATGCATACTCCTCTTCATCGGATTCCTGAGCCTGCGAGGAGGCACAGATGGTTGCCATAGCAACTGAATTTTGCGCGCAGCTAGGAATGTGTTTCTGTGCGGGCGCATCTGTTTCTCCCTGGCCGTCCACAGATCTGCCCTCGCGCACCGTAGAGAAGGTAGAGGGAAGAAGCGTGTGTGTGTGTGTGTGTGTGTGTGTGTGTGTGTGCTTCAAGCAGGGGACGGGACGGGATGGGAGGTGCTATTAATAACCCCCCCCCCCCCCTGCAGGTGAGATAACAGAAACCATACAGTGGCTCTTATTTCACCTGTACCCGTGCACATCCACAGAGAGATTATCCCTATAACCGGAAACAATCACGGGGATCTAATGAGTAACCCACGCCTGTTCGAGAGAGACGAGTGGGAATAAAGAAGGGGCTCACAGTGGAGAGCGCCTCAAAATAAGGCGACAAAAGTTGTGATTAAACGCTGGAAAAATAACTTTCAGAACAGCTGCAGGAAAATGAAAAGAAACCGGACTCAAAGTGTTTCAGATTTATGAGCGCACAAGCGCAGACAGGTATGCACAACATCAAGAAACCGAGCACCGGACGGCTAATCAAGAGATAAAGAAGAGCAAGCATTCCTAGTGTGCACCGGGGGGGGGGGGGTCTTATCTGTGCAACATTTGGAGGTTTTTCTTCACGAATGTCGAGCCAGGACTCGAACAGCGTGAACAGAACCCGAGCAGCAGAATGCTGCGTCACACATTTGATTCATTACGATTCAGTACTCCTGCTGGTGGTGGTGGTGGTGGTGGTGATGGGGGGGGGGGCAGCACGTCGTTGTAAAACGTGGGGGTCATGGCAACGGATCTGTTCACACCGACGTCAGATCAAGTGCGAACGGATCGCGACTGAATCGTGTCACTCTCAAGGTGTGAACGTAACCCGACGGATCGGGGAGCGGAAGGCAGAAAAGATTTCGCCTGCAGAAGCAAATCCGTCGCCCGTCGATGAGCAGAAATGCATCGTCTGCGTATTGAATATTCATACTTTTGTTTTGTTTTTTTGCATGAATGCAATGAATTGCTTCAACCTCCAAGTCTCTCAATTGATTTTTGAATATTAATTTCGCATTTTAAATCTTATTTTCTGAACTCGTCCTCCAGACAACAAACAAAGTCAACAGTTCAATGAAGTCACACAAACAACCAAATGTTGAGGTCACTGCCCTCCCCGCTTCTCACCTCCGACTTGAGTCGACACAGGCAGACAAAAAAAAAAAAAAAATTCCCATTTGCAATCAACAGTTTTTCCCTCACCAGCAATATTAGAGATTACCATTTCAACCCTGAAATGTCACATCTGCTGGAGCTGTTAGCGGCTCATCACGGCTGATGAGGCCATTCCACAGTCTGCTGCACCAGATTCGTGTCAAAAAAAAAAAAAAGCCAGGGCCGTTACCTCTTTGTATGCATGAGATACAGTAGGTCATGAAATAGAAAGAAAAGGTCTATCCTAACTTACTAAATACTATTCAGACTTTAACAGATACAAAAGATGCTATAAATAAATATTCTCCTATGTTTCTACACAGATCACCTACTTATAACTCCCATTGAGCAGAGATTCAGCAGAAGAGGCTGACAGACGGACAGGGCTGGCAGCACTCTGTCGACCATTTTCCTCACGAGTTACAGCAATCAGGCCCCTCAGACCCCCCCCTTATCGTCACTTCTCTCATGTCTTTATCCCAAACCCGGAGTGGCGCCGTTTTGTCCTGCTCCGTTAAGGAGTCCACGCAACTCAGCCATCCAAAGTCAAGTCAGGAAATCACGGCGCTTCTCGGTGGCAACAGGAAGAGGCGCAGCGAGATGAGAGAGCAGATATAAAGGGAGAAGAAAAAAAAAATCCCTGGGCGAGAGGGTTAGGAGAGACATGGGGGGGTGAGGGTGGAATCTGAACGGGACCCCCGGATTAACCGACCCGTGAACGACCGTGATGGAAAACTGAAAACACAAGCAGGACCCGCAAAAGATCTGCTGTCCGAGCAGCGGGGTTGAGAAATCAGTGAGAGAGGATTAGAGAGACAGAGGAAGAGGAGGAGGAGGAAGAGGAGGCGGAGGCGATGAGGATGGACTCTGCAGGCATCAGCAAAGTCATTTCATTAATGACCTTAGCGATGTTCTGCCTTGGGAAAAGCAGTCGGAATAACCGGCAAGTGCAGAACTACTACCTCCCTCCGTCCTTCTCAGAGTTCTTCTCCCGTGTTTTTAGAGGAGCAATAACAACACACACACACACACACACACACACACACACACACACACACACACACACACACAAAAAAGGAAAGGGAACACAAGAATATGAAGGATGAGCTGGCTTCAGACTTACCAGGGCAGTGTGTGTCCAGGTCTGGATTCTTGGCAGTGGTGGAGGTGTGTGTAGGGGAGCCAAGCTCTGATTGTGGAATGCGAGGGCTCTCCACAAACTTTGCTTTCCGCAGAGGGGCTGGGAGCAGAAAGCACACACACACACACACACACACACACACATATAGAGGAGGAGACGCACACACATAGACACACACATACACAAACACACACACAGGTAAGGGGAGATGGAGAGAGGGAAGAAGGTGAGGAGGGACAGGAAAGAAAGGGGAGGAAGACAGAGAGCTCATAAACTTGATGCAGCTAATTCAATGAAAACTTTTTAGGCGGCTTTTGCGTTTGGAGATAAAACACGGCCAATCAGCCAATCAGAATCCACCAGCCAACAGCAGGTGAGAACGTCCCCGTCGTTCTCTCTCTCTCTGGGGCCTTCACTTCTCTCAGGAAGCAGCAGAAGACACAGATTGTTCAACCGAACAAGATGGCGTGTCACAAAATACTCTTGTTGTGTCTACTTGTCCCTCGTTATATTCACGCCAACAAATGCAAATGAGGTCCATTTTTGGAATGTTCTCTCGCCTGACTCAAGCACAAAGTCTGAGACACCAAATGAATGGCTTCGACGAGAAACGATGACAGCCACCGGGGGTGACTCAGTCTTTTTTTTTTTAAAATTATTATTATTATTATTAAAGTTCCAGCAAAAAGGAAATGGAGCACGATCGCCGGGACTCGCTTCACGAGCTTGTAGATTGAGGCGGCGCCGTCGGGTCCACCGGAAACCAACACACACACACACACACACGTGTCCACAGAAGCAACCCACAGTCAGTCTGCCTCATAATATGCTGAGAATTAATTCAAAAAAACGCCTGTTTGCATCAGATTTCCCTGAAACAAACGGTGACAAAAAAAGACTATTTTATGATGATGTGACCTCCACAGGCGTTACACCCGGAATCGACATTTATTTTCAAGAGGAGAGTCGGATAACAACTAAATCACGAGCACGGATCATTTCTTATTCCTATTTGTGGGGCGTCATTTCTTTTTAATTGACTCATCGAGTTTAAAAAAAAAAAAAAAAAGGGCACAACTTTGGACCGTTTCTATTGGATGAGCGCACACGTCCAAAGTTATCCAACAAAGCGCCGGCGTTCTGAACCACAGAGAGGCGAGAAGAAATTCACGACTGGCAGCTGTAGCCGCGACAACGACTGCAGAACAACGGGCTCTTTAACGCCTTTGTGTCGGGTTCACGTTACACATGACTTTGTGGGTCTGTGCGTTACTGTGTGAACACAATGGGTGGAAAGGAGACATGTCCATCTGCCTATATACACTCTTTGTCTCAGCTCATGTGCAGACAGAAACAGATTGTGTTCATCTCCTACAAAGTTGAGGCATGTCAGGACAACAGTCAGCCCTCGGGGGGGGGGGGGCAGAAGGAGCCGCAAACATTATAAACTAACAAATAATAGAGCTTAAATGTCAATCAGCCGTATCTGAATTAAAACAGATACACAAACTGTCCAAATATCATGACAAACTTTAAAGAAAACGTCCCCCGATGAATGGAGTTTCAAAATAACGGTAGACTTTAAATATAAATCACAAATTTACAAGGATTACTAGATAAGAGCAGCTTTTTGATGTGGAGCTGCGTCAGATGGTGTAAACTCTGTCACCGTTCAATCTGATAAGAGATGCTCTGCTCACTAACAAACAAACAAACCGGCCAAAAAAACAACAACAACAACAACAACAAAATCTCCCTGGCAGAGACACGACAGCACGTGTGGAGTGGATTTGTTCACTTGCCATGCACGATGCTGTGCGGTAATGCTGCGTCGGTTTGGTCTGGAGAGGACTCCACTCATTAACTGGACCCAGGAGGAGAGCCAGCGCAGATGCCCGAGTGAGAAACTACAGCTGACAGCCAGCAGTAGGAAGGGAAGAGAGTAATCCAGGACCGGATCAAGGAAAATCCAACTGAACTACTGTTCTTTTTTTTTGTTCTTTTTCTTTTTTTTCAAATAATGAGCTAAAATGGCGAGAAAAGAAGGACTTTTTAAATTTTTTTTGCAGATGATACCATTAAAATATCACAAAAATTTGACCAAATATTTCGACTCAGTCACACAAAAAAACAACCCAAGCGGTTCCATAACGGATGAGCTGCATGAGTTAGATCTGTCATTCAAACCGCAGTCCTGCCACATGCATGATAATCTGCTCTTTTACCTGCAGCGACAGGCTTGCGACAGCTTGCATTGGCTTTCTAAGGGGGGGGAGGTTGACAGACTGAGCTGTCACAAGACGTGAGCATCCGCCTCATGCACATCCACGATTTTTTTACCCTTCAAACCTTCCGCTGTCACTCCAAACTTCGCCTGATGAAAGGCAGACAATGATTAAGTGATTATTTCCCCTGGAATATGCTCCTGATTATCATGTCTTTTTTGTTTTTTTGTTTTGCTCTCCCTGATCTCACCTCTAAGAAAGGGAAAAGCGAGGCTCTGCCTATTGGAGTAAATCCCCTCTACGGCGCCGGCTCCAGGAGACTAAATCCAAGGGACTTCTCTCCTGCAGTTCCGTTGTCGGTGCCAGGTTGGGGATGGGTGACAGTGTGATGGATGGCAGCAGGCAAATCCACTCCTCTAATGAGCTTATGAATAAATATATCTAGTCCGTGTGTGCAGACGCACGTGGCCGTGAAATAGATATCTGTTACACGCTCTGGATGTGAGGGTGTTAATATGAATATGCATGCGGCATGTATAGAAGTGTACATGTGAGATTAGAGTGAGGATGAAGGGGAGGAGGAGGAGGAGGAGGAGGAGGATGCAGAGAGACACGGCGAGTAAATAAGCGAAAGAGAACGACGTGAAGATTTAAAAAGCCGATCCATTCCCAGGATGTTCGACACGTACGCATGCAGCCTTTGGTGGAGCACAAAAGAAAAAAGAACGCCAGTCAATGCTGTGATTCAAATTTACCTACGCAGGGTGGCGGTTTTACGCGGAACGTGACACAACCTGAGCCTCCGATGAATACGTGGAAAGATCTGAGCGTGAGTCGAAAAGGAGAAAGAGAAGTGAGAGTGATTTCTACGGCGATGAAGTGCATCCTTTTGTGCACCTCCTCCTCCTCCTCAGACACACACACACACACACACACACACACGCACGACCCCCAGGTATGCAGTCAGACAAAGACGCAGGCGCCGACACATTAACACACACACACACACACACACACACACACACGTACGGGGAGAATAATGTGGGTGAGGACACGCGCTGCCCAGCTGTCTGCAACACGAGCAGAGCTTTTACAGACACCAAGCAGGCGGCCCTGGTCACTATGGCAACAAGCAGAGAGCGCAGGGCGGCGGGGGGGGGGGGAGAGAGACGAGCCTCGACCACCTTTTCTGAAGGTGGCGGTAACACACGGAGGAAGATCTCGCCGGAGCCAACAGCTTTCCGACACCTTTTGCTCACAGGTAATCAACCCGTGTCTTTGTATCGGCAGCTCTCAGCGGCTTTGCGGGGGCAGGCGTCCCCTTCTTCTTCTTCTTCTTCTTCTCTGATCCTTTGTGCAGAAGGCTATCCTTGTCTGCCGCACCTCAGAGAGAGAGATGAAGCGCTCTTTATGAAGTTTATTACCAGTCATAACCACCACAAAGAGGTCTTAACATTCACAGGAGCGCCGACATTTATTCTCCAGCAGGGCCGTGAATAAATCACATCCATCTTTTGTGACTCCTTTAAAAAAAACAGAACTCCACCAAAGGTTACGCTAGAGGTCATTAGTATCATGCACCCAGTCGCGTTCGTGCATCTTTTTGACCAGGATTGTTGACTTGGCGCAAACAAAAACCATTCAGTCACAACCTGAAGACGGAGGCTACAAGTCTTTCAGCTCGGCTGCCTCGCCCTCTTTTATGTACTTGCGTGTGTCCCTGTGTCTTCCATTACAACCTTGGGAGGATTAATAGAGCGAGGTGAGGCACCGGCAGAATTTTAAGAGGGCAGAGGGAGGTGCTAATTCTTCCAGGGACGCTCATTAGCCGAGATCGCCGTTGCCCCAAAAAAAAGCCGTCAATGCAAAGTTGGTCTGGATTAGCCTGACAGCACACAGCTTTGACTCACAACAAGGTTTTAAAATAAAGTTTATCCAAATAAACGAATCCCAAATTTTATTTTTCATGTTGGTTAATATTTATTTAATATATAGTGACATGTTTGTCATGTGGCTCGATATTTAATGGGAAAATTGCAGTTGAAAACACCTGGACAGGTGGGCGTGGCCCCACACAGGTGGTTGCTAAGTTAAGACTGAAGTGGACCGGCTCATTTTTTACAGTGTTCTGACGATTCCTGCACGAACAACCGTTTTCCTATCATGGTTTTTGTACCAGCATTTTATTGAAACTGGTAATAAGGGCTTCTCTTTATGAAAGTTGCCTCCAGCTTGACACCATCAATGGGGCGTTTCATAAAATTTTGATATACTGGACTTTATTTGCTTGGAGCGCCAGCATTTTTTTTATTTTTTTTTAATCTTGCTATCTTGTTTTCTAAATCGCTGCTTTGTACATCCTTGGTTTTATCCTTTCTGCAGGCTTTCTGGGCAGCTGTCTGGTCTGCTGAACAAAGCCTCCATTCCTGCAGGACTCTGCCCTCATGACTCAGTTTAAGAAGCAGAGCCACTATTGTTAACGTTGACCCGTTCAGACACTGTTAACTTCCTTTTTCTCGTTCACCATCGCACCTCGTGTGCGATGGTGAACTTTTCGCATAACCTCTTCTCAGCAGGTCGCACGAGAGGCCTGCGCTCCCGAGGCCGACCACATCATATCGCTTTACGGGAAGCAGGAGGAGCACGAATGCCAAAGACATCGCTTGATATGACGGTCAAATAATAGCCAGGCTTGCTTTTGACCTCTGTTCCAAATGGAGTTCAGCCCCTCGTGGGGATTTATAACATCTCAGGGACACTCAGCTACCCCACCCTCATCACTGAGAAAGGATGAGACGCAGGGTTAGCTGATGATGAAACTCAGAATAAATCAACGATGTGGACGTCTCTTATAATGACACGGATGAACTGCAGCTCAACATAAAATGGATAGCAAAAAAACCCTCCACTCCCCCCACCCCTAAATTTTTTAATCTCTTACAAATGCTGTAATCAATTGTCGTTCTAATGCGATTCCATAGTCATTGTTGACAAATGACTGCAGTCGAACAAAGTCGGAGCAGCGATCCAGCCGAACGCTTCACCCCAAAATGACTGAGCAAATAAGTTAACGCCGAGGCTGGTGTCACTGTGCAGTCGTCTGTAAGGGTGTGGGTATGCAGGGACACACACACACACACACACACACACACACACACACACACACACACACAATAGCACACTTCTTTAGGGGTTTGTTTGCATATTGCACAGAAAGAAAAATGTTTGCTCAGCTCTCCATCGTCAGCTTTCACAGAAAGCAGCGAGGTAGTATAAAGTAGTCCAATGCTGTTTTGTAAGCAAATCATTATCATCGCTATTAATAGAACACTGCAGGTTTTGCTTTTCCACGTATCACCCCCCCACACACACACACACACACACCCGGCTCCCCCAGGAGGTACTGCTAAATATTGTGATGATAACATGGGAATAACAACCGGCATAAAGGGACTCACTAGCTGTTCATACATAGCATTATTAAAGAGGTCATCTTTTTGGCTTTATGAGGAAGAATTAAAATAATGTTAAAGTTAAAAAAAAATGTTTCACCACATCAAAAAAAAAAAAAAGCAAATCCAGTGAAGACAATAAAGGGGCTGAACATTGGAAAGGGAGTGTTATTGTGTCAGGAAATGGGATGATAAACTGCGAGGGTCAGAGGTCATTTAAACCTCTACAAACATGTAGGGGGGGGGGGCTAGAACGGTTCCTTGAGGAACTCCATCGTCAATCGTCTGAAACACCGTGCTAAGGATGGACACTTTTTTGTTAGCAGCTACAACGACTCATTTATTGTTCTCCTTTAAATTTCAATGCTTTATTTATCTGGGTAACCAGTCCAAAGACTTGCAACTTTCTGCTGTGATGGTTATATTTAAGAGTTTACCTCAGGACAGGCAACTAGGGCCTGACAGTATCTGGGTTGCACGTCTTTAGCAGAGGGGATTATTTGAAAGCTTTGGCTGCTACCTGCTATAAACACTACAAGGTGACTTTAAGTAGCTGGATCAGAGTAACATCACAAACACGAGAGGGCAACCTCATCTGGCTAAAGGCGGCACAAACCGTCTCTTATTCTAACAAAGGGTTGTCATTATAGATCCCAGTGAGACGTTATGAAGTCAGCGATATTAGCTCCCTTGATTCCAACAAAGGTGCTGCTTGACTGTGATGGAAACCAACTTTCCTGGGTTCCTGGGTCACATGATTGAAAATAAGAACCCATGATGTCCTCCAAATAGTTTTTCAGGAGCTTAAAATTAGATTCCTCTTGATGATAAACATAACGCGAAGGGTTTGAAAGGGCAGCAATGCCATAAATTCTTGATTTAGCATGGATGTCATGCTTGGTGCAGACTGTGCTCACCCATCAATGGAGTTACTCAGCAGGTTGCCACTATAATAACAACAGGGGGGTAGGCATACATCTCCATCAGTAAATTCAGATAATAATCCACTGCAAGAAATTAACATCACATAAATTTTGATAGGTATCGACTCACAGGTAGGGGCAGGTTTCTAACACCGTGTAATCGATGCGGGGAGGATAGACTTTGGTCAATCGAGTCGTTCAACCTTCCCAACACATCTAAGGGCTCAAAGGACATTCATCTGACACACGACGCAAGCCACACAAGGGAGGAAAACTGAGCAGTTACCCCAATCAATATCACTGAAGCCACATCATCAGCTTTACTGTGTCTCTTTGTGACTGTGTCTCTGGGTATGGTCACAATGAGCAGATCGACTCTTAACGAAAGTTGAAGAAAACGCCAGACGCCAGGGTCAACAGCTAACTTGCTGTTGGTCTAGAGCAGTGGTCCCAAAACTACGGCCCGCGGGCCGGATGCGGCCCATCTCCACATTTGGCTCGGCCCCCTGAACAATACCAGAAAAATCAGTCTGAGTTGGCCGTAACTGGACCCAACAGTCTCAATGACTTCTAGGCCGCCTCCCAAATGACATAATAGGGTTAATAATGTTTGGTTCTGGAAAAGAATAAATGTTTTGGCACCCCTGAGACAAACTGACCCCGGCCCCCCCATCAGAGAAAGGAAAAGTTACGCGACCCTTACAGGAAAAAGTTTGGAGACCCCTGGTTTGGAGAGTGAAATGAAAGACACGGATGATGATGATGATGATGATGCAATGTCTCATAGTGGATGAAGAGCATGAGATCTCGTTTACTCCTCTCCATCAGATTCAAGTGAACCCCAGGAGGGACGCCACGCTCTCCCAAGGCTATTTAGCCAAACCCCCCAAAAACCAAAGCACTCGGCGTTACTGACCGATACATCCAGAGTGACAGCTGACGAAGTGAAGCTCATCAAAACACTCTCCGGGTGGCGACGCTAAGTGGTGCGAAAACCGGCGGTGGGCGCCTCATCAAAACCCATTCACCTGAGACCAGCTATAGCAGCTGCTGATGAGGTACTTGCGCTTTTCTGGCAGACAGTGTTATTGAGACATTTTCTTCTGTTCACAGCTAGTTGCCCCCCCCCCCCTCTCCCCCTCCCCACAACATCGCAACATCCACCCATACCCCCCCTGGGATGAAGCAGGCAGCCTGCAGCACTAGAAGTGGAAGGAGGAACTGCATCCCAACACATGACAGGGTGATTCTGGTACCCAGGCTTCTAGTAAAGCAATAAATAACTAAATAAATACACAAGTAAATAAATAAACAAGTAAATAAATAAATAAATAAATAAATAAACAGAGCTGCCCTTTGCTGCCGCCTGCAAGGGGAGGGAAAACCTATTCCCCCAGCAAACGTCAGCCCGTTTACGCAACCCTACGCTACATAGGATGCTACGCTCTGAAAAGGAAAAAGTGAGACACACAACAACAAGAACAAGCACCATTAGCCGCCCACAGCTTGTGCTTAGACGCACACACACACACACACACACACACACACACACACACACACTTAAAGACAATTGAATGTTCACCCACGCTGACGCATGAAACGGAGCAGCTCGCCGGCGAAATAACACTTACATTATTTGCACTCTGGTTGATTCACAGGTCCTCGAGCCTACGTTGTCATTAGAACGCAGCCCTTTGACAGACAAATGCATCATTTCATGGAGATAAATGACTTTCCTGCACTGCTCCCATTCACCCCCCCACGCCTGTACAAACCAGTCAGCCCAAGTCCTACGGGCGACTCCAGCTGTGAGGAGGTGGGTGGGTTGGGGGGGGGGGGGGGGGGGCGAGCGGACGGACTCGGTTAGCGACGACCTCCGACCGGAGCGGCGCGAGGGAGGAAGGAGACACAAAATGTTTTGGGCACAGATGGAGGAATGAAACGAGCAAAAGGAGGGTGTGGCAAGGCTCACCATTCTCAAACCAGATCTCGCATTCCTGAAGGCTGGGGCATGGCACCAGTTCCCCTCCTTCTCCCTCCAGCGAAAAGAGCAGTCCTTCCTCCCTGAGTGATGACCAGTTCATCAAAAAAAAAGTAAGAAACAGACTAGAAACAGGAGACGGAGGGGGGGGGGGGGGTGTAGGAGAAAAACACCTGCACAGGAGCAGGGGAAGGGGAGGCGCGGACCGACTGAAGCTGGCTCTCGTCGCAACCTTCTTGTTTTCTTGTCCGAGGTGAAATCTCCACAGGTTTGAGCGCCCGATGCTGCTCGCTCAGTTCAGTCGCAGTAAATGATACGGAGCCGGGGGGGATGTGGCGATGACGGGAGGAGCGAGAGAGGTGGTGTGGGAGGAGGAGGAGGAGGAGGAGGAGGAAAGAGAGGGAGGCGAAAGGGAAGGGAGGAAGGAAGAACGCAGCAGTCACTGTGTCACCGGCCGACACAGGGGTGACATCTCTGCAGCGACGGTAACGCTGAAGGCTGGCAGGTGACCGAAAGCATCACTGCCGCGAAAGATGACGAAAATAAAAGTCCGGGTGGTTTTTTTTTATTTTTGTTTTTTTATTCTTCTCCTCCCCCCGGAAGCACGGATAGGTCGGATCTCCCCGTTCTCCTCCGTGACTGCATTAGCGCTTAGCGTGTGTTACGTATGAATGCGAGCGGCGCACACGCTCTCTCCACAGGAACAGGAGCTCAGGTCTCCAACAGATGAATGGTGCAGTGCTGCTGTTGTCATGGCAACCACAGAGCAAAAAAAAAAAAAAAGGAGGGGGAGGAGAAGGGTGGGTACTGAGGGAGGAAAGAAAATGGCATTAAAAAAAAAAGGAAGAAGTGAGGGAGGAAAGGAAGGGAGGTATTATTAAAGGGACACAGTTTCTCTTCCTGCTTGTGGACGGAGCTTTTTAGGGGGGGGGGGGGGGCAACTGATGGTGGGTGGGTGGGGATCATTTGATTGGAACAAGAGATTCAATAAAAGCTACTCCATTTTCCTCATGGACTCCGCCACCCCTGCCTGTCCTTGTTTTACCCTTGACGGTCTATGCGTGCATCCGCGGCCATGTTCCACGGCCGTCTGGGGGTTCAAACCCGGCGGGATTAGAGTTTAATGTGGGCCGCCTTTATTTTAACTGCTTTTAATTTGACAGTCTACTCAAGTCACACTCATTTCCCTCAGGGTGACGTCCCCAAACACCGCATGTTACCCATAAGCCTTAAAGATGCGTCGCAGTTCTAGACCATTCTTATGAAATCATAAGAAGACTCGAGTTCCGTTTTCATTTCAGTCACATTTACCGATAATCAATTTGTGATCTGATACAGAGTGATCTTGAAATAAATAATTTAATCTCTCAGCTGCAGGTTTGGATCTGGATCCAGAACGTAATCTGGATCCAAGGGTTTGCTTGAGATCAACCATATATAAATGGTCTTTTAGTTTTGTATCATATTATACTATTTAAAATATGATTATTAATAAGATGCTAAGTTGTTCCGTTCCATATTCATATATAACACTTAAATATTAATCAGTTTGCTCCTTTGAGGTTTCTCCTGGATCTCCATTCTAGACCTTCCTTGTCGTTGTATAAACTGAACAGAGATGCTGCAATTACGGCAAAAAAGCAAAACTAAAAAGAGTGTGATCTTGAAATCTGCTCTCCGAGAAGAGTTTACGCTTCATCAACAGATCATTTAGAGGCTCTTGATATCGTGGTGTGTGGACGAACGTCACAGTCGGATAATCAAAGACGCGAAATTCCGAGGTAAACACTGTTTGTTATTGTTTGGATGTGAACACTTTAAGGAAATAGGCTGATTCCGGTGGAGAGAATACCGATGGCGCGCAGATATACACATCTATTTAAATATGTGGGTAAATCCTGCGGCTGGTTAGCTTAGCTTAGCACAAATGCCTCTTAAGCTGATGTTATATCTCATATATGTAATCCACACAAAGACTGAAGTTTAAAAGCCATAATTCAAACATTGAAGTAGGTTTATTAGCAGCTTCTAAGGATTTTGGTGGGATTACAAAGAGCCAGGCTAGACTAAGACATGACATGAACGTGTCCTCAACCTTCACAGGAAACAGTTTATAATCACCTGACATACTGCACATACAGGAGAGCAGCTGACGTCAGCAAGAAATCAAGAAGCGTCAGGGTTGTAATATTTTGTTATTTATAGGAATATTCGTCTGATGACTAAAAATATGAAAGGAAATTTGCTAAAACGGCGCTGACTCCTCTCGGGGCATCACACTTCCATTTCTAGCATCTAACCTTCACTCTTTATTTTTAGTCCCTGTGACAACCGAGCTGAAAATGTCACATTTCCTTTTCGGTTTGGGGAAAAAAAATGAATCAGAGCGTCGGCACCGACTGGGGACGACCCAGGCAGGAAATAATGGAAATAATGGAGCTGCAAATGTCTCACAGTGCGATGCTAGGTAAGGAGGAATGGCAACGAAGGCGTCCAGGGTGGACAGCGTTTCAGGAGGGTAGAGGTAAAGTTCAGATGACACACGAGCCTTAAAAAGGAAAGAATTTGAGATGTGGTTGTACTTTAATCTCCCAGATAGCTTTTCAAAATAAAATCCCCCCCATCATGATGATGCTAAAATCTTATTACAGTCTACTGTATCTGTTTAAGACATCCTGAGAAGCATTCCTGCTATGTCCATTAAGATATCAAACAATGACACGAGTCCATGAAGGCAGCATTCCTCAGCAGTAACTCCTTTAACTTCAACAGTTTTAACGCGGATCTTTTTAGACTACCCACACAATAACCCGCAAAACCTGACTGAGCAGTTCTGCACAATGCGCCTTGTTAATCCTGACAGTTTTTTTAAAATCTCCATCATGCAGCTATCTTAACGTACCGCCGTTAATTCACATGTTACTGTAAGCACCGAAGAGAGCATTGATTTTAAAGACGCTCATATTACTGAGATAATTGTGACGAGAGTTGGACTCAAAATTAGTTGGCGTAATTAAATCAGGGGTTATTCGCCGAGTTTAAGGCCGAATGTAATTTTCCACCTTGATGTGGCGATCCATGAGGAGGCAGCGGTGGTATTGATCGCTGCCGTTAATGAGGGGAAAGCAGCGTAATCTGGGGAGGGTTTGTTGAAATAATTCCCTTTACGTGCTTCAGAGCGGAGCGAAGCCGATCAATCAGACGCCGACACTTAAAGGTGAGGCGTCTGAGGAACAAATAAGCAACCTTATTTGTTAAAGTAACAAAAATGCTGAGTTAAAAGGCGGACGATGCATCACAGCCGGATGCTTTTATTCTGAAGGTACTGGTATTGATCCAGGAAGTATCACCTGAGTATCTGCAACATTAAGAACCTGCATTGTGACGGTGTTGTGAGCTCATTTTCATAGTAAATAAGGAGTTGGATGATTCACATCCTGCCTGCCTCACCTCCCTGAGCCCTTTGACAGCACGAGGGGGCCTCCTTCAGGGAGGGGGTTGAACCAGAATCGTAATGATTCTCTAAAAAGGTCACCGCTTTGATACCGTTTCCATTCTATCACAGATTTGCGGTTGAGAACCTGACTTCCCAAAAGGCCAATCAGGGGCGGTGCAGGAGGCCGTGTTTTGGCGGAGGCCACCGATGGGGGGAGAGGGGGGGGGTCAAAGAGCTTCTCTTCCTTCCATTCCCTCTTTGCTCTTTCTCCCACCTCTGCTGTCAGCGGCGTGGAAGGGGGGTTCCTCTCTGGCCTTTTTTTTTTTTTTTGTGTACGCCAGCGCACTCACGAGCGCGGCGCTGTCAAGCTGCGCAGGAAGTGATGCTGAGTGGAATTAATTATATGGTGAGAAAGCCAGGGAGGCTGTGAGAGCATAGTACAGTCTGGTGCGCAGTGCCTGTCTTGGGGAGTAGGGGGGGGGGGCAACACAACAGGTGATGTGCAAGAGATGTAAACCTGACCGGGGTTAAAACCATATCTCAAATTGTGCTTAAAGGAGAAACCCCCCCCCACTGATAGTCACCAGTACTCACCATCAAAATCACTTCACACACACACCTACCTATAAATACACACATTCACACACGAGACCAGAGAGATCAGCTCAGTAGACGTCACGACTCCCCGACACGAGACGAAACGAACCGTTTCACTTAAAAACACACAAAGAGAATAAATCATTCTGTCTGAAATAAGTCAGAACTGGTCGGTGAGAGGCTGGTGCACCCTAGTGGTGAATCCTGCACGCAGCCCTTCACACCCACTCTGCCGCTGTGTGGGGGCAGCGAATGATATCGGGCGAGGCGGCAAAATCAATATTTGATTTTTGCTATTTCAGATCCAGTGGAGCAGAAAGCCGACGATGTCCACGCCGTCCTGTGTACCAAACCACAACCTCCGTAATCACGTCACAAGGCTCATAATCCAGTTAATGGGGAGATAGGTCATTAACTGGAGGGGTTTGAGGTGGTGGTGGTGGTGGTGGGGGGAGGGATCTCCATTCTCTGAATGTCAGAGATGAGTGAGAAGGAAACAATTAGCGGCGGCAGCTATAGAGCGATAAAAGGAGGGCGGCTTTCAGTCCATCAGCTGTTCTTCCGTCGATTAGTTTGGGCTTTGGCGATTATATGAATTGGAAAATTGTGGGACGGAGCGGGGCGCTGCCTTCTGTTTCCACTCCTAATTAGAGGGTAAGTAATACAGTAAGTGATGACTGAGATGCCACTCCACTCCTCTTCGCTTTTGTGTCATGAAAATCTGCTTTAAATCGCCGTGCATGATTCCCTGCCCACAGTTAAGGGTTAAGGGAGGCTGCGTTAGTATAATGAATCTATGGGGGAGGACAGCTACAGGCAAAGACGTGCATTCAAGACCAATCTGAATCAGCCCACATCTCTGCTGGCTGTGGATTTCTTTCCAAACCCTTTTTTTTTTTAAATTTCTTCCTTCTTCTTTTTAATTGTGACAATGACGAATCCAAACCGTACACCCTCCACGAATAAACGGCGGCATCTTTTTTTTTTCTTTTTTTTTTTAATTACCTGTGAGCTTCTTCATGGGCTGCAGCCTGACGCTGATGGTCTGGTGGGTGAGCAGCGGGGAGGAAGGCAGCGAGCGGGACACGCCCTCCATGATGCGAATGTGCTGCATGCCTTCGGTCATGGAGAGCGGGGGCACGGCGTAGTCTCCTTCGAAGGCACAGTCGCTGTCGATGCTGCCACCTGCAGAGGAGATGTGGGGGGGGGGGTGAAAGGGCGTGAGGTGGTTTGCGTAGCTTTTAATAGAACGCTCAGTTAAGAGGAGGTCAAACAGCGATCACAGGAAGTGACATTTAATTCTAAGGGTGATGATGTAACACAGACGGCGTTCTGCTCCACGCAGCCTGAAGTTCTGCTGTTTACCTGAAAAAAAGTAGTGCATCCCTGGGATGCGCTCCAAAAAAGATTGTGCATCCCAATATAACGTTTATGCATCCCATAAATAGAGTAGAGTAAAACTTTATTAAGTAATATTTATTTAATTATTACTTATTTAATTATCTATTTAAGTCACTTTATTATTTATTTTATTACTTATTTAAGTAATAACAGAATATACGGTAGAAGCCGTACTCAAGCATCGAGTTTTGCCAATAGTCCGATATAAAAACTAAACAAACTTAATTTTAATGATTTTATTCATAATGATGTCATAAACATGTAAGTACATAGAAAAAAAGAGCAAAATTAAATATCATTTTTATTGAAATGTTAAAGCCTGGTAGTCATTCTTTTTTAAAAAAAGTTTTAGAAATAAATGAAAATGTAATAGTTTTTTATTACTTTTGCAATTCACTCAATAGTTACCTTTGCCTTTAATTCATATATTCTCCTGTGGACGCAGCCTTAAGTATTTAAAGCTTGCATCCCAGGGACGCACGTTGTCTGAAAATTGTCAAAAAAAGCGCGTCGAAGATGCAAGGACGTACATAATCGAGGACAGCAGCTTGACAACTGAATTTAAAGTGACATGAAGCCGATAGAGGAAGCGGATTCTCATATTTAATGAGCTGTAAGGGGCGAAAGTTGAGCATTTGTTGATAACAGACACCGACTGATCGCTCTAGTCGTGTTCAACGCTGCTCAGATTGGACTCGGTGGCGCCGGCGGCGTTCACCTGCCATCAAATAGATGTGACCGCTCTGATATTACTTTAGCCTTGTCCCCCTGGATTCGGGTATCAGCGCGGCGCCAATATCGAGCGCAACAAGATTGGCGTGACCCAAAACAGAGCACAGCCCCTGAAGGCAACATGTGGCGGCCCGTTCTCTGGTAAACAACGACCCCCACCATTGGGAAATGAAGGAGTTTTCACCATCAAATATAAATTTAGATCATCTTAGTCTGAGAAAAAGTTTTTAAAAAAAAAGATTCTCAAAATAATGAATCCACTACCTCTATTTATGATGATGATGATGATGATGATGATGATGATGATGATGAGGATGACTTTTCTTGGACTAAAATATCTTTTTTTTTCTTTCTGGAATTTATTACAAACAGGCAATTTAGAGCCACCAATCATATGTGTGTGTTTTTAGACCGTGGAAGGAAGTAGTGGAGAAGAAGAACCGGAACCGTCTCGCTGTGAGGCGTTCGTGGTCACCACGGCACCAGCGTGCCACCCTCATGGTAATGGTAATGACAGACGAAGCACAAACAGCTCCTCTTCACCACTGACCCGAAACTTTTTCCCCTGTCATTTGCATTAAAAACCACATTTAAAAAAAAAAAAAAAAAACTCTTTAGAAACAGACACACGTTCTGCGGTCAGCCGTCTTTAAACCCCCAACATCCATTTGGTGAATTGACCCCGTGTCTCTGCAGATGGAGCGCCACGCGGGACAACAAACCATTATCAGAGTCTTGTCGGTCACAAATGTCACGCAAACACTGATGCACAAGCAAGAAATAACAATATCACACACACGTCCGTGTGGTTCCGGCAGAGCTGGAGTCAGTCCGTACATCCTCCAGGGAACTGCAAAAGCAGCAACAACAGCCAGAGCTGTGGTGGTGGTGGTGGTGGTGGGGGTTTACATCCCAAAAGCATGGAAATTCTCCTTATGTATGCATGAGTCTGGTGGAAATACCGAAGCGATCCACCAATTATTGGTAGTCGGAAGAGAAGTCGGTTGAAATGCATTCCAACACCCAGTAGAAACATGCAATTATACAAATTATGTTGCCAAAAAAAAAAAAAAAAGAGACCAAATTAGCAGCTTGGGATTTAAAAAAAATTTTTTTATTTGGCTTAAAAAACAGAATGATGTGTGGAAACAGAAATCAGGAGGTGAGATGTTAAGGCAAAAATGCAACCTGGGGAACGAAAGAATCAAGAAGGGAAATGATGATGTTTCATTAGAACACTTGCGAGACATGGAGGTGTTCGCCGCAACACGCAAAAGAAGAAAAAGAAACATGACGTTATAATTACCCCAAAACGTTTCCTGCCAAGTACCGACATTCCTTGTTTGTGATAAACATCCGCCCCGCGGCGCGTTTTGCCTTTCGACGTTACTCGCATTTTACAGGTAAAAAAAAAATTACAGGAATAAAAAAAAAAAAAAAAGAAGAAAAAAACTCATTCATTCTGTGGATATAAATTCACTTTCAGCAGCTGTAAAGTTTTCTGAATAAAACGCCGCCTGGTAAACACGACCTCCGTATGAAGAAATAGTCTGGAATGAGACCGCCAAGAGGGAAGTATTACAGGAAATGAGAAGGTAAGGGGGGGAACTCGCAGCGAAACCATTTCTCATTCACTCACATAAATACTCTGACGCGCCCGGGAGCAGCTCAATAATGAGCGCTGGAACAGAGGAGAGGAAGAACGTAACGTCTGGATAGTGCAGCATCCTCGCTTTCGGGGGGACGGGGGGTTGCTTACCTTGACCGGCGTGGCTCAGGTGAGGGTCTAGACCGGGCGAGCGGGGGTCTGCCAGGTCGTCGCTCCCGCCATCTGCAGAAGAAGAGCAGAAAGAGAAAGACATGGAGTGAGCTCGCTGATAACGTGACGATGAGGAGCGGTCCAGCACCCCCCCCCTTACCCCCCAACATCAGCCAGGTGTGGGACCTGAGGACGCCCAGTAAGCTGCCCATACAAACGCCCGTTTCCCGGGCGGCCCCTCACCGTGGCAGATCAGTCAGAGGGGGGTTTTTATCTCTGAGACCTGCCCATGCAGATAAGAAAATAGACCCCGGCGTTAGGAGGCAAATCACAAATCCACGGTTCAATGAGCGAGTGGGCGTTTCCCCCCGGATGGATCCAAATACAGTTAACGATATGAGGATCAATTACGCCCAAGGGAGGCAGGCAGGCGGAATTAGCCACAGTGGATGGAAGTGAGAGGAGGGGGGGGGGGTGCAGTGTGATCAGGGATTGTTTCGTAATCCTGTTTGAGCGTGGATGGATCTAGAGTAAAGCACAAGAGGAGGTTTGGACCAAATGATTTATACTAGAAGTATGATCCCAGTGGCATTACACCAGCTGTTAATAAAAGGCTTTTTCCTCCTGTGGACGGATCAAAGATGGTCAAATTAGAAAGACGAGATTTATTCTTATCGCAAAAAAAATAAATAAAAAAAATGAATAAATTATATTCTATAGCAGAGCTCGCTGTCGCCCCAGAAATCCCAAACAAATACTGAAGTCTTATCTCCTCCTCCCCCCAATCAGAGATTTTTACAAGCTGTGAGCCGGCAGGAGCGCAACAGATGAGATCGGCTCGCCGGTGGAAAGATCAAGCTTATCGATGGACGGATAGAATAAGCTGTGGGGGGGTGGGGGTGGGGCGTTGTGTGGGAACTGGGCCAGCCCACGATTGACACTGATTGTGGGACGGCATCCTCTGCGGAGGATTTTCACGGTGCTCCGTCCTGATCGCCGGCCCCAACCCGGGTCAGGAGGCGTCAGAGTAATTGGTACAGAAGTACAGAAGAGAGATGTGGGGGGAAATTTTTTTTTTAATTTTTTAATTTGAGCTTTATGAAATTTTCACAATCTGACCATCAACACCTCTTTGATTAAAAAAAAAAAAAAAAAAAAAAAAACCCCCCGAGAAAAATCAATGTCAGGAACGTGCACAGAAGAGAATAAGCACCCATAATTCATTAAAGTCAGGTGGGAGATAGACTTTTGACGCATCTGATGATCACCTCAGGAGACATTTGAACGAATCAATACGTCACAACTGTTTTTTTTTTGTTTTTTTTAAAGAATAAGATACAATGGATCACAAAACTCTGCGGCCTTCAGATGTCTGATCATATTTTTTACCACATTCAAAGCAGAAACTGCACCCTTTCACTCTTGTTCAATAAACATAACACATTTTCTGTTAAAACCTTCGATTTTAAATTTCTTTGTTGGTGATGTTTTGGTTGAAACTCCACACGGGCTGCTTTTACCTCCTTTCATTCCTCCGCTATCATTTCATTTTACGCTTGCCCAACACGTCTTGGCAACTCCTTTATTTGAAAGAGAACGCTTTCTTTTCTTCTGTGCAGATTGCTCCCTTGTTACCAGCGATCGCAGCACAATGTCCTGCCACACAGATCAATGGCCTATTAAGTGTGGAACATGGAAGGGGAGGTCTTGCGGTTGACAGGAGACAACATTTTTATACCAAAACCCGGAGACAAACAGCGGACGTCATCCGAATTCCGTACACAACATCTGTCAGCCGTCGTCGATGTGAAAAGACATCAGCATCTGTGCTCGTCTTCATCGCCTGTATAAGAGGCGAAATTCCACAGATGTGAAGAGATGATGATTTCATAGTTTGATGAAAATGCTCAAGATGGAAAAAATAAATAAGTTTGGTGAGAGAAGTGACATGTTTAAATGCACATAATCCTCAAGCTGGAATCCCTTTAAGCATATTTTTTTTCTTAAGAGAAGTAAATGCTAAACCTTAAATCCTCATAAATAAGCATAAGAGTCTGAGCGAGCTGCAGTAATAAATCATTGACATTCAGCACATGAGGATGGCTCGACACAGAATTAAATATGCTTACTTATATATGATACAGGAGATTTTCTATCTTTTATTTTTTCTATTTGGTTATATGCAAAAAAATAGTAATATCAATCTTGGCCACAAGGGGCAGCAGGGAGACACTTCCATGTTATTAACAGTTAAGTGTTCTTCATGGTGAATTTTAAGCTCCTCTAACCCTTAAATCAAAACAAGTGAAGCGTCAAGAAGCTGAAATAAGCAGATGGGATCGATTATCAAAATAGTTGTTTAAAAGTTTCTACCGATCAATTAACTGTGTCACAAATAAATCAACTAATCCTCTCAGCCCTGTTTGTAAGTCGAGCTGTGAAATGATTTTTTTTTTTTTTTCCAACCAGACATATTGACAGCTCCAATATTGCCGGCACTGCTCCTGCGATCAATCAGCGAATCAATTACTGTCAAAGCATTCCAGCATCGGCATTGGCGGGAGCGCCGTGTCTGGAAGTTTGATCGAAGACAAACGCTGCCGCTCATTTGCTCTGACATTCGTTTAACCGAGATTTAAATCATATTCACAACAAAGTGGAGCATCTTAATGAATCACCAGCTCCACTGAGCTCCGCTGAGCCATATGAGAGCACATCTGCTCTGTTGTAAAATCGCTGGACATCTTTATTGGCGTCGGCCTCGCCATAAGCCGACGCTCGTACTCGAAAGAACTTGGACGTCTTCTGCTCCAGGGGTTTTCGAGGAATGTTTCCTGTCCGCCGCCGTCGCCGGTGAAAACCACAGCAAGCAAAGGGTTTTGACATCCTGCCAGTGGATGAGAGTCGAACCACAACACATCTACTGAAAATGTGCAGAGACACGACAACACGACAACGACACGGGACGGAGATGTTCTTCTCAATCTTTGCTGTTGAACGGTTTGGCCGCCTCCTTAAGCTATGAAATGTTCGACATAGGAAAAATCTCAAAAATGTATCTAAGAATCGACAACGGAGGAACAAAAATTTAAATTTAAATAACTTTTAGTAGTTTTTCAAGCATTTTTTTCCCCCAATTCCAGGGTCTCAAATGTGTTATCATTAAAAGCCGTTACTTCCTGATTTTGTTGTTCATGCTCTTCTTCTGTCTGAGCTGATTCTTCTAATTCTGATTCAGCGAGGCCATAAAAACATTGAGTATAAAGCGCGGACTCATCGACAGAAATAGCTGCTTCACTGCAAAATGTGGTCACATTACACACCAAGAATGACAAGACAGTGTTTTCCTATAACACACACACGCAAACACAAACACACACATATACGGACGAACACAAATAAAAACCTTGACGTTGTTCTTTTTATAAAAGCAGTACAGACAGGGGGGTCTGAACGGGTCACCAGTGGTAATTTCCCTTGCCCAAGGTGGGAAAAGACGACCCCCCCTCCACTCTCTGGCGCGGGTCCTTCCCATCATTCCGGACGGAATGATGGGAAGGAGACGGATGGAGGGAGGGCCTCGACCGAGCCCAAGGCTTCACAAGCTGTTAACCGCGTTCAGGAAGTTTCAGCCTTGATTTAATGTGTGTTCTCCTCTTTTACAAGCAAGAAGGCTAAAGAGAAAAGCCAGCCAACCGATGTACTGTGTGGGCAGCAGACACTTTCTGAACGCTTCCTGCCTGCACAAACAGTCCAGCAATATACAGCAAAGCCTGAACATTAAACCACGCTACGAGGAAGTCACAGCGCACACTAGAGGAGTATTTAAATTATTTTCTGATGTAAAACCGCTGCAAACCGTTTTACATGAATCTTTGTGGCTGTGTTCTCTCTGCACGACGGTCGACACGCTGACAACAAACTGCATCTTTCAATTTGCGAGCGGCGGCGGCGGCGGCGGACGCAATAAAGGAAGAGATATTCCTACATGGCAGCAGTCGCACCCAGAGCACCGGAGGAGCGTCTATTTGTCCCATTGTTACATAACTGTTGATTAAACAGCCACAGTGATGAAAACCGAAGCAATTCTTCTTTTATTTAGCTTCTACTACTCTTGTTTTTATGACTTCTTTTTTTTAACCTCATCTAGATTTTAAACAAGACTAAATCCTTATTTAAGATCTTAAAGAATAAAGAATACTAATACAGTCATTATAAGACCAGGATGTTGATACATAGACTTTATATGGTTTCCACTTTTACTTCAATGACTGAAACCAAGGCCGTCTTTCAAAGATGTAGTAGAAATGGGAGTAGAAGAAACATAAATGAAAGTGTTTCCTTGACTTAAGTTAACACTTCATCTCCTGCCACCCTCCGTTAAAGACCAGAGCTGGTGACCCGGAGGAACACACGGAGGAAAAGCGAGCAGTATGGCGGTGGCGTCCGGCCAGAGCGATGACGTATATGCGAGCGGCCGAGTGCGTCAGGCTCTGGCTGACAGCGCCACGACTCAGCAGTGTCCTGGATGGATGGATGGAGGTGTTATGATGGAGGAAGTAGAAGCAGAGAGAGAGAGAGAGAGAGAGAGAGAGCATGTGTGTGTGTGTGTGTGTAAACGAGAGAATGAAAAGAATGAAGTGCCCTGACTCCTACATCGCCATCCGATGCTGAGAAAAGCTGTGTCGCAGCACTGAGTGGGTGGGTTTCTTTTAAAAATAAAATAAAAATAAGAGCTAGTGAAGAATAGGCTAAAAAAAATAAAAGAGAGAGAGAGGGGGGCCGCATCAAACATCTCCTACCTTCAGTCTGACACACCACTGGGGTTACATCACAGAGCACAGAGTGAAAAGCATGCAGCAAAAAATAACCAACGGAAATGGAAGCGTTAGATGGATTTTTTTTCTTTTTTTGTTGCTTTGGCTGCCTTGAGAATCGCAGAGAAACAAAGAAGACGAGCCGAGGAATCGCTGCTGCTGCTGCTGCTCCCGGTCTGCCTCCGGGCATCCCGATGAAGGAGGACGATTTTGTCTCCATCCACTTTAAAAATCGCAGACGTCACACAGTGACCAAAAAATAAATAAATAAATGTGGAAAGTAGAACCTAAACCTGTCTGGTTAAAATAGGTTTGAGCTTCTCCAAATATAGAAAAAACTGATAATTAATTTTAGATCAATGAAATAAGGATTTGTTTGAAGCCACGACTGAAAGGAAGTCGAGACACGACAACATGCTGGGTTTTTTACCTTTCAAAGATTAGTTAAGCACGCATTTAGTTTTATATTTGTTAAACTCCTCCCTCGAACAAGGATCGTCCAATCAGGGATGGAGATACCTGACCAGGTGAGACAGACACTGAGTGTTTCTACGTCCCGGTTGTGTCATTTCATTACTTCTCTTTTAATTTAGTGCAGCATTAAGTGGGAGAAACGGATCAGATCCAGCTAACAGAAGAACGAAGTGGAGAAGCGTCACAGATTCTCCCAAAAAAATGACAAGATAGAAGTGAAGCAGACGAGTGGAGTTAAATCAGCCAAAAACGTCAATAGTATTTGATTTATATCACTTCAACTAGCTGAACAAACAGCCCGGCGATGCGCTCGAGGTTATTTATGTTTGAGTTTGTTGATTTTCCCTGATTTTCCCATACACCCCAGCAGGCCTCCTCCTCTTCCTCCTCCTCCTCCTCCTCCTCCTCCTCCTCTGATACCATGGCAGCCCTCCCTCCCCTCTCCCTCTTGGGGTGTGAGTAGAATAATGGATAAGGGGAGAACATGTTGTTGAGGGTGAGAAATATTTAGCTCGACAATCCACAATGCTGTCATGACATCACAAAAAAAAAAAAAAAAACACTACCTGGGGAGGCTCCACCCTCCAGACACCTCTTCAGGTGTTTTCCTCTTGAGACGCCTCACAGGATGCTTCCTGTTTGGGAGGCGGGACTTAACCTGAGACATTTCTTTTATTAGATAAGTGGGGAGTTTGTTTGAATCAATCGAATCTCCTCGCCTCCCGGTTGGCTTCGACCTCCGACGAGTCTTCGGGGAGAGGAAGGAGCGTCTGCGACTCCTGCTAAGGTTGCAGATGCTCCCTCTCTGCTCCCACAAAGAGCGTTTAATGAGAAAAGGTTGGAATGCAGGAAATTCAAAAGGGGGTTGGGGGGTGGGGTGGGGGGGTGGCTGAGGAGACGAGCGCCACCGCTTTAGTCAATGCTCGCTCATTATGGAGGGGGATATTTACTGCCTTTCAAATCGCAGCCTCACTGAATGACAGAATGAGCTATTCCCCATACAGCGGCTTAAAAGAGGACGACTGCTAAATATGATTCTTATTCCAGCTGCTTGGGGGGCTCTTTGTGCCGTCGGGGAGGGGAGGGGGATTTGTAAGCTTCTCAACAAAACCAGAGACGTGGCGGGAGAAGTTTGTACCACACCCTAATCTCGAGTCTGCCAGATCCGCAGAGGATGAATTAATTCTTCCGAGATCATTCAAAGGATTAAAAATGTTTTTGTTTTTTTTACAAAATTAACAAGCAAATGCAAAAGGCCATAAACACCAAACTGGGAGAGAGTATCACTCCTATCCGATTAAAAACTTTGCAACCATCATTAGCTGCAAATTCATTGATCTGCATCACAATTAGTTGAATTTCCCTGTTTTCTGCAAAAGTGAAAAAGCTTGAAAATCACAAAACAAATGGAATGCACAAACCTGACTTGCAAACCTGACAATACAAAGCTCAATACACAAAGACAAGCTCCAGAGGGGGTACGTGGCGCCACACTTAAAAGTCCAAATCTCTCTCGCAGGTTCATGCAGAAGATGATTTAACTTTCCACAGACCGTCTGCAGGCCGTATGACGAATGTAAATGATGACCATCGGGTGATATTCACTTTGAAGCGAAGCAGCTCTCAAATGACTAATGCTGTGATAGGATTCCACCAGCGTCCGCCGTTCATACCACAAAGACCTGCCACAGAGACACATCTTCAAAGGAACGACAAGGATATATGAAAAATTGCACAAGAGCAATTTCAAATATCAGAATTCGATCATTTCTTTATTTATATAGTGATTTAAACCACCAGTCCATTAAGACTGAGACTCAAAAGAATGAAAAGATTTTTAAAAAAATGAAGATAATTAATTATTATCATTATTTTTGAGGGTGTTGACCTTGAGAAATCTAATGTCACCGATTTGCCAAATCTCACAAATAACATTTTGATGCTCTTTGCAGCAATATATGCGCGTCAGCTTCTTGTTTATGCAGCAAAAAAAGAATAATAAATCACTGTAGTGAGATGTTGGTGGAGCTGGGGTTACTTAGGAGGATGTAGAATGTCTCAGGGGGGGCATGATTGTTAAAAGTTTGCGAGCCGACGCAACAACAGATAGAAAAGTGCAGCATTCAGAGTCTCCAAAACAGCCACCAGCACAAAAACATGACCATAAAGAGGGTGTTTGATGTCGGATAGGAAGGGGCCGGCGGCAGGATAGCAAAGTGTCATTTTGTGTGCAAAGAGTTCGACTTGCGTTGGGGTGGGGGGGCGAAGAGCGACTTTGCCCATAGTAATAGACGGAGCGTGGAGGACGGAGGTGAAACAAAAAGATGAGTGTCCTTGCCACTGCACCCTCTTTCATGGCGCTCTGCTACGCTTATCCGCTGCTCGCCTGCAGCAAAGCAATAATTCATTCTGTTCTCGGTGTCATTGTGACGGTAGCAGAGGGAAGAAACTCCATTCACACGCGGCGCAGACCCACACACCGTCTCGACCGACCGAGATGGCCTACAACCTCAAACAGGAATGACTGAATAATGAACTAGACATTAAATATAAAATAGGCTTGGGGTGGGGGGTGTGGGTGGTGGTAGAGCCTCCAATGTCACAGCAGACAGCAACACTTATTGAGGAGAAAGTAGGCTACAGCGCGGAGCTGGGAGTCTTTAATCATTAACACAACAGCTGCTGCACCCTGTCATACAGTAGGAGTAGTGAGTGTAGTAAATGTAGTGTAAAACTACCCACATGCCTTTAAAACCAAAGGGTTTTTGTTACGTGAGCCGTACCGATGTTTTGTCAGAGGTTAAAGATGAACATTAGATCGGATGTAAATAATAATCAGGCCTTTTTATGATTGACTTGGCAATACCCGTTAATATCTGTTTCACACAGAGTAAATGAAAAGCTGCGTGCAGTCTGATAATTAGTATGTGTTCCTGCACGCAGTTAAAACGCTGAAATATATGTAAAACATTTGTGACCTTTCTGGTCTTGCAATGTTGCTTCACAGCAAGAAGGTCCTGGGTTCAAATCCTCATTTGGAACTGGGTGTAGCTGTAGGCATTCTAGCGTGGTAGTACCTAGGATGGTGGTGAAGTAGGTGTGGAAGGATTCGCTGACAGTCGTGTCTTCCACCTTTAAGAGTTTTTGAGGAAAGATGAAGGAAAAAAATTTGAAGGACAGTCCAAAAAACAGCTATCCACAAAATTTTATCCACCCATCGTTGGTCTTTACTGTCAGAAAACCAGAATCGGTTAATAGATTGGTCATTTAAGATCAAGTGGGGATCCGACTGTTAGGGTATGAGAGCGACAATTGTCACACCTGTCAACACAGATCGTCCAGAAGCCCGATAAATCGAGTCCTTCCAGAGACTGTCAGCGAGAGTTAGAGCAACTGAGAAGAAGGCAAAACATGGCCGCCGTGGACGGGAGCGGAAGGAAAACACCGGACAGATGAGTACAAACGCGATTTACTCGAAGAGCTTCGACCACAAGGCCTGCGTGGGTTCAGACCACTCCTTGCAATCGAGGTCCACCCAGTTAACAATGAGAAGCGGTGCAGCCTCTCTCTCTGCGAGGTCACTTCCGTTCAAACAAAGGCACGTGGCGTTGAGAGGCGATAATGGGCCCATCCACACCAAGACACTCAAACTGGAACAAACAACAGAACAGAATAGAGATGGATGGATTGAATTCTTTAAAACTTATTAACATGAGAGGGTGGGAAAAAGTCTCACCACCTGGAACTGTGAGAAACAATTTAGGAAACTTTGGGAGGATTGAGTGGGTTTTGTCAAAAAAGCAAAAAAAAAACAAAACTCCAGAGGCAATGAACAGAAAGGAAGAACCGTAGGATAGAGAAGAAGCTGTGATGACCGTATGGACTGATGAAGAGAGATGGAGGAGGAGGATGGAGAGAAGCAAATGTGAAGAGGGATATGACTCAAAGCTGGGAGGACCTGAACGGTGGACGCGCTCGGCTGCGAGACAAAAAAAAAAACGGACGGCGAACAAGAAGGGGATGGAGTGGCGAAGGCCTCGTTAGCCTACGCAGGGCTGGTCCACCCAGCCTTCCCCACTCTTACTGTTTCAATCCCCTCTCTTCTCTCTCCTTTTGTTCTCCATAAATATCTGAGTGGGTGGGAGAGAGAGCGTGTGAGAGAAAGAAAGAGAGAGTTACAGTAAGTGAAGTGATGACAGAGTGAGGGGGAGACAGTGACAGAGGAAGAGGATGCCTGGTATCTTTAGAACACGTTCTAGTTCCAATAGAACACCAGGGTTCCATTACAGGAACAAGGTCTCTGATGTTCTTTACGGGAGGCAACTGAACACAGGGTGACACAACTTCAACATGCATTTAAGAAAAGTCTCAAGCGGCAAAGCAAAACCCAAATACCACAACTTGTCGATTCGCTACAGCTACAGATGACTGTCAAACCAAGGAGGATTAAGCTAAAGAAAGTATTTTAAAAATCAGGAATAGGGGGAAGACTAACTTTGTGACACGGCATGGAAAACAACTGTGGGAGTTTCACACGGGAGGGAGGAATAGTTTTGTACCCTGGCTAATGAGACGCTAAGGAAAACAAATGCTTCTGGGGGCAGTCAACTGCGAAAAGATTATATACACGATAAAATGATTATATACTATCATAGAATGTCCAGATTTACTCAACTGATCCGGAGAGAAGACGATGGAAAAGTAAAAACAGGGAGAAGTGATGTGATTGAGTGGAAGCCAATCAGAAACAGCCATCAGAGATACCTCTGTTCGTGAACACCTGATCTCTCATTTCATAAGCCGTCCATTTGTCGGACGCTGTGGATCCTCTGGTTCCGTGACGTTGTTATGTATTTTTACTATTATCTACACTAAAACACAAAGTGTTCACATTTAAGGTGTGGCATGACGCCGCCAACACACTAATTGCTTTGAGAGCCCACTTCCTGGTTCAAAATGACACCAGCAGCAACAAATGACAAATGGTGCAAAAACCAGCGCCCCCCCCACCAAAAAAAGAAGAGATGCACAACTCTTAAATCACAAACTGGTGTTAAATACAACCAGAGAAGACAACACAAAGCCTTTTGGGAATCAGGAGCTGACAACACAACACAATTCTTACGACTAAACCTTGATGAATGGCGGTTATTTCCAAAGCCGGCTTCCACCTCTCCCCACATTCATAACTAAAATCCACATCCGTGGAATTCAACCATCCATCCATTCATCCATCCATCCATCCATCCATCCTCCCGCCCCGATTAATCCGTCTCACCTTTGTCAGTCGAGCGCCTCGTCTGCCTAGGCAATAAAAATCCTGCACCATAGTGAAGGAGCTCCTACACAAAATGAGAGGATCGCAGGGACACGGAGAGGGAAAAAGAGAATGCGGAGGAAGAAAGGCAGAGAGGAAAGGACAAAAGATAGAAGGAGGGAGTAGAAGGGGAAAGAGGAAGATAGTGGCCAAGACCGGCGGCGAGCTCTCCTCAATATGAGCAGCGAGGGAGGGCGAGCGCCAGGTGTCAGTATGCATACACTCACTGAAACGCGCATGCACACACACACACACACACACACACACACACACACACACACACACACACACACACACACACACACAGGCCACTCTCTCTCCTCTCGCTGTCTTCCCCTCTTCGTCCTCCTCCTCCTCCTCTTGCTCTCTGGCAGCAATAAGTCTCCCTCGTCCTCCTTGTCTCTCTTTTTCAATCGGGGCAGGATTCCTTAACTCTTTCAAAGCCAAGGATCCCCAAAGACCAAACGACCGAACACTCATTGTGCCTCCGCTCACGCTTACAACCCATTGAATGATTGCTTTATGCATGAAAGAAATCGCAATTTAAAGGAGAGAATTTTACCGGATCACAACAGCGGCAACGCTGACCACAAGAGGCTCTAATCAGATTCCAAATGGAGAATGAGTCTGCAAACAGTCTATTAGACATGATGCAGCAATAGTACAATAGTCTCCAACAAAAGTTCACTGTATGGTGAGATGTCTCAGTCAAATACGAACAAAATGGATCAGCACCACCGGAAACCGTGATCCGAACCAAAACAGGAAGGCTGCTGGCTGTGAAACCAAAACTATGAGCTAAAAGACTCTAAAAATCACAGGAGTTGATCACTGAAGTAACTCCTTTATACGCTTAACTGATGGATTAATATGCATAAATAAGAGCAGATCGGAATATACTTTACCTTTTTCCACCAAACTGGTTTTAAGCAATTGGCAAAATTTGATTTTGGTTTGCAGGACTGTTTTGATCTGGTAAAGAATTAAGGATAATAATTGTTTCATGTGCATTATGTGATTATGGAAAAAAACACATGTCATATAATAAAATGTATTTGAAGGATAGCTTGAGTGCATTCAAGTCACTCATTTTGCGAATTTATTTTTAAATCTAGATTAAATTTCAGGGTTGCAGTTATGTTTGAACAGAAAATGTTTCACTCATCATCTGTGACAAGAAATTGCAAACAAGGTATTCGGAGACTCAGCAAGGAAATTGCAAACAACCTTTTTCAGTATGTTTTGACATTTTGTTGACTAGAAACAACTTTCCTATACAATGAAAAGTTAATGGACACATTAAGAAGAGTGACATGATCTCACCATCACTTTTCATGGTCATAAATTACTGCCAACATCATCCCTGCTCCGTTGCCATCCAAGAAAGGACATCATAACCGGGTCACAGTAACACCAACTGCTAAATATCAATCACACTTCATCCACGAACGCCCTTTAATCAAGCTGTCAACGTTAAAGAAGAGAACTGACACAGATCCAGCACCAACTACCAAATGGGAGGACGCTACAAATGCGCTGACATCGCTATCACAGTCAAATATTTTTGTACATGTTCCTGATCATCGCGTGGGCGTGAAATATTTACTGGAAGGAAATGACAAAGAGGAAAAAAGGCCATAGAGAGACATCAGGATAGTGAGTAATGTAAGGGAAGGAAAACGGACAGATGAAGATGGAGTGAAGAAGAGTCAGACCTCCCACTATTGACGATGTCATTGGTGAGTGGAGGAGAGGTTACACCAACCCTTCTTAACCCACGCATCTCACTGACCACTTCCTATCGCTAGACCTGGAATGCATAGTTCCCCCTTTTACAAAAGATGTCACCGTGGACTCTCCGGCCTCCTTTAAATGTCACTCCTTCCACACAGCAAGTGAAATGACTCTGAACATTTCAAGAATACCAATCAAACCACCATGAATGGCGATGTCAGTTGGGTTGAACATTCAAGTTCCTTGCAAGCTGATGGCGCGACTTTCATATAAGGCGCTGATTTTGGCAACGGATCAGGGCTTTAATGCAGATTTATAATGGCAATCAAACCAGAGATGCAGAACACGGAGGGGCAGACCGGTGGCTCGGCTCACTGAGACGTGAGTCACACCATCTTTAAATTTAAGAGTATGCTACGGCATAAAAAGCATAAGAAGTACTTCTCTGTGATTACTAAGGTGATGGGAATACAAATGGAACGTTCAGCTGACTACCGTCGGAAACAATGAGTACCAGCTATTACAAGACAAATGCAGTTTAATTCAGCGTTAGAAATACCTCTTTAAAACTTTCTTCAAAGCGCTGGTTCTTGAGACTGTGTCTCAACATTCTATAAAAAGACATCTTGATTTGCCGTGGTAGGACAGTATCAAAGGACCCTGAAACTGAAGCAGATAAATGGGATTCAGCCATTTTTAGTTTCTTTATCTTATTTGTTTTCCACTGGTGCAAGCAAAATGTTTCAGCATCATTGATGACACAACTGTAGTCTGGGTGAAATGATTGAGATAAAAATGAAATTCATAAGCAATGGCTTCAACTCAAGTGACCAAATCTCCAACTTCCCTGCATCACCAAGACCACATCTGGACTCCCACTCACGAGGGGGCAGTAACAAGATTTGCAGAAGCGACATTCGACACCATTGCACAACTTTTCTTGGGTTAAAGTTGCCCTTACAATAAATCGAGGAAAACGAGGAAAAAGAATCAACTAGTGACCATTCAGTTCAGAACTGAAGACGCCTCTTGGACAAGGGGTGAAACAGCTTCAACCAACCATAAGCAAGTCCAGTTGAGTCTTTTTTACTCTTGATTTACACCGACCTGGATGAGTGAGAACCTCCACAGACATGCCATTAAAATGACAACTATTAAGTACATCTACCCCAACAGAGTCAAGCTACTCTTTACTATCGCGTCCCTATTTCACGTCCACCACTCCCTGGAAGGGTCACTGAGGACATTTCAGGCTCACCTTCTTGAGCCTGAAATCTTTGAGGAGGTCATTCCACAAAAGAACATGGGCGTCCATGACAAGGGTGGTATGAGCACCAAGTGGTGCCACTGGACCATAATGATGTGTCCATAAGTGCCTCCCACTCCTCCCGAAATAGAGCGTCTCTGTTGACACTTGGGGCCATTGTCTCTTAGCCCACGGCCCTCTTGACAGTCTGTCTGGATCGTCTTTGACCTTCATCACACTTTTGTTTTGCTAGAACTCTGATACCATGGTTGCCCGACGGCGGCGAGGTCACAGGTCCCCACTGATGAGTTGACAGTTTTGGGGGCTGTGCTGTCCACCTGATGGACACTGGTTATATTGTCTCTGACCCTGCAGGAGGCGAAACTTCTCCCATCTTTTGTTATTCTGGGAGAAGGCTAATGAGGCCGCAGGCAAGGAAGTGATGAGGGTTCATTACTGATGGCCCTACGTCAAACCTTTCAAGATCAACCACGCAGCGAGTTTTCTAACAGACTTTATAAATGATAATGAGACTGAAGCAGAGAAGAGGAATAATAGGCAATCATCAGGGGGAAGAGACAAACAAGCAAAGAGCCAAAAACAAAGACTTTCTGGCAGTTCATTTAGCACTTTATTCCTTAGTGATGAGCGGAATGGATCACAAACACGCATTTATCTACATTAAAAGCCTGAATCTTGCAGCAACTTTACTCTGGCGCTGCACTGTTGATTGGTTGACACGTCATGGAAGAAAACAATGACATGTTGCAGTAAATCTCAGCAAGGTTGTAGATGCCAGGCTGTTGTCCTTGGTAACAAAAGGTCAGAGCTCCTCTAGACAGCTGTCCACCATATTGATTCATGGATTCATTGTGTGCTTTGCAGTCTACAGTCTGTTTCCACAGCATCATAATGTTCACAGTTGAAAGGAATTTAGGCCTGCACAGTGTGAGACGAAGCTGTAGCATAGCAGGAATATCGGCAAGACTGGCCTGAATACAAATCAAGCAGAGCTGAATCACTGATTAATCGCTTAAGTCATACTTTGAAAGATTCTCCGGCACCAGATTTTAAAATGGGAGGATTTCTCTTCTTTTTTTTTTCTTTAGTTTTAGATTATGTTAAATGTATTATTTTTAGTTTCGTGGACTGCTCATCAAATCAATTGATGAAAAAGCAATTACTTCATTAGCCGTAGCCCTAAAAATTTGGAAAGGATTTTTAGCAATGGTGTACACAATGGTACAAATGAGGAGCTAAATATGATATACCCATGGAGGGGAATCAGTGTTCTTACAAGCTAACAAAACCTGGTCCAATGAAATCTCTCCATTCATCTCCCCTCCCTTCTGGGTTAATTAATACCGGATCCTTCCTGGGGACATTCTGTAGATCCGTCGGTGCCGATCATCCACGCTCGGGTCGCGTTAAGCCGCCGCCTCTGCTCCTCCTGTAGCCTCTTACATCTATCTGACAGTCGGAAATGATTAATATCTACACAACAAATGTAGTCACTAATGTCAGGACACATTCTGGAGCTCTCTTTGAACGTCAGTAGCAATATATATGTAAATTCACAGCATCTCTAGATTCTATTTTTTATTAGATTAGAAAATATGCTACTAGACAGATTAAAACACAGTCAAATATATAAATAAATAAAGGATGCAGCCGGCAAATGGTCCACTAACTCATTCTAGATGTATGTGTTATTCACAAATACAAAATATACATTTTACATGCAGAACATCTTTTAAGCAAGGGCTACCATTGTTAAAAACACAGATATTACATATTTGGTCTTACATTAAACAAAAACCACCGTATATTTATTTTTTAATGTCTTATAACTTCCACTTTGTTCCCCAAAAAGCTATTAATGATTTAAAAGTTTAAAAATTTAATAGATATGCAATGAGAATATTATTTTATTTTTATATAAATACAAATAAAACGATAAAGTTTTCCATAAAATTTAAAGTTCCTGCTTCATATTCTAAATATAAATATGTGATGCCTGATTTTCCATTTTCTTTCCATACAACATACTTATTCATTTCATTCCTTATATAGGCCAGTGTGATTTAAATATTCCTGCATATCTAGATTAAAAAAAGAGACTAAACTTACTCATTTTGTCCAGGTGGTTTTAGCTGCAGCATAAAATTGACAATAATTACACAGCATCAGGCCTGCCTGTTGTGTCACTCCTCTTGTCACTCCTCCAGCCTTGGTGCTCAAAGCATGTTAGCTGATCTGATAATCTCTGATTAGATTTCTCCACCACTGTGGAAAATGAGCCATCAATTAACGCGGCGTGATTAGGGGGTTCGATTTGATTCCTGTCGAGCACCTGCTGCCTTAACATTTGTCGAGTTACTAGAAGGCTACGCGTCTGACTGACGGGCGGAACGTCGACGCTTCTTCACCGTAATGAGAAATTAAAACGGCATCTTCTAAAGAACCTGAAAAACAAGCCTCTTGGAGATTTATAAAGGTACTTCAATCATTGTGAATGCTTAACATGGCATTATTCACACCAGAAATAAAGCATGAAATAAAAAAAAAGTACTTTAAAAAATAAAGCTGAATCTCATTAATCCAAATTAAAATTTTTTGCAACTTGCGCATAAATTACACCCTGTCTGTTTCGTTTGAGCCCATTTCTCTCAGAGATGGGTTCTGGATGTGGTATTTAAACATCTCCCAACCTTTTAACCCCATTTATCATTTTTCCAATCAACCAGCGCCATAAATTGTAATTTGCAATGTTATCCTGTCGACTTTGTTTCACTTCTGATGGGAGGAAAGAGAGGAGAAGGCAATAACACCTGTAACACCCCGCTGATGAAACTACCTCCTCTGAACCCCTGTGTAAGTACGAGATGAAATATAATACCCTGGAACACAAGAGGAACTTTTCCTTCTTCTTCACATTTTGGATTTTTAGAGGGGGATACATGAAGTTGCCGTGGGCAATGATAACAGTGGGCACAGTGTCTCAGAGAAAGCCTCACGCACACACTGGCTGAAGTCTGATCTGTGTCTAAACGAAAAGGCTCGGCGCAAATCTGATATCTGAACGCTGCTGCTGCTGCCGTGACGACGAGACATTTGTCCTTTTTGTTTAAACACCCCGAGTCTCAGGGTGTGAAATTACACATGCTCTCGAGCGAACATTCATTACGAATCTTAAAAGGCGTCTGAAAAAGAAAAAAAAAAAAAAGAAAGTCAGAGTAGTTGGACCGAAGGGAAAGAAGGCAATTTACAGACTGACTCATGTATTAATGATAGCATCTCACGCGTCTGGGTTCCCAAACATAAAACACAAAGCTCGGGAAAATGTATAATTTTCTTCGACGTGGGTCCAAGGAGCTAACGCGATGCAGGGTGACAAATGGGGAAAAAAATGCAATGGATGATCTTTAAGTCTGTTTTGAATTACTTTCAGTTCATTTCTGTAAAGAAGATTTAATGGATCCAGAAGTATGAGGCAACGATGGACCTTATTTGTCCTTGGATCAGACGAACACTGAAACATCTTCTTCATAATTGTCTTGTTTTATTACATCTTTATAAATATGAGTGAAAGTATAAAACAATGCATTTCAGTGAGATAAAACGCTCAATCCTCCGAATGTGTTGCAAGCAGAGATTAATGCACTTGAACATCATCAGAATCAGAGCGGTTAATCTGTGTAATTCAATTTTAAAAAACCGCCATTCGCTATCTTGCTTACTCAAGGCTCACACAATTTCGTGAGGGCAAGATAAAGCGACACTCCGGCACGTCTGTTGTCTCCAGATTAGCGAGTATATTCCAGCTCGGAGCCGTCACATTTCTGAAGCCGGAAGCTCACCTGATGGCGATCGTCTCGTCGGAGTCTATGATCTTTCCACGTCAAGTGAGGCCACACGTGGGGGCAGTTTTAATGGGTGTCAAAGTGCCCCCTTTGAGTCGAGAGCACCTCCCACAGTAGCAGGAGTCGGATGCAGCTTTCCCCCCGTCTGTTAAAAGCTGATAAATCAGGGTTGTGCAACGAGTCTTTCAGACGCCCTTGGATGGTTGGAGCTAAGAGAACGCGACACACGGAAGTGCAGTCTCATTAATTTGTCTGAAAAAACGTTTTAAAAATGGATTCATCCCTTATTTAGTCAGGAAGGTCACATGGAGATACAAAATCTGTTCTCCCACGGAGCCTTGGATCAAGATGGCAGCACCAAAATCAAAATGTGGGTTTCCTTATCATAACAGGGCATAGATACAGCACCCAACTCATTCTGGTCCTCGCCAAATCTAAATCTGATGGGCGAATTTGAATAATCTGGCTACCAACCGAAGCCTTCCAACACACATTTGTTCAATGACGCTTTGGAAAATTGTGAAATGTCTGGATATCGTCCTCAAATGTGACTCTAACTAAAGGCTTATAGTGTTTGATAGGATCAGGAAAAGCAGGACGCACACAGGACCGCCTCATCACTTCACACATGAAGAGAGAGAAGTGGTCGGTTGACGATTTCACACATCACAGTACATCTAGATGAATCCAGGTAGCCCATATAAAAAGGGCCTGATGCATTATTTACTGCAGATTCAGGTCCACCAGACCTATCCGAGTTTATTTTAGAATAAAACTGAAGAATTTTGCAGACCTTGTGTGAAAAATTCCAACATAACGTCGTATTTTTCTCCGGTGTACGTTGCCAGTGATGGTGATCATGTGTAGTTGACAGTAGGAACTGAAAAACGGTCTTCAGAAGCTTACGAGCAGCGAGCTTTTATTCAGCGAACGCTCTGTCACTAGTTCATTCTCGTAACAGTCAGCAGCTGATAGATAACAAGGTTTGCACAGATGACTCACACTCCGCGGGGAGGAAGAGGAGCTTTAAATCGAGTAAGAATGACAAAAACCAGAAAGTCAAACGTCAAATGAGGGATTTTGTTTTGTCCTGAAAAGAAGCACGACCTCTGTAGCTCAGAGAAAGCAACAAACAATGCAAAAGGCTCTCAAATCACAGCAAAAAAAGAAGTTTAAAACACTTCTTTTTTTTTTAATTCTGAAGTATTGGACTCATGGGAAGAGATGGTGAGATAAGAGGCTGGGGGGACATTTTAAAAATGAATTCAATTGAGCAAATCAAGCTCAAGGCTGAATTAAATCTCCAAGCAGCCATATTTTTACGCCATAATAAAGACCAGAGGACCCTGGGATGTTAAAGGGAGGACAGGAGGGCCTACAATGGCTCGGTTATAGCCTGAAACTTATTAAATTCAAATAAGAGTGAATGTTATAGAATGAAAACTCCCTTGTGTTGCTTTTGGCTGGGATTATCTCCCACATCAAAAGACTCCTCCGAGCGGGAGCCTTCCAGGGATGGGGTGACAGTAATGCAGTCAACAAAAGGATTCGTGCGACGCGGTAACATGGTTACAGCGTTTTTACAGTTATTCCACCCGACTGAGGGGAACAAGGGACCCACAGGTTGTCAACCACACAGAAGTGATTCTGACTCGGCTGTCTGCGGTGGGAAAGGAAAGATTCTGCACAAAAACCTGTTTAATATCGCAAACAAATAAATGTATAAAATTTCATTAAAGGTCCTTTTAAGACTTTTCCATTCAAACTTTTAAGGTGTTTTTAAGACTTTCTATATGAGACTTTTCAACATAATATTTGGACTTTTCAAACACATGTTTACGATCACTGAAGTCTATTCAATTTAAAGCAATTTCAAGACTTTCCTCCAGACTTTTCAATGAGCTATTTTAAGAAATTCTAAACGAGATAATTTTTTGATACTTTTCTGTAAGACATTTAAAGACTTTTGTCAGATATTTTAAGGTCACTTTAAGACTTTTCCATCAGAACATTTAAGCTAATTTTTACAACTTCTCTATTTGACTTTGAAAGACCGTTTTAACATCTTTCAATGGAACTTTTGAGGTCATTTAAAGATGTTTCCACATTTTTAGGTAGACGGCGCATGGGGCTATGCATTCATATGCATGATAAAATCATCTCTACAAACAAAAACAGCATGAAAGATGTGTTTGAACAATTCAGGTTTGTCTAACCTGCAAAGGTTAAGGTGTGTTTAAATGAAAAGGCAGCTTTAACACCGCGGCTTTATCCCAGGTTTACGAGGACAGCGGAGGAACACGAACGCTAAGTAGAGAGGCTTAAATATCAAACCTCCAGTGACCAAACGACTGAGAAACCAACGTTACACAGGTTCTACAAACACATTAAGAGTCCACGGCTTTACTGTAGAGCTAAGATATTAACCGCTCCAAGTTTAAAAGGAAAAAAAAAAAAGAGAATCTTCACAGCGGATCATGACATGCATGGAGGGCAGAAATCCTCCAAACAGGAGGTAAATCTATTCAAGCAGCAAAAACTGATGAGTTGGTTTTGGATCTATTTTAAGCAGAAAACACATTTGAATGCCTTCAGCAGACACGGATGACTCTTCGAGAATGAAAGACAGATTTCATCCGCTGGGCCGCGTGTTCGCATTTCCTGAAACACAACCCACAGAACGAGTGACCGCCTTCTGCGCATCGACAGGAAAGACACGTCATTGTTTGCAGCGGGCATCGCAAGATGGGGACTCACCGCTGCCACGACTCTTGCGGTTGGCCTTCCCTCCTGTCAGCAACATCTTCAAGCTGTTCCTAAACATGATTGCAGCAGATGCCCCCCCCCTGACCAGATTAAAGGAAAATCTGTTGGAGAAAGAGGAGAGAATAAATATTAATGTTTCTGGGAGACTGGCTGTCTGCTTTGAGATCTAGCTGACATTATTTTCTGTATGATTCAGGGGTCAAAAGCCTTACTGGAGATTTTTACAGTGACCAAAGCTATATCACCAAGATGGGACAGCTAATAGAACCCTTCGGGGTCAGTGGATCGCAGGAGCTACGGATTATAGCTGCCAGTCCTGCGATTATTGGGTTTGACACCCCATAAGGTTAAGATTTTCCACATAAAGACATGCATGTGTTAGCTGGTTAACATCTCCTTTGGGAGCATCTCTGTGGTGAATAAACATGAAGTCCAAAATCTCTTGAATCTGTGCAAATAAAAAGAGACATTTACTTCACCTTTACAAGGTAAAAGCTGTCCAATAAAATGAGGAACCAACATTTGGCACCCATAAAAACCCTTCTGCAATATCATAAAACTACAGGCGGCAGAGGCCGGATAAAATATCTGATAACATAAACCACAAGTTTGTCTTCATTTCACGACAACTGTATCCCCTCAGACGCCCCCTCCTCAACACATACACACAACCCCCCCCCCAACCACCCCAACAGAGGCACACATCTCCGCAGTGAGCAGCATGGCAGCAGATGTTCTCCATTAGGTGGGAGAGACTCAGCAAAGCCCCCGCAGACGAGCTCCAGCTGAGGAGCCAGCTTTGGCCCGAACCATTAAGAAAAAAACTCAATGAGGGAGTGGGGGTGTGGGGGGGGGCATGAAAAAGCTCTCAAAAATGCCTCTTCTCACCCCCCCCACCACCACCACCACCACCACCACACAGCAGTGCTTTAAACAAACGCCTCCTGACCTTGAGACGGGAGAAAACGGCTTCCAGGATTAGAAGAGTGTGAAGACGCTGGGGAAATGACAAGGAGGCATAATATTATGGCAACGGCTCATAAAACATTCATATCTGGCTTTACTGATTGTGTTTGTCGAGCGTTTTGAGACCCCTTAAGTCGTACATTGTGATTTAAGTCAGACTAGCGGGGCCGGTCTACGACGATGCCCGAATGCGATGTTGGTTTTTTTAAACGTTGACTCAGGATTTCTCAGGCCAACTTTTCCGTGTATTGTTTGGTGTACGGGGCTACCTAGCGTTTTCTTTCTTTTTTGAGTGATTGATGTCACCTCAGCCAATGACAGTTGAAGGTCATATAAAACATGTCTCAAAAAGACATCGAGGTAGAGTTCTGAATCTTGATCCAAGTTGTTCTCTAACTTCCGTTTGCATCTGAGTTCAATAATCCCACTGCTGATAAAAAAAACACTTCTCGGCTACTCTGATTTTAGAGACATCACTGACAATAAATATGAGTATTTTTCTACCTCATTTGCAAAAGCAGTGCAGTGTGTCACCCTCGCCTTTGTGACAGCATCCGCTAAATAAAAAATGAGAATCAGAGGATCTTTCAAGGAAAGGCCGACAGTTTTCCCTTTAATGTTTCGTTCCCGATCCCGGAGCAGCTCTTCTGTTTTGAAGCAAAGAGAGCCGTAATCGTATCTGGAGCTGTACGAAGGGGTCGCCTACAGGGCCGTCTTTTATTATAAAAGCGTTATCGGCACCTGATATGATTGTCTTGACAGCTGCAAGCAAATATTCCCACGACAGATACGACACTTCTCCACTTTAGGGAATTTTGTTAAATTACATGTGTCACCAAAGGCCCGAAATATAATGTAGTGATCTGGAAGAAAGCAGCTTTATGTTGGCTCTTCTCGTCTCTCATCACAAAGGATTTACAAATGCTAAAGGTTTTACTTCCAACTGTTCTAAAATGTTGACCATTTGGCCGGCGCTCTCCCTGTGACCATTTCTTTCCACTGCCCCCCCCCCCATGTGAGTCCTATCTCATTTCCTGAGTTCTATACTGAAGACAAGCTGTCCAATCAAGAGGACAGGATTTAATCAGACGAACTGTTAGTCATGTCTAGCTTTAGATTTAATTATATTCATTTTAATGTGAAACTGAGGTATGTAGTAAACTAAATGGAAATTCTCCAAGCACCCTGAGGGTAGGTGGAGACGGGGGGGGGGGGTCCTTGAATCTGTTCCCTCCCCACTTTGTCCATCTAGGTGTCAGAATCACATAGCAGAGGGCTTCTACCGACCGTGGTTGGATAAAACACGATGAGAGTTCTAGTGAACTGCGCATCTGTGAGCGACACGCGGTACGCATCTTTTCTAACAGGAAAAAAAAAAAAAAAAAGTATAATCACACCAATCATTGCATCCGCTTCATGATTCAGTGACAGACGCCACGTCGACGCCACAAGAATAGACAAAAAGCGCATTAGTCACATCTGGCGGCGGCGGCGGCGGCTCAAGGTGGCTGAGCTGTGGCACGACTCGGAGATGACGGGTGATGAATAAAGCAGATTTCTGGCTTATTAATTAATTACCACCAATAAGGAATTAAGAATTAAAGGATCGGCTAATGAGGAGATTTGTTTTACCTCGCAGAACTACACAAACTCTTCCCTACCTGAACTCGGTTCATTGATATTAATAAAGTACCCTCCTATTACTAGATGTAGAGGGTAGTAAGAGACTCCAGGGGGGCAGGAGGTCAACTCAATTGGCATGCATGCTCATCTTCCCTGATACAAGGCGGCATCTACACAAGTATCCACGCATCTTCACCTTGGTATAAAATATGAATAGGGAGCAGCTTATTATGTGCTTGGGTAACCTGGAGGTCAGGAGGGTTTTTTTTTAAAATTATTATTATAATGCTGAAACTTTCACCAAAAAAAAAAAAAAAAACACAACATATTGTACTTTCAGGTCTCCTCGGGAGACCCAAGAACTTTAGTGATGAAATATACATAGTCCATCACAAATAAATCTGGTTCTGTATGTATAGCAAGGCGCAAACCAGGTGAGGCTACACCAGTTCACAGAGCAGAATATGGGCGAGATGTTGCTGAAGGAAGGCCGATCGATGGTTGAAATCTTAAGAGGACGGGATACTGAGTAGGCAACTGAGCGCGCAAACACTCATGCAGACTCGCACGTGGCCGTAGAAGAGACACAGCCACGCACACACACACACACACACACATATAGAAATGTATCCGAGTATAAATCCGAAGAGCAATGTTTCATCTGAGGGTGTCGGCGCACACATCTCTCATTCCCACTCTCTCTGACCCTCTGTACCGTTCCTTTGTGAAGGGAAGCCAAGAAGCAGCATGCTCTCACAGATAATGTGCGTAAGCGGATGCAGCCCATCTCAGGGCTCTACCGCAGCTCAGGAATAATGCTCCTCCAGCGTCTTAAAAGCCACTTAAAGGGACATTCGCCAGCCGCGTACGACCAGCCGCTTTCATCCGGTTACCTGAGAGACCGGATGATGGGACACTTGTTTGTTCTGATGGGGGGGGGGGGGGAGAAAAAAGAAAAAACACACATTGCTCACCGTGGATAAATTAAGAGTCTCTTTAACGGTGAAACGGTGCCATGGTGAACGGCGTTACACTGCATCACCAGTCTTAGTCACCAAATGTGTTGGGGTGGAAGAACTGCTTCATCATGGCAGGATGTGAATATTTCAGGATGAAGAATAACACGTTCAAACGCATATAAAGAAATATAACAGCTGCCAGCGCAGAAGTCCAACCTTCAAGGCCAAGCCTAGACTACAAACCGCACAACCCCACCCCTCCATTAATTACACATCTTATTTATAATCAATAAAGTATCCTTTAATGGGGCCAGTCAAGGCGAAGGCCAGTGTTTCAGGCCTCCAATAGGATTTATCTCATGTTACCCCCAAGCCTCCAAATTAAAACTCATCTGAGAGGAAGCTGCACAGACACAATCATAGAATTAGAGGGGGACACATTTCCCACGGGAGTGCTCTCAGTGTGATTACCTATAACAGAGAAGTTAGAGCAGCTGAAGAGAAGAGAGGGCTTTTAAATTGAGATGGAGGAAATTGCCCGGATAAAAAGTGCTCTTTTTTTTTTTTTTTAACAGGGCAATACGGCCATGATAAAATAAAATTTGTCAGAGAGGTGAAAGACACGGGAGACTTTAATGTAAAAATCTAATTTCACATAAAAAAAAATATATATATATATATGAACCTGTCTGAAAGTGGGTAACTAGGAGTCACCCAGAGAAGAAATATGGCTTAATATCGCTGCTGCAAGAGAGTAAATCCCTGAGCAGCAAAAGCACAATGAAGCATCAACAGTTTGAGAATGACTAATGGACTTTGCCCTCAGGGATACACATTTCTTGGAGCAATTACAGTAGAGTTATGTGGTCTGACTGGGAAACACGAATGTCAGACCTTCATCACGTCAGAACAGCAGCACAAAAAGCATAATTTTACATTATTTATCTGTAAATAGTTTGATAATTTAAGACGATTCGTCCAAAATCCATTGATTTCTTTCTCCGCCTTCCTCTTCGTGTCGGTGCCACATCTTGCTTCCAAAGTTCAGGGGGGGGGAAGGAGAGGAGAGTGGCAGATGGACCTGTTCATTAAACGAAATCCTGCCGCAGAGGTGCATCAAAACCGGAGGCCGGTTCAGTCAGAGCTTCCTCCTTTCATTTTACCAAGTCGACACCCTGCAGCATCAGAAAAGGATAAATCACACGCCCGTCTCCAGCTTGAGGATCGCCAGGAGAGCAGCCTTCCATAAATCACACTGATATCAATAAGGGGAAGTGTCAGGCCCTTCCTCACAAGGTGAGAGTTTCACAGGCCGATGGAGAAAACACTTAAGGTTGCCGGTAACAAAGTTTCACTCCTGCATCAGGACAGATTATTTATTAATCTAGATTAATGCCACGGCGTTCATAGGTTAGAGGGGAAAAGGTGGCGATATCTGCATCCTGATGCCCAGCAGGGGGGTAAGATCTGTCAAAGATGTGACAGTTCTGTATCACAAGGAAGCTAAAGCTGCCTCAGTCTTTTATTAATGAAAAAGTCACGTCTGGTCTCTTCTTTAAAATATTCTCCATCGCTTGCCGATATCAAAATGAATTAAAAATGAATTAAATGTGCAGTGATTAAAGCCCTTTTAAAACATTTGACCTTGAGTCACGGAGCACTTCTTTGAGGCACTGCGAGTGATTATTCCCCTGACTCACTCACGACTACATTTCCATCTTCTTTGTCTTTTTTTTTTTTTTTTTTCATAACTAAAATAAAGCCCTTGTGTCGAGCGCGCCATCTGTGCCCCGAAGCCTCAGGAGTTCATCGCTAAAGAGCACGGGAGACATTTGGCATCGGTGTCGGGTTCCCAAAGCGTCATCTTCACAGACGACGTCTCCATCTCGTCGCTGGAAGCTTTTCGCTAATGCTGCTTATCTGATCTTTCAAAGTAATGTTACGCAGCTTCAGCCAACAACTTGTGGATCTGAGCCAGTCTGTCCTCCTTGACAGACCTTTATTTCAGTCCATACTGCTAAAGCAGATTTGTTTCTTCTCCGGCACACCGGCGTGGTCCACATATATCCATGTGATTTATTACCTGCTTTGGTTTCCCTGTTAGGAAACAGAAGTCTTCCCACATGGGCCAACTGGCAAAGACTTTCATTACTATTCCCTACGCCCAGTTTAAACCCAGCTAGACCCCTCTCTCTCTCTCTCTCTCGCTCCAATTCAGACATGCTCCAAGCTGAAACGGTGACTCAACCTTTACGGGAGTCTGAAAGAAAGTCCAATGACAGAGGAGATAATTCACCGGCTTTTGTTTTCCCCCTGTTTGTTTTAGTGAATGTCTGGGCAAGGCCGAATAAAAGGAACGAAATGGTGCAAGCTGTGCAGGCAGGTGTGGAAAAAAAAATCACCCAGGCCGATTGAGGAGAGAAATAAATCGTCTAAATGCACAAAATCCATTTAGACTCAGACGTGCACAAGGGTAGTTTTCTGCATGTCTTCTTTTATAATCTCTTCAGTTTCAGACTGGAATTGGGCATTGTTCAGTGATTAATGAAAATGCTTTTTTGTTCTACCATGCAGATATCAAAATGACAACAGCAGCCGAGCTTTAATTTCAATCTAATTTAGTATGTTGTGGTTGTGCTCCTCCTCTACTGCTCGGACTGAGAGGATGACGGCGACGGATGGGCGGCACAAACCTCCACAAGCCAGGTAGATGCAGAGATTCCTGGAGGAGGAATGAGCCGCACGGCATGTTAAGACGTAAAAAGGGGAGCATTCTTAAAGGTTTACCATTTCACGGATAAATGAAGCTGGATGGCGGTGTGAAAGGTCAAACTGTGTGCTATAAACGTGCCCGGGGAGAAGGACGGTTAAATGAGACCGTTCGATTAATTCCATCGAGAGCTGCTTAGCATTCTCTCTCCGTTCCCGTTCCTTCATCCTGCTTCTTCATTCACAGACCTCACTGCTACACCTGCTGGCCGTTTTCAAGTTCTGCTGCTCCGTCTGCACCGGTACCGAGTGGAAGTGCCAAGAGTTGATATTGATGAAATGATAAATCTAAACCTAATCTTAATAATAGCCTTTAATCTTTGCTGCTGACATCGTGGCACCGGCGTGCCCATCATGCGGCCAGCAGAAATGTAATTTTGCATAAATCCATTCAGACGCCTCCCATTCCGATGCCCCTCAGCATCCTGATCCTGTTCAAACGGATGGGCTAGTGCTTGAGAAAAAAGAACGGCTCGATGTTTGACAGGCAGCTTAAAGAGGCTAATGCAGTCCTGACACCAGGACAGAAGGTCGCTGCGCGCAGAAGGCCACCATCGACAGATAATCAACGTCGGCGCAAGTGCGTATTTGCATGGAGATGGGAGGGCATTTAAAATGAAATTCTAAGAATTAAATAGGCGTCGGGTCCTTCGGCGTCTCCTGGTTTCGTTCAGTCTGCTGGGATCGGCCCCTCCCGATAGCCGCAGTGTCTCCACTCGCTTGCAAGCACTTGAAACGAGATGAGAGAGCTACAGGGTCCCAGAGCTGAACTGCTTTGTTTACTGAAAAATTATTCACCCTCAACATCCTCTTATTATGTTTACGACACTAAATCACAGAGCAATTAAGCTTAACACTCTTGACACTGATTAACAGTTAAGTTCAGCCTACGGGGCAAATCCTCACCCGCCGCTGTGGAGACCCCAGATTTGATTTGTGGTAGCCGGACTGTGTTTACTACTAGACACAAACGACTGGTCGTATTCACCAGTGAGAAGACAGAGGCGATTCGGCAGCATCGTCTGTTACTAAGGGGTTTGACGACCAAAAAGGCAACGCAGTACTGCACTACGTCCGCTAGAACTCCAGGATTCTGACTGGTTTGAAACAATCAATATGAAACTTTGCAAGGAAATCATAACAAATTAATAAATTTTAGGAGAATTTTAGGAGCTTTAAAACCCAAAATGTCATTATTACCAAAAAACAACAACATATCTAATCAAATTCTGGACTTTGACGCTCAATCATGGGGATAAACATCTTTAATGATTTTAATTTGAATTAAGGACACCTAATATTTTGCTGAACAGAGTCAAATTATCTTAATACAAAATAACGACTTTATCAAATGTGATTTGTTGCTATAGAAAACATAATAATGAGCCAAGAAAGTGTGAATTCTTTTTCTTATTACCCGTCTATCTTAAAGCATGAAACGACTGATACCTTCTCATAACATCCACACACATCCTTTCCTGACACAGCTGTCACATGGATCTAGTGCCAGCCTGAAGCTTGTTTCACCAAGGATTGCCGCTGCCTCTCTTTTGCTCTGCGCCATCAGTACTCACCCTCACATAACTCCCCCTCACGTGATTCTCCCATGAGTAGGTCTTTGTCGTTTCAGGAGACATACCGAACAACAAACCGACACCGGTTCCCACTAGCTGTAATTTCAGGTTGACGCGTGCATCCCATCTAAATGCCTCTTCTTAAAATGCTTGACCACATGGTGCTTAGCCAGAGGTCCGTAGAGGCCTTGTAGTGACTATGTATCTCTGAGCAGCAGAGCCAGATAGAGTGTGAGACTTCCTTGCCTTAGGCTATTGTGAATCAAGTGCAGCCAAGTGGTTGATAGGCTTAGCATGGCTTCTAAAGTGGAATAAACCCACAGGGGCACTCCTGGGTTGGTTTCCTTTACGGATTGGCAGAGTTACAAAAGTCTTTGTCTGAAATGAACTTCAACTTAAAAGGGAACTAAAGATGAGGCATCAGAGCAGTATGGGGAAACATCTGAGGACAGATATTTGCAGCTGAAATACATTGGAGACCGCAAGAAAAATCATCAACCTAAGCTCAGCTCGCATTTTGTCAGTCTCATCAGTCATAAGGCATATGTCTGGGGTTCTTTTGCAAACACAAATACACTCAGAATATGAGTGTAGAGTCTGAAGCGAAAAACGCAAAGTGTGTGAAAAGAATAATTTAATGACTACTGAAAAGATATTGTAGAAACAGCTTGGATAAAAGTAGTCAAAGATGGTGAGTATGGCAAATGATCTATGGCCATTGAGAAATATTGACATTTCAGTTATTAGATATGTTTAAGGTGTTCTGTGATGTCCTGATTTGACACAGTCACATCTCAAATTTCAGCTCATAAACTGTTGTGGAAGACAACTATAAATCTTGACTTTTGCTGTCTAAAATTAACAATCACAAATAGTCAGTAACAAGTCAAGAAAACCCAGAAGGAGTCTATAGATGTTCCAGGCACATCCCAAAGGCCTGGGCAGAGAGTCATCAGACATTCAGAGGGTGGATATGTTTTCAAAACCACAGGGCAAGAATAGAACAAATCAATAGAGTATTGTCATCCATCCAAAACAGGTAGAGAGAGTTGCTTAGGCACGTCAAAATTGGATCACTTGAGGGCATTTAGAGCTGTTCAAAACGTCTGGGCTCAACTTTAACAATACAGCAACATGAAATTGAATAAATCAAGAGATGTTTGTCAGAAGAGCTTTACTTCCCGTTACCAGCAGGTACTACTATGACAAAAATAGCTCATTTCTAAGTGCATGTTGATGTCTCCAGGCTTCTTATCAAACATCCAAAATTTGGACCACATTTAAACGATGGCAAGTGGAATAACACCAATTTTGTGTGTTGTGACAAAACATCAAAATTGTACCTCTCAAAAATATAATAAACTCTAAATTTTCATCTCTTTCGCGATTGCACCAATCAAATTTCATGTTAGCAACCTGCTGTTGAGTTTAGTACTTGGCACCAAGAGGCTTATTTGTGCATCTTGACATGATGCATGTGTTTACCACATTTCATAACCTCTAGACGAAAAACCCATTGGGGTGCTGCTTTTTAAAATTTTCTGTGTGATGTTGCAGAGCTATTCTATCACGACCCAATCCTGAAACCCATATCAGAGTGCTATGTTTACGCCTTTCGACAAATGTCACAATTGTCATCGTCTTAAATTTAATATTTTTGGAAAAACGTTCAGGACCACCACTACAAACAGTCAAAGTTTTAGTTTTTCAAAGATAAAGTTTATCATTTCAAAGGGTGACGTGTTCACTCACAGATGTATGGAACTCATTCCAGCTTCCCCCAGTCCACCTTGTGGGGGTGGTAGTGGTGGTGGTGGGGGGATGTGTTTGTGAAATACAAAGGCATGCATATAAATGTGGTTTCATTTAGCAGAGGCACACTGAGGGAGATACGAGATCCAATCTGTTTCTCAATGGAGTATGCATTGTTCCAGGTCTGTATTAACACATATACCATCACCACGCTCACATTCACTCTGTCAAAAGCATCACTGTGTCCTGAAAATTAGCAACGCCTCTCTAATATCCTTTTATACAGATGACTGTGCCTTCAGCTTTACTGGAACAGTGAAACGAGCCACTGAGGGTTCCTGGAACTGTGTGACTGTTCTTTCTTTTTTTTTTTTTTTTATGTGATCAGTCTTGCTTGTGGGTAGTTTTCTTCTTTCATCCAGACTCACCATTAATCCCACAGCCAGCAATAAGATACCTCAAAGAAAAGCACATTACTGTGTCTTACAAGGGCAACGGTACCTTCAGCGATGCTATTTGTGGCTATGAATCTGGATCTAAGAAGACAATATCAAGGATAGAAGGGAGCGTGGGCAGGATAGAAAACATGTGATATTACTCGCTTTTCCAGCGCAGCCCACCACCCGATCGCTGACAGGTTGGAGTGACGTTTGATGGAAGGCGCGGATGAGACCGCGAGAACCAATTAGCGCTTTAGCGGGCCGCTGACCTCCGATGGCAATTTGATGACCGACAATAAAAGTTCCTTTGATTCCAGCCGCCAATGAACCATGTGACATGCACGGCGATGGGAGCTGCTGTTTACTCCCCGACTCACGTGGTACCAGGAGCTCGTCTCTGTAAAGATTGTCTCAGACAGATGCCGGCAATCACCCACGCTGTTTTAACTGTAGTAACCATGTGTTTAAATGGCATTCACTTGAAAGACCTTCATCATACATCATTTCATTAAATGATTGTTTTCATGCCACGCTGCTGTTGTTTCTCTTTTTTTTTTTTTTTTTTACAATGAATTATTGACAGCGTCGGGCTGATGAGGCTGAGTGGAGAAATATGATGACCTATACATGAAAGAAAGGCCATCGGTTTGTCTTGTCCCTATCAATTTCAATTAAACGGGACAGCGTGTTCTCGACGGGAAGCCTCAATCCTGGCCTGAATGATGAGGCAGTAGGTGTGTGTCTGCATTTGCATGTGTAGAAGAAATACGTATTTGGCAAACAATCCAAAAAAAAAAAAACTTTCTGAAAATACAGGCGAGTTCACTGTCTTGTTCAATTAAAGCAGCCTTCAATTGAGGGTGAAGAGTTGCGCAGTCCTTCCCTTTCCCTGAAGGTCACGAGCCAACAAATGAGTCTGCCTTTTGCCAGGCCTTATGCCACGCACATTAGCAGGTTGAAGCGGGCCTTGCAAACATCAGCAAAAGAAAAAGCCTAGGTGCTACTACCCTGTTGAGAGTGTGCAAAAGGCTGACATATTACATCCAAGAAAGACTGCGGGGGAGCGATTGAGGAGCTGGGGATGGAATTAGAATGAAAAATATAGCTCGAGTCTATCAATGACACTGCAGAATCAAACGACTCCACGCTCCTCGCATCCTTAACCGATCCGAGTCGAGATTTGAGATACGGCGGCCAGTTTCTGCTGTAGGTCAACGGCAGGTGGTATAAAATTACCATCACCATCTGTTTCGGATGCGCCGATCAGCAGGACCTTGAAAACGTAATCATCAATAAAGTTTATATCACAAGTGCACGCTGACATTGAAAGCAAACATATGGGATATTCACTAATGTCACCCTGCATACGCATTAGCAGTGACGGCTTTGGAAGTGGTCAGCTGAAGTGTTGGCTTTACTGAACTTTAGAAGCAGATTGAAGCATTATTGGAGAGAATATTCAGCAGAATTAATCAATAATGACGACGATCATTAGTTGCTGATGCAAACCTGACCTACAAGGACCACCCACACATTCGCAGCAGTTGTTACCCAACTGTTTGTTCTCCTACAAAGCATGCACCCAGGACACTCTTTTTGTTTTTTAACGTATTAGATTTGGGGGGAGGAGCGACAGCTGTTAGCTGAGCCCAGCTGTCAATGGCGACCGGCGTAGATGAGAGGGGAGGAGTTGGTTTTGAACAAACCTGTGCACGTTCGGTCCCGAAGGAGCGTCGCTTTAAAGAATTCCCACAAAAGCCCACATGACAGCTGGATATCTCCATCTACCTCCACGTCTGCAGCATTTCTGCAACCTATTTCTACTCCCATTGCCACATTAATTATGCTACGTACACTGTTGGAGGTGTGAAAACCATGATTGACTTGGCAGAATAATCCACATTATATATTTTGATGTTTTCGTTTTACATTAGAGGGTTTTGAAACATTTTCTTGACAGTCTGGCACTAGTGTGCTTCCAGCAACAGCATTTACAGTCTTAGCCTGTTGTGTTCCTGTTGGTTATGTAAGATACAAATGCAATACAACAAATTTGTCAGGATAAATTGAGTTGGGGATGAACTGATTGGGATTTCTAGGTGAAAACAGTAGTCCTGAACTTACTTTTATGAGGCTTTTAAGGGAATTAATGAGGAAAAAAGGGCCAGATTTAGCAGAATGAATATTAATTTAAAAATACTTTTGCTGGGTCCTATCTTCTACCCTCCACAATTATTATGCATGAGGTGAACGAAGGAAGGAAATTGTGGCGGAGCTCAATCTAGAGTACAATGCATATTGGATTTTTTTTCCCTGTCAATGCTGCACTATTTCCAAAACTGTACATTAACACAGACTGATTTATGTGCCCTGCATTTCCCCTGTTGAACACTGTAGACTTTGCAAGCCATTACAGAGGTCGCTGGAAGCCATTATGCTTAATGATAGTTCTTTAAGATGAACAGTTTAGGTCTGTTGTTAAAGTAAGACTTTTACTTGTACTAGCCTTTCTGGGATTAGTTTAAAAAAGCCATTTGAAAGCACTGTCTGAGCATTAGCAGTAAAGTTCATTCAACAGAATTTTCTCTTATGACAAATGGCCTCTCAAAAGCTTTCCATGTATAATTTCCGCCCCCCCCCCATGAGAGTGATTCTTTGCTCAGTGCAGCTGCCTCCCATCTCGAGCCTTCGACTCCAGTGCGAACCGACGTGTCCAGCTCCAAAGGCCATCAGCTGGAAATGTTTCAATGAGCCGCATGACAATTAGACTAGCCTTTAGCTATCAGCATCCCAATAACAAGGTAATGCCAGGGCACAGGTGCATCATTGTGGGTGGGCCTCGTGGACTCAGCTGAGCACGCCTTACATGGCAGTAATCCTGATGTCTCAACATTTCTGATAATCAAAGTTCAAACCTTGGCGCGGCTCCTGCCAGGATATTTCTTTTAAAACCAGTCGTGGCGTGTTGGAGATGATACGAAAGAAGAGTCAAAAGCACCGGTAGGTAAACACACCGTTCTCAGACTGGTTGCGGTGATTCTAGCAACTCTGGATCCCACTCCATCTAGGTTCAGACTGGGGTAACTAGTGCAGAGACTCAAACAGATCCCTCACTGTCTCCCCACTTAAATCCCAGAAATGTAGGATGGAATGCATGACAAAGCACAGGGGTGGCCCCACCAGGAACAGAGGCCAGGTTTCTGTGGGTGAGGGTTCTGCCTGTGTGTGACAAATTCATGGGAGAGGTGGGGGGCATTCCTAAGCTTTTATCTGTTCATCTTTCTAAACATTTAGGCTGTGGCTTCTGTATTATGTGTACGATAAGGTGAGAATGTGCACCATCCCTGTTTATTTTACATTCCAGATATGGAGAAATAAACTCCTTTTTTTCCTTCATCTGCTGTAAATCTTCAGCAGATTTGACACTTTGCAATCCTAACAGTGCCCAAAGAGAGAGTAGCCAACCTGCCTACCATACATGGATGACTAAAAGATAGAACCATGATCAAGTCAGGGAGGACAGCTCCCCCACAATTCAAACAGAATGCATCTTGCCTGTAAATTGGTTTTCATCGCAACTGGCTGTCAGTGTTGGCGTTTGTGGGTTTCGGTGTGTCAGATTTGACACAACTCCCCTCCAGCAGCTTTGGGCTGCAGCTAACCACCCACGTATCCCACTGGGGAGCATCTTCTTCAGATCCCCTTCAACAGTTTGACAACACTGATCCCTCTCATTGCCGTCCCCTGCAGCACTCAGCCCAGATTTACAGCCCGAGGCATCTGATTGGAAAATGCATGACTAATACTATCGGAAGAGAGTCTATAAATGTAGTTGCCTTTCTGTAGTGGGAACCTGAGGCATGTGGGAATTAGTAAGTACTGCTTCTCCACATACTGCAAACCACCATCACCGAAAGTTTCCAGAGGGTAATGGCACATCACGTTTGATGACATGCACAACTGGAGTACTAGAATCCAGCACTTTGCGGACCCGGACACGCTGTCATGTTTCTCTGCGCCAGTGACCACCACGGGAGCCGTGCCTCGTCAATCACAAAACCAGGCAGTCTTCCCCTGGTCCTTATACATCGAACAGCTTGCTCAGCTTTGTATTGATGTTGGAGAGTATACTATACATGTGCTGGTGTTTCACAAAAGAAAGCTTGCCGTAGAAGCAAAATTAAAATTGTTCGGAAGCAAGACTTGAAAAATGAAAAGGTTTCACGCATATAAACCCAATTAACTGCTTAAACAAAGAACATTCCTTCCTCGCCCTCTAAAATGTGAGCAATGCAGACCTTTCAAGCCCATTTTATGGTATGACTATAATTTATGCCACCTCCTAAGCAGCACTCGCAGACTGTGTCTCTTGTGTAGCCCCGGCTTTACGCCGGCGGAATCTCAGAGGAAGAAAAGAACCAGTGTCATGTGGTCAGAAGGCATTTCAGTCAGACAAAAAAATCTGTGTCAGCGCTTTCTGCTGGGGAGTCAGAGGCCAGTGTTCAGAGCTGTTAGTCTCTTTCTCAGAGGAGAGCCAGAGTTTAATGGGACTACTCTTCCACTCCATTTGCCGGTTTGCAACTTGCAGGCCGCGGCTGCACACGTGCAAGCCAGAGACTGTCACTCCACATACCTCTCTGCAGCGTGCGACCTCAACACCTCTTCAAACAGCTGACAGAATTGATTCACCCTAGGGCATACATTTGAAAAACTAATCGTACTCCAGGAATAATGTGTGAGGATGATAATAAATGCCAATGCCAAGGTCAACGGCAGATGCCTTTGTAAAAGTCCATACACTACTCAATGGTTGCGCCAATCATCCTACCAACTTCTGGGGCATTTACTGTCATAGTCTTTCTGATTAGGGCAGAGCCAGAAGGCCTTAATCTAAAAAAAAAGCTCTCATGATATGACTTTGGATCTATTTCAGAGCCAAACAACAATTTCATGGCCGGGCAGTCACAGAATAATTACATTTGGCGCCAAGCAGACACATCGATCAGTACTCCGGACACTTCTAAAAAAAAAAAGACCTATTTTTTAAAAAAAAACTTCTTGTAAGGGAATGACCAAACCTTCACAGTATGTATTTTAAAGGTCCACTATAAAGATAGTATCAGACACAGTGCTATTCCTAAAGAAATTGTCTGAGGGTGTCTTTGCAGATCGTTTGAAATCTTGAGGTGATGACGGAGCATTCTGAGGCAAACTGGAGGGTGGGAATATTGTTTTTTCTTGCTTTATTTTTGCGATCGATTCTTCTACGGTCTTGATGTGGCTTTCAGTCCCGTCTTTATCAGATTTGTGACAGCAGAAAACCTTAATCTTTCTCTGTCCCAAAGAATCCTTGGCTTTCTTTTGTGCCGCAGGTGAAAGGTTAGAAGAACATGACAATCTCGTTGGAAGTCAGGCAATCCCATAAGCTTTGTGAAATCTCATAAGAATGTGGCACATAAACAAGATGGCACCTCAGACCGATGAACAACCACCAACCAAATCTGTGAAAAGCCATCTAATGGTTTTCTTACTGTGATTGTGTCATTTCTGGGGCAATTAAGAGTCCTTCTCAGGCAAATACCAATGCATGTTGTGCAACAGCATCACATGCCATTTCAGGCTAAATCACAATTTTGTTGAGAAGTAAGACGTTGTTACCCAATTTGGAAAAACACCTGAGGCTAAATCAATCTGTTTCATGATAATAGAGTTGTACTGGATTACGTTACTCTACAGAGACAACTTTTCCCTCTCAAAGTGATTTATTGGGGTTACTCATGCAGAAAAGATTGATTCTCCGTGGCTGATATGAACACTTGCTGAATAGTTAATTTTGACAAAAGTCTTTTTTATGAGTAATTTAGAAACTCATACTATCGGCTTCCTTTGTTTGATGTATTACAGTTTTTCAACATGGTATATTTATAACTAGTACTGCGGGTTTACCCAGAACCCCAGGACTACTTCACACGTTCTTCTAAAACTCAAAGTCAAAATACGAAGATGGAATTGATAAGGTAAACTAGTAGCATGTGTTCATCTAAACCAGAATGAACTGAGGTATTTGAAAAGTAAGAACTAAGCGAAAATGTAAGAAAACCCATTCGACTACGAGAAACCGAAGAGGAGTAAAAATGGGAAAGAAAAATCCTGACAATATAGTTCAAGTGTGGATCTGGAGGACTGACTCACCATGAGCAGACAGCACCCAGGTCTTCAAATTCGGCTTTGATGGCAGTGAGGCGCTACATTTCGCTTGGCTGAACCACAGTCCAGATCCCTCTCCGGAGGGGACACCCGACTGATCACTACAAAGGCAACCACAGTGAAATAAACTTTCAATCAAGGCTGGCGAGTGCCCGAGAGAGCTTGGTATCGACACAGCAGAGGCGACAGAAGCAATATGACATCCGCTTCAGTGGCGTGAAAGTCTTTGCTGACGACTGTCTGCGCTGTCAATGTTCACTCTGTTGATGATCTTAGAAGGCAATCAGCGGCCAGTGATGCAAACATGCCGTTTGGAGCGGCCACAAAGGCCGGTTGTCACAGAGCAGACCGGGACAGTAGACAGTTGTCACCCTCTTCAGGGGGGAGGATCTAACACAAAGTGCTGCTTTCAGAGTTGTGATACAGACCCACTGAGTCCCTAAGTACTCCAACCAATGTGTCATTATGTCATTAAGTGGCAAGTCAAGGATGGGAGGGAGGCAGGACTGAAATTTTTGTGGTGTGGGAGACTCTAACCATCATGTGATAAACATTAAAATTGAAAGAGAAGGGGGCAGAGGGTGGGCTGTGTTACATGTTTGATCCATCACAACATTTATGAGATATGAACATCTAATGTGGTTTCTTATCTGGTCACAAAACACAAGTGCCACATTCCCTTTTATCTTATTATAGACCGTGCAATTAAACAAATAATGCCCCAAAATAAAAATTAAATGGTTAACGCTCCGATGGCCCACACATATGTTCCAGTTACATAAACACAGTTGGCAGTTCAGTTTCTTTCGAGAAAATTAATTAGCACACACTCTTGGAAAGAGATATTTGCTTGGTAATGAAATTAAGTAATGATAGCAGTACACAAGTATTTGTTCAACAAACAGTTCCCAAAGAGTAAGAACCAAAGAAAGCCTCTCCCAGTATAATTCAATAAATTAATTCAAGCATCGCAGAGTCAACTTGAGCTAACACTTGAATGTCACTCTGCGCTAGCCCCCGATTTTTTTTTTCTATCCATAAAGGGCTTCTAAGATTTTTTTCCCCAAAAGGTAGCAAAATGTCATTTCAGCACAATAGAATTCTACAGACAACACTGCAACACAATAATCAAGTTTCCTCATGGGTGTCGCAGGCTCTATTCATTTTCTAATTATAATTTGCAAAATGCACTCTGTAGCGAACACTTTACAAGACTTTATCTAAATTTCACACTGAGTTTCCAAAACATTAATTAAGATGAGCCAATCAATGGGAGTGCAAATAAGTTCCAGTAATTATTATGTGAAGCAATAAGTAAGTCAAACCTCAGTTTGAATATATTTCGTATTGATATTGAAATGTTCCTGGCTTTGAAGGCATTGTGGGGGAAATTTAAATAGCGTCTGTGAAGCCATGCTTAGCGCAACATTGGTTTCTTTCAATTTAGATTGAAAATAACTTTAGTGAAATCTCACAAAGTGATCATTTCATGAAATTCAATCTCGCCATCAAACACAGTTTTTTTTGTCTGTTCTGGATCTTTGTTTACCCATTTAGTATTCTGGTTTTTTTGGCGTCTATGTGTGACAGAGACACGCCAGAGAAGATGGATTGGAATGGTTCGGGGTTAAAGAAATGCGACCACAGAACATTTCCCAAGGTCGACCCCCCTCCTGTCGCTCGCAGCTAAAGAGGTCACAAAGGCCGGGCAGCTGTTCCACCTCGATCTGAGGAGATGATGATTAGATGAGAAGCATGAGCAAAGCACCTCCCTGTGTTATACCTCTGGCTAACAAAGACATGGATTTTTGAAGCTAAAAATGGGGCATTCACTTAGAAGAAAAACACAATTTAAGTCTCCATCATGTGGCGGAATGAATAAATCTCCTTCATCCACTGGGTTTCTGTATTAGTAGTTGAAATAGCCAGAAAACAAAACGAGCTCGGTGAGTACCCGCCCGCATTTTCCCTGATAAATAATGGCATTTGAGATTTCCCTCTCATCTCCTTCTCAGAGGCCGTGAGTGTTTAAGCTTTTATGCGATACAAATGGCTCCGTGTAACGTCTGGCGGTTTCACAAAGTCTTTTTCTCACGCTGGCTGAAGTGTACTGCTTCACATCTTGAAGAAACCACTATATCCTCCAGCTTGAGAAATAGGTACTTGGATAAATTGGCTTGCTTAGATGCTCAGAAAAAAAGCACTTGAGATCTCGCCTGATCATATTTTGTCCAATGTCAAAAGGTCTGAAACTCAAATTCGGGTCACCACAGACCAATTACTTAGACAAAAAAAAAGAGAATTCACCCACCTGGGTTATGACCCATTAATTTGATTACACCGGCAGACAGGCAGAACCTCGTAAAAGCAAGCCCGGATACATTTGTGACTGAAAAGGTGACTCTTTCAATTGTGTATTGAGAGTAATACCAATACCTACTTAATTTCATGTCTTACAGTGAAGTAACACAAAAAAGTACTTACTGACTGAATTTTTAAAAAAAGGAGTAAGAATAGTCTCATTTTTTACTGAGGGATTAATTCAGAATTGTATTTTGGTTTGTGTTAATGTTGCTCCGTTGCTTTTTTTTCTTGGTTCCGTCTGGAGTCTTGGAGGTGAGAGACGAGGAAAAGATCCTACAAACATTTCTGCAGACATGCATCCAGATTGAAGACCTCATGACCTGCCGCTGCACCGCTCTCCTGTTTGTAGATTCAAAGCGCTTCAGGGCAAATTTCCCTGGTGTTTGCATTGAGTTTGAATTTTTCACCTTCCACCCCTGGCTTTCAGTCATGTGCCTGCCTCACCTGCTATTCCGCAATGTTCTGAGAAGCAATTTGCTTATTTCGCAACGGTATAAGTATCTCCTCAGTCTTACCTTGCAGGAAATGTACTCCAATGACAGTGCCCTGTATCACCTGTTCATTTTTAGTATATTGGGAATGAATGTAGCAGAGGTGACGTGCCAAGCACATTAATCTATTAGGTACACAGATACACTCCTCGGAGGACACAAGGCAATTCCTCTAAAAAGGATGTGTAAGTGCTGCTGTTGTTCCATTTCTCTTCACCAACCTTAATATAATTTTTTTATTATAGTGGTCTAGCCTTTTCTCTCCAAAACCAACATCATGCTGTTTTTCACCTGCTTCTGTATCTTTAAAGCTCGGATGCCTTTTCATCCCAGCCCAAAAATGAGGAATGCCTCCTCTTGTGCTGCGGCACCAACAGAAAGAAGCTGAAAAGCACTCTGCAGCCACAAAACAAGTAGGTTTTCAACCGCCAACGCTAAGCAGTTGCAAAGCCCATTGTCCTCAACATCTACCAAGCAAGTAACCTCAAATATATTTATCATCAGTTACAAAAATAGCCCACCTGAGCAGCACCCTGGCAGCTGCATGCGCTTCAATTGGTAGATACAGGTTTGAATAACGAGTGTCAAGCTATTATCTGAGCAAAACGAATCGACTTTAAACAAGTCTAACCTTTTTCAACGAACACGTCCCATCTGCCGGTCTACTCTTCGACGAAGCATGAAACGTCTGCAGTCGCTTCACAGCCAACGTTATTTTGGGCGTCAGGTTGATCTAAGTCAGTGTTGATCAGGAAGAACAGGAACATTTAAGCAAACACTGTCATGGCTTTGGGTTTAATTTCTTATTTCCTGTTTTATTTTGAGAGTTTATTCCCCCATGCCGTGATTTTCTCTTTCTCATCTCGTCTTTCCAGCTGTTTTGCCCTATTAGTTTCACGTGTCCCCGTTTCATCTTTGTTTTCACAGTGTTTGTCTTATTCTGTGCCTGATCACTTTCTGTTCCTTCGTCTTTGTTTCCATTTTAACCTGTCTTCCCCTTGAATTCTCAATTCAAGCGCCACATCCTTCAAAGGACCGGGTCAACAGCCATGCCAGTCTGTTTCTCAACTTTAGTGTCACTTTACAGGACATTTTCCTCGTGTTTCCAGTGTCTGTCTGTTTTCACACAATGAATGCGTAATGGGGTGTCAGTTGGTTCCACCTCTACTTCCCCAGGAGGTAGCAACAGCACGTAAACATGTCTGCCTGAATGAAATGCCCCAGCTTTGACGAATTGGTGTGATGTTGTAGCAATATGCTCACGTGTGCGACCTACCCATAGCAACAGGAAGTCTGGTATTTGAAGAACAAGCACAGAAAATCCTGGCATTGAGGTGGTGTTGTCTCGCCTCGGGTTGGTCCCTTTTGAACAAACCAAAGGGGTCACCGAGAAGGGAATTCATTTCGGTGCTGTTGTGTACTCTCTGTCTGAAAGTTTTCTAGGATTCAGACTTTGTCTTATTGTTCTGGATGGTTTGTTGTGCTCATTTCCTAGGGAACATTGTATTCATGGTCTGAACTACTCTCTGGCATTGACCTTTGCCTTAAGTTTAAGATATTGATGAAATCCCTGAGCTGCCCCCTTTATGAATCAGCTCTGTCTCTGACTGCCTCTGGGTCCTTTATTCTGAGCTGGTTGGAACAAATATCGTCTGAAAGACTTTCCTGGCAGATGGCCTGGGACCTTTAAAAAGCACAGAGGATGAGACATGGTTTCTTAAGATCTGTCTCATTACCACAGCTCCATCTAATATATAAATTAGATATGACGTGTGTGTTCCAGCCTCTCTTTATATATCGTGATCAAGAATGACAGCTGGAGGAGGCACAAAAACGATGACCGACCAAAAGCACATTAATGAGTTCGGCCCAAGATAGTTGTCTCCTACTTTCTGAGCCGGAGCTAACAAACACAAAAGGAGAGACACTGTCAATGCGTAAATGTGGGTGTTTGTGTTATCCATCTGTGCTCACATTGTGAAATGACTGTCATTAGCTCTCATTACTTCTGTGACTACATGTTAAAAATGTATGCTTCGGGGCGTCCAATGTCTTGTTGGCTAAATGAAGAGGGAATCTAATGTGCCTTCCTTGGAACTGGCATTAACACACCGTGGGGTTTTCAGCTGGATATCAATTAGAGGCTCATTAGGCATTTAGAGATGGCATTCCCTCTGGCTTCCTGTCACCTACTGTGAAACTGGCTGACCCTGACCTTGAGGGAAGGCTAGGACTCAGTGTTTTTTTCTTTAGTCGTGGGAGATTAGCTATCAAGCAGCTGCATCATACGTGCCTTCCTTTAAATGCTGCATTTCGGAAACACGCATTGTTCAAATGCAAAGCGTCGATAAGAGCAAAAATCCCTGATACAAAATGCAGTCCTCACCTCAACATTGCAGCATGGGTCAGCAGGCTGTGACGCACATGCCAGCGTGAGCGCAAAAAGCAATTTTCAGTCACTCATGGGAGTAAATACTCCACTAGAATACTGACAGGTGTCAGTAGGGTGGGAACGTGGCATTGAAACGGAGTCAGGCAACTTTCTAGACACAACAGGGAAAGCAAGCAGTTGGATAGAATGTCAGGATGGCACAATGCAGCATGCATCGTGATTTGTTACTATGGAGATGTTGTAAAAATAATAATCCCGTGACCGGTGTTGGTACCAATTTGCGTGTGATACAGCAAGAAAATACTAAACTAAGCATGGGAAAAGTTGAAAAATAAGTCTGATAAAGTTGAGGTCAGTGCTGGGAGTGTATTGCCAAACGTGGGAAACCATCCACAGACAAAGAATACATAAAGAGGGCTTTCCTGAACAGTGCAGAGGTTTTATTTGATGGACTACCAAGCAAAGACTAGGAATAAAGTCTTGCCTCGATCTATAGGACCTGTTGAGAGATGTTATTACAGGCAGAGGAATGAAAAGGAGGGAAGTTTTTTGTGCGATTCGTCCATTTGTACTTGTAATTGTTCAACAACAATACAACGATTTGCGCACAAATCAGCCAGTCAGAGAGGGGATCTTGTGCAAACAACAGGGCTGCATCAGACTTTATATCCGATTGGGCATTTAAAAGTTCACTTTTGTCAATTCTAACTGACACGAGACATTATCCCAAAGGCTGAGCAGTTGCCTGGATCACTAATTTAGTTAATTCCTTATGCTTAAATGTTTACTTATAGCTGGAAAACACATGTAGTTCCGCTCAACGCTGCATGATTGCGCATTTACTCATCCCGTCCTATGCAGCCCGTCTTTACTCCTGCCCCTTGGTGTGTAGTTGGTGGCAGGGGTGGTATGGGGTATTTTTAGACGGACTCAGAGAGGACTCTGTGTTCAGGCAGCAAACACAAAGGACTCTCATGCATGAACAAGGACATACTCTAGTGACTGGAGGCAGAGCGGTCGACCGCTCCCCTGCTTCAAAAATGAGTCAATGTTGAAGAAGACCACTTTGTGAAAGTGGCCACGACGTATGGACTCATACAAAACGAGCATTTACTCTTTCATGTGTGGTAAGAGAACTGGAAAAACCTTCACATGGTTTTAGTGCATCAGATACAGGACATCTGGAATGGTATTTTAAACTTAGTGTTTTGTACTTAAAGTCAGCTAGGAGTCACCCAGGAGTTTAGATCACATGATACTAGAGCAGAGACTTTTCATTTGCAAGGGACAAACCGATGGAACTACTCGGTAATCAAACCTCAGGTTAACCCGGTGTATCTTTTAAAACAGCGTACAAATTCATGTTTGAAATTTACATTCCTGGTCGGAGCAAAACACAAAAGTTTAGCAGAGAGGAGTCTTAAAAATAGCCTGCATACTGCGCCACATGGCACTGTAGGTCTCCTGCTAACAGCATGCAGAGCAAAGGCCGATCCACTCCACTTCATCAAAATGTGTGGTTTGTGGACAGTCTATTCAGCATATTTAGTCAAGCACAACCTCTGTGGAAGAGCGCTCCTTCTTTCAATTTCTGTTTATTTTGCTATACCCACATACAAGCCTAGAAAGAGCTATCTTGAAGCTACGCCTCCCAGGGCTTTAGTCAGCTAGCACTTAATCTTGAACAGCTGAAATATTCGAGCGTACTTAAAGGTTACATGAAGAGTAGCAACAACTCATTTTCATGTATTTTGCCATTAAGATCTGCATTTTCTTCACCGTGCATATTTCACATTTATACATCCTTTACTCAAATGATTCCAGGAACACAGATTAAGATCAACTGCAACTAATGGAATTTGTTTTCATTCTTAATCTTGGGATTAGTTTTAAATTGATCACTACAATGATTCACAAGAATATAGATGAAGGTTAATGGAAAGGATGCCAAGTACAATAACACTTTTAAAAAAATCAAAAGGGATTGAATTTATAATGATGTGAATTAGAAGCTCTGAATATGAAAAGAATAAAGAGGGCAGCTTCACGGACAGTCAACTTCAAGAGAAGTTTTAGAAGAAAAAGAAGAAAATTTAATCAAAAGTCTTAAAAACTTGACTCAAACGTTTGGCTTTGACAATGGGACGATGTATCTGTTCAATGCAAATTTAGGAATACTAGAAGTGAAAACAAAAGAGTAACCTGGGCTGACCACAGAGGGGTTTCAACTGGAGACTACCAGGACTTACAGTGCTTTGCTCATAACCAAACGGATCATGTTTGCACAAGGACGTGCGACTCAGCAGGCCTTAAAAACCTGCGGACTCACCGGAAATGAAGGGGTTAAATGCTAACGCAAAGACCTGATAAAACAAACATGATGATAAAAACCAGAGAACGCCGTATACAGAGGACTGAAAACACACCAGAGTCAACAGATCGCAAACTGTGTGAACTATACTCTGACCCGTGATCTAGCTTGATCTGTCTAAGCACACGGCGAGCCGGGATCTCATTGGCTGAGATGACAGTAAACGCCAGTCAGGGCTGAATCCGACTCCTCTTCAGTGGTTGGACTGAAATTATTCACCTTAAAAAGTGTGATTTACAGCCACTTATTTCCTCGGATGCCTTCAAGCAAAGGGCAGCGTTTGAAACGGACTCAAAACAACGCTTCATTTCATAAAAGTCTTTTTTCTGTCGCACTCCTACTCTCGATGGTCACACCCTATTAAAGCACACAAAGCTGCTGTACCAACAACAACGTCTCCACTGTGTCCTACAGACACAGGAACGCCTGAGCAAATTGTAACGAGTTTAACCCTTTCATGGCGCCTCACATCAACGACAAGAGGCCTATCCGCCACTGATAACCGAGCGCCACACTCAAGAGGAACAATGGAGCTATTTAGATATGACATAGCACCGGTATTTCTCTGACAACTTCACAGTAGCGCGCAGATCTCGTTAAAAGATTTGGCAGCGGCGGTGTCGACGTGCGGGCCCTCTGCAGGTGACACGAGGGTAACCCCATTTGTCTTCTGTTGAAACGCACAGCTTTCATGAGGAATTGCAAAGTCCCTGGTAATCTGCCAACGCTGACAGCAGATGTGGAGCGGAGCTGAGGAGAAGTGGGAGGACGAGCGCAACGCATGGATGATGATGATGATGTCTCTAGCGTGCAAAGGACAAAGCAGGACAAGATAATACCTGGTGGGCGTAGTGACAAAGCAAGGGGTAACAGGGGTCGCCGGTCGCCACCCCAACAACATCTGGAAAGCAGAGGGTTGTCGGTGTCGTGGTTGTTGTTCTAGCTCCAGTCGGATGCATGTATTCATGTGCCCTCAACAGCAGGGGTCGGTTCAAGCAGCCGACTAATAGGCTGATGGAATTGGGGAGGGAGGGAGCAGGGGGGTCTTCTGTTTCTCCCCTGAGGAAGGTTTGAGTGGCGGGCAGATTGGGTAGAGCTACAGAGCCAAACTCTGTTATCTAACAGGTAACAGAATCAGGTAATGTCACGCAACGGATGTCGTGGTTCCAGTTGTCCAAAGAGAAGCGATTAGTTTGATTTCATTAAAGCTGCAGCGCAGCAATAAGCTCAGAGACTCCAGTCGCAACAGCAGCTGCCAATATGAAATATATCAGCCCAATCTGTTGGCGTACGAGTGCAAACGGCTTCCCTTCCATCCCTCAGCAACAATAGGCTCCTGGTCTTGGGGCCATGTTCAGATATCAGCCACATTTTCTTTGTTCTAAATAGTTCCCTCGATCCACATTAGCATGCCAAATAAAAGAGCACGACTAAATTTCTTCTGAGAGGTGTTTACAAGGCGCCGGAGCTGGTAGCTGTACTCCAATTCCAGCAAAGCGACTTTCCACCGTGTTCAATTCGATGTCTATGTTCAGTTCTGTTTAAAGGTGAGTTATGATGATAAGAAATCGCTCTAGAACAGGGGTGTCACAAACTCATTTTCACCGAGGGACACATCAGCATAACGGCTGTCCTCAAAGGGCCAGATGTAACTAATAAATGTAACTAAAGGTAACTCAATGTAATGTAAAATACGTGTAACTACTCCTTAATGACAATTAATTCACAAGTTATCACTTATTCAAGTTGCAAACTTTACAGTTGCACAGAAAAAAATATGATCGTTTGTTGTTATGTTATAACTTAAATCCTTTTAATTTCTCAGGATATTAAATCCACAGAACTCCATCAATCAAGGATCAAGCTATACGAGTGAATAAAGAAAAATAACATCAAACACAAGTTAGGACGTTAACTTTGTTCGAAACATTTTTGTCAAAGTTAAAATGGACTTAATTACTGCATTGTGGGAAATGTAGTTTTGGTCAAAGCACACTTTTGACATACATTATTTACTTATAGACACTCTTTTATTTTCTTGCGAGCCACATAAAATGATGTGGCGGGCCACATTTGGCCCCCCGGGCCTTGAGTTTGACACGTGATCTAGATGAAGAAGTTTTACCATTATCTGCCACAAAGTGAGCTGCTGGGTTATAGGGTTCCATCCATGCACGTTAGCATTTTGGTTCATTAAGTGGGAAAGTTTCTGCAAGCTCCAACCTAACACGTGAGGCTACCTGTGCGTTAGAAGATAGATAGACGAGATCATAAAGCTACAAAGACGCGATCCTCATGCATGTTGATGCAACGCCCCACTTTATTATAATGAAACCCTTACCAGGTCTGCATATCGCAACGGCCTCCCTGGTATGTAGCAGATGAAAACACCAAAGCAATTACCGGCAGATCCTACGCTAGGTTCTGTTTTTTTTCTTAAAAGGAAGGCAAACATACAAAGCAGCCTCACCAGCAACGGCCTTTACTGGGTTTGTAGTCATAGATCTCGGCATAGTCAAAATACCGCAACAATATTCTTGTGGTTTTAGCTTTTACATCAAATCAATGCATATTTTTGAGGAAGTATACCCTACACTGCAACTCCATTGAACTGCAAAATCTTCATCTAGTGAGCAAATCGGTACGAAATGTAAATTTATCCATCAAGATTTCAGAAATGTCAGCAGCAACAGCTAGCCGGCCGCCCAGATGAAACTGCCGAGCCTACCTCCGCTCCAGCAAGAAAGGAGGAAGAGCTTTAGAACACGTCTACGTGGCATCATTATTACACAAACAAAGGGCCACAGAGAAACGAGGGCCACGCTTGGGTAGAACCCGGCCCTCATTATAGGAGTTCAGTGCACCGTTGTTCCCACCAAATGAGGCAATTCTGGTGTTTTATAGTTTATCGGGAATGTCTTTGTTCAGGTTTTTCAACATGCTAAAGCCGCTGTGTCGTCAGTGACGCTGTTGCAGCCGTGACAACCAGCATGCCCATTGTTGGAGCTGAGAATGGAGTTACTGGTCAACAGGCGAATGAATTATGAGCAGAATATCAATTTCTATCCTCTTTACACTGCATTTCTTTTCCCCTGAAACTGATGATCTGACGCTATTCATACCAAAGCACACAAATACGACCGCATATGCATATAAAATTAAATTTTCCAATAGGCTTTTTCCTGTTTTCCTCGACTGCATTTTCCCTCATTAAATTCTGCATGTGGAGCGCCATTTCCCTCAACACTCTGTGAAATTAATCAAAACATCCCAGGAGGACGACACCTTTATTTCCTGTACGGAATGCATTTGCACATTTTCAGACCCGATAGGATTCAGAGAGCGACATCCAAAGACGTCTGGCTCGGTCATGGACGCTCACGAAAAAAAAAAGAGCAGCTCTGCCTCATTAAACAACAGACGTGTTCATATTTGAAGCGGCGATCAAACGCTGCTGCAGCGTCTGTTAACTAACTCCAACCACTTTAAAGAGTATAAAGCACGGCGAAATGCACTGTATGTATATTTAGTCCAAGCTGTGGAAGGAAAGTTGTCTGCAAACAGCTGCTGGTGACATTTAGATAGAGAGATAACCGTAATTCAATGCATTAAATGTTATTTTTAAGACAACATCCTATAATTTGTCTTTTCTAAGGTCATGACTGGTCCTGATTGGTCATTTTCTTGATTTCGAGGGTAACCAATGGAAAAAGAATGATCCTCCCCTGGGATTAGGTGACAGTCTTTACGATCCAACAGTGTGTAAAACTTATAAACAGGGTTGGGCTTCAAAACCAGTTCCAAATTGGAAAAGCAAACAAGTCACAGTTCACCAAATCGTCATAAACTGTGTCAAAAATCAAATGAAAGAATGTAGATTGCTAACGCTAATGCAAATACAAAAACGAGTCGATGCATCTTTACAACACACACACACACACACACATTGATAACAGGCGTTTACTGCTTGAACAGGCGCGTCCACACCTCAGTAACGCCATGACAACTATATCTGAGAACGGACACGGCTCATATAAATCAATACATGCCATGAAAACAAATAGGAACGCCAAACCCAAGGCATCCAGCGGGGCGATTACCTCCTGAAACCAAATTATGAATATCAATAAGATTTAGTGATTTCGAGCAGACGTTTCTAATTGGGATTGACCGGAGGGATCCAAAACTGAGATGTCACGATCTGTACGAATTGAATTTCTGACAATTCCACTTAAACGGCGTCATACTTAATCAAATAATGACTGCAGTCAGGATTTGGCTAGTACTGCCGGTGATGCGAGTTTCCAAATGTTCAGCTGAAAAAGCCATGGCAACAGGAGCAACAGCAGAAGCTCTTTGTGGCGACCTTTGACCTGTCGGTGACTGAAGACAACAGGATCCTGTCAAGCGCTGGGAGACAAAAAAAAACCAGGTTGATCTTCCAGGAGAAGAGCAGCTTGGTGATCTGGTAATGGAAAAATCCTCCACATAGTGTGAACTCAGATGTGTGTCAGGAAGAGAAGCGAACGCTCCCCTCCCTCCGTGTCGGCGATGTGATGAGAGAACGCTTTGAGGATGACTGTCTTTTTATCCGTGACGAGCTGAGCTGACAGCCGAGAACTTTAAAAAAAAAAAAAAAGTACAGCGAGGCAGCAGTTCGTCTCCAGCCTCATACAAAAACCATGAGCGCCGAAGCCCAAACCCAACCCCATCTGCAGACCTATTTTCCTGATAAACGCTTCATCACAGTTCCTTCTCCGGTTATTATAAAGTCAAGGCTCGAGAGGCGTAAAAGCTACTGAGAGCCATGCCCTTAAAAAAAAGAAGAAGAAAAAAAAAAAACACACACACAATTTCTCCATTTGACAAATATGCACCTTGTTGAATCCTAACCGCAAAAACATCTGAAACAAGCGCCGAGGCTTTCACGTCTGGTCACGTTCACCCATCACAAGCAGACTTCCGCCATCTAAACCCTGAATGAATCATGATCATAGGGAAATAAGTGTTTTCCCCCTCCAAACAACGGGCATTACACAGATTAACAGCCTTTGTTGAAACATACTATTAGCACATAAGTCTGTGTGGAGAAGGACCAGATGTCAGATAATAGGCTGTGCAGAGTGAGGTAGGTGCTGGCCTGAAGCCATGGAACAAGTAACAACAGCTTCCTGCACATAAAAGCCATTCACTTGTTGTTTGGGTGGGCGGTCCAGGAGAGGTGTTACCTGTCCGCTCACCTGAAAGCACAACTAGATGCTTTAAATGCATTTGAATGTAAGATATTGCAAGGCCTCTGCTTTAAATCAGATGAATATTATGACTGTAACGCATCTAATGTCAAAGAACATGCACACTTCATTCCCATAGATACTGCAAAAACAGTTAAAGATTGTGTACAAAGGGGCGGCTGAGTCTATCTCGTTAAACACTACTGGGGGGGTTTATTGGCTGGCCGGGCTTCGCTTTGGATAAAGGCGTCATGTGTTGGAAATCGGCTGCTGCAGCCCGACGCCTCCGACTCCCGCATTTTATTGAAGGTGCAATAAAACGAAACTTTCGAATGCAAACAGCTGAGAAGGAGCGGAAAGTGTTTTATTTTCTTTCTTTTTTTTTTTTTCTTTTTTCTTTTTTTTTTGCAGAAGAACAACAGATTACCTTCTCTAGATTCGAACCTTTGTGTTTTCTGGCATCACATCCGCGCGTCCCGTTCGGTTCCCGTTGCTCCGGTACCGCGTCTGCCGCATCGGATCCTCGATCCAAAAAATAAATAAATAAATAAATAGATAAAAAAAAATTAAAAGCAAAAAAACAAAACAGATAAAGAAAATGAAAGAAAACAGTCCGCACACTCCCAACCGGTCCGAAATAGCTGGAGCAGAGCGCCTCTGACGTTAACCGCACCGATCAGAGCCGCCACTGTAAGTCCGCATGCGGGAGACGTTCACGGAATAGCGACACCCTGGAGGAGGTGGACGCCGGCGAAAGCTCGTCCCCGTTGCGGGTAGCGGTGCCCGGACTGACGGCTCTCTCTCGGCCGCCAAACGCGCCAGGTGTCGGGGCCATCCACAACTTCAGTCATGTGTCGGTGCGGCAAAGCCCGTCCGTGATCGGTGCCACGCAGCGCCGCAACATGGAGCGCTGACCTGCCTCTCACTGGTCAAGTCAGACGGAGCGTCCGCAAATCAGGTTTCCGGTATGGTTTTTCAAAATAAAACGGAATCTAGTCGAAACACGGATCGACACGAGGGGAAACAAAATAAAATCCAACATGCAAAAATAAACATAATAAGATTAGGGTGTTTTTTTATTATCATTATTGTCTATTATCGTGGCTGTAATTCCGGTATTTATGTTTTATTTTTACAGTGAGATCCAGAAAAACAGGAACAGACACACAGTGGGGGGTTGATAGCAGGATGATTGAATTATTTACTATGAAGGAAGGCACTAATACCTAAATCATTCATAATTATTCAATAGAAGCAAGGCCGTTGCCAATCAACCTTCAATCCCTCTCCCCTGCATGGCGGCTTTTGACATTTGGAAAATGATAAATGGAGAAGAGGTTCTCCAGAGCCAGACGTGATGTTGATCTGTTCCTCAGGCGGTCAATAAAATTGCGGGCTCATCAGCCATTAAATTAGCTGTAAGGTTAACTAAACACAACGCTCAGCTGTGCCATGCAAGCTCAATGAGCCGCAGCTGACATTTAAATGCATGTATTTCATGTATCATCATTAAACTCAAGGTGTTTGGGCTCACAATCCAGATTTGGGGCCTTTGTGTTCTTCCTATCTGATCATCACCCCCCCCCCCCAGTTCAAAAATCATACAGTTTGTATCATGTATGACACAAATAACTCCAGAAGTGTTCTAATATATCTTTAAATGATTCATCCCTGAATGACAAACACCTCCAGAGGCCCTTTAGCAGCTACTTCCTGATGCAGACCTGACGCCAAGCCACAAATCTGCTTCTGATGGTGTTCCAGATGAATCTTAGCCCATTCCTTGAGGATGAAAATCTGTATTTTTTTTTTTTGGAATATTCCTGGATTTTTCATGCGAAACCATCTCCGTTCTTCTGTGGAGTTCAAGTCAGGTGACTCGTGACTGAAATTTGAAATCTTCTGAAAATCAAACTAGATTTTGTGATCTGTTTGGAATCAATGACATGGAGAGGAAAACAAGAAGAGATGAGTGATTTGAGATGAATTGGTCCTTATAAATTTCAGAATTAATGTAAAATATATTTGGAAGGTTGTTGGGAATGGTTGCATTGTAAATGTTCTTTTTTTAAAATCTAAAAACAATAATTCCCATTATCCACTGAATGATGACATAATTAACTGGGATTATCTGTAATCTATTTACTCTATCATCCTGTGATTGATTTCACAACCGGTGTTCATTAACAGGAAGTACTGTGTATCTATAAAGAGACTCAGGGTCACTAAATGAAAAATTCTGCTCAGTCTTTATCCACTTTTTTATGTTTGGTCCGTATATGTCCTTCAACTTTTTTTTTAAACATGCACAACGATATTAAATCAATATTTCAGTTCCCATCCTTTGGTAAATTTACTGTTCATAATGTAATATATGTTAATTCCGTGTGCTGCGACGGTGTAAACCCTTCTCAGCCAGTCTAGATGAGGTGGTGGTGGTGGTGGTGGGGGTAATCCCTTGATGCTACATTTGACACATGCCAGGATTAAGACGTAAACATCATACATCTCAGTTTGTAAAGTGATGCAACCAAATATATCCTTTGGTAGGAAAACACAACAAAGCGCCAAAGGGCATATTTGTACTTTAAGGAGGTTCCTTCTCTGCAAATAGTGATGAGAAATACTTCAGGGAGGCCCTGGAAACCGGCTTTGGTGCAGGGCTCCTGTGAGGGTGATGGAAGAGGTGTTCACACACACAAACACACTTCCACCGGCGCTGAATCAAATCCTGCCAGAGCTTCCTCTGTCTCGCTCTTCCCTTTTATTTTCCCCTTCGTCTGGACCTACAAAAATGGAACCAATGTGTGTGTGTGTGTGTGTGTTCCCCGAACAGGCGGCAATCGGAGGTGAGATTAATGGAGATCATAAGCGTCGTGGGGAGCCGGATAAGTGACTCAATAAACCCTGGCCCCGGATCTTCTGCTAATCTCCTGAAGGTCCAGCTCATCTTGCACAGATGTCACCCTCCCACCCCCCCACCCCCCCCCCCACAACCACCCCAATTCAGACCAGAAGAGCACAGAGTTTTTATCCGAGAGACCTTTCTTACCTCTTTATTACAACTTTTTCATTTTCTACACCTTCTTTTTGCTCCACCACATTCATTTTTAATCTGAGTAACTTTTTAGACTCAGATTAATAATAGAAAATCCCATCAACACACTAAACATGAAGTATTATTATCGGTGAGTGTTTTAAACAAAGTTTTCCTGCTGCAATTTTAAAGGATGAACAAATTCATGTAACTTTATTGTCCAGGTATTTTTTGGAGGGGCATATCCTGCAAGAGCTGATTGGTCATTTGTGATTTAACAGGACGTCCATATAAGGACTTCATCAGAGCGAAACTGGAATAAAATACAACACAGACAGGTGTCATAAATGTGTGTGTGTGGTGGGGGGGGGGCAGCCTTATCATCGATCCGTCTAAAGGTCGAGTCAACAAAATGTTTTCCTCTCCATTATAAAATCAACTGATTTTCATGAATGCTTTTTTTTGGGGGGGGGGGGGCATGTATGAATTCAATTTAAAACTACATCTCCACACATTTAAGTAATTTTTCTCACTGTAATTTAATAATCCACTTTGACACTATATTTATTCTTGTTTTCAATGTTGAATAAATTATAATAAAACTCACAGTTGAAAGGTTCCTTGATGCAACGAGACGCCTTACCCTGACAGGTTACCCCCCCCCCCCCTCCGCCCCAATCACACACACACACCGCCACCCCTCCCTCTGGTGTGGGATTACTTCACACCTGTCGATTTGCGCCATTCAGTATTAGAAGATCCACCGGCTGACATTGAGGCAGGAGTCGACAATCCTCTTTGTTTCTTTCAAGATGCACTCCAGAACCTTTATTCTCCCCACCTCCAGATACCTCCCCACCCCACTCCTCCACACACACACACACCCCCCCCAAGCTCAGAGGGAAAGTGCTTTGTCTGGAATAAAGGTTCAATGTCTCCCCTTTAGTGGAACCCAGAGCTTGACTGCAGAGCTGGCAACGACTTCAAAGATTCCCCACAGAGGAAAAGCCCCCCCCCGGGGGTCCAGATGTCAGTTATTGAGGGGATATTTTGCTCTGCAGGTCCAGAACACGACCGTCCAGAGTCCTCATTACTCGGTGCTTGTTTAAAGGTTTTTTTGGGGGAGTTTTTTTGGAGCTGCTTACTTTTCATACATCCTCCCTGTTTTCACTGCGACTCCCGTTTCTTTTGGGTTCGTCTCCTTCTCCAAGTCAAACAGGGAACATGGCCGCATCAGAGCAGGAGAGCAGGCCTGAGCATGTGAGGGGTCGAGGTATCAAACGGATCCCTTCCCCCCTACCCCCCCCCCCCCAGGAAGCCAACACAAAAAGGAGAGAACAAGATGAAACATCTCTGCCACAAAACAAACATCCAGGAAATCATAGATTCCGTAGATGAAGATGAGACTCTGGACGTCTTCCCGTCGGTCACAAGCGTCTGATTGGATGATGACAGGACAGGTACAGGTGAGCTGAGACCCGATGGACAAAATAAAGAAATTTGCTTTACATAATGGCGACATTTATGTCCCACTTCCTCCTGTTTGAGGCGAGCATCGGTGAACTGTGTAATCTCTGAGAAGCGGTTGCAGTATTGACCTTCTGGTTATTGCTCTCCTGAGCTTCACAGGTGACACCTCCCTTGCCCGTTACCCGGGTAACGATACAACCTCAGGCATTCGCTTTTACTTAAATCATTTGGCAAACTGCTGCACAGAATCTAGACTGACCCCGACCGCAGAATCGGGAGGGAATGACTTTCTAATGAGAGGTTACGTTCAGCGTGGAGGTGTCCGCTGGGATCCGGTCAGACATGAATCCAGAGCTCTAAACTGTTAGCTCTCGAGAGCTGCAGCTGAATAACGACCTCTATAAATATATTGACCAATCAGCCATTGCTTTGATATGTGGAAGCAATTGCCTTGACCTATGGCACTAATTAGCACCCCCCCACACACACACACACACACCAGAGAGCTGGAGGATGCAGATCCCGTCTTCATAAACTCGTGAAACGGATCTGAGACCGGAGGTTCGTCTGAACACACAACTCTATAGTGACGGGCTCAGTCATTACATGAGGTGTCTGAGGAACAGATGGCGCTTTGTTTTAATCCATATCATTTAGGAACATATGTGTTGCATTTAACAGACAACAACCTTAACCATACAGTAGGAGTAAACAGCTGCGTCTCGGGTTCCGGTCGGGACTACGGGAGAACCGGCTTTCTAACGATGTGGTTTAACGTCACGTGAGCAAAGTCTGTGATGCTCCTGCTGGAGATTCCTGTGATGTGACTCAGTTCCTCTACAACCTGCAAAGCAGAAAATAAAGCTGGGATCAACATAAACCGTCTGATACAACATAAACTGATTTTAGTTTCGTTTTTTTTTAATTTTACAGCTTGTTGCTAGTGGGTGACATTAAGGCTCTGAACACAGATGTACATACAATATACATCTATATAGAGCAGAAAATAAACCGTTTGCTTCACCTGCTCCCATTTTCTGCCATAGAGAATGAATGAAGCCACAGCGATTACTCCAACACCAAGAAGCATGTAGTCTTCAGTCACCGTCACAAACTTCTCTCTGTCAATACAAGAAAGAAACCCAACTGTATAGCAAATATGATAAACATTTAGAAATTATTCTATATGTCCAGCACCATGTTGAACAGATATTCTCACAGGCCTGAGCCATAAGGCAAGGCTGAGCTGCTCTCTGCTGCCCTCTAGTGGCCTACAGATCAATAACACCACTAAAAAGTCAATTCATGGTCTTCCTAGGCAACAACAACTGTGGCGATAACAAATGTGATCCCACGATGAATGATTTCACTAAATGTTACCTCTGTTCTCTAGACGGGTTGACACACTGAGTTGTCGTCACCAACAAGGAGTCATAGATGGCCGTTCTCTGCAGGCTGACAAACTGGAGAACGTGGCAGCAGAGACGGTGGAGCCGATCCACAGCGATGGACGGTTCGTTATGTCCTGCAAAAGTTGGATCAGAGTCAGTACATCTGGACCGGGACTGGGCTTTCTTGATATTAGTAGATCTGTAGAGTATGTCATACCAAAAACCTCCAAAAGAGTTTCCACATAAGTCAGTGGGTTTGGGACATTTAGTCTGAATTCAAGGCCTTTTAAGACCATCAGCTCTGATTCCAGGAGAGTCTGCTTGGAGACACTAAAGCCGACTGAATGCAGGAATTGTACAGCAGTGTCGTTGTTGATAATCTAGAAAGATATTTGAAAAGAAAAATGATAGGAGTAAACTTTACATCCATTTTTTAATCACACGGTCATCGCAGGTATTAATTTTTGCATTAGAGAACTTACTTCACTGTGCAAAGACATTTTGCTTGCAAGTTGCAGACAAGAAAATATGACAAGGGGAAATTTCTCCTTGAACTTCTCAAATACGTCATCCACCTGACCCAACGGTGGATCGGCGGCGACATCTTGAGGCGTTTGCATCGCCAACAAATCCGAGAGGTGCTTCACCATGAACCTGGGAGAGATAATTGTGTACATGATGGTGTAGCAAATTCTTGGTGCTGTAGGGAGAGGCAAATTTGCTTCTTTCTCTCACCTTTGAAGTAATTCAATGGCCTGGTAACCAGTCAGTAAATCAAGAGCCAGTTCTTTGGCCATCAGGAGGATGTATTCTGTTACATCAGAGAGGAATGCAGGATGTTGGATGTTACAGCAAATTAAATGCATGAAGAATGGAGCTGGTAAGGCATTATATGTGTCTGGGCACACAAATCTATCTTATTCTGCAAAATGGGATCAATGCAATTAAATAATGGCATCTCAATTTATATAAGCAATCATACTAACTGGAAATTCTGGCAATGAAAAAAAAACAAAAAACCTACAAATTACCACGTATAAATACTTCTCTGGATGGTCATATGAAGATGTAGTGACTATTTTTATTATTAGAAAATATTACAATTGACCAGTCACTTTAAAGATGGTACAGAATTGTGCAGTTTCCATTATAAAGAAACTTAAAATGATAATAAAAACAGGGAACAGCTGCTAATCGAGCTGTAATGATTAACACAGCTGTGTGTGTCAGACACAAGAAAATTAAAATTTAAAATGTAAAATTTAAAATTTAATTTTAAATTGATCGATGCGTGTTTTTAACGACATAAAATCACAGATTACAAACAATAGATTGTCGATGTGTTCTGACGTCATACATTTTCAAAACAAGCTACTTACAAACAGCCAGTTTGTGGTCTGAGCGATACATTGTATAGAAAACCTTGCTTACCAATTATTCTTTCATCTTTGAAGTTTCCACTGCATTCTGATAAATTGTTGAGGTGATCTTTGTTTTCATTGTTGAGATTAATTAAAATATCTGCGAGCAGATCGGAACAAGCTTTCCTGAACTTCAAACTTTGGCTTGAAGAACGAAGAAAATTTCTCGCCATTTACACTGACTGTACTCACTTCCTTGGATGTTACATTTACAATCCACCAAGTTTGTAATCAGATATGTGTGTTTTCTTTTTGAAACTAAGTTGAAAAAATAAAAATAAACCGTGTCTGAAGCTGATATTTTGCGGAAGATGGCGCTATTTCCGCTGGTTTTCGGTAGAACCGGTTTAACGTCTCATGGTAGGAACCAGTTTTTGCAACGGGGACTCATTTGAAAGGTGCACATTCTAGTCTCGTTCGCGAGCATTTGACGGCGCTCGTGGCGCTCAGCGCAGATCTGACAACAAGTGGATGGGCTTCTAGCGGTGTCTCCAACCTAACAGTCCTTTTGAAACTCAGCTGTGCGCAGGTTCGTTGCGGTAATAACCTTTCACCTCCCGAAGTGACCGCAAGCAATGGCTGACAAGGTTCCTAAGGAGTCCAACGCTCGCTTTGCCACCAGAATAGACCCGGAAAAAGAGGGTCTTTCTCATGAACAGATGCATTTCATCCGACAGGTAGAGCTTCAACAATGGAAGAAGAAGACACAGAAGCTACGCGGGCGAAATATTGTGACAGGACTCGCCATTGGAGCAATCGTTATGGGAATCTGTATCCTTGTCTAGCGCACTAGCTTCATCCGCAAGGTGAATTACGTATGTTAGTTAGCTTAGCATGCTAAAGTTACCACAGAGATACTTTTTGTTAGATAACGCAAAACCCAGTTTATTTCATGTTGTCACATGTTACGTTTAAACCTTTACTGTCTGTACGATTCTTCAACTGGGTACTGGAGAATGTTAGCCTAAAGATTTCATGGCTTCTAATCTACTTAATGCTAACATGACACTTAGCTCATCTATGGTTAGCATTGCATTTGTTTCTGCGTTGATATTACAAGTTATCCACATACAGTTCTATTAATTCTGGACTTATTTAAATGTATTTTTTGATCACTATTATAAATTTATACTATTTAATCACTATTTCTAGAAACTACATTATCTTTCAGGAGTAAATCAGCTGCAGGCTGCATTAGTTTTCGGCCAATTTCTAGTGCAATTCTTACTTGTGTTTGTTTCTTTTGTTCCACTTATAATCATTTGCCTTGACCACTTCCTGCCCTGCTAGACGGCTACACGTTTTACTCAGTCGCCCAAGAGCGGCTCATCGATGAAATAGATGAGGAGGCCAAGCGAGCTAGAATGCTGGGACCAAAGACGGGTGCCAACTGAGACGCATGACCCTCCTGCCTGTTGTTGGACTATTTGTCTTTCATGCACTTAATAATGGACTACTGTGGATGCTGATCCCACTGATTTGTATTCCATCAGTGGTCGCTGGAGTGGCAGCTGTGGACTTTGGTTTGTGCGGGATGAGTGATCTGTGGCTCTGCTGCTCAGTAAACTAAAGTGATCTTTCCTTTGATAACATTTCTATCAGTGAAAAAAGGCGAATCCGTTGACCTTACCATGACCAGATTACAACTAGCCAGAATGGCAGTAGCATTGAAATGACATGCATATGAACCTAATGACATATATTTATGTTGATAAAGTGATATATCTAATATGAATCTTCTGCATGCAATTGTTTTTAACATGTCTGTGGAACAATGTTTGCTGGAGATAAAAACACTGGGTGAAGCAGTAAAGATGTCAAACAACCTGCGGTATTTACAACTCTATTTATTTTTATCCAAATTTAATATATGGAGTCTGATCTTGCTACCAAATCTTTGGAGTAAAAGTATAAAATAAGACATCAAAATGGGGAAAGGCACAGATTCAGCATGGCAGAACAGCAGCAGCTTCAGAAAGCAAATACAAATTATTTTACATTCAACATTTTGAAATGGAACATCTTTGAATATAGAACGAACTTTGGAAAATCTTTAGTTCCACTGTGGGTAAAATTCAGTGTGTTGTGAACATTTCATATAAGGCAACAGCTACACATTCACAGCTTGGACTGATTGCTCTACGTCCCACGACAGGGTACCTACATCAGCCTGTGGGAGGGGAGATCACCTTCACTGCAAGCTGACTGGAAATCATGATCAAGCGTAAAAGTCAGGGAATATTCTCAACCTCCCTGGTGGAAAAGTGACAAGAATTACATCGGTTCTTCTTGGAGTGAAGTTAAACCAGCGAGTATTGCATGATTGAGAACTAAAGTACAAGTGACTAAAGTGCACACGATGCTTGATCCATGGAACAAGCGACAAAATCAGATTTTTGCTCAAGCGAAACTTTAAAGTTTTCATTTAGTCATGACTTGTAAACATGATCTATAAATGCACGCTTCTATGTACACATGTACAATCAACAGGAAACAGTAGTCTAAAGCCTAAGTGGATCCTTCAGAACTAGTCGATAAGAGGAGAAGAGTTCAAATCAGCTAAAGTGTAGCATCAGCGCTAACATCCTAAGAACATTTACTGAAGATCCAGATTCTTTCTGGTCCAGGGAGTCGTTCACCATCAGTCCTAACAGTCCAACCTTTTTCCTTCTGAACCATTAAAATCTCACCATGCACACATCGATGGAGCCCAACTCTCCTTTTTGCATTTTATGCATAATAATTGGAAAAATCATTTGAAACAAAAAAAAAAGTCAGGATTCTGGAAAATGCATGCTGTCTCTTCTAAAACGGTGCATTCACTGTGTGATCAGCAGGTACTGAAAAAAAAAACTACAGCAAGTGATTTGAACTGTATTGCTAATGTGTGAATGTCAGCTGCGCATCAGAGCTTTGCGTTTGTTCCACGTTTCTGTGCTCGGACTGATCTCCCAACATCGAGCAGGAGAACGACCGTCGTCCGTCTTGGTCAAAGTCGTGTTACATGCTACTGCAGCACTTGGTACCGTCGCTTGACTGCGTCTGAGAAAAAGACCTTTGACGTTTTCATTCGGAACTTTCCAATCTGGAAAATGAACTCTGCACGAAAAAACCGATTCTGTGCTCGAGTCGCCAATCTGTCGGAACAGTTTCGGCTCCTCGTGTGAATCCAGGTTCATTGACGACAGTTTCTATGCGTGTTGAGGTAAAAAAAAACAAAAAACAAGACGGCTGAGCGAAGCAACCTGCTGATTGCGATCCACCTCCTGGACGGGTTCGATCGCTGCAGTTGCGCTTCAGATGAGGTAGTCCGGATATACAGCACGATTGGCTGAAGGTTTCTTACTGGGGGAAATGAGAGGAAACAGTTGAGAATAAAGCGTCTTTGTGTCTAACTGAACTGGGATAAGCGTGTTAATGCAGGAACTTGACTCACCATTCTACTAATGTCAGTGGAAAAAGTGACACCTTTGTTTGGTTTATCCTGGGAGCCGCTGCTGCTGCCACCGAGGGAGTTCCTCCGAATGATACCTGGGAGGGGAAAAAAAACACATTTACACACATTTGTCACACATGAACTGATAACAGACGACCACTTTCTGACTTGTGAGGTGGATTCCAGCTCACCCTGGAGCGGCAGGATGTCCAGCCTCTGAAGGCTGTTCCTGCGGGACGGGGGGAAGCCGTTGCCTTTGGAGAGGCGGCGCTGTCGACTGGACAGCATAGCAGCGGGAGAGACGATGCCTGCGGGGGGAACCTTCCCCATCTTCTCGTACAAGTCCTCGATTTCTCTCTTCTGAGCAGCCTGGAGGGCCTGGACCTCGGTCAGGTGTCTTGAGAAGAGACAAAAAAAAAAAAAAATCAGAATCAGGTGAAAAAGTCTCAAAAAGCCTTTAATTTTCTCAAAAACCTACAGCGCGCCTTATAATCCAGTGCGCCTTTAATAAAAGAAAAAGTTTTTTAATAGGCCGCAGTCGTGAAAGCAATCCCTTTAGCGCAGCTCAATCTAGTGGATGCATAACGCAACAGAAGCCACTACAGTAGTTTTTTAATTCTATGCGCCTTATAATGCTATTCTGGTCAAAACAGTTTTAAAATAATCCATTCATTGAAGGTTTGCCTTATAATTAGATGCGCCTCATAATCCGATGCTCCTTATCATCCATTATAAATTTCATATATGAATTTTTTTTCATTCATTGAAGGTGCGCCTTATAGTCCAGTGCGCCTTATAGTGCAGAAAATACTGTATTTAGAACGTTTTTATCTTTGGGATGTTCTCTGCTGCTTCAGAACTAGTAATGTGAAGACAGCAGCTTCATAAAAGTAACTGAAAATAATTTTTCATTTATATTCATGTGAAACATTTTCAGATCTGATCCTGAGTGGAATCTATTTCCTGTCATGTGAGCGTCTCCGTCGGTGTCCTTACTTCTCTCGGAGCTCCTGAAGCTCCTCCACCATGTCTTCGTCGTCGCTGTCCGAGTCGTCGCTGCTCAGATAGGGGGCGCTGCGGCTGTAAGTCATCATCCATAAGTGATGAAGGGCGTTGCTGTACTGCGGGCTTCCCGCCGCCCCGTCCCACATCCTACCCTCCCCCTCGGCGGCCGTCACGGACAACCCGCTGTCCGCAGACGTCCCCATCAGGCTCAAGCTGTGCGCTCTCCTCCGGCTCCTCTTCTTTAGCCGCTGTCGTTCTCCGACAGTCTCCTCCTCCTCTTCCTCCTCTTCCTCATCCTCCTCTCCTCTACTCCGCTGTGGCTCCTGGTTCCCGCTCCATCCCACCTGTACCTCCACTTCCTGGAGGAGCCCCGTCGATCCTCTGTGGGGAAGCAGGTGAGGGGGGGACATGGTGAGGGAGGTGGCCAGGCTGGTCTCGGACTCGGCCTGCTCCTCCGTGCTGCTCTCTGACGCCTCGCTGACGCCGTTTGACGGCTTGGGAGCGGCGGCGGCGGCGTCTCCCGGCACTGGGAGCACAGGGATGTCCATACTGGGTGTGACCTGGAACCTCCCAACAGTCACTGGTGCGAGCTGGACTTCTGTAACACGAGGAGGGAACGTGTTTAGTGTTCTTAAATAGATTCGGAGCAGAATCATCAACATCAATCCCTGTTTTAATTGTTTATGCCTTCAGCGAGAATGTTCCTCTCTGTGGGCAGCGCAGCACTTTCTGATTTTCCACATTCCACATTTCCTCAAAGCCCTTCCTTTGTGAGGATCAATGAAGTCGACGTTAAGTCAGGTCAACAGTTCTTAAATCGCTATTCTCGGATTATGTTGATGTGCGTTTTCCTTCTGATGTGCACGTCTGTCATGAATTTGCATTTGCATGTGCAAATCATTTTAAAGGCATTTGTACATATAAGCGTCTACATAGGGGAGGGAAAGGGTGGATCGGGAGCACCTAAGCCAGAGAGGGATTACATCCATATGTGAGAGAGTATCTGCGTTATGTTACTGGGAGCAAATGGTTTGTCTCACAGGGGTTTACCAGCATAAAATAGTGACGCCAGCAGCCGCACGTCCTCGCACAAGCCGGACCTGCAGTGGCCCGGTTCGCCCACTGAGCGTCCTTACAGCCCAAACACGCAGAACAGAACGTGTGCCAGTTTGTGCCAACTGAGACAGAAGGCCTCTGTTTGCAGGCGGGCTTCTGAGGAAGGTATAAATACTAACAGGTGTGGATACGGGAGGAGAGGCCTGTAATGAGTGCCGACGCTCTCTGATTGGTCCAGGCGGTGGGTAGTGCTGCGATCACACCTACATTTTGTGTTTGTTTCAAATGGAACATTATATCCAAGCCACGGCGGTTACGCAACGGCTCCAAGAGGCACCGCTAATGGATGATAATGTCGCCAAGGAAACGGAGGAGAGAGAGAGAGAGACGACTGAAAAAAAGGTAAATCCGGTGTAAAAAGACACCAGGTCTGTATTTTGTTTTATTTGTTTATTTTACATCATAGCATAAGCAGAGGTGGGGGTAGATGGAGGTAGGTAGGTAAGGGAGGGGGGTGTATGTGCAAAGCATGTTTGTGCATTTGTTTGTGGTGCAAACATGAACGTCATCCCGTATGTAATTTTCCAGCTCTCCTGACTAATAACACAGAACGGCATGAGGTGTTTACGATCCAGAGACGCAGGAGAAACACTTCGCCCCCCCCCCCACCACCCACCCCCCCTGTTTTAAGATGTGAGAGCATGCACTGAGAGTTTCTTACCAGTGACGGTGGAAGGAGGTTGCGGTTTGGGGCAGCGGGCGTTCATCTCGGGTACGGGGGGGTACAAAGGAGGGCTGAGGGACGATAACTGCATGGGAAACACAAACGGCGTCAGAGTCAGGAGTCACGGCCGGATCGGTTCCACGTTGAGTACACGACGTTCTATCGGGTGTCACACGTTTTAGATGATTCAAATAGTGTCTAAACATCATCATAAATCTACATTTTTGCCAAAATGTCTTAAATGATGAATAAATTCTTCAAAATTTGTGGATTTTTTTGGGGGTTTCTTCTCCTTTAGATGCTGCGGGGAACACATTTTCGGGGACTCACAGTGCTTTCTGTGCTTTCTGGAAGTGACGGGGAAAGATCTGAGGAAGAGTTGGGACTGGAGACTTCTGATCTGACATCAGCCTCCGTCGCATCTTGGGGTTGGTAACCATGGAGACCGTCGTCCTCCTGGGTCAGGATGGAGGGGCTGGAGAGTCCTCCCGGCTGCGAAGGCTCCTGAGGAACCAGCGGAGGCGTGGATGGCACGGAGGGGGGAGAGACGGGATGCGACCAGTGGGGGTGACTGCTGGGGGGGAAGCCGTCCATCTGATGGATGCTTTCAGGGCTGGGGTAGAGGTTCTGTGCCGGGGGGTAAGGGACCTCTGCTGGTGAGGATGGGTAATGCTGCGGGTAGTAACCGGATTGTGGGGCCATGTGAGCGGGCAGCTGGGGGTGAAAGCCTGGGAAGGAGGGCATTCCTTGGGTGGGGGGGATAAAAGACTGAGCCATGCTCATGGCCATGGAGATGACGTTAGCGAGAGAAAAGAGGGGCTGCGTGTGGGGGGGCCACACGCCGGGATGCGGAGTGGCGGGCGGAGACATGGCGATGCTCTCGTTGCTGCCAGGGCTCGGGGTTTCATTCAGGGGTCTCGGGGAGCCGGGGGCTGGGGAGGGAATGGAAGGAAAAGTGGGGTTGCTCGCAACACGGGTGAGGGGAGGGTGGTGGGCCGGTTTGGGGGAACCCGGGGAGCCCGGATACGGGAAGGGGAAGTGACTGTGGCCCATGTAGGGTAAGTGATAGCTGTGGTGGGGCAGGAGGGAGGCAGGATGGTGGGGGTAGTGCTGATAATGGAGGGGCGACCCTAGAAGACAAAGAATAAAAGAGTTTTTTGTCTTGTAAATAAATAAATGTGAATAAATAAAAGAATAAATAAATGTTTTGTGAACAAACTCAAAGAAAAATCACAGAGAAAAAGTAAAAACGTGCAAATTTGGCGCAATTTTGTCCTCAGGATTCAGAGAAAAGAGTGAGATCACTCGTTCGTTTCTCAAATTCTTCCCTTCAGCTCCCTGCCAGGACGCACGGCATGCGGATCGAAAAAATATTTCCTGCACATTTGGACTCATGGTTTTTCCATTATGTGTGTGTGTGTGTGTGTGTGTTTGGGGGTGGGGGGTGGGGACGTTTATTTGAAGAGGAATCTGACGATAATTGCATCCTGCGGGCTCACGCGGCCACTCGGAGGGGGATTCGCCATCTATGGAACGAGCGAAACCCTCGTGTCCGACAAATTTTTGGATGAGCTTAAATGGAACACACGTGTATGAACACACACACACACACACACACACACACACACACACACACACACACACACACACACACACACACACACACACACACACACACACACACACACACACACACACACACACACACTGATTGTAGAGATTAAAGTACAGTAATCAGGATTTCCACACTACTCCTTGGGGGAAATAATTTAGAATCCCGATGGATGAATCCACAGATTTGACATTTACCTCAACAATGGCGCTACAGTTATGAAGCCAATGATACAAACCAGTCTCTACTTTTTTTTTTTTCTTTTCCATGCAGGCATTGGTTAGGAAAAAGCTCTACGACGATGGCAGGTGGCCAAGAAAGCGTTACGAAAGCGGCCGTGCGGCGGCGGACCTCCGATGGAGAGAGGACACGGGACAAGAGGATGTTCAGATGGCTGAGGCGCAAAGAGGGGAAACAGGGGGGGGAGGATATATATTCTTTAAGAGACTTCAAATGCCCCCCCCCCCCCACCCCCTTCCTGTGGGGATGGAGGCTCAGAATGGAGTAGGAGGAGGTCTTTCTCAGAAATCCTGCAGGAGTTTGTGCTGGCAAGCAGATGTTGCCGACTATCGCAGAACTTTAGAAAAAGCCGGAGCTCCACAGCGAGAGCATTCACAGCTCCCTAAAAAAAAAAAAAAAAGCAAGAAAAAGCTCCCTTCAGGTGAGGTAATTACCCAAGAGGCCCTGCTGCAAGGCAGACACAGACGGAGGCTTTGAGGTGTGGGGATGGTGGATGGCGCCGTGTGGATGTCTGAACAATACCGAGAACGTTCTCTGAGGAGGGGCGGGAGGGTTTATGAGGTAGCTGAGTTTCACTTTGATTTATTTTTTGCCAAATGACTAACAATTTTTCACTGTGCTGAAACACTGAACAATACTCGGCCTCTTGGCGATGGGATGGGGGTGTGGGGGGGTGGGGGGGCGAGCGAGGAGGGATGGCTGTTTTACCTGGGGCGTTGTGGAAAGACTGCGAGCGTATGAGAGGTCGCCCGGGTGAAGTAATGTCTGCACCGAAGAGGTCTCCGTTAGGGCCACACACCCCAACCCCCGTGTTAACCACACTGAAGTCTGAGACAAGACACACACACACACACACACACACACACACATGCATGCAATGAGTGAATGGCCGTGCACACACACACACACACACACACACAGACACAGACACACACACGTAAAGATCATGCAATTAAAAAACACACAAATGCAAATTAATACGACACATCTACGAACATTCACAGGTGAATTTCAGACTCGCAGCGGTGAAATGATTACGAAGGGTTATAAGGATCAGTCATAAGACATTAATCTGCTTAATTCATATCATGTTTGAATACCTCGAGCATCAAATTATCTAAATTCATCTTATGACCCAGGCCAGACTTACCGGGGAGAGACGAGGAGGAGTTGTTGCGAGGAATTGTGTGACTGTGTAGATTGGGCTGGAAAATAAAAACAAAAACACACACACACACACACACACACACAAACACACACACACACGGGACAAAAAGTCAATCTCAACTGATGCTAATTACGTGTGAAAAATTTTACCCATGCAAATGACTTTCTGATCACAATCAGAGCGGAACTACTTCGATCACAGGCGGTGTATCCGGACCTAGAGGCCCAGATCAACGTGTGTTAAAGTGTGTGTTTTGTGAGGCGTCTTTAAAACATCAATATGCACCGAGAAATGGGCTCCATTAATATTCTTTCTACTGTATCACTGCGCTTGAGGCTGCAGACTGCAGGCGACTGTTCCCGTCCTGTCACTGGTTGCTCCAGGAAGCTGCGTACCCAGGGACTGGAGCTCCATTTATACTCAGTGTCTCTTCCCAAAACTCCCAGAATAGCAGCCTACCTCACAGTTACAACAATTACAAAAGAGATAAACACATGTGTCTCTGGGCTTGTGGGGGATTTTCTTCCTAGCTTAACTAGTTCGATCTGTTTTTTGGGGTTTTTTTTTGTTGGCCGGACGGCGCTGCTGAGGGGAGCGTCCCGGTTTTCTTGGAGGATTTGGTTGATGCGGCGTATTTAAAACCTCTGGAGGGGAGCCAGGGTAGATTTATCCACACCGGTTCTGGGTAATTAAGAAACGTGGTGAACAAGGTAATAAAGGTTGAAACCACTTATTATTCCTTTTCTCCATCATTAACAAATATGTTTGATCTTTTTTTTTTTTTTAACTAGGGTGCACAAGAACATTTTGTTCTGCTTGTGTTCTGCGAGTGGAACATATCCTGGCTGAACAGTTTGCTTCTTTTCCCATTAGTGGACAAACTGTACCTGATTAGGCATCGAGCCATATCTTGAACATGGTAGAACTGCTTATAATAACTTCTTCTTTTTTTTTTCCCCTCCCGGATGCCTCCATTTAACAGTTTTTAACAGATTCCCCAGAATCAGAACGGTTTAATAAATTCTAACGGTAATTATTTCACCCATTCACTCAGGCAGACAAGCTGGAAGGGTCATTACGGTGCTCGTGCTAGAGAGGACTTCTGGATTGTGTGAATAAAAAGATGTGTGTGTGGGGGGGGGGGGGGGGCGGCAAAAATTGAAATTTTCTGCAAATCAGTGTTTTCTGTCATGACGGCGTTAGAATTAAGAACACTTAAAGGGGTCGTATCCGGGGAGGCCAAAGCTCTTTTTATTTGCACCAGATTGATGGATCTGCCTTAGATAATTCATGATCGACACGCTCACATTTACCGTTCCTGCTTTTATTATACTGGATGACAGGAAATAAGCGAGCGCTGCCGCTGCTGCTGCTGCTGCTGACCTGTGAGGAAGACAATGAGTTCACGCCGCTGTGGAAAGCGGGTTGTGGAAGCCGGTGCCCGACGGAGAGGAGCGTCTGCTCTTTGGCCATGAGAGACTCGGCCCGTTTGATGATGTCGCCCATCCGATAGATGAAGCCCTCCTTCTCCGACGGCAGGATGAACTCGTTGTGCACCTAGAAGACGAAACAAGGATAAAAAACTTTAAAAAAAACTTAAATGCTCTATTAAACGTGTCAAGAAAAGTCTATCTACTGATGCTTTTTGTGTTAGAGGAGCTGTTAGAGGAGAGTTTTGCATATTCATCCAGTTTCAATTGTGGGCGAGGGTGTGGTGACCGTGTCCTGTCAGCGTGGGCATAATTCAGCTCATTTTAAAGCCCTGCTCCTGGAGCCACGGGGGCTGTTGTGATGCCAGGAGCCCCCGCCGAGCAGAGACTCAGTAAACAAAAGTCCACTGTGTTTTTAAGAGTCATGAAAACAGAGTGTTCAGTGAACAAAAAAAACAAAAAAAAAGTCTTCCTGCACACGCCGCTCCATCACAGGCTCCTGTTGAGCGACGCCTCCTCCGAACTAATGAAGCTTAACGACAATAACAGGATGGAGCTGCTGGTGTGCGTCACCACCAGCCCAGAGGTCGATATATAAAACAGCTGTTAACCCAAAGCAGGAGGGGAGAGGTCGCATCATTTCACTTAAAGGCCACCAAAAAATCTCCTGATGCATCTGCTGTCTTTTTTTTTCTTTTTTTTTACAATTAAATTTTGAACTGTTGCCATGTTTGAAAATCAGATATGGTCAAAATAAGAATGTGTTAGAAAGATTATTGGCAATTTTAATGTGGAAGCAAGTGAAGTATAGTCAAAGCCTGATATTTTTGAAGGTATAAACCTAAAAAAAAAAAATCTGGTTTTCAGTGAAGGGGAATTAAAATCTGAAGGAAACTGCTGCACAGAAAAGAAACCGATTCTCAGAATCAGAAAAAGCTGAACTTACCCCCCCCCCCCTCCAAAAAAATCTATTATCATTAAAACTGAAGTCGAAAACAAATCAAATTGTTCTTCTTGCTCCCTTGGCGACGTCTCACCATGACGGCGGCGATGTCTTCGGGGTTGTCCCCGTCCAGGTCGAACTTGAAGGTCACCATCTTGTCGTTGTGCGTCTGCAGCTGACACTCCACCACGCGGTCCACTTTATCGGAGAGCTGCGGGAGAAGGAGAGGATTGATGCTCACGACAGGTGTGTGTGTGTGTGTGTGTGTGTGTGAGAGCCGGATGGAACATGCAAAGCGCTCGTGCATTGAGTTCACAGATACAGATTGAAGCAGCGTCCTGATTGGAGGAGAAATGAGTGTTAACGTTACATAATCCGGACGCAGCCACGCCGTTTAATCTACTAATGAAATCATCGCCTCTGACTGCTTGATTTGTTTACGACACGCCGAAGGGGAATTTGCAGTGATTAATGGACGCGAAAGTCTCGTGTGTGTCTACTGTACCCCCGTGATGCGCAGCCTGGACCGCGCCCTCCTCCGGAAAAGCTTCCCGGCGGTTCGCCTGGCGGCCGTTTTCCCGCTCTTCTCCGTCAGGCCCTCGTAGCCGTCGCTCAGGCCCGAGGTCACGTCGGAGGCGTAGCTGCAAAGAAATGAAACGCGATTAGAAAATAAAAGGATTCATCGCGGAGTAAATCGAATCAAGCAACGGGGTCTAACAAGGCCGGTCGATAAGAACCCGCTGATCCTCCAGGGAGAAGGGGGTGGGGGTGGGGTGGGGGACAGGTCCATGTGAACTGTTGCATTCACACAATGAACGAGTCTTAGATTTCAGAGAACTCCAGGACACCCAGCCAGCTTTTATTTAAAAAAAAAAAAAAAAGCTTTGGTTCGGTTAATTGCGTCTCGCGGGGGATTGTCGGATCTTTGCGGTCACAGATTCGCCTCGAGGTAAAGGCTGCAAACATTTACAAACCTCCTGGTTGGAAGCCTCTATTTAAAAAAACAAAAAAAAACAAAAACCCTCCACGGTTACTGGAAGCTAAAGCAAAACCTGCTTTCACCTTTTAAAATGAGGACAATTTGACTTGGTGATGTAATACGCGAAAGAATATCACTGTTTATAATATATTTTGAGTTTTTAACTAAGAATCAGATAAAATGAGCCGATATTTAGCTTCAAAAATGCATTTTTTTCCCATCGATTTTCAAGCCTCTAACCTAAATATAGAAGGAACTGAATCCATTGTCCCTCAGATGTTTTTAAAAATTAAAAAAAAAACACACACACACCAGGAGGAAGTAGAGGAGAACATTACCTGTCCACTGGGGAGCTGAGGCCACTCGGGGATCCTGAGTTGCCATGTTCTGTGTTGTTGGATACAGCAATGCTCTATGAATAGAAGTGAGGAATGTGGTGAGGAACACGTGGATGATGTTCCTTTGCTTTATTTGTCTTCTGAAGTCTAGAATGTGGGACAGCAGGCAGGAGTTTCCCCCACAGAGAATTTATTGTGGCTTATTTTTAATCTCTTGGTTTGTACTTTTGACTTCTGTCATCGTAGCTGAAGCTTTGGTTTCGATTAGAACCTCTAAAAAAAACAAAAAACTATTGGATGTTCTTTTTTTTTCTTTTTTTTTTAACGCTCTGGACACCCTCACCTCTACCGTTGAGGATACTCACCGAGGGGAAGCGGAGGGCTGGGACGGGGCAACCATTGGCGGTCGGCGCGTTGTCGGCGTGCGTGCGCGGCGGCGTCACGGGGGAGCTGAAGCTGCCCGCCTCCAGCGGATCCTGAAGCCCAGAGGAGCTCAGATAGCCGTCTGTCTCGCAGTCAGCTGTTTCAACAAAAAAGGATGTAAGCGATTAGCATGTGACCGACTTCCTGACTGGTACAAACTGCGCCGCTCTCGTATGGATGGAAAACATTTCATGACCTCCCCCAAAAACCCCCCGATCAGGGACGCGACCCCACGACCCAAACTGTGGATTTGGACATCTCTGAGGACGGAAAGTACATCCTGACATTATTTAAACAGCAAATCCATCAGTAGGATTGATTTATTTTAAATATAAAATAAATGACTACATTATTCAGCACGCTGGGGCTGAACGATGTGATGATCCACAGGTTCACATTTCACTGACGGGTCTCCACTGAGCTGCACTTCCTGTTCGGAACAACCGTACCGTGAGAAAATGTTTGTCTCCCGGGGGGTTTTATTGCGAGCGCCGAGCCCTGAATGTCCCACAAATCAAACTGTCACAAGTTGAACTTTGACAGATCCGACAGATACGCTCCGACTGAAACATTATGCAAGCGTCATATGTTTCAGAAACACCATCAACTCGCTAAAAACAGACAACCATCAGGCCAAACAGTCGTGTTTCTTCGCCTCATCAGTGCAGATAATAGAAGTTCTTGTCGTTCCTGCAAACGATTCAGATTAAAGCCGCGTTGTCTGATCGTATCTCGGTGATAAACTCTATCTTATATCTGCACATCCTAGTTTTACAGCTCATGACAACATTAGACAAACACTCTGCACAATTTGTCATATCAGGAACTCACAGTTAGCAGAAGACAGGCTGTTGCGACGCATGTGGAAGTGCTGATCCGCCTCCGGCTCCTCCGGTTCCGCCGGGTAGTTGGAGCTGACGCCGGAGTCTGCAGAGCTGGTGATGGGGGACAGGTTGGGTACCGGAGGCCTCAGGGACGGGGTCGCGAACTCCGCGGCGTCCCCGCCTTTGCCGAAAGCAGGCTGGGGTTCCGTTTCTTCTTCTATGGCTTCTTGCTTCTTCTTCCGTTCCTCCGCCTGCCGCTTCAGCTTCTCCCTCTGGCGCTTGATGGCCTTCACCCTGTCCCTGATGGCCTTGGCCACGATCTTGAAGTCCGCCTCGCACACGAACCCCAGCACGACCTGCGTGAACAACAAGCAGCGACGGTCAGGGCACAACACGAACGTATGCACGGCAGTCACGGTCCACGAGGAAGCTGCAGAGGTCCCGCAGGATCCGTGTCGTAAAAAAGATCCGGGTTGTCTGTTCGTACTTTTGCACAAACAGATCCGAGCCGAGTGGGACACCCAGTCCGAACCCCGCCTGTCGACACGTTGTCAGCTCACACCTGATCCGACGCCGGACAAGACGTCCCCCCGGGCAAGATCCTAAATTTGATCTTGATGAAAACTACCGCTGAGAGGTAAACAAGGAAAGAACGGAACGGAGTGCTTTTTCATTAAAAGTGACCTCTGCAGAGGTTTCTGGAAGACATAATGACCCGTTTCGTAACCATCGAGAAGGGCCATTATGTTATTTAAGATGAGACCTCGGCCGCTTCCTGACACACGCTCTCACATTTCCAAACCACGGATGATTAAATGCTGGGTAGTGCCCTTGACACGCTCCGCAAGGCGCTCTCGATATCGGCGCTGGTGCGTGTTCGGGACTTTCTGTCATCATAACAGAACCGTTTAGAAAAAAAACGCTTAATGATGCCAGGGCGTATTAGTGAGGCTGCTTTCACCGCCAGGGGGTCAAGGGTCATTCCCCTACCATCTCTTGAGACACCTCCTCCGGGACGTCTTTGTAGAGCTCGAAGAGGAACTCGATGGCGTTGTTGTCCTTGTATTTCCCGTGGAGTTTCTTGGTGTCGTCCATACGCAGCCACAGCTTCAGGCCCGACTTCACCGTGTCGTCCTCCTCCGCCAGCTCCACGTGGACGCCGTTGTTCTCCTGGAAGAACGGGTGATCCAGGAGGTCCTGAATGGTGTATCTGCAGGTGAAACAGGCAAAAAGATTGTAGATGATTTATGTCGTGTTATTTAAGCCCTGCAAAAGTTAGTACAAACATAAAAGGTCAAAATAATGGCTGGAGATCCATAAAGGAAGCTTTGCTTTTTGGATGTTTTTTAATTTTAGATAAAGACTGTCTTCCACTTGTGCAAAGTTATATCGATAAAGATATATTTTACCACATTTGTCAGCTTTATGGGTTTTTAGCTGAATTCAAAACAGAATTTACAGAGAATAAGATTTTCTTATCGTCTAGTTTGAACAACAGTGATTTAAAGGACTGTTTTATCCCACTTGAGCCATAATTGATCCTTTTTCTCTCCTCACATGACATTTTAGTTCCTTGATTTAATGCTGATAAAGTAGTTCTGTAAGGAATCATGTCAATGGAATCTGATTCAATTTCATTTGACATGTTTGTGCTGGAAAAATAAAATCACATCTATGCAAGATGGGAGCTAGGAACTGGACTATTTATTGCTTTTGCTGGTTTACGAAATAAAATGGGAATTTGTGCAATTGAAATCTATAATTTTAAGCTTGTTATATCATTATAATTGGATCTTGTACCTTTCATCATTGTCCATGCGAATGCAGCCCTCGATGATCTCCTTCAGCTCTGGGACTTTGACTTTGTAGAAACTGTCAGGTTTAATTCCCTGTGAGCGAAATCAGAGGCGTTTAATTTATCTCTGAGACTTCATAAAGTGTAAACAGTTGGAAAAGTGCTCAACAGCTTTGAGCTCTTCTTTTCTTTCATCACGCAACTTTGGTGCGAGAGGATCGGATCGAGGCGGGAGAAGAAACTCCCACCGGCCGACGCAATCCTGAATTCATGTCATGAGAACCCCAGAGGAGAAAAACACAGAGAGCTTGAGAAAAAAATCTAAAAAAAAAAAAAAAAGTCAAGATGCAAAACCTTCACGGGATCTCTAATCCTGCCAGCTGGAGCTCCTGGAGTTTATCTCAAAACACAAAATAGTCATGCAAGACTACACACTTACACGAAATAAGGGAGTGTATCAACAGAATGAACATTGATTACTGGTGAGCTCCCAGTCTTGTAAAAACACTGATGCGAACGCGAGGTCAGAACGATGTCTGGCCTGCAGATACACGAACTACAAGTCTGTTTGTTTGGTTTTTTTTAAATCCTGATCAGCAATTCTGTTCCTGTTTAAGGTGAAAAAAAAACTGTGAGAAAACAGGAAGAAAAGGTGTTTTTTTTTGTTTTTGTCATTTGTTGCTAGTTTGAAGAATGAATTGAGATTCAAATGATAATTTTAGCCCAGGAAACATCCGGCATGATCAATAAAATGTTATCTTGTTATGTAAAATGCCATTCAGAACAAAGAGACTTCCTTGTTTTTCAGCTGTTTCAGTAACTCACTTTTTCTAAACTGTAAATCTAATTTGAAACACTGCGCCTTTTCTGCAGAGTTAAGCAGTCCAGATTAGAATTGAGCAAAATATGCATCACATTTCAACGTGATAACAATTCTGCAGAAATGCACCAAACCTGCTTATATGTCAAGTACACAAAGTTTTATGAAGCTTTTACAAGTTTTATCTTTTTAAAATGTCAATATTTCCTGATTTTCTTACCCTTATGTAACAATAAAGACACGTTTTGACCTGTTGTTGAGGAAAAGAAACAAACACAAAATTTAAAGATGTGTTTTAACTTAAAAGCAAACAATTAATCCAAGAATGAGGGAAAAATATTCATTGCTTGGAGGCCTATAGTTGCATGGGAACAAATCTCTGCAGCCAACTTCCAAAAGATTCTAAAAAGAGTGGCAACCATTAAGACCACTGGTTAATTTCTAAAGTTTTGGATTAAGATGTGCAATATATGTGTGTAATGTTTGGTTCTTCACATTTTTCTGACAATTTAATGTGCATGCAGAAGGTATTTATTACCCTTACAATCCATTAGTTTGATGTTAAATTGAAGGAGTTGTGACCACCCATGTGGAGAACACTCCTAAGTACTCTCCTGTGTCTGTCTGTGTCCAGCTTTTCACGCGTCAAACAGTATTTCTAGTTCTCTGTTTCTTCGTTAGTTAGTCGGTCATAAAAATCAAATGTTTTAATAATGTGGAAACTGTTATTGCCAAACCAATAAAGCGATAACGGCGTCTAAGCAATGCGCAAACTTACAGTAAAAACGTAACTCAAGAGAGTGGCAGCGAACATGATTTTAATGAAATCTCGCTCCGTAGGTAAAGCGTGTCCGACTGCACGTGGAACTTTAACACGCCGTCTTGTTTGTGAAGGATCCAGGCTTCTCTCTGACTTGTTGGCATTGTCGCTTTCTCAAATTTCCAACCTCCGTCAGACACTGTTCGCCTTGTGTACACGCCACACGTGGGAAAGAAACAGCTCTCTTTGTGGAGTTTGGAGTGAGACACTTTTTCCAAAACACATAATTCTACCATCACCTGCTTTCGTCAGACGCCGCACGCGGCACCCGGGGGGGGAAAAGAAAAAAATAATAATCTTGAAACATGGCAGCCGAAAACCTCTGTCGCATTTCTAACAAGAATCCAGTAAACGCAACATTCATGACCGGTTCGACGAGATCTTTGAACTGGTAAACACGACTGCAATCAGCGGTGCAGTGGTTGTGGGCTGCAGACGTTTCTACGCCGCGAGATTGTCATGGACAAAACTCAGCCTGTAATTGGTAAAAACTTTTCTCCCATGTGGGCCCGTTTGTTTCCAAGGATTCCGGATCCCTACAAATACACAACATCCTCCTCTCTTAGGTCTAATTCCAGTGCGAACACATGTAAACAATTACTAAAACGCTCTCAGTGGGGCTTTAGCGAACAATCCTGAACATATCCGTTAACCCTAACCCAGGCACTGCTTCTTTACACATTTGTAGTTTCAACCATTGGAAAATGAGCTTTCTAGAAACTCCTGATCCCTTTATCTGAATCCTTGCCCGTGCCCCAGCAACAACATCCGAGTTTCACTGTAATCCTTAAAGTAGTTTAGCTCCATCTTCTAATGTTAAAAAAAAAAAACTCCACGCCTTCTTCCTTGTTAAAAGTCTAACACTTCGACAGAGTTTCATCAAAATCTATCCTGCAGAAACTGCCGATCTCGGATCGATCCGCCTGCTTGAGGTCCATCGAGCCGACCGACGCTGCAGAAAATACAGAGAAACAAAGGATTCCTCCAGTCTTTACTCACGCTGGTGACTTTGCGGTAGATCTGAGCGGCGTTTTGGCACTCGGAGTACGGGTACTCGGAGGTGGCCATTTCCAGGATGCACATTCCAAAAGCGTAGACGTCCACCGCCTCGTCGTACTTCTCCTCGTACATCTCTGGGGCCATGAACTCTGGTGTTCCTGTCGGGATTCAGACGCAGGTCGAGGTCATCAAATGTTGCTTTGCCTCCACTAGATCGCATTTTTAAAGCATTTAACCCCTCATGTGCCGATAGTAACATTACATTTAGTTGGTTTCTCTAGAGAAATGTTCTTATTCTAAAGAAGGAAAAAACCTTTGGGTAAAAATAGAATCAATTACAACAAAAATACATCAAAAAAAGTTTAGAAAAGATATTTCTATGAACCAGCATAAGAAGAAAATGAGTGCTAAACGGAAAGTTGAAGCTTTTTATCCCTGGACATTTGACCTTTAAAAGGATTCACCAAAGTGTTTTACGAGTGAATAACACCAACTCAACCCTCGCCCATTGTTAATGTTTATGCTTTTATCTCATTCAATCAAATGGTCAATCAGTAAGAGAACAAAAATATTCTCTACGTAATTGTGCATAAAATATCAACTCTATAAGAATGGATTCAACCTGCACGATTAATTGAGAGAGAGAAGAACAACTTTCCTCTGATCTTTTGTTTCAAATTACTTTTAGATCTTTTTAAACTTACATTTGAGACGATATTAGCTGGAGATTTTATTTGATTTTTTTGTTGCACCAACTTTATACTCACCAATGACACTTTTAGCAAAAGAGGCACTTTTGAGCGTCGCCAGCCCCAGATCGCCGATCTTAACGGAGCCGGTGGGGCCGGTGATGAAGATGTTGTCACACTTGAGGTCCCGGTGGATGATGGGAGGAGTCCGCGTGTGCAGGAAGTGAAGTCCTTTGAGGATCTGACGACTCCAGCGCTGTAGCAGCTTCAGTTTCATCTCCTTGAACCTCTTCAAGTACCTAAAACAAAAGGAGGACAAGACTAAACACCCTTTTTCTAAACATATTAAAATGGTGGAAGAAGAGAAAGTGTCACGAAGCGATTCGTCTTTCATTCTGACGGCCTCAGGGGGGAAGTTTTAACTCAAGCAATATTTCCTGAAATTTCTCTCAGGACATTCTGTCCAAAGTGGAGCTGTTCTGTCTTCCCTTCTATCTTTTTCATCATGGAATTAAAAGCAGAAGTGAGCCGTCGCAAGTGACGCAAACCTGATGTCAATAGAAAGAGTTAAAAAAAAAAAACTCACGTTTTGAGCGTGCCTGAGGTCATGAGCTCCGTCACCAGGATGATGCACTTGTGACCCTTCACCGTCGACTTCCAGGAGTCATGGAATCGGACGATGTTGGGGTGCTGCAGGCCCTTCAGCATCTCCACTTCCTCGCTGAAGCGCTGTCGCTCCGCTTTGGTCAGTTTTCGGGTCTGAGGAGAAAATCCAAAGGAGCTCATACTGGTTCTGATCACGTTGACTGTCAACAACCATGGTGTCGTGTCATCGCATCACGGGTAAGAAAATCAAAGAAGCACCAGTCTTTTAATTTCATTTTTGCACATTGCCCATCATCACATCGTTTTTCATCATGTGCTTTCGTTTTCACGGATCGTCCAGTCAGTTTTTTGTTTTTTTTAGCAGAAAACTGGAAATAAAACTCCAAAAAAGACCATATTCAGGTTTCCAGGTTAAAAAAGACTACAAAAAAAAAAAAAAGGATCTCTAAAAGTTACGTCAGCAGACATTACCGGGGTGAAATGCTGAGATGTAAATCTGGCGGTAAATGTTTGTTTTTGAAAAAGAAATGTAAGTGTTTGCTGCTTTAAAAAAATAATAAAAATGCTAAAACTACATTTGCAGATGAAGGTTATGTGATCTCAGTGAAAAGCTCCAAAACCCCGTGACTAAAGGGACCTGGGGGTGTGTTTGTTTTGTCAATCAAACGCAAAATGAGCTCGAACTGACAGCCGAGTCTCAGAGATCTGCTCCGGTTGCGTAAGTCGGTAGCGATAAATACAACATGCAAAATCCAGGGGAACCGATTTGATGAATCTATGTTGCTTTAACTAATGAGCTGGGGGGACTGGAAACCACCAGGTTCATCCATCAGGGTGACCCTCTGATTACATAATCACATTTACTTTCCAATAAAAGGGAGCTCTGACTTTACAAACGCCAAGGTGGAGGTTTTTTCTGAGGGCCGTGCAAACTTGAACCAAACACTTGCAATCACAAAGACATTTTTTGTGTTTCCTCTCGGATGAATGGCCCAATTTAGCCGCTGAAACTGTGGTTGGGTGCCTAGTGGAAAAAAAACCTTCAGGAGCATGAATCCTGCATTCAGACAGATTTCTGGGAAAAATGCTCTACATATGTTTATGCTTACAATCAGCTCGACCGCCACGGGGGGGGGGGGGGGGGGGTGTGCACTTTCCTTTTAGTGGAGTCGAACGCTAACGCTGAGGCGGCTCTACCTGCGTCAGTCTCCTGTCCGACTATGGAGGTACACCGACAACGCAAACATGAGGCCCCCAGGTCCAGGGACAAGACACAGAGGTCACATCTGACAAAACTGGTCACCAGTCATGCATGGAGATCGGTTTGCGATGTGGACACAGAAACATCTTATCCCTGGTGTGTGAGACCTCTGTCAGAAATATTATGTGGAGTAAAGGGGGGGCGGTGAGGGTGTAATGACTTAATCTGAATAGATCATACACATGGAGGTATTGTTCCTGGTTGTACACTGGATCACTGTGTCCTGACAAACAGGTGTGTGTGTTTGTGTGTGTGTGTGTGTGTGTGTGTGTGTGTGTGTGTGTGTGTGTGTGTGTGTGTGTGTGTGTGTGTGTGTGTGTGTGTGTCTGTGGGTGTGTGTGTGTGCAGCAGGTTTATGGGTTGATAGATGTTTATGTGTCTAAGTGAGATAACATCAGACCCCTGTGCAGAAGGCTTCGATCTCCCGTGGACAGTTTCCCCGCGTGACACGCTTGAGCGGGGGTCGTGCGGGTCAAAAAACGCACGCAGGCCCCCGACGTTTCGACATTTGTGGCTGGGGCATCTCTGAACGAAACTATAACCCAGAATCTTTTGTAGAAAACGGAAAATACACATTTGAAATCAAGTGGAAAGAGAGCTATTTTTCCACAGGACATATGACTGCAATATATATATATATATATACATATACATACACAAACACACCCCCCCCTCCCCTCATTGAAAAATGAGTCCGAGAAGGAAATATTGCACAACATTAGAAAGCAACATGTGGTAAAAACAAACCGTCTGCCATTTTTCATGGTGTGTGAAGGAGCCTCTGTCGTCTATTCCAGGTGAATATTTTATCCTGAGCTCCCGGGAGAGTTTTGTCGAGGGATTTGGAAGTGGGGTGTGGGGGTGGGGGCATACAGCCGGGGGGGGATGGGAATACTTGGGCTTGTGCTCCATAAGTGGAGTTACATAAGTCGGGTTAGTGGTACAGTATAGAAGTTATTACGACAACCAGGAAGTGAACATCTCATCCAATATTCCACCCAGAGCGGGTGGTGTGAGTCGTTTCATTACGCACCCACTGTCCCGGTTGTGTTACATTAAACAGACACACGAGGATGGAAGAAACATCCAGTCTCCGGGGACAAACTGTGGGTTTTTGTCGGAATGTTGACTCGATACAGAGAGAAAAGTAGGACAAGTGAAAAAAAATGGATCCAGCCAGACGGCTAACAGCCCACAGGCATGTGTGTTAAAGGTTAGAAGCCCAGGCTGCGGTGCAGATACACTTTTAATTCTCAACCCTTCGGGGTTATTTGTAGGTGGTTTTTGGGGGGCGGGGTCAGGGCGAGAGCTAATTATTCCGGGGTTTTTGTGTTGGACCGAGCACTCCGTTCTCACCTGGCGGTGAGCTGACCTGTATGAGGCGTCTTTGTTGATATTGTCTGGATATTGTATACTGTCTGTCTGTATGTTTTGAAGTCAGCAGCGAAAAAACTTTGTTGTGTGGTTTCATTTTGTGTAAAAATAAAGACTGTTACTAATTGTCATCACGGGGTAAATCCTGTTTTTTGCCCGGGACTATCTCCAAGCGTGGAAGGATACAGTCAAAAATAAAGCACCAAAAAAATCACCTTGTGATTAGGACACGGTCTCAGCGATTGATTAATTACAGCATTTATAGACTAACTGATCAGTTTGAACAACAAGGGAATGAAAAATTGACCTTGAAAGTAATTTATGGGTCTTAGAAAAGCAGCAAGACAGTATTGGATGAAGTCAGAACCTTTTTTTTGTGCAGTCGCACAAATGTTCAATCATTCATTTCATGCTTCTTGCATCTACTTTAACCTCTTTTTGAACCCTTTTACAGATCAAAATGGGATCCTTCCTTTATTCTTCCTGTCGTTAACTTGACAGCGCCGTTAACAGGCCATAACTCCTGCTCTCCAGATGCCGACAGCGGGAAGCTCAGCAGATAAAGACCAGAGTTCACAGAGAGCGTTTCGACGACAGGAGTAGGCATGAGAAAACCTGCACGACTTCAGGGGCCGTGGGGGGTGGGGGGGTGGTGGGGGTGGTGACGACCGGCTTTGCCAAGCTCACAGATTGAGGTCAAAGGGAAAAGAAGAAGATAAAAAGGGGTCAGACCCCACGCCTCTCAGGAGAACATACCTTCCATGACTGACACATAGTTTGTACAAACAGGCATGTGGCCTTGTGCAGCGCTGCGTTTAGATGTTTGCCAGCGAGCACTGAGGCGGCTGTGTGCTGCTTCCTGACTGGTTCTGTAAATGGAGCGGCCAGAGGGAGGTGAGCCATTAATCTGCTCAGGATTGAGGACTCAAACCATCCTCTGACTGCTGCTCACACACACACACACATACACACACACACACACACACACAATCTGACCTGACTGGCGGCGCCCTGCTAATTACCTGCAAGCCTCAATGCATGATTACAAAATCGCTTGTATATCTCCTAATAAGTGTTTTCCAACAGATAACCCAAGATAAAAGTTGAAAAAGAAATCACAGGAGCTGAAAATGACAGATAAATATAAAATGTACCGCCTCATATCCTTATAAATGAAGCACTGGGGTGATGAAGAGACGATAAACACTGTTTTCCAGGTTTACGTCGAACATTTAGGTGCAATTTTCCATTATGTTCATGTTCATTTCTTCCAGTGAGAATAAAAAAAAGTGGCAAAATCACCAATCCAGCTGATACTTTCATTTGAAAAATAAAACTAATTCAAATATATAATTAAAAAATAAATAAAAATTCTGCACTAGTGTCTGCGTGAGCTCAAACCTGCTCTTCGTCAGACCCCTTCAACAGGGTTTGGTGAATCCACCATGTACAAACATAAATCAAAACGTCGACCTGAGCTTTATTTCAGTCCAGCTCAAATATTTTTCTGCGAGCACAAGGCTGCCCTCTGAACATACAGTTTGACTGAGCTGAGCAAGTATTGCATCACCATGTTTGAGAGGCTAAAACCAATTTAATCTTGTATCTTTAGTCTGTTTACTTTGGTATTCTTAACATCTCTTAACCTGTCTGCTGGCAGCTTTTAGTGTCTTATTAAAACTCGCTTAGCCTCCTATAAACTCCACTTTGCTTGGAAAGCAGTCCTTTAAACCTTTCTTTTTTATAATCCTATTTTTGTGTTGTGCAATTATAGTTTTTAACTTTTCCTAACCCGTCTAATCTATGACATTTCTTTCTATAAAGACTCAGAATTGTTGTCTTATGTACTTTTTTTTTTACATCGCAGCTCAAAGGTGGCGGAAATAATGTCATATTTGACAATCACCAGTGGGTGCCCATTAAATAACTAAAATGGAAACTACAAGGCCAACACTGTCAATATCAATATGTAAGACATTTAGGGCATTTCCCTGGCTTATCGGTCATTTATAACAACACTCCTTTATGACTTAAATTCAATGGTGTGTACACAAAAGTGTGAACACCACTTTGACGTGTGACACTCTGCAGCCGACCTCTCAAAGTCAAAATCAGCCCGAGACGAGAGGACGTGTTCGCTCCAAATCTGGTGAAATAACCCTGGTGAAATGCTCTGAAGGGCAGCACTCTTACTGTAACGGCATCTGTAGAGAAGAGCGTGAAAGGAACAAACACTTTGTACTCTGAGGCCAACCCGGAAAGATCACAAGACGCAGGGAGGATGCAGCCCGTCCAAGTCTCGTCTCCAAACATAGCTCTGACTATTACAGCAGAGAAGCAACGCAGGGAATGAACGTTGGGTCTAATTCTGGAGTGTAATAATGCGGAAACACATTAAACCAGGTATGAATATAATTATCAGGGTGAAAAATCATTTGAAATCTAGGCAAGAAAGTTTTTGAACCAGTTAAAATCTACACCTATAATGGATTATTGTACATGATCTCCTTCCTATTGTTTCATTTTGTACATCGTGGGCCACATTTAAAAAATAAATAAATAAAAAATAAATAAAAAAATACATCTATCATTCCACTGCGTCTGATTATGAAACATATAATGCTGTCATTTTTCAAGGTCTTCAGGATTACCGCTGATATTTTAATGGCAGCCGTGCAGAGCGAGAGATTTGATCTAATCGGTCGCAGATGTAACCCTTTCCAGTCTGATTAGGAGAGTTACCTCAGCCCTAATTCATCCAAGATGTTCCTTAAAATTAACCACCAGTTTACTGACGGAACCACAGGGCCTCGACGAGCTCAAGGAGATACATACATGACATGATTTAAAGGCATGTCTGTCTTGGGGGGGTGGGGGGCAAGTGTTTGTAGATCTGCTGGCGCCAGATTTATGTGGAAGACCTGGGCTGAACAGTATTTACACATACGTGTTTGTTCAAGCCTGGTTGGGTGTTACACAGGTGGAAAAAATGAGGGTAAGAAACAAAAGGGCTGAGTTTTTGTCAACTTAAAGAAATGTAACTTGTTATTTAAGAAGAATTAAGGAGGAAGTTTAAATATTATGTAGAAGATATATTATCTACACATCCCGTACCCCGACCCGAACAATATGCCAAGCATCTGTTGGGACTGAGATCTGACCGGAGGACGGTTAAGCTTAGATTTTATGGACCAAAGGCTCACCGGGCAGAGGAGCTGCTCTTATCTCTGTGTTTTCAATAACATTTTTTTTTTATTAAACTTTTCATAAAGCTGATAAAAAAAACCCAAAAACCCTTGAAAATCATTTGATATTCCAAATATTGCGATAGCTGCAACATTGTTTGGGTCACTTCATGGCCACGAAGAAAGACATGATTGTAAGGATGTTTTCTTTTGGGGTTTTTTTTTTTTTTAATAGGAAATCAACATCAAAGATATGCTTTTATTATCGCTTTAACCTAAAACGATATCTGAAACTGAACTGAAACAAGTGTCACTTATTCAACGTCCAAACAAGGATGTGCTATCGGTCGCCGCTGGCAACCGGGGACCAAATATGGCTTAGAAAGTGACGGTATGCTCACGGCGCCCGTCACAAAAAGGCCACAATTTGAAAGATTCATGCATGTTCGACCGGCGGCTCGGCCCTGTCCAGTAGACAAATCCACATATTTTTAGTCCATGAATACAACTTTAGAAACCCGCTGAAGAGATGGAGAACTAAGATAGCCCGGGTCAAGTCCAGGAGGGACACAAAAAACTGACTTGTTGACTGAGAAAACACATTACGGTGTTTGTTGATGCGGTATTGCGACGCGCCTCCGAACAGGCAGAGCCATTACTGTACACCAATGGCCAATTCATTCCAGGAGTCACATGGCAGCTTACGCTGCTGACACCTCCGTCCCGTAGGCTCGAACACACACGGTCAAGTCAAGGAATGACCAGAGGTTACCCTGTGGGGCGATCTTTCCCTCTACCAGAGCCCCAGGAGCTATTAAACCTTAGGGGTTTTAAGTTTATTTAGGAAGCAGGAATCAAGGCTCTCCAGAGGCCAAAGTGCAGGGAAATCATGTGTCAGAACGAAAAAACACTGTGGACAGAAAGGATTTCTCTGAAGCACATAACAGATTTTTTTGTTGTTTATTATGAAGCCTAATAAACATGGTAAGATGCTGATTTATGTTGAGCAAAAATCGAAAGAGAAAGGTGGTGAAATCTCTGCACTTGGAATCACTATGATGGTTTTAATAACCGATTAAAGGTTATTTATAATCAAGCTGGTTCCACTTGTTCAATTATGGTTTTACATTCTCTATCCACCATTAATCCCTGAAAACATAACACATCTCAGTTTGAGGTCATTAGTTACATAAAGCAGATGATTTATGTTAAGATGTTAAGGGACATTATAATAAACATCTGCTGCTATTATATGATCGCTTCTGGACAGTTCAGTCATTTTCCTGCTAAAATAAGCAACAGATTAAATTAGTTACTTCATGAATGGGTAGCTGAAAAAAAACCCAAAACCAAAAAAAACAGACCAATGTCAGCCAGTTTTCAGCTCTGGTAAACAATCAACTGTCTGTCAGTTATATTAATTTAAATTATTTCCATTTGATCGTTGCGACTGCCGAATTCTACAAAGCAACCAATCAGAATCTAACATTTAAAGGCACAAGATGAGTCCCATGACATTATTTTTGCATTTTATGTCAAAGGAACACTTGACTATAAATATGAAATAATCAAGAGTTATGTTTCAAACGAAACAATTACTGACACATTCCATGGGAATAGAAGTACATCCAGGCATTACAGCACATACACACAATGTAAAAGGTCAATTTAAACTTACCCTGACACCTGACACAGATCACAACCGAACCTTTTTTTTTTTTAGTACCATCTCACTGAGTGTGTGACACGCAATTAACCTGCTAGATGGCTCTAATTGCTCTATAGAGGCCTGAAGTATGATAAGAATCATCGATATGGTGATTATCTTTGATAAATATTGACAGACGGGGGATCAAGGGCTGAAAGTTGAAGGCAAGTCCCAGCAGAGCTCAGATGCTCCATATTTGTGCCCCTAGTGGAATCACGATCTGGCAGAATGGATGCTGCTTTTATTTTGAAAGGGTCTCGGATGCCTGTTGTCTAGAAAGGAGCTCGCCGTCTGTTAAACCCGGAGCAGAACGAACGACTTGTATAAAATTATGGGTCACCGCAGCAACAAAAAGTGGAAGCTGCAAAGTCTCAAACCACTTGATGAAAGCTTTCAGATGAAGAATTGATTTACAGAAGGATCCAAACAAAAAGCGGTGACTCAGCCTTCCCCAATAACACACTTATGTTTTTTTCCACCTAGCGTTCCTACTTTGCATCTGGCAGAGCCATATTTATTCCATTTGTGAAGCGTTGCCCTTGCAGACGCATTTTCCATTGTAATAACACGAGATATGTGTATTGTGTTACATGCAGAGCAGTTTACGTATTTTCGTAACCCCGCTATGACTTCAGAGAATATTCTAGATGTTTGCCGAGGTCTTAAACACAATAGAAAAACAAACAGAAGGTCAGATTACAGAGTTTGTATATCTGGCAACCCCGGTTGGTTTATCTGAGAAATAACGTCGAACTTTCTGTTAATCAAAACTCTCAAAAACTAACTTCAGATATTCTAAATGTAACTCTCGACCTGATTAGTAAGTAGAAAAACAATAATAATCACACAAAAAGAGGAACGTTTCACTTCAGTTTTCACCCTGATGTCACATGACCTCCTCAAATCTTCAATGGCAGATGTAATAAACTACTTAGCATGTAAAAGTGAATGACATACACATGTTTGTACTAAAGCGAAGGGATGCCGCAAGTGTCTGATTTAGGACCACATGTGAACGAGATATTCACACAGACATTAAAAAAAAAAAAAAAATACACAGATCTAAGTTACCTAAATAAATAAAATTAAAATTTGAATCTCTTAACAACCTCAGACATTTGACCGAGAAGACGCCGTGCTGCCCGAGCTTGTAAATGAAGCGTCCACCCTAAATAAGACGCTAGCATACTATCAACAGCAGCCATTGAGACACTGTTATCTAGTTTCAGTGCTCAGTGCAAACTGTGTGATACAGACAGGCTATATCTTGCAGGGCAATCACCAAATGGGTGCACATTGAGTACAGTACTTGTTTTATAGGTGACACAGATCGGCCTTTCCTTTAGGACGGCGCGGAGCGCTTTAATGCAAACAAACAAACAACGCTCACGTCAAAAGTGACGCCATGCCGTGTGTAAATGTAGGCTATCATTGTGGACCCTCCTTCAGTTTCTCCTCTAAGAACATTGGCAGGCCCTGATAAGCTGGATCTGGCTCGCTCCGCCAGTCCTGAGGAAAAGACGATGTTGATGTTGGCCACAGCGGAACAGATAGGCAGCCTTCAGCTTGTGTTATGTCACTGAACACTGGCTACATTCAGATAAAGGTTACACAGCGAGGCCTGTAAGAAGTACGAGGCCCGGGCCAGCCCTGGACACGGTATGATAGAAATTCGAAGCTCCTGCCAGAGGATTTGTGCTACCTCGTTCAACCTCACGGCCGCACAGACCGGAGCAGGGAGGTGTTAAAGGTTTTACAGCCTTTACCTCTAATCTGCTGCTTTTATACGAGACTTTCTAACCCAAAAAGAAACCACCTTCACCGCATGGGTCCAAATCTGAGTGCAGCAGGGGAGCTGCAGGTCACTCCTCCTCTTCCTCATTCTTTTAGTCCTGAGGTGACCCTGTTTTCTGGAGAGCAAGAGATTAAACATGGACAAAGCTCTACGGAAGAGTCAACTCCAGATTCTGGTTTGGATGAATTGTTAGTTAATCAACCGTAGGAGTCGGTTTCAATTGATTTTCCTGCTTAAGAAGCAATTTAAATGATTAACTGCTCCGGTGTGAGAAGAAATGTTACAAAAATTTCAGAGTCAGTCCTACATTTTCACCATTTAATATGTTCAGAATAGACGAGGTGCCATTTTAGAACCCTTTCATCAAAGCTGAGAATGCAACATCCCGTGACATCATCGCATTTCTGTGCCTCTGGCTTCCTGAAAATGTTGCTTTTTGTTTTATGATAATATCTCATCAGGTTTCTGAGATGTGTACCTTAAAAAAGGTATAAAAGTGAAAATTTGACTTTGACCTACTTTTTCAAGGTCAAGGTTGCGATCTAATTTTCATCCCCTTGCCTCCCTGAATATAACGCCTTTTGTTTTGTCTTTCTATCTTATCCGGTTCCTGAGAACAGTGAAAAAAAAATGTACAAAAGTTGAAATTTGACCTTGACCTAGTTTTCTCAAGGTCAAGGTCATCATCTCATTTTCATCCCCTTTGCTGCCCGAGTAATGCGCTTTTTCTTTCATCTTTCTATCTGCAACGGTAGTGAAGATATTTGGCGGACGGATGGACGAACACACAAATACTAAAATTACAATACATCACCGCTTCACGGGATGTAGTGACAAGAGCTGTGCATCATTTGAAATGAACCAATCAGGGCTGGAATCATCCGTAGCGCCATTATAAGCACATTGGTGAGGATGTTCTTGACATTTGAGGAATAAAAAAAGTGATTTTGTAGAACACTTTTTTTTGGACACAGCCAGGATAGATAAATCACCCTTGTGTGGTTTTTATTATAAGCCAAACTAACTTACCGCTGGCTGAGAAAAGCGATATTCTTAGCCTTATCTTTGATACCCGATGTAACAGACAGTTGAAAAGAGACGTTAAACTTTACTTAAACATCTAAATAGTCGTTGTGTCACAGAAGTGATCACTGATTCTGCAATTCATCAACTTCCTCTGCACCAAAATTATCCTTTTGGGAATAAGACAGCACTGATGAAGAACTCAGATATAAAAAGAACAGTATCAGGAACCTTTTGCATTGCATCAACTTTTTTAAAATGCCCCCCCCCACCCCCCACCCCCGCTCGTATCTATGCATCCACCGGTGTTGATGAGTTGTTGGTGGTGCAGCTTTCTAAAACTAGCCCTCGCTCACAAAGATGCTGCAGGAAGTACAGTTCAAGTATAGAGCACGGTGGAGCTGCTCATTTAGAGCATGTTGTGTATGTGTGTGTGTGTGTGTGTGTGTGTGTGTGTGTGTGTCTGCTTCAGGTTGGAGGAGCTGCCCTTGAACAAAATCTGAAATCAGTCCCCCCCCACCAATAAGGACGTGAGCCTCGGTGCACTGTTTCCTAGCAGCTCAGTGTGACGATGCGTGTCAAGCTTCCTGTGCACGATTACGCACGGCGGCTGATTATCAGCATTTTATATTAGCAATTGTGCATTTGCACAAGCAGCAGTTGGGGTGGCATAAGACAGACGGCTGTAAACTCTTTACGCCCCAGCGTAGATGAATGGAGGTGGGAGGGGACAACACAATGGCTCATCCATTTTTTATCACCTCTGCGTTTCCTTCAAAGCCCAGTTTATGTTGCCTATATGGCACCTGAGTCACCCATGAGTCTGTGTGTGGAGGGGGGGGACGGTTGCTATGGTAGCGACCGCCTGGGAAGTCTCCCTTCCTCTACTCTTACAGCCACATCTGCATGTCTGTGTCTCGAATTTCTCAATGACTCTAATGATTAACCCCGACTCTAATAATCACACTGGAACTCCGGATGTTTCCGATCTGAATCGATGAAAGTTCACGTAAGGATGACGATCCGGAAAGCAGCCTTCATGATCCCAATCAGAATCTGCTTTAATATAATTATAACTAGAAAGTACTCAGCGATCCGTGCGTCAGTTTAGCTAATGATCTGTTTCATCACTGCATCCCAGAGCAGACAGAACATTGATGCCACCAGGAAGACTATCTTTACATAACCAGTTAACGCAAACGACTGGAAGCAGTGCTAGGAGTGGGAATCATGTGCTAATCATCAGTAGTTCATGACTGATCGACAAAAATGTGATGCATTTTTTTGAGATTTTGCAGATTCATGCTCATTCAAATGTCATTAAAACTTTTGGATGGGTGTGAATCTGCGCTGTGACCGAAAATATGTCACATTTAAAATTCAAGCTCCCTTATCCGTGAACCGGATCTGACCTCTGTAGATCCATCTGTTACTTATCATGTTACGACTGTAAGAATGAAAACGATCCATCCAACTCAGAATGAAGTCTCCCTTGTCTCCAGATCCATCCCTACACCTAAAATACACAAAACGTCAAACAAGAAGACGTCTTTAAAGTTTAATTTTGTTCTTCTTTAGCTGTTCCATGTGTTACATTTCAGATGTAGCTTTTATTTTGTATACATCAATGACATTTTTCTCCTGTGGCTGGTGGTGTTGGTGAACGGTGGCGTGAGCCCTGTCGCATCAGAAACCGTCATGAGCCTCGGCCTTGCATGTCAGAACCTAAATTGTATTGTTTATTTTTGTGTGTATATGTGTGTGTATGTGTGTGTGTGTGCCGGCACATACAGTTCCTGCCAGGCCTGTGTTTGCTGCATCACACACTAACAACACCTTTGGATGATTGAGATGAGTGTAAGTGGGTCTCTGGGTGAAGCAAGCAGACGACACGAGGAACCTTCCTCGCCATCTGATGCGGCTGCAGATTTACGGCTCAGAATGACGAGAGCTGAAGGCATTGGCTACCTGACTTGTAATGACGCACCTCCGGCTGCTGCTCTGTCAACATTACAGGGGTGATTGTGTTTAGCCACCAACAGCCAGCTCGGGATCAAGGACGCATGGGGAGGACGGGGTTGGTGCTGATTTTTTTTAGTGAGGAAGTGCGACTGAAACGAGATCTTTTGAAGCTAACTTATCGCAACGGGAACCGTATCAACAATGGCAACCTTTAAGCTTATTAGGAACGTTTAAGGAGCTTTAACCGAGCTAATGTGTCAAGTAGAGCGATGCAAAAGCAATGCTGGTTGCTAATATGACTCCTAACTGCGGTGCCGTGTTTCTAATTTCTAGTTTTGACCTAAAATTCTGTCCAAAAATGCTTGATTGCAGGTAAAAAAACATCTGAAAATAGGTGGCACCGGTGCAGCTAAAGCAACATCTCCTCCCCCCGTCGGAGCCTGGGAGGGCCTCTGGTCCCCCCCCTCCCTCAAACAGACACCTGTTGTGTGAGCTGACAGGTGGTCCCTCCAGGCTTTCCCTGCCCTAACCTGTTGAAGCTTGAGTCTCGAGGGCAGATTCTCCTCTCCGCCCTGACGCAATATCTTTCTGCACTTCCTGAAGCAAGACGGGGGCCCGTGGATTGTTTATTGAGACGGTGCTTCAAGGGAAAACTCCCACAATGCATTTCAGATGAGTGTACTGGTGATGGCTGAGTTTTAAAGGGAACAAAGGCGCAACTTCACACCTGAGAGGGTTGACGCGTCTGCCGGATACTGATACCTCTGACGTCACGCATAACGGCAAATGTAAAGGGAAGGCTTAGAGCTTAATTCTTTAAATCCTTCACTGCACTATCAAGCCACAAGGGCAAGAGAAGAAGCAGCTGTTACCCGGTCTGTTTGGTGCCTGCGAGCCAAACTCTGTGGGGCATAAAAAGAAATGACACCTCTGTATGTTTCAATCTGGACTGGAGAGAGGGACAGTAAGGGAGAGGGAGGGTGGGGGTCTGTCCCTCCTCCAAGTGGGGATTGTAATGGCACCCACAAATGTTGGAGCTGGTCAGAGGTGGATATAAATGGTCTTACAGTTGTTCTTTGTTTGCACGTGAAGTGGTCCGAGAGATTGGCTTGTTAATGAAAACAGAGATTAGAGGGGATCATGGCGGCCAGAGAGGTTCAGTGGAAGCTGACTGCTGACAGGATGACCCGGGTTACCGTGAGCGGGCCTGACACAGGCCGACTCAAGGTCGACGAGGAATAATATTCAGAAGATTAGCTGCCTCGCATCAACTCCCGACCTGACAGGGTGATGGTGGTGGTGTGTGTGTGTGTGTGTGTGTGTGTGGGTCAGCTGAGTGGGGTAGGGAAAGAGGGGAAAGCATGGTTTCAGACCTGACCTTGGTTTACTTTCCAATTTAAAAGCAAGTTTTCAACCAATTTTCAAATTAATCATATTGTGATAAACTCCAGCAAATGTTTCCATACAGATTCTAAGTGACACACACACATATAAAAAAAAGAATCCATCCTACCTGTAGCTCACACCATGCCACCTCCACCGTGGTCTCCGTGTCCAGTCCTTTATAGACAGTCTTGAAAGATCCCCTTCCGATCTCTATGTTGAACTTCAGGTATCTTCCATCAGGAGAGGTCGCCACCGCTTTGGTTTCCACGTCCTCCTTCTCCTCCTGCTCCCACTGAGCATCAAAAGTGATGCGAGGCGAGATTTTGTGCTGTTTGCTCTGAAGTTCATTCTCGGATTCTGAGCTGACGTCCTGGGCGCTGGAATGAGTGGGGACGGGGTCCCAGTTTACACCGAGAGAGCCGGTGTCGCGCTCCTGGCTGCTGGGGGGCGTGTTGGAGCTGGCGCCCGGGCTGGAGACAGGGGACGGCGACGGGGGAGAGTCGTCGCTTTTCTCATCCTCTGCTCTGGACTCTGGTAATGTGAGGATATTCTCAGCCGACCAGGACAAGGCTTTAGAAAGGGCACCGCTGTATAAAGGCGAATCAATGTCCATGCTGATTTTCTGCAACCCGTAAGAGTTTCTTCGTGCGCCCAAACCGTGCGTTCTCAGCACAGATGGGACCCGGGATAAGCAGTCGTCCTTCATATCCATAGAGAGGCAAGGGAAACCGCGTCCTGGGAGCTCAAACTGTGCGTGGGACATGATAGATTCTCGATTTAGACCCTAAATGTGAAAATGGCATCAAGAAAACAAGAGTAACGTTACTACCAAGTTGATGGTTACTTTTCCGTGATGTCAGCGAAGCGAGCGGCTTTAAAAACAAAGGCTGACCACCCATACAGGTCTGACACATTTCTATCTATGACGGCTCAGCTGCCATTACCTGTAGCTGTAGTTTAAAGTATGAATATACCCGAAATTAGTCCAAAAAGTCAGAGTAAAAATGTACTTACATGTCACAGCCGCTGCGTAAAAAGGATTCACAAAAGAAGCGCGCACGCAATTCGGCGCATAGTTCCTATTAAATAATGAGACTCGTCCTCTTGTCTTGCCTTTACAAAGTCCTCTGCCATAACCTCCGGTGAAAGGACGGAGCGGTGTATATCAACAGAGCTCTCCCTCTCTCTTTCTGGAGGGCTGTGCGTCCCCGTGCGCACCGAGTGTGCGCGCCAAACTCCGCCCCAAGGAGTCCTGACGCGCTGACGGAGCGATCCTGAGGGAACAATTACAGTATGACTCGTGGAGTGTTGGCAAAGTCTTTTTAAGATCCAAACATTCAGTACAAGGTTTTGATTTTTTTTTTTTTAAATGCCAAATTGGTTTCTAAAAAAACAAAAAAAAAAAACACCACTAAGATTATTTTCAAAATCTTATTGTGATGTGGTGTGAAGGATCTTGTTTCAGGGATGACCCATATTCTCACAGGTGTCAAACTTCACACTATGGAAACGGATCAGTAGTGTCTCGTCGTCTAAATAGATTCAAATTCAAATCCAACTGCTCAATCTTTTAATTGCAGGTTTGTCTAAGTCGTGATGGTCAAATCTGAGCTACACTTCCACTGGAGTGTGGACAGGAGCTGTGCAGTGCGCATGTCTGACCAGCAGAGGGAGCCACAGTAGATTTCTCGCTGCTGCTGAAACAGGACACCTGTAGCAGCCAAGGCCAGTACGAGCCGCACCACCCCCACATGAGCTCACCGTGGGTGTTTTCAGGACACAAACATACGGAATACACTGGAATTATACCAAAACCCGGGGGCAGAAACGTTCTGCACGACGTAAACGGACCAATCGGTGCGCAACAGGCTGTGGTTTTCACTGTGCACCACTGTTACAGTCATACACAAGAGCGTCACAATTCAGAGAATCGAAAAACTATTTTAGCAAATTTCCACTTTATTTTTTTTCTCTGGGGTATGAAAAAAAAAAGAATATAGGATATACACCTACATGCAGAGCATAACAGGAGTGTGAAAGCAGTAACTGCACAATAACATGGTGACAGCAATCCGTACATGAAGCCCACTAAAATCACACTCGGCTAAGTCGAGTCAGTCCTGGTGGCGTTTCTCTTCTGGAAATATTTCTTCTCAAAATAAAAGAAGACTTCATTGGGACGTCTGGCTGGGACAGAGGAGCAAGAGCCTCGCAAAAAGTTTGGAGTTAATTATGCAGATGAAATTTATTAAGAGGGATAAAACTAGTCATATTTACAGTGAGAGTGGAATTACAGCTGGTGGGGAGGCACTTTCCCCAAGAAGATTCAGACAAGATATTTTTTATACCCTGAATAACTCATTGCATGTTTAAATGGGAACAGATGTCACCCCCCCGGAAAGAGTGACAACGCAAAACACAGTGTCACCTAAGATACTTTTCATCCCCCCAACTAATATGAATTCTCTTTAAATGACAAATATCTTTGAACTTGGTCAAACCAAAAGGCAACAACAGGACCGCGGGACCAGCAATCACTGGGTTTGGCATTGAGGTGCAACCTTGCTTAGCCAGGAATGGCTAAATCTTAAAATTTGCCCAGAAGGTACAGTGTGACGGTTCCCAGACAGTGATTCCAGAGCCGTTTCAGAGGAACTTGACACCCTTTACATCGTCCATTGAGAAGATCTCAGCTTTGCCTTCTGTTTGTAAAGCCTGCAGCGAACGCAGCAGCATCCAGTCCTCTAGACCGTGGAACTCTGGGGAAACACAGAGCATCCTGTCAGAAGTCGATACACACGAACTATCTAGAAGACAGACTGAGATTCGGCATGGAAAATTACAAAATGCTAAATTCAAGTTATAATATTTTAATTGCCGTGACATTTTAAACAGACGCCATACCCTCGCCTTCTGTGTCATTGCCGCTGGACAACTCATACAGCGTAAACACACCATTGACCATCCCGTTTTTGGAAACCTGAAAGATGAAAGTGCAGAATAACGATAAACCCGAAATATTAGAACTTCTCTTAAAAAGACTCATTAGAGAAAAGATATTATTATTTAAAGGTAATAAAGCTATACAAAAATAAAGCTTTAGACACTTTAAACTCTTTAAATGTAAATGAACATACATTTGGTGCGCTAGCATTAAATCAAATCAGTGTGAAGCAGGTCAGCTTTTACATCGCTCCTCAACCTCTGGCCTAATTCTGAAAGCGTTTTCATTTGTTTTGACTACATAAGAGATACGCTGTGTGTTTGATAGCAGTGAGAGAACAGGGCCTTTAAATACTATTAGTACTTTTTGTGCATGTTGTCAACACTGTAGGACAAGGAGCGCCATGAGAACACAAGCTAACTGCATTGGTTTCAAACGTACGTCCTCTTTATTCCTTTAGAGAACATTCTATTTCATATAATCCTCTAAATGTGACGACTCACCCACTGGTATATTAACTTGCCCCACTCTTCTGGTCGTCTCCACATGACTAAGCACCTTGACTTGTTTTTGTCCAACCATTCCAGGTTCCCTAAGGTTGGACAATGAAAGTGATGAAAATATTCACGACTCTTCAAATGTCGATCCAATGATTATTTTTAACATTCTCAACATAGTAAAAAAATTTTTTTTAAAAGATAGTAAAAAAATTTACCTTTTTTCCTGAGTTCCTCAAATACAACTTGAATTGCTTCCATTGGCAGTTTTCCTGAAATCAAGTTAAGGTCAAGAAAGAAAGGGGAGACATTTGCAGGAAACCAAATGATGCCTTTGACGCAGGTTTGACTTCCAAAATGTCTTCTTTTTTTTTTCACTCTAAACAGACAAATTAAAAGAAGTCAAATTCTAGTTTGTAATCCTAAAAGAATCAGAACTGATGCAGTGTAAACAAAGGGATCATCATCTTATTCCATTAATTTTTCTGGTCATAAACGTACTCCTACGGTACCCACAATGCAATGTGGTTTCACACAGTGAGGTGGGAATATAAGTGTGTCATTTCGGTAGTAGTTGAAGCAGTCGGATGTCGCTGTCTCACCTCTTCCTGACACACCCTGATCTTTTTCCTCTCATCAGATAAAACCAACATTCATAAAAGACTTCACTGAGTTTGTTCAGGAGCTGGACCTTCTCCCACGTACGAACTGTGGAGAGACTTAGATTTGTAAACTCGTAACTGTAACTTGGGCCCCGACGGAACCAGAGGCTGGCTGTTAGGATACGTTCTATCTTCTTGTTGTTGAACACTGGGCTCTCCTGAGCCTCCATAACGTCCAGGGTGTACAGCTTGTGATGCCGGCAGTAAGACAGAGCCAGGGAACACCATGCCGCCAACTGTTTCTGTCTCGTATCAACATTGGGCTGTAGCCTATCACAAAAAGACGCACAAAAAAATTATTTCACTGATTAAGACATTTTTGTTTCATTAATTAAACAAACTTTTATGCATGACAGCCTTGGGGTATTACTGGGGAAAAGTAATACAGCACGTTTTCTCCTCTGTCTGAAGTATAGACGTTTGGAAGACTGTTGCTGTTGATGTTAATGTTATGGCACACATATTTCTGACTGTGTGCTATGCTGTTCTCCTAGTTTTAAGTCAACAGCTTGAGCTTGATTTTTGTCACAGCGATCAAATTTTCCCATCTTGCTGACCTCAACCACATCCACCACTTTTGGAGAGAACTGGAATGCCAAACACGAGCAACATGCAACTTCAGCGCTCAAGCTTTCCTGGAAGTAAGGAGGCTTTTATCGCAGCAGACAAACATTCCTGAATATGGAATGACAAGTCAATCACAGACTGTATGTTTGACCTGCACAGGAAGTATAGTTTGAGTATCATCAAGTGTGTAATTCCTTTCTAATAATTTCAGTAGTTCATTCCTTTTTTTTTTTCCATTAACTCATCATCTGCATGAAAAGATGAACTGGAAGATGAGATGTGCTTTATTACACTTACACAGCTGGACATCAGTGTGCTAGCGTCTCGGCTGTTACAAACTGAAATAAATTGTCATCATTCATTATAACGTAGCAAAGAATTAAGTGTTACACCTTCTAACAGTTGATGGAACATGTGTTATATTAGTTTTAAGTTAGTATTTTGGTGGCTGTCAGATGAGTTGGAGGTAGTGATGAAAATAAAAACAGCTAACGACAGCTAGCAGCTAAACTCATCCTCCAAAACATTCCCACGACATGCTATATATGAAAAAAACAACAACTTGATGTTGATAAAGTTCACATTTATTTGAGTATTAATTTGTCGTTGAATGAAGTCGCATGGGTCCACGATTTAAACTGTAGCAAACCAGCAGGTGTGTGCGTCCACTTCCCTAGCCATCTGTTTAGTTTAGCCGCTTAGCCGGCTAACATACAGGTAGCTCGCAATTCAACGCGCTTTGACTTATACAAACATAATAATAATTATTATAGTTTCTTTTATTTAAATCTGACACTTCCATATGGTCCAGAAAGAGGTGACTCACGTAAAAAACGGTGGGAAATTATACTGCCAAGGCCACTCAAAACTCATCGCACTGCTTGACTGTTCTGAGTTAGTAGCTGACAGCTTCCGGGTGCGCGTCACTTAAATGGTCCCGACTCGCTACAGGGATTTACCCGCATAGTTCCTTTTAACATAAATATAAAAATTAATCCGTAGGTAATGCAGTTTTTTTAAAAATAAATTATGCGAATTATTAAAATGGTTTCAATACCTATTCTAATGTAAAAAAAAAAACGGAGTTAACTTAATGTTCAGAGGTTACAGACACAGAGTGGTTTTGACTGGTATGAAAATGTTTTTATTTTTATGATGGAATATGGAAGTTTCAACAACTTTAAGCATAAATATGCCATCTATATCTATTTACAGGTCATACAATTTTTCTATAATCCACTTTCAAGGTTCATAGTCAGACTGATTTCATGGTCAAATGCCACAAAATGTGTCACTGGTTTATATTTCTACTGTGTTAATATACAGTTTGAGAATTTGAAATTCAGTGGAAAATATTGGCATCTACCTCACAGCAAGATGCTAGTATTATTATTTCACCTTATATATTTCTATATTACAATAAAGGTTATGATTTAGAATGGCAGAACAAAATACAACATAAAAAAATTACCATACAATGTCAAGGTTGTCTATGGTTTGCGATACTCTGCAATTTCAAATTCAAATCAATATTAAATTCTAAACTTTCTAAAATAAAGATGTAAGCAAGTATTATGTCCTATGAAGAGCATTAATCTATTTGTTATGGTTCGAGTATTATTGTGATTTATACAAACCAACACACACACACACACACACACACACACACACACACACACACACACACACACACACACACACACACACACACACACACACACACACACACACACACACACACACACACACACACACACACACACACACAGAACAAAAACAATTCAAATTGCAGAAAGTGACTTTTGAGATTAAGACAGTTACACTCTCAGGGAGCAAGCGCAATCTGATACAGTCCTTACACACAACCAACAACCTGAAAGGCTTTGAGATGGGAAGCCAAATGACATCTGTTTATAGTGGGCTTTTGGTTGTAATCCAACAATACTGCCAGAGACAACAGTGTCAACCTTCAACGGACAAAACATGCTTCAAATATTCTTAGTAAAGACATTTTGAAGATCCCTTTACCTAATTTTTATTGCAATCAAAACTCAAAACTCAAAGGCCCCTTAAATGTATTTCACTGGAGGAGTTTCGCACTGGAGGTGTTTTTATGCATGCACGGGTAAACAGCTTGAGTAAAATTCGGTCTGCGCTGAGGGGTGTGAACTCTTTAGCTGGAGGAGAAGATGCGCTCATATTCATTTAGGATAAATTCAACTATCTGGTTCTGAAACACCATGTGCATGGCGATGTTGGATGACTCCATCTCTGGCCGGAGCAAAGTTGGGCCAAACACGATTGCCACATTTCCCACAGTCATACGATTGTCATCCCCATATTGAATGACCCTGTCAAAGAAAAATAAATAGTATTAAATAACTCGTAATGTTCCCTTGTTTGTATTTATCCATTATAAACAAATAAACGATGCATACCTGCGTAAATGGCCAAAAAGGAGTTTCATGGTATCGTGATTTGAAGGAGGAAGTGATTTGACCAGGTCATAAATGCAAGACAGTCTGACGTTGTAGTCAGCCATTCCTGACAAAGGAAGGACAAAAAAATAACAGTCAGTTACAAAAATATGAACCTTAATCTACCATCGTAGGCACCATTAGCATTAATTTAAATATTAGTTATGCTTAAAAACAAATACAGAAACAAAACAATCTGCTTACTGATTGCTGTGATGAACTTATTAAAGTGGCTGTATGGGAAAAGCGGTTCGGGAAGCTCTCTAAAAAACAGCTTCAGTGCTCCGGTGATGACGTGAACGTCCTCCCATTGGCCGTCCTCAAGGTCCAGCTCCTCTGTTTGACCACATGAAGGGTGCACAACTCATTAAAGCACAGCAGGAGGCGCTGCAGTCTAGTTAAGAGACTACAAATCAAATCTTGAACATGGATTAGGGTTAGGGTTGGGGTTAGAATCCTCTTGGAAGCAAACTTTACCATGATCGGCCTTGAAGCGTAGTTTCTGGATGATGGCGAGGTTTCCGCTCACCCTGTAGAGACCGTCAATGTCTAATCCTGCGAATAATGGCCACAAAAAGTTCTAAATTACACAATAAAAGCTCTTTGATTTGATTCAAGCAGCAAGAGACGAGCATGATTACCTCTTTTTTCAACCGCTTTGACACATTTCTCCACAAAACTTGGAACCGTGTTCTTTTCTTGTGCACACAATTTGGCCAGGTGACAACCAAACACACTGTCTAGAGATAACAAGAACATAATTATTGTTAGTATAAGAGGTAATTACGGTTGTCGATGTTGTCGCGCTCTTATTGTGTAATGAAACATTAACATCGAACAAAATGAAGCATAAGATAAGCAGACAGTGGCTAAATAGAAGAAAACGTTGCTTAAGTCATGTGTATGAAGCCAGGTGGCGTCGTTCGGACCTACCTCGGATGTAACCCTTCTCCTTGACGGACTGAAGCGTGGGACGTTTCATGAGGAACTTCATCAGCTTGGTTCGAACCCTCTTCTGCTCCGAGTCTCCTGCGGAACTCGACGAGTGAGTTACACTCGGCCTGGAGGCTAAAAAAAGAAACGTTTCATTTAAAACTGTCATAATTATAAGTTTTTGTATTTGGATGACAGTAATTATCAATCACACAACATACGTCGAGCCTTCTCTGAGCCGCCTCCGAGCTTCTCTTCTTTCGGTGCGTCCGTGTTGGGGATCTTCTCGTACAAGTCGCCGTCCTCCTCCTCCGAGTGATGATCCTGGAACTCCTGAAACAAAATCAGTCAATCAGTCACATGTTCTGCATAATGTTGACTGCATTAAACCACACTTTTTGAAACAGACGGATGGACTCACCAGTTGTCGGATGGTGTCCGTTAACACTTTGTGCCAGTCACAGATGATGCTCTCCGTGTCGTACTGGATCAGAAACTCTACACCGTTCTTTCCTTTTAACTGAAGGAGAGATAATAAAATAAAGAAAGGATGAACAAATTGATCCTGGTTTACTCATTGACAAACATGATTTTCTTTATTGTTAAGTTTATATGCACGGGAATGAGGTTTCTACGAGAAGCAGATGTATTTGTACTTGATTATTAAAAGATATATTGTTTTATGATAATATCAATTACCGATCGGTACACATCACCTGACGTTCAGTGTCAACAAACCTCTAAGACATTCTTTTTGCTGGATTTATCCTTTGAAGCCCAGCCAACCGTCGCTCCTCTGAGGTCCACCGTGAACTCGGGAACAATCTGATTGGTCTTGTTCTGCACAGAACAACAGCTGTTTACTGAACTGACAGCACTGCATTCCATCAGATGAGGTGCGTTCAACAACAGCCGCAACTGTCCGCGCGCGTGTGTGTGTGTGTGTGTGTGTGTGTGTGTTCATGACCCGAGGATTCGGCAAAGACACCACCTTAGCCTGAGTCATTTGAAGGGTTGACTTTTTTCATTGCTTTGAAAGACTAAATATTTTAGGAACTATGTTAGATCAATGTAAATCCTTACATGACTAGTACTGTACTTATATCATACCAAGTTTCCCATAGCGGCAGACTTTGGATCTTTATGGAAAGTGAGCACTCCCCCGAGGAGAACCGTCCATGTCTGGGTCCAGTTTTTCCTGAAATGTAGGAGTCGACATTCACCCAACAAAGGCAAGAGGAACTTGAACGAAGGAAAGGACACGTCACTCAAAACAACGCCTCAGGGGACGAGTCACCGCGGCTTCAGCTCACCGTACTTTCTTGCCGTTCTCGGATATTTTTGTTTTGTTGAGAATTCCGGCTTTCTCCAAGTTCTGCGCCTGAAGATGTGAAAAGATCACGACGATTGTGAGGTTCATGTCTGAAGTTACACGATGACTTAAGAAACATTTCATTTTCATTTCATAAAGATGAGATTTAAACAATCGCAGCGCCCACAGTGACCCTTTAAAAGCAGCATATCGATGTTTGATGGTAATTTGATGTTTCCACTGTTAGAGCAGCTAACACCTGACATTTCAGGTTCAAAAATGTACAGTGAAGCCAGCAGCAGTTTTTTTGAAGTGCCTCTTAGAAATCTCCATTCTCAGTACAGGAGAGTTACTAACAGACAATTTGTCGCATGCATCCGAGAGAATGAATGGAATGAAAAAACACGCTACAAATGCTGCTTGAGTGATATGATGTCACACCTTTTACCTAGCATAGATAGATGCTGTTATCTATGCAAAAAGCTTGTGTGGACAAATAAAATAAGAACCCACGTTAGACCGCAGCCACCTTGAGGTCAAATAATAGGGGTTTCTCCTGGGTCTAAGCCCAAAGGCCTTAAGAGAGACACACAGATCACCATTCAGACAGCGGTACATAAATCTGTTTTCATCAGAGTTAACAAGTTAGCTGAACTCACATTTTGCGTCTCTGGGGAGTTTCCTGTACTGGAGCTGTCGCTGCTGTAGTCCGACGTGTTCCTCCGATGCGTCGGGACAAACCTCTGGACAACAGCAGGAGAAAAATAATATTTTTAGGGAAGAATGACTTTTGATTTTGAATAATGATCCTAAAGCAAGTTACACATTTTTCTAAATATCTGGAGAGTCTGTGACAAGAAATAAAACCGCTAATGTAGCAGCAAAAATTCAAAGGGCAATGTAGCAATATAATGTCCTTCAAAATATTAATTGCTTTTCTTTTGGCGCATGATTTTTATTAATTAACCTGAATTTATAGTTTTCCTTAGTCCTAAGCCTTATGTTCCATAAGAGGGTCAAGTCTCTGTAGCCTGTATTTGTTTCTTTCATACATCATCACTATGAAACCAAACAATGCAGATGAATTTGATGATACGTTGTAGACGTGGAGAAGTCTGGAATGTTGTGTTCTGGTATGGAACCAAACGTGTGGTTCAAGTCACAAATGATGGTGTTGGTCTTGCAAAACATAGTAATAAAAAAAGTAGATAATAAAAAAGTAGAGTGGAGAACTTTCAGTTATCATCTGAGACCAGTCTTTATCTGGATGGGAGTCAATCGTTGAAGTCTGATTCTAAAATCTGGTAAAAAAAGAAAAGAAAAAAGTCTTCCGAGAAGAGCAGAGACTGATGCAACCTTATCCTTCTGGAATGGTATTCCTCAATATCACATACCTTTGGCCCAGTAGTACTGACACCATGATTGTGCCAAAGTCGGTAACAGATTAAAGACAGAATGTAAGGAAGGATAGCCCTTCTTGTATTCCACCTCTGTGACTGGACGAACGACTGCAATGCGGCTGATTTGCCTTGCTAAATAAGGGTTTAAAACCTGGGAGTGTCAGCTGTCACACAGGGACTCGCCCTTTCTGTTAAAGCCAGCTAACACACCTTAGATGTGCGATACAGCATGCATTCAGTTGTGTGTTTGTACCCCGTCGTCCTGGCCGGAGCCGAAATGGACCGGTCCCACGGAGTGTCTCCAGTTCTTCATGACTGATGCATTTTCCATCACACCGCCATTCTCCAATCTGGACTGGCCACCAGGACTTACAGGAGCCTGAATGGTTCAAAACACTAATTTAGTTCAATTGACGACTTAAAAGCTGGATATGTATCCTGAATGATACACATTTTTACCTCTGGAAGGCTCCACAGAGACTTGGAGCCGTCTCTCAGGTAATAGTAGGTCTGCCCTCGATCATCCACAGATTTGACCCACTGTCAAAAGTCACAAGTTTTTGGTTTAGAAGTTTACTTTAATCCTTTATAAATCATTACAACTCCTTCCTTCTTTACAATACACTAATGTCTTTTACATAAACACTTCTCTATTATAAGAATATCCTTTTGTAGTAGTAGCAATAAAGAGGGAAGTAGGCGTTTGCAGAGGACAGGTTGCTTAATAATCATTGTGTCATTGGCTGTTGAGTCTTTACAGCTGTTGTTGGATAAACTGGAGCTGCTACTTGTGTAATTTTTTGATATGAAACAGCATTATTAGGGAAAGCCCATGACTCTTTCAGGTGCAGACACGGGTCAGATCCACTGTAGGGAAATACAAAAGGGTTGCCAAAGTACACGCCAACGAAAAGTGTTTCATTCAAACTCCTCCTTGCCATGAAATAAATGGTTTCATAAAGGCTGACAAGTCCCGCAATTCATGTTCCCCAACACTCTTAAAGTGTTCTGAAGGCCGAAATCAAGTCTGTCTTAACTGCATTTAGGATTTGTGGACTGAAATTCCATCTTCCCCCATTCCTCCTGTCCTGGTGGAGCTACCTGCTCTGGGGAGTGTTCACTGGTGAACACCCAGGTCCCATTGGGATCCACAGTGAGGTTCCAACCAGGTGGGGTGCTCCGGTCCAGGTTGGCCCGGGGGATGATGGTCCGGCTCACGTGACTGAGCGTGTATTCTTTAGGGAGCGTGGGAGGCCCTGTGGCAAGGAGCTCCTCGTAGACCTCTGGTTGGTCGGGGACAGGGTAGTCCTCTGGGGGGTAGTCCTGCTCCGGTAGAGAAGGCTGGGCAAACAAACACAGGAGTGTAAATACATTAAGACAGATATGCCCAACTCAGATTGAGGAAAAAGCCAAAGTAGGTGAGCTTAAAGGGAGCTTTCCTAATGAAAACGAGTTCAGTCTATGTGGATGCAAGAGATTTAATCCCATTATAAGAAGACAGTATTTACAGCTTTCCCTTGGGTGAAGCTAAAACTGTAGAGGGAGAGGATAAGTAGAGCAGCCAGCCTGTCTTTACCGGCCTGTCCTGGTGAAACCTGTGCACACTCATGGGCTCCATCACGGAGGGGTACGGGCTCAGCAGCTCTGGAGGCTCCCAGGACGTCTCCCCAGACATCGGGTTGTAGAAGTAAGGCCGACCGCTGGTCTCATCCACCAACCGCTCCCAGTCGGAGCTCCACGAAGTTGGTGGGGAGGCGGTGGATGGAGAGAGGGCAGGAGACAGTAGAGGCGAGGGGGAACCGAGTTCTTCGGCGGGAAACCGCTCTGGGTCGGTCGGGGAGTCTAGAAACGGGTTGTCCCAGGTGGTGCGCCCCGTGGTGGGGTGGTAGTAGTACTCCTGTCCGCTCTCTTGGTCAACGTGGACCTCCCATCTCTCTGGGTCAAAGTAGGAAGGAGAGCAGGACGAAGCAGCCGAGGGAGGAGACTCAGAGATGCTTTGGCGAAGTTGTGCTACATTAACATAAATGGCCGACTGGACGCTTTCTTTTTCTACCTGCAGAACGTTAGAAAAAAGAAAGGCAACAAATGCAGGTGTTAGAAAGTACATCTCAAATACAACCACAGGTTCTCCTTCTCCATCCATGTGATCTTACAGAGCAGAAGACAACAGGAAGTAGCGAAAGACCAAAATAATGCAGCACAAAGATGGTCTTCAGATCAGTACTTGCTTCTAGTCTCATTTTCTTATGTGCCAACACACAAGAACACACTTTTTTTTGTAGAAAAGCAGTGATAAAGACCATATTAAAAAGATAATTAACTACCCCCAGCAGATCACAGAGGAATAGGAACTAGGTTAAACCTGTCATCGAACCAATGAATAAAACTGGATCAGACTAACATCTGAAATCTAATGCCTCATGGGTTATTTTTACCAAGACCTAACAGGCGGCGGCGTATCAATGTTGATTTACTTCATGCTTCTCCTTCACTACAATTCAAAGGCAAATATTGAGCCGGTGAGTCATTTTAATGTGCGATTAATGGTCTTTGAAACACAGAAAGAATATTTTCACGTACTGAAGGAGAATATGCGATCTGGACTTGTGTTTTTGCCCATTTTAGTTAAATTTAATCCCCTTCAACTGTTCATTGAACTAAAAGGCAACTTAAACACAAATAAAGCAGGAACAAAAAATGTAGATTACAATAAATACAGGATATGCATAATGCAAATAGTAATAACAAGTATATCATGTGAGTAATGCAAATAGTATAAAGAAGTACTTTCACTTTGAATAATTTTTACAGACCCATGTTTTGCTGAAAATACTTCCACATGTATACTTTTACTTCAATACGGGTTTCACGCATTATTGATTTCTGATCAGCTGTGAGTTTGTTGTCCATCTATTCAATGGCGTATCTTTACTGACATTGCTTTCCATTGATCAACAATGCAATCATGACGCAACTGACGCGGCCAGGCAGACGAGTGACCCCGAAATGGATCGATTCCAAACAGCAGACGGGGGCGAGGGGAGGGGGGGGTGAAAGAGATGCATCATTGGTCTATAAAATCGCTCCACAGGAGAGACATGAGATGGAAAGAAGGAAGAATTTGTTTCACTTTGGAGTCAAATCACGAGAAATCAATCCTTATAAAAATATTCTGTCACTGTTTAAGTCAGTATTTTGATGCATCAACATCATGTATGACAGCAAGGTGTCAAACATCACCACACCTCTGTGCTGTAGCTGTGGGAAACTGTTAGAGACAGCAGGTGCAGATACAAAACCCTCAACTCCACCAAAACAATGTTTTTCGTTGCTCTCGACCAAAATTGACACGTTTGAGAACGACATCTGCCACGGAACACATGGAAACACAAAAAGCCGTTTTTTTGACATCTTAAAAGTGCAAAACCATCCTACCTCACCCACATACAAGCAGCAGCTCTCAGTTCACTTTTAACACCTTCCTTCAGTCAGAACAGGAAAAGAAACCCCAGAAAAGGCGACACGTTCAGATAAAGCAGGAAGCGAGGCCGTCAACAAAACATTAATAATGCATCATCCGCATAAACGGATAAACTAAGAGTGACCGTGAAGTCAGCCTGATCACTGACCTGAGGGGCCACCGGCAGATTCAGGCCTCGCTTGGCCGGATTACTCGACCAAATGCTGGAGTACATGTCCACCATGTTTAGACCGCCGCGTTCGAAGTAGCCACACGATCAAACGGACCCCCCGATTGGAGCGACTCAGGCATTCGACCACATCTGATCAATGTGAGAGAGGCGAACGCAACCTCGCTCACACCTCCTTTCTCCTTTCTGCTCTCTACAGCTGTGACGGTTGCAGTCCAAACAGAAAGGAGAACTGTGAGTTCTGTTACAATAGCAGCAGGAAGGGACCGGGTGAGGAGTGGGTGAGAGGTGTGAGGAGTGTTTTTTTTTTTTTTTTGCATTACGTTTGTGCATGATTTCCTCCGTCTGGTCAACCTCTAGAGGGTTGAGGGTAACCGAGAGGAGAGAGAGACAATGAAAACAGGCCAGAGGAGGTTTAGATGAAGAGAGTGACATCATCATCACCAGCTTGTGTGCCCATGAGATACATAATAATCTAAAAGTATATGCATACAAGAAAAAAATGCTACAAAACTAGAAAGCTAGACGACTGAAGATCTTTTTTCTCTACACACGTGGCATTCAAGGTCAATCCAATAATGAGGGGAAAAGGGGGAAGCAATTATTTCCTCAGAATTATATGAGAAACTTTTGACAGGCTACTTCGGTGAGCCATCGTGATGGGTGGATGATAGAAACAGGAAGTCTGGTTTAAGTGCAAGTTGTTCAATCAACACTTCCTCCTGCATTACGCAGTAAACAAACAGGATGGAACAATATGTGGCGGTTTTTAACTGAGGACTTTTTGTGGCAGAGGTTAAACTGAAATTAGATTTTGAAGTTGTGGGTAGATGCCTACGCTTTTTAATTGTTCCCTTGTCCGCGGCGGTGGAGAGTCAATGCTTCCTGGAACATCCAAAAGTTTTCATTTTATTTCTCTGCTTGGACAGAACACATCTTTGCCATAGAAAAAAAGGTGAATTGTTTTTATGTTGTATTTAAGCTTTGAGATAGATATCCAGTCGGGGTCAAAGGGGTCATGGTAAGAAAACTTCAGCTTGTTTTACTTGGAAAGGCTTAAACACTGAATCAGGGTGGAACTCTTTCAGCACAGATTGCTGCTTCAGCAATGCATGAAGCAGCAATCTGCTGGATTACTTAACCACATTAGCACTCTTCCAATCAGACAATGGAGCACCAAATTGGGGCCCAAATCACGCCACAAAGCTCACAGTGGAACTATTGAATCCGTCTGGCTCCCCCTCTTACATCACACTCCTCAGGGTTCAGAATCCAGAACATCTCCAGAAATACCTCATGTGGAATCCATCACACGTTTTATCTTTTGAAACTTCAGACCAGGTGGATACACAGAAACCAGCTGATACGGTTCGCTCGTGACAGATTTCTCAACTCTGGTTCTGAGTGTTTTTTTTCCTTTTCTTTCGTGTGGGAGAGCAAACATCGTGCTGGAACTTTTGCAAATGGAAACTCCGCAATGATGCAAAGATGCCACCGTGAAATTTAGCTCGCAAGTCGATAAACGGTGTCAACAAATAAAAATTTTAAAAAAAAAACCCGATTAAAGATCAAATACTTCAGCTGCGAATTTTACTTCCTCCTCTGCAGCAATGGCAGAAATCACCTGTGTAGTTGAGGTGAATGATGGGATCTATTTTTATCAACCTCATGGTTGAAACCGTACAAAACATTCTACAAACTGCAGTCACGAAAGACATAGCTGGGCTATGATTCATGCAGGACTTCCTCTAAATTAACTTTGGACCATCGCTATTATAAGAAGTAAAGGTCATAACAGATGTAGACACCTTTTCTCCGCCTTGACTTAAATGCTGGGTGTGAAGCGTGACTTTATAATCCTGATTCTCAGATTGCCATTGTCTCTTCACGCATTTTTGAAAAATGCACCTACGCATGCCTTACTTCTGCTCCTGAGCCACAACGATGGAAATAAAAACGCTCAAAGTGCTTTGAAAATTACTCTGGATGTCAGAAACACTTTCGTCAAAGACATCTGCATTCATCTGAATAAAAAAAACCCAACAACAACAACACCCTGTCTTCTAATCTAGGTGAAGATCCAAACAAAGACTCCCTTTCTCATCAGCGAAACAGCTATAAACTGGTTTGTCTCCAACATTTTCTATTTCCATGTAAATCATCATTTGTCAATATGCTGCTTGTGTTTAAACAATGAGCACAGATATGTGCTTTACCTGGCTGTTCTAAAAGCTCAGACAGACATTATATGAATCCTATTCTTATAATAGCAGGGGTCTCTGTTTCCACATGATCGAAAGACAATTAGGAGGAGTGGGATGCAACAGGGACCTGTTTCCGGGGATGGTAAGACTTTACTTTGGATCATAAGGAATAACAGCTCATCCCATAATCACAGGATTACTTGGTGTGACGCCAAAGGTCACGTCATTGAATCCAACACCATCGGTGTGCGACTTTTCACTCACAATAAGCACATTAGCCTCTCGCATGTCAGCATCTGACATCATTGTTTAACGTCTGATGTTCATAGAATCAACAGACCGGAATGAGTTTTAAAGAATATACTCAAAGCCAACGGATAGACGCAACTGTTGGAGCCAAGTAGGCACAGAGAGATGAGATGAAACATTCTCACACTACCTGTTGGAGCAGTTTTTGACGTTCGATTTCATCTGTGTCGTGGGGCGGAAGGGATTACTGCGCTCTGACAGGCCGGGTTGTCCCAGCCAGGTCACTGTTGAGGAGCTGGGGTGGGGGTGGGGGGTACAGTATCGAGTACAGAAACATTAAAGTGGTCCATAAGAGGTCAAAGCGGGGTCGGACATCAATGGGACTTTGGACCTCTTCTGGCAACTGGTTTTTTAATCTAAATCGAAGGATAAGGATCCGGTGTAACGTGTTGTGTTCAATATTCCACGTGGATTTCAAGAGACTAAAGATAAACTTGTGTCAACAAGACAAAAACTGCAGGATAACACAAAAGCTATAAATAAATCAGACTGTTCATCACTAACCGCCTCTGGAAGCTACAGCTGTCCCAACTTTCATAACTGAACTTGTCAGTCATTTAAAAGTGAACATCCCATCTGAGACCAAACATACCCCTGATACTGAACGACCTACTTTGAAGCTAATTACAAGCTCTGCACATTACATATTCACACAACTGCAAGGCAGGGCTGGCATTAAAGGCCCCCAAAGCCCTGCTTGTTGGGAATAAGGCCAAACCCCCCTCTCGTCACCATGGAGATGGGTCTCTATTGTGGGGAGAGAATTAATGCACTTGAGGGGTCCTCTGGCACATCCACAGTCCTGGGACTCATCCGGGCTTCCCAGGAGTAGAAATAGAAAGACATTTCTACACAACTTAATTTGTGTTAAAGTTATATAAAACCTCTAAATGAAACGACAAACCCTTACTGGTAATTATAGGCTGTCGATGCAGCAACAATCACTGGGTGTACTGGAAGATCCTGCTTCCATTTGCATGACTGGAGTCTCGGTGTAAAAACCGCAACAGGTGTAAAAGCCAACAGGAGGCGGTCAAACTTACCTGAAACCAATTAATTTGCTGCTTATTTCCAACATCCACGCAGAATGACAGCAGATTAAACTACAATCACTAACTGCTTACCGTTTCCTCGTCGGTGATTTTTAATAGTGATTCCCGGGCCGGTCATCGGAGCTGGAGAAAACCAGGTAGGGAGCAGGAGGGTTAGGGAGTGGCTGCACCTTTCAGAGTTAACTCCTTCCTTCACCGGAGAAGACGCCACCCATCCGATAATACTTGTTTGTTACCGGTTCTCTATACTGACATCACTGGGTGTGTGTGTGTGTGTGTGTGTGTGTGTGTGTGTGTGTGTGTGTGTGTGTGTGTGTGTGTGTGTGTGTGTGTGTGTGTCCGAGAGCTCCCACCTGTTCCTTATCTTGGAGAAAAAATTGCGCATGCACGCTGACCCGTTAAAAAACAGAAAAGCAGAATTTGGGACCTGGCAGCTCAAATCAGCTGCTTTCGGTGAGGAGTTCAAGGAACAGCTCTTTGGATCATTGAAGGTCCATTGGGGGTATTCATATGCAAATGAGCTGGCACGGGTTTGTCAGCGAAACTGCGCCAACTCAAGACCCTGCGCACTGCAAAGTATGTGGTGGACATTAGAAAAAAAATCTAATCCAATGACCCTAAAGTGAGGAAAAATACTAGTTAGGGATTGATGTAAATTTAAATACTTTACGCACAGCTGAATCATTACGCATCATTGGTGTTGCTAGGATACGGATCCCCACCGCTCCTATAAGTCTTTTTTCCTGAATGACTGTTGCCCATATATAGAACAGCGTTACTTCCGGAATGTGCTGTAAACTTAAGTGTGAACAGCAAGAAGATAAAATGTGTAAAACTTCTTCAAAGCCGCACTAGAATTTGTGTCTTTTTTGCGCGGTGAAATAACGCCCTCTGCTGGTTGTAAAGTGACAATGCCACATTCAATGGGTTCATTCATTCATTCCTTTAGTCAGTTAGTTAGTTAGTTAGTTAGTTAGTTTAAAATGCTTTTAGAAGATGAAGGAAAAAATGATATCTGCAGGCAGCTGATCGACCCTGAACCAGAATAAGGACTCACATATCCATCTGCCGCACATCAGAAACTGTTTCCAGCCCATACCCATAATAAAGGACGCCGTTTTCAGGCCTGTCTGTAAACCCGGTGATGTCACAGGTCTGGACTGGTCAGCCATGATGATCCCTGACCTGAACGCCATTGAAAACCTGTGTTGGCTGACCAACTGCTGCAGCCTGAAAACCCTCCAGCAACTGGCAGCTTTGAACAAAGTGTGCATCACCTGGAAGTTCTGCCGGTCCACAAGGAGGAGGATTACTGCTACAAACAACACTGATGGGGCCCAAGCTGATGCCTGATGTTACGAGATGTTTCCCTGAGAAATGTTTTTATGCCTTTTGCGATACATGAAAATGTAAAACCTTACCTGATCATTGAGAGATACCGTCACAGGAGACCTTTCTACCGTTGGATTAAAGTCCTGCTGCTTCAACATGAATGGGTCGGTCGTAGGCTGCCTGGAAAATGAGTCTGATTCTGAAATATTTGGCTCTGGTGTGTCTTCGTGTGCAGATACAGCAGGGGGTAAAGGGAAATCCAAATCCTCTTTGTGTAGAAAAATCTGTGGTTCCTCCTTCTTGTCCACTGCACACTTTGTGGATTGGTCGCTTCTGATTTCTGGTGTGGGACAAGGTTTTACTTCCAGTTGCAGGTCATTAGTTTTCAGAGGTGCTGAGGGAAGTGAAAAGCTTCCTGTTGAATTGTGCGTTTTCAAATAATCTGATGAGTTTGCTAATCTGGTGGCAGTCTGTCTGTCCTGTGGAACCTCACCAGGCCTGTCTGGTGTGACCTCAGAGAATCCAAAAGTGGAAAACAGGTACATCTCTGAAGCACCCTGATCTGGTGCTTTCCTGGTTGCTGTCACTGGTGTTGTCTGATCATTACCTGCTGGTTTAGTGTTTTTCACACTTTCCTGTAAATCCTTTTCAACCCCAGATTCTCCTGAAAGCGACGTGACCTCCTTCACGTACTGTGCAGGCACATAGAAGGGTCTGGTGTGCTGGTTCTTGCGGACGTGCCACCAGTGTTCATTGGTCTTGGAGACCAGGATGTAGCTTTCATTGGGTTTGATTGTAACCAGGCGGCCATCCTTCGCGGTGTACTCAAAGCCGTACTGTACCAACACTAGCCCCATCATCCGCTGAACCATCTGACCTCTGCGTCAACACAAATGCAGCGTCGACATTTTGGAGCTGGAAATAAAGCATAAAGTTAAGTTAAATAAATAAAGTTAAGTTAATGACGTCGGTGTCTCCACTTTTTTTTATGTCATTGCTTCTATTTTTGGTGGATTTGTGTCTTTTTGTCATAATTTTATGTCTCTTCACTTATTTATTGTCTTTCTTATTTTTTTGGCATTCACTTCATGTCTCTTTTGGGTTGTTGAGTCTTTTCATAATTTTATATAAATTTTCATGGGTCTTTATTATTATTTTACACCTCCTCTTTAGTCATCTTGTGTCTCTATGGATCCATGGTTCAATTTTTGGCATTATCAAAAGCTTGTGGGTTTCCTACAAAGGCCGATGAAGTTTGAAGTCACAATTAACTAAAATATAAAAGAGATAAAAAACTTGCAGTCACATTATCAAGATTTATTTTAGATAAGGAAATATGACTTTTTTTTTAATCCTGGTCTTCCATTTCAAGCCTACATATTTCTAGAATGACCAATTTATTTTAAGAATTCTGTGTTTTTTTTCTTGTATTTCAGAGGTTTTTTTTTCTTTAAGGGCAGATGTCTCCATTTGCAGCATAACAAAATAAACCTAAACTTGCAACAGACTGAAAACTGCAAAGCCACTGAGAAGGAAGTCTGCACCGACCGCATCTCGGCGTCAGACAAACGTCACATGGTAATCTCAGTTTGCTCAGTACTAACACAACACACAGAAGTGAGTGGATATCATGGTTATTGACTACTTTGTGAGTAAAAGGTATGACTTTGTCCTCATTATGGTCATAAATAAAATTAGAACCCAAATGATAATCAATCAACATGTGGGAGAAGTGTCTTTGAAAGCATTATGACTCATCCAGTTGAACTTTAATCCTGTAATATTTTACAGAGTTGTGAGTCAGGGCAACTCCAATTATAATACAAAATATTCAGCAAAAGTGAGAAGCACCCTGAGGATCCAGGTTGGGCTAATATTTCATCCACTTACCTGATTTTGTTCCCAGAAATGTCCCCTCATTGGATGTCTCCCAAGAAAACCAGAGGCACTTTTGGAAGCTTATCTGAAAAAGAACTGAAACTCAAACCGCTGCTGCTTACATGAATTGTTTCTGCTGCTAAAAGCTCCCGTTTCCTGTACTGTGTGAGCGTGAGGCTCACTACCAAAAGAGGCAACGGGTGATGAGCTTCAGCTCTAAAGCCACAAAAAATGGGAAGTCTGACTTTAACCATACTTCATTTTTGTTTGTTCTTTTTATGGCACTGAGGGTGGACTGGAAAGAGTTGCAGAGAGATATTTTGACATTGCATAACAATACTAAAAATACAACACATAGAAGGCAATGTTGACTGCATGATCACACTAAACATTTTTATTGCTATTTAAAAGCAATTAAAGTCTATCCATCTCTGAGCCTATAACTTTTATATTACTTTATAACAATGTGAGAAAAAAACCATGTGACCTGCGGGCACTTTCTGCAATAAACACATTGTTATTGCTTTATATAATTTTTAAGAATATCAAAGTCAATCCATACTTAATTCATTTGCGTTAAATTCAAGACTACGGGAAGACACCAGGGTAATTTAACATTTCAGTTTTGTGAACTGAAATGTGACTTTTCTTCTTTTGCTCTTTAATGTGTTATGTTATAAAACCACAGCAGAATTTGAACTCTCAATATACAGTAGATAGATGGTTTATTTGAAGCAATGCTTCACATTCTTTGTATATCAGAAAACAAATACAAAAGTGGACCTGATGAAATGGTTACCAGCAGAATTCCCTAATTTCAGTTACTACAGTACATCAAGTATTTCACAGAAAGTAAGAAATTTAATACATGAGACAAATGGCAGTTTTGGGCTGAGAGATCATCAACACTGAATGTATCATAAAATAGTTTTTAACATCAGCCTGGCAGAAAATTCTGTGTCAACAGATAGAGAAGTTAAAGGTTAATCCAAGTAGTGCAGGATCAGTGAATGATCAATAGCGCTCGGATCGGATTAAAGCAACTTTTTTTAAAAATCCAAACTGTTACAATGTTAACTCCATGCTATCAGTCAGCAGCAGGGCCCATTAGGATGTACTGCAGACCAGTACATGATGATGAACATAATGAAACGTTCTCCCGTTGGTCTTTGTACACCCACAAATGATTGACTCTGCATTATCTTTTGGTCATCTGTTCAAATATAAATATAGGCTAATATTAAATATAAAAAATAAGGCAATTTTCATGTTAAAATGTTGTGTTCTTATCAGTGGGGATTAACAACCCGCTGTGCATTTTCAAACTGTCCATAAATCCACGTTGTGTGGTTCATGTTCTTGTACACAGAAGATGCAGAGCAGCTTCCTGTATCTTTCTTCTTCTACTAAACCATTATCAATAGGATTCTAAAGTCAACATTATAAAAATGTGTGTGCAAGTCAGCTCTCTCCCTCTGTCTCTCTTTTTTTTTTTTAAGTTCATATGGCCTTGACATCGATTAGCTGGCCGTGATGGGCCATGTGTCTGAGGCTCTTGATCCCTTGCAGCTTGCGGCCGTGAAGAGTGAAGCGAGACCAGGCGAGCAGCTGCAGCAGGGCACAGGTGATAGGCACACACACCAACATGTAGAAACATCCCAGTCGGAGAGGTGGGGTTCCTGGACTGAAGGCTACATCAGGCGCAGAAACCACAGAATCCTTCACAGGTTCTCTGTCAAAAATGTCATAACCTGGGGGAACAGAAGAAAGAAAAACCAGGACTCCATGAGTCAGATTTGAAGGGAGGTTGTAAAAAAATTAACCCATCCTGCTGTAAAACATCAAAACGTGCAAAACGTGCAAAAAAAACACAGTAGTGTGGAATCCAACTTGTTAACTTCATGTACTAAATATTCTTTCCCTTTTAGGACTCAGTCTGTGTCTATACATACCTGTGTACACACACAACAGCCACGTGCCAATGAGAGGGGCAAATGTCTGGCCGGGTTTGGTTAGCAGGGCAACCATTCCAAAGAGGAGAGCAGAGGCAGCTTGCTGACGCCGGTTGACCACAAAGTCCTCGTCCACCAGGTCAGAGATAACCAGTTTCAGCAGCTTGCATGTTCCCTCTGTAAACACCCGGTTACTAGAAGGAAGACAAGTCATCAAGGCTCCAGCTGTAGTCTTTTAAATAATACTTAGTCTAAGCTTGTAAATGCTTTTTAGGGGAGCAGATAGCTTAAAGATGAAAGAATCCTGACTGTCCAGCCACCACTGAAAGTCTCACTCATCCATTCTGCACTGTTAAACTGAAAGGATCAAGATAATTTTAGACATTGAAAAAATAAATTTAACCTGAAAACATTTCAAGACTTTGTGGATACCCTCACTTAGACTGCTGGATAAATTCTATTGGCTCCTGAGACGATAGCATCAAAACCTGTCTGATATAGTGATGAAATATGAATAACTTCAATAAAGAAAGAGAGCTGAAAACTCCAGAGAAATAAAATTTCACTGACATTCAACTGTGTAAAAAAAGCACAGACCAGGGTTTGTTTATTTGTCAATTCTGTAGTTTGATCTGTTGTCTTTCCTGTTGTCTTTCTTCTCCTATTCCTTTGCTTGACCTAGTCCTTTTCCTCAAGTCACATGATTAACCAGGCTCAAAATGTTTTTGGTTTTAAAAGTTGCTTTTGGATGGTGGGAATCTTTCCTGTAAGGACCAGTGGTCAACAGATAGAAGTTTTGGTAAGTTTAACAGTTTTTAAAAAAAAATTCCAATAAGATTTCAGACTGCATAAATATATTTTTTGCACATTAACCGGAAACCGTTTCTTAAGATACCCTTAAAAAATGGCCCTGGATGCGTGTTTTGTTACATTTGCGTGTTCAGCAATGAAAACAACAAATTCTGAGAAAGAAATAAGCAAACAAACGTGCACATTTTCACACATCATATCCCAAAGGCATTCGCTGGTACATGTGAACGGCCGTACCTAGCAATGAAGATGCACAGCAGGTAAATGTGGTCAACCCCTGCCAGTAGCATAGCAACACTAAGTCCCAGTTTAAGCATAAACAGCCAGCGGATAACCTGGTAAACCCCATATCGTTGGCACAGTGTCAGGAAATACAAGTTGTTTAGGTGGGGGGCAATGTAAGAGATGCCTGAGGGGAAGCAGAAGCCAATGTCAGCATTAAAATAGGAATCTGTTCAGCCTTAAATACAAAAACATTTGTCCATACTCAAGAGGGATATTTCACTGCTTGTCAAAACTGAATCAAGTTAAGACTGAATTACTGGACACTAAAATGAGTATTTAACAAGTTTACGTAGCATTAGATTAAATGTTGTCAGTTCACACACCTTCAGCCTGTTTTACCGGTAGAATCAGATTGTGTGTTTCCTTTGGCTCAGAACGCAGCCATGACTGTTGATGTGTAAACTGTGTTTACTTACAGTGGATCTGGTTCTATGTACAAGGGGCGGAGGTGACTTTATCTGCCATCTCTTACCGAGTAAAACTGAACCCGTAGAGGCAGAAATGTTGTCTGACAGGAGATGCTCCAGGAAAAGAGGGAAGAAATTGCTGTTGAAATGGCAGTGAAACACCTTCAGGAGAAAAGAAACGAGACTAGAATGTAAAAATCATCATGGACCAAGAGCTGAAGACAAAAAATACATAAAAAGAAACAACTGGTATAACAAAGGATTGTTTAAAATAATGATTGTGTACAGCTAGTCCTCAAGATACACACTTTTGGATATATGAACAACTGCATGCTGTATATTTGGAGTAGTAATGACATTAAAATTACCTCAAATGGTAATTATAGATTGAAATGTAATAAATAACTAATACAGCTTAAGAACAGCCTCTCGGAACCAATTCTGTTCATATATTGAGGACTAACAGTACTTTGAACACTTATAGCTGTGATATTTCAATTTCATTTTTTAATAAATCTGCAAAAACGTCAACAATTCTTTGTTTTTCTGTCCATATGGGGTGCGGTGTGTACATTTACAAGGAAAAAAAAAATACTTAAACGATTTCAGCAAATGGTTGCAATATAACAAAATTTAATGAGGTCTGAATACTTTCTGTACTTTATGATCTCTAATTCAAAAAGACATTTCCTTCCACTTCATCTCTACTAGCACCCGTAGCACATCCAATGTGATTTACATCTCACCTGAAGAAGGTTCATCGTTACAAACCACAGGAAGTTTCTGTGTTTGGAGAGCTGCTTGAGATACTGTTTGATAGTGACAGGTTTGTCTGGATGGACAAGAGGAGCATGGCCAACACTCAACCTGAGACAAAGCAAAAGACAACAAAAAGACAAGTGAGATAAAGAAAAAAATGACAAAAAACATGTCCATCAAAGTCACTGTATTTTCCACATCTTAAAAAAATCCTTACTCTTTAAGTGTCTGTGCTTCATTGTGCCTCAAAACTTCTTTCTGGAAATGATGCCGCAGCAACTGAGAAACTAATAAAAACCCAAAGATAGAAAAAGCTGCCAGAGTCACGCAGAAGAAACGGAAGGAGTAGAAATCCTCCTTATCCCAGAAGGAATAAGAAAGAAATACGGAGAATGAGCCCAGGGCACTGAATACAGAGCAGTGAAAGTTGAGGCGTGTGCGATCGGAGGCGGACACAGCGAGGTCAGCCAGCAGGGCGCTGTGGTGGAGGTCCACCAGAGTGAGGAAGCCGTCGTATAGACACAGGCACAGCAAGAACTGCAGTCCTGGACTGGCCCACGCCACCCAAAAGGCCAGGAAGGAGAGAGCAAAGAGGGGGCCATGCGTGGAGAAGACTTTAAGGCGCTTCAGAACCACCTCTGGAGTTGTGATGGGAGAGCCTGACCTGGGTGGAAAAACAAACAAACTTTATTCATTTATATGTCACTAATTTCAAAATCATTATACAAAAGGTAAGCACTACTGTAATTGCTGATTCCTGTTTGACGACCGTTGCTCTTATCTGCTGACGTGTTTACCATGCACCATGAGCATGACTGTGAATCATTAAAGTGTTTGATGACACAGTTCCGCGTGCATGAATATATAAAATGTCGTGACAGGTTGTTGTCCGGTGTGTGCTGGTGAATGTAGGAGTGTTCGGTTGAAGAAGAGGACTAGTCCACAAACGCGTGCCGCCCTATCCGAACACTGCACGTCCCCTTTCTGATGCAACCCCCACCAGGCAACACCAACACTCGTCTCCCCAACTTGTTGTTGTTTGTTGCTGTCTCTGTGAGAATCTCAGAGCGTCAGACTTCATACCTTGGATACTTTACTATTTGTCATGCATGATAAAACAAAGACTAGTGAAGATAGTAGTCATGGTGACGATCTCTCTAATGACAACTCTGACTCTCATTACATACTCTAAGATGTATATGTGACATCTTTAAATAGAGTTGACCATTGAGAATTGATTATGAAGAGAAAGAAACAAAACAAAGAATGTCACTTACTGGGGAGAGCTGAGAAAGGCGCGATCACTCAGCCAGCCAAACAGAGGATCATTCAGACTGTTCCATATCAGGAACACTGTCTGGAGAACAGCAAAAACGTATACCATAATTATTAAAGAAGAAATTAAAATTCAAAAATGAAGAGTGACAACACCTTACTGGCAATAAATAAAAAAAGATACCAAGCTTGGTAAACTCACATGCAAAGAATAGTTTGTGACTGGACTTACACAGAGGATAACTCCAGCGGTCATTTGACAAACGCATTCAATGTCAGGAATCGTAATTTTTCACATTTTGTTTGACTCACAAGGCATTCTTTGAATCATTTACTGTCTGTGAATCTTTTATAATGTGCAATATGATATCAAATAGGATAAATAGGTAAATAGGATGTCAGCTTCATCACATGTATTTACAACATGTGAGATAATACCTTTGCTGTGGTCTTTACCAGCAAAATAATAATAACATAAAGGCATTGTGTGACTTACTAGTCAATCAGGCCTTTTTTCCATCTACATTTGAATTAATAATAATAATATTAATTACCTATCAAAGTGAAATCAGACACTCACCTCTCCCACCCAGAAGGAGATTTTATCAATCTTGTAGATGGACACAAACGTCTCCACATAGTAAAGAAGGAACACATTGTGTAGGATGGAGGTAAACAGGGCCAGGGAGCCGTAGAGCAGTGCAGTTGAGACAGAGCCTTTCAAAGAGTCCCAGATGCTCCTGCCCATGCTTCTTCTGCTTCAGTCACTCTGATCTGTGTTCTCTCCGTGCCAAGCTGCAATCATCTCACGGCCTGGCTGCCTCAGGGTCACCACCTCATCGTAACCTACAAATTATAAATTAAATAAATAACCAATTAAAACATTCATGATGTCATTTTCCAGACCAGCGGAGACAACAGACAAAATAGTACTAACATGTTTTACTACCATGTCTGAGTATTCCTCTTGAGTACCGGTAATCTAAGGGGAGCCACCTTCATGGTGAAGTCATTTCATTCAACAATTACACGGTTATGCTACTTCTTCACCGGCAGTGACTCTTCAGCCATTTAGCAAACATATTAATGACGTTTCCCAACTGAATACACAACTTTGTTCTATTTAGTGAGTCAAGCAGCAGTAAATATTCCATTCGTTGTACTTATTGATTCTTCTGACAGCAGCTTCGCAGATCGATTACTACGCGTTGTGACAGTCGGTGCTAATTAGCGTTCGCTAGCCGAGCTAGGTGTTAGCATTAGCTGGCTCGATGTTGCTAAGTCTAATTGAGAGTGAGGCCACTTAGTCCAAGATTCGTAAGTACGTAACGAAAACGAAAAATTGTACTTACCTACTAAAAATTTGTCAGTTCAACCAAGTAAACTGTATTTGGTCCGTGGGGAAATAACCAGGTTAGCAGTGGATCAACCGCTTCCAGGTAGCAAATGTATCACCATGATAGTCACTACATTCCGAATCCTACTACGTTGAAGGACTGAAAACGCTACTCTGCCTCTGATTGGTCGACGAACACAGATGAGCACCGTATTGGTTACGAATGACGTAAAAATATCAAGGGAAGCCAACCAAAATATAAAGTAGATAGAAAAAAAGTAGATTGCGTAGCCATAGTAGGATTATTAAATTCGGTCCTTGATGGCTCAAATCTGAATCGCCACGTCAACACGTCAGACACGAAAACGTCAGGGCGTTGCTCTGGAGACGCAACTGATTATCAAGAGTTACACTTCAAGTTATCATCAATCAATCAATCGATCAATCAATCAATCAAATTTCATCAATCTTTGTTAACTCAGTGGTTTTATATAAATTCTTTTTTTTTTACGCTGGAGGATTAAGACAATTGATTATCAAATTTACCCTACTAGTTACTAAGACTACTGATTATCAAGTGTACACTACTAGTTATTAAGACTACTGATTATCAAGTTTACACTACTAGTTATTAAGACTACTGATTATCAAGTTTACACTACTAGTTATTAAGACTACTGATTATCAAGTGTACACTACTAGTTATTAAGACTACTGATTATCAAGTTTACACTACTAGTTATTAAGACTACTGATTATCAAGTTTACACTACTAGTTATTAAGACTACTGATTATCAAGTGTACACTACTAGTTATTAAGACTACTGATTATCAAGTGTACACTACTAGTTATTAAGACTACTGATTATCAAGTTTACACTACTAGTTATTAAGGCTACTGATTATCAAGTTTACACTACTAGTTATTAAGACTACTGATTATCAAGTGTACACTACTAGTTATAAAGACTACTGATTATCAAGTTTACACTACTAGTTATAAAGACTACTGATTATCAAGTTTACGCTACTAGTTATAAAGACTACTGTATTAATTATTAAGAATGGAGGCACACTTTATCCTTTGCTGTTTGTTTGGCTTCAATCAGAAACAGATATGTTGCTGTTTACTGAGGCCAATGATAGACAGCAGTAACCAAAGTTTCTTCAGTTTAGTTTGGTTTATTTTTTGCCTTTCCAGACATGTTATTACAGCAGACTTCACTTTCATCAGTGTTGGAACATCAACAACAACATCTGAAAAAAAAAAAAAAAAAAAGGGTTGACGGATAGAAGCCATTGGCTTGTAAATTTTCCGTCCCTTAAATCAACAACATCTCTCTCATTGCAAACACATTGTCAACCAAATTCATACATTGCATGTCGCATTTCACTTATTTTATTTTGGTGCATGTTGTTTTAAATCGTCCATTCAGTCCAATAGGCGTGCATCGTTGCACACGTCTTAACCAGTTCTGAGAAGACTTGCAAGTGCTGACTATTAATCTGGCTATCGCTCAACGTCTTAGTTGAGAGTAACGACACCTTAAGGTTACAGTGACAATTTTTTCCACATGAAGTTTAAATAGCCATAAAGTAAATACAAAATGCAATTTTTAAATGATAACTTATTGAGGGAAACTTGGGGGAATAAGGCATTAAGGGAATAAGGGATTTATTAAGGGAAAAACCTGCCCAAACCACCTAGTTCTGTGAGAAAAACTAACTGCCAACCTGTGAAGTCATGGATTCACAGATAGACCATACTTCTTAGAAAGTTGATTTCCCTGGCCATAACTAGGCCTAAACCTGTTGAATAAACAACTCACAAAAATTAAATCTGACAAAATCTCAGAAAGCAAACAAAGTCAATAATTCACTTAGTACAAAGGATGTACTCTTCTTAGATCATAAAGTGTGTAGATCAATGCTTTGATCTGCTCTCAAAAGAAAGTAGATCAATGCTTTGATCAAGGATTTGACCTACTCTCCCTTTAATTGGTTTACTCCCTTTTGATCGTGCAGTGTATACACTGAGAGTAATGCTTTGATCTGCTCTCCTTTGATTGTACAGTGTGTTACGATCAGTGCTTTGATGTACTCTCCTTTGACAACACAGTGTGTACTATCAATGGTTTGATCTACTCTCCTTTGGTAATACAGTGCTCATAAGTAACCAGCTAGCTAGCTAGCTAACTAAGTAACTAACTAATGAACTAACTAACAAACTAACAAATAGAGGGACAAACCCAATAATATTATAATATAGTGCCCAGTAATGGAGAACTGAACAACTAAAAAACAAGATAGCCAAGGTATATTTTTAATCCGAAAAGACATCCTGTCTTTGAAAATGATTGATCAAAGCTTTGATCTAATTGGAGCTTTTATCTGATCTAATTTGTGCTTTTTATGTCAAGATCAAAAGGCATATATATAGGACTGGCAAGGTTACTTTTTTTTGAAAGTATGTTTAACAAAACATATATGCCAAAAGGAGACCCTGAATATGATTCAGAGGAAACACGCCGAATGGATGGGTTAGCAGGAAGACAATGGTCCAGATTAGAATCTACCTCTACTTTTGATAGAAACAACACTGTACTAAGCTCAACCAAAGAGCCAATACTGATAAATCAAAGTGAAAGTAATGAATGTGCACTAGCAAAAAAGATGAAAGAGAAGCACAAAGACCTGAACCGTCAGATTCTCCAACTTAAGGTACTAAGTCAAAATCAAAAATCTGAAAATGAAAATCTAAAGACAAAATTGCAAAGGACTCAGGAAACAGAGAGAAATTTAACCACACAGAAACACTCATTGATTAGTGATATAGTGCAATACCAATCTCAAATAAAGGAACTGAGGGATGAGAACAGAATAATTAAAGGACATAAGGACAATCTCAGAAGTTTGAATAAGAAAAAACAGGAAGTAATTGAAAACCTCAGGGATACAGTGAGTGATCATCAGGAGGCTCAGAAGAAACATATTTACGAAAACAAAAACCTGAAGATCACTGTGCAAAATCTTCAATGCCAGCTGAAAGAAATTAATGCAGTCGTCCAAAGAGCTGAGGTGGGACAGCTTGAGGAGAGTAACGACACCTTAAATAAAACTACAGAAAATCAGCCTGGGTTTCTTCAGGATTATATCCCTAGAATTTTAATGAGAGCTTCTAGAGCTTTATTGATCACAGTTTTTACAACAACTTTATTTATGTTAAATCCGGTTATAAACATGGCCGTCTCCAATCTGATGGTACGCTATTTTCCACTAAGAAGGGAAAGCCCTCCACCAATATAAATTACAGAACACAACTGAGCATTTGTTTCGAGTAATCTATGGCCATCCCTACTCTGACAGGGGTCATCCACAAGCCTTGGTTAAATTCCACCTGGGGCCTTTTGATGCAGAGTTTGCATGTTGTCCACATGTCTGCAGGAGTTCTATCCGGGTACTCCGGCTTCCTCCCGTATGCAAAAACATACAAGTTAGGTGAATTGGTCACACTAAGTTGTCTTGTTCTTTTGTAGGTTATGTTTTAGGTTACTCACACTGAGTGTGAGTACCCACTATGTGGCCCTGCAATGAACCAGCAACTTATCCAGTGTGTTTCCCTACGTCCTACACCTTACATCAGTGAGACTACAGTATCTCTGATTGGGTTGTTTTTAAAAAGATGCATTAATGAAAATAGCAACAAAATGCAAACAAGATTCTGCATCAGTAGCCAATCCCAATATGTCTGATGATATTTTCTGCCATTTTCATGCATGAATTACGCGTCATTGCGCAAGCGTGTTGAAAAGTCAAGTCAAATACAGTATATCTCAATTCAGCCTTCTCAAGAGAGATGTAGTACCATCCTTAGTCCAGCAGAGGGCAGTCACAACCCTGACAAGGATCCTACTGTAAATTCAACACCGATGCTGTTACATCTTGACATCATCCGTGTTTTAACGAATAATTAATAATGCTACTAAATAATAATGAGTTACATGTATTCCTTGAAACCGAACTGAAAGCTGCAGGCACCCAGTTAAAACCCTTCTGATTTAACCCATGGGTATAAATCATGCTTGTGTGTGTGTGTGTGTGTGTGTGTGTGTGTGTGTGTGTGTGTGTGTGTGTGTGTGTGTGTGTGTGTGTGTGTGTGTGTGTGTGTGTGTGTGTGTGTGTGTGTCAAGGGGGCGGGGGTAAACTTGTGCGTGCGAGCGCGGACTAACTGCAGCAGAAAGTCGGTGTCTCTCTGCGGACAGTACGGTCGGTATGTCTTTTAGTATTTTGTGGATTCCAGGAAAAAAAACAGCCAGTGAGTCTTAATCGAGTTGCTTTTCTGACGTGATCCATCTATTTCTACTTTTTCGGCGTCCGTGTTTTTTTTGCTCTTAACTAGAGGAAAGGTGGTTAAAAAGGTGGTTTTGCCTGTGGGTGCTGCAGTCCAGGTCGGACAGGTGCGCATCGGGAGGTGGGTGGACACACCATTTAAGAGCGGCTTTGCCCTGATGCTTCTCTTTGGAATTATAAGCTTGACCCTACATTTAAATGTTTAATTTTAATTGGTGTTTTTTTTTTTTTTAATCCTTAGGTTTGCCCTGAAGCCCCTTACTTGCTCCATGACGTAAGTAATTCACCAGTAACCACTGGTATATTAAATAAAGCACAGCTAAGTCTGAATGATCTGTTTGACTTTCTGAGAAAGTAGATGTGTATCTAAACTGATGGGAGTAAGAGCGGAGGAAGGTTTTGTTTTTGTCTTAAGTGGGTTGTTGTAAAAAGCTTAAAGAGTCATGAAAACTTTTAAATATATCAGCTTTTAAAATTATTCACTCATATCCCAACCTGCTGATAGTAGCATTATTATTCATGCACAAACGATAAATACAAAGAGTAATAAAGCAGATACCCTATAAACAATAAAAAGTTAGAGGTTGGTAAGGGGGAAAAAAATTGTATTGATAGATTTGTGAGGAAGTACGGTACGTATCTCTCTCAAAAATATAGAGGCTTAATAATTTGAAGTAGTAGAATTAAAATTATTATTAATGTGAAATGTTCAACTATAGTTTAAATCATGCTACTTTTTTTTTAACCAACTTAAGTCACACTATCTCAGGCTGGTTCATCAGAATCAGGGGGCAAAGGCAACCAATGAAATCAGGATTAAGCATCCCAGGAGATCTTATCTGCAAAACCACAGGCTATGCTCGAAGAGATATACAGTTGTTGCTATAAGTAAAAGGAAACTGTGCACACTGCTTTTGTGTGATTCCTCTCTCCTTACATCATGCATGACACATCAGTCGTTCCGTCATTAAAGCAGTGTTTACCTTTCCTCCGTGTAGCTTCAAGCTTTTCAACGATGAGACAACAGCACATCGTTGGTACACTGTCCCGCTCCTGCAGAACATGCAGCATCAGCAACAGAAATGCACATGTGTTGAAAAAATGTTTGCTGCGTCTTTCATGAAGCCAGTGGCTGACTAAACCAAACCAAAGACTTTGTGTTATTTCCTCATCTTTGCTGCATCTTAAACGGAACTTAGAATTGATAAGTAGCCAGCCGATCCAATGTCAAACTTGTTCAAGTCCCCATTTTGTCCAGTGTTTACCCTAGATGTGTGAATTGTATAATTCGGACCTGGACTGCCAGTGAAGCCTCAGGGCTTGGATTTTGGATAAAGCTGTGATTTAAATAAAATCTGCTGCCAAGTATTGAACATGATCAAACCGTGAATGGGAAAAGGCACCGAGGCACAGCGGAGCAATGCTGGATCAGGTGCACAAGCCTCCCCTCCTTTTTGCTCTAGGGTAATGGCTCAAGGCTACATTTCCAGGTCCTCACAGAACGCACCAGAATTCCAGAGTCCATTAATTCATAGTGGTTAATGTACATTCCAGGTTTAATGCCTTCAGCTGCTCTGCATTGATTGATTAATATTCAGTTACTATGGTAAATCTGTGGAAACGCCATTTAGTTTTGACTTTAAACAAGGATGGATGGATGGATGGATGGATGGATGGATGGATGGATGGATAAAGGCGAGGAAGCATCAAACTTCACCTTCCCCTCACTTTGTCACCCTATGGGTTGGTTTCAGAGATTGGCACCCAAACTGCTAACCAACATGTCATTAGCTTGTGCTTAACGCTGCGAGTGATGAGCGGCGGCAGCCGTGGAGATTAAGACGTGGATTTTCCAGTGTCACAATACAGCAGAGAGAGATCCACAGTGTTGACCCTTTGAAGAGCGACGGAAACAGAGAGACAGCATCCAGGAGGAGATAGCGCTGATGGCGCGGGGCCTAATCTCTAGATTATCCATCATGCTGTTCGAGTGTGCACATGGCTAATTAAGAGATGGGGGTCGGTGTTTTGATATCGCATCACCAGTGGCACAATATTTAACTGTCAAAAGTTTTTTGATGTCTTTTGATTAACGGTACTTTACTCTTTTTGCTAACTGGCTGTAATTAGGACGCAGATGCTTGTCAGTAATATCCTGCTCCTACTGTCAGGGAGGCAAGAAAGTTCATACCTACTGTATCAGCAAAGTTCGTCAACATCATGGAGGTTTTAAAATGTCATGTCAAAAAAGAGGGGTAGAAGCTGTCTGATGAACCTGTCCAAGGTTTTCTGCACCACATTTAAAGTGTGCACGTTTTCCCCTAAAAAGTAATAAAATATTTCGATGCATTGTGACTGCACACGTAAACACGTCTAAACACGTGACATTATCATCAGATACCAAGGCTAACTGATGTAGGTAAAGTACACTGCATCCTCATTGTTTCCACTGCCCTCATGTTAGCAGTCATTTTCAAGCTTGCATCTTGGGCCGTGTCTGATGTGTGTAATCTTTCACAAGTTGATGACTCAGAAGAAGGCAGGAAAAGTTTGGTTGGTGCTTCAGTCGACCCTAAAGGCCAACTGCCCAGTTCCAATGTGAGTCACAATCTATCACAGGCAGAGCCACAGGGAACTGCTCTAGTCTTTACCAATGACTTCACAAACATCGATATTTCAAATCCCCAGATTTTGTAAAGAGCGATGTTTGCTTGTTTATTCTCAATGTATTAATATTCAGCGTGTCACATATGTAAATTGACGAACTGCACTTGTTTGGCCCCCCAGCAACTCACGTGAGAAGCTTAAAGTAGATCAGATGAATGGATCGCTGGCAAATGAAGATCAGAAGGAGAGTATTTAAGTAGTCAAACATAGAGTCTAACTCAATTGAATATTACTAATAGTTACCGTAAACCGAGATTCCCCTTCAAGCAGAAGAATGTTTGTTCTGAAAATGTTCATTTTTGTTCGGTGTTATCTCTGACTTCCAGTTGTACCTTCATACAATAGCATCACTAGTTTGATATGTTGCGTCATTTCTGTGTTTGTAATACGCATTTCTATTTTTCTCTGCGCAGGCCGTGTCCTCAACTGGCGAGCAATCAAAGGGCTTTGCGTCCACTCGCTGCCTGGTCGTAAGATACACATTTGTCACACTCAGATTTTGTGAGTCTGACAAATTGCGTTCGGGGCTTCGTTTGGACCCGGGTGTTTGTGTCAAACATGGGCAACCAGAGATCAGCCCGGCCCCTCTTGCTCCTGCTGCTGCTCCTGCTGCTGCTGGCCAGGATGTCACAGCTGTGGGCCTTTCCCTTCAGCCCGTCCCTGGATTTGGATGTGACTCCAAGGACAACTGTCTTCTACAAAGGTGAGAGGTGAAGAGAAAAGTGTTCTTAATCGTAGTTATGAGATGATTACAGTCTCCTTGTCTTCAAGGAAACGGACGGATGGATGTAAGGATATGGAGAAAGGAATCAGTCTCAGATTGAAACTTCTATTTGAGATGCGTCCCATCTCTTTCAACGCTCTTACCGCTTCCTTATTCAATGCCATTGCTACTCCTGAAGACAGCTCCTTCACACTCTAGTTATTAATCGCCTGTCTCATGCCCTGTCCCGGATCACATGGCTCAGCAAACACCTCTAATGAAACAATGGACGAGAGCCTCCCAGAAAAGAGGACCTGGTCTCAGTTGGGCTGATTAGTGTCCGAGTAAAAAAAACAAACAGAAAGTACTGCTGACGAGGAGTTTTGGCCTTGGTGTTTATTTACGGGTCTATACACAGATCATGAGGACCTTTATCCCTTCTAGTTATCAGCCTCATTTGCCAACAGCTTTCCCTCTGCAGCGGCAGGGAGAAGGGAACGTTGGACTGATCGGACAGCCTTGTCCTACCTCTACTCCACCCCCCTATCCACTCCTCCTTAGTCCTCTGAGTATAGGTATTATTAGAGGGAGGGGTGGTGCAAACGGGAGTCATGTCTGCTGCAAGCATAGCTCATCCCGTGCAATGTCATCCCAGCAGTTCGGAGTTTTGCGGTGTGAGATGATGCGTCGGAGTCGGGAGGATGGGAAAGATACACTGCTCGATGTTCTGAATCAGAATGATAATCAGAGATGAGAAGAGAGAGAAAATCATACAACAGGGGAGGGGTCTCACTACGGTGCATTTTCTCGATCAAGCGTGAGAGGAACTGCAGAAATTAAGAAGTTGTATTTGCATTTTGGACATGAATGTTTTTCTTAAATATATAAACATAAAATGCACAAATCTTCAAGACTGCATGACTTATAAAACCTGCTGTTGAGGAGCTGTTTTCTCTACCCAACTGGAGTTGATTGCTCTAGTTAGTAGTACTGCTGCAGATATGTTCTAGCCAAATGAAATGGCCACACTCGATTAACTCGGAAGAGTTAACTCGATTAACACTGAAAAGTGAATTGCGTGGGGCGTCATGTATGGGTCATAAAGCCTCGTTGGGAGTTTGCAAGTGCGTCATAGAGAGAGGTTATTGTCTATCTGAATGCTTTTAGTTGACATTTACTCATCTTTCATTCTGAGTCAGATTATAAATCATACACACTCTGCTTACAGTGGACACTTTACTCTTCTGCAGCCAATCATTCCACATTTTATTTTTCTCTTTGGCCTCAAAGTTGTCCTTGACCTACTTTCCGTGGTGTGTGCTGCATGTACGTTTGTGTCACCACGCATTTCATCAGTCTCCATGTGTGTCTGCATAGCCTTCTGCATTATGGGTACGTTTGTGTGTATGCATTTAGTTACATCATGTATCTGCACACATGAACCTTCTGTCTCTGCCCCCGTGGTGACACATGTCACTTGACAAATGGCAGATCGTGATAAAGATGCATGCATTGGTGTGCAATGATGTATACGGAAGAAATGGTGGCTGGTATATGTCGGACTTCTTGTGGGTGGATTTGTATTATGTTTTGTTAGCTTGAATGAGGAGGTGCTCTTTGATTTACAGTATGCCCTGACAGAGTGGGAGTGCAAGGGCATGGTCAGTCAGAGGGGAATGAGAGGGAAACATGACACAATGTGACTATTTTCTCTCTTTAATGAGGTTGCCGAGGGACAGCAAACTGTAGAAGAAATAAAAAACATTCCGCAAACAGTTATAACCTTGCCGCGCAAACATTTCCTCAATAAACTCGCAGATCTTCAAGCTGAAATGCGTTGGTGTTGTTGGTTTCCATAATGGTTTTCTAGCCATTATGTAAAGCTGGTCTAATCAATATTTTTATAACTAAAATAAATCATGTAAAAATGCACGTCTTGTTGAAAGAGAGATAATTATCACCAACTCTGTAGTTTCCTTAAGCTGTAAGAAGTGTTTTAGAATCTATGAGCTGTTTCCACTCAGTCTTGTTGCTTTCATAGACCAACATAGTGTAACATTTAGTGGGCAGACTAAACCAGAGGGAATGTTAGATTTTAGAGTTTGGGAGATCAGATGTTCAGCATATAAAGCTTTTTTATGTCCTGTGATATGAATAAAGTACCTAATTTATGTGAAAAATGTGTCATACCAAACTAACGTCCCCACATTCCAGACGAGCCAATGAATCAGAAGCTGGTGCACTTCTAAACTGTGGGGATTTGTCTCTTACTATTGTGTTTGACAGCTGTACAGGAAGATTTATGTGTTTTGAAGGGCTGATTGAATCTGATTAGATTGATTTTCCACTTTTTCTCTCTCTGCCACCAGACCTGAAGTAACAGGGTTGTGAAATATTGATGCACTCACTTTAAGTTGCTCCATGTCGCTATAGCAAAGCAGGTCTTAGTGGTAAGATTCATACTCATTGCTACTGTTGTTTTTGGTGGCGGATATAAACTTTGCCAGCTTGATGCTTTTTGTAAATAAAGATTGTCTTGTCTCGTAATTACAGCGTCGGAGAGGCAGTCCACTGAGGGTTAGCAATTTAGTATTCAGCAAAGTCTATTATTGTCTTTGCAAAACAGCTGCATTTACTGTATGTGCTGTGCTGTGCGATATACACACACATTATCATCTGGGCCGTGGCGGCTGTCTTGTTTAATCTCCTTCTCTGTTGTGGGTGACAGCATTGTTAACACAGAGACCACCATGATGCTGTGATCCCCTTTCCATCTGATCGTTCTTGCTCTGAGTTTCTGAAAGCATCTTATTGGTGCTTCACTGATATCATCTGGTGAGACCCGCAATAACACGGAGGGGCCATCTGCGACTCGTTTGTGGAGTCAGATCGCCTTTGACATCAAAGCTTTCATTTCCTTTTTCTAACGTTCTGCCCTCGCTGTTTTTGTCAAAACCCCAAGGATTGCTTTGGGTATGACATGATGTCGTGTTTGTGTCGTTGGACGTCGTGCTCTGCTTCCTCTTTGATGAGATGCCGAACAAGTGATGTCTGACATTTGACATTAGTCACGAAGAAATGACTACATACATTTCAATAGGTAGTTCCTGTTTTTCTTTGAATCATAACTTCTTAAAAACCACATTTGATTGACAACTACGCCTGTATTGACAATGGATGGATAGACAATGCCACTGCATTGAAGCGGTCAAGCATGAGCGTCTGTGATAGGAACTTAGTATTGTGAATTATGCATAAGTAGGGCAAAGCAGGGAGAGGGTCTGGTGGACCTGGGGTACTGGCAAACACAAATTAAACCAAGTAATTGGTTCCTTCGGTTTTTCTGGGAAAACAAATGATTTGACCTCAGCATTCTGAAATTTATTCCAAGTTGGTAAGAAGCCCGATCAGACCTGGTGTTTTTTGTAAATCTGACTTAAGCAAGACAACACTAGTGAAATATTAATAGGTAATAAGGCCATTTGAGCATTAAAATCAAGACTAAATGCAAAAAAAATGTGAAAACGAAATGCTGATTTGAATTTTGCATTGGAAAATGGCAAAACGCTGAGATGTTATGGATGGTGTATGGCAGGGTCGCTCAATATGTTGACCGGTTGATCCCGTTTTTTTTTTTTCTTAAACTTAAGCAAAAGTATAAAAATGAGTGGGGGAGCTGGAACAAGTAAGAAAAAAACAAACTTAACACTTTCATACGGAATGGGAGGAGGCATTTTTTTCACTATGATATTTTAAAAGTGAAGGAATTAAAATGCCAGTTGTCTGGACAGCAATCAACCAACGTCAGAAGCGAAAGCTGCCTCCGAAGCATCGTTCTGGGTGATTTTAAGATCAAAAAGCCCTTCCAAGATAGAGAGATGGTAAAAGAGGCATTTGTAGAAGCAGCTGACTCAAATAATTAATGAATAGTTAATGCATTTCAAACAAAAGATGCAATATCTCTCCTCGAAGTTGCAGCTCCATGATTTAGCAAACTTCCACAACCTGGCATCAGAGATGGAAATGCAAGAGAGACTGACAATCGTCTGTCGGAGTTCGACAATCGCTTTCAAGAGTTTTCTTTGCCTAGTTGCCAAATTCATGTGCTGTGATTTTCAAAAAGAGGTTGAGGTTGATTCACTAGCATCAAAAATAGCAGCGATGTTTCCCCTGAACTCTCCTGGATTGGAAAATCAGATTTTGTCTCTACAATCCGACATTCAGCTGAAGGCCACAGCTCACAGACACTTCTGGAACTTCCTCAACAAAAGTACCCCAACATGAGGAAATGGACAGTTCCCCTTATTTGTGTTCACCAGCCTTTTCCCACATGAAGATCATGAAGTCCAAGTACAGTTCCGCCATGACTGATGATCATTTGGAAGTGTGCTTGAGGCCGGCTGTCAGCAGCTAATGTCTGGAGTATTCATCCCTGACTGATTCCATTCAGTGGTAGTCATCAGAGTAAACTGACAAAAAAAAAAAAAAGAACACAGTTAATTCTGTTGTGTTGTACATTTATGGGCTCATGTGGTTATGCTACGTACAAAGACCTCTCAATATATGTAAAAATAAATATATGTTTTGCATTTTTGTAGTAGGTAGATCATTTTGACTTGGTCATTTTATTTTATAAGCTGAAAAAGTGTGAGCACCCCTGCTGTAAGGAAAGAAACAAACCTCTGCTTCACTTTCTTTTCCTCTTGTTTTCATACACATGGAAATCCAGTTGTTTATTAATTCTTAAATGTCCAAAGTAATGTTTGCTGCATCTTGAATCTACTTTAGAAATGAAGAAGAGATGCTTATATAATGGGGGTGAAGATGACAACACTTGGCAGTTCTGACGCTGTCCAAAGACGTTGAGTCGGTCGTTCCTTCCAGCATTTGTTCCCAAATTTATTTGTACTCACGTGTGTCACATGGCCCCCGTGGCGTAACTAGTGATGAGTGAGTCACACAGGAAGTCACACTCCAGTATACACACACACACACAACCCGACAGTGGATTTACAATCATCCCAGACCCTTGTGTAGGATTACAAATATGTTTGAACGCACCACCTGTGACGGCTCAGCGTTGAGACGCTGCAAATATTCACCTGTCAGATCCTTTGAGTCACCGACGGAGATGTCTGCACCCGTTTTCAGGAGACAAATGAAGGATGAAATAAGTGTGTGTGTGTGTGTGTGTGTGTGTGTGTGTGTGTGTGTGTGTGTGTGTGTGTGTGTGTGTGTGTGTGTGTGTGTGTGTGTGTGTGTGTGTGTGTGTGTGTGTGTGTGTGTGTGTGTGTGTGTGTGTAGTGGAAAACATGGCAGATGTTTCTGAGGACCAGTTGTTTTGACCTGTTCTCCTCACTGAACAACTAGCTGTACATTAAAAAAAAAAACAGGTTAGTATTAACACACACACACACACACACACACACACACACACACACACACACACACACACACACACACACACACACACACACACACACACACACGCGCGCGCGCGGGATGACAACAGTAAATAGAAACCAGCCAGCAGGCTGAGAGACTTCTGGCACGCCTCAGTGCTTTGTTGACTTTTTTCATTGATTTTGGTGTAAAAGCACACTGTATATGTGTGTGTGTGTGTGTGTGTGTGTGTGTCCTTATGTCTGGTGTGTGTGTGTGTGTGTGTGTGTGTGTGTGTGTGTGTGTGTGTGTGTGTGTGTGTGTGTGTGTGTGTGTCCTTATGTCTGGTGTGTGTGTGTGTGTGTGTGTGTGTGTGTGTGTGTGTGTGTGTTTGTGTGTAAGCAATGCCGATCACCTCGTCTGGGAGGACTGGTGCAGCCGGGTTAAGAAGGGTTCATGGTTCATGGCCATTGTTCCCCTCTGATCGTCCCAACGAGAGAGGAAAGCAGATCAACTTTTGGAGGCAGTTTTAGATCCGGTTTTACGCCTTCCAGCGAGATCACAAGATCCAAAGCGAGAGAGACAACCTGAGCAGCTGACGCCACCGTCAAGCAGCAGTGAACATTTGTAAACCAGTGTGTTACGTTGAGTCTCTCATTAGGTCTGTGATGAAAACCGACAGTATAATCAGAAATGACTTTGTCTCAGGTCATTCCTAAACAAACCAGTTTAGGACTGGGTTAGTTAGTTCTGTGTGAAGGTTACGGTTTATTCAGGTTTGATCTGAAGCCCTGGAGGGTTAAAACTCCAAACCTCCAGGAAAGTTTGTCAAACTTCGTTGGGGGTGACTCGTGTATTTGTTCTTCTAATTCAATGTTTTCCAATTACTATGGTAATGATGAGAAAAAACATTTAAAGCAAGTCTTCTTCTGTGTGTGTTTATATCCTAATATAACCCCAAGACTGCAAGATTGAGTATAAAATTGTGACAGGAAAGTGGGGTAAAATAATGAAAAATCATCTCTGTGGTCTGATGTCTGCTGAGTCCAGCTTTTATCGGACCGATGCTGCAGCACAGCAGCAACCGATCTGTTGTGTGGTAAGACGAGAACATTTCTTCATCTTTCAGTTGGTTTGAACTGGATCCACATCAAACACAAGCCCTCCTCCTCCTCCTCCTCCTCTGTGTGTGTGTTCTGACAGAAATGAGCATTGGGTTTCTCTTTCACATGTGCGTCGCCTCCAAAACATGTTAAGTTTTTAATAAGTCATAGTTTCCTGGATAAAAAAACAAACAAAACACCATCCGATGACAGTCTGAGGTCAAGGTCGCTTCGCCTCTGCTGCCTTGGAGCCGGGGACGTTTTCCACGTCACGTTGGTCCCTCTCGCTTGTAATATCATGCAAACGCTATTTTTATAAGATAAAAACCAAGGCTTTTGCTCACAATTGGATGACTCACGAGTAGTAGGCATTATAACGTCGCCTGGGGCTGCCTTTGTGTTTGCATAACTCGTTCTCTGAATGTGATATCGGAGAAGAATCTTGCCCCTCATGATGAGGGTTGCGTTGTATTTTAATGCACTTTTGTCTGTGTGTGCATGTCTTCTACTCCATCATCTTCATTATGCAATTCATTGCCCACAGTAGATTCAGCATAATGTATTTATGCATGCAGACCTTTGTTATTTGTGTATTTGCATGCTGCAGAGAGTTTTGTCCAATTGACTCCTTCCAGAGCCCCAGTCCTTCATTAGAATCTCGCCCTTGGCGTGTCCTGATCTTTGGATGTGTCAGAGGAGCTGTGGGATGGCTCATTCAAATCTGACGCTGACGCACTATTTGTTTGTAGGAAACATTTGGAGCTAGAGGAGTTTTAGCTATGGTCACCTCATGGGGAGGCTACAGCCACGGGTTAAATATGCAACAAATAAGCTGGTAATGAATGGCTGAAAGCGTTGCAAAGGCTGCAGGCTGTTTTTGGAAAGATATTTCACTACAAGGAGAATCTGTGTAGATAATTGTGTCTGAAAGTACTTGGATCTATTTTTTGCAGTTTTTATCTTTATAGGCCAGATTTTAAAATAATGGTGCCAGTAAGGATCTCAGACTTAACAGCTTTACAGCAACTGAAGCTAACTGCTAACCTAAATATGTCAACAAAGCTTTCAAGAGCGTCCTCTGATAGCACACAAATGGATTCTATAATCAACCCCTGATTGGCTTGTCATGATGTTATCCTATTTAAAAAAAAACTTCTACTACACAGGAAATACTATCGTCATACAGGAAGGATTGAAAATTTCATGCGAGGAAAGTCTTATGCAATGAAAAATATTGCAAAGCGCTATAAATAATGGCTTATAAAAACTCTAGAGCTGACCGTTTTGTAATTCATGAGGAGGATTTCCTCTATGTGGTGTCATTCCTCCCATCTGTCATACATATAGTCAGTCCAGCGGGCACTACAGATGGAAATAACCAAATTAGGCTCTATCCCCATCATTGTCTGGTTGACAGTAAGAAAAGAACATGGCAGTGAGGATGGCGAGCGTTCAGAACGACTGCAGTCTGACTCAGGCTTCATGGGCGCCAATGTAGAGCTACCGCCACCACCCAGTGCGTCCGTGTGGCAGTTTGACAATCACGCCGTCACGTGGGGAGGAAAGGACCTGCTATGTGACACGGGGGTGGGGGTGGGGGGGTCTTAACAGTATTCATCGTGTTGTATTACGCAAGATCAAACCCCGCTGGGAATCTCACTGCCATCGGTTTTTTTTTTTTTTTTTTTTTTACATCGCTGTGAATTGAACCTGTAAATGTGTTGGGAAGCCTGTAGTTGAATTAATAAGAGTCTGAGTGAAAGCCTTGAAGAGTGAGAGAGAATTTATCCTCCTCATTCTTTGGCTTTGCATAACCAAGGACTCCAGATTCTTTGACTAGTTTACAGACCAACTTAAACCAAAAAGAACTCATCATTTTGTCTCTCAGGCTTGTTGGATGAAAACAAAATCAGAGTTGTCTCAAACAAACGTCACCGCTGCGTAGATGTTTTTAGGTGAGTGGGCAGAGCTTGATATTGATTATATTTTTTAATATATTCCTCCTTCAGTTCCTGATCTAAATGCAGATTAAGCTTGTGAAAAATTATGTCCATTTTTGAATGGCACTGACAAGTTTTTTACCATTTTTTGTGTTATCATGACTTCAAACCTGTAAATTATAACAAGATTCTGACAGGAAGTGGTCATCAGGTGACTGATCTTACTCTTCCATGTTCAGAACGAGCTCGGAAAATCCATCTGGTAGTTGACATGTTGGTGATGTCTTAATGAAGAGACAGAAAAGCAAAAGCATGACCCCCTTAGTGGAATGAATCAAATTCAATCAATTCAATGGAAGGTGAGGCTTCTTCTTGAACCGGATCATCTTGCAGGAGCTGTAAGGGACTCTTAAAAAAAAAAAAGGAGAACACGGGAGCAGATTAACATTCAGGACCTCACGCATCTCTGAATCGATAGTTAGGGGGCAAATATAGGTTGTGCTCTCGCTGGGAGGCGTGACATTCGGTTCGCGACAGAAAAGAAAGAAGGAGACAGAGGCCGTTAAGATGTGAGGCGATTAATAAGCCCATCTGCTCTCTGCTGACTCATTCTGGATCTGTAAAGCTACTCCTGCAGGAGATCTGCAGAGGAAAACCATGTCCTCCTTTTTTATTATTACCTCGCAGCAGCAGGGCAACCTGCCCCCGTTTCTAACGCGCGATGCCAGTGTCCGTTCAAATGTTACGTTCTTACTGTTGATCCAAGAACAAAAATATTAATCAGAATTTACTATAGTAACATGTACGCACACACACACACACACACACACACACACACACACACACACACACACACACACACACACACACACACACATAGAGCGAGAGAGCAAATATTACCCTGATGTGGTCTGGCGTTACTGGGGCATGATTCCTGCTGAATGCCCTAAAATTCTGCTTCCCCTGTGCCCCCCCCCCCTCAACCCGACACGCCGTCTCGGCAATCACTCCGGCGACGCCCCCTTTTTTCCCAGCTTTCCTCTCACGTCACCATCAGCCCTGGTTTTATGCATGGTTTTAAGATGATGATATACTTGCAGGTCTGCTGGGCAGCTCCCGCTTCTCCGGCTCGTCCCAGAACTACAGCGTCCTGCTGCTGGAGGAGGAGGCTGGGGGGTTTCTGTACGTGGGAGGCAGAGGAGCTCTGTATGCACTTAACACCTCCAACATCAGCACACCTGCAAACCTCTCAGTGAGTAACAGGACGCCGCAGGTCACAGATCATCCTGTAATTACCCCCGTTTAGAATGAAAAAGGAAAAAAAAAAACCCTCCATTTTCACAAGTTTTCTCTCCTTTCACAAGAGTTAAATGAGGACAAACTAATAATAGCTTTAAGCAGGCTGAGCCAGTCCCGTTGTGTTCCACCAATTTTTTGGGATGTCGAAGTTCATTCAGGAGCCGCTGAGGACCATCAGAACCGAAAGTGTCTCGTCTTATTCTCCTCTCTTCCTGCCGATCGCACGCTCGTTTTACTTCTCGATCTTTCTTCGTCTGTTTTCCCACCCTCTTCATTGACTTGACTCTTCCTGATCTTGCGACTCCTTGTTTGCAGATCGATTGGGCAGCCCCCCCTGAACAGAAGACGCTGTGTCTTAATAAAGGCAGAAACAATCAGGTAAGCGACCGTGCTTTTCTCTCAGTAGTGTTCTTAGGCTAATCACTCCAATAAAATCACACCCAATCACTCGATATCTGGGTAAAACCGCCCGTCTTGCATTGCATGGCCTATTTTCTCTCTGGCCTTGTTTTTTTTCTCTTTTTTTTCTTGTGGAACCAGAAATAACCCGTTTCTCCCCCTGCAGACCGAGTGTTACAATCACATCCGCTTTCTGCAGCGATACAACGAGACTCACCTGTACGCCTGTGGAACAAACGCCTTCAGGCCTCTTTGTGCTTATATAGTAAGTGCATGATTAAAAATAAATAATGATTAGATTAGCGATTCAACTGGAATGATTGATCGACCGTTTTTCGATGAAAGGATGCAGAACGGTTCAGCTTCTCCTCTGCGTTCGAGGAGGGCCGAGACAGATGCCCTTATGACCCGGCCAAGGGTTACACCGGCCTCCTCGTGGGTAGGTATCATCCTTTGTTTTGTTCCTTCATGCCCATGTGTCTCCATCTTTGAGTATCTCCCACTAACACACACACACACACACACTCTTGTGCAATCCGTTAATCAGATGGTGAAATGTTCACGGCCTCTCAGTACGAGTTCCGCAGCTCTCCAGATGTGCGTAGAAACTTCCCCTTCCCCGTGCTCAGGACAGAAGAGGCTCCCACCCGGTGGCTTCTGGGTAATTGCAACACATAAAACATGTTTGTTTGTTTTTTTAAAACTGATTGATCTGCAGATTAAAGCTAATTAGTTTATTTTGCACTTTAATCGCACTTAGAAGCTGCACATAAAGTTTCTAAGAAGATGCTTCCTGAATGCTAACGGTCCTCATGTATCTGTGTGTGTTTGTGTGTGTGTGTGTGTGTGTGTGTGTGTGTGTGTGCAGAGGCTGATTTCGTGGGCTCGGTTCTGATGAAGGAAAGCATCAACAGCTCCATCGGTGATGACGACAAGATTTACTTCTTCTTCACGGAGAGAAGCCAGGAGCAAATTGCCTACCCGAGCCAGACCAAAGTGTCCCGGGTCGCCCGGGTCTGCAAGGTCAGAGAGCCCGACCGGCCCCGAATGCTATCAGCCATAATCGCGTTAATGCGTTCACTTGGTATTGTGTCTGCAAGGTCGTGAAAAAAAATAAAAAGTTGGAATGGGGAGAAAAGTTCCAAAAATGGCGGATTATTCCATGCTTTATGTGACCGACGGAGACTTAATGCGCTCAGGGAGGCATTCTGTTCTTGATTTCTTCGTCTCGGCTGCTGTTAGACTCTCCCAGTAATTTCAGCGCTGAATGAACCAGCAGCTGCGCCGACGGCGAACCAGCGGTCGTCTCTAATCTCCGTTACTCCGTTGATGGCGTCTCTCACTGTGTGTGCCGCTGTTTCCAGGCAAAAATCAAAGTCTGCCAACCTCCAGTCGAAGCCTCTTCATCTCTTCATTACCATCTCGCCTTCTTCCGTTCCTTGTCATTTTTCTTCGCACCTCATTTCACTGGTAATCACCGCTCCCAGGTCCAGACGGCGTGGCCGCCAACCCTTTCTGGAGGCCTCTCCCCACCCTGTTGTTTCTTTTACGCGTGGCGTAATTATCATCACAGTACGGCATTGCGCCAAATTATTGCTGCGTTCAGTGGCGTGGAAAAAAAGTGACAAAAAAGGAATGATCAATGCTCAGCAATGAGTTTTATGTATATTATTATGTGAGCGTGTGAAAATAAAACTTCGACTGAGTGAGAAAAAAGGAACGAATGAGAACGCTGCGTATTCAGAATGGATCGTTATTGTCCAATCACAGCGAGGGAGCTTCGTGTTTTGCAGCTGGTTTATCTTTTGTCACATGCATTGTTTATGACTTTGTCCCACTTACAAATCAACACTTTTTCTCAATGAAACAAAAACCACTGAATTCTATCCCACAAAATGGTATTTCTAAGAGTTACGGCTACACAAGTGTGTGTGATTGTTCTGCTTTGGCAGAGCCCAGTTCAATTTAAAGACGATAACATTTATTTCCAGTGCTCCAAATGGGGCATTTAATTTCAAACTGCATGTTCCAACTCGCGCTGCTGCAGCCCCGGTGTTCATCTGATGACAATCCGTTCAGACATGTGCCTCGTCGAAAACGTGATTCACCTCAACCTTTTAAGATTTTCTTTGCGCCATTAATGCAGAAGTGACTTTGATTAATGCAGATATGACCAGCTCCTAGTTTTTCTAAGATGACATGATGCATTATGTGTTTCATTTCTCTCACTGGTTTCAGATGTAAATCCTGCATTCTCCAGCGCTTCGTTCCAAATATTGGCGAGCAGGAAGGAAAGTGATTCCTTATTATTCTCTACTCGTGTTGATGTGGGCTTGTCTGAACTAGGCCACAGCAGTCGCGGGCAGATATCAAGCTGGTCCCCAGCGTAGCCCCGTAGCAACCAGACATCCCCTCTGGCTGGGGGCAGATCCGCAGATAGCGAAGGTCTTGGCAGCCTTTGGCCTGAAACCGCTGAAGACTTGTCGTTTCTGAGCCGTCTAACGAGTTGTCCTCTCGTGTTTGTCGCTTCCAAGCGTGACGGCATCTATTTCTTTCACACTCCTGACCTAATTTCACAAAGAAGGGAGTAAAAATCATGCCGACGAAGTCGTCTGGGAAGATAAAGATTAGACATCACTCCCTTTCAATCACTTTAGCTGTCAGTATCCTGCTATCTAATCTCTTTCTTACACCTTCTGTTCTATTCCCTCCATCATAACTCTACTTGATTAACCTCTGTCACAGTCACAAAAAAATAGTAGATGCGTCTTTTTCCTCTTTTCCCTCTCTTTCTCTTCCTCTGCACCAAACAATTGCCGCGTTTAATTGATGGAAGTCTTCCTAATGCAGCCTCTTTTATTTCCATCACATGTGCGTTACGTTGATTTATGCCCCCCTTGCTTTTGGCTGCGTGGGGAGACTTTTGACGAATGACAGATGTCTGCGGAAGACATAAACACAGAGAAATGAGGTGCTTTATTTCCGATAAGGAGAGAGAGTCTTGTTTTTCCTCTCTCTCTTCTAAATGAGGTGTACCAAATTACTCTTTTAGAGAGCGATTTCTTTCGGCGTCGCCCCCCCACAGCCCTGCCAAAATGTAATTAGAGCAAATGTGCTAAAGTAGCCCTCCGAGCAAGAACACCGCAGTTTCTCCCTTCATCAGACTCCTCTTTCCTTCCCTTCTTTATGTGTCTATAGGTATGTGCACAGAATGATTCCAGTAATAATACAGATGAGTATCCTCTAAGCATCCGTCCATCCCCTCCTCTGTGTGCAGAACGACTGGGGCGGCCAGAGGACCCTGCAGAGGAAATGGACCACCTTCCTGAAGGCCAGGATCGTGTGTTCGGTCCCCGAATACGAGCTGCACCTCAACATCCTGCGCAGCGTGTTCGTCCTGCAGGGTCCAGATGTTCAGAGCAGCGTTTTCTACGGCATCTTCGGCCTAGAATGGTGAGAGACGGCAAACAAGCTGCATCTGTTGAGATCTTTGTCCCTTTAAAGCACATGTGTCAAGCTCAAGGATAGTTTGATCCTTGATTGATGGAGTTCTGTGGGTTTAATAACCTGATAAATTAAAAGGATTTATTTTAAAACAGAGCAACCAGCAACTGTAAAGTTTGTAACTTGAATCAGTAAAAAAAATTCAGTTATTTAACATTAAGGATTAGTTACGTTTATTTTACAGCAGGTACATTGAGTTACATTTCTAAGTTACATTTGGCCCTTTGAGGACAGCCGTTATTCTGATGTGGCCCTGGGTGAAAATGAGTTTGACACCCCTGCTTCAAAGGGTTAAATTATTTCATTCCATTTTATCTGACAATGTTTATTTTCTATCCGTTGCATCATTTGAAATCAATCTGATGCAGATTTGAGTCTGGATCATTTAAGTCAGTCTCATTTAGAGGCTGCATCTTAAAAGCAAGTAAAAATGACATTTATTGCTCGCAGCTGTTGCTTTAAAACATCACTTTGGACACTCTGGAAGGTTTTTCTCTGTTTTTCTGTTCTTATGGACAGACTGTTTGATGAATGATGAAAGTGATGGAAGATGAACTTTTTAGTGGGGGTGGGGGGTAGGGAGGGGGAGAAACACCATTATCAGAAACCTCAGGTGACTTGTTATCCACTCAAGCTGCAGCCAGATCTGACATGACTGTGTGTTTGTGCTGATATGCGGAGTCATGCTGCATGAAACCGCCCCCAAGGCCATTTAGACTGTGATAGAGAGGATCTAATCGGGCCGGTAACACAATCTGGTGCTTTTTATACGCCACACTTCCTTTGGTGGATATTTGATCTCCTCGTTGGACCCGGCAGCTGTTCATCTTCTCTGTCTTGTCTTGTCCCGCTTCAGCCCGGACTTCTTTCAAAAAAACACAACATCCACCTGTGTGAGTCGTCATCATCCGGGCTTTAGAGTCAAGCGTGCGTGAAAGAATAAGCCCCTGAGCTGTTCTCGATGGTTTTGAAGACAGATTCTGGTTTCACTTCTTTCACGTCTCTCTCTCTCACTTGAACGCTTTTGAAGGCTGCGGTCGGCGCACAATGGATGTGAGAATGTGACGCAGACGCCCCCGCCATTACTAATCTCACCTTTAGGGCTTAAGATGAAGGGTCAGCTGGTTCTCAACTCCCAACTCACGCTGTTGGATAAATCTTTTCTTTCACCGGTGCACCATAAGACCCACAAATTGTCCTGCTTTATTCATGAGTCACAGGGAGTGGGTGTTACAGTACTGTGAGTGTGGTGTCAAAAAATGTGGAAAACAGATATTTCCTAATGGAGCGGATCCTGGGAGCAGATACCGGAGAGGTAAACCTGTCACTCCTACTTGTCTCCTACATGACTAATTGAAAAGATTCAAGGGACAAAATGTTACCGCCGCAGTTTTCAGACAATGGAGAAAGAATCTGCGCAGCCACGATCTGTGATGTGTTTGAAATGCAATCTGGGAAGGAGCTGCTCCCCTGGATTATAACCTCTCTATGTTGATCCAATATTGAATCGTTAATCCTGAGTGTGTCCTCTGGACTTGTCTCGGGGCGGGTGGGGATTTCTTTTCCAGGAAGAATATCAAAGCGTCTGCTATCTGTCAGTACGCCCTCTCAGATGTGCAAAAGGCCTTTGACGGGCCGTACATGGAGGTCCAGGACTCAAAGTGGAGGGAGTACACCGGGAAAGTTCCAGAGCCAAGACCTGGATCTGTAAGTTTCTACTAATAAAACCTCAGAGTGTTTTAATGTCCGGCTCTTCCCTCCATCATTTCAACATCCGTCTGCCTCTCCAGTGTATAACAGATCTGCACAGATCCCACGGCATCAACTCCTCCAGAGATCTCCCCGACAGCGTCCTCACTTTTGTCAGGAGACACCCTCTGATGGCCGGACAGGTGCATCCGGTCCGGTCGCGCCCGCTCATGTTCAAGAGGAGCGTCAACTATGTGAAGATGGCCGTGCACAAGGAGCCGGCGCTGGATGGGAACATTTATATGCTTCTGTTTCTTGGAACCGGTGAGTTTTCTCACTTGAAAGGTCAAGAAAAAGCACAAGAACGCACAACAACAGCACTTCTGGTAGCTGTTTGCTACGTTCATCGCATAAGTTTAAATGTCCGTAATTTAAGAGATGATAATTAGGACCAAACAATTCAGTTTATTTAGCACAACTACCAACATAAATTCACAAATGATAATAAAATAATGATGCAGTCTGCTTTAAACTCAATAATGAAATGATAAAGAAATGAATGTTAGTTATTGTCTTTCTGTGATTATTTGCAGGAAAAAACAAGTTTTCTTTAAAATTTTTTTAAAGTAAATGTAAATTCTGGGTTGACGAGGTCGTGTCTTTCCTTTCAGATGACGGGTGGCTGCACCGAGCCGTGGATATAAACGGGGAAATACACATAATAGAAGAGTTGCAGCTGTTTGATAAACCCCAGCCCATAGAAAGCCTGGTCATATCCTCCGCTCTGGTAGGTTTTTATACAGAATGGGAATTCAAGCAGTGATGCAAACACAAACCTTTGATCGATCATGATCCGACTTATTGAACCGCTGCAGAGAATTGAGGGTAAACGTGTTGACAGAGGATAAATTTATCTCATAGCAACCTTGCCTGGAAATTTTCCCCTCAAAGTTATATCAATAATTGAGAATTAATCAGCAAATATGCTTCTTATGACAGAATGCATTGGAACACTTACAGTTGTAGATTATAAAATCACAGCTGCAGAAACGGTTTCATCGTTCCTGTCTGTTTTACAGCGGAGCGTCTACGTCGGATCCCACTCCGGACTCGTGCAGGTCCCGATGTCGGCCTGCCGGAGGTACGCTTCCTGTTACGAGTGCGTGTTCGCCAGAGATCCGTTCTGCGGCTGGGACGGGAGGGAATGCGTGGAAATATCTGCTCACCAACAGAGGTGAGGGGGCATTCAGCTCTGAACCAACAACAGCATCTTTACCATAAATCTTCTTCCTGGCTACTTTTATGAATCTGTTTGTATTTACTTCTAAAGATTTACATTTTAAAGGTAATTTTGAATTAAATAAAGGTCAGCGATGTTTAAATAGCCTGAGTTGTATGATTAATTAAATACACTGTCCCTCTTGAATGATTAATAATCGCACAAACGTGCTGAACATTTTTACATTACACGACCTTTTTCGGTCGATGTTTGTGTCTTTCTCCTCAGCCCGACAGCCATAAAAGACTCTAGTTAATTATTTATGCAGCTTACTTTCTCTTCTGAGGGAATTTCTATGAAAGCAAACTCAAAGTAGTCTGCCTGGATTTCCCCTTTCAGCTCAGCAGGAGACCCCGAACATCTCTTACTTTGAATTGCTGTCTACAAACAATTATCTCTATTTTATACTATGTCAAATGTATTTTATTATGTTCTCACATTTACTATCGAACACATTGTAGTGCATTTTAAACCTTAAGTTATAGAGTTATACATAATGTAAAGGCTAAATAGTGGGATTTAAATGGATTTAACTCTTGACCAGTTATATAGAATGCAGCTTCTGATCGATGGGCACACTTTAAATTAAATGCTCCTCACTGATTTGAAATATTAGTATTCCAGTCACCTGAAAAATGTCTTAAAATTATCTATTTTCATTCCACTTGAAAAAAAACTTGCAAAGTAAAAGTACTTTCTGTTTAGTCACTGTGAATCCTGCATATTAAATACAGTTTAAAAAAAAAAAAAAGACATTAAAATAACCTTAAAACCTTTATCTGCATTTTGTTTTGAGCAGAGTGTTAGCAGGTCCGGGTGGGTTTGCACAGGTGCATATTAAAAAAAAAAACCCTTCCAAACAAAACACACTCAGTCGTGGGCATTGGCTTTGGCGCTTGACTGTTTGTGTGTGCATGAGTGAGTAACAGACATCTTAATCTTCATTAGAGCAGCAGTCACATCAGCCTCTCCTGTGGATTTGTTTCAAACGCAGCGCTGGGTTTGGGGAAAAGCAGCAAACGGAGCTGAATGTTAATGGGAAGGATGGATGGATGTGCAGCATTCGACATTAATCGAGACGCACGCCGAGACCATAACAATACCGGAGTTTTACTAAATAATTATTGTGTCTGAAAGAGTCCGAGAGAAGCAGAGCTGTCATATCTATGGAATAGATTTGTCTTTTTTTTTGGCGGATGAATGCGTCTGATTGGTGGCCATAGAGGAAGAGAGACAGCAATAATTATAGGAACAGAATAACTGCAGATATATATGACAAATATGTCCAGGTGTAATATTAATACCAGCTGGAGCTACAAAGAGAATACAGGCGTAACATTTGCACTAGATTACTCACATATTATATCCGAATCGATATGTTCTTTAACTGATAATTACTGATACGATCAATACTGCAACTGATTGACTTCTGTTTGTTTCAACTCGATTTTATTCTGTTTGTTTTCAGGTCAAACTTAACCCAGGATATCTCCAGAGGGATCAGAGGCTGTAAGGAGAATTCAGGAAACGGTATGCATGCGTCTTTTACTTCCTGTCTCTTCCCTTTGACTAACCGTCCTGACTCTCACACTCCCGCTGATTATGAGTGGAAAAAAATCCAACGCTCTGCTCTTCTTCAGCGCCTGAAACCTCAAGCGTTTAACAGCTATTAAGGGATTTCTTCGGAGGGTGCTCCTTACCCACCCACCCCCTAGGTCCATTTCATACGTTTCAATCAGTCCTTTCCTTGTTGGAGATCAGGTGGTCGTGATGTTCCGCCTTGGTAAGGCGACACCGTATCTAAACAGACTTATGAAATGCGATGGCGAAGGTGTTCTGAAAGGCTTTTGGAGATGAAGCGTGACCTGACATCTCGTTCTGTAATCTCCCTCACATCCTGCGCCCCTTTCTTTTTTATCTTCCTCTCTCTCTCTCTCTCTCATCTCGTCTCATTTCTGTGTCTCAGCGGTCCATCGGCGGCGGTCTGTGATGGCGGGGGATGATGTACTACTCCAGTGCGAACTGCGATCCAACCTGGCGAGTCCACGCTGGACTCTGAATGGCAGAGAGCTCCAGGGATACAGCCTGAATTCCGGCTACCGCGTCGGCACAGATGGCCTCCTGGTGATCGGAGCTCGCGCCCAGCAGAGCGGGTCTTATCGCTGTTTTGCCGTGGAGAACTCGGTCTCGGTCCTGGTTTATCTTTACACCGTCAGGGTGCACACAGACTTCCCCGTGGAGCCCACGGCAACCAAGACCCCCACCACGGCGTCGGGCCCGTTTGTTTTCTCCACCAGCGGCGCCACCGAGCAACCCCTGCCCTCGCCTCCTGCCCCGCTGGCTCCGACGTCGGACTTCCAGACTTACCGACACATGGAGGCCATCTACATTTCCCTGGTGGCGGTGCTCGGGGGGCTTTGCCTGGTGCTGACTGTGGTGTTGCTATACGTAAGCTTCTGCACCAGACGGGCCCCTCGGAACAGGAAGTTCTCAGAGCACGGCCTTCACGTCTTGGGGACCTCCGAGAGAAGGAGGAGCTCCCACCTCGAACTCACAACCATCTCCAGCCACTGCAACGGCCGCCGGGGTCGGCGGTCCATCTCTGTGCCCACCTTCGGAGACTTAAACGACGGCTTCCTCCAGATAGTTCCGGGCGAGGGAGAATTTTCTCCGGCCAAAACACCTCCCCCTGCACCGCCTCTTCCTATGCCGCCCCCTCTGCCCAACATGGATTACGCCAACGGGCTGTCGGCCACTCTGCCCAGCGTGTTGAGGAAAATGAACGGGAACAGCTACATGCTCCTCAGGCAGGCCGACTCGGAGGGCATGTCGCCGCTCTACCATTCCTTCACAGAGGAGCTCAACAGGATCCTGGAGAAGAGGAAACACACGCAGCTGGACCTGCAGCCCGATGAGAGCTCCATCTAGGACGCCCTTTTGGGTTCTTGACCCCCTGTTATCAATTTTGACCCCAGAGAGAACTGACTGACTTGGAATCGTCACTGTGTCTGGACCTGGTCTTAAATGGGCAGACCTACATGTGTCCCCGTGATAAATGGGTTGTAATTTCATTTTCAGTGATGGACCAATCAGATACTGCCATTCAGAAAGTGGAGCTGGGGAAAAAGTTGTTCCATGTACTGCAGTGTTAAGTGTACAGTGTACCGTAGGTCGGGAACTGGATGAGCTACCTCAGTGTAGAGGCTTTCTGGACACGCATGACAAGACACAAAAGACAAAGGTTGAAATCGATGCATGGACATGACCAGAATTCAGTGTTCAGGTAGTTTTTAGTCAATTTAAGTTAGTTTTTTGTGCATCTTGAACTTATTCTCCACCATAAGTCTGTATTTTTTGCATTATTGGCATAGCTTTAGGCCAAACAAAGTAAACCCATCCCAACTGACCTGAGAGGTCTGGATGCATCATTACCTATAAATATGAATTCAATCAAACTAATTAAAGTAATTTTAGGACTAAAAATATAGATTTGATGTTGAGGTTGACTCTTAAAGAGCTCAGGTGTTCAGACAAATCATTTCAGTTTAATAAATCCGTCTTCTTCTTATTTCCTCTCGTGCAAATTACAGTAATTAAGTGTTGGCAGCGACGCGTTACATCAGAGCCAGGGAAACACATGTGGACAAGTGTGAATTGGGATTTATTGTCCTGTTAATAGATGCAGCTGTAGGACGTTGGTATCCTATTTGTTTGCTGCATGTTCAAAGACGGATTACAAAGAGGGGTTGTTGTTTTTTTTTCCAAAGAACGATATATCAAAGAGATAAAATGCTCTTCATCTAATGTCAGTTAATCAATTGTGTCCTCTGACACGTCGACAATTTGCTTTGCCACAAAGTCTGCAGCATTTTTTTCCCCTAGCAATGTGACCAAATGCTTTTATAAAATAGAACACGGGCAACTTTAAGAGAAGTAAATAAATCTTTGGGGGCCTTTGCAGCAGCGAGCAAACATCTGTCTTTCCAGCTGAGTGTTTAATCAGCTGTTGTAGCGGCGTCTCGGCAGCGGCCCCTCCACGCTGAGCGAGCGTGCATTTGTCAGGATTGGCCGACAGCGGAAGGAACGGGGCGTCTGTTTGTTACGCTTTAGCATCAGAATCGGCGTCACGTGACGATGTGCAAACGTGTATAACAAGATAGATTCACGTTATTACAGAATACAAACTAGTTGTACTATGATGGGTTTGTTCTCTTCCCTTTATTGGTTCAAATGTTTGTTTTGCAAACTAATCCACATCCTGGTGGAGATGTCTGGGCGGAGGCCTCAGTGCGGCTCTTCCATGCTTCCATCCTTGCTGATGAGGCTCAGTGATTCTGCCCCCTCGCTCATTTTTGTGTGATTCGTAAACCGACAGCAGACATGTAACCTGTTCGTTCTGAAAACACCGGACGCTTCGCCTCACAGTTTTGTGAAGATATTCCCAGACTCTGTCTCTTCATAAAAGATCTGTGCAACAGTCTTTTTAAAAAATATTGTAGGTCATAAATATCCAACCCCATACTTACAATCTCTGCTATACGTAATTAGAAAAGACAGAATGCATTAGAAAAGAGACCTCTTTGGATGGAAAACATTTTAATGCGCGTTATCAGAATGCCAAATTGTCTTAAATTATATGTGTGGGTGCATTCAGTTGAGTCTCAGCAAATCTTTTGACTAAAAGCTACTTTATTCTCCTCAATCAACCTGAATGGACCAAAAAATATTCTTCTGTTTCCCCCTTTCCTGTCAGGTGAGCCATGGAGTTCTGTTTTTTACTCATTTATCCATCTGGATGAATCTAAATCAGGATGATTTAGGTTTGAGCGTGATCATATAGACTGTTCTTCTGTTTGTTTGAGACAAGTTAAGTAACCTGGACAGACACCAGCCGTCTTTTCCAGCTCTCTTGCTGTCGACCCTTTTCATTCTTTCACTGTGTCAACCTCGTCTTCATTCCTCTCGTCTCTTTGTCTTTGCTGCCTCTTTGGTTTTGCCGTATCATCGCCTCTGCATGACAGTATCATCCGTTACTCTCTGCTCACATTCTCCTACTCTCTCGTTGCTGTTTTTTTCATTGATACTGATTTAAAGATGTGAGTCATGTTGTATTTAAGTCTCACTTATTTTGCATTACAAATTAAAATGACCACAAACTCCTTGATCATGCTTTTTTTTAATAGAAGCGGCCATCATCCATCCCCCATCATCAAGATGTGAACATTTTTTAACACATTTGGGAAATTATGTCTGCATGTGCGACCATTCTCTGCTGCTAAGAACCTTCTGTTTACAGATGTATTATAATCTTTAGATTTAAGAAACTCTATTTAGGACTTCTGTAAGTATTTCTTCAAAAAATACTTTATTTGCACTGTTCTTTCTTTTGCACCAATTCCTTGTCATGAGTGGTAATTTCTATTAAGTTGGAGATGTGTTTTTTAATCTAAATGTGAAAAATAATTGGCTCACTTTTTTTTTTTTTTTTTTACACTTTATATTGTCTCTCATGTCTGTCATCTGTGTTCATTAAATTCCCACTTGAATTTGTGCACATAAAAAACCCCAATTTGCATTATCTTCAGCTTTGAGAGAGAAAAAAAATGTCAACACCTCTGAGGGGAAATCAGGAAATGACACCAAATCCTGTTCTCAAGACATCATGATCCTGTTCCCAGCTTGTTGACGCGCTTCAGTTGGGAATAGATGAGATCCCAGAGTCATTTCCAATCCCGTACGACACCTCTGGAGCAAAGGTACAAGACGAGCTTGCAGGGGGGGGGGGTAAAATGACCGTTATCAGAACATCACTCAAGGCTGCAGGTACCTTAGCAACAGTGCCTTTATTTAGAGCCTTTAGTGTCCTAGCATGGGTCTAACTGTGCCAGATCCCACTGGGTCGAGCGATGAGACGAAAGCACAGTGACTCTGATGTCTGCAGCTAAAACAGCAGGAAGTGAGCATGAGACAACAGAACACGTTTTTGCATCGTCAGCCAATGATCCTCTCATTAGAAGGCTTTTATTATAAGAGGCGAAAAGGGTTTTTAAGCAACCAGTGAATAACCTTAGCTATAATTTCTGATAAAAATCATTTAAATTCAACGTGCGACCAACTGCTCTCCTAACGGACTGATTTGTTACAGCCAACAGGATCGTTGTCCTGCAGCAGAGCTCATCTCCATTCTCTGCAGTCATCTCAGGCTCCTATCCTACATAAATTTTCCACATTTAGGCATATCATTTCCTGTGGCAGTTATATACGTGACTAGTATCCATCGAGTCAACAGGACAAAGCATTCAGTTCTACGGGCACATTTTATGCTCAAACTCCATGCAAGCTTATTTGAATTCATCAAATGACAACTTCTTTTGGGAACAGAGGTCACTTGTAGAGGGAAGGCTGGGTCAAGTGGCCTTTTGCGATTAAAAAATGATGCATTCAGAGTGAGAGATGCAACACATCCAGCACCAGCCTTGTGGAATGTGGACAAATCGCCCACGTGAAGGGTGTCAGTCTTCTACAGCCAATGAAGAGGACAGCACTCTACTGAAGGTCAAGATTCGTCCCTCGAGCGACGATGCAGCCATCTGTCACATTCATTTGGACTCATTTAGCACCGCACAAAAAAACCCCACCCTTCAATAAGTGCTAAAGTGGAAAAACAATAAGTAAAGTGCATCCCATCAAATTCTAACTACAGAAAGTTCCTTTGCAAAGACTATTTTTTTCTGTCTCAAAATAAAATCTGAGTAATGCCAGAATTTGCAAAAAACATTTATTCTATCTCGTCCACACTACTAAACTTCATACATGAATTTTCATATCACACTGACATTAAACAGCTGAAAAGCCTCGAGTGGATTCATGTTGTATTGATGTGGCCTTCAGAGTTAGTTTTGTGTACTATACTCTGCTACGCTTATAATGTAGCTTTGCTGCCACCATGAGACACAAAGAGGTGGTAAAATAAATCCATATACAATAATGCACCGGTAAAACTGTTGCTACCGTGGTAACTGCTTCACCTTGGGTTTTATTTCAATTGCAAAAAAGATGCAAAAAAACAAACAACAAAAAAATATGGAAAAAAAACGCTCAGAAAATCACACATTCATTCTCTGGAGACATCCCCACTTTATGACTTCTGTTGGTCCTTTGTTTGCGGTCTGATGATACCAATAGACAGGGGCCGGTTGGTGAATGGGTGCCACTGGCCCTGGATACTGGGGCTGTCTGTGTGAAAGGGTTTGCGGATGCGGATGACGTCCAGGCCGGACTGATTGGTCAGCTTTGTCACAAGTGCTAAAATTTCTGAAGATGTTTTACTGGTGATAATTTCTTCTCTCACGGTGCCATTTACTGCAGGAAGAAGGAGAACAAACAACCAAATTTGAGTTCATAACCCACATACAAAAAACATCTTTTTTTGGCTAGATCTGTTAAATAAACTGAAATCCTCCAGAGGAAACAGATCTCAGTAAAAGCTCCCATACCGCCCCCTACAGGAGTAATAACAAATAGATCCACAGACCGAAACAACGCTATTTAGGTGAACACATTCGACACACTTAAGAGATTAATATTGAATGTTTATTTTGGTTTTAAAAAATATCTATTTTCTTCCCAATCTGTTTGATTTTAGGCAGTTCTTCACAAAAACCAAGCACTTACAGTACTCTGCGACTATTTTCGGTATCCTGCACGACCGAGGAGACACGTAGACGACAGTTGAAGGGTTTTTCTTGGCATAATCCACCACCCCCTCTTCAATAAAGTCCCTGAAAAAGAAGAGAGGGAGGGGGGGTGAAGCGGTGGACACAGCCTTTTTATTTCAGAATTTCTGGGAAGTGGTTAAATAAGCCATAAACCTCAAGCAGCTAGCATTGGCTGAGCGTAGATCTATAAATAAAAGTAATATAAAAGTACTGTTATAGTTTTCGTTACCTCACTCCCAACGAGCTTTGTGCATTTTTGGAAAAAATGATGGAGATCCGTTTGAGCTGACAGACGTAACGACCGACGCCGTTCTGGAGGACGCTTTGGAGGAAGCGACTCGGTGTCCCTCTGGCTGTCATCGTTTATCCGTCAGAGACGACGTGAAAATCTAGAAACCGTTCAAACCGATCGACAAATCAGCCCACGAAACATTAAGAAAGCAAAAACAAACCACGGAGGACACCTGACGGGCATGCAGCGGTGGTAGTCCGTCGATGAAACATTCCGGAGTGAAACATCAATCTGGTGCAGTGCATAAAAAATGAAACTAGATGATTATTCCTTTTTTAATGATAAAATATGATTATTTAATTGTAATGTAGCAATATATATATATTGGATCTATTTAAAATGTGTTTAAATGTATGAATAAAAGGTAACGCAATTATTTGTTGCCCGGTACCTTTCTCTATGTTTCACACGGACTGGTTTATACCGCACAACGAAAAGCCCGGGTTTGGGGAGCATGGAGGGCGATTTAGGCGAACAACACGACCAGTAAGACGGACTTAGACGACACGTAGTATTTTTAATTCAGGTCTGTTCACATATTCAGTTTAATTGTATCGCAGAATCTATGTTTGTTCAACTGAAACGAGCTATTTTCGGAATCTTCGCTTCTGTTTCTGACAAATAGACATATCTTAGTGAACGTTTAGATTCGGGATACAGGAGTTTTATTGTCATTTGTACAGCAAACGGGTAGTTATACTATGCAATGAAGTTCTTGATCTGTTGATTCTGCCCCCCAAAACACGACATATTTTAAAAAATTAAAAGAACATGACAATCATAACAATAAGAAACAACAATAAATGATCATATCAATCATTCACTGGAGTGCCTTCCTCTGTTGTGCAGTGATTACTCCTTAAGCTCGAGTGTCTGTTTTCATGTCTAATGTTTCTCTATATTCTTTCTCTAGTTGCTGAGTCTTCGTCCAATCCTGGTGACCCATGTGGAAGATGTTGTTGTCAAAGGGCACTGCATGCCTCTCGCAGGTTGGAGCCCCCATGATCCTCCACCAAAGACACTTCACCTCCATCTGTATGAGGCTCCGTTTCAGGGCTCCAAGTGGCTTACAGCTTAAAAGCTGCTTCCTGAGACACAGTAGGATCAGAGACTATAAAAAGGATGCTAAGTATACAGTCGAATTTCCTGTGAGCCCCATCACAGTCACAGATATCAAACATTATCTGCGATCAAAAGACGTTTCCTTCCACGATGGCTACAGCTGCCTCCACATCCCCAGCATCTTTGTCGAATCGTCAGCCAGGAAGGACAGCTTCTCCCTGTTCATCGACAAAACCACCGGACAGTTTCTTTGTAAAGACACATTGGTGGAAGGGAGCTGGGAGGATCTCCAGGACTGCTTGGAGGTCATGCAGAAAGATGAACAGGACTGGCTAAGCCCTCATGTGCTGCTAGGATATCCAGAGAGTATGGAGGAGCAGGACGAGAGGGAGAGAGAACTGAGGGAGGTGCAGAGGATCTGGTCCAGTTCTGTGCCCTTTAGCGACCTTTCTGAAGAGGAGGCTCAGCTAATTAAAACCATGTTCCAGGTATTCTTAAGCCAGAATAATCAGAGTAAGACATCATCATAATCAATGAATAGCAGAGAAAATAAATTAATGTCACTTCTCTAAATGTTAGAAGTATCCCTGAAAAGGAAACTGTCACATTTTATATTCTCCACTTTTTCAGTCTTTTAATCTGTAGATTGTTTCTAATTCTTCATCAGATCAAATTACACAAAGAAGGTTTATATTTTTAGACTTTATGTCAAACATCTTGTTCTTGTTTTCCTCAAAGTCTCAATGTTTTGTTTCAGATCACAAAGGTCTCTAACGCAACTCTAAAGAAGTTTGGCGTCAGGCTCTTCAAGCCCACCAAGAGTCTGGTTTTCCCTTGGTTTGGGGGGCCCAACTCCTCCCTGAAGGGGGTGAAGCTTCTTTCTGCACAGCAAAACAGAGACACTGAGAAAGTCTCTTATAATGAAGCTACAATACCAAGAAATAATTCTTACCACAGCCTGTTTGGCCTCCACCTGGTGGGCCGTATGGACTCAGATGTGGTTCTGACCGGACATGAGCTAGACACTCTGGCTGTGAGCCAGGCTACTGGACATCCCAGCGTTGCTCTTCCACGTGGGGTCAGCTGCCTTCCACCGATCCTACTGCCTTATCTGGAACAGTTCAGGCGCGTGACGCTGTGGCTGGGAGACAACATTCGCTCCTGGGAGGCCTCGAAGATCTTTTCCCGCAAGCTGGGCCTGAGGCGCTGCTCATTAGTGCGGCCTGGAGAGTACCGGCCCTGTCCCGTGGAGGCACTGGCCCAGGGGAAGAACTTCGATAACATCATCAAATCCTCCATCCCCGCCGGCCATAAATCCATCGTGTCCTTCAGGCAGCTCAGAGAGGACGTGTACGGGGAGCTGGCCAACACAGACCAGGTGGCAGGAGTAAAGTGGTCGAGGTTTCCGGAGCTCAACAGGATCCTGAAGGGACACCGGAAGGGGGAGCTGACAGTGTTCACAGGTATGAAGGGGTGTGTTTGAAGACTATGGTACCGCTACTCCCTCTCTTAAAAAAATAAAAAATTTTAAATTACAAAAATTTAATTTACTATAATTTCCAGATTATAAGTCTCTTTTTTTCACGTGCTTTGAACCAGGTCCGACAGGCAGTGGGAAAACCACCTTCATCAGTGAACTCGCCCTGGATCTCTGCATGCAAGGCGTGAACACTTTATGGGGCAGCTTCGAGATCAACAACGTCCGTCTGGCCAAGATCATGCTCACTCAGTTTGCCATGCAGAAACTGGAGGAAAATTTAGAGCAGTACGACTGCTGGGCCGACAGGTTTGAAGAACTGCCGCTTTACTTCATGACATTCCACGGGCAGCAGAACATCAAGTAGGTCTGAGGAGTGAGCGACAAATAAGAAAGCTAAAATACTTTTCCGAGACACGTGAAGTAATAAATGTCAGCTGATTGAGTGAATTCATCATGTTAGAACATATCCATCCTTTTCGATAGGACAGTGGTGGACACAATGCAACACGCCGTCTACATGTATGACATCAACCACGTCATCATAGACAACCTGCAGTTCATGATGGGACAGGAAAACCTTTCATTAGACAAGTAAGCGGATTAAAAAATAGGAATAGAGATGATCCAAATTGGATTTAACCTGACATCACCTGAACCTGGAAGTAGTTCTGGTTCATGTTCAGGTTTATTATTGCCGATTGGATTAAACTGAGTGAATGATGTGCTGCATGGTCCAGGTTTGCCGTCCAGGATCACATTATTGGAGTGTTCAGGAGGTTTGCCACCAACAGCAGCTGCCACATTACTCTGATCATTCACCCCAGGAAAGAGGAGGATGACCGCGAGCTGCAGACGGCATCCATCTTTGGCTCGGCAAAGGTACCGGAGAGGAACGTTCTACTTTATTGTTAGACTCAAGTGGAACCGATTGTGACCGGCTGTCCTAAACGTGAATTTTTACACTAAATGCTTTAATAATCATGATGTATTAACAACCATACATGGATTGTGAATATTTAAATGGTTCTATATCAAATTTGTTTTGGTCACACGTCACCACAAAGCTAAGAAGGGGAAGTACAATTTACAGCAGCACAGTTTTAGTTTGTTTCTCAGTGAATGTACTTTTTTTTTCTACATAACCTGAAAAAATCCTCACCTTTGACCTCCAGGCCAGCCAAGAGGCTGATAACGTCCTCATCCTGCAGGAGAAGAAGCTGGTGACGTGTCCCGGACGCCGGTCCCTGCAAGTGACCAAGAACCGCTTCGATGGAGACGTGGGCATCTTCCCTCTGGATTTCCTCAAGTCTTCACTCACCTTCTCAACTCCCATCAAGGGCAAGCACAAGCTGAGGAAGGTCAGCGGCAAAGCGGAAAACGAAGAGGTGGAGGAAGTGGTGAAGAAAGAGAAGGCTCCCAAAGCCGCAAAGTCTCCACGAGCTGTTCAGAATCAGGAGAGCAAAACTGAAAACATGAAGCAAAACATGAAGCAAAATGAAGCAAAACATGAAGCAAAAGAATGAGTTTTATTCACACACTGGATGGAAGACTAGAAAAATACTGAGATATCATGCCAAACATGAAATTAGACAGTTTTATGTCTAAACTGATTGCACTTCATCAAGACTTTTTTATTCAACAAAATACTGTATGTATTACTGCTAGAATCTGAAAAAAAAGTTAAAACATTGCTGTATATGAGTTTCTAAATGTTTTCTATGTAAGTAGTATTGTATATGACTGAAATTGACTCAAATCCTGTTCAATTTTCAAAAAAATTTCTGGCAGTTTTTGTTTTCATGCTTATGTTTAGTAAAACACTGTCTGCTGACATGATGATGGGAGATGTACCACATCATCATGTGTCACGAGCCTTTCACGTCATCACGTGTGCCCTACTGACCTTCTATTATGATTTATTGATGGAGCCTTTAATAAAATGACTGATTCAGTTTTTTTCCCCACATTTTCTTCTATGACCAGCAGTTAGGTGTGCTATTGATACCAGTCACTCCAACTAGGGGCTCCAGAATGTCTGATTTATTAACTGTTAGAGAGAGCTTCTTTATAAAAACCATGTTCTCTCCTGTCATTTGACCTCTCTGCAGGAAATACTTTTGAATTCATTTAAAACAAATCAGTAAAAGAAGGAACATTTTCATCTTTCTCTTGCATCTTATATGCTACATGATGGTACTTCTGCCACCACAGTCAGTATGCAGTCCCAACAACGTTAGGACGATGAGAAAGCAAATGATGATAACCTGGAGACCCTCATCCCAGATCTGGATCAGGGCATCAGTGAGCTGTTGGACACTTGGTTGTCATTGGATGGATCAACACACACAGGTTAGAGAATTCTAACCTGCCAAAGAGAGCTCAAACTGAACCCGCCTGAGCTTTGCCATTATGGGACCATTTCCTATCTGACAGCAAAACCTTTAGACAAAACGGGCTCAACAATGTTGTATATGAAGAGTATGTATTTGGTGTCAGTTTAATGAATTGTACAAGTTCATAGTGGTTTACATCTTATGTAAAAACACAGAATAAGACAAAGAAAATAACAATAACAATAAAACTACATTTAAATGTCGACCTAAAAATATCTGAAAAAAATAAATAACTTGAGAGGACTCTTTTGAACCTCAATATGAAAATTTTGTATGAAAGTTGGACCACATGAAACAATTCTTTTCCATGCATATTTAATAATTTCTCTTTGGGAATAAAACCAGCCCTCCATCACTTATGCAAGCATACAAAATGAAGTATGAAGTTTAACAAACGGGGGTATGTATGTGTTTACAGTAATCCCTTGCGCATTCGCGTAGTAACACGTACTACTTCACATCATCGTGGATTTTAAATTGATAGTCACGTGATACCGTACGTACATTCTATTGGCTGACGGAATCCGTAAAACAAGGAAGTGCGCTGTTTTGGAAAGCAGCGCACAGATAGAAGGGGGCTTAATATCAGTATGGGGGTGGTTCTTAAACATTTAAATTAATATAAATAATAAGATAAATAGTTTGTCGCTATATTGCAGAATTTGCTACTCGCGAGTGGTTCCTGGAACACATTAACCGTGAGTAACAAGGACGCACTGTACATTCATTCATTCATTTCTATACCCGTTTCCACTTTCACAAGTTGCAGGGTACACTCCGGCTGATGCACCAGTGCATCGCAGAGCCACATGCAGACAACCATGCATGCACATACTGTATTGACATCTACAGGCAATATGAAACCAGTCAATTCGCCTGGAGTACAGGTTTTTGAAGAATACGCAAACTCCGCACAGAGCGGGACTGCAACTCTGCTGCGCAGCGACAGCGCTGCCTCTAACGCCACCTTGCCACCCGGTTACATTCCTTTATATTGATCTAGTTTGGATGACAGATCTTTCACTCCAAGTTGAGACGTAAGCAGACTCCTTGCAGAACCCAGTGGGAGATGTGCTCAGTCGTGTACAGGTCAGCCTCAAACACCAACCCCACACCCATTGCATTTCTTCGTAAAGAGGTAGTATACACCGGTGTTCGCAGGGTATTCTGAGGTCCAAAAAACAACAACAACAAAAATACATATATAAGTTGGGGACAACCATTGCAATAATACGATGTCGGCAAAAGAAGTTGTCCACACCTGTAAACTGAGGTGGCATGCCTCTACCGGGTTGACTTTAAGGATTGGAAGTTCAGTAATCAAGATTTTTGGTTTGCTCTGCACTAAGCAGCCCTTCTCTCTGTCCCAATCTGCTCCCTCCAGAAACAAACCAGACACATAGCAGCCTGCAGGAAAAATAACACGAGTTCAGTCAGTCAGTGGTTTTTATAGCTTGTTTCTTAATCTTGCTGCGAATGGTGAGTGTCATTACCTTGATCAGGTTTCCCACTAATTTCCTTCTCGGTACAGAATGGGGTCACCTCTGTGTACAGGGTGGAAAGATCCAGAGGCCAGCCATTTTTCCTGCAGGCAGCCTGGACGAGGGCCGTCAGGTAGGACTCTGGGATATGGAGTCCTGATAGCCACATAACTTTTGGCTCCCCGTTCTTCACCTGGCAGACCAAAATAGATCATAAACTGATTTTTCAACTCCTCTGTTAGGCCTGAATTACATAGAAGCAAACGTTTAAGAGGTTATCTGTGATAGTGCATGTGGTTCCTCACCCAGTCACTGTATTGGTCGTAACGCCTCTTGAAATGGATCATCCAGTTGCCGAGAGACTTCAGCGTGTCTGGTGCCAACTTCTTCCAAATGGCTGGAATGTGGCCATTAAACAGAGCGCCGGCAACTTCTTCCAGTTCGCTGCTCATCCCTACTTCTCCAGCCAGAGACTAAGACGAGACAGAAGACATTTCAGAACAAATTCAATCTTGTATAAAGCTGAAAAAAAAAATCTTCTGGTCCATCTCACCCTCTGCAACTCAATCAGAGAGCGCCTCATACGAACTATGAGTTTGTTGAAGCGCTCCAGTTCTTGAAGCAGGACCACTGACATGGGGGAAATGTCCTTGCCGAGGTCCTTCCGGATCACATCCAAATCAAATACATTGGGAAGTTTGTTTTGAATGTCTTTTGCCACCTGGCTGATGTAATCGTCCCTACTGATGCCTCCACCAGATTCATCTAAAGTGTGTAGAGGCCATACGTTAGGAAGCACAGAACTCAAAATTTAGGCAGACGAGGAATTCTATAATGTCTTGTTTGGAAGAACACTCAAGGAAAAGAGGTGAAAGATGTGAAACCATACCTGTCTGAGGCTGGAGGTCTATGAGGTGAGCCCACATGTCTTTAGCTGCCTGAGTGTAGTATCCGATCTCTGCATTGGAATGGAGACAAACGACCTCTGGTGTGTTTGCCAGTGGCAGGCTCTCAATCTCATCTGGAACAGATAGCAGGCAACAACTGTGAGTAATGTTAGAAAATGAAAACATGATTGATTCAAGTGAGACGAGGCAAAGTAATGAAAATAACTGACCGACATAAATTTGCCTCTCCCCACCGGGAGGGAGCTTGTAATCTACATCTTTTCCTTTAAAGAAGTGGAATTTCCGGAAAGTGTAGAAGAGGAAATCCCCAAGATATTCATTCATATAGGTATTCAGGATCCTGCGGTCAAAGCTATCTATGGCTCGCCCACCATACATAACCTAGGACATATCACACAGACACATAAATCTCACGGCAATAGAAACAAAAATAACCAAGTTTAGCATGGGACAGCTAACTTAGCCTCACCTCCCCGATAAGATATCTGAGACTTTCCCAGGGAATAACGGTGTTTTGGTTGTAACCTCTGGTCAGGTAGGTATTCAGGATCTCCATACACACCTGTTAAAAAAAATAAATGAATTTAAATACAGCTGATCATCAATCCAATAAAGTGAATTATTTCTACAAAACAAAATGCCACTCATGCAACTCACAGAAAAGTCGGACTCATTGAAGTCATAGGGGACGTTCCAGCCAATCTTTCCGTACTTGCGCCTTTCTTGCACCACCGCGTGAAAGAAAGCCAACACGTAGACCAAGCTGGGGAAGTTAGGGTGTGGGCATGCATCCAAGATTGAATGGGAAATTTTAGAATACGTGGCTCTCATGTTTAGCTTGAGACTCTGGGGGGGCTCTGTCACGACCTGCACCAAATATGAAAGGTCGTGTAAACAAAATGACCCAGTCACAACGGCATCATGGGAAATCAACAACAAACAATACTGTTGCTAGTGAGAGAAGTGTATGACCTTGAGAGACTTCTGAAGGATTCCGATGGGGAAGTCTTTTATGGGATTGGTGGTGATCCACAAGCGGAAGTTGGGATTAGGTTTTGTGATATTCTCTAATGTCTTTTCCAGGTCCTTCAGCCACTTTACAAGCAGGTGGCAGTTCTCTAGCATCAACCAATGACCATTAGATGCTGCCTTCTCCAGCAACTGCAGTGCCACCTTTATCACACAAAGAGAAAACAATACAACTCAAGTCTTGACTGGGCTGGTAGTTTATGTTTTAAAATAATTTAAATAACTGCAGTGTTAAAAAAAAAAAAAGGAAAACAGAAGCAAATCACCTCCTCTTGACCTTGACCCATAGCAAGGAACTTGAACTTGTTTCCTCCAAAGCCTGACCTCTCTGCAAGTTTTGCTAGATCACTACCTGGGTCAGAACCTGGGCTCAGCACAAAGACGATGGGGGAATAAGGCGTGCTCTGCTCATAAATGGCATCGAAGTTGATCACAGGAGGCTGAACATATCTGAATAGGAATACAAGTACATTAAGATAATTCCATCACCCTTATAGCTCTCTCTGTCATTCACTGTGTCTTACTTTTCGCCCATCGTGATAGTGACATAGTCGGTCACTGCTCTGAAGACTCTATCTGTACGGAAACATCGCAGCAGCAGCAGCTTTTGGAAATCCGACAGTTTCTCCCCATATGACCCAGGAAACGGAGCTGTCTCCGGTGCATCTAGATCATACCACTGCAGAAGAAAAAAATGAGGGTTAAGCTCTCCACCACTCACGTAAATTGACAATGACAACGTCACATCATGATTCCATGTCACTTTAGTAACTCACAGACTTCCATTCATCGGGAGTTCCCTGTATTTCATCAGGCAGAGACTGAAACTTCTCAGGAAAGAGCTCTGCCAATTTTACAATGTCTTCCCAGCCCTGGTCTGGAATCCAGTCACAAGGTTTTTGTCGCGGACTCTTTTCCAGGGATAGGTTCCCTATTTTCATGAGATAGAAAAATAAGAATGTTTTTTTGTAACCTAACTACAGTAAAGCGGTTCAAGATCTCTGGTTATCTCACCCTTGATAAAGAAGTCTAACTCTTCCTGAGGGACCCTTCCTTCAGCTCGCTCAATCTTGAGGGTCATGTTAAAGGCATAGAGCAACTTGTGTTTCTCAAACAGCCCTAAAGATAGGCAGAAAAATTCACGTTAACAAGATGTAGTCACTGTAAAAACTGTCTTATCCGTTCTATTGACCTAATATTTTACCTGTGCATCCATAGTTATAAACGCTGTACTTGAGTGTATCCATGATGTTGTTCAGTCTTTGGGTCAGGTTCGAGTTAGGCATAGACTTGCGCAGTGAAAAGTCAAAGACCTCCAGGTAGGAGGCCAAAGAGTACTGGTACATACTGCTCACCTGAGCCAAATCAGTCAACACAAAGAACAGGATAGCACCAAGCTTTGCAGCCGGACGGTAGCCATCTCTCAGCGCATCAATGTCCAGAGACGTCTTCTCAGCCAATATTAGTTTTTCAAAAACCTGATGGATCGATGACAAAAATCCACCCAATCAAATTTAAACTGAACTTTGGAGTTCTTTTATTAAAACAGTTTGCTGGAGCTAAATTCACTGACCTCACTGGCTTTTGTCTTTGTTATTTCCAACGTGTCAACCAGATCTGCATTATCCAGCATGTTGCCTTGGAATGTGGCCAACTCTCTGAGCAGAGAGTCCCCGAGGTTCTTCAACAGCTTCTTATTGTCACTTGTTTCTTGGATCAGACCTTCTCGCTGCTCCTCTAGCTCCTTCTTTTCGAAGCCCATGATAAAGCTCAGCAGCTGGTCTTCCAAACCCTTGAGGGTTACTACAAGAAAAATCACAGGTTGATTAGATGTTACAAATGTAAACTATGGTTTCCATGCTTAAGGATCTCACCTGTATAGTTGATGACCATGGCTTTTCCAAATACAGATGGGGAAAATTTGGGATTGGCCAATTTACTGTTGAGGTAGAGCTTAAAACTGGGATCATAGTCAAGTTCCTTGTCACCCAGCTTGATTGTTTGCCGGCCTTCTGTTCCTTTCACATTCTTCTCCAAGACGTTGTCAATCACAGGATCGATGTACTCGTCTACGTCTTGGAAAAGGAATGGGTAGCCATACACTATGGCCATTTCTAAGTGCTTCATAAAGTCGGGATCATTGAAAGACGAGACCTGTGGGGGGTGGAAGAGGAAGATGGTCATCATATGTGGAACTCTTTCTGTATGGTTTCTGGGATTTCTATATAAACATAACTTGTAGAAGCACAAGGTAGTTGGTACCTTGAGGTTATTTTTTTCTTCCTTTCTCTTGATCCAGTTGAGTGCTTGCTGTTGAGGGTCGATACACAAAGGAAATCGGCTCCCACGGATTGTGAGGATTCCATTCTGCACCGACAGCTCATCTGGAGGCAAACCCTCGGAACCCCACCTGTCACACGGGATTCATCAGACACCTTATTAGTTTCATTGTAAGAACTGTATGCACATAAAATTTAGATAATCATATCTTAATATATATTTCATACACTTTAGTAGGACGTATTTGTGTTCTGTAACTGCCCCTCATGCTTCTAAGTCTGTAAGTTAAAGTTCACAGATACCTGCTGATTTCAACCTCATCAGTCAGAAGGTTTTCCAGCTTGAAGGGCTGACTCATCGGGATGCCTCTCTCCTCAACATTCTTCACCCATGTTTGGTAGACCATTTCATTTCTGAAGTCCCAGCTGAAGGCCCCTTCATAGCTCAAGAAAGCAGCAGAGATCAGGCAATCACCCAAGAGATGAACGCGTCTCTGTTTCAATTCCTCCAGGTCTTTTTTCCATCTGTTGTAAAGAGAATCAGGCAGTAAGCAGAATCAGGTGGAGATGCAAAGGAGTGAGGAAGAGGAGATTGTGCTGCATTTTTAACAGCCTCACCGTTCGTTCTCAGAGGTCAGGCCAGAGATGAGTTTGTCAGCGGCTACCAGCCTCCTCTCCATGATCTCTGCCTGCTCTTGTAGCTCTTTTTTTTCCGTCACAGCACCTTGGTACTTCTCTTCAAGACTCTGCAACTCTTGCTGGATTTCAGCAAGCTCTTTCTGAAGGCCTTGGAGCTCACGCATATTCATAGAGAAGGTCTTCTCCAGAGCTGCCACCTGGAAAATTATTGACAATACCGATGTTTAAGAAGTTTCATCTCAAACAGCAAGACATACAAGCACTTGCAAAACATATGTTACCTTCTTTCTCTTTGGCGCTACTTCCCTAGCCTTATCACAGTAGCCTAGGACAGCCACGACAAACTTGAGCATCCCTGCACCAGCCTTGCTGATGCTTTGCATTTCCTCAACAGTTGTGTTGAGTTTTTTTATGAAGGCTAGGTGGTTAAAAAACAAAATAAACAACAGGCATTCCAGTATCATGTATAGTGTAGATTTATGGTGACCACATTGACAATCTACCTCTGACAGTCTTGACTTGGTTGTCTTTTATGGCATCGCAGTCCATCGCCTTCAGTGAAACCAGGAAGTTCGCTTCCGACATCATGGCCTTGGCTGATGCCCAACTGATTTCCTTGTAGCCACGCAACACAAGCACACACTCGCAAACTAACTGCACCTGTTTGGGTGGCTTGGAGAAGAATCTATACAACAGAAGAAAAGGAAAAGGCAGATTAAGGTGAGAGGGTGTGAGAAGGCAATTGATGAATTTCTGAAGCCATAGCCATCATGACTAGATGGAGTGAAAACAATTCCTCACCTTATTTCTGTGACATCAGCTTTGTCCAGCTGGTCCACAACTTTGCGGGCTTCCTCTAACTCCGGTATGGCTTCATTTAAAGCCTGTGTAGCTTCTGCCTTTTCACAAGCAATTACTTCAGTCTGCTCTTCAATCTCTTTGGCTTTGACTTCTACTGTCACCTTTTTCTCTTCAGCTGCACAGAAGGATTTAGAACTGCCGTGGTTAGTTTAGAAAGCTTATGGTACAGACTGTTTCAGCTTCGTGTTAAAAGACACAGTTACTGACCTTTCGTCTTGTTTGTGGTAATCACCTCCAACAATGTTTCACAAGCTGTGGACTTTTCTGCAAGGACCACCTTCTGCTCTGATAGCTTGACATTCATTTTAGCCAGCTGATCACCTGCCTCGTCCATTTTATTTAAACCTCCCGTTAAATGCTTGCACTGAGCTGGAACAGGAAGAAGCATATTCGAGATCCATAAGCAAAGTCTCTCCAATCATTAGAAAAATATTTCCACCAAGACAGAATATTTAGTACTATAACATTGGATAACATATATGATCTTCTCACCCAGGATAAATTGATCCTTTTCTTCCAAGAGGTTAATGTACGTATTGACAAAGTCCAAGTAGTTTTTTGGTGTGACAAAGTTAGACCGTCTGAGTTTCTGAAGGAAGATCTTGCTGTAATCGTCCACAAAGGTGTGGGTCGCGCATACTTGAGAAATCACCGCGTCAGAGTGTGCTTCGGGAATCATTGGACTTTGTCCTGCATTAGAACACAATTGTTAATTCTTCAATAGAAATCCTTGGTTTTAGAGGTTTTAGAAATTCAGCTGTAGCTCTCATGATAGCAAAATAAATAATGAAGAAAAACTTTAAATGCTATTTGAAATATACAGTATATGCATTTAAAACTGTTCATTGTGTACCGAGGAAATTCTGAGCCACTGCAAGTAAAGCTTCTGGAGGCCATGGCAGAAACCAGTCAATCACAGTGTTGTTCATCAGTCCTAAGAAAGAAAGACACACAGTTAGCGAAATATAACTTGATTTTCCAATCAGAACACGACCGTCTCTGCATCTCACCTGGGAAGTTTCGGCAGCGCGTCCTTAGCGTGTCTCCAACTGGAGACATGCCCAGAACCACGTGTAGATTGTTGGCACACTTGTTGACAAAGTACTGCCACACGCTCTCTTTAGAAGGGCCGGCTCCCACCTTAAGAGCCTCATCACGAACCTGGTTGATCAGTCCCTCTTTCTCATCATCTGGGAACAATGCAGGAACAATCCCTACAGAAACCGCATGATAAGAGACCCACAACTTTGTTTTGAGTACGACTGATGTAGGGGGTGAAAACCAACCGGAAGTGAGCATGTTGTTAATCAGCTCCAGGAAGCCTTCCTCCGCAACGTGGTCATCAGTGAAAAGGAACACCGTCTTCTTATTTTCAATGCCGAGCTTCAAGTACAATGTTTTCAGGTCATCGCGGAAGTTTGACTCGTTGTATCCTCGGCTGAGCGTTATCTCAAAGATCTGTGGGAAGGTGCTTTTGTCACAACATGCTGAGCATTTACATGTTAACATTTTTCCACTTGTGATGTCTCACAACACATACATCAGAATTAAAAACACTTTTGGCTTGGTTAAATAAATAATACATTAAAAAGTCTGAATTCTGACTATGAAATGTGAAGGATCATTTGCCCATCACAGTATTTGTCCTGGTTGCCGTGGTTTCCTACCTCACAGTCGGCAGTGAAGGCAGCGAGCTTGGTGAGGGATTGCTTCCCAGAACCCCCGACACCGACAAGCAGGGCGTGGCCACGATCAATGCGGATGATGCGGTGAACACGAGTCAGATGTTCCAAAGCGTCATCAAAGAGGATGAGGTTCATCCTTGCCTTGACTTCATTGTATTCTTCTAGAATTTCCTGATGTGTGAACCAACATTGTGTTTGGAGACAGAGAAATAGAATCATTCTGACGGTCAAAAACTAATCATACTATAACATTGCAGTTGTTTGGAAATGACAGATAGGCCTAACATCCCATAATAAAAGAGTAAAACAAATGCATTACTACATACCACCTCCTCATCCCCCACATTACCTTAAACAGGGATTTAGTGACATCATAGTCCTGCAGGTCCTCATAAAACCGTGGCTCATTCTCTTTGAGTGCCGTCCTAAAGTCTCCAAACAGAATTGGGTCCTTCATGACTTCCTCCACAGCTGATGGGAAATGCTCCCCAATCAGGTTCTTTATGTGGCCTTGGACCTGATGGCAAAATCCAAAATGTGAAAATCCCAATCAACTTTTTTATTACATTTTGAGATGACTAAATAACTCTTACCAAATCTTTGTCGGTATTATCAATAAGTCTGTCATGGAAGATTCGCAGGCACTCGTTTCTCCAGACACGGACAAAGTCGCCAATGGTTGAAATCCTTTGAGATAAAAACAGGGTCAAACATTGGGTAACGTAGTCTTCTGACAAAATAATTTAAGTGAACAGACCTGTCCGCTGTGACGAGGGTCAGTCCATTGTAGACTCTTGACAGGTCTCTCAGGTTGAAGATATAGTGAAACTTGGAGGGGGTGGGGGGCATTTCTTTGATGATGGTGCTGTACAGTTTCAGCGTGCAGGTGGTGATCTCCTCACAGACCTTCCGTATAGCGAGGTCGAAGGGCTAAAATAAGAAATGCAGTTTATTAAAAGTAAATAATCTTGATTTGATCAATTGAGCTTGTGGTGTTTATTGATTTCTGTGGTAAATAGACTCTCACCTTGGTGTGGCCTTTTAGAATGGAATTATAGATGAGCTCCAGAGACTCCAATGAAGGGAAGGGCATGTTGAAGACACTGAAGAGGGAGACAAAGCGTGGGTCCACTTCGTTCCTCCCGCCCCCTGCCTTTCCCATAGCAGCAATGTAGCTGAGGTCCTTTAGGAACTTGTATTTAAGATCCTTTCCACGGTCGTATATGCCTCCTCGGTCCATTAGCAGCTTCATAAGCGCTATAGGCTGCTGTGTGCCGTAGTCATCCACCTGAATAAACACATGTATGATAGTGAAGTCCTGCATAAGATCATCATCACTCACAGCAGTAAAGGAGATGACAGACGTGTTCAAGAGTTTGTGTAAGAACCTTGGGCATATTCAAATCATCTATGAAAACCAGAAGTCTCTTCCCCATAGGAGGTCCAAAATTATCCTTGGTCCTTTTCTCCACATTGGCCTCAAGGTTTCTCTGAACGTCCATTGAGGTCGTTCTGGATGAGAAGTTCATCATCAGGGTGTTCTAGTCGCAGAAAAGAAGAACTTAAAACCTGACTTAGAGCTACAAATGTGCAGATGCTTGGTTAGATTGTAGACTTACCCATGAGTCTGGGCTGAGGTTCTTCAGGAAGTTGTGAATGGTGGCAGTCTTGGATGTGCCAGATTCTCCAACGAGGAGCACTGGCGACTGAACCTTCACCATGTTTTCAAGGATCCAACTGGTTCTTGTGGTGTCAATAGTCGGTACTGAAACAAAGACGGATGATAAATGGATTAATGTGGGAAAAGGAACTCAGATGGATCCTCAATTATTCTGATGTGTGTGTCGAAATACATTCTCTCTTCCCAGCTAACAGAAACCACATACCTAAAATATCTGGAAAATTCATTTCAGGATCATGAGTGTATGTAGTGACCAGAGAATTCCAAGGAACCCACTTCTCCTCAGTTTCATCAAAATGGAAATCGTAAAGTGTCGGGAGGTATCCTATATGAATAAAGTCATGTTTGAGAAATAGCTGATAACATATACTCAATTCACAATCATATAATCACTTATGCTCGATTCTTACCTGGGATCTCACCAGGTAAAGCTGGGGAAGAAGCGTCAAGCTTTGGGGTTAAGCCAGAAACATCTTTGATTAAAGAATCAAACCTGGCCCTTTCACTTTCCAGTAATGTGGCTCCCAGTGAGCAGTACAGAGCCTCCAGGAAGTAACTCCCTATAACTTCAGGGCTACTTTTCTTACTCTCGAGCAATGCATCCAGGTAGGAACAAAGCTGAGACACCTGTAGGCAATACCAAAGGCACAACTATATCATATCGTACCAAAGAAGAAAACAGATGACACAGATCTAATGCAGTCCATTTGAGAAAGATGACCTACCATATTCAGATTTGTCATAGGAACAATAGTCTTCAGCTTCTGGCCCCGTCGACCGTCAACAGTTCCCTCTATTATCAGGTCAATGGCCTTGTGCACATATTTCTCAAACAATTCATGGAGCGTTTTTTGTTCCTGGAAAAAACAAAAGACAATTATTGACCATATTATCATCCATCAGCTGCTAAACTATAGCCAGTAAATAGAATAATAATAAGACAAACTTCTTTCATTGTCATTACATGCAAAACCCCACCACCAACACCATTAAGTTTGGTGATCTAGCAAATATAAAAATGATACATGTTTTTTCATACTTCGACGGGTCTGGCAGCTGCCCATTTCTGCCAGTATGGGGTGTATCCAAGATTTTTGGGATCTACAAATACCATCCCACACCGGGAAACAGTAGCTGGGGAGGCATAAATCAAGTCTCCAACCTGCGATGGAGGAGATTTAATGTTTAATGACCAGAGAGCTGTACTTAAGGAAAACGTTCTCAGATATTGAACTATAGTCGAACCTCGAACAGCATGGCACAGTGACCCTGTAAGCGGATCCGTTCCCCATTGGCGAGAGTGAGGAGCTTGTTGTCATCCATCACTGAGTTCATATTCTCCACCCACAGTGCGTCCACATCTCCATCAAACAGGATGTACCTGTGGGAGAAAAGATTTCACTTACTTCCTCTACTTTTTCATTGACTCTGCCTCAGAGAACTGATGACAGAATCCTTCAATAATCTCACCTTCGCTCATTTTTGTCAGTGGGCTTGTTGGTTTCACGAAAGATGTTAGATAGGATGCCATCAGTCCAGTCACGAGTGTCAGGGTCTAGAATACCGTAAAGTTCAATGACACTCATGGCTTTAGGGTTCAGGGGATATAACTTGGTATGCAATCCCATTCTGACCATGAAGATAAAAAAAGAAAGGTTATTATTATTGTATATATATTGTATTTCTATTTTGCACAGGAAGATAACTGAAACTGGCACTAACTTAGTCTGCGCTTGGCATAATGTGCTGATCACAACTGATTTTCCTCCACCTGTTGGGCCCACAATCATAGTGGTGTGTCTGGTCATCATCGTCTCATACATCTGCACCACTTTATCCACCTGGAGCCACAGACACAAGAAATGATAAGGCGATTAAATACAGATGGTGAAGCTGCAACGCTGATACCCAACAATCCTTGACTTAGGCTACCTGGTTTGGTAGTATGAGGTACTTATTCTCAGTGAGAACTGCTGTCACAGCTTCACCAAAATCGGGATATCCAACACGAGGGCAGTCCAGGCCAGGGAACAGGTCTGTGATCAGCCCGAGAAACAGAGGCACGTCCTCAAACACAAACTTTGGTAGATTCATGTCCCTGAGAGCGCGCATTAACACCACATCCTGTGAGGGGAAAAAGACAAATAAGTCATGACTAAAAAGTTCCCCAGAAACATAACCATAAATAATTAAAACTTAAGCCTTATTTTTGCTGCTAGATGAGACCCTATATATGGTCAGAAGAAATATTTTAGTCCACACATTAGGGATCACAAATAAGTACTGCCTTTGTCAAACTGTGAATGTGACAAAAAGAGAGTTCACTGTGATCTGATGTGATATCTATACCTCATTGAGCTCTGGTGAGCCTCTCTTCAGCTCTCCTGCCATCACCAGGACGGACTTCAGCGCCCTGAGGCCAAAGTCGTAATGTGATTGCTTGGACAGCTGCTCACGAGCCAGCTTATACAAAACTGTCATCTTCTTTGCCAGCACCTAAATTGAGTAAAAAGGAAGTTGAATTTTCACTGTGGAATAAAACATTTTTAAAGTAAAAGTGAAGTAAATTATGGAATTTCTATTACAGATACTTCTGCATTACCTTGGCATTTAGGAAACCCTCAGAGAAAAGCATGATCTCACAAATTTGCTGCAGGTCAGGTACGATGCACACCACAGGCCTGAACAGGGCTTTGACAGATTCTGGCAGCTCTGTTCGTCCCGCGTATCCCGGGTTCATGGTGATGAAAATACCAATGTGGTTATCCAGGCTGATAGTTTTACCTTCAAACTGATGCGAAAAAGAATAAGATGATTCTTTTAGTGGAATAAGTATTAATCTTCATGAAATCACCTTGAATTCATATGACAACTGGAATTATTTTGATGTAATCAGTACTTGCAGTGCAACAGGCTTACCAAAAACCTTTCCAGGCCCTGAATGAGAGCATTACGGATCGTCTGGATTTGGGTTGAGATGACTGACAACACTGAAGCGTCAATTCGATTGAACTCATCGAAGCAGCCCCAAGCTCCACACTGAGAAAGACCTGAGAGGATTTTACCCACAGCCTGGAAGCAAAGAGGAAATGAAACAAGGGCATGAACCATTGACCAAATGAGACTGATATGCGAATGACTATGATGTGGTTGATGATGTAACACATTTGGCTCTTCTACTATGGGCTGCTGACCTTGTAGTCCATGCCCTCACCACAGTTTGTAACCACACAGAGCAAGCCCAAAGCCTTGGCCAGATCCTTGGTAGACTCTGTCTTTCCGGTTCCGGCTGGTCCAGCGGGAGCTGCTCCCAGAAACATGGACAACGCCTGCAACAGAAACAGATGGTCAAATACTGGGATCCTGTCATCAAAACAAACTGGCAAACTAACTAGGTTTTTGAACTAAATAGGTTTTTAAATCAACTAGGCTTTAAAATAACTACTTTTTGAACTAACTAGGTTTTAAACTAACTACTTTTTGAACTTACTAAATAGGTTTTTAAATTAACTAGGTTTTAAACTAACTAGTTTCTGAATTAAGTAACTAACTAACCCTTAGGTATTGAACAAGTTTTTTTCTAAACTAGGTTTTGTACTAACTAGGTTTTTAACCCACTAGGTTTTGAACTAATTATGTTTTAAAATAAGTAGTATTTGAACTAACTAGGTTTTTAAATTAACTAGGTTTTGAAATAACTAGATTTTTAACTAACTAACTAACTAACTAACCCATTAGGTTTTGAACAAATTAGGTTCTAAACTAACTAGATTTTGTACTAACTGGGTTTTGAACTAACTCACTTGGTTCCAAACTAACTAGATTTTGAATTATTATCTAACATAAACATTATATTGATATTTATATTTGTTGTTGTTTAAATTTTATTTAGGTTTATTGTTTATGTTTACACTGTTTACATTTACACTGTTTTACACCTATCCTGCTTCATGTGCTTTCAATGGCCCCCTTGGGGACTAATTTGAAAGCAATTTTGATGAGCCTGCTTAGTAAGTTTCACGGACCTGAGTGATGGTGAGGTAGATCCGGTCCGTCAGTGGCGTTATAACCAACCGGCCATTCAGCCCCATGTATTCGTAGCCATAAGAGAAGGACGCGCTGCACTGGTGCACGAATAAGTTGTCAGGTCCTGGCTTCCAGTAGAATTTCAGCTGCCGTTCCCATTCAAACTCTTGCGCATCCATTACACTGTAATTAATATTTTATAGATTGTTATCAGATGCATTGATGACTCATAGTTTTATGTGAGGAGTAAAACTTTACCCGTTCAGCAGTAAACTGTCTACAATGTCCCTGGCGTGGACATCGAGGATGAGCGCGGTGTTTAACTTTTTCCTATCGTTTTTCTCCAACGGTTGTGCGATTCGTGTCACCAGCTCGTCAATCTGCTGGTGTGTGGCCTTAGCGTAGTCCCTCAAAGCATGCTTGTCTCCTTTCTTTATGTTCTCAAAGACTTCCTCCACCTGCAAGGTCCACCACACTTGATTTGCAGCCAGCACCACCATACCTTGGTATAACAACATCCAATCCACCCTGAGAGACACGGGAGTGACAAATTTAAACCGACTTATTCAAACAAACAGTAAAAGGCAAAATACACATGTAGCATCCACACAGACTCACCTGGTTTTTTGCGTGCCGTAGTAGTAGACGGCTTCCTTTGTTATGAATCTGTTAGTCCTCCGCATCTCCAGCAGCACATCCATCATCCACTCCTCCACCCTTCCCACGACAGGGACAGGGGTTTTCATGTTCATCACCTCGCCCTCGGCAGACACCATGGCTCCAGCTGTCGTCTTCCCGTCAGAGTCCACATCAAACCTCAGAGATGCTATGTTGTCATACATCTTGAAATCAAAATGATAAAAAAAATACATCAGAAAATGTTTGGCACGTAATGGTAAAAACATCCCTTTTCATTCCTAATACCTTGATCATGTGCTCCTGGACACAAGTGGGGTCAACACTTCCTAAAATGCTGAGCAGTTCATCATCAGAGATGAAGAAGAAGCGAGGAAATGCATTCCGCTTGGAGTCCAGGTAGTCATTGAGACTCTTCTGGCAACTTTGCAAGCCGTCAATCAGGGACTGCAGGTCTGACAGGCGGTTGGGAACCACGCAACACTGCTTGATATTTGGGTTCTTCTCTGCCTCATCCATGATCTAAAATAAAAATGAGAGATAATGTTATTTTGAAAAGTCCAGAAAGCTTTGCTGAAAACAGGCGGTTTCCGATGCACTCACGTCTTTAAACTGTTTGTTTATTTTATCAAATTTCGCAGCTTCCTCAGGTAACTGCAAACGAATGTCTCCGCCGCAGAATATACTTTCCAGATACATCCATTTTCGCTGGACCATCATCCATACCTGTGGAAGAAATATATTTTAGTTAGCTTTCTCACCAATCAGATTAAGTGAAATGAGACATTCGGACATCCTGGCTGACCTCTATGGTCTCGCTGATGAGGGACAGGTTTTTTTCCCACTCCTGGATGTTAGGAAGAAAAGGTCCAGCAAAACGACTGCCTGACATGCCCTGTAAGTTCATGGCATCGTTGTCGACATTTAGCATTATCTCATCCACCGCACCAAGAATAGTGCCCCGTTTGTCTTTGCCTTTAAAGTAGGGCTGGACAGTGAACACCATCGATTTCCAGGTTTTTACCACATCGTTCATCGCCTGGAAAAAAACCAACAAGTTATTGAATTTACTTATTGAACTGATCAGTAACTCAGATTTGAAGAAGACAGAAGCTCACATTCTCAATACTGAGCTCTTTCGTAGCACTCGTGACGATGTCATCTATAACATCTGCGTATTTGTGTAACTCCATAGCAAACATGTTCTCCAGAGTGAAGCTGTCACGGTCCATCTCGAAGTTTGTGCCGGTCTTTTCCATTAGATCCTTCCAATGTCTGAAGGCCAAGACATACAAACACATTTTTATTTCCATTTAGAGTCTATTTCAAATTATTTTGTCAAGGATTTTGTTTCCATATTGACGTTCTAGGGAGTTCAAGTTCATAACTTCTCAGTGGTTTCAGAGCCTGACCTGTCTCTGAGGGCCTCATTCTTCAGGTCGAGCAGAAGAGGCAAAGAATTTTTGAACTCCTTCATTTGTCCGTCAAGGAAGAAGGCCACAGGTAACTCCTTCACATCTTTAGGCAACTGCCGTAACCTTTTCATGAAATTCTCAAAACCATCCTGTATTTCTTGGGTGTTTAAATCCACCCACAAGGTCTGGGACCAATTCGCTTTTGCGTCCTGAAAGTAAAATGCACACACATTAAAAAGCAAGAAAACATGCTGAGCAGAATTTTGATGAATATTTTCAATATGCAGATTCGTTTTTTTTTAATATTTGCAGCTACATATCTGACCTTCTGAGATTTATAGACACCATAAATCTGTTTCATGCCCTCCATGGATTTTTTAATGTTCACAATGTCTGAATATGGTGTGACTGGCAGTTCGAGCAACATCTCAGCATTAGATAGGTATTCTTGTTCTTCCGCTACCTTGGCAAGCTCGGCCTCATATTTTTCCATTAGTTCAAGTCCTGGAAAGAATATTAGAAAGAGATTATTTCTTTCAATACCCTAAATTCATCTTCAGACATTGCTAATAAAAATACCAGGAATAACAATAATAAGAACAATAATGGTGATAATGGCATTATTACAATGATGACAGTGATGATGATTATTATTTTTTTGTTACCTTTATCCAAATCATCCCCTACAGATCCAGGACCATACATATTGAAGCTTTCAGAAAAGACGAACAACTGCTGTTTAAAGTCTTCAGTCCTCTTCTCTGTAGTCTTTTGAGCAAAGAGAACAAGAAACACAATTGTAAATGAAATATTCTCCCTGTCAGTACAAAGAGATTACGGTGTGTGGATTTTATAACTTACTGCACCAAATGTCTTCTTGGCACTTGCCAAACTTTTATTGACCTGTCTGGCTTCTAAAAACAATTCGATCCACATCTGTTCGATCCCATTTAGCAGGTCCACCTCGTCGTCTCCAACCTACACGCCACAACACCATAGTTAAAAAGGGGAAAAAACCTAGGTAGTAATTTAAAATTAAAACAATGTACCTTTAAATTGTACTTTGCCAGTGTTCGGTATATTTCCTGGTGATTACGGTATCTCAGCTCCACATCCATAGACATCTGCCTGATTTCTGCGATGGTGCTGAGGACGGATTTCAGATTGTCAAAATTGTCAGGGGTCTGTTTCAGCATCTCCGAATGTTTCTGTTGAAGAAAATACCCAGAATAAACCAATCCTAAAATAAAATTTACTACAAAAACATGGTAGCGGTGTGGCATGAATGAATACCATGAATTCATCTCTCAATTTGAAGAGATCTTCTTTGGCGGGCTTGTTGAGCTCCTCGTGTGCAGTACAGATCAGGGAGTCAAGGGTGTTCTGCGCCGTTGCGACCACCGGCTCAAAGTTTAGTTGGATGATGTGCGTATTCTTCGAGAGAGGCTCCTGCATCAGCTCTTGTTTTGTGTTATGAAGCACCTCCAGTTTGTGATCATACACGATGAAAGATGGGGTCCATTTGTCAAATGTCACATGGTCGTGCGGTTTTCTGCCTCCCCATAGGTGCTGATAGTGTTTCCAGCGGTTCAGGAGTGGATCCACAGAGGATAGTAGCCGTTGGATGTTCTGGGATACTGCCTTACAGCTGTCATTGATCAGAGGATGGAGCCATATGTCGTTGCTGAAGGTAAATGTGGCCAAATTCTCTTCGCCTTCCACCCGTTGCGGTGGACAATCAATGCAGGTGCCACGCATCCAACGCACAAAATGCTGATAAAAAGAAATAGGAATTGATTCAAATCACACCAACCATATCAGATTACAATTAAGAGATCATTTTTTATGCAGTTATATGGAAGAGAATCGTGATGATCCCACCTTGGTGCTGTCCACACAGTTTTTGAAACACTGCATGATCAGTGAGAACAACTCTTTGCTTGAAGGCTGCAGCACAACCTTAGGAGCAGATACGATGACATCCACTTTGAAACCAAGAGTATTTCCCATTAGCACCACATCTAAAGATTGGATGTTCCTAAAAGCGAAACCCAAGCAGAAGGATGTTACAGTGTTGGGATCCATTTCAAAGGAGCAGCTACATGTACTTCTAAAAATGATGACTTCCAAAACATTTACATCATGCGCTTACCTCTGCAACATCTTTATAAGATAGTCTTGTACCTGGCGTTCCAAAAGCTTGTAATAGTCTTCCATAAGTTTAGATTTGCCAGTGCTGGTACCCTCGATCAATAGTTCTATATTATTGATGAGCGGGGTAATGTCAGCGTACTGCTGAACCAAAAAGTCTATGGTCTCACTCCGCTTTTGCTCGATGTGATCAAAATACTCCTTAACACCTTTAAGGAAAACATGCAATCAAGCCAATGAAGATACATTTAGAATTTTAAGCATAATAAGAATATTACAGTTCTATTTAATTAGCTTTACCTGGTAAGTTGTTTGACTGATCTGGTTTAGGATATTCCATTAAATCGGCCATTAATATGAATTTCAAATTGGATTGAATTTGACTCTCCTTGTCATGAAGCTGACGTACAACTGACTCAAAATTAGAGACGGCCTTATTGCATCGTTCGACAAACTCATCGATACCTGGGAAAAATATCAAAATCCCTCAATCAAAAAGTTTATGTGTCCACATATAAGATTCAGTGATTGAAATCAGATTGCACAGAAATTTTAGATTGGTGTAAGAATACCCAAAGAATTCCATATTAATCTTTTGCATCCATAATCCATTTCTTCTCTGACTGCTTCGATGTTTTTTTGCAACATGACGAACGTCGTCTCACTCAGACTGTCGATCAGAGAGTGGTAGTGGTAGACAAGGGCCTGCAGATCATCAACATGCCTAAAAACAAGGGTGGAATCAGGTCAGGCCATGGGTTATATACTCTTTGGTATAAAATTAAACATTCAAACAATGGTGAATATTCTTACTTCACGTATTTGGCCTTCTGTAAGGCGATATATACAGCTGAATCCGGCACAGAAAAGCCCAAAAAAGAAAGTTTGTCGGCCTCCGAAATAATTTCTCTGATTTGTGGATCAAAGTTAACGATGTATCGCACACCTTTCTGAGCTCCGCTTTCGGTTTGTTGAAAATCCTAAAAATGAGAGAAATTAAACAAATTTAGGAAATTTGAGAGACTATAAACACTTTTGTATCTGTATTTTGACCAGCTAATGTATAACAATGAGCTATACATACCAAGAGATTTTTTTTCATTAGCAATGGCAACTTTTCTATAGTCTCCGCCTGCCACGACTCGTGCAATAGAGTCTGGTAGTTCTTGATACGTGATGTTATGCCCATGTACTTGTCCAACATCTGAGCAGCATCACATTAGAGGTTGACAGAATTAATTTATCTTTGGACAATTAGTTTTCAAATTTTTAATTAAGTGAAATACCTTACCTTTTTTTTCCGTTTACTCCCCAGCATCTCAGGCACATTCATGAAGGGAAATGTGATACTTTCCAGTTTCTTGATAAGACACTGGGCCCATGAGATGGCTCCTGCCACGGGGGGATCGCCATGAAATCTGGGTGGGTTCCCCTTTATTGCCTCAAAGAGTTTACTTTCCTCCTCCATCTGTAAAAATTATAAAAGTTCTTACGGCACACTAAACTCACTTGAATCAAACAAACAATGCGTGCATTGTTTAGTTGCAGTATACTGAACAAATACTATTTTCATATTCTGGAACCAATTCAAATTTAAGTGGAAATTCAAGCCAACTTCTTCTTGATTTGACATTGTAGTACCTCTTTGTGGTTCAGAGACAGGATGTCATCAAACCTTGCTGTCAAATGGTCGGTGATGGCCTTTCTGGAGCATGTGTTTTTAAATATCAGGATCATTTTCAAGGCATTTGATGAAGAGCACACCGTGTTATCAATGACGCTGATGACCTCCACGTCAAAGGCCTGAGGACACGCGCGTAGGAGGTGAAGGAGAGATGATGCATTTTAAGCTAGTTTAAGCTGTAAAGGTAAACTAATAGTGGCAATGTGAGCCAAACTCACCTGAAGTGCCCTGTAGAAGTCTTGCAAGATATTTTTCCAGTTGCTTGTCTCAGACATGGTGAAAGGGTTAAAAGTGACATTCTCAATACATAAAACCAGACTGTCCACTTTGCATCTCATCTCCTTGACGGCGTTTTGATTACTGGTGGCCCTCCATACGTCTGAACCCAAGATGGTATAAAACTCGTGCAACACCTTCACATACACACACAGACACACACACAGGAAAAAAGATTAGAACCTAAACACGTTTACTTGAGTGAAATATTGAATGAAGACCCGACCTGACCTGCACAAGATCTTCAAGGTCCTGGCAGACGGAAGCCACGTAATCCGTCCTCTCAAAGAGTCTCACACGATCAAATTCCCAACGTGAATCCTTCTTACTTTGTTCAATTTCACTCCGTGTGTGATAGTACGAGGACTTCCACTCATGCAGAACCAACTTCGCATCAAGCAGTATGGATTTGGACCGTTCTCCATCTCTAGTCAGAGCAGAGCAGATTTATAAATTAGATTAGCAGAAAAGGTCCTGACCAAATCTTCAGATCTGTCCACACGTACCTGAATAACACGAGGATGTCGACGGCTTGATCCACACATTCACACAGCTGCCAGGCGATACGCTCCATCAGAGGGACCATTCGTTCATTCGTGTTGTAGAAACGAGATAACATCCACACGATCTCCAGGCTCTCCATCAGATGAGGAACGCCCCGTGCGATCGCTTCTAAACCTTCATCAGTTGACAATTTCTACAACAGAAAATAGGGTATTTTCCAATAAGGTTATGTTGGTTTTTTTTCTGTGAGCAGGTTTTCACAAAATGGTGAATGAGAATGAATTATTAATCCTTTTAATAAACAACCTGGCTGGTTTTTAATTTTAGAGTGGATGTGACCATGTGAATGAAGTGGAAACAGGAGACATTAGGACCTCGACATCCATGATGCCTTTGGTGTCTTGTGAAAATGTAGTAAATATATTATTCAGCGCTAACAGAGAAAACTGTTGCATCACTGTGAAGACCCACCAGCAGGTGCCCTTTCACTACGTTGAGGAACAGTGTATTATCTTTGGACTCCTCGCAGTATTTGCTGAGTTCAGCAACGGTTTCATCAAAGCTCTGAATCACGTCTGAATTTGCTCGGGTCATCACGTTCAGGATCTTGACAATCACAGGCTTTGTCAGCTGCTCACTTAGGCTGTTCAAGGTGGACGCGCGCTCCTCCCAAAACCTAATCTCAGACAAAGGGCCAGGTTCCTGGAGAGATTGCAAAAACAGTGTGAACTGTGATACCATCGAGGTTTTCTTTGGCTGAAACAAAGAACACAGGGACACACCTGTGGTTTTTTATGCTGCTGCTCCTGAATGAGACCCGTAATCTGAGTCTGCCAATTCATCACACACTGTTCCAACGTCTCCACCACCTCTGGATTAGAACACAGGACCTCCAACTCCTGATCCAGATCCAGATCTACCTCAGGGATGTGCAGCATAATGTTATCTGTAGAAGGAGGTTGATATGTACAGAGTGAGATGAGATCACAGGAGATGGAATAAATGTTAAACCAACATGCCATTAAGTAAAAAAACGATGAGGCTATGAAAACTTTACAGAAACAAACCTTGTATCTGAAGGTCCTGAGGAGTCAATTCAAGCATTTCCATGAATTTCAGTTGCTTTCTGAGGGGTTCATCCAGCTGAACGGGGGGGAACCCAGCATGCATGAGGAGAAGCCTCGGCATCATGTCATTGGCTTCATTCATATCCGACGGATGAGAGATGGGCTCTAATTAAAACACCAGAAGTCATTTCTTGAGCAACAGAGGCTTGAAATACTTTACTGTAACTATACCAGTCTGTCTTCTCACCGTTTCCATTCCTGATAAAAGCGAGAACTTCGGAACTCAGAAAAGTCTCAATGCGTCTGCCTTCTTTTAGCTGAGAATTATCTGGATATAGCACTTCCAGTTCAATCCTCTATAAACAAACATCAAATCAGAACAAGAAAGCTGTACTGTTTTCCTCATTAATGCACAACAAATCATTTCCAACTGTTAAAATGTGATTGGAAAAGCTTGGATGAAGATTTGAACTCACATAAGACGGATTTTGCTCATTTTTCTCCTCCGAGCCCGAGACGACGTCCCCTTGAGAGTCTTCATCTTTCTTTTCCTCTGAGAGCACAAAAGTTGCTATTCAACATCCATGTGGAATTTAAAATACATATTGTATATAAAGATTATTTTTTAAAGGGTTTTGTTAAAGCCAATAATGAAATAATGGCCGATACCTTATCAATGGTTTTAACATTATTGGCTCAAACTGGGTTGTCAGAGTTTGCATGTTACAGGTATTCAAACCAGTAAAATAACATGGATGTCCCAATTTTTGCACCTTATTTTATTTTGATGCATATTGCAAATCTTCTGTTAGTCCAGCAAACTTAGTTTTACTGCAGTAATTTTACTGCATCCACCTGTTTTTTTTAATAAATCAAAATGAAGCTGATGATTTATAAATGAAATTAATGAAAATTGTCTGTGGTGCTCAAACTTTTTCACAGATAATTCAACACAAAATATATTATATTATTTTTTAATGGTTTCAACAGGCTTCTTTACATGTTTCCATGTCTTCAAAAGGCATTGTTTTCAATGACTAACAAACACATAAAAATTGTAATTAATGATAATTTCTCACGTCAATACAAAACCAATTGACCAAGAGGAACTTTACCCTCAAATTGTTTCTCTCTGGTGGTTTTGAAGAAAATGAGCGATAAGGTCGATTCTTCCTCAGAAGTAAAGTTTAAAAACTGAAAAATTTTCTGTTCCTCTTCTCCATCGTTCCGACGGAGAAGTTCTTCGAAACAGCTGTCCGGTAAATTAAAAGAGATGCACACTTTTTCCTTGATCCACTCCAGTCTCAAATCGCTGTGCACCATGTTGACGGTGGATCTACTGGTTTGTTTTTGCGTTGTCTGGAAACCGACGCTCCCGCCTCCGGTAATATATGACGCTTTGTCGCTGTGATCCGACATCAAAGCAAACTTTAAAAAAAAAAAAAGATGAAAAAATACATATTGTTTGAAATATTTGAATGTGTGATACTATTGAAGTAATTCATTGACATCAAAGATTTCATACAGTACGTATTACAATTTTATGTCTCTGCGTTGTGGCTATGATGTGGATTTAACGCAGTAGGTGGCGCTGTTGCTTCACTACGAGAAGGTCCTGGGTTCAAATCCTCGTCTGTTTGGGTTCTCTGTTTGGGTCAGTTCTTTAGCTTACAAAACCTTTCCCAGTCAACCCACAGCAATACTGAAAAAATGAACTTTCTCCTGCTCAAATATATTCCTTACCTCCTAATTTTTTTAGAACTTTTTTTCATTCATTTATTAAAAAATAAAACATTTTTTTAAAATTTTAGATCCTTTGAATTTTACTCATTTACTCATCTAAATAAATTTAGAGAAAATAACTGGGACATTTAGGAAAGATTATCTTTTTTTTAAATTATTATTATTATTATTATTATTATTATTATTATGTGGGTCAAAAGTGTCAAGTGCATGTTATCGACCCAACCCAAATTTGTACATTAAGATCAAAGTTCCGTGTAAATCAGCTCTGACATGAAAAGTTGCTGTTTGCTGTGCAGGATGTGTTGAAGGCACGCGTATTTCATCACAGTCACAGCAAAGCCAAACACTTCAGATTTATGTTTTCTGTCACTCAGAGATTAATGCTCAGTAAAATTGAGCAATATTTGCACTTTGAAAATGTAAATTAGGTGTTTTTCTCTTGTTGCGCCTGACACAAACCCGTGGACGGTATTTTAAAATTAAAAACATATATACCAATTTGAGGGATAGATAATCATACCGCTTGATTTATTTACTTTACTTAGCAACAAAAATAAAGTCATGAAAGACATTTTACAACTTTAAGCAGATGTGCATTGGATGAATGGTGTACTTTCCCCTTTAACATCACTCTGCTGTTGTTACCCTCCATCTAGTTCAGACACTGGGGCCTCTCTGTCTGCTTCACATTTCTTCTGGCTCTGCGTCCTGACAGACCGGCGCAGAAAAGGTCCTGGCACCGGATCCGTTGTACACATGTGAACCCCCCCGAGCTCCTTTGGTAGCCGAGACTGTAAAATATTGTTCTAAGCAGTGGGAATCATTCCTGTAAATGACCGATGAATGCAAATCACAGCAGATGACATCACTGGAGGAGACAGCTCCCATGGATAGATGTGGTTTTTGTTCCATTCCCCAGAACGCTCCCTCTGAGCCTTCCATTAATGCCTAATATTTCCTGTTAATGTTTTACTGGACAGTACATATTGCTTTCCATAATGACCCCAGGCTGGGTGCAGAGTACTTCTGGGTGTCCTCTTGACTGTGCGATTGTGGGATATGGTCACTGTGTTCCCTGAATGGGGCTCTTTGTGTTCAGAGATGGTGCTGCCAGCTCCACAAAGGAGGAAAAAACTGTAAAATTGGAACCAGTGTGACACAAACAGATGCAGATGCACAGAACGTTCTGAAACACTTCAAATGTGTAGTCCTCTGGTCAAGTTTTGAACTTTAGGAGCTTCATCTGAGAAAGCTTTCAAACAGAAAGGCCTGAGTTTTCTTCTTTAGACGCTAAAGGTGAACCACAAACGTAGATGCTGGAATCGCTGTGTACATCAGAGCGTGGAGCTGATTGTTCTCTTTGTTTTGAATGGCCTTCGCTGATCAGATCTCTGCATGCCTATTCAAATAGCTGCCATCTGGAAGAGCAGAGGGGCGGGGATGAATCTGAGTTACGCAGCTCCTAATCACGGATGAAACAAATTGTGCAGAGAAGCGAATAAATTCCACTTCATTAAAAACGATAAACAGCACGAGAGGACACAAATCCAATGAGGCTCGGAAAAAGATGTTACAGCTGCAGAATAAGCCTGTTATGAAGCGCTTGATATCCCCTGAAAGCCATACGATCAGATGTCACAACAAAGAGCGTTGGAAATTCATCTCTTTTTGCTGAACTTTTTCCAGAAACAAGGAAAAATCCACTCGGCAAAAAATGACCTTCAGGCCCTCGCTTTGCTCAGCGCCACCGATAATGGGATGCATGGATACACGACTTGCATGCATAGTTCTCTGCTCCATTAGCTGTACATCATCATGCCAACTATTTGACCATGTCTGGAGATAATTTCAGGACCCTTAGAGTTCATCACTTGAATGCTTTTGCACAGAAAAAGCTTTAACCAAAGACCCAATAAGGGATCATATTCTAGGTACACTTATGGCATTGATTTTCACGGCTAACAAGCTGTTCATGCATGCGCTTACGGTAAATGTGAGGATGTGCTACAAACTGCACATCTGATGAAATTATATTCAGATTATTTCTGCTTTCAGAGAAACACAAAACCAACATATTCTTCTTCCATTACAACGGGAGAGACTTCACTTAAAGAAAACTTAACATTTTGGCTGCCTTTTAAAAAATTTAAGAATATAAGAAGCCAGAATAATTGCTTCATTTCAACATGTTTCTTTCTTTCTTCATTTTCCCAGAGCGTTTGTTTTTTTAATCTACACTGACCTGCACAGAGAAAATGTCACCTTTTCATTGCATTTTTTAAGAATGATCTAAACATCCTGGCACTAAGTGTTCAGATTCTATTCCGGTTGGAGCTTAAAGAGAGAGAGAGTGAGAACATGATTTGACCCAGACTCATTAAAATAGAAAGTGTGGCAGAACATGCTGGGAGAACATTGAGAGCGCCGAGGGTCGCAGTGAGAATGTAGAGCGAGTTCATCAGTAGGGAGTCTGTCACATCTCAGTTTGGTGAAATAACTTCATGGGATCACGTTACAGTCTTTGTTTTGGATATAATTATAATTATTCTTTTGCCCCGAGGCCTTTTCGGACTGATTCAACCATCCCCTAAACATCAGGACTTGAGTGGGGTAGAGCTGCCTGCAACGCTCACGTGTGCTCTGCACGCCTGACCCACATTACCCAATAGCATGTCTGCTACTGCATGTATTAATAACCATGTGTGCCACGTCCCCTCTGTGCTCCCAGAGCAGGAGAAGTCTCCTGTTTCAGCTCATTATGTCAGAAGTAAAGGCTAATGTTATCCTTATGTTTTTCTAATTGCCAATAAATCCAATAAAAAAGACAGAAAATGTGAAGCTACGGCCCGATTTGTGCTATTCATCTCTGCAGTTGAGCTCTATTGCTGTTGAGTCTGCTTCAGGCGTTGGTGGAGACCAACACAAAGATAAATTAAAGATGTTAATGTTGTCTCTGCTTTATGTGTACGTAAGAAACCAGTCCTGTGTGAGAACGCCTGCAGTGCGTTTCCTCTCTGTCGCTAACAGGTAGAGAGATGGAAACACGTAAAGGTTAACAAACATTTATCATCTCTGGGTGCACTGATGGTGAAATGTCTCACACCACTTCCAGCATCCTTGCAGGTGCTACAGCTTTTCCGTTTGTCCTGCCTGCCCCCCCCCCCCCCCCCCACTTGCTCATTCTCAGTCACTTGAAACAGGCTGAAGGAACTCTACTCTTGCTGAGCTGTCATGTAACATTAGCCTTTAGTTGACCATCCATGCTCTACACCGTCCTTGTTCTGCCTTCTGAACGTGACAGGTTACATTTATGGAGTCTAGCATACCAGCAGGTTGTGTGAAGTCACGATCTGACCACAGAAAGTGTTGAGGGTCTTAATCCACCCTGGCACCACGGACGTAGAAGCTGTGCAATAGCCCCGAGGGCAACTGGAGAGGCTGCAGCATCTTATTCTGCAGTTTTTGCTCTTCTGGAAGCTGGAGAAAAGAGTATAGTTACAGCGGTAGAAGCGTCTGGTTTGTGGTCGGGAAAGTGGAGTTTAAGGGAATCATTGACGGGGGCAGCCGTCTCTGCTTTTCATGAGTGGAGGGCCTCATTCTTTCTCCAGCAAGTGGTCAGAATTAGCATCCTTCACTGGGAGGGATAAGTGAGGCTCCAGCACCTCAGCCTTTCTTTTAATTCACTCCGAGGGTGGGAAAGATAGAGAGTGGGGGGGGGGGGTAGTTAGAGACAGCTTTGCCCCACCAACCAGGCATTTTTCACAGCCAAGCCAAAAAAGAAAAATGCCCATTCATTCTCACATTAGCCATCTACATGCCCGCCTTCAAAGGAGGCCCCTCCGTGCCCTAATCTTCTTAGACTGTGTGCACACACCGATCGTCTGCTTCATGAAAGCCCGAGTGCAGGAAACCAGAGCAGGACGGCGGTTAATTGAGGCCTTATCAGCATCAGTATGGTCACTTAAGCTGATTATCTCACAACAGAGTATCCTCTATTAGGATAAATATGAATGCAGTTGTGATTTATATTTTATTGTCACATTTGATCGTGTGCAAAAAAAATAATAATAAAAAAATCAAAATTAGTTTTCCAGTTTTCTAGCTCATTCGCTCTGCGTGAAAATAATGCAGATTTTATTTCAGATCCTTCAGTTATGAAAGAACAACATTCGATGATGGGAGCACGTGCTCCAAATGAGAAAAACAGACCCACTGGCACAGAGAAGCCCAGATTAAATGGTTGAAAGAGTCTTTGGCACCTCACAGCTCCAGCTAATAATAAACTGGGTTCTTGCAGGAAAAATAAACAGACAAAGCCAAATGGAACCGTGCCAAAACGTAATATCCATATCAACTGACATGGTCTAAAGATTTGAAGCCATTCTAATCGAACCTGAAGAAATCCTACCCTAAGTTGCTCGTGCCCAACATCTGCCTCCTAAAGATTAGTGGATATGTGTGCAGACCGTTACTGATTGCAAAGTTATTACAAGACATATGGAAATATGATTCATAATCGTCTTGTCCTTGACAGTAGCAAACATACCATATGCTTCATTCAGTAGGACAGGTTCTTTAATGTGGTTGAATTAATACTGTATCTGCAGTTTCAGTTAGAGATAATGCCAAAATCAGATTAAATGATCTATAAGACATTTTCTGTAGTCTCCTCTTTCATAATTATAGATTTTTATGGATTTGCTTTTTATGTCTGAATGACGTTTCTGGTCTCTAAACTCAGACTTGAAAGATATTAAGGGTGGAGTGGACCAAAAAGGAAAAATGTTCTATATTTGCTCACATGACGAGAAAAAAATTGGACAAAGTTTAATAATTTGGTGCTTCACAACAAATTATTTCTACTTTTTATCTTGTGAATGATAGAGATGATGTTTTTCCATTATGTATGCACAATACAGACTGCGTATTTTGACTTTTCATTCGAAGGAGGTGTTGCAAGGAGCGCAATATATAACCTAAATGGATTTAAAACCTAGATAATTGGTGGAATTGTAGCCAGTGTGATTCACCGTAAACATCTGTTAGAAATTAGACACCAACCTGTTAAACTGTCTTGTTTTCAGTCTCTCTATTCATGAATTTTAACCCTAATAAATCTTTTTTTTTAATGATGTTGTGTTCCCAGATCTCAGTCTTTAACTTGTTTAGGTACTGCATTATCATGACTGGTTGGAATGTGAACCGAGGACTATAAATAGTTCTAATTATCCTTTAAACATGCTGTGTATTCACATCACACATTCTCATTGGCTGCATGACTCAACCTTCTGACTGTTTTTGATTAACAGAGGAGTCTGCTTTTTAATTTACGTCTGAGTCGCCGTTCATTTGGGCAGGTACAGTATGAAAGCATGTGATGCATTATTTTGTCGCCTTCGTTTCTCAGATTCAGACTCTCTGATATCAGGATGACAGAGGTCGCATGTTTGGGTTCAGGTAGCTTCAGGTTATTCCCCTCCTTCTTCTATAACATACAGTTTAGGCTTTTGTGTTCACATGTTGTCACTGTCTGAACACTTTCTCGGGCCTCTGGTAGTCCTACCTGAGCACCCCTGGTGGTCAGGCCTTCGCTCCCCTGGTAGTCCTTCCAAGGGCCAACCAGGGGTTTTATTAGGTTGCTTTTTTGTTGTATACAAGAGAGTTTTGCCCAATGTAATTATTCCAGGACATGCAAAGGTAAATTGATAAAAATTCTAAGAGAGGAATGTGAAGCTTGCCCATGAATACATGCAAAGTGGTTGGAAGAATACTGCCCATAATGTAAAGGAAATTCAAATTGCACAAATGAGAAACTTGAGTACGTTGAACCACGCTATAAAGCACCTGAGGAATCCTCAAATATGCTTCCCTGGCCCGCTTTGCACACATGTAACGCATCATGGACATTAGTGTTTCGCCTTCAGAAAACTGACTCCAATAAAGGCCGTCTGTGCACTGCAAATGCAACACCACAGCATGGTTCTGGATGGGCCGGCCGGTTTAGGTGGTGATAGACAATCTTGGGCATGTACCATTAGAGCAGAGAGTAGTGGGAACACGGTGTCCCCATGCCTGAATGGTCAAGAGCTGAATCAGCAGTTTGGTGTTTAGGAGTCATTATCAACAGACACACTGTGTTCATTCCACCCATAATTATCAATTACAGAAAAAAACCCTTCTCGGATTCTCTAGTGACCAGATAAGTGCGCGACAATTTTCCTCTATTACCATCAGGCCTGATTACCGGAGACGCTTCACAAAGCTGCCCAGTTTAGTAAATCCAATTTCTTTGCAGATGTACTTCAGGATTTTTATAAAGTAAAGGATGTTGACGAATGATACGTACAGTCATTTTATTTGTCTGCTTAGTTGACAGCACTACTTAGGTAATGGCAATACCAATTGGTTTGCTCCATTTCAGTCTTAAGTAAAATTTATAACGACGATTGATGATTTGTGCGCACATTCCCCAGAGAAGGAGTTGGAGTAAGTCTGGTGACCCCCTTTTTGTCTCTCTCCATGTGGTTGTGATTTGTGGTTTTGGGTAAATTCTCAACAGGTCGCAAACGGAATGTCTCAGAATGTAGCTCAGAATTTGTCCTTATACGTTTGATCTCTTTTTTATTTTTTTTTACCTCTGCTAACAAATAAACAGGAAAGAAACCATTGCGACAATAAATAGCTTTGTTTTACTCCCCTGGAGCAGAAAGACTTGCCTGAGAGGATTGGGGTTAGTCAGGTATGACCTTGTTCTACATATTTAGAATGTAGAGCGCAGAACTGGTTTTGCTGGTGCAGTCTGGTAATCAAAGGTACTGTGTGTGTGTGTGTGTGTGTGTGTGTGTGTGTGTGTGTGTATGTGTGTGTGTGTGTGTGTGTGTGTGTGTGTATGTGTGTGTGTGTGTGTGTGTGTGTGTGTGTATGTGTGTGTGTGTGTGTGAGTGTGCGTGCGCGCGCGCACGCGTACATGTGACACACAGAGGGGGAGGTTCAGGTGCGTCAGATTCCCACAAATGAACCATACCGGATGTGTTGAAGCTATTTTTCCAAAATAAAAATAGTCTTTGTGACTGTCGGTCGCAGGTCAAGTTGAGTTGTAAGCATTTTACTAATAGTTTTTTTTAATTATTTATATTCGTGAAAATGGACTAAATGTGTTAAAACATGATTATGGTGCCCCTGATTAAGTTTGAGGTGCAATGAGAACACAACCTTTTAAAAATAAATTTCTGGATATTCACCTCTTAGGCCTGGATTCCTAAAATTTGTTTTATGTTCATGTTTTATTTGTATCGCTAAATATTAGTCTTGTTGTTGTTATTGTTATCTTTCAATTAACTCTTAATTTGATATTAATCCTTGTCTATCGTTTACATTTCTAAACTTGAGTATTATTCTGCTTTATTTCTTATGCCAATTGGTTTTAATTCCACCATAATGGACGTTTTATATTTGTGTGAATGTTGTAAGACGATTGAAATGTGAGTTTGGTAAGATTGCTTTCGTAAGTACGTCTTATTTTGAAATCCAGAACCGGATGTGTGTTGAGCGCATCCCGCTACCTTGACTATGTCTCTGAAACACGAGCACAGCCGGGTCCTGCTCTCCGCACGTCAACAAACCAGCTCTCAGCGGCAGGAGGAGAAGAGAGACAGACACGGGAGATAATTCACTTTATTTTTCTCATCAGACAAATTGGTAAACTTTCGTATTTGTGGATAAAGCGGCTTTTTAAAAAAACAAAAACAAAAACGCGTCGCATTCAGACTTGAGAGAGCTACTAAACACTACGCAGAACTGTCCGCTTGAACGGTGAGTTCTTGTTTACCGGATTTTTACTGTAATTAAAACAGTGACGATGATGATGATGATGATGATGATGATGATGATGAGGGAAGTTTTACATGGATTCTGTTTTTTTTTTATAAATTTATAAGTAAAATTAGATAATAGGATGTGAGGTATAAAAATCTGATTTAAATTTGATTTGATTTCTGGTCATCAGACCAGGTGTGTTCAAGTAAAAATAAGGCGCACCGTGTAAATCATGAATGCTATTAAAAGTATTGTTTGTGGTCCAATCTCCTAATCCTGCATCAGAGAGGCAGAGCAGGTTGACTGAGTTTAGACGCAACAAATTGTTTCCTAAAGTTAAAACTCCATCCAGACTCATTTCCTGCTCCACTTCAGTCCAGATCATGAATGTTCTAATCAAGGACCAAAAAAACCCCCAAACCCCTCAATGACTGTATATCTGTTTAGACATAGTTCCTTTTGACCCATTCTGCTGTTCATGTTGCTCAGGGCTGTCAGAAAATGATAATAATAGTAATACAGTTAAAGTAAATGATTGTAATAATAATAGTGGCTTCTAAATTATTACTGTCAAGATTTTTTAGTCACTTTTCTGGTTCTAGAGTAAATCAAATGTACCGTCATCCATTTTTTTAATTTGTTTGCCCGCAAGATAAATATCCAGGTGTTGACAAATATGTTTAATGATGTCATGATCCAGATCCGAAAGATGAATATTTGAAGTGTGTCAGTATGTATCAGGTCCGACTTCTGCTGTCGAGTAGGACGTGAAATCTAGGACTGTCCTATCAACACTGAACAGAGTAATGAATTCATAGCTTCCTAAACATACTAAAGCTCAGAAATAGACTCTGCCTTGTGATTCCGATGACAAGAACGAACTGGAAATTCATCCGGCTCTTGATTGCATGAACTCAAAGAAATCCACACCATTCATGGTTTGTTGGAAACAATTCAGCCAAGCTTACATGTAAAGAGAAAGTGTTCACATTCTCAAGTGTTAGTGGACTGGACCACTCTGGATGCAGCAGTAACATGTGTGAATTCTTAAAATGAATGACATTCCCCTTGTGAAACTGTCCACAGCTGCTGTTAGTCTCCAATGGATCACTTTTTTTTTTTTTTACTGTATAATTGCATTACCAGATGCACCGTAAGGCGAGGAAAGAGGAATACACTTCAGTGTTGGATTTATGGTGCATATTTGCAGTGCAGCGCTGTAAAAAAAAAAGAAGTCCCACATGGTCTCGTTTTAGTAAAGAGGTTAAAAAAAGCACCTTGTCTATTTTTGTGTGCAGTTTGCTCGTCTGTAAACAAAAACCAGATACTTGGAACGAACAATACGACGATACGACAGAGAAAAAGCAGCTGGAGACCAGAGCAGCTTTGCAGGCTGTTATATTCACTATTTCTCCAGCCTCCACGCTCCAGGAGGCCGAGTGTTTCGCTCAGCGAGCCTGCAGAGGTGGAACTGTGGAGCAGCAGGAGAGCTGCAGGTTATTTGCATTGATAATTTCTGAATTTTAATTTTCTAAGCATGTTGGCAAGCGTCCCTTGGAGGAGTTGCTTTGTCAGCTTGTCAGGGCGTTGGGATCGGTGCGAAGCTCTCCTCACTGTGGGTTCTACGTGACAAAAATATTATGACTCTAAATGTTTAGGGTCAGGGCTTTATCGCGCAAATTAAGGATGACATTGCTCATCATATTTGGATTGTTTTATTGTTGACTCTTTATACTTAGTTATGTGTTAAATTACATAATTGGCATACTTAACTCACAGGCCTAGTCTCGCTCTGAGGACAATCTTTACCAGCAGAAAAACATTAATCTTCTTCCTGTCCTCAGATTCTTTCCACTTTGTGTCGCGGCCCAAAGGTCACTAGAACTGGAGAATCTTGTTCTGATTGTGAGTCACTCCAGCCTGGGAATAAACTCCCTGAAATCTCACAAGAACATGGGTGACATGAGTAAACGGGATGAAGATGAACAACAACAGAAGGGCCGTCTGGTCGGCCTGTAGTTATTAGTCACGATTGCTTTGCTGCCATTATGCAATTTCGAATAAACAAATTGTTTACTAGTGTTAGTTTGATATCTATAGACTAAGTGTTATTTAAAAGATAGCTACATATTTTGTAATAGCGCAATATAATAATGGTATTTTGATCACAGGCCGCAGTGCCTCTGACACCCGGTTTAGAAAATCCAACGTGCAACTTTAAACTCAAAAATTCTTAAAGTTCAACTCAATTATTGGAATTTGGGTTTGCTATTTTGTGATTTTAGGGAATAATCTTTTATCCCAGAACCTCTGATGGATTGAATTTGTTTAGTAATCAGAATAAGGCGAGCAGTTAAACAAATTTTGTCGTGATGTCATAATGTTTCTAAGTCTTGCTGGTGGTTGTGTGTTTTATTGTTAAACTCCTTCGTCTTGTTTTGCCAGCTTCTCACACACTTCCTCCGCTGTGACATAGTAAATATGTACATAATCCTGCAGGTCACAACGTCTCATCCTTTCATGCGATGATTGCTGTGAGACTGTTCATAATACGGCGGAGCGGCTCTGTGAAGCGCCTTGAGGTGTGGTATGTGCTGACGGTTGAAACAGATGCGTGTGCAGACGGTCACGCTTTGTTTTCTGATTCTATCTAATACACACACACACACACACACACACACTGTGGTTTCCAGTTTGCTGTGAGACGCGGATGGAGATTTCAATATTCAGCAGCGTCAACGGCCGTGCGTAACGCCCTTGAGATGAGGTCAAGGCCGGCCGGTCTTCGCTTAAAGCTACACAAAGCTTGGAGGAACAAATGAAAAGACATTTGAGAAGACAAGACAACAATAGGAACATATTTGGAGTTGGTTTTCTGTCAGGCAACGCAAAGACCTTCCTGTTTTTCAGTTTTCTTGATTTCCAACACGTCAGATCAACATGCTGTTTTAGTATTTTGCGGCTCTTCATTGTTTATGTAGCATCCTATTGTGTAGACTTTACACTCCTGTCACCGTTGGCTCAATATGATTATAGATGTTCCACATTTTCCCACACCACAGGCTTTAAAACAGTCCAAAGTAATGAGTGTGGGATTCCTCGCGGCTTTTCAGACAAAGAGCTGTGATGCAAACCAGTTTAGAGTCTGATGTGTGTTTAGTCTCTGAATGATCACATCATGAGTGGAACACTTGGATTTCTCATGTAGCTCCTGGGTTGTCGTCTTGAATGGAATCCCGCTGAAGGAGGACTGTCTCTGCGCTGGTGTTCATCCGTTAAGCTTTGGTCTGTTAGCCTCATTTGTCAGACTGTTGTGAAACTTGGTAAAAAGAAAAAGAAGATTAAAGTTTGGAATTGATCTGGAAGAGTCTGGAATTTGATTTACACAGATTAATACTTTGAGTCTGTTCTCAAACATAAACTACCTGAGGGATTCTGATGAGGGACAAAGTGGATCTGGATAAAGCGGCGGAATCAAGAATCCCGTCAGCGAGTTGAGGACCGGCCGTGAAGCCGTGTGAAAAGATTGGAGCATTCAGCTCAAAAGTAATCAAGAATGATAGCAAACTAATAATAGCAAACTAATAAATATTTAAATATAATAAAATATGTTAATATATTTATGGATGACATTATGTGATAGGAAGCTGAATATTTGATATTTTGGCTGCTGGCTGAAGAAAACTTTGCCCTACTTTGCTGATGGAGGGTTTGTGACCTCGACTTCCCATTGGAAAACTTATCCAGGTCTTTGTCTTGTGCACAGCCGGCTGCCTGCCCTGAGCGAGGGTTGTAGGGGTGTGTGTGTGTGTGTGTGTGTGGGGGGGGGTTGAAGAATATTGAAGATAGAAAGTATTTAGACGATGCATGACACAGGCACAATCCTGTTAAGTTCCCTCCACCTAAACCTCATGTGATTTAGACTCTGTCCCAGTTTTCAGAGCACACCGTCCGTTGGACTGCAGACAGGTTTTACCTCTCTAATTGCAGCGTTGTCATCCTCCCACCACCCCCGGTGTTTTGACTGATGGCCCAATTTGAATGCAAATGAACCAAAGCAATCACATCCATACTTTAAACCTTGTAATTCATGTTTGTTTTTTGTTTTTTTTTGTGCTCTTTTTATGACAAATCCGTCTTTTCACAAATGCATTTGCAGAACTCCTGGACACATTTGACTTTAAATAAAGTTTTAAATGTTAATACACCTTTTCCTCTTCTCGTGGCCAATATTCTCAAGAATAAGCGGCGCGTCGCATTCCTCACCCACTTCATCCTGGTTTAATTAATCTGTTATCAGGATTGTTGTACGCCCGACCTGGAAGTGGCGCTGATTATGTGGTGATGTTTGTCATCCTACAGACGGAACGGCGTTCATCCTGTGAGTGCTGATGACTGTCTGCTTTGAGCATACACCCCCAGGAATCGCTGCAGCGCTGATTAGATTTAAAGTTTTGTAAACAGCCTTGATAAGACGCTTCGTACAGAGCAAAGTCACCATTGTCAGCATTGGTTTTTGACTGGGTGGGGGCTGGGGTGACCTTGGAGGTGAGAACATGTCTTCCGTCTTACCCAGGGTAACTTGACCCTTGACGTAGTGTCACTGAATTACCGCTAGCGCATTAGTTATGTTCCGAACTTTCAAGCATTTCAAAGCATTTCAAAGGATTCTATGATTCGCTCTAACAAACAAAGAATATCCAAATCCTAAAGCTGTAAACTGATTAAATACTTTAATGATTGCTGTTTCAGGCCTCGAGAGAAGAATATCTTGCGTTGCGTCATCTGTTGTCACCTCGTTGAAGATTCTGTGTGTTAAAAACGCTGCTGCAGGGAAACCCATATGTGCTGACGTACAGTACCGACCCGGGGCCTCTTGGACTCCTACGTCTTTCATTCTTTTCTTTTTTTTAAGTTCTCCTCTCACTACCACTCTTTCGCCCACTCGCACGTTTGTCAGCCGCCCCTCTTTGCGATTGATTTCACACCTTCTGACGGTGGCGTAACTCCACTCGGTGATGACTGGGAGCACCACTGTCGGCTCGGCTGGGACGCACAGATGGATCTACTCGCCGCGGAGGTGAAGAGGGGTGTTGATCAGAAGCTACGTGGGTGGTGGGATGCACGGTCAGGCTGGAGGTGCGTCACAGCCTTGCATAAGGGCTCCTACAGGCGGAGGGGAAGTGGATCTGAAATAATTGGCATGGAGAGCCGTCGGACCGGCCTTTGCAACCTAACAGTCCAGTTTATATACAGACAAGTCTAGGCCGACATGCTGCGGTTGAGTTCATGCCCAGCTTCTTCATTGAGGGTTGTAATCCCAGTCCTTCTGTTGCCTTTCCATCCTCAATCCTTCACAAAACATTTAAAAAACTTTTTCTCTTGCGTAGATTTCTTGTAAAAATCCAGGAGAATGTTTGAGGTTTGGCCTCAATGATCGTAAATGAGAATGTCTGAGACAAGTACAGCGGTTCTGTGTTATTTAAAATGGAATGCAATGCTTTCCATGTGGGCCATCCCCTCGCTGTCCAAACAAAGCAAGACATGCCAGTTCTCCCTCCGGACTCACATCCCACCCTCTGCCCATTTTATCCATTTAAATAAACAACTGTCAGAATTTCAGAACACGAACTCCAAGTTTTTTTTCCCCAAGACTGTTTGTGCTGTTATTATGCTCTTGACCACAACCAGCAATGAGCAAATGGATGTGAAATGTAAATGAAGGACAGGTTTTCAGTTGTCTGCTTTTTCTTTTTTTTAAAACAACATTTCGGATACCCAGAATCCATGTCGGATATGTCCGTCTACATGATGTCCCTTTGTTCAGGCTGTCGTTTCTTTCGTCTCTTCTGTTCACCCGGACAGGAACCTTTGGCACATGGCTTAACATTAGAATAATAAATGTAAGTGCTGTGGTATGGCGGTGTTTGTGTAAGGAATAAGTGCGCCGCCACCCTATTCCTTTCTTTCTTTTTCTCTTTCTTTAGGCCGTTCTGTCACACCAAAGCAATCTTTGCCGATTGAAGTGCAAAGTGGTTCACAAATACTTGGAAAAACTACACACTCCAGTTTTAAAAACTTGCCCTCTGCAAAATTCAGAGATGTTAATCTTGGTGTTACGGCCTTAATCCGCACTGTTTGAACCTGTTTAGCAAGTCTTGAACTGCAGTATGACTAAACCTACCACATGTTATGATGAAAGACATGCACATCAGCACAAATTCATTTTAATAATTTTAATCAGTCTAATCAAATTATGGATCTCCAACTATTTGGAAGTCTTTGCACCAGAAAGTTCTGTAACATTGATCACAAACAGTGTTGAATGACGGAAATTAAGGCCTCTCACCCGTTACCGGTTCGGTCTATCAATCACATTTTATCTTTTTTCTGTCTGAACAATGACTTGAAAGAATGTTGCCAAAAATGTCTTTGTCGTCGGCTTGTCTTTAAAAGATAAAAACGTAAAAGAAACAAGTGTCAGTTGGCCAGTTTTATGTGAGGCTTACGGGCGAGGACTCATCTGTGAGATTTCAGCAGTTGAATGAATGTAATGAAATGATAACCACAGGCCGTCACCACCACCTTTGTTTTCATTCAGCGTGAATGTGTTTCTCTCCTCCTACTTTAATGAGGATTAGCCTCTTCATGGTGGAACAGATAAGGAAATCAGTCCTCAAGTAAACACCTGTTTATGCACTGTGGGATTATCATCTGTCTTTAAAGCAAACAGTTATTGCAGCGTAAACTGTTTATTATGGCTTGGCACTATTCCTGTACAACTTTTAAGTTGTCTGGATTGAGCTACATCACATGTGGGTAGCCACAACGCACAAATCCAATGATCTGTCTGCCAGTAACGTACGAAGACGATATGTTGGGCACAGATGGAAGAGTTTCTGTTTATATAACTTTTACTCGCAGCTTGTGGTACCCCTTAAGGCAGTAGGCCATGTTAACTTCAGCAAACATCCCTGATCCTGCTGAAAGAACAGGATGCTAACCAGCTACGCCACTCTTACTTGTTTTAAAAAAAAAAAGGAGAAAAATCCAACTTAAATATACAGTCAAACAATTTTTGTCTACGCTTCTGTTTTCCCAATAACCGACGTGTCATGAAAACGGTGTTGGTCTCTGAATAATTCATGCAGTGTGACTTTGAAACGTGATCTGAGGCGCGTTTGGTTCTGCCGGTTTGTAACATGAGGCAAGACACCTTTTTTAAAAATTGGACCCTGAAGAGGAAACTGTTGCCTCCTCACCTTTCCATCACCATTTGTTCATCCAACCCTTCATGATCATAACTTAATGGAGTTTTAACGTCCTCTTGGCAACAGTCCTGACAATTAGCGGTCTGCAGCGACGTCCATCTGCTGCCTCTGGCACGAGTTTCTTTCTGTTGCATTTACTCTGTGATGAATAGCATTCCAGAGAATGGCGCCATGCTTCACACCTTTTTATCTTCTTGGATGGATCGGAAACATTTTTCTGTTTTCATTTCTTTAACACAGGTTGGCTCCCTTGGAAACAGCATTTGTCTTTGAGGTGACCCAGAAACACTTAAATGGTTCAACAGGAACCTCTTATTTCACTCAGGGTATATGTCTCAGTGAAATGGATGTAAGGTTTGGGCTCCTTTTTCAGTCTTATTGATGTGGAAAATCCCCTCAGTCTTAACCTTCTGCCATGTGAAACTTTTTTGCCATCATGACTCAGATTTTCCTCTTTTTCTCTGACTTCTATAAACACATGTTATGTTTCTTTTTTTTTCTAACTCTCTACGGTGGTAGTGGTCTCCCTGCTTCTCTTCTGCTGATTCAAAAATTTTGTTTTTGTCTTTCAGTTCGGTGGGAAATGGAGAAAGGAACAAGGAGTGAAGATCTCCTCACCGCTGTGAGTGTATTGGGATGCTTGACCAACCTGAGTTTGATGCTTTTCTAAAACCCCCACAAACTAAAAAAAGTCATCGACAGGTAAGTGGAGGAAAATTACTTCTAATTCCTGCTTTCTTAAATTATCATAATTTTTTGACATCTGCCACTGTGACTTCATTGATGTTAAGAGTTGGCTGTGTCTTGCTGTACACACACATTATTATCCAACTATGTGTGGAAGTGAACACATTCCTGCTGTGTAGGAGTTTACAAAAGATCTTAATCAGGGATGGGGTTTTTCTGTATTTGTGGAGCTGGAGGCGTAGCCCTAATCTCTTTGACGCATAATGTAGTAAATCGGAGTGTGGCTTAGTCGGGTCGCTGCCAACTCAATACACTCATCCCATTTTTATGGATTGATGACAAGACTTACTTTGGAGTGTTTAATTCAATTTACAAACCTCTCTCTCCCCACTCTATATTTCTGTCTTATTCTGATGAACCCACCCCCTGCTGAGCCCTAAACCTGCATACTAGTTTTATATCAGAGGTGTTCGTGTATTGCTTTGTGCCACGGTGGATTAGTTTGGAGGTAAGCAGTCCAAAGGGCTTACTGGTCGTGGCCAGTTTTAGCTGCAGTGTCCGTTGGGAGGTAGCACGGACTTTGATGGATGGCCTAGCTTTCTGTTGCTTTCTGGTCCCTGATGTGAAGCGTTGTTATGAAAATATAGAAGGAAGTAGGCTGATGGACTGGTGAAAAGATGGCAGCTGGGTTTTTGATGGATGACAACCTGCTGGGCGTCCACTGTAGATGAAGATAAACTGGCATTGAGGCCTCCAACAATCTAATTTCAATGGTAAATAGAAATTGGCACTCCTAAATGTGGCATGTAACCCTATAGGATAATAAACGTTATATAACCAGGGTGGATAAACCAGAAATATGTAACCAACATTTCTCAAAGCCACACCGGAATTATTTATTCCAACTAAAGTTGTTGCCTTCTTGTTTTTGATTTTTTTGTCCGTGCGCAAGACGGAAGCACGTCACAGGCATCTTTTTACTTTACCACTTTGTCCTTTAAATCAACTCCCCCGAAAGGGGCTGAGTCACGTAACCCCCCACCCCCAGCCTGTAAAGAGGTAGTGTTAATAGAGGCATTCACAAAGGTGATTTACAGCCTCCCTCTTTATCCCAGCACTGGTGGCCTTCAGGAAGCTGATTGATGATGTTTGTCGTTCAATCTCGGACTGGAGCCCGGAGTGGTTTCTGGTGTTTCGGCCAGGCCTTGGCTTGTGGTGTATTCAGTGTTGTCAGGCCTCCTAGTGCGATGTGATCAAGAACGACCTCGCACTCCCACCTTGAGCCTTGTTTCACTGCCTATGAAGGGCAAGCGTCCTGTCAACCAGTCTGACCCAGTTACAGTAGAAGGAAGTGAGGGTGTCTCCGAGAAATGGAAAGGGACAGGTCCCTGTTTGTATGTGTGTTCGGCTGTGGGAGGACATAGCCTACTTCTCCTACCCTACTTACCCCTCTCTCCATCTGGGAGTTGAGCAGCTGAGCTCTGACTTCACCAATGCCTGTTATTTCCTTTATTTTAATTTGTTTTTGGCCAGAGAGTTTCTTACGGGTCAAGGCAAAAGCAGCCGCAGAAAAATCCTGTTGAGTTTTTTTGTGCTTCGACAATCAGAGAGGTTTAAGATTCAAGATTTTAATAGGACACAAACACATGAATATTCTATAGTCTTATAGCTATCAGGTGCTTTGATGTCTTCCCACAGTAGGTGATGTAGGTACCAGGTATGGCAGTCCCTGGGCTCACCGGACTCGCGGACCCTCAGTCCAGTGAGGGTCTTGGGCTGGGGACTGGAGGGTGGCCGGTTCAAGACCCACATATACTATACACATGTGATTAACAACAACTAACAACTAGACTGGAAAAGATCATTTCTCCTATGTGGGATTAATAAAGGTCGATTGTTCTTCTACATTTCGAATGATGAGAAGCAAACCCAGACTTTATGAAGTTAGATCGCAGCATCATGCAGTTTTGCTTTCATTTCTCTCCTTAGTAGGACATTATTTAACCGGCGTCTCCCTGCCTCTCTCTGGTTCTCTCTCCTTTCTCCTCTGCATCACAAAGGCAGTTGAGGACTTTGTAAAGTGTAGTTTCTTTCGTCAAAGGAAATGGTAGAGGAGGAGCGGGGAGAGGAGGGAGGAGGTGTATCTATCGGAGAGGGGCTGAACCATGCAGACGAGGATGTGGGAGGAAGGGGAGGAGACTGTGCTCCCATTCACATTGGTGGCTTTAGGCTTCAGAATGAGTTCTTTTTATTTTTTTTTCCTTTTGAGGGGGTTAAAAAAGTTTTCCTCTGGAGGCTTGGTCAGAAACTGAGCCAAGCATCCAGGAGAACAGTAATGAAGTGACTGGCGACTAAACCTGAGGCGGCGGCAGAGCTGAGGCCGGATGATAAGAGCCAGAGCAGATATGCAGGAATCAAACTGGGGTAAGAGACTTGGAGGGGATGAAGGGGGGAAAAGAGGGAAGCAGACTTCACAATTGAGCTTAGATTGATGTTTGATAACTGACTGGAGGAATGATTTACTCCATGAAGATGTCTGGGTGCAGTTGGGGAAGGTATGATGTATCACACACACACTTAAATTAATTTAAATATAATTGTATATATTTTTTCTATTTAAATCAGAAGATGAACTGATAATAAAATAAACCATTAGATGCAGCCGCAGTAAAAAGTGATGAATAAAGTCAACTGTCTTTAACTTCCATTGGAAGAAATATTGATAAGCTAAATTTTCTGTGTGTGTGTGTGTGTGTGTGTGTGTGTGTGTGTGTGTGTGTGTGTGTGTGTGTGTGTGTGTGTGTCTATAGGGGGGTTGGAAGCCGCCTTGACAGTGTTCAGCGCTTCAAACAAACCTGTTTGCTCTCCAGAGAAAAGTCTCTTAGCTGTTGTTTTTTTTTTTTTTTTGTGGCATCCTCTGCGGCTTCCGTTAGCCCACAGGGCTACCTAACCTCTAAACCACCATGAGCTCTATGATCAAAAAGTTTGTTTTATAAAATTCATATATTTACCTTAATAAAGCAATAACAGTGGAAATGTGATTAGATCCTTCACCTAGTTTGAAACTTTCAGTTGATTGATTGTCATTCAAAGCCATTCTTTGCACACCGTTGTGAGTATTCTAATTGGTATATGTTTTGAAGATGTCAACTCGGGCACCCCACCGCTATTCTCTTAACATTTCATAGTCAATGGTTTAAGTCATTTTGACCTAAACACCAACTTTTGGCACATTGATCTGTCCCTCCTGCCAGAGGTGTGAAGTGTCTGTCTGAGGAAAGGTAGGTAGCCTGAAAAGCTAAAATAGCTTTGTCACACTTTTCCCTCTGTGCTCCAGTTTCCAGGGAGGTAGGGAGGGGGGAGAATAAGGACAGAGGATGGCAAGGTAGAGAAAGAGATGGAGTGAGCCAGAGATGGAGTTCAGAGGAAGGGGTCTCGAGATTCATGTGTTTGTTTCCTCATTCCTCATCCGATCGCTCTCTTCCTGTCTTTCTCTCCGTGTCCTCCTCCACTCCGAGGCGGCGTTGCTGTCATGAAGCCGGTATAACAGAGAGCTTCTTTTTTCTCTCTCTCACCCGTCCCAACACTTGATCCAGTGTGGCGAATATTTTTAGACTCGCACCTCCATGGATGTGTGTTTATGGCGTGGCTCAAACAAAGAGGGATTTAGTGCAGCCGCTTTCGGTTTGTCTGAAAAGCAGGTTTGTGTGACACTGCAGGGCTGGTAAACTCTGTGTAGTGTAACTTTGTTATACGGCGTCTATAAAAAGGCTTTTATACTATTTGTTTTTCTCATTGCCAGAATCTCAGATGCAGTCAGCCTCATTGCTGCCCCGTGTGCCAATGAATGTCACTGAAATTTATCTAGACTTAATGCTGGATGTGTAATGAAATACTGCTGTGTACTTTTAGTAGGGTTTTTCCAAGCAGACTGGAGACTCACAACAATAAGCTTTAAGTGTATTAATTCCAAAACATGGATTTCCTGTTTCTGTTTCACCAAGATGGTCTTAAAAATCCCTCATCCCCTCATCACCTAGATTCTCTCCTTACTACCAAAAAGCAGCATTCAGAATTTATTATCTTAGATACAAATGTTTTATCAAATGGCTTGATTTCTGCTCTCACACACTGTGGCATGAAAATAATGAGACCTGAGGAAGGTAGCGGTTGCAGAGTCGTCCCGTCAGACTATCCACTACTAATTCTGTCCATGTTTAGTCTTAAATCTCAGTCGCTGGTGCGACCACACATTCCTCCTGCTGGAGGAGTGACCGACTGAGTCCGTCCGTCTGCTGCCCAACCAAGAGGAATTAAAAATCCTCAAGGGCTTTTCCAGACAAAAACAGTCAGTCAGCTGACACTATGGGCATCATGGGGGGGGGGGGTGTTTAAGATCAAACGTGTTGCTTTGCATCTAAAGGAAATGACAAAGTTAAATTTGAAACAGGCAAAGACAGAAAAGCAAATAGATGTTCGTTTATCTCTTATTGGGGCTGAACGATAGAATGACCGATGGCTTAAGACGCTAAAGAAGGGGTCCTGGCCTCCCTGTCAGGTCTCCGACCCCCCCGACCACTTCTTTTATCCTCCCCCTTCCTCTGTTTGAGTCCCGGTCCCCATGACAACAGAAGGGAAACTGAAGCTTTAACAGTTTGAGACCCCTCTGCTTTTCTTAGCCTCTGAACCGTCTCAGTCGTCTGGTCTCCAGAGGGGCCGATAATCTGAGGGAGGAAACAGTGAGAAGCCTTTAAACACTGAAAATGACATAACGTATGCTTGCCGTAAAAATCACAATGATTTCCTGCTATTTAAAAACAATGGTCATCTTCTAATTAGCATCATAGACCAATTAGTGGAATCACACGGGAATAATCCTACAACCCATGTTCCTCCCGCTGCCATTAAAAGTTTCCCTTTGCAGAAACACTTGCAGAGTAATTGAATTATGCAGTATGAATCTTTAATAACATTTTAAACTCCTTTTAAAATTGCATTTACGGAAAGTCCGGAGAAAATCAATGGATGAAGCATTTCTACCCGTCTCGCCGTGTTAGGAGGAAGACAGCAAATGGATTTTAGATTAAAGTATTTCCTGGAGAACATTTGTTGTACTTGCTAATGTTAATTTGTTTTACGCTTTACTGCTTCTATAAACAAAGAGAGAGCTTTTTTAAAAAGCACCTTAACCCAGAGGTGGAAACTGAAAGATTCTGCTGCTTTATGAAGTACGAATGTAGTGTCTCAGTTTTAAAGGTCAAGATATTTGCAGAACCATGTTTGTCTGGTCACTTGTTATGGTTACGTGTCAATTAATGTTTGGTTATCACAGTTAACTGTCAGAAGAATCTGTATTAGTGACCCAGCTGGTTTGAAATGGATTAAAAGGGCCCTTTGTGGGAAGGCGAGTCTTGAAATACAGGTATGTCCTCGGGAAAGATGCTTTCTTTGTCACCTTATTGGCCAGTGTCACTAATTATCAGCTGCATTTTCGTTTGTGCCAAGCAAACGGTGAAAGTCAGAGTGGGTATAATAAAACGAAGTCCATGCAGGGATCCCTCCACAATCAGTACGTCTGTGATTGATGTCTGCAGAGTTGCTATTCTTTGACATCATTCTCTCTGTGACGCACTGGACGAGCCTGAAACTCAAGAACGGGACACATTTGGCAGTCGGATATCCTCGTATTCTGTCACTCTTGATGTTTTTAGAAATCTGTGTATGTGTGTGTCGGGTGTGTTGTCAGCACGCCATGACCTCATCATGACACGTCCTGTCTGCCATTGTTCTCCAAACAATGCCAAAACTGTTCGCCATCCACATCACATGTTGACATCACAATCTCTATGCGTCTGTTGTGTTTTTGATATTTGCCACCAATGTACGTCATTTAGTGCTAAAGCTGATAGAAATGTATTGCAGACCTAGCTTTTGTTGTTATGAAGAAAAAAGCCATTTTACATCTGAAATGAACAGAGAGCCCTTTCTCTCACTACCTCATGCTTTGCGAGCTTCGAGCCGCAGGCAGTGTTTGTGCTGCTTGAATGGGCTTCATGAATGGCCTGTCCTGGTTCTCAGTGTGAGGTCCACCGCAGTCTTCAGGGACAATCGTATGCATCTGTCTACTGTAGGTCATCTCCGTTTAGCCTCAGCTGTAGTTCAGATGTAGTTCCTTGAGTTGTAGTTCCTGGTGGGACATGGAACAGCTGCCATGAGATTATCACTTTGGTGTGAGGTTATAACTTGAGTTGCACTAAGCTTGCTTGACTTGTGTGACTTTCACAGTGTGAAACTATTAGGAGACTTAAGATTTTACTTGATTTCTTGAGTCTAGATTGGAGGCTGTCTTGAATGACTAGACCTGACTTGACATTTTCTATTATAAGATGCAGTACATGCCTTACACTTGTCTAGAAAGACTTGAGAACTTCTACTGGACATGTCCCTCAACAAGAGACTTGTCATGACTTGTGTTGGGTACCAATCCACACACAACTAGGAAATGAGGCGACTCATTGGGTTTATTGTGACCTTTCTCGGCCAAAAGTGTCAACTTGGTTTTGGACTAGTTTGGGCTTATTATCAAAGACTTGAAACTTGACTGGACTTGACAGTATAAGACTTAACTAATCCTGGACTCTAAGCTTGACTTATATTTGCAATGTTATCACTGGAGGTGACATGAAGCTTTTAACTTCAATTCCTTGTTAGACTAACGCTTCTTTTTTACTCTATCAGTGCGAGCAATCCCTCTGAGCTGCCATCATGGCCCTGGTTCAGGCCCTGCCTATCTCTGCTGAGCCTCACAACCCTGTCCTCAACGGAGGAGCCCGAAGGAGACACCCCTCCGGCCCTTCGCCACCTATCAATGCACCGCCCTCCACTCTGGATCCTATGGGTTCCGTTAGCAGCCTCATTGCCACTCGCCCCTACCAGGAGCACCGCAGTGGCGGCGAGTTGGGAGGCAGGGTCAGACGGACGACACATGTAGCGCCATGCCTCGCCTCTGAGTCGCCCCAGGACCCGTTGCTCCAGAGCCTCCCGCCACTCAAGAAACAGAGCTCCACAACATCCAACAGGGTCCTGGAGAAGGACAACGGGAACGGGAACTATACCTATTTGAATGAGGACTACGTGGGTGACTGGAATGACAACCATGTAAGACCCCCCAGTCCAGGAAGTGATGCAGAGGAGACCAAAGAAGGGTCAGGGTTGAATGGGACCATGGGGGGACCTCCTCCAAAACTAATCCCTGTATCAGGAAAACTTGAGAGTGTAAGTTTAAACTACAAGTTGTGTTGATCAGACAGTGATGTGTTAATTTAATGTATTATTAGTGCAAATTTGCTGGACATGGTAATAGAACCACTCAACCTGCCTTATTAGACTGTGTTTTGTTAGTACTGCAGGGAACTATGATGGTGTGTTTGATATTTTCTGAATGCTTCAGGAACTTAATACAGTAATCCCTCATTACTTGCGGTTAATCCATTCCAGGACCACCCATGGAAAATGAAATTCTGTGATAAAGCGACAAACTATTATTTTCGGTAATTTAAACGTTTATGAACCGTCCCCATACTGATTTCTGTATTACATTTCCCACGCTCTTACAGATTGTTTGAAGCACTTTTCTATTAAAGAAAAGTTGCAGGCAGAACCGAGAGTCTCGGAACGCAACGCACACACGGATGCTGTCGGCGATCCACGGTGTAGTGTAGCCGTGCATCTTGAAACGCGAATAAACGAGTGTAGTTCAAAGTGATATTAATGAATGATTTCATTCAGATGCAGTTGTAAAACCTTCCTTGCTTCTCAACATAGCAAATTTTTTTTATCCATTCTCAAGAACATGGAGAAAACGGTGCTACGACCCACTGCCTTCAAACCCATCATTCCCAAGAGCCGGACCTCCATGCAGTACCTCTCCCCTCGCCACTGTGCCAGCATATCAGAAAGCCAAAATAATCTGAACCTGCTCAGCTCCCGAAACGGCGGCGGCGGCCAGTCCTGCCAGTTCTCTGACTCTGGACGCAACTCCCTCTCCAGCCTCCCATCCTACAGCAATGCCAGCTACACCCAGACACCAGGGGAGGTGTCGGCAAGCCAGTTTGAACCCGTGAAAAGTATTCCGCCCGCCAGCGGACACGGACACTCCAACTCCGACAGTGGCCGCTCTTCTTCCAAGAGCACAGGCTCCGGCTCCATAAGCGGCCGAGTTCACCCTCTGTCCGACAGCGGGTCCAGCGGGCGCTCCCCGGGTCCGGCGGAGGGATACGAAGGGGTGGTGAGGGACCTGGAAGACAAACTGAGGGAGCGAGAGCTAGAGCTGCAGCAACTCAGAGACAATCTGGATGAGAACGAAGCTGCAATTTGTCAGGTCGGTACCTGAATGCAGTTCCTACATATTAATCAGTCGTATTAATACACCAAACACACTGACAGTCATGCTGTCTTTTAATTGCAGGTTTATGAGGAGAAGCAGAAGCGCTTCGAGCTGGAGCTGGAGGAGCTGAGGCAGGGCTGCGCCACCAGAATGCAGGTGGCCTCGCAGAAGGCCCAGCGAGCACAGCAGGTCCTTCAGATGCAGGTCGGTACCTCTGAAAGATGGGCAGAACATACAAGGAAAAACACGCCATGAACAGTAAGACTTGTTAGCCAGAAGAATCAGGAAGCTCATTCATCCTATAAAACATAAGCTAAATGTCGAAGTTTTGTCTCATTTCTTGCTAAAAGTAGGAATAAGGGCAACATTCAGTATTGATCAAATCTAGAATCAGTGTCTGACCGAAATATTCATGCACTTAAATGTCTTGGCTACCTTTTATGACCTGGTCCTACTATGAATTGCTAAGACTGTCTTGCTGGTGGTGTCGTGGCTGCAGGTGTACCAGCTACAGCAGGAGAAGAAGAAGCTGCAGGAGGACTTTGCTCAGCTCCTGAAGGAGAGGGAGCAGCTGGAGGAGCGCTGCACCTCCTATGAGCACGAGAAGATCCAGCTAGGGCCTCGCCTGGAGGAGAGCAAGTGGGAGGTGAGCAGCCGTGACGTTTTATCTGGGCTTTAAATGGTATTCAAACAGAAAATGACGTTTAGGTTTGCTGCTTTGCTCTTCTCCCCTCAGGTCTGTCAGAAGTCCGGTGAAATCTCGTTACTTAAGCAGCAGCTAAAAGACGTTCAGGGAGAGTTAGCACAGCGAGTGGGAGAGATTGTCTCATTGCGAGGTCAACTCCGAGAGAGTCGCGGCGAGCTGGCGAACACCCAGGTCCTGCTCCAGGAAGCCCACGGCACGACCCGCACACGAACCATGGAGCTGGAGGTCTGCGAGAACGAGCTCCAGCGCCGGAAGAGCGAAGCGGAGCTGCTCAGAGAAAAGATGGGACACCTGGAGGCGGAGTTGGCTCATCTCAGAGATGCTTTGGCCAATCAAGGACCCGGAAACCGACAGTGTCAGGTGTTCCACGAAGCGGAGGAGCACCTGCTCGCCTACGAGAGCGATGAGGCCAAGGCCCAGCGGCAGAGCAGCGCCGACGCCCTTCAGAACATGAAGACGCAGATGGACAGGATGAGGGCCGAGCTGAGCTTCGAGCGTCAGCGTGGCGAGCAGCAAGTAGGGAGCTTCGAGGAGGAGCGCAAGATCTGGCAGGAGGAGAAGGACAAAGTCATCCGCTACCAGAAACAGCTGCAGCAGAACTATGTGCAGATGTACCGCAAGAACCAGGAGCTGGAGCAACTCCTGCAGGAGCTCAGTCAAGAACTGGAGAGCCGAGACGAGGACGACGGCAGTGGCAACGAGATCAACTTCGACGAGATCGCAGCCACGGAAATCTGAGCATCGCGTCTGTTTTTTTTTAATTTTGCACTACTTTTACAGCTCAAGTTTGTTTTTTATTCCATGTCTGTGTTACCGTTAGCTCCGAGTTCTTTGTTGTGAATGAGTAACTTCTCGCAACCTTTAACTGTCATCCTGTGTGGGCGATATGTCCATCTTACCTGCTGGGTTCAGCGCTACACGCCCACTCCAAGCTAAACCGTCAGATCCTCAGCAGCGCGGGTCATCCGGATAGAACCCACGCAAATGTCAACCGGCAGTAAACGTGGGATACCACACATTCAGTATGACTAGATGAGTCAGTCAGTGAGGTGTTAATTGTGGTGATGTGGAGAGAATTGCTTTTTTTTTTTCTAACAACCACTCAAACCTTTATGTAACCTACATCCGTTGACAGAACATATTGCCAATATACATTCAAATACTATGAAATTTTTCTAGATGGAGCAGTTCCTGGATTATAATAATAAATTTAGCTTGATGGAAAGTTTTTCTTTCCGTAAATAGTTGGAATAGAAATAAGAAATAGGAAATAGGAAACAAAAAACAAAAATTTACTTGATCTTCACAAGAAAATCACTTGCTCCAATCTACACTTTGCTTTAAAATCATTTTCACATCAATCAAACACTTGAAATGGATTCCAAGATTGTCTTAGAAACGAGGAAGCTCTGTTCTGTCCAAAAACCCCCCAAGCTGCCTGAAAACAAAACATGCAAATGGAATTCAGCACCCTTTAATTATTTACTTCTTGCTTTTGAAAATGTTTTAACTAAAGGTTAAATTTGTTCTATAAAGTTTTTGGTTAATCAAACAAGTAATGGACGTCATCTCATGGAAGATGCTATCAGTTTGTTGTTGCACTCACCTCACGCAGACAGATATTAAAGCGATGTTGTTGATTCCAACTGTGTGAATTCAGTCTAATGATGTAAATAAGACCGAAAATGTAACTCCTAGTCATTGAAATTGAAATTTTTTGATTAAGGAAGAAAATCTTTGTGTCAAACGTTTGAAAAAGGACCGAAACAGACGCGTGGCAGTACTAAAGTACGCTCCTCATGGTTGTAGTTGATAATCTGACAAGTGTTCTTAGAATATTTTTTTCCATCACCGAATGGGAATCCTGCACTGAATGATGGGAGTTTGGTGTGAATGACTTCAGTTATGGCACAAGGCTTATTCTCCATACCAGAACTACGACGACTCTCAGTTCCTGTTACTGCCGATCACCTGAATCACCTGTAAATAACCCTGACCAATCCGTTTTCTTCTGGAGATCTCTTGTCCATCTCAACAAGGAACAGAACACATTCACTGTGAATAGACCAAAGCTATGTCGCACATTATATTTTGCTCTGCGGATATGATGCTTGTACATTGAAGTTTGCCTTCGCGTTTGTTCCTGTTCCTCAGTATAATTTTATAATCCATATTTGTATGGGGACATTAAATGTATATTTTCCGTCCTGTACATTCCTTGAACAAACTCGCTTTTAATTAAATAAATAAATAAAAAAGCTAAAATGAATAGCTGTGTCTGGTACATGGACATTTGATCAAATTCATGCAGGTTTTGAAATCACAAACAAATAGTTTTTTGTTTTGCACCGAATTACATACAATTCAGTGCAACAGTTGTTTTGAAATATTAAGTATAAAAGTTCATTTTACAATGTATTATCTGTGGATCTGGTTTGTTTCATTAGGGGTGGTGTTCCATGGTTTCCAGCTCGTGTCCTCCCTCTGTAGGCCGGAGCTCAGATGTCAAGATAAATCATTAACTCCAGGGTTTGTATTTTCAGTCTGCCGGCTTTTAAAGGAACTCTGCCTTTTAAAGTGTAGACAAGCGCTGCTCCCCCAGCTTTTTCAGGGGAGAAGACATTGAATCACGTCCTTCACTCCACAGTCGTTCAGAAGTGAAACGTTGAGGCACTGGGAGCAGCGCTGTTGAATGGTATGAAGATGTAAAAAATAACTTTGGTGCCTCCAAAATATTCTCTCAATATTCTGTCTATGTTCCGATTCTTCAAGACCTGCGACTCTACTCTCTACTTTGCCACGTTTTGGTTTTCTCATCTGTGTCTCTAACAAGTACTACAAGAGTCTCCTTTCAGAGGTTTGTGGGGACTTTGACCACAAACACCATGGGGTCTTTGGCCTTGTTGCTGAAGGCTTTCCGGATGATGTCGACGGCGTGCTGATGGGTGACGCCCTGCAGGGAGACTCCGTCCACAGACAGCAGCTCAAATCCAGCCTGACGAGACATAGAATAAAGTGGTCTACTTCTGCGTGTATCAGCAGGTATGAAAAGGAATTTAGCTTCCTATACATTAATTAGTAAAAAAAAAATTGAAACAAAAGGGGGAGGCTCACTTTGAGCACTTCGCAGGTGGAGGCCGCTCCTCCAGGAAAGATCTTCTCTATCTTCACCACCGGCTGAACCTTTGACTCCATCCCTCCAGATATGCTGATGCCTGAAACATCGAGATGAGACATGTTTTCTGATTAGTACCGGTCACACAACACAGCAGCACTACAGTACAGTAGAACGCCCGTTACCCAGAGACTGTTTGGTCTTGGAGATGCTGACGGTTTTGAGGGTGTACTCCCCTTCGTGCTCCGAGCCATTCAGCTGGTGCTCCGTTGAAGCATGATGTCCATTCATGCATTGATCCGGATTGGAACTGAACACCTGTGACAGCGGGGGCCGACTCCTGCGGGCAGCACTCTGCAGCGTGAACAAACCCTCTTTGCTCCTCTCCTCACTTCTGTCCTTCTTGTTTCTTATCGGGGACCGTCCTCTCTCTGAAGTCGAGTGCGGTGACACTTCGTCAAAGTGGACTGAGCGAATTGTGCCGATGTCGGTCCGGTGAGGACGCCGGGGGCTGTCGCTGTGGGCCAGGAGCCAGTTGGGCAGCATGGCGCCGGTCGGGGGGGGTCGCAAGTCCCTGAACTCTGCGTTGTGTCCGTCCACTGGAATGTCCAGCAGCGGGGTGAAGGTCCTGGAGGCTTGGCGCCTCTCCCTGGATCCCTTAGGCCGGGAGAGGCTGAGCTTCTCCAGCTCGTCCAGCAGGTGGCTCTCTTTCTCCACCTCTTCGGTGTTGTGGAGCTCAAAGCCTCCCCTATAATCTGAAAGGAAGACAGTGTGTTAGAAAGAAGTATAGACATGTGTTTCATTATTGTTTCTTCTCTTCCAGAGAATATTTTACCTTCTCAGAACACAATATCATGAGTACAATAATGCAAAAGGCACTGACCCGGGACGGGAGTGATGAGGTGACGTTTTGGTGCTCGACCGGACGTGGGGGAACGAAGGGGAGGACTTCGAACTGTAGAACAGAGAGGAGCAAACAACTTGGTTGAAGTTGCTGTTCTGATTTCACCTTTTTTTTTTTGGCACTCATGCATCACACGCACCGGAGCGATACTTGAGGATGTCGTAGGCCTCGGCTTCGACGGGGGTCACCACGTTATTGAACGTGCTCAGGTCGCCTGGTGGGAGAAGCATCCTGGGAAACGAGAAAACGCTGACTCATTTTCACTGTTGCATTACAAAAGCGTTTTGTAACTAATCATCCACGCAGAACATTTGGATTTGAGGAGATTAGCCTGAAAAAATTAATCTCCCTCTGGTGGTATTTGCGATACAACCGTTTCTCTGTTTGGATTTACTCTGAGGAGGTTCAACATTGGTACTTAATTCTTGCAGATATAAAAAAAAAAATCAAGACATAAATGTATATTTTTACTAATATTTCAGCAGTGGTACCAGCCTGTGGAACTCTGTGGATCCTCTTTCTCCTTACCTGACTTCCCTGAGGAGCAGCAGCTTCTCCGGTCCGTCCAGGATGGCCAGCAGGTGGCGCATCAAGTTCTCGATTGAGCACTCTGTCACATACTGTCCAGAGAAACGATTCAGTATTAAGGTAATAATGTCCTAATATTGACTCACGCCCATCTGGAACAGCGTCTGAAGCAGCCAGCTGTAATCGGAGCTCCTTACCCTTCGACACGTCTTCATCACTGCAGCCACCTCTTCCTCGGTCAGCAGTCTGCGGGCCATGTCTTCCACCACTCCAAGCATCTGTGAATTTGGCAACGCACATCCCTCTGACATCGTCAGGAGGGATTATGGGTAAAACATTCGGTTTTCTGTTCCAAAGCTCATTTGTAGAGAATGAAATCTGTAACTCGGCCACCTTTGCCGGTTTTATCCGCGGACGGGGACTTGGAGCGCCCCCTAGAGGGGTCTTTTCTGCGACCACCCTTGAAAAGCAAGTTAACCAAAGTCTTCGAGCGCTGCAGGGTGCTCTTCTCTTCCGAGTCCTTCCCTTTCTGTTTCCTGCCTTTCATCTGACTGATCTCTGCAATCAGGAAACAACAGGACGTCATGACATGTATTTCTACCATCCCTTCACCATAAAATGCTATTTTATTTTAAATGATGATTAATTAAATAGGTGAAATGTTTTGACCCAACCTGAGAAAACCTCAGCAGGTCTTTCAGACAAATATGATGCCTTTATCCAAGTAATCCTAAATCACCAGTATCATAGCACTAACAGTGAAGTCAGCGGTGCTTCACCTGCGACGGTGACTTGGCTCTGGGACCTGCTGATTGGTCGGCTTGGCTTACTGAGAGCCAATAGCACGGCTGTCTTTGGGGACTCTGTCCTCCCTCTGGCCTCCTCTGCTCGGATGGCCGTGTCTCTGAGGAGGGTGGTCGGTCCGAGGCTGCGGGTGGTGTCCGCGCCCGTCTTCTGAGAGGAGGGGTCCGTCTGGATAGCAGTCTCCATCAGCTCTGACTCAGACCTGGTCAAAAACATCACGGCCATCATGTCTTGTGCAGGTGTGCCATAATTCTACAGCCTGCAAAAAGTGAATGTTCAAAAGAATACTGCCTTGTTTTGGTCTTTTTTGTGGCTTAAAGGTGAACCGTCAAAATTTAAGAGAATAAAGGGACGAGAAATCCTCTGACCCTGACCTTTGGTCCTCAGTAGAGATGCAAACGTCCACCATGTCTGAACCAAACGTCAGGCTGGGAGGGAACATGACCTGCGACAGGCCGCTCAGAGAGCTGACAGGAGTCCCGGACGACAGCGAAGAGGCTGAAGAGTTGGACTCGGAACCCTGTGAGGAAGATTTCTGGGTTCCGTTGGCCACTGAGGAAGAACACAGGAAATGATCTGGAAATGACTTCAACAAGGAGGTTTTTTATTCCCTGGTAAAAAAAAAATAAAGGCCCAGATTGCAAATTAGATACATACGCTTATTGAGCCATCTGTACTCCGCCACCATCTCCTTATAAGCGGGGTATCGTCCTGCTTCCTGTGGAGATATGGCCACAGATATGCAAATGAGATACAGTAGAGACCTTGAAACTTTTATGGGATGGCTATATTTGATAAAGAGTAACTTTAGAAGCACAGAGAGTTAATCATTTCTCTCCCTGACTTCCCAGTAACTTTTGATGGCCAGGATGCTGCATTTGAACTCTGGTACGTGTTTCAGTTTCCACAGGGCGAAAGTGAAGCCCCCCCCCCCGACACACACACACACACACACACACACACACACACACACACACACACACACAGCTGAGACAAAACTCGCACAAAACACGGCTGTGAGCTTTGATCAGCACCCGATCCCAGCTGCCTGGTGAATAATGCACGGGCCCTGGCTATTTTTCGCGGCGCGAAACCCAAGCTCCAACAAGTAAAGTGAGCGAAGAATATTATGAGTGCCTGCCAGCTGTCGGTTCTACCACACAAACCGCGGCCGCCGACGGTGAAGCTGCTCGGTGTGTGTGTGTGTGTGTGAATTAAAAGGTAGGGAGACGGTTCAGAAAGTTAATGCAATAATAATTAGGTCATGGAAGCAAAGAAGTAATGAAGAATCGTCACGCTTTCTAATAACAGAGGCGATATAGAATGTGACACCGCCTCTTCAGAGCCTCACGTTCACATGAGACAAAATAAAGTTAATTTAATTTTAATTCTACCAATGCTCCAGTTGGTACAGCACAGTTTTTATGTTGGATATTTTAGTCATCCTTCTGCTCTGACTTCATAATAATGTTATTTGTGTTCTCCATTCTCACCTTGATGGTCAGCATGATGTGTGTGTGGCTCTTCAGCACCTCCACAGCGCTACTGTGGCTGATGTCCTCGAAGCTCACCCCATTGGCAGCCAGGATCTGGTCCCCCATCTTTATTCCATTCTGCTCAGCCAGACCTCCAGGATCCAGTCTGAAACAACGGGACAGGAGTGAGAAAGAGAACGCCTCAGTACGTCTAGGGATTATCTACCTCGGCGGAGGAGCCTACTTGGAGACGTAGATGCCGAGACCGAACTCCTTCCCCCCTCGGATGTTGAAGCCCAGGCAGTAGTCGTCTGAGGTGGTGTAGAGGTGGACGATCCTCTGGAGGGCGCCTCCTGAGCTGGCGTCTGAAGGCGTCTGCCCGCTCTCCTCCACCACCATACGTCTGTGGATCAAGTCCACCCTAGAGGGGTTCCCAGGTGGTCAGAGTTTGACCTCTCTGTGATAACCTGACTTCATATCAAACCGTTAGCGGCTCTTCTTCACCAGGTCGTCTTCTCTTTGGAGTAGCGGATGCCGGGGACTTTGCCGACGCGCCTCACCACCATCCTCAACCTATTGTTGCCTGTCAGAACCTTCACGGCGCTGCTCATGGTGATGCTCTCCAGGCTGACGCCGTTCACCTCCACCAGTTTATCCCCTACAAGGAGGCCCGCTTCCTCTGTGGCGTGGAAATACACACAAAGTAAGGACTGTCTATCACAGCTACGTCATGACGTCACCGCTTTAGCTCACCTGCTGTGCTGTTGTCCTCAACCTTACTGACAAAGATGCTAAGGCCGTGCTCTGAACCTCCACGCACGCTGAAGCCAAGCTTGCCATCGACACTTTTATCCACTGTGATCGTATGGAGATCCTCGCTGTCATCTCCACCTAAAAATACCACAAGGACACCAAGTCCATTAACCTGAAAGGCCTTAATGGTCACAAATGTGAAGAGAACGTCTCTTACAATGACTCTAATAATTATTTGAGTCCTATTGAAAGAATATATTGAGGGCAGCCAATGCCACACAAACAGCCAAAGATCTAACTAATGAATGCAAAGTTTGACAGGGGAATGTCACAATATTACCGGCTGAAATTGCTTGACTAAGGCTACTCTGCTATTTGCGTGCGTTTTTTTTTTTTTTTTGTGAGATAGAATAAGTGTTCAAAGAATCATCCAAATGTTTTACATATACTGTTGAAATTGGTCAACTAAAAAGAAAAGTAATTTGTAATTTCATCTTAAGTTTCAACTTACATCAATGAATGCTCACATCGTATTCTTGGGTCTTATTTTGACATTAACTTCCTTTGAACGTTCTCATGAGCATAAGGTCAAGAATCTGATCAGGTCAGCATAATGTAGAAGTTGTGTAACGGTGCTACATCTTATTGATAATCTTTAACAACAAAAAAAAAAATGCTAATAATTATTTTTCTGAAGCTACAGCAGCCTTTTGTCCACCACAGCCTGCAAACTGTAAACGCTCCTCACCATCCACAGGAGAATTGATAAGGATGACCCTGCCCATGGGTGAGGAGGATCGGATTCCACGCCGGCGCTGCTCCTTCTTCCGTAAGAGGTTGCGTGCAGCTGTGTGTGACCCTTGAGTCCCGGGGGTCTTCTCCCTGCGGGACGGGTCTGACGAGTGAGCCATGGAGGCCGACGGGGTCCCCTTTCACACGGGGGGCTCAGCTCCAGGTGGAGGAGGCTACGGCTGCATACAGCAGAAGGAAGTGGATCCTCAGCCCAGTTGTCTGCTGTGTTTCCGGCATACTGAGACTAGATTACACGCAGGAAAGCACATTTGTTGAGATTGTGGGGGGGGTTTTTTTTGAATGAACTCGTAAGCAGTGACGGTAAAGCATCATCTTACTCACAGACGCAGGTTTCTTTGTGACGTGACAGCCAAAGCGTTGGCTTCCTGGAGTCACACTTTGGTCCATTCCTGCCCATCTCTCTCACCTCGGTGTCAAATACAGCAGCGCGTAAACGAACCAATCTAGAACAGAGGATATTATATCAGACCCCACATTTGAAAAGGCTTTGGAAGTTAAGGAGATTCACGTCATCAATGGCCACATTCAGCTCTCACCACCGCAGAAGTGGTTAGAAGCACAATTTAATAGGTTTATTTAGCTCAGCCTTGACACACTTTTGAGTCATGATGTCACGTGGTGCTGACGCCATGGTTACCATAAACTTAACCCGTGATAAGTGTCCTCATGTCGTCACCTTGGGGTTCCCCCAAACGTCTCAGAATCCTCCATCACCCTGGACAGCGACGCAAAAACGCGTGGAAAAAAAATAAGGAAAAAAAACCAACCCCCCCACGCCTATTTACGCTTATATGTCGCTAAATTTAAAGCGATTTTTCCACATATAAACCGCTTAGGTCCATGTATTTTTATGTTGTTTTTTTTACCGCCCGATAGAAATAAAATTCTATTTATTTTTTGGCTTCACGACAAAAAGCATCGCTCCTCATTTCACTCATCATTCCGTTTAAATACTATCAGACACCCAAAACCAGCCAATTCAATTACATCCTCTCTTAGAATATCTACATTAAACACGCTAGTTTGCTTACCTGCGTCCATGTTGTGCAAAATGATCGAGCACACCTGGTTGTGACGTTCTGTGGGATGAGGTCGGCCCCCTGGTTCACGCTGATTGGCTGCATCGTGGCTCCGTTCAAAGCATTTGATTGGACAGTACATATGCCGGTTTCTTCTTGTAGTTTGAGTCAAACATTAAGGAATAATTTTTAAATGCAGCACAAATATGCAGTATTAACTATTAATACTGTGTCTTTTTTTATCTTTAAAGCTGGCTTTCCAGAATCAGGCCTGAATCCTCAGGTGTGAACAAACCCATTGACAGAACAATAAGATCAAACTATAAAATGACACTAATAAAAAGATAATTAAAACTTTTTTTCAGCCCTTAGGATTTATCCTTCCTTGAAAGACTGTCTCATTCAAAATTACTATTATAGCAGAAGTCATTTGATGAAAAACAAGAACAAAGCCACCATTTTCATAACTAACATTTATTCTGAAGACAACAGTTTCAGTCCGATGTTGAACTGGGATCGTCAGCAGCATCAAATAAACGGCATCTTTCATGCAGGGACTGAATGGAACAGACTTTAGAGCTCAAAGCCATGTTATATTGGTTGAAGGTCACGGTTTCATGCTCTGAAGTTAAAAACCGCATCGTAGAGTAGCAGAAACTGAGTGTTAGACATCAGGTCTTCTTCCTCTCTCGAGTTTAAAGACAGACCATCATAAACACACTCAAACTGCAGTCACTCAGATCTATATTGCAATTTTCCACTGGGAGCAGTTCACCACTATCACCAATCCAATGTGCATTCATAAAGATGATATTCCATTCCAAACAGATGTTAGTGCGACACCTGTTGCAATACAAACATTTAAATGATGTGTGTACTTGAAAGTCCTTCTCCTGGTTTGTGACTGTGCTCCAAAAAGGTTGATTTAAGTCAGTTTGACTATTTCATGATTAAACGGCATTAATTCCCCGCTAAAGGTAGAAATTCTTGTGATGCTCTTTTGGCAGCTTGGATGACATCTTGAGGGTTGAATTTATCACCAAACTCGATCTCTCTGTGCTCTAGAATGACTCCCTGTGGGAAAATAAAATGTATTCATCGGCTTATTGCAAAAATTTTAATTTATTTTTAAAAATTGCAAGCAGGGTTGTCTTATAGGCATCAGTTTTTTTTACCTGCTGCCCAGATCCAATGACGTACACTCCACCAAGGACAAAACCTTCTCCCAGGATGTTTCCCCCAAAGCCTTTAGTAAAAGCCCTCAGGCCGTTGATCCACACCCCGATGCGCAAAAACGCCAGCAGGCCCAGCTTCCGCTCTCGAGGCCCAAAAAACCGTCTCTGCAAAAAGCAACCAGATGACCCAAAGGCCTCAGAGTCATTCACGCAGAACTAAAGTGATTTTTTCCACTCAGACACAGTAACCTCTGTTTCAAAATGAAGCGATTGTAGAAAACAGTTTGATCACAATGTTCTGTTCCACCTTCTCATCCAAGAAAATTTCCCCCTTGAAGTGTGGTCTGAAGTTCTGGACCTCCGCACCGACGTCCTCCTTCACCACAGCATACAGAGGGATCCCCAGCTCGTCCAGCTGGGGCTTCAGAGAGGACAGCTCTGCAGCCTCCTGCAGAAAACCATATAAAATCCTTAGGTTACACCCCACATCCACAATCTTTTATCTGCTGCATATCATGGAAACTACACTTTGGTTTTGCCAACTGTTCCCTTATATTCAAAGACACATCTACCTTTGGTTATATTTTTCAAATATGTTACAATGGAACTTAAAAATGGAGGAATAAAAGGGGTATGACTGACTCCAACTCCTTCCACACCACCTGATACGCACTAACCTCTCTGCACATAAATCATCCAGGTCGTCGCACTGCCATGATGACAGCTCCGGACCTCTCCCACAGGTTTTTGGCCTTTAGAGTCTTTTTTTCTGAGGGGAAAAGGGGCAATAGGTTCGAGAAGAATAACTAATGGCTTCATTTAACTGACCCCCCTCAGATTGATTTGACACCGTAATAATAAAAAACTGTCTCACCTCCATCCAGTGTTTGAAGCTCGGTCTCTTCCAAATATCTGAGGGTGGCTTTCACCGGTGGGGTCAGAAAATAGTTGGTGAAAAAATTCAGGAAGCCCGTGATGAGGCCCCAGATGGCAGCCACTGGTCTGGTGAACAGTTCCATAACTATTTCTCCTCTCCGTCACTCTTTACTTCCGTCATGCTGGAATGCGCTCTGACTCCACCGCGGCTCCGTGCGCATTTATACCGGCGCTTCCCTCCACCCGGAGGTCCCTAGACCCGACCCATCAGGGCTCCAGATCGGACGCTGATAAGACAGCCTGATTGCGGCACAGCTGAGTCTGATCAGTGACGCCTTCGTTTCGTCCGCAAATACCGAAAAATGAAAGCGTAAAAGTTACCGTGCGCCAGAGGCTGGCTCGCCTTCCTTCAGCTCAAAGGTCGCACAGAAAAGCTGTGGAGTCATTGTTGGACTGTATAATGTTACCAGATAAAAACCAGTGTTGAAATCTGCTCCATGATTTACAAAATAAAGTGGATCGATTAGATTTAAAATAGGTCACAAGAAGCATGAGAGCAGCAAAACCCCTCTACATAATATCACAGATAGATAGATAGATAGATAGATAGATAGATAGATAGAGATGATTCAGCAGCTAATTTAAATGTTGATGGGGGAAACTCAAGGTAATTAAAATTAACTTTGACCCAAACCTGCTTGGTGTCCTCAATCCTGTACATTTACAGAGTGGAATAACAAATTAAGCCCAAACTGTATGAAGCTGCCCCCTGCTGGTCAGAAAACAACATCACAGCTAATACATTTAAATCAGAAGATGGGTTCAGGAGTTTCAGCTCCTCAATATGTACCACCCTGATTCAAAAGGGACCAGGAATCAGGCACTGGTTGGTACTCCTCTTCATCAGTTGTAATGCTGTCATACTCTGAGGAGAATGTCCCCTCGCCTTCAGGAAAAGATATGTCCTCGTTTTTAATACTTAAATTGGTAAAAACTACAAGATTTACATCTAATTCAGTACGACTGTTTATGACAATAAATACAAGTATGACCTCGAAGACAACAGTCCTCAAACTCAAAACTCAGTGAACACATTCTATTTTTATTTGTCACTTTTTTTACAACACTGTTGACTCTTCATTTCTTCTACTTATTTGTTCATCTGGTTGTTCTCATGGGTTTGTTAACTTGAAAAAATAGTTAATTAACAAGTTTGGAGGACAAGAAAAATACATTAACAAATGAAAAAGCAGGTAAATTTACTCCCAAATTATCACATAATGAAATCATGTCAAAAAGGAGTAAAATAAGACTTTTTGCAACAAACCTTTTACTAAATTTTATTTCCCCACAGGGAATTCTTCTAGAGCACTGTGAGATTGAGTTTGTCATTCAAGCTGCTAGAGGAGTATCACAAGAATTTCTGCCTTTGGGGGGAATTAATTCCATGTATTCATGACATGTTCTGTTTTTTTTTTTGCCTTAAGTCAGTTTGACAAACTGAAACTGAACTTCCTTTGTGTCCTCAGAATAAACATTGAAGTCATATTTTTTTTAAAAAGGCGGCTTCGTTCTTGTTGTATGTCATCAAATGAGGGGGAAAAAGCCTTTATTAAATATTGTTAAAGTTATTTTTAAAAAAAAAGCTTAATTCTTGTACCTTATGTCATCAAATAAGGAAAATAATGAGCACATCAACATAACATAACATAACATAACATAACATAACATAACATAACATAACATAACATAACATAACATAACATAACATAATATAAAATAAAAGGCAATAAAAATAAGGCCTTTTAATCAAGTTTATTCATTCATCAGCATCATCTGACTTCATCACAGCTGTTCTGTCTCTTCTTCTTCTTTATCCTGAAAAGCGAAGCAAAGATTATAAGTTGACAATCTTCAGTTGTTGCCTCACTAACAGTTCAACAGGTCACATGTATAGTAATTGTTGTCATTTTCACTTGTTGCCATGTTGCCTTCAGGATCTACCTGCTCCTGGATATCTTTCACATCAGGGGGAGAACCTTGTGGTTCCTCTTGTGAAGTCTCAGTCTTCTCCTCAACTACCAGGTCACTCCCTGCTGGAGCCAGATCCTCAGCGGCATCCCTGGTACCCTGTCCGTCTGACTCCTGAGATGAGGAAGTCAGAATAGTTCTGGTTCAGCATTAAAAAGATGTGTCGTTCATTTCTATTGCTAAATTCATCAGCATCCTGGGGTCTCGTGTTTTCTGCTACAGAACATTTCCAAAGCCTGTTACCGTTTCCTGGTCCTGTGGAGGTGGAGAACTTGATTTCTGTGTCTCCTGCTCGACGTCGTTCACCCGTTCTTCAGCAGAAGTTGTCTCTGGTTTGAGATCTTCACTCTGCTGAGCTGAAGGTGTCTCCAAATGACCGGCTTCATCTTCATCCACCTGTTGGCGAAGAAGTGGTAAAATAATCATGACCTTCACACCTGTGCAGTTTAGAGAAAGGAACATTCAACACCTCTGCACTCTGCTCGGATAATGCTGTGTTTAGTTCCCTTTGCCTCAAATTCAATCACTGCATTCAACTTGTCTTTGTCCTGAACTTCATTTGACTTCAATCTACGTTCTGAACCTAAATCAGTGACTTATGACCCGTATTTTTAGCACCTTGTCAGTGAGTGGCGGCTCGGGGGAATGAGGACTGTGTTTGTCATCAGGCTGTTCTATTTTGTCTGAGTCTTCAGCTTCTCTGCCAGGATTCTGGTGTGAAGCTCCGTTCTGCTCAGATTCAGTAGCGTCAGTGTGATCCACCAGCTGCGCATCAGTCATAAAACAGATGATATAATTTGTCACTTTTTGCATCACAGATAAACCCAAGTTTTTCTTAAAGCCATGTGACTTTTTTTTGTTTTACATCATAGTATTCAGTATCTCATCACCTCATCCTCATGTCGGCCAGCTTCTATCTCTTCTGTCTGATTGGTGCTCGTCTTCTCTTCTACCTGACTGCTACTTGGCCCCGCCTCCTCTGTTTCCTCTCTCCTCCCTTCTGGTTCAGCATTTTCAGCAGGTGTTTCTCCAGACTCGTCTGTGACTTCAGTGCTGAGGACCTCAGAGGCGGAAGAACCAGTGGCCTCCAAGGGTTTGGTGTGAGAAGACTCTGGACTGCTTACGTTATCTGTGAGGTTCACCTGGAAGACACACCATCATCTTAAGCAGACCACACCGAAGCCTCACCACCAGAAACACACACATTTGAGGTTTGGTTTTATCACCTCTGGTTCATTCTGTGGAGCTTCAGTTTGGGGTTCTTCTGCACACTCCTGGTTTTCAGGATCAGGAGAATTTGGTTTCTCTGCCATCACAGGATTGTTGTCCTCAGCAGTTGCTGTCATGGCTGGCATGACTGGATCTGTTCTCTTGTCATACTCAAGCTGAAAAAGTCACACGATATGTTTGAAAAATGCAGCAGGACTGGAGAACAGTGGTGTCTGATTTTACTCCTATGTAGCTTGTAGTCTTTATAATGGCTTTCTAAAAATAAAGAAGATACTAGGATCGTTCTCTCTGTAAACTGGAGCGAAACAAACTGCAAACTGTAAATGAAAGTGACATCAGTCCCTTAGGAGAATTACGTCTATTTTAAAACTCAGTAGCTCAGAGCTTTACAGGGACTTTTACACATGACATACTTTTCTACATTCTTCCAGGTCCTCACTGATCTTTCTCTCCTCCTCTCTCAGCTTCTCCTGGCGCTGTGCCTCCTCTCTGGCTTTGACCCATTCCTGCTCCAGGATCGCCAAATGGGTCTTTTTCTGCAATTAAAAATGTAATTCAACAGCAATACTTTACTTTTAATCGAAGTACTCTTAAAAGTCATTAGTACTATCTTGATTTAAGAGTGAATCGCCATTAAAATAACACTAACAGTACGCTGCTGCCCCCTGCTGGCTACAGAACGACATGGCAGCTCACCTCCTCCGCATCCTTTAGGTTCGCATCCCACTTGTAAAGCCAGTGAGCGAGAAACAGGATGGGGTCTGCAGGCTGACGCTCGGCCACTTCTGCGAGTCCCTCCGCCAGACATTTCCCCAGGTTTCCTTTTAGATACTCGGAGTCCATGTTACTACGTCGAACAACTTAAATCAACATTATAAACCAACACAGAAAACACAGCGCGTTAACGTTTTGCTTGCGTGTTGAACGTTTTGATGAAATAATACCTTAGAATACCTTAAAAATGTAACGACACCTTTTTCTTTTTAACATCTCTTATCGCTAAAGCTGGGCTGAAACAAGCCTCTCAAGAGCCTCCGGATGTTGTGATGGTGTATCCATGGAAACCTTGTAACGCCATAATACTCCCCCTCCTCTTCATTCACTTTAAAAAGGTTCCTACTAGCTTTTATAATAATAATAATAATAATAATAATAATAATAATAATAAAAATAATAAATACATTTTACATTATTAATACATCCTAACCTAAACATAAATGATTAAAATGCTATTTAGGCAAAACTACCCAGAATTTTTCAGATATTCACAAATTAATTAAAATTTGAACATTTGGGAATTTTGTAAAGTGACTTTTTTAAGATCTGTAGGAGCCATTTAATAGTTAATGTGTAAGCCTTATGTATTTATTATCTTTAAATCCTATTCTGTGTCTCTTTGGTCATGTCTTATTGGCTGCTGCACCTTTCACAGGTGTTTCAGATTTGGCAGTCAGCTGTCAGAATCAGATCAGAGCAGGACGGTGTAAGGAACACAGTTCTTACCCTAACCAAGGTAAGCCAGCATATATAGAACCCAGTTATTACTGTATTTTGACAATTTAATCTGCAAATGTATTTTTGCAATAAATGGGAAGATCCTTACCCAAAGAGAAACATCTTTCAGGATATTTTTATTGATTGAAACTGGATATGGACATTCCTAATCTACCTTAAGTGAGTAATGCAATTTCCTCCGGGATTAATAAAGTATCTATCTATCTATCTATCTATCTATAAAGTGGAATCTTTCTTTGAAATAGTCACTACACGATCTTTAGGATTTGTAGTTCCAATATCTACTGTTAAGCAACACTCATATTTTGTGTGATTGATTTGAATACAGATTATTTTAAGCTCTTGTACCTTTTAATTTAATGCTTGAGGAGAATAAGAAAAAACTTCCAGCATAAGTCGAATGTTTGTATTTTAAGGATTACCTGTATTTTATAGCATAACATAATTTGATATCCATCGTATCCTGAAAGGGTTAGAGTTTGCAAAGATGGGAGAGAACAAGCTGGAAAAAATTTGTCCGGGCTTCATTTCCAGGAAACATTTGACACTCAGACTTAACATTTATATTCACAGATATAACTTTCCTTGTATAATCATGCCACACACCTTTCAGCCAAATATAGCTTTGAAGTCAACAAGGAGAGTCACCCAAATCATTGCACTGATCTGATCTGGTTCAGTTACTTCATACACAGAGGCTATTTGATCAGGAGTAATAAAGGAACTATTAACATAATGAAGTCGGTTGTTTCTCCTGTTTATAAACGACATGCTGGTCCTTCAGCAGTTTGCCATGTCTGTGCCATTGTAAACCATGAATGGCTGTCAGTCTCTTATCCGTAACAAGCAATTTTTCAGAAGAGTTGACATTTTGTGTCTACACGAATTTCAAAATACAGCAGCAATGACAATGAATGCCAAAAAATAAATACTGTACCTCTAACAACAATAAAAACACTGAATGAACAAAACAACAACAAAAAAGGCAAACGGGTTTCAGGATAAGGATTAAAAATAAAAAATAATGATGCGACCCTCTAGTGGTTGGACAAGCGACAGTTTTTGTATGGTCTTATAATTTAGGACAGGTTTTGATAAATCTGGTGAATTACGCAGATAGCTTTGCTTAAACGTCAAGTTCTTTTTAGAAATTCTTAAAAACGAACTGTTTATATAGATTTATTAAATAGAAAACACCAAACACGGTAAGGCTCGTAATTTCCCAAGTCTTAAGAAAAGAATAGCTGACACCAGGTGACCTCAGACTGATAATACATGATGTTATAAGTACATACATAAGTCTAATAATGCATTACCTTAAGTCATCAAACAACAACTACAAAAAGAGCGACATTAGGCGACATGAAGGAACAAATCAATTCGAGCTCTGATCTGACATAGAAAGTAATGATAAGGACTTCTTGATGAGAGGAATCTGCGCTCAGATCGGCGCTGGATGTCGAATTGGACTTTCCCTTTGCGCAGCGCAGGTCCAACACCTAAAGTTGATCCGGGGGGAGGCGGGCAGGAGCGACCAGCTGTGTGGGAACGGGAAGCGGTTCCGTTGCTGAAGTGTCAAAGGTCCGATCCGATCCTACCTGGAGCGACTCCTCCGGTTTCACCGCGGGGCGCGTCAGCAACAGCTGTCCCGGAGCCCAGCTCGGCTGCCAGAAGGGAGAATTACGTCCTCAGTGGAAAGCTTGACTGGATACTTGATTTTTTTTTTTCCCTCCCCCTAAAACTGCGTGGATTTTGTGGAATATTTTCTTAAACCGTGCAAGGTAACCATCCACCCGCGATCTGTTGCGCCCGAAGCCAAGCTGCATGAACCTCAGAATATTAAAAAGTGTCCTGACAGGATTTTATTTGCAGGTTCCAACGTTTTGGTGCGGGTTTTTTTTTTACCACCCCCCCCCCCGTCGGTGCTGTTTCTGACTTTGTGCTCTGATTTCTCAGATATGATTTGACATCAGTTTGATTTCTAATCAGGATCAGAGTTGAGATTTGTTGTCCAAGTAGTTCTGACTCTGGACTGTGCTGAAATCTCTCCATCAGAAATCAGTTTTCTTAAAGTAATGATTAAGAAAAAAAATTATATATATATATATATATATATATATATATATATATATATATATATATATATGTATATATAATTTTTTTTCTTGTTATTTGAAATATTTGCATTGCCTAAAGTTTTTTTTTTTTTTAGTAATAGCAATATTATCTTATAATAACGTAATTATGGGCCAGATTTGGAAATGGTAATTTCAACTATGTCTTCTTAGTTTTATTTTTAAATGTGTGAGCAAACCTAGTGTTTGTGTGGCAAAGGCTACGACTAAGTTACTGCTACAATAATATGAGGAGGAAAACTGCACAGGAGCATCACATAAAAGGGCCCTTCTTCAATAATCTGGTGAATATTTCCCTCCTGTTATGTTATGGCAATATCCAGTTTGGCCACCTTCTGAATCCTCATAATGCCTCTTCTCATGCCGGCAAAGATTTATTCTTAGCTCATGTCTTCATGGTTAGTCAGATGGAGGTGATATTATGATGCTGTGGATGAATACTCCAGCATTTCCATGCTGTGAATCCAAGTTTCCCATATCAAAGGTTTTACTACAGCTGCAACTGGGCTCGATGCACGCAAAGCAGGTCTTTGGACATGGTGAAAGAGGCTGAATTTTTATTAGATTCTGTCAAAATTGAGTCTCAAAATATTGTGTAACAGGAAGGGCTTCGTCAGATGAGCCGCAGTAGTTGGGCTCAACATGGATTGGGAACATGAGGTGAAGTTTTGCTTGAATTTTCCAACTTAAACCTCAAATATGGTTAATTTCTGTTCTCTGGTGCTGCTTTCTCTGTGATGCATCAAAAACCTGTGCTTCGTGTTCTAAAAATGCACATTTCTGCAGCAGTAGAAATTTAGCAAGGAAGCTACAGTGGTCTTCCTCGACTTGAGTGTGTTTGTGTGTCTCACGTCACATGTTCTTGGACTCAGAAGGTGTCGGGTTTGAGTTTCTTTCACCAAGACAGCTCATGTGACTGCTTGGCTAGGCCTCTGTATTTTCCAGGGTATTCAAAAGGTGAAATGAGGTTAAAGAGGGTTTTTATTTATTTTTTTTATTTTATTTGCTCGCTTCTGTCATTATCTAATCAATCCCTCGGCTGCAGTCGGCCAGGCAGATGTTGTTCGGCTGTGTCCTGACTGGACAGGGGGTGGGGTGGGGGTTATGTCTTTCCAGCTCCTCAGTATGCAACGACAGATGCATACCGTGAATGACTGCAGCTGTCTGCTAAGCAGCAGCATAATGCACATAAATATACAGCACAGCTGCGTCTGCTGTGCACCCATCTGATAAAGACATCAGAAGGGGCTCGACCCCCGAGTGGTAACTGAGGCCCTGAACATGCTTCCCTGTCAGGCTGACATCCATTTTTACTCTGGCTGAACCACAGTATGACCGGTAGTGACACACAATGACACGGTGCAGGAAGTAGCAACAGGTGGGGGGGGGAGGTTTTGTTTTAATGTGGCTTCCCATTGGGTTTGAAATACCGGGTCAACTGGCGGGTGACGGGGGTGTTGAAGCGAGCCAGGAGAGAGGAAACTGTAGTGTTTGAGATTTGACCCCCGTGAGAAAACAAGAAGAGACGGGACCACTTTCATTTGTCCTTATAGCACCTCATGCATTACGATTTCGATTCTCAGTTTAAAGCTGTAGGTCTACTAGATAGAAGATAGTTGATGCCACCTAATTCCTCTACATATTCTTCTTTTTGCGTTTGAAATAATGCATTTATCATCTGTAGTTTGAGTTATCAACTAAACTTTCACCCTTAATAGCTATTTTTCCTGCTTTCAGTGAATTTGCACCTGTATGAACACAAATATATATTCTCATCTCCCAGATGCAGATTGTGATCCAGATTCTGATCTGCATCTGGATCCTGTTGTGCATTCGTGCAGAGTTCTGTTTTCCCTGCTGTTGATTGGTTGGAATAGTGTGTGATTCAGCGTGTGCCAGAATCACTGACTGATCCAAATGTGAAATCCAGTAAACTAAAACGTCTTAAATATTTCTTAGGACACGACACACCCTTTCTTCCCGTTTGAACTCTCCCGGCCCGGCTGAAGTCGAGTTAGTTTCCGGAGGTGAATATTGGCATTTGCATTCCGCGGCCGGCTACTGTAACCAAGAGGTATCTTCATTACTCCGCCTATATCCTCAAGTGGAATGTCAAAGGTCACATAGCCTTCAGTGACATGCAAGCTGATACATATAATATGGTCGGCGAAGGCTTCTGAAATCACCCCCTCCTGTGTGTGAAACAAGCGTGGCCATGTCATGAGATGATTGTCTTCCGCCAGACATTAAAAATCAAACTAGTGGTGGAACCAAATGAGATCCGAGAGCCTCGACCCATCAGGGACAGTTATGATTCTAGAGACTGATTAACTACAGCAGCAATAAAACTGTATTTTAAACCTATTATTTTGATGTCATATTTGAATTATAAACACTTGAATGAATAAATAAATATTCATGTCTACTATAACTGAAGTTCATTTTATGTTTGATTAAATACATTTTAATCAGAGTAATTTTTAAATTTCTTCTCATTGACATAAATGAGAGAAAAAGGGGATTAAATTGAACCTTTTACATAAAACCAGTAAAGTAACATGTAATGAGAGATAGTGAATATATTGGTAGAAGGATGCTGAGTTTTGCTGAGGATGCTGAGGCCTAGAGGAAGACCAAAGAGGAGGTTTATGGATGACATGAAGGTAGTTTGTGTGAGAAAAGAGGATGCAGAAAACAGGGTTAGATGGAGGCAATTGATTCTCTGTGGCGACCCCTGAAGGGAAAAGCCGAAAGGAAAAGAAGAAGTTTTAAGTGATTAAAGTTGATCTAAAGTTTTACGTTTTAGCCCATTTATTTTTGTTCTCTACCGCACAACATTTATATACAGCATGTTTGTTAGTTTACAGATTAACATTTTGCATTAAAGCACATAGTGTGCTTTTAAAAAGCAACACAAATTTCATTTTAAACCAGTGATAACCACAATTTATTAACTTTTAAATTCAGATAATTGTGCAATGTCTGCTGAGATGAAGTTTTCCAATATTCCAAAGAAAGAAGGAAGTATTATATAAAAATAAAGAATGCAAACTCGTTCTTCTTCCCTCTTCCGTGATTCACCTACTGACCAGTCAGGTTTATCTTGGGACCCCTGGAGGGCCCCTAATCATGTTGGAAACCTCTAGACAAAACTGCCTGATTGCTAATTATACACTGAAGCACCAGTATTATCAGCCTCATAATGTTACATAACAGCCTATTAGTTACAGGAGACACTTTTACTCATGATAGTTAAGGTACATTTTGACAGTGTGTTTAATGATATTCACATTAAATTGAAATTATTGAAATTATTTTACATCTTTAATAATTTAGGCTGTGACTACTGTTTTCTATTTATTCCTTATATTCTAGATATGTTTTAAAATGTGTTTAAGTGTAATATGCAAAATCTATTTTGACTGATACTGAATATTGTACTCTAATCTGTACTCTTGGCAACTTTGTGCAGACACTGAAACCGTGGCTACAAAACATTTCCCTTGCTGACATGGGAGACATGGCACCGTCCACTTTGAGAAGACTTTGATGGCTTCAGCAGTCACGGTGTGATGTAATGTAATCAGGAAATGTTCGCCATAAGCCTCAGAGAAACACATCCATTCTCAGGATGTGTATTTTAAGGCTGGCACATGGTGGAGAGCAGCGGGGCCCTCGGCTTCGAGAATCGGGGTTTTGAAACGGGTTGGTGAGGGCAGGAAACTAGGGATCGGAAGGTAGTGTGAGGGGAGAAGGTGTGAGGCGAGTGGCCTTGTGACCGAATGACACTGAGAAACTGTTGATGTTGGTAAGAAATCAGAATGCCTTAGAGGAAATGCTGACCAGTTCAGAAGAAAAGAAGTGTTGCCCTTTATTTTTCAGTGTTGATACAGAATGATCCAAGTGTTGCATGAAAGAAAGATTCTTAGCTTCGTGGTGTCATGGATCAATGGGGGGGTTTTAGGGTGTCGTCAAGTGCAAGTAAGGGTGTGCAGAGTCAGAAGCTTAGCATGTTCAGGGCCTCATGTAAAATAGAAGGTAGTGGAGAGAGGAGTGGGCCTGGTAAGATAAGTTGGCTCGCTGTCGTGTTTATCGGAGGGATGTGAGGCGCAGAGCGGCGGCTGAGCCGGGAAGGAATGAGCAGAGTCATCGGGCCTCGGTAACACGACGCTCCATCTTGATTGCCTGTAGCAGCTGGGAAGCCACCGTATCTGTGCGAATGTGTGCATCTCCTCTACATGTGTGTGAACGCATCGTTTTCTGTTAGAAAGAGGTGTTTTGAGGGGGTTTGCATTGTGTTGATGTGTGGATCTCACACAGCAAACCTCTTCTCTTACTGTATAGCTTTTGGATGATTCTTGACACAGACCTGCTACCTGCTTTCATTGTGTGTGTGTGTGTGTGTATAGATGTCACTGAAGATGGCAATGCCACACGGGGACAGGGATTTTGTTGCATATAGAATTTCTCTACCTTTTAGAGATCTGCGTTTTGCTGCAAATGTGTGCATCGGAGACAATTTTGCATGAATGCATTTATTGTTAAGACCACTTCTAGTCCTGTTTGCCGTCATCCTAAATATATTTTCATACATGTATCAGAGCTAATTTATGATTAATTCAATGCAAACTTGTGTAAAATGCATGTTGCTGTTGCTTTTCTCTGTCAAATACACATCCTGTTTTCTTTTAGATTTTACTGAATCTTTGCACATATGTGGTGTGTGAAAGGTTTTAACCATTTCAAAGCTTGTGCTGGTAGATTCTCTATGAATGTTAAATATACAGCAATTTGTCCACGATAGCAGGAGCCTAACCTTAGCTGTTCTAGATGAAACCAGACTGGTTGCTAAACACATTAAAGGATGTAAGCAAACGCCACTTGGACCCGATGTGAGCATCTGCTAAACTAATAAGTAATCTGATGTAGACAAGTAATGTCTTGGTCTCTTTAGAATGGTGGAAAAGTCCAAGCTCTCGTCCAGAGTAAGAGCCCCTGTTGTCGTGACGGGGTTCGGGGTCGTAGATGTAGGGCAGGAAAAAGGCGGTGGTGAGTTTGGACCTGAATCAATGACACTGAAACCAATGATCAGTATCAACACTGTGGAGATGCAGTTGTAAACAATATTCTTTTCCCAAAAAAATACCTGGAACTGTCCATTTATCTGGTCCTGCACAGTTCTGTGCCCTCCGTCTTTCTGTGTCTTTAAAAACAAATCAGAATTTTAATCTATCATCGTCTTGAAGACAAGATCACCATAACTGTCGCATCTTCGGCCGCTTTACAACCTTGCGGGTCACAAGTGTTGTTGGAACCTATCCCAGCTTGCTACTAGTGCGAGACAGGGTACACCCTAGATGCTTCGCCAGCGATATGCGAGGCCACAAAATTTAAATGGATATTCAAATTATTTGAGGTGATTTCTGGTCATTCATTATTTTGCTGCATTCTCAAGACAAACCCTGTTCAAAATGTCTTCTGTCCTTTGATATGAATTCTTCTCTTCCTAGCACCTTCTAGGGAAACCCCGGTGTGGCGGCATCCCTTCGCGATGCTAAGATGGCGACTTTGCTTCCTCCCCGAGGCACCGATGTGTTCCGCCGCTTCACCCGGGAATCACTGGTCCAGATTAAGAGGCTCCAGGAGGAAAGAAAAAAGGCCGCAGAAGTAGGAGGCCATGAGGATGAGGAGCCGCTGGCCCCACATGCTGATCTGGAGGCAGGCAAATCTCTGCCCTTAATCTACGGAGACCCTCCGTCAGAGCTGCTCAACACACCTCTGGAGGACCTGGATCCCTTCTACAAAGAACAGACAGTCAGTCCGAGCTCACTTGGAAACAGTCATTCAATGAGCCTTACGTCATCCTTATGTCATTTCTGAATGTGTTTTTAGATTCAAAGCTGTGCACAAAATCCATTAAAATACATATTTCTTACGGTGATTACAGGATGTACCCGAAATCTTTGAGCATATTGATTGAAATCTAGATCAGTGCTGTTTATTAACTTTGTTTATCAAAACAGATAACCTATGTGTTTTTCAGACATTTGTTGTGATCACCAAAGGAAACACAATCTTCAGGTTCAACGCCGAACCAGCTTGCTACATTCTGAGCCCTTTTAGCCTGGTTAGAAGAGGAGCCATAAAAATCCTCATACATTCATATCCTTTGACCTCTCTGTTAAAATCATATCAACAACCATGTTTTTTAGAATGTACACTGCATAAACTGATCTAGATGTTGAGTAATGAATAAAGAAGTTAAAAGTTAGCTAGCATGTCAATTCCTTACATCCATGTGTGCCTCCTTCACTCTGAACTAAATTATTTAGCATGTTCATCATGATTACAATTCTAGCCAATTGTGTGTTCATGACCATGAGCAACCCACCAGCATGGAGCAAAACTGTTGAGTGAGTACTACATGCCAAAAGTTTGGTCTTCAGTTGTTTCTTTGCTCTACGTTTGAAACCACTCACATTTGCTTGTTTTGCATTCGTAGGTATGTTTTTACTGGAATCTATACCTTTGAGGCAACGATCAAAGTGTTGTCAAGAGGTTTCTGTGTTGGATCTTTCACATTCCTTCGAGATCCATGGAATTGGCTGGATTTCATGGTGATCAGCATGGCGTGAGTATCTGGAGTTGAGCTATATGAAAGCTGATGTTTGCATGTTTTTAAACGGGCACTTCTCATGTTGAAGCCAGTCCTAGGCTTTAATGAATTGTTTTGTCTTCAACAGATACATCACTGAGTTTGTTGACCTTGGCAACGTGTCAGCCCTCAGGACGTTTCGTGTACTTCGAGCCCTTAAAACAATTACTGTGATTCCTGGTACATTCAATATTAAATTAGTCTTTTTCACAATGTTGTGTGTAACTGAACTGCTGTAATGCCAGTGTGTTTTATTGCATTAAGATTAACCATAAGTTGTTTTACTCATTGATTAGCATCTGCTGATGCAACTGTATCCTCCCAGGTTTGAAAACCATTGTCGCTGCCTTGATCCAGTCTGTGAAGAAGATGGTGGACGTCATGATTCTGACCGTCTTTGCTCTTGCTGTTTTTGCCCTCGTTGGCCTGCAACTCTTTATGGGAAATTTGCGTCATAAATGTGTGCGGTGGCCCATTGAAACAAATGAAACCGCATTTGATTTCTCCAATGTCACCGACCCATTTAACGACACTTTATCCTATCACAACATCACCGGGTTCAACGGAACAACGTATCCAAACAGTACCTTCAATTTCATGGAATATATTGAAAACACGGGTATGATTAACACTTATTAAATTATTTTCAACTCATGCTTCTTCTTTTTCAGTGGAAATGACTTTTCTTTTTTGGTTATAGATAACTACTATTATTTGGAAGACAGTAAAGATGCTCTGCTTTGTGGAAACAGCTCAGATGCTGGGTGAGTACTTTCCCACATTGGCCAATCTGTTTCCAGCTTTTAACATTTATCATATTGCACAGTGTTTAGTTTGATTTTCATTCTGGGACGACAAACATACCATGCTGACTCTGTTGATAGAAAGTGCCCAGAGGGATACACATGCATGAAGGCTGGGAGAAACCCCAACTTTGGCTATACCAGTTTCGACTCTTTTGGCTGGTCCTTCTTGGCCCTCTTCAGACTCATGACCCAGGATTACTGGGAAAACCTGTTCCAGCTGGTTGGTACTTCTTTCATCAGACCTACAATTCAAAATGTCTCTTTTTGAAATTGATGCTATGAAAAGAAATGTGTCCTGTGGTTCTTTTAGCTTCTTTAAAAAAAATTTTTTTTTACTTCAAACGCAGGTCCTGCGGGCGGCTGGGAAAGCATACATGCTTTTCTTTGTGGTGGTCATCTTCTTGGGTTCCTTCTACCTCATCAACCTAATCCTGGCGGTGGTGGCCATGGCCTATGATGAACAGAACCAGGCTACTCAGAGAGAGGCCATCGAAAAAGAGGAGGAATTCCAGCGGCTACTTGAGCAACTTAGGATTCAAGAACAGGTAACTTTGACAAGCTACAAAGACATGAAACCATATTCCTGTATCTCATTGGTTTGATCCAAATTCATTATTGGTTAAAAAATAAATCATAGCGTTGTAGTAATATTTTTGATTTTAAAGGAACAGGCACAGGCGCTCGGGAGCCGAGCGACTCTAACCAGTAAGAAGTCTCTTAGCCGTCACACCACCTCTGAGCAGGGAGATGAGGAACTGAGCCTCGAACACGATGAAGCCATCAAGGATTGTAACGGGAGACTTGTTCCCCGTCTCATAATCAGGGCGCCTACTATGGACAAGGCAAGTTAGTTGCCCCTTTCTCATCTTGAAGGTTAGAGTGAAAAATGACAATCTTGTTTTTGTAATGGTGCTGGTAGCAAAAGTTTTCTAACTCATGCAGCTGAGGTGATTTTAATACATTTTGTGATCAATAGAACCTGACAGATTTATTGATCTCCAGTCTGCTGTAGATCTCGAGCTGAGAGAGAAGTCAGAAAGCTCTGTGCAGAGCATGCTTCATCTGGAGGAACCAGGCCTGACGCAGAGATCAGCCAGCGCTACGACTGTCCTCACCACGGCTGCTATGGAAGGTAAACTGAAGTCATTTTTATAATGCACCTTCCACTGTTATGGGAAAACCCCTGGATGTATGATTCCCTTCCTGGCTACAGTTCAACTGAAATAAGATGATGAAACCACAACACTGTTAATCTTATTTCAAGCTGCTGTTTTTAATGTAAGCAGCACCGCGGATACATTGAGATGACTCAAGTTACTTCCAGGGAATGAAGAGATATTCAAGGCTTAGTTGAAGGTTGCTGAGGGTGAAGCTCTAATGTGAGGTGTGATTACTTAAATTATCAACCTGTCCTTAATAGTATTCACTTATTTATCCAAAGCCAATACGGTAGCATTGTCTTGAGGTTGCCATAGTAGGGGTAATCATGTAGTGAGCTTTAGAAATCCCTGTTATGGTGTTAAGCTTTGGCTATTTCAGTTGGGCTATAACATGGCACAGACGTGACGTGGATACCCAGTCATCAGGGCCTCCGTTAACTGTGCCATGCATCGGATTCATGTTTAATTGTCACTACTTTTTCTCCTCCAGGGTTGGAAGATTCTCAGAGGCCGTGCCCCCCCGCCTGGTACAGGTTTGCAGACATCTTCCTGAAATGGGACTGCTGCGAGTCGTGGGTAGTCTTTAAAAAGTGGGTTCACTTTGTGGTGATGGATCCTTTCGTGGATTTGGCCATCACCGTCTGCATCGTGCTCAACACCCTGTTCATGGCGATGGAACACTACCCCATGACACCCCAGTTTGATTACATGCTCTCAGTGGGGAATCTGGTGAATATGTGCTAATTTAGATCCAATTTGTTCTCACATCTTACTCCTAACTTCATCAACGAGCCTAAAAGAAATACCTCTACAGGTTTTCACTGGGATCTTCACGGCAGAAATGGTCTTCAAACTCATTGCCATGGATCCCTACTACTACTTTCAAGTTGGTTGGAACATCTTTGACAGCATCATCGTCTCTCTCAGCTTGGTGGAGTTGGGCTTGGCAAATGTTCAGGGGCTGTCCGTCCTCAGGTCCTTCCGTCTGGTGAGAAGAACTGTTTGGTATCTATTTACTACAAAGATATTACTTCCCTCACTCTTCTTTTTTTGTCGCATGTCGGAGATAGCTTCGTGTCTTCAAACTCGCCAAGTCCTGGCCCACTCTCAACATGCTCATCAAAATTATTGGCAATTCAGTGGGAGCTTTGGGAAACCTGACTTTGGTGTTGGCCATCATCGTCTTCATCTTCGCTGTGGTGGGCATGCAGCTCTTCGGTAAGAGCTACAAGGACTGCGTGTGCCGGATCTCCTCGACCTGCACGCTGCCGCGCTGGCACATGAACGACTTCTTCCACTCTTTCCTCATCGTGTTCCGAATCCTGTGCGGGGAATGGATTGAGACCATGTGGGACTGCATGGAGGTGGCTGGAGGTGCAATGTGTCTGATAGTCTTCATGATGGTCATGGTCATTGGGAATCTTGTGGTGAGTCTAACTATCATTCACTTTCAACCGATTCCCTAACCTTAACCCTAGAAATGTTAATACATGTAAAGAAACAGTGAAAATGGTGTTACTTTACCAAGCTCCATTTAACTCAGATAAAAATAATTCTCTCAGTTCACCCTGAGGGTAAATAGATGTGATGATTTTTGCGGTGTCGGTGTGTCACATTAGAGACATTGCTTATATCAGCATGCTGTAAATCTTTAGAAGGCGGTCATTCCTGGGGTGCCAGATGCAACTGCTCAGCTACTTATGCAATTTTCAAGCATCTGAGCAACTGTCACTACTGAGAAGCTGTAAAGGTGACAGACCGCCTTGAAAATCTGTGTGAATCTAGCAGTTATCTTTTCATAATGCCGGTAATTCTGCGGCCTGCATGTCTGAGTGGTCTATTGTTAACCCCTTTGGGAGATGGACAGACAGACACAGCTGAGGGAGAACATATTAACCACTAGGGGGCGTTACAAGTCTCTGAGGCGTTATAATGATATCTAAACACACAAGACAGAATATGACCATTTTCTTTCAGTCAGTCAGTCATCTTCAGATTACCACCGCTACATCCGCCGCAGAGGGTCACGGGGAGCCAGAGCCTATCTCGGCGGCATAGGGCGTGAGGTGGGGGACACTCCGGGCACGACGCCAGTGCACCGCGGAGCCACACACAAAGACATACAACCATGCACACACACACACTCATTCCTACGGCCAATTTGGAACGGCCAATCAACTTGAATCGCATGCTTTTGGAGGTGGGAGGAAGCCGGAGAACCCGGAGAGAACCCACACAGACACGGGGAGAGTATGCGAACTCCGCACAGAGCGGGACTCGAACCCGGGTCCGCCGTGTTGTGAGGCGGCAGCGCTAACCACTGCGCCACCTCATTTTCTTTCATTTTATTTCTATTTTGGATTTGAATTTCCTTGAGCCACACAGCAACAGGTACCTTAAGTTTCCTGTGTGTGAATTTGTGTTTGTGACGTGTCAGTTGAATATAAAACATAAAAACACCCGTGACATAAATAATAGAGCTCAGCCACGATTTCTGCATCATATTAAATGACCACAGCCAAATACATTTCCTATTAGGTCATCCATAGAAATGGAAAGCGGACAAAAACGGTGCTAAAATTATCGCAGGTTTTTAAAATCTGACACTCCTCCCCCTTACTTTCAAGACTTATGTGAATATATGCACCATTTGTGCTGATTTCACAGCAAATGGTGTACTCACACACTCAAAAGGAGGGGGTGGGGAGGGTTCTATTTAAATCAAATGACTCGAGCCACCAAACAGTGGTTTTGACCTTGAGCATGAACTAAGATCCGGCTGGAGCAGGCATGCTGCTGCTGAGGGAACAAACACAGACAGCTGAGGGAGCAGAGCTGAGGTGGCTGTTAAGGAAAAGCCACCTGATAGCAGCTCCATGAAGTGTTAATCACACTGTATCGTCATCACTTAAGCTTGTCGAGGAGTGCGGGCATCATTTGAATGTTTTTTTTGGGGCACATACTGATAATTTGGTGTTTTGTTGTTTTTTCTTGAACTTTGAACTTGAACTATTCGGGATTCTTGTGTTTGTCTCATATCTGAATACTTAAAAAGGGCACAATTTACGTCTAAAAATATTTGTTGTAGCTTCAGATTCGACCAATAGACTTGATATTTTATTGGCTAACTTCTATCAATCTTTTGTCTGAAAAACATATACATTTTCCAATGATAAACAGAAGTTTGACCCTGACATTTGCGAAGATGATCTCCCAAATAAAAAATATGACACAAAACAGCGACTGACATAGTTATAAATTAATTAAACTAACTACAGATGGCTGTGTCTGTAAGAAGAGACAGACATTATATTTATTAGTGGAAAAGTCATGCACTATTGTGTTTAGTTTGGCAATCTGTATACTCTGATTCAGTCATGAATAGAGAGAGGAATAAGTTTCTCACTTGTAGAGTCAGAAGGGTTTCATAGAATATACTAGACCAGATTCTTTAATATTCTTTCTTCAGGTGTTGAACCTCTTCCTGGCGCTGCTTTTGAGCTCTTTCAGTGGAGACAATCTCTCAGTGGCGGACGACGACGGCGAGATGAACAATCTCCAGATCGCCATCGGTAGAATCACCCGCATGGTCGACTGGCTCAAAGTGTTCGTTGTTCGATCAGCCTTACGGATTGTTGGCAGAACACCAAAGGTGCAGGAGGAGGAAGCGGCGGACGACATGGAGCCCAAAACAGAAGGAGTTGAAATGAACCATTTGGACGCCGGTCAAAATGTAAAAATTCCGAACTGTTTGGTTGAAGGCCGGTCTTCTGGAACCATTGTGGACGGTGAGATCAGTCTCAATGTGCCAATCGCCCTTGGAGAGTCAGATCTGGGTGAGGATGATGAGGATGATGAAGATGATGCTTATACCAATAATTCAGAGACTGCAGAAGAAGGAAATAAAGAGCATTACTCAGTGAGTAAAGTAGATAAATCAGTAAGTTTACACACATTCACTGGAATGAACGTCATCCTGCAGGTCCACATGACCAAACAAAACATCTCTGCATCCTCATTCTTAGATCCTGCTGCAAAAAGGAGACCGGGCTACACAGAAATTATCTTTAATCCTTGAGAACAACCTAACAATCTGCTCTCCGATAAACTAATGAGTCAATCCGGTTTGGTTTGTCATTCATTTTATGAATGCTCATAACCTACTATATTCATGATCTGTTTCAGGAAAATTCAGAAGATGAAGCTGATATGCGAGGAAAATTGAAAGTGAGTAATAATAAATTAAGAAAAGCGTCTTTGCAATTCAGTGTGTTTATCTGCAGTTTGATTTATGTTCATTTATTTATAGAATGGGTTTCATATTAAAAGGAAAAGAAGCAATAATGCACACCTTTTGCATGTCGCCTTTGTAACTGAGCTGTAATTGTAATTCCTGACTAGCTGATGGGTGCTTTGAATGATGGGGATTCTTCAGTGTGTAGCACAGTGGACTACCAACCCCCCGAGCCTGAACCAGAAGAAGAGGAAGAGGTGGAGCTGGATCCGGTGGAGCCTGAAGCCTGCTTCACTGACAGTATGGCTGGCAGCTGTAAAAAGGAATCATTTCATCTTGAATTTTGGGCTTATCTGCTCACAAAACTAAAATTCTGGTGTCTCTCAGATTGCGTGAGGCGCTGGCCGTGTCTGACGGTGGACATCACCGAAGGTCGTGGTAAGAAATGGTGGAACCTCCGAAGGACCTGCTTCGCTATTGTGGAGCACGACTGGTTTGAAACCTTCATCATATTTATGATCCTCCTCAGCAGCGGTGCTCTGGTGGGTTAACATGACAGCGTTATATTCTCTACCGCTGCGGGGAGATTTACCCAAGAATCTGCATCTTCTTTCGGCAGGCCTTTGAGGACATACACATAGAAAGACGACGAAACATCAAAATCATTCTGGAGTTTGCAGACAAAGTTTTCACCTACGTCTTTATCATCGAGATGCTCCTTAAATGGGTCGCCTACGGTTTCAAGACCTACTTCACCAACGCCTGGTGCTGGTTAGACTTTTTCATTGTAGATGTAAGTTTTGGCAGTTTATTCTATTACTGACCCACTTGAATAACCTTCAGGAGAATATAAAATCGTGTTTTAATGTCTTGATTCTGCTGCAGATTTCCCTGATTAGCTTATTTGCCAACTGGATGGGATACTCTGACCTTGGACCAATCAAATCCCTCAGAACTCTCAGGGCGCTAAGGCCTCTTCGAGCTCTGTCAAGATTTGAGGGGATGAGGGTGAGCGGCTGGCAGTGCGACCATGTCTGAGCAATGCACGTGGCTAGTTTTTGATTTTAGGTGATGCAAAAGCTGTGACGTTTCATGCAATATCGTGCTAGTTTTGCCTGGCTTTCTCCCCTACAATGGGTTTTGAATGCATGTTTAAACTCCGGCTGCTGTGAAAGAGCCAATGGAGGTAAGCATATAGCAACAGCAAGCTTCTGCTACAGAAACTTTGCAACACAGTGAACGAGAAATTGTTTATCATCTCTTTTGGGCAGGTGGTGGTGAATGCCCTCATCGGGGCAATTCCCTCGATCTTCAATGTGCTGTTGGTGTGTCTGATCTTCTGGCTCATCTTCAGCATCATGGGCGTTAACTTGTTCGCGGGGAAGTTCTACCGTTGCATCAACACAACCACAGAGGACCTTTTTCCAATCACTCAGGTCAACAACAAAAGCGATTGCATGGCCATAAAAGAGGCCACTCAGGATGCCCGCTGGGTCAATGTCAAAGTCAACTATGACAATGTGGGGAAAGGATACCTGTCCTTACTTCAGATTGTGAGTTTTCGTCATCAGACAGCTGGAGCAAATGTTCAAAGATGAGTCTGTTCATAATTATGCCTGTTTTTCAGTCCACCTTTAAAGGCTGGATGGACATCATGTACGCTGCTGTTGACTCAAGAGAGGTAGTTGTTGTTTTATATCATATATGTTTATTTGATCTTGAAAATTATCAGTGGATTTTAATCAAATTTTGTGCACGTGTGTGGATTTCTGGCCAAGCCAATCAAAGTTTGAGATAGGATTTTTTTTTCCGTATGATTTTTTTCCTAACAGTTTTTTTGTTGTTGTTAGGTAGAGGAGCAACCTTCCTACGAGATCAACCTCTACATGTACATGTACTTTGTCATCTTCATCATCTTTGGCTCTTTCTTCACACTCAACCTCTTCATCGGTGTCATCATTGACAACTTCAACCAACAAAAGAAAAAGATAAGTATTTTAGTCACAGATATGAATTTAAATCCCAAAGTACACAAACATTGACACTTAATTTAAATAAAACAATGATGTTTCTTTTATTTTGCGTGCACTTTGGAGATAAAGACATCTTCATGACTGAGGAACAGAAAAAGTACTACGACGCCATGAAGAAACTTGGTTCTAAGAAGCCGCAGAAGCCGATTCCACGACCAACGGTAGGTCAACCACTAACCACTGCATTTTTATTTCATGGAATGTGTGGCATGAAAACATCATCAGCGACCCCATGCTGACCTTTTCTACACACTGCTGGTGCGAACAGGCCGAATGACCCCATTGGATTTGTGTGTCTGGTCCCTGCCTTCCCAACCCCTCTCCCCCCTTGGTTTCCCTTTGACCCGCAGAACCTAATCCAGGGAATGGTGTTTGACTTCATCAGTCAGCAGTTCTTTGACATCTTCATCATGGTGCTCATCTGCCTCAATATGGTGAGCATGATGGTGGAGACAGACAACCAGAGTCCAGAGAAGGAAGACTTCCTCTTCAAACTCAATGTGGCCTTCATCGTCGTCTTCACTGGAGAGTGTGTGCTGAAGCTTTTTGCTTTGCGACAATACTTCTTCACCAACGGATGGAACATTTTTGATTTTGTTGTGGTCATCTTATCTATTGCTGGTGGGTACCTGAAACATTACAGGCATGTAAAGGATTATATAGTTTTATACAGTTTTCATTTGGGTGAAAAAGCATTAGCACACTGACATGCTGCAGTCAGCAGGTGTTCCTTTGTTGTCCCTGACTCTGGTTTGTCTCCTTGTCTTTCAGGTACGATGCTTTCAGACCTGATTGAGAAGTATTTTGTTTCACCGACTTTGTTTAGAGTGATCAGACTGGCCAGAATAGGCCGGATTTTACGTCTTATCAAAGGAGCTAAGGGGATTAGGACGCTTCTCTTTGCTTTAATGATGTCTCTTCCTGCCCTGTTCAATATTGGCCTCCTGCTCTTCCTCATTATGTTCATCTTCTCCATATTTGGCATGTCAAACTTCGCTTATGTCAAGAAGGAGGCTGGAATTGATGACATTTTTAATTTTGAGACATTTGGAGGGAGCATCATCTGTTTGTTTGAGATCACGACGTCGGCCGGCTGGGATGGACTTTTGCTACCGATGCTGAATAAGGAGCCTCCAGATTGTGATCCAGACTTTGAAAACCCAGGCACAGAAGTTAAAGGCAACTGCGGCAACCCGGCCATGGGCATGATCTTCTTCTGCGGCTACATCATCATATCATTCTTAGTGGTGGTCAATATGTATATCGCCATCATCTTAGAGAACTTCAATGTGGCCCAGGAGGAGAGTAGCGATGCGCTCTGCGAGGAAGACTTTGAGATGTTCAACGAGACTTGGGAGAAGTTCGACCTCGAAGGAACTCAGTTCATTGAGTACAGCCGGCTCTCGGATTTCTGCGATGCCCTGCAGGAGCCGCTTAGAGTCGCCAAGCCCAATCGACTTCGCCTGATTGAAATGGATCTGCCGCTCGTCATTGGGGACAGGATCCACTGCCTGGATGTTTTGTTGGCCGTCACGCAGATGGTCTTGGGAGACACGGTGGAGATGATGGCAATGCGAGAGAGCATTCAGGCTAAATTCATCGTGAGCAATCCTACGTCGGACTCCTTTGCACCGATTACCACTACGGTACGCCACAAAGAAGAACAAATGGCTGCTGTGGTGATTCAGAGAGCCTACCGCTGCCATCTGCTGAGACGCTGCATGCGCCACGCCGCTTTTATCCACCGCTGTAGGAGGATGGGCAGACACGAGGAAGATGAGGATCCACCAGAAGGAGAGGGGATGCTTGCACGAAGGATAGGCGTGCTCTATGGGAGCAACATGGACCTCACAGAGGAGATGGAGTTGACTGTTTCAGGGACTCTAACAAACCAACAGCCTCCTAATCCTAATCCTAGTCCCGAGACACATCAATCTAGTTCCCCAGAGCCAAATACCTTAGTTGTCCCTGTAGAAATAACTAATGAGGTCTTATTACATTCTGCCCCCAACCAGCACATCTTAACCCAACAGGAAAACCTGAGAGAGTCGATTGTATAACAGACAACAGCAGGACAATTAATTTTGTGTCAGCATTGAGTTAAAGTCTCTGTAATTCAGCTCATTTTGAGAAGAGGTTTCACTCAATTGAGGAATATTCGAACAGGATTTTTGTCCATTAGATTGAACAGACAATTCCCATTTATCCATGAGATATTTAACTTTCTTTTGGGGTTGAAGATGGAGCACATGGTTTGTTTTTATCCATCCACCATTTTTGTGCAGTCTGAGGAAAGAGAATAGATGTACCAGAATTTAATAAAAGGAAAAAAATAACAGGATAATAAAACCCAATGACTAATTATTGATTTTGTATCACAAAATACGATATTACAGTATTCAGCTGATATAAGCGCACACCCTCACCACAAGACAACAAGAAGGATGAACATTTAATGTCAAATTACAGTTTGTTTAACGGTAAAAATGTGAAAATTAATATTCTAGAATATTATAAAATAGTTCCTATTGTAGCATCATTGCTGTGCCTCTGATGTACTTTCTGTGTACACTGATAAGAGTAAATAGTGTTTTATTTCCAAATGAATGGTTTAATATGATCAATATGATCCAGTTTAAAACATTTTAAGGGAATTTCTTCCCATGTTTTTACTGTTAGTCAATAAAATTATGTTTAGTACTGTAAAGTGGACCACAGTGGCTTTCAGTGAAAAATTAGACTTAAAATGTCATTTAGAACCAGATTTTTCTGATGCTCTACACAAGAAAAGATCTAAATAGATTTAAAATAAATGTATATAAAGTATCACTAATTGTGAAGCCTTCATTTAAGTGAACAAATCCATGGATGTCACCAGAACACCAATACATGTGCCCCAGTTTCTCACCAAAGAATAACTTGAATTAATGTTTTCCAGATATGATTTGAATGCAGACCAGTTACATAACTCTAAGGAGCAATATTAGGGAATTAACAGATCCCACATGAGACACCCAGCATGAAAACCAGTCTCAAAATTGCCCGATGTCGGGGCAATGATTTTGAAAGATTTTGTACATTTCTAAATGAACACCTGAAAAATAAGACTTAGCTTTATCACATTTATCCAAGCCTAGCGCTTAAAACCTAATGTCTTGGTCTCCATTCACAATAGCAAAGGTCAGCTGATGCTGACGTCCCCAAGTGCCTCCTGCAGTAAGACCCAGTTTGTATTGCACTATTTATATCCCTTCCAGGTCAACTTAGAGCTTCTGACTGGGAGACTGAGAGACCTTCTTGTTTTCTAAGATCATCACTGATATTTGCATGTCTTATAAATGTTTTGTCTGCTTTTTATTTTTATTTTTTTGTGCCCACAGACTGACCTCAAAGAAATCTCAGCATTTCATTTAAGCACCATCTGGAAGCTGTGATTATAATGCTCTATAAGACTCTGACTTTAAATGAATACCACTCTTCCCGAATGTGTAGATAATCACACTTCATTATCCATAAAAAATATGAGATAACTTTAATGCACAGTAGATCTTACTGTCTCAGGTCTGACCTGGTGGGTGGGCTTCACTTGTTGTGTAAGTCTTAATCTAAAATGTCTTACTTTGAATATATATTCATGAACAACATGAACTCTTTTACAGTTAATAGGTTTTTTATAGACTGTAGAGGCTTGTCTCTTCTCTTGTTAATGTGTTTTACTACCAACCCTGGCGGAGGATAGACAATATGAACATTTCCTCCACAGCAGGTTGTTTTTGTCTTATCCTGCTGCTGCAGCGTGATAGAAATTGACCCTGGCACACTGCTACATTACTTAACTAAAGTCTCCTCTGAATGTCCAGTTGAATCCTCAACATTGTCCTCGTTTCATTTACGTGTCTAAAGGAGGAAGAGCCATACGGAGAGCTTTACTGGTACACTCAATGTCAGTGTTGCCTGTATATATTTATATTTTGTGTTCTGTTTCTTTCTGTAATGTAAATTTCTATTATTTTGTAAAAATTGTAACTATATTGTGGCAATAAATACTTCTTGTAGGGAAAAGTAGGCTGTGATTCTCAGTATTCCGGCTGTCTGAGACTGCACTCGTTGGGGGGCCCCTGGTGGTCATTTGGGTGAACTACAGGTAACTGCTTCACCCTTAAATCCGTGAGATTTTATTTTGAAATATCAGGACACGTTTTGTTTTGGTTTTTTTGAATGTAAGAACATTCAAGACTGTCCTTCCTTGCAGATGCATATTTGTGTTGTAATATTTGAATCATGAGGGTGGTCCTTCTGGTTCCTCTCATTTGCCTAGCGTTGAAGCGTCAGTTCCAGACCACAGACCCACTGATGCACACGTTTCTTCTTGTTCCTGACAGCAGGGAGACTCAGACATACTTGTGGAGATAATTTTCTTTTGCATGTCATCATGCGTTGCTTGTTGGCTGGATACTGTGGGCTCGCTTTGATTCACATGTCAGGTAAAAGTAAACATTTTAATGATTCACTAAAAAATCGATGTCAATAAAACAGTTTTAGCATTGATGCCATAATGTAAAAGAACCCAAATGCTGAAGGTGTATAGTAAATTATATAATCAGTTCATAATGCTTCATAATGTTCTATAACTGTATTCTTTATACATTTTCTAACACAGCTACACAACAAACAGGTGTTTTTTCATGCTATTTTCGACCCCAGGGTGCCCTTATTTCCTGCCCATCTGGGAGGAAAGAGGAAGTTTGTCTGCTGAGACAAACACTGAAGTTGTCTTGTTTATTTTAATATACTATCTAAGCTATATATAGACAACATTAATCCTGTTTTTGAAGTTATTATGGGGTTCAGCTTCAGTTATTTCTTCTTGGAGAAATTTCATGGAGAAAAAGAGAACCTATTAGTGTGGCTGCTCATTCCCAGTTTGTTATACACTTCATGAGAAGTTTGCATTGACTTTGATGCATAACACGTTACAGACTTATGTTACATTAACCCTAAAAACTCCTTCTGTCTGCTCAGTGGCCATAAATAACCAGCTGCGCATCAGCCAGAAGCCCCGCTTCTACGGCGCGATAACCAGACGCTCCGTGCACTTCTACTGCCTGTCCTCCAAGCATCACCTGGCAGCCAGAGCTCGCTGGTTTAAGGTCAATAAATACTACGAAGAACCAGAAAGAGGACAGGAGATGAAGGCAAGAGGAAGGATCAGCATCCGTCCCACGGGCCAAACCAAAGACGGCTGTCTTTATATCAAGGATGTGCACATTGAGGACAGAGGAGTCTATTTCTGCAGGATCAACGACACCTGGGGGCCTGGATCCGAGCTCCAAGTCGCCAGTAAGAGGCTGGGATAACTTAAAATTTTTACTTGAATGGAATTTTATTTATTTATTCACTTATTATTATTTTTTTCAGTGGTCATTTGCTTCCGTCTCACCACCATGCCATTCCATTTACAGGACCGATCAGCCACGTCCACGCCCAGCACAGGTCCAAGATGAAGGATGGTCTCATCATCCTCCAAGGTCTAATGTTGGCTGTGTGCATCGCTGCTCTACTGCTGCGAAAACGCCAACTGGTGAGGAAAAGGATGGGAAAAAAAAACAATACATTAAAAAGAACAAAAACAATCTTATTAAATGTCAAAATAGAAGAAAAATAAAAGAAAGTGGCAAATTTGCCAACATAGCATGTGTGAAGTTTACAGCGTAAAGATTCTTCTAAATATTCATTTTTCATCCAGTTTGAGCCATAACAACTAACTTCAAACCTGTTTCCTTTTTCATCTACATTATAAAACCAGTTGGAAAAGGAGGACATTGATTACGAGGAGCCTGAAATCAGTCACATCTATGAGGTTTGTCAGCTTTTCTCCACTTTACAGTCACATCCATCAAAGGAGGAGGTTCCTGCACAGATGATCTTTCGCTGGTCACACAAGACAAGAGACAGCTGTGTGTTTTACCAACTATAAAAGATAAAAAACAACAACATGTGAGCAAGACACTGCAGGGCACGCGCCACCGGTCTCTGAACCACAACAGTATCTGATTTTGTCAGTTCATTACAAATATTATATTTATGATTCTAGCCTCTAATTTTCTTTATAATACATAACAAGTAGCATTTTTAAAAATAGTTTTTGTAGCATGATTTGGTTTTCGATGCTTTGCTCTAACACATAGGGCAAGGTTTCCAGAAGAAAAACATAATACAAGTTAATGTAATGTCAAATTAAAGGATTCTCAATGAAATACATAAGAACTCGATGTATCTTAATACACAAGAAGACATATTGGGTGGGCTTCTGTTTTAGCTGTATCTTAAATATTGTGGGTATTCATGTTTCTGAAATCTTATCCAGATTTCAGAAACATGACTATATTGCATGTTTTGTCATGCAGACACCATAAACGTTTCTTAGGGAATGAGAAAATGGGCAGGTGAACAGAAAAATAGAATGCAGAACATTTAGAACTGTGATGCTGCTACAGATTTTAGGGCTGAGGAAGCCTTTCTTTAACGGATAACAGAGTACTGCACAACTATTGCTGACTTAGACACTCCCCTTTGGTGAGCATGGGATGAAAACAGAGAAAAATGAACTTCCCAGTCTCATTATATGACATTTAATGAGACTGGGAAGAGACAAAAAAAAGAAACAAAAAGAAGAAGCCTCTGGTTTACTGGACGTTGTTCAACTCCAATGTGTATTATCTCATCAAGAGCTGTAGAGATCGTAAAGCAGATAGCACACATGATATTTATAGCAGGACTTCTCCGTTGTGACATTTAGCAGCTGTATGTGAGTGGTGTCTTCAGATGGATAGATTTATCATCGATGATGCATATTAAAACTACACCGACGTGTCCAGACTGAGTCACAATCTGTGTTTGAGATCTCCTACAAGCTACAGAACTGACTGAAGCTGACTTCTGTCTGTTTGTCAGGGTTTGGTGATCGAAACATGTGGAGGAGGACTGTATGAGGAACTCTCCATGTACACCCAGCCAGAGGCCCCTTGGGAGTGAAACATTTTATCACAGTTTACAGGTTTTTGATTTGGTTTCAAAACCCGTCAGTGGATCCAATCATATACGTGTCATTATGTCTTTATAAAGCAGCATAAGTTTATAAATGTGCAACAAGATACCAATATTAAACTGCTTATGTCTGTTGATAATTATGTTATGCTTTACCCATCAGATGGGATCCGATGTCATCAGAAGTGACCTTTAAGGTGTTTTTAAAAAAAAAAATGTTTGTTTGATGTCAATATGATGACAATAATTATTTTAAATCATTGTGCATCTATAGACTATATTGATAGTCTGAGCGAGGCCTTGCACTGTTGATGTGTGTACAAGATTCATCTGTCAATCCTGATCATAAAATGAATGCGCGGCGGATCCGGTTAGAAGAAATCTGCTTCATTATACAGTACATATATAAGTATAAATGACTTGTGATTGAGAAATAAAATGGTAAAAACTGCTGAGAAAGGAAAATATTTATTGTTTTTCACATAGTTATATAATGACAAAAGCACATGAACTATACTGATATGAAAAATGCTTGAACAAATAAAACATGAACAAATAGATTTCTCTTTATAAAATTTTCTTAAACGAACAGAGAACAGGTCTCAGTTGGTGGCGAGTAGAGATGAAACCAGCAGATCCGCTCTCATCAGATGGGTTTTGATTTCCTTCCTGATCAGCTCCCAGGCTTCAGCGCTGTAGCCCTACACAAAAAAGAAGATGATATTAAAACATGATATTAACCATACAGAACAGTCCAGAGAATAATGGACACACGTACCATTTTCTTCAGGATGTGGCTCGACAGTCTCTTGAAATACATGTTCAGTTTCTTGTTGTTCTTATGGCCATGGCTCCCAAACTAAAGGAATATGAAAAGAAAATGACTAAAGAAGCTCTACGTTCTTTCAGACAAATCAACCGTGGACTTAACTTGTCAACAGGAATTATTTATCAATCCCTCCAGTCACTGAGATCGATTCAACACATCAGAAATCATTCAAAATGCAAAGTGAGGTTATGATGATCCATGCAGACTTACACAGGCACGAAGGCCGTCGGCCTGACGCGTTAGAATGTTAATGAGGTTCTCTGCTGTGTTCTCCTTCCATGATGCAGTGCTTTGATCCTCCTCAAAAAGGGCTGACGTCTGGTTGAGCATCTGCACCAGGAAATTGATTTTATCCTCAGCCTGAAAGAAGAAGATGCACTTACTCCACTGTTTGACAGAAATTTGGTAACAATAAAATCTAAACAACAATCATTCAGTAAAATACGATTAATGAAATGAATCCTAGTTGATCATGACTCACTGACGCGTTGGAGGCCTGGTGGTACAGGTTGTTGGGGAAGGCCACAGTGTCCTCTGCTGCAGCATCCTCAGTGGGGTTGGTGCTGTTTCTGGCCTGAATCACACCAAGACGTACAAGTTGGAGTACAAGTACACAAATTCAAGATCATTTAAGGACTTCATCAGAGAAATCTACTTACCATCGAGTCTAGTAGAGCCAAAGACTTTTCACTGCACTGTTTGAATCTGTTATCGATCCACCTGCAGCTCTGGAAGGCGCCTTCGCAGTACAGACTGAGAGACAAGCAAATGAAGAAAACCCTGTTGAGCATTTTTCAAACGGTGATCTTTGTGTGGCGCAAACTTGAATGCGTGTCGTTGATGGGTTGACACATATCTGCAGCGCCTTATTTATGCCGCAGCAGCCAGGTTTCATTTTCCTCTGGCCTGCGGCAAGCACAACGTAAATTGTGGCGATCGTAAAAAAAATTCCCATACAATGCTTCCGTTTCGGATTTTGATTCCTGTGTTCTTTTGCGGATACAGCGCAAACAACAAGAACGTGTACAGGAGTGCCAAACATTAAAAAGGCCATCAACTAGAAGTCAATACGGATTAGAGGTTAATATTTAGATATATTTAGAGTTTGATATGGGTTTTATTTATGTGTCTAATATACAAATATCCCTTCATATTTCATATGTAATAACATCCCTAGGATTTATCGTTTGTATGCTTGTTTTTTCCTGTTGTCCCTTTATTTTTTAATTGTTAGAATTGATTCATGTAAACCATGAATGAAAACAACTTCAGGACTCTTTATTGCGCAGTAGACACCGGAAGGAGGAAGTTCCCACGAAAGATAAAAAATGAAAGCGCGGCGCGACCTTTGTCGTTACGCGCGTAAAGGCTCCGGGATGTCCCGGTGATTCGGATGTTTTACGTTGTTTTCCTTAGAACAAAAGTAGCCTCATGGAAAGATAAGAGAGATTGAGGTATAAGGAAAGAAAGTAGGAAAGTGTAGATAAATAAAAACGAAAACAAAAATCGACAATTTGACATTTAAAACGCAAAAATATAGCCTGCAATTTAAAATATATTTGGAATTCATATAAATGATGAGCATCAATACTCCCATATGTCTTTTATTTATTATTTCTGACATTTTATTCTGTTATAATGTTATCTTATCATTTTTACATCTTATTTTATTTTAAATATCCACCAAGTTGTAGATTAATATTATGTAAATATCTAAATTAAGAAAGGTTAAAAATGAGCAATTATAGTCACGGAAATTTTTGAACAAGGTAACTTTTTTTACGTTATCTTTTTTTTTTTTAACATAAACATAGGACATCAAATATGTCAGATTTATCATTTCAATTGAATTCTGCACTGTGATTTTTATGTCATTCTGTAATCGTCATTGTGACGTAACGCAGGCCGCAGGCGCTTGATCTTTCGGTTTCTCGCGGAAAAGTTTTGGTCTTTTGACGCGCTTGTCGGAGGACAGAGCACGGACAGCAACGATGAATGTAGTTAGTAGAATATGTGTCATTAAAAACACACGATAATAATCCCTACAAATCATCCAGTCTTCGTTTTGAACATATTTATGTCAGTATTGAAAACTTCAATTTAATAGCCTATTATTATGTAATCCCCCAAAATCTATGTTTCTCGCATCAAACTCCCAAAATGTACTTATTGACCGTATTTGTGACAAAGGTGAAATTTGTTTAATTATTTGACTTAGCGATCCCTTAAATTAAAATAACAAAACGCATTATTCCTCTATTTTGTCATAATTTTTTTTAATCACAAAATTATTTTCTTTTGCCTGAGGCTGACTGCGCTGAGTTTAATCCGAAACACGTGACCTTTAATGGTCCGGTCGAGGTTATATCGATTCATGATTTGCTTGAACCATTAAAATAGTGAAACAATTTCGAAATTTAAGAGTGAAACGGCAAAACAAACAATCAAACAAACACAAACAAACAAACAAAAAATACCACCAACAACATTGACATCACTTCTGTCGGTCTTGTTGTTTACAAGAACAATCTGAAATCTGAAACACAAAAAGTTTTTTACGATCGATTCAATTCACACTGTGAGTCATTATCGATTTATTTATTATTTATGATTAGATAGATTTTACTGTTAATTCATGCCAGCCAGCACCCCGTGACGCGCAACGCCTAAAGAAGTGGGCGTTTGATTAATGAATGAATGAATGAATGAAAGTACAGATGCTCAACCTGTTTGAGGAGAATCAAAGCTCTGCGTCATGGAGGGAGAACACAGCAGAACCTCATTAACATTCTAAGGCATAAGGCGTGCTGCCTGCTGTTAATCACTCCTGATCACTTTGATCAATTTAAAAGGTGTTGTGCTAATCGTTTCAATATGTATGACTGAAAGGATTAAAGAAGAAAAGATTAACTCTGATTCCTACACAATGACTAATAAAGAATACAGAGCTCTTTTAGCACTGTGATATAAAAGCCATTTAAAGAATGAAGATGAATTATAATGCAATTATCATTAGTCGTTTTAATTATCTATATTCCTTTAGATTGGGTGCACGGCCACAAGAAGAATAAGCTTAATATGTATTTCAAAATACTGTCCTTCAGAAACTTGTACATGTCCATTATACTTTGGATTGTTCTGTAGTTTCTATCATGTTTTATTAACGTCTTCTGCTTTGTGTATAGGGCTACAGCGTTGAAGCTGACCATAACACATCCAAACCCATCTGATGAGAGCAGATCTGATGGTTTCATCTCTACTCGCCACCAACTGAGACCTGCTTTCTGTAAAATTAAGAATATATAGCACAGATTATTTATCTAATTCAAATATTTATTTTTCTTATTCATGAGATGTTTGGGTTAGATGAACATGTCTATTTTGGAGAGTAGAATTCAAGAAGATTAAATGTTTTCAAAAATATTTTTATACAGCCAATAAAATTGTTCAGGGAAAATATGTTTGTTTGATTTACTACTGTTACATGAACACAATTGTCATCCAAAAACATCCAGGAACATGTCAGGTTTTTACAATCAATCAATCAATCAATCAATCAATCAATCAATCAATCAATCAATCAATCAATCAATCAGTCAGTCAGTCTTGACAGACAAATAAAACTTGTTTTTAAAAACCTTGTTTTTAAGATAAAGAATTCTATATTCATCCCCAGGATTGTCTTGATTATTATGATCCTGAAAGAATTCTTGGAATGTAAAAATTCTGCAAGTTATTGCTTCTTTCCTGATTTTAAAACAGCATATCTCTTCTTGTATCAATTCAGTGTTGTGTTCTTCCATGTTCTCACTATATGGTGTTATTATGGAACAACGTTTTTAAGAAAATCTGTGGAAAATAAATGATTTTATGAGGAATAGGTAGGCAAGTAGGTAGGTAGGTAGAAAAGTACCTTATTTGTCCATCCCTAAGAAAAAATTCTGCAGGGAAGAACTTTAATTGTAAATTGATAATCATTTCTGATGAATGTGGACATTTTAAGCTTAGGTTAAAACTGTTTATACATATGCCTTCATATAATGGTGACGTAGGCCAGTTTAACATTGTGAATTTCATTTCAGTAAAGCATTCACAGAGCTTCCGCTTCTTGCATGAAAATGCTTAACAAGACAATAAATTAAGCAATCGATCGCTGATCTTCTGATTTTCATTTAATTCATTTAATCGGTAATTATGGAGAGAGTGGCTGACAGCTGAGAAGGTTGTCTTTGTCAGTGTCCTGGAACTGTTCAGGATAAGGAACACGAAGTTCTGGCATGTCAAGGAACACAGTAAAAACATTACCACGCCATAACCCCTGTGCTGCCTTTTAGTGTTACTCGTCAATTACACAACAACATGACGATCAACGTTAATATAAAGTTAACACTTATTTTAGGCGATGCCATTTTACATTATGACGACAACATTTCTGATTAAATCAGCGACTATACTTATAATAAAATCAGCTTTCCCGCTTATTCATGTAGTTTAATTAATAAACACGCAATAACAATTGTGCTTTCACGTCATATTTTCAATTCATTATTCGCATCGTGAAAATTTTGAATAAACTATTTTTTTATTACTCAACGTAATTACGTCATAAAATTGATTTATGTACATTGTATAATAATTGATTAAAGTCAGTAAAATGTCGTTTTTACATATTGTACTAAACATTACGAAGTTTTCTCAGAGAACCTGAAGGCAGCGCTCATTTATTTCCCATGATGCATCTCTTTTCGCTACAGACAGGAGAGCGTCCGACCCCCGACAGCACACACATACAGTATATATAGCTGCGTTTTGTACGCCTCAAGGCATCGTAGCAGGAGCGATAGAGAGCGGCTGAGTAGATTGACTTAGCTTTAACATAAATTTAGGAGGTTTACATTAATTTTCAGAGCACCGGCGGTTGCCCTTGGATTTTAAAGTCAAGCTCTTCGGTAAGCAGTCTTAGCTACTTTTCAGTGGTTGCTAAAGCAAGTCTGCTAATGTTGCTGTCATGCTAACTCTTAAGTTACGTTTGGTGTTACTGCACCAACCCGCTGACCGAATCATGGGTTTGTTTTTAATTCTATGAAGAACTTTGGAGCTTCAAATCCAACTGAAATGTGATTTTGGAGAAACTGCCAATTTTATGCTTGATTGCAGCTATTTTAAAGGGACTTTAGTCATTTTAAAATTGTTGTAATGGTGCTGTGATACTCCTGCTAATCACAGCAATTTCCGCTTGAGGTATTTTATCTGGTTGTCACTACTGAGAAAGACTTTTGGTTTCAGGAAGTTGGTTTGAATTATTGTTGTCCGCGCCTCACATGACTCTGTTCAAAACTGGTTAATCAGGGAATTGTAGATGTCACAGATCACAGTCTTGTGATGTTTAATATATATATTAGATCAGTGGAAAACATCGTGTTTGGTGATCAGGACTTGATCATACTAATCGATGAAGCAGGGGTCATTTTAGATATCGGGGACATTCAAGTGTTGGAAATAATCAAATGAAACGTTTTTTGTTTTTCCATTCTAGGTTGTCATGCTGATATAATCCTTTACCATGCTAGCCACACAGATGCCAGATGTGCCACTCGAAGCCAAAGATGTCAAACAGGTAACACTTAAGATTTTCCTAATCAGAAAACTTTTCCTAATGGTTAAATATTTTTTTTATAACCTTATTGGTGTTTGTTTTATTCGCTTTTGTGACATAGGAGGATATGTTGTCATTTGATTGTTGCAACTGCTTCCACAAATGATCAAAATTACACCACTTTCAGAATTGAACTTTATCACCATTTGACTGCCTGCTACTGTTTGCAGTGGGTGTGACAGCAAATCAAATACTTCCAAGCAGACATGATCAAAAGACAGAATGAATGTTAGAACAATAGGAAGTCATGTTATCTATGCAAAGCTTTGTATGATGAAAACCAATCCTGATAATGTGATTAGTTGTTAGGGGAAGATGCTTGAGGAATGACAAACAAGCTTTGCCAACAAAATAAAATGTGACATTGACGTTCTGATTTAATTAATTTCAATATCATATGTTAAAATATTTTACTATTGTAAAGCTAGGAATGTAGGCAAAATATGTGGTGTCTTAATTCTTTTAAACTGTAGCTCAAGTCCTCCTTAATCAACCACAAGAAATGAAGTGTACTTCAGCATTGAGGGCACATTCAACATGTCTTTGTTAGTTTTTGGCATTGCTGAAGAAACCTATTTTCTGCAACCTATTCCACAATTTTGTCTTTCTTGTCATATGTGTATGCTCTTGGCTTATTCTTATCTGCTGACAGTAGGTATCATGTGACAAGTAATCTATCGCTGCTGTGTTTCAGCCTGAACATGCTGGTTGTATTCTATATACCAGACAAAAATCAGTTTATTGTGTTATGTGTTATTTTTGAGTAAAGAAATAGTTTTAGCCTCTGATAAAAGCAGACCTTGTTTTACCAGTATCCAAACAGAAACAAGGAAGCTGATATTTCCTTCTTCTGTGCTTTTGTAGATTAAAGATAAGCTGGCACAGTCTCTCAAAGCCCTGCAGAAGCGATACGTGACATCAGACACGGTGGTCACCAGTGAAGATGGCGACGCGAACCTCCTCTGCTGTGCCCTGGAGGCCATCTTCATCCACGGCATCAAGACCAAATACATCCGATCCGAGGCTGGGAGCCGGAGAAGGAAGGGAAACCGAGGGCATTTTCCTCAGCCTTTCTTCTGGAGCCTTCTAAAGACTGTTACACACAGGTACAGGCCCATTTGTGTTAACTTGTTGCCTGCCATTGACTTTTACAGATGTCAATTATGGACCCCAGGGAGTTGCCACAGAGCTCACTAGATAAGTTATAGCTGTGACAGCAAAAAAAAAAGTTTTTGTCAAATGTAGACGTAGAACATAGTTATATTTGAAAATAAATTATTTTACTATCATCGTAGAAGGAAAGAGCACGTCTCAAGAACATTGCTGCTTGACACAGCTGGTCACAAACTGGTGCCAGGCATTGTCTTATGTGTTTGTAGACTAAACACCTTTATGTCCGAGATAACAAAACATCTTTGGACATTATTAAATGATTTTGTGCCTTTAATTTTTCAGAGATGTGGTCACTGAGCTGGAAAAGATTTCCTTCCTGACCACGGATGTAGGTCGCTGTCGAGCCTGGCTGCGGCTGGCCCTGAACCACGGCCTGCTGGAATGTTACCTCGCCTCGCTGTTCCGGGAAGACTCCAAGCTGCGGGCCTACTACCAGCCCACCGCCTTGCTGCTGAACACTGAGGAGCGGGAAGTTCTGTTCAGCTACCTGCAGGGCCTGGCATCGCTTACATTCAACCTGTCCTACAAGTCAGCTGTACTGAATGAATGGACCACCACACCGCTGGCTCTCGCTGGACTTTGTCCCGCTGTCCAGGGAGACACACTGAAGTGTGGAGACTTTACCACCCCCAAGCCCACATGCAAAGAACTGTGGGATACAACGTCCCAGTCTTCAGGATCGTCAGATGTACAGGAAGCGCCAAGAGTTTGCCCAGTGTTGACGGGGAGTGCGTCTGCTGGGTTGCAGGGGGGAGAGACTGCACTCACCTCCTCAAATTTAAGCCTGGATACCGCAGGTTCCTCTCAGTTCTCCTCCAGCTTGAGCTCCGACAGCCTCCTGCAGGGACAGGACCCCCCCGGCCTGACAGGAGAACAGTGGTCGTCAAGTGACCTGGACACACCTGTTAGCACGAGCAGCAAGAAGCAGCAGAAGTGAGTGGCTTTGTTTTTGGATATTTTGTTAGCAGTAAAAAGTAAAAAAAGAAGAAGACAAAACAGCAACAAGTCATCTTAATGCTCGTGTTTTCTTATGTAGCAAAAATCTGACTTTTATGAACCCAACAGCTAAATTTTCTAAACGGTTTTTAAAACATGTCATCAGCTGTATCCTTTAGAATCAGACGGAAATCTATCTTTCTACAGTTTATTACATCGTCTGCTTGCATTTGTTTATCCTGACCTCCCCTCCTTTTCCCAGTTCTCTGGCTGACTTTCGAGAAAGCGGCCACTGCAGTCAGGACTCAATGCGGGACGACTACTTAATTTCCAGCTCGGGTCCAGATCAGGACTCTGAGAAGGTTGTTTTCAGCGGGTCTGACAGCGAAGCCCAGGGTCCTGCTACACCATCCGAAGATAAAACCTGTGCCTCAGAGCTGCAGCCCACCCCTCCAGAACAGACACTGAACCATGTGACGTGCTCTTCCTCTGAAGCGTGCATCAGTGCCTCAGCTGAATTGGAATCAGATAAGTTCTCTTTCGACATTAAGGCTGTTGAATCTATAGAGGAAGAATGTAAGGCTGTTGAACCTGTAGAGGAAAAGTATAAGGCTGGGGCTCTGGAGAGTCAGGAACCTTTCCGGAAGGAGAACGAGTCAGAGATCTTGGAACAGAACAACTCGCTTCTGTCATCACAAGAAGGTCCACATTGCTCGGCCAGCGTCCTGAGTGGAAAGCTTTCCTCAGATTCTGTTCAAGTAAGTTTATTATTTCTTAACTAAAAGCTAAGACACGCGAGGCCACAGGCATTGTTAGGCTGATGACATCCCATCATGTGATGGGATTAAACACATCTCTCACAATATCTTGTCTGTTGTAAAAAATCTGTTTTTTGATTGGGCTAAAGAAAGAAATCCCAAAGTGGAATGAGATGAAATATGGAAATATTATTTTTCTCTTGACAGCTTTTTTGGCTCTTCTCATTGAGGAAATGACAAATTGAACAGCTGACTCTTCATAGTGGAAGTCAGGGTGGAAAATTATCACATTTTTCCAGTACTTGATAATTCCTGGAAAAAAATTGTGGTCTCTAATTTGTTTTTATCTGCTCTGGGAGGGATCATGACTTGTCATGTTATTTCCTGTTTGTTAGAAAAAAAATCCTCTGTTCTGCAATAATGGAGACTGATCCTGTGTACAAATATAGTATATATCAGCATGTTTACTACACCCGTGACAGCCAGCTCCAGGATATGTCACAATATTTCCCTTTGCTTTAAGCTGGCCAATTTAATGACATAATGGTGAATGAAGACCAAATCAAAATATAAAAGTTTATCTTTTTTTAAAATGTTTTTATTTTTTATCTTTGTAGTATCCCCGTTCCTGGATATCTGAGGATGACTTTTACAAGCCCCACCTGGAGAACCTGTCAGACGACGCCGAGGTGTCTCCTTCTGCTCCCATAGCTGAGGTCAAGGTCCCTCAGTTGCCTCCCAGCGTCGTCCACAGACGACAAATAGGTGCGGTGTTCTGTTGACTTTTAGTAATTCAAAAAAAGACATGTTCTGTTGATCTTTAACTAATTTTTTTTGTAATATTGTGTGATAGACTGATGGAATTACAAGTTCCTCCCTTCACCATCAATGTCTCCAAGCTTGATTTAAGTTCTCGAATTTCACAGAATTCTTACCGTTTCATTGCTGTTTTATTTAATGTTTTATTTGTTTATCACGTTTTTATAACCAAACACCACTTTCTAAAATCCATGTCCATCCACATGTCCTTCAGGACTGTCCAACCCATTCCGTGGATTGCTGAAACTCGGTCATCTGGAGCGGCGAGGCGCCATGGGCCTGTGGAGGGACTACTACTGCGAGTTGTCGCCCTTTGAGTTCGTCCTGTATCTTAACGCCGACGAGCGGACGTCCTGCGACAGCTACTCCCTGCTGCGCTGTGAGGACATTCGCATCACCACGCTCGACGGACGCTTTGATTTGACTTTCCCCGGGAAGAGACTGCACCTCCGAGCGGCCAATCACGACGAAGCCCAGGACTGGACGGACCGAATAGTGGAGGCTGTCAATAAATACCGCCCGGCACCTCAAGCTGATGATCACTGGGAGGTGCTGGAACCCTTCAGTGTGAATGGTGTGGATGCGTTGTCTCCACCTTCCGCTCCGTCCAGCCCTAACCGTGGAGTATCCCCTGGCTCGAGGACACGTGGAGGGCAGGAGCAATCTCCCCCACAGGAATTTGACTGGACTCAGACGACTGATCTGGAAACGGATGCCATCAAAGAAGAAGTGTTATATTTTTCCGCAGATCCCGAGGCTCGGACTTGGGTACCCCTGGTCTTCTCCCTTTCCTTAGAAGTTCTGAAAAGCTTTGAGGTCAAAGATGGAAGGAAGTTGCTGAGGCAAACCTACCACATTCAGGAAATCCGAGATGTAGTACCTGACGTCTCTGTGGGAGGACCAGCCTTTTTTAAACTCCTTACTGTCAAGGAGACACTCAGACTCAGGGCAGAGAATGCAAATGAGGCTCGCTCTTGGAGGGATTCGATCCGTGAAGCTCTGGACTCCTACTTGGAGAGCGGGGAGGATGGGGGCACTGAAGGGCATGTGGGTGTGACTGGAAACCTCTACAGACTGGTGAAGCATAGACTTAAAGACAACGGGGCACTTCTAGCTCATTTGTACACTGTGCCCTCAGAGAAGGGGCTGGACACACAGAACTTTATATGTGCAGGTAATTCATTTAAAAATGAGTGAAAATGCAGTGAGCAAAACTTGTGTGGAAGAAAAGTGCAATAATTGTCTGATCAATCTTCTGATCATTCACAGGGTGTCCTAAACAGATCGGCCCATCCCTTGGTAGAGCCAGGCTGTGTCACTTCTCAGGCCAGTACTACTGTTCTTCCTGTCACCATGGCGACACTACCATCATCCCATCTCGCATGGTGCACAACTGGGACATCGTGCCGCGAGAGGTGGGTGCAGCGGTGCAGATCACACCGATGACAATGCTGTTTGAAGGAAAAAAAAAAAAAGGCTGGTCAAAATTAGCGATAGCATACATTAAACACACACCTGAGCCACTGATGGACGCAACCTATTTATTTTTATTCCCACAAGCTCTCTTCTGACTTTTAACAAACGAGTCACAAGCTGTGACACGTTTAATTATTTTCCCAGCGTCGCTCATCGTCAGCAATATCTTCCAGCCTGAACATGTGACCCCCCCCCCTCCCCTCTCTGATCGTAACCTTTGTCTGTGCAGGTGTCTCAGAAAGCTCTGCATCTGCTGGCTCAGGTGGAACAGGAGCCTCTGCTGGACCTGGAGCAGCTGAACCCTGAGCTGGTGACGCATGCGGAGCCCATGGCTCAGGCCCACAGGCAGCGGCAGAGGCTTCGCCTCCTCGGAGACTACCTGCTTACCTGCCGCAGCGGAGCCTGCAAGAAACTCCAAGCTAGGTGTGTGTTTGTGAATGTGTGTGTGAGTGTGTGTTGCACATTTTACCGCATTTTATACCAGCAATTTGTCTCACGTGTTTTTCCTTTTTTATCGTTTGCCAGAATGGAGCAGCGAACGTACCTGTTAGAGTCAAGCCACCTGTACAGTGTGTTGGACCTACGACAGGTAGCCTTCTGACGAACCCTTCTGTTATTTCATCAAGTTAATTGACGCCTTAAATCATTTTATTATGGGTGTGTTTGCTTGATTTAGGTAGCAGAGGGCCAATACGTCACCTACCTGATGAAACTGTCCCAGTACGCCGCCAAACATGTTTTCCACTGCGACCTATGCACTCAGCGTGGATTCTTTTGTCAGATATGTCACGATGATGACATCATCTTCCCTTTCCAGTTTGATAGCACCACTAGGTATGTTATCCTGGGGTCTACCTCCCCCCATTTCCTCACCACGAGGTGTATCATTCTGTTGTATAAAACATCCTGCTGAAGGAGAAGGTCAATGGAGGAACATGAGCTTTGTTTTCTTTCTTAAACTTCTTTCTATCAGTTTTAAAAACCTGTTTTTCTCTCTGACCAAGGTGCAAAGTTTGCAAGACTGTGTTTCACCTGACGTGCAAGGCTCCCGAAGACGCGTGTCCTCGCTGTGAGCGAATGAGGAAATACCTGGAAAGGGATCTAGTGGACTGATGCAGCCTCTGGAAAAGATCATCTTTTTCCAGGAAGCTAAAGACTGCTGATGGGGAGCTTTGACATGAAGGAACCTCAAGTGCAATTATTGTTTTGTTGTTGTTGTTGTTGTTTCTGGTCTAAAGGACCTTTAAAACTGAAGGAGGCGTGACAGCCACGGTGCTGCAATAGCTTCACTCTCATGCATTAATTTATGAACTTATTGTTGTTAAACAGTGACTGTGATACCTCGCTCAAACCTGATTCAGCCACGGTCTAAAACTAAAGACTGGAAAGTATCAAAGGCTGAAGCCAAGACTTTTCTTCCTTGGCAGTTTTTATATTTATCACATTGTGCTGAGTAGAAATGCTCTGGATTCCATTCTGCAAATGTCTCTGCTGCACATTTTCTATTTAAATATAATTCAGAAGTGATTTACTGTACAGGAAAAATATCAAATGACTTCAGATATTCCAATTAACACATTTTGATTGTGCCTTCTTTTGCTTTACATTATATTCCTCTTGGTGAATCTTCAGATCCCTTTTTTTTTTTTCTTCAATTTTTTATTTCCATGAAATTATGTGAATACATTAGATGATTTAGGTAAAAGGTAAAAACTAGTAACCAAGAAGGCTTTGTGGAATGTTTCTCTAATGTGCATTAACACAAGTTTAAATCGTAAATCATGATTTATTGTAGCTGCTATCGCTGCGATACAAAACTTTGGATGACATTTGGTTTACATTTTTTAATGCTGCTCATGTTGTGGTCATCCACATGTTTGCTAAAGTATGAATGCATATCTTTGAGGAAAAACAACTGCATTTTTGCAGCGGTCAAGAAGTCAAAGCTTATTTTGCATTTATGTATTTGCACCTAGCCATGACTGTTAAATTCACATGACAATTCAGTTGCAATACTTCCCATTAAACAAATGGACATTGCTGGTATTAATGTGTCAGTTTTTTTTTTCAAATATTAAGTTTCACGGTTATGTTTCAGATGTAGCATACACTTATTTCAGCAGAGTCTACAAAAACATTTTCACATAATTTCAGGAAATTCTGACAAGATGCGAGTGCAGAACTGTTAAAACCAACCAAATCAAATGTGTTATTTATTACTGAACTCTGGTTCAGTGTGAGGGGTCAGCAGCCATACCCCTGTCCTTCAGATTAAAGCCATCAAAGCCTCCTGTGATGTTTAGTGGATTAGAGGACAGACACAAGTCAGTTATTACAAACCTTTACGCTACAAACCACGTTACAGTCTGTTGCTCAGGTAAGACTCATCATACTGTACATCCGTGAGTCAAGAACCGACCCAGAACATTTTGCCTCCACATCAGAAATGTAGTCTGCAGCATCACACATGATCTGTCAGATGTTAGTGTATCCATGATGCACTCATAAACATGTTGAAACAGTAGTCAGTCTACATCACATGTGTGAAACTCAAGGCCCCGGGGGCCAAATGTGGCCCGCGAGAGCATACAAAATCAGTGTATAAAAATAAATAGGTCAAAAGTGTGCTTTGACCAAAAACTACATTTCCCACAATGCAGTATTTAAACCAATTTTTAACTCTTGACAAAAACATTTTGAAAAAAGTTAATATCCTAACTTGTGTTTGATGTTATCTTTCTTTATTAACTTGGATAGTTTGATCCTTGATTGATGGAGTTCTGTGGGTTTAATGATCTGACAAATTAAAAGGATTTATAACAGAGTAACAAGCAAATTTGTTTTTTCTGTTCAACTGTAATGTCTGTAATTTGAATCAGTAATAAATTTAGAGTCATTTAACATTAAGGAGTTGTTACATTTTTTAACGTTACTTTTTAGTTACATTTTAGTTACATTTTTAAAAATTATATTCTCGCGAGGTCTACCGTCCTCAAAATTCCTATTTCCAAAGCCAAGATTAAAAAAAATTATTAATTAATAAAATAAAAAAAATTCACGTGCAACCAATCAAGTATTGATTATCCCCAAAGGCCCGCGGATAGTTCTACAATAATCACTTCCACCTGCGTTTGTCAGCGCGTTCCGATCGCTGGACGGTTTCTTTTTAACGCAAACCAGAAAGACGATGCGTAAACTTGACTTCTCCTAATGACTCACCGCGGGCGTGACGCGCCCGAAATGCGCAGCACGCGGTCGTCCAGGTGAGGAAGGTGCGCGCACCTCCCCTCCCCCCCCTACCCGGAGGTGAACAGCTGATGGGAGGAGTGAGTAATGACAACGATCCTGTTAAACACGTTCCGCAAACTCTCCGATCCAGTCGGATTGTCTGTGCGCAACCGGGGCAGCGGCGGACGCAGCAGCTCCTTCTATTCCCCCCGCATGGAACTCGCGTCCTCATTTGTCCTCCAGCTCCTCCTCCTCCTCCTCTTTTTTTCCCCCTCCTTCTCCTCCGGGAACCATTTAAGTTGTTTTTATTCCTTTCGCTGATCAACAGGTGGATATTCCACAGAGTTCGGGATGTATGCTGCTCGGAGAAGGGCCCTGGAGAGGAGCAGCCACACGGCGTTCATAGACGACAACAACACGCTGTATGTGTGGGGAGGTTACCAGGTGAGTGGGTCGAGCCTGGGCGCGCTTACCTGCGCAGGTACATGATAAAACAACATCGTCTCCATCGTCTTCCTCCACTGGAGGCTTCGTGTGATTCTCGTTTAGTATGAGTTCAGTATTCTTTTACTGTACAATTTATCTGAGATGAATACAAATGCATTTATTTTTTAATTATTGTGGGAAATGTATTTTGTGTTTTGACACACACACACACACACACCTTATTGCACAACTATAACTAATGCAGTCACAGACTGCAATATCCTGCGACACCCCTGAATTCAAAATTGTACCAAGTTTCATAGATCAAAACAGTAGCTTTTATCTCTGAAAGTCAATCAAAGCTACAAATTTTAGCTTTTGTACAATTTGACCTTAACCTAGTTTTCTCAAGGTCAAGATCATCATCTCATTTTCATCCCCTTTGCTGCCCGAGGTAATGCGCTTTTTGTTTCATGTTTCTATCTGCAACTGTAGCAAAGATATTTGATGGACGAACATATGAACACTGACGATTACAATACGTAACCGCTTTGAAGCGGGATGTAATAACAGCCTTCCAAATTTCTGTTTGATCAACTCCTTTCTCATTCATAAACCGGGAAAGGTTGCAGAGCAACTTGAACTTTTATTAGCATGACCTAATAACCTGTACATGGAAAAGAATGTGAACCTGGCCCATAGCGTTGAAATGCTTTGGAGCTTGCTACACAGCTTGAGGAATCTTTTCTGACTTTCTCCCCCTGCGTGAACGTGTTTCAACAAGACTGCATTTCTATAGCCGTATCTTGTTGCATCTCAGGTGTTGATATAAGTTGAACTTGAGCTTGATCCAAAAAAAATAAATAAATCAAACCCATCTTGGATCTTTATGGTGATGCTCTGAGGTTGATGGTCACCACAGCAGCTGTTTTTAACCTGTGTTCTCTGCATCTGACAGATGTCTTTTATTTTCCGCCCAGCAGATAAGGCTTCAAGTTCACTGGTGTCAAACATGAGTTTTATCTCCTTTGTTTGCAGGCGGTTGCCGGAGAGGACGTCATGTTGCCCAGCGATGAGATATGGCTCTGCGACTTAGACAGTGGGACCTGGTGAGATAGAAAGAAGATCAGATAGATGGCGTGTCGTTCTGACATTTGTGACTATCATTTAGGACATGTTTGATTGATAAACCAGGCTTGTAAAAATGTAATCATGACGCTACGGCTGAAGGGGTTTTGTGTGTTTGTGACAGGGAACAAAAGGAGATCATCGGAGAGACCCCCCCAGACTTAACGGGCTTCTGCGCCTCTCTCGTCAACGACACGCTCTACATCTTTGGTGGATGTGACACCTTGGGATACACAGACCAGGTGAGTCGCTGTGGGCTGATGTGGATCGGATCCTCTGGATGGAGGAAGCGGAGTTTTTTCCCCCCGTCGTGTAGGATCAACAGAAACCAATGGAAGAAGCATGGACCTCACTGCAGATGTAAAGGAATACCATACAGTATGCACAAACCGGAATATCCATTGTCCTCCTTGTTCCTTAAATTTTGCCAACAAACTTCTGTCTTGTATTTCGAGCCGTTGCCGTGTGTTTTGCATGCCCTCAGGTGATTTTGTACTTTCGGGCCAGTGAAATTAGATACTTGTAAATATCCTGATACCTGACACTGCATGATTGTCGAAACCGGAGTCCGACCCCAGGTCAGACTGTCTTAAATTTGGTTTATTGTTATAATAGTTTACTTTTGGTCTATTGAGATCATTTGTTGTGTGCAGCTCGATGAAGATTTTCCAGGAGAGACCATCTGTGTGCTTGTAGGCTAACATTTAAAGTACTGGTGCATTTGGACTGAAGTAAAGTGCTTCTTCAAGTTTCTGAAGGAGAATAGGAGAATTGTTTCGACTAAAAATTGTCGTCTGGGTGGTTTTATTTGCTTGGCGTCGTCGTATGAGTTGAAACCAGACCGAGACAACCAGTTTTTGATCAGCGTGTCAGATGTTTATCTAAAGACGTAGATAAGACCGACTTTAAAGATCATCTCATTCGTGACGGCGCCTTGAGCGACCTGACGCGCTCCTCTCTCCTGTTGATTAGATGTTCAGCGTCGACCTCACGAAGCAGCCGTACGCGTGGATGAAAGTGACCGACACCAAAGGGACAACGCCGTCCCCACGAAGCAAACACTCCTGTTGGGTGCACAGAGACAGGTCGGTCTCATGAGCGCCCAGGTTCCTCCAAGTGAGCCCAATCCAGAATCCATCGTGTGATTTTCCTTCTTCACAGGATAATCTACTTCGGAGGATACGGGTGTAAAACCATGGGGGAGGTACAAAACTCATCATCAACGAATTTCATCCTGGAAGAGATGTCCTGGGTAATGAATTGTTTGCAGCTCTATTCATTCCGTTTAATGTGTTTTTGCACTTGTGCATGTACAGGAAGTATCTTCTCTATGATCATCAGTTTGTAATTTGAATAATCATTACAGCATAAACATTTTTACGAGTTTCCTGCTTGGTGCACCTCATCATTTTCATATCTTTTAGGCTATGATCGGAAATGCGTTATTCAGGTGCTGGGGCTGGAATAACGAGGTCAACATCTTTGACACGCATACGGCTACATGGACGGTGCCAGAGACTCGGGTGAGATCAACAATCAAAAGTCAAATTCTAGTGTGTTACTAAAAGCAGTGGGTGAATCGGAGTTCCAAACCAAGACTCTTTCTGTTTCGTCCAGGGTCCAGCTCCCACCCCCAGAGGCTGCCACGCCAGTGCCATTCTGGGGAACAAAGGTTATATAGCTGGTGGCGTGGTGAGTTGATTTTGGGTGTTTTTAAGCAATTCACAAACATGTGACAAAAAAAAACACCAGCAACCAGACCAGGTCAGACCCCAAAATTTTTGCTAACACTCATGGGACTCAATGGGAGACCATCCCTCCGGACAGACTACCAGAGATTGAAACTAGCAAACTGGAGACCTTTTAAAGCTGCAGATTAAAGATTGTTAGCACTTATGTTTGAGTGAAACGTTCAGATGTCTGCAATTTTGTTTGTATATTGTCACCAAAAATAGAGGACAAAGAAAATTCCACTTATGTGTGCTTCTGGATCATAATTTGCATATTGAAGATGGATGTAAATACGAGCTGGATGACTGGTTTTTCTGATTTCTTGCATCTGTAAAAGGGGAGTTTTATCAAGGTGAATAAAATGGATCCATATTTATCATGATGGAAAAATCTTAATTTGGTGTGAGCCAGATTTGAGTAACTCAACGACATCATGGCGACATCGCCAGAGACTAAATAGAATGCTCATACCCCTCTCATGCACACGCCCGTATCATTTTTCAGAGGCCTGGCAGAAAAAAACAGTTCTCATTGTTCCTGTGTTTTATGATGGTGGTGTGACTGCCTTCTAGTCATGACGAGTTTCTCCCCTGTTTCAATTAAATGCATTTGTTGGCAGGAAACTGCCTTCTTGGACATGTTCTGCCTGGACCTGGAAACCTGGACCTGGACTCAAATGTAAATAATATTCTCTCTTTCGCATGACCAGTACTTTTATTTATGTTTTTTCTAATTCTGATGATCTACTCTGGTTATTGCTCGTCACTAGGGACATCTCCCAGTTTAGTGCACCTCTTGGCCGCTCCATGTTCACCATGACGCCTATAACAGATCACACACTCTTCATATTTGGCGGTCTTGGCGTGGATGGAAACACTCTCAGTAAGTCTTGACTATGATAGGGGTCAATCTTTAACTCATCTGCAGGAAAATCTGAGTCTTTACGACTTCAGCTTTGAGTCGGACCCATGGACGGATTGTGGTTCAGCAACCTGGACCCACTTTGTGCTGATAAAAACAACCACGAGGAGTTTTAAGAGCGATGTCAGTGCTTCGCTTTGTCTCTTTGCATACGTTTTATGTCACTTGACATCATTAAATTTGTCTCTCATGGCTTTATTTGTGGAGTTATTTTGCATCTTTCTATATTGCTATAAATATTACTTCAAAGAGTCCGTCCTTGGGGCGGCGTCTGCTCAGAACGACCAATGCTCTTCCTCAACGTTCTGTCGGAATATAAACCACAGGTTTATCTTCATTATCTCTCTGCTAGATGATGCCTGGCAATTTAACACTCTAGAAAGGAAGTGGACTAGGGTGAAACACCCACACAAGGACAAACCCAGGTAAAAAATGTGACAATACTCGTATCGATCTTTTTTCAAAGAATGAATGAACTCTGACAATGATTCCCAAATTCCTCTTTGATTACAAATGATTAATTTGTACCTAAGGTTTTCCCGGAGGAATTGCGTGAATAAATGCATCTCACACACAGTTTCGGCTGTAGCAGTATGTTAATATAAGAAAAAGCTGCTCAAGAGTAGAATTACTGTCTAAAGACTTAATCCATAGTGTTTGTCTTCCTCAGGGTTTGTCACACAGCCTGCTTGGGAAATGACAGTGACGTTGTCGTATTCGGAGGAAGCAGCAACATGGACATCCTCCTGGACTCGGTACGGAAGAGTGGAATTAATTTTTTTTTTTAACTCCACAGGGAGGTATAGGGGAAAGTATTTAAACTTCACACAGCATAATCTTTTCCCACACACAGCGCTGACTTCAGCAAAACTGCAGCATTATGCCTTTAAACCTTCATCCCTCCTGTAATGTTTTAGCTTGTGCAAGCTGTTGAGTCAACCATTTATAGATCACCATACCAGGGTGTGTGTACTTACGAGCTAAAAAGACATGTGGTCAAATGAAATAGTGTTTGGACTTGAACTTGAACTGAATGGGACTGGATTACTGAAAACTGTTCAGTCTGATGGGGCTTGCATTATTTTACTTTTTAAAAAAAAATTTATTGTTTGAATCCATAACAGGATTTTTTTATTTTTCAAATTGGTGGTGATGTCGATGTGACCATCTAATCTAATCTTTTCTCAGGTGGCGATCCTGAGGGCTCCATCGCAGCATCACTGCAGCAACGTGTTCACGTTTCAGACCCAGCCTTACTCCCTCCTAAGGTAGAATCGATCATCCATGTTTATTGCTGCGTGGAACATTGTTTTGACTGTACTAAGCTCTGCTAACGCTGCACATTGATTGGATGTTAGCACATGCCTGTATGTTGTTTGTCCAGGCACGCTTAAGCGATTTTAACAATGTCCACAGAGCTCCTTTTTAAACCCTTGGAGATATTTGCTTTAACACACCTGTATGCAGGTTCAAATGGAACAAAATACTACTTGTTAGATAACTTGGCTTTATTTTCTGCCATATGTTTAGCTGGAGCGGGTTAAAGTTATTCACTTGAGGTTTATTTGACCTTTTAGTAATATTTGGTGATATGGAGCCGTGTTTTCCTCTCCAGATTATGTGAGGACTTTGTAGGAAGAAACTCCAAGATGTTTGGGAAGCAGCTGTACTGTCTACCATCAAAGATGTGCAGAAAAATCAGCAAACGAGTGGCGTTGTTCCTACAGCCTGAAGAGGATGAATTTTAGCAACTGTAAAAAAATTATTGTCTATGTACTGTCTCTATTGTGTTAATGATTTAACTGAATACAATGATAATCATTGTTTTAACTGGTATATTTTGTAAATAAAGCTTATTCCTTATTTTATTCTCCCAGCATGGATAAAAATTTTACTCCATATTGTAATTTGATGTGCAATCTGTTTTTGAATAAAAATCTTGATTTTGTATGTTATGGTGTGAATCATTTCCTGAATGTACAATGTAGAAATAATTTAAGTCACACCAAATAAGCATTTGTACTTTTAGACTTATAAAAGTAAAACTTGTTTAAATCAGCGACGGGTTGTTTTTCTGCTGATATCAAACATGTATGAAATTGATTTTTTTTTAATCTAAGTTTTTTCAAATGAACATTTTGTGGATGTTCTCTTGACTATAGGAGACTCCTTAGTTCCATTCGCACATAGAATGGTCGTGCACATATGGTACATTTGACAAAAAAGTTGACTATGATGGAAACTTGTCCGGATACTTTTGGCCATGCAGTGTGTGTGTAGTACCCTTTTGTGCCATTAGGTGGCGCATTTGTTCCACTTTGTTGAACCTTTGAAAATTGATGAAGCGTTGGCGTAAAAAAACCATTAATATTCACGAACCTTTTAATATGAATCAAACACAATTCGAGCTTGTCGGGATGGGACAAGAAAAACTAGATGCTGAATAAAAATGAGAAGCCAGGCTAATGGCATGATTTGGGAAAAAGAGGAAACAGACTAAATAAGGGGAGGTAAAGAAGCAATGAGAGGATGGAGGTGTGTATCTGTGAACCAACACTCTTCTCATCACTTGTTGAACAGTCATTGCAGTGAGATGTCCTTCATGCTGTCACTGTCAATAGTCTGGCTGACTGTGGGTCGGCCTGGACTCGTTTGTCAGACGAGTGCTTTATCTTCCAAAGTTCAGAGTTTTAGGTTCTGGTTCCTCACACTGGTGGCGTTCTGCAGATTCAAGCACAAAGAGTTCTGTAATTTAGTGCTTGTTTGGATCAAAGACTTAAGTCAATGAAAGACTGAAGGTGGAGGGGAATGCTGTCTTACCATTTTTGAAACCTGCCTCTTTCTGCTACTCCATTGTGTTTGTCTTCTTTGCCAATATGTATAAAAACCACACCAGCCGTTATCGATTGACAACCCAAATGACATTGAAAGAGTTTCAGAAGTCTCATCTGTCAAAAAGGCCTTGCTTCAAAGCAGACGAGGAGCGGTGCAAGCTTTGGAATGACTTTAAACCTGTAAAACTGGTCCTGCACACACACCCCTCCCAATTCCAGACAATTGCTCAGTGTGAAGCCAGAGAAGCAGATCTCCTCCCTCAGTCCAGACAGGATTTTAGTTGTTTTCTGTCATACCCCTAATCAGCTGCTTGATCTTCAGAGAATTTGGGATGAATGCTGCTCAGAGAACCGCCCCGATGATCTGGCCAGGGAGGAGCAGTCATGTGGCCTTCATATGCAACAACACACTATATGCCTGGGGCGGCTACCAGGTAGGACAAGTCTGTGTGTACATTATACCCATTAAGGTCCATCTGCTGGGAGCTTTGTGTCACAAGACCTAAAGTCTCTGTTCTATGTGTGTTTTTTACTGTAGTGAGCTTCACGTGTCCTCTAAAACTTTTTGTATTCTTGTTTAAAATCTGTTTTCAAAAAAATATTTGGAGGACGTGTTTTGTGGTGCTTTACCTGTTTTTCTCCCTACTTTTTTCCTTTAGTCTTAAGCTTTCATGGTATGTGTGCATATAGACCTTAGAAGACCTGCAGAAATGCTCCTGAAGATAATTGGCTGCCCCCCCCCCCGCCCCGCTTTAACGTGTTTCAACACGAACACATTTCTATGACTCTGTGTTGTTCCATCATGGATCTTTCTATGAGTTTATATCCATGTGTAACAACAGGATCAGAACATTAATATAATCATCCAATCATTACAGTGACTAAAGCATCATTTTTGATCCTATAATCAGCCTCCAAACGCTGCTTTTTTAATTTTCGGTGGCTTCATTCAGCGGATCAGGTTTGAATGCATATAAATGTGACTCTATCTCCTCACAGATTTTATCTGGAGAAAACAGAAGCTTGCCAAGCGATGAGATATGGTGCTGCAATTTGGACAGCATGACATGGTAGGTTTGAAAGGAGGCTGTTAGGTACACGTTGTGTCATCTGAGATGCATCTGCAGACATGAACTCAAAGCAGATAGATGGAAAGATACGACTCAAGATCAGCAAATTCCAAATTAAAAAGAAAAATTCGTGTTATCTGTCGTTTCCGTCAGTAGCTGTCTCTCTTCTTTAGTGTGTGTTTTTGTGTGGCAGGGAACGGAGGGAAATCTTTGGGAAAAAAATTCCAGAATTATCAGGTTTCAGTGGCTCCTATGTCAACGGAACGCTCTACATCTTCGGAGGCTGCGACCCTTTTGGATACACAAACAAGGTGAATTACTGTGGACGTGCAGTTTCATCAACGTATTTGAGTCACAGTGTTGAGCAGAAATAAAAACTACACTAAGCAACGTAAGAATTTTTTTATTTTTTTTTGCAGATGTTCAGCCTGGACCTCAGGCAGCAGCCCTACGTTTGGAAGAGAGTGACGGACGCCAAAGGAACGTTGCCTTTCCCACGAAACAAACACTCCTGCTGGGTGCACAGAGACAGGTCAGGCCTTCTTTCAAACTGCTCTTGGGGAGTGATGTGGATATAAATTACAACTGGGTGGCTTTTCTCTCTTTCTTTCTTTTTGCTCCAGATTGATCTACTTTGGCGGATACGGATGTAAGACCATGCTGCAAAACACATCATCTCTAAGCTTCATCGTGGAAGAGATGTCCTGGGTAAAATAGGACAGTAACAACAGTCACACTTCAGTATCCAATAGGAATGTTCACTGCACAATGGAGAAGAGGGCATTGCCCTCACCATTTACGTGTTAGATTCATGCTATCTGTTTTTCGTCATTCATATTTTAACTCAGACTTTCTGTACTTCCTTTAGCGTGTGGCCTGTTTGGTACTCATTTCCCAACATTGTCTTCTAGAAATCAATTGGAAATTCATCATTCATGTGTTGGGGCTGGAACAATGACACCCACGTCTTTGACACTCGTACGGCTACATGGAGCGTTCCCAAGACTCAAGTACGAACAACACAATTCTGTCTTTACCCAACTTTTATGCACGATATTACCTTGTGCACCAAATGATCACTTATCCTGTATATATATTTGGTCTTGTCCAGGGCCCGGTGCCCTCGCCTAGAGCTTGCCATGCTAGCACCGTTGTGGACAACAAAGGCTACATCTGTGGTGGTCTGGTGAGTCAGCTTGGTATTGCCGATAAGGTTAGGTTAACTACAGTTATGTGTTAGCCATTGTCCAGATGCAGCATAGCATGAACGGCTGCGTAAAGACATAATGTTAAAAGTTTGTGTCTGTTTTTGCAGAATCTGGCAGAGTTGGACATGTTCTGCTTAGACTTTGAAACCTGGACCTGGACTCAGTTGTGAGTTGTTGTTTTTTACACACTTGCAACTGTAATGCTAATGATTGACATCCTTCGCATCCTTCTCACTGCTCACTTTGCTTTCCACTAGTGACATCTCTGAGATCTCTGCACCTCTGGGGCGCTCTATGTTCACCATGACACCCATATCAGATCACACACTCTTCATATATGGAGGTCTTAGCGTAGATGGATACACTCTGAGTAAGTCTAGGAGAAGGAATCTTTTTTGATATCACTAACTAGAATTCCCTTCTGCAAAATGTCCACATAGAGATGACATCTGTGCTATAACTGAGATTAAATGTTTAACCCTGAGGACAAAAAATATTATAAGTAGGTGTTTCATGGTTGTCCCTCTCTGTCAGGCGAAGCCTGGCAGTTTGACACTCTCAATAGCAAATGGACCAGGATGGTACACCCACACAAAGACAAGCCCAGGTAGGTTGCCTGAACTCTCCCATAGAAATGTTTAAATTTGTTTCTCCTTTGATTTGAATGCAAGTTCTGAGCGTATAATTTATGCAATGCTTGCCTCCCTCAGGGTTTGTCACACTGCGTGTCTGGGGAGTGACAGTGATGTTGTCGTGTTTGGTGGCAGCAGCAACACATTTTTCGTCAAATCGGTGAAAGAATAGAGAAGTTCAATTATTACTCACTTTACTCCTAATAGTTAAAGGTTTTATTTGGTATATTTATTTGCAGCTCAACTGCAAGGTATTAGGAACATCCATCATGCTGAATATGATAAATTTAGCCCAGCTAAATGTCTTTCTGCTGTTTTCCTTAGCAGTTCTTTTTTAACTGTTGGAGTGCTAAAATCCTAAGCTACTAAATAAAAAAAAAAAATTAGAAACTTTTTTAGCTTCTTAGGATGTAAAGATATATTTAAATTAAATATTAAATGCTCTATCCAGTTATTTACCAACAAAAAACCCCTCACCTACCAAAATCACCTTAAGAGGTTTAAGACTTTTAACATGTAAAAAAGCAGCATACCAGTATTTTCCCTGCCATCCATCCTCATGTGATTTTTGCTGATGCTTTTAGCAGGTGTCTAATCTGAAGTATGTACTGCAGCGTAACTACAGCGATGTGTTCATCTTTCAGACCCAGCCTTACTGTCTCTTCAGGTATGTTGAGTTTACCACCGTTATGTTTGCTGATAGTATTACACATGGTACACAATTCAACCATCAACTCCGGATCAATATTACTTGTAGTTTAGACTATAAGGCTGCCTGTGCTCCCTGTTGAAAAACAGATTCAGTATTTTTTTTTTAAACCAAGTTAGTTAACCTATCAAACATATGCCTTTTGGTGTCTTAACATTTTTATTTTTTTACTCTCTAGATTGTGCAAGGACTTCATAAAAGGAAACCTGGCGCTGTATGAAAAGCAGCTGAGCAGCCTGCCATCGATTCTGCACAGAAAAATCAAAAATTCTTAGAACTTGAAGAGGATGAAGTCTTATTTCTAAAAATATTGCCAATTGATGTGCAATTTGTGTTTGATAAGCTATGTTGAATGTTTCTATGGTGCTCTGTTTGACACTGTTTTGCACGTTTTGCACATACATATTACCTCAATTGATCATATAACTTCTGAGTCCTCCATGAGTTTGTTTTTTCCCCCCCATCTTATTCCTGCTCTTTCCCCCTCTGCGCCTCTTTGACTGGAGAAGACCAGCGCTGTGGATCAAGAGGCTTGGGGTCAGGGGGATTTGCTTTGTGCCTTTCTATGGCTTCATTTGATCCCATCAAGACTTTTATGGGTGTTTCATCGAGTTTAAACCCCCCTGTTGAGCTGGGGCTTGGGTCTCTACTGCACAGACCCTGGAACCAATCGCAACAGGAAGGACCTCTTGTCTTTGCTAACGTTTCTGAGAACAATGTAATAGTAGAATAGGTGGTTTCCTGACTGGTGCAGAATCCAGGAATGAAGTCTTAGATTCAGCAAAATTATGATCGCAGTCATTGAAAAGACTTAAAAACAGTTAAATATTCCACTTTTATTCAAATCAGCTTCTGTGAAATGTATTTACTTTGTCAAAAACAAACAAGTGTCATCTGTTTCTGTCAGGGATGAAGACTATGGATCTGAAAAGGTTAGCGTTACATAAGAAATGTAAAGTACACATGAACTACTAAAATAAACTGTAGCCCTATTTAAATTATTTTGTTGTCTTGTCATTATTTTTATCTTTTACACACAATATTTCACATCAACCTTTAGAATTATCGGACTTTGTTGAAGTGAAATTAGTTGAATATTACAAAAAAAACCAAAACGCCCTAGAGGTCATGACCTCGTGACTGTGTAACGGTTGCTTTTTATTCTACACAGGTCGGACGTAGTTGGCGGGAAGCAAGCCCCTCTGTCCAGTGCGCTTGTTGCATCCGAACATCCACCCTTCATCTATCTGCTCCACGTCTAAGATGAGGTCGCCTTCCTGGAGAGAAACTTCATCCGCTTCCGCTGCCATGTAGCTGTACATAGCCTGGTAACGTTTCTACGGGGCGTGAACACACACAAGTACATTTACACAACTTTCAGCAACGCATAGGAACACATTTTTGGGGAATTATTAAAGAGAAAGACTTCTGGATGAGTTAAAATTAAAAGCTATAAACTTAGGAAGTTACAAACATGTTGATCCTTTTTTCTGTTCCTACATGATGTTGGCTTAAAAAGTCAAACCTTACCCCTCCACCAGGTGGTGCTACAGCAGCAGGATGCACTTGTCCCGGTTTGAAAGGTTGAACTTCTTCTGCACAAAACAAACACAAACAAAAGGAGGTCGTGAAACATGATAATTTCTCGGATGACATCTCGAGGATGTAATCCATTACCTTGTCTGTTTTCCGGAGGAGGCGCGTCGCTTCGTATCCGGCTCTTCTCAAACTCTTCGTGATACTTTATCTGCACACACACACACACACACACACAGGCGACGACACACACTCATTAATCAAGTTCTGTGTGAGGAGCTGTTCACCATTTTAGGATGTGTTGAGAGATGATGTGGGTGTATCTCTGCTGTAACAGCAATACCAATGCAGCATTTCACAGAAACCAATCAATGGCACTGAAAAAAGAGCTATTTTTTCTCAAATTAATTTCCACAGTTTTTGAGCAAAATGACTTAAAATATAGAGTTTTCCTCAGAAAAGTCACCCATACTTACAATTTATTTACTTTTCTGCTCTAAATCGGGATTCTACTGTGGCTTTTTCTTCATATTTCTGTCTCCTGGTGTTATTTTTTCTGGCTTGGCCTACTCATATTTTCTCAAAGAAGAAACTCGGCGAACCCATGTCAAACATAATTACAACTGTCCAAGAGTAAAAGATTCCTGAAACAGGGTTGTGTTGTGTTTGGAAGTCTCTGTTAGTGACACTCGAACGTTGCACTGAGGAATGTTCAGCTTTCCAGTCCACACAGACGGAGAGGGTGACACTCAGGAGCCGCCGTGATATTAATCAAAAGTGGGTCCAGCTTTTAAGGGCTGGAAGGGGAGAACCGGATGCCGAATGGGGGAGGGTGGTGGTGGTGGTGGTGGTGGTGGGGGGGTAGAGGGAGAAGCCCCCTGTTCTCAACGGGCCTAAAGAGGAGTGAACAGGAAGAGATGATACGATGGGAAAAAGACAAGTAGAGTGTGAGAGATTTAAATTATACAAAAAAAAGGAGAGATAAAGGCAGGAAAAAGACAGCTGGGGGGGGGGGCAAAGCTTATCTTTAACGCGACTGGTGCTGTTATGAGAGGAAAAAAAGGAAAGTTTGTGTCGGTGTGTGAGTCTGTGTGTGTGTGTGTGTGTGCAGAGAGCAGATGTTTGACTTTGAGTCCACAGCTGAGAGGCTTTGACCATATAGGGCAGCTGCTTCTGGGTTGAGGAGGAGAAATGTCTGAAATGTTCCTTCGGGTCTCTGCAGGGTTGCACTCTGACATCTTCCACCGCTGAGTGGAGCAGTTTGGCCCGTCTCAGCTTCACAGACTGAACCCGTCCACTAATCCACCAGCCTGCCCTGAAACGACGCCTGTTATCGACGGCGACGTTTCCTTGTTGCATCTCGATGATATTTTTTACCGTGTAGTAACGTCTGAGCATGATTTACTGTTGCAGCATCTCAAGGCAGAGATAGCTCTAAATCATTAGTTAGTCAGTCTTAATCCAGTCTCCAACGGGTCACCTGATAAGCGTGGGGGTTTGTGAGGTAATAACTGGGAAAGAAAAAGTCCTGAGATGATAAACGTGCCAAATTAGAGCAGCTGTGAAAAGTTACAAATCAGAAATGTTGGTTTTAATCTTTACGATGACGAGTTTTCATTTGGATTCGCAATAATAACTAGCAAACTCACAGTATATACATCTATATGTCACATCTAAAAAGACAACAAAAACAGCATTTCGGAAACAACCTGGACTCTTAATTCTCAGTACTACTTGCTTGGGGGGGACCCTCCCGAGTGCTTTTGAAGGGGGCGACGCTTACATCACTGATCTGAGCTTGCGTCTTCTTCAGTCTCTGCATCTCTGGAGTGTCGACCACCACGCTGAAACCTTTGCCCTTGTTCTTCTCAAACTCCTCCTTATAGAGCGCCTGTGAAATTACAGTCCGTTCACATTGATGAAAATCAGGATTAGCTTTTATTAAGACTCTGGAGGTCGACGTCTAAGCCCACAGAGGGGCCGCATTCCTCAAAACATCAACGATCAGACGATGAGATTAGATTTTATGAGGCTGCACACACACACACATACACACACTTTTCTGCTTTAAAACACACATTCTGCAGTTTAAATGGTTATTTTGTCAAATTTATTTGCAGATTTAGACCTGGGGCAAACACATCAAAATGTTTATTGGGAAGTAATTCTGAGATCTGTAGACAGCACACGCACACACACACAAAGTGAGTCATGATCCTGCTATGAGGAGAATGTAGTCTCAGGAAGAGAGCTTGACTGCCGAGACTTTTATGGTTATAAAAATGACCTGGGTTGGATGGAAGTAGCCAAAAAGACAGAGATGGGAAAGACTTTTGGTGAAATTTGATCGTGTTCTAAAAATCACACGGCACAAAAACCAAGATGTGTGATTTTATAGATTTAAAAAAAAGTGTTTTAATCTCAAATAAAACCACATTCTCAACGTGAACGTGACTCTTAAAGTTCTTTTCTTTCACAGCTTGAGTTGAGAAAAACATATTTTTGTATCTATAATGGCAGCAGTAACAGAATATCCTCTTCTGTGCTTTCTTATAGACTTTATGTTATTAGTTTATACTATAAATTAAATCAATCCCCTGTCCTTAATCAGTCATGCAGATTCTTTCCAAAGTATTATTTTGAGTATTTTAAGGCATATTTCAACACTTTGGAGAACATGCTTAATTTAAGGTCTAAATATTTATTCATTCATTCATTCATCTTCCAACCCGCTTAATCCGCTAACGCAGGTCGCGGGGTAGCCAGTGCCTATCCTGGCAGTCTCAGGGCGTGAGGCGGGGGACACTCCGGGCACGACGCCAGTGTACCGCAGAGCCACATAGAAACAAACAACCACTCACACACACACTCACTCCTACGGTCAATTTGGGACCAGCCAATCAACCTGAAGCGCATGCTTTTGGAGGTGGGAGGAAGCCGGAGAACCCGGAGAGAACCCACGCAGACACGGGGAGAGCATGCGAACTCCGCACAGAGCGGGACTCGAACCCGGGTCCACCGTGTTGTGAGGCAGCAGCGCTAACCACTGCGCCACCGTGCCGCCGTAAATATTTATTATATACTGTAATTACCTCTCAGATAACAAAGACCCAAAAGGTAAAGGATTTCTAAAAACCTACAAGACAAGGGTCGGGGTATATAGCTGAAGACAATCATCAGTTGGCTGCTTCCTACTTGTACCAGAAAAAGATGGAAAGTATTTAGTTCTACTGGCCCACATTTAAATGTTACGCAAAAATCTCCCATCTTTTTTTTATTAATCTAATTCTGACAAACAGTCTTTTATGTTGTCTATTTACTTAAAAAGAGTACAATAATATTAGAAATAAAACCTAACACAGCACAGGAGTGCTATAAAAGAAAAAGCGTGGTTAGGCAGCAATAACCATATTAGCAATACTGTTAGCATAGCTACCAGTGACATGACCCTTGCCCTGCAGGTAGCAGCAGCCAATCAGGAGGCTCCATATCTGGAGCCACCGTTCCAAAACATGGTTAGGACCCAGCCATGCATCACAAACGGGACTTCTCCTGTGTATTTCTCACTTGGTACAGAGGGGCTTCACTGATTAATGTTTAACAAAATGAAACTAGGGGATTTTTTATTTTTTTAAAAAAAAGGCAGATTATAGGCTTTTTTCCCTCTAAATGTTTAGTAAAAAGATTATCCTGGAGGTAAAAGTCAGATTCTAAAGGAATCTCTTAGGCTCGGTGCAGCTGGGAGGATTCATCTCTTTGATCAGAGTAAATTGATGCCTTGAACATTCAGATTAGATTAGAGATTAAGAACCGACACATTCATTCAGTGAGGCTGATCTGAGCTCATACTGCATGAGAAAGCCAGAAGAGGAGATAGTTTTTAAAGATAATATCCAGTTATTTATCATTTAGGGAAGTTAGGGAACTTCATGATGCTCTGAATCTGATTGGCACCGTTTGTGCCAATCAGATTCAGTTGAGGGATTATTTCATCCGGGTGATGGGATGAGAATAACAGTAAAGACAGAGATGAGTGGTCCGTGACCATCCTACCTGGCTATTGAGCATGGTCTGTTGTTTTAGACGCAGATTCTCAGGGGTGTCGGTCACTATGGTGAAGGAGGTTTTTGGGTAATGCCTTAAAAAAAAAAGATTAAAACAAAAAGTGTTACTGAGACTATCGTTCATTTTAGCTCTGGTTTCTGTCTTTTAAATGTAATTAAAAGACAGAGCATTGATTTAAGAAAATCTATCCTTTCACCTATAGGTTTCTGATTATTTAAATAAAAAGAACATACTGTGGATATTATTGGTTGAAAGATTGGAACATGTTAGTAATAAAAATTGGAGGCTTTTACATTTGTATGAGTGTTTTTCCAGGGTAAATAAGTATATATCATTATATTTTTAGTTTTTTGCTTATTGTAGTCATCAGGATGATCGTTTGTCACTCACATAGTGCAGTAAGGTTTCTTCTCAAAGCCTTTGTAGGTCTGCATGCTCAGTGCCATCTTGCATACCTCGCAGCTAAAACAGCCTTTGTGCCAGTACTAGAGTAAAGAAGAGATCAGAAAGTCATGAGATGAAGTGTAAAATAATCAATTCAGTGAAGTGAGGAAATTCCTTCTACTGACAACAAATAAATGTTGGTCAAAGAGCCAAATCAACTATTTAGAATTAAAACTCTTTGAAAACCATATGTAACCACCAACAACATCATTAACCTGATTTTTATGATTGAAACACGTGCAATCAGCTGAAAGACCCGTCACATTACAGAATGTGAAAAAAAGTATAGGAATATATATTAAAAAATTTTTTTTAGATCAGTCTATCGTGTATTTTTGTCACAGAATACACATCTGTGTTTGTGTATTCTCATTATGCACATGTTTTAATCGTGTACAGATATGTTATATTACAATAAAATAACAATATAGAAAATGCTTTGACGCAACAAAAACAAAAAAGTAATCTTTGCACTTATTGAAAACCATTTCAGCAGTGAAAATCAATTTGGAACTGCAAATGTGCAACACAGTCAGGTTGAAAAAACAAAACAAAACATTTACATTTTAGCTAATAAATGGGATTCGACCCTACCTTATCAAGGCAATTTATTTTTTCTGTAGGGTAAACTGGTTTATTGCATCTTCCACAGGGCGGATTCATGATGGCGCAGTGATCCCTCACGCCAGAAAAAAAACCCACTTATCCAGCAGAAAATATTTGATGTTCTCATGTAAAGTAACCACTGGATGTGCTGTACCACTGGGAGTCGAACCCTTCTCCTCCTCCGCCTCCTCCTCCTCGATTGCCAGCGTTCCAATTAATATACACTCTGATCTCCAGGTGGGAGGAGCCAGAAACCTTCAGGGTGCCTTCAGAGATTCGGATACAGGACGTTTAACTATTAGTACACGTGTATAAAGTTACTACACAAAAGTCTAAACGGTGCCCACATGTTCAGTTTTCCTAACGTCCTTCATAATACAAGATATTGTGTGTAAAATCTCTACATCAACAACGACGACCTTACCAAAAAGTTGCATTTTGCACATCTTGTAGAATGACGTGTGTTTTGGTGGGGTACCTCAATGCAGCATAAAATTCTGGGGAATTAACCATAAAAGGAAAAGTTATCTTATACTTACGAAAAATAATTTTTGAAAAATCCCTAAAAGCGTGACTTTCAAAGTTTATGAAGACTGAACCCTAATATATTGCTGATAAAACAGCGACGCGAAAACAGTGGATGAGTTAAAACAGTAAAAGACGCCCGAGAGTGAGGGAGCGGGCGCCCTCTTCCGGATATGTTTAGTACTCACATTATAACGTCAGGTGAAACCAGACCCTAACTGACCTCTGATCTTTCTGTACATGCACATACAGTTAACTCTCCGTTGTTCACTCTCATTGTGTTTTGATCTACGGTTCTCTGTTACATCATACAGCCTGCACTTTGATCCACCGGCATTTCCGCTTTCTACTTACTTACAGAGGGTGCTCTGATTTATGGTTCTTTATGTCATACAGCATGCTGTTTGATCCATGGCTTTTGTTACAGGCCTTTACAGGGAATGGTAATATTACTTTTCTAATAGCACTGAAAATATGTTTCACATATTATACAAAACAGATACGCTGTAAAAGAACATCCAGCATGAATAAATGAATGCATTCATGCTGAATCATGTTGAATGGTTCTTTATAGCATATCTGTTGATACGCTGAATGAATGAATGAATGAATGAATGAATGAATGAATGAATGAATGAATGAATGAATGAATGAATGAATGAATGCCCAAAGCACAGGGTGAGATCAAAGATTATTAGTGGGGCTTTGATGTACCAGCAAATGTTCTTTGATGTCTGATGTCGGAAGTCTATAAATATGAATGCGTTAACCCAATATGTTCATACATTTTAAACTAAAAGAAAAATGGCAAGCAGAACAAGAAGAAGAAGCAGATCCACACCCAGGAGAACCAAGCGTAGAACCAGGCGTTCAACCAGGCGTACAGCAAGGCGCACAGTCAGGAAGACAACCAGGCCCCGCAGGGTGAGACGTAGAACGCGGAGGTCTCGCTCCACGTCCAGGAGGCGCCGTTAAACAGACATGTTGATCTGCAATAGCAGATACATGCATTTGACATCTACTACTAACGACATCAGAAAGGCCGTCACAGTAAACCTGTGAAGGCCTGAATTCTGGGTTGGTTTTCTCCGGGTGCTCCGGTTTCCCAACCCTCTAGATGTTGAGGGTACCCTCTCCTCTTCTTGCGTTTGTCGATAGACAAACCAGCGGAGAAGTAGTGCACCCTCAAGTCTAGCTTAAAAAAAAAAAAAAATGAAAAGAAATGGGTGGGCGGGTGGGCGGAGAAGCATTGCACACCCAAATCCAGCTTCAACAAAAAGGGTGGGTGGGCGGAGAAGCAGCGCACCCTCAATTCGAGCCTTCAAAACAGTTTAGCTTTGCAAAAAAAAAAGAGGCTGTATGGATGGACAGATAGACGAACGAATGGATGGATGGATGAATGGACAGACAGATGGCTTTATTGATACAGTTTTTAAGAGGTTCAATCAATCAAGTTTTATTTATAAAGCACTCAATCATGGCAACAGACATTTCAAAGTGCTTTGAAAGACAGAATCCCAACAGAACCCTCCAGAACAAGCATAAGCGACAGATGAAACCTGTCTTGAAGCTGTCAACTATGGATGTGCAGCTGAAGCTTAATGAAACTACCACAGGGTTCATCTGATTGTGCTGGAAAATGAACCAGTTTCGGGCCTTTGAAACCACACAGAACCATGTCTGGTGGTGAACTGCAAATATATCAGCTGCTTCAACCAGCCTCCTTGTATTTCAATATGGACACAACAAAAAAGCATAGAATATAACAATTTTTTGTTAATTTATGTGAGAAGTGCTTGAGTTACCTCATGAAAACAAGACAAAGTGAGAGGAGGGTTTGCTTGTGAAACAGGTCCAAGCTAAAAATGACTGAATGGGATGCATTTCACTGATTTTTATTTAATTTTTAATTCCTCAACTGTGCTGGATTTCAGCCTGTTTCACCTTTGGAGTGACGATGTGTGAGCAAAAGATTGTGATCTTTGTCAAAGTTTGTTCTTGATTGTATAATCATGTATAATCACGTAATCATGCATACAATCAAGTTACTTACACTTGACACTCACATGACACTCACCAATAACTGTCATTAATGATTTGCTATTGGATTATCATCATGTTAATGTGATCTAAATTCAAAGCTTTGAATAAAACTAAAAAAAAGAGTACTTTTTTGAGTCCTTATTCTTGCTTCAGTAAAAGAAATTACCTCCTTAAATAGTTGAAAAAAAATTCCAATGCATTTTGGCATTAGAAGTTAGTTATTCAGCTGCAACGCTTCAAAACATTCTAAAATAACAGCTTTGCATCCGCAAATACTGAAAGTATAACATTGAGAGACTGTTGAGATGGAATCAAGCTTCATCCAGTGGTCAGTGTCAGGGTCATCTCCAGCCTTCCAGGGGTCCAGGTGGTGGCGTGGTTGAGCCTGTGGGGATCCTCAGCTTCCTCACAGCCGTTGCAGATAGAGCAAGACAGTCAGAGACTAACATCCCGCGACACCCCTGAATTCAAAATTTTGAATTCAGGGGTGTCGCGGGATGTTGCAGTCTCTGACTGCCATGCGCACTGTTGCATCATTAATAATTAAACTAGGTATAATTATTAACTAGTTTTTGAACTATGTTTTAAAGCTAACCAAAAGGTTACTATGTTGTGATCTTAGTAGTTTTTAACTGGGTTTTAAAGTAACTAGTTTTTTTTAACTGACTAGGTTTTTTTCAACTAACTACGTTTAAAATAACCAGTTTTTGAACTAACTAGGTTACTGTTTTGAACTGACAAGTTTTTAACTGGGTTTTAAACTAACTCGTTTTTTTGAACTGACTAGATTTTTTGAACTAACTAGGTTTTTAAACTAGGTTTTAAACTTTGAACTAATGTGTTTGCACTTTTACACCGATCCTGCTCTATGTGCTTTCAATTGCCCCTTTGGGACGAATAAAGTTTTTTGAATTGGATTGAATAACAGTCGGGGACATTGTCCACATCCATACCAATTACGCAGTGACAGCCTTCCTAAATAGCAAAGGGTTCACACTATCGCCCAAAGATCTATACAGTGAATTTCGACTCTCATTGTGGTACATTGTTGTTTCAACTGTTCATTCCCCTATTAGTGTTTACTTTCTCTGGAGGGTGGACAAATGTAACTAAATGTAACTCAATGTAATATAAAATTAATGTAACTAATCATTAATGTTAAATACTGCAACTGAATTTATTATTGATTCAAGATACAAACATTACAGTTTAGTTTGTCAGGTTATGAAAACCACATATCTCCATCAAATAAGGATGAAACTATCCTAATTAAGAAAAATAACATCAAACACAAGTTAAGACATTAAGAATGTTTTTATCAGTGTTAAGTGGCTTAATTACACCTTTATGGGGAAATGTAGTTTTGGTCAAAGCACACTCTGACCAAAAACTACATTTTTGGTCAAAAAACAAGCATCCATCCTTTTGAAGGGTTAAAACATCCATCCTTGATAAACCTTTAAGAAGTTTAGAGCCTCCATCCAACCATCTATCCACCCACCCACCCTATTCGTGACCTTTTGTGCTCTCGCGGGCCACATAAAATAATGCAACGGGCCACACTTGGCCCCTGGGCCTTGAGTTTGACACGTGTCATAGATAGTCAAAACAAGAAGTTGACCTTGCCAATGTTCTCAACAAGAATAAAATGATCATGATGTATTTGATGTAACACAGGCACATCTCACATTGTGTCCATATTGTGTGGTTTCAAAGGCATGAAACTTTGGTTCATTTTCCAGCAAATTCAGATGAATCCTGTGGAAGCTTCATGAGGCTTCAGCTGCACATCCCCAGTTGACAGCTGCAAGAATATACTGGTAAGTTTTTAAGGTCACAAGATAAGATGTGCTTGTTTGGGGTTGTTTTTTGCTGTGAAGGTCATTCTGATGTTAGTAATAGATGTCAAATGCATGCATCTGCTATTGCACATTAACATGTCTATCGGCGCCTCCTGGACCGGGACCTGGACCGAGACTTCACAGATTTACGTCTGACCCTACGGGGCTTGGTTGTCTTCTTGATTGTGCTCTTAACTGAACGCCTAGTTGTACGCCTGGTTGTACGCTTGCTTTTCCTGTATGTGGATCTGGACCTGTATCTTCCTCCTGTTCCGCATGGCATTTTGCTTTAGTGTAGAGTCTATGTACATATTGGGTGTACACATTCATATTTATAGACTTCCGACATCTGAGATCAAAGAACGTTTACTGGTACATTAAAGCCACACTAATAATCTTCTGTCCTTTGATGTCACCTTCTGCTTTCAGTAATTCTTCGGCTAATGTCTGCAACTCCAGACATTAGCCTTTGTCCTATAAAATAGAACATAACCATGTTTGCATTTTCCTAGGAACAGCAAGGTTTGTTAAATCATAGATGGTCAAAACAAGAAGTTGACCTTGCCAGTGTTCTCAGCAAAAGTAGGGTGGTAGTGGCTAAGCAGTACGGCGGCAGAGCGGTAGAGTGGGTAGTCCAATGTTCCAAGATCAAGGGTGGTGTCAGCTCACCACCCTTGAGCAAGGCACCGTCCCCCTTTACAGGTTGCTCATTCTGGGTGCACCATGTGGGGGCTGCCCATCACTCTACCCACCCCTGCATGCTTACAGGCCCCTTATGTGTTTGTGTGTGTTACAGGGGCCTGTACATACTAACACATACAGTATATTTGCATGTGTTTGTTTGAAACAAGAGTATACAAAATAAAAAATAAAAAATTACTGTATATGATGTAACACGAGCACATCTCACATAAATTAACAAAGAATATTTTTTCCTGATCTTTTTTATTGTGTTCATATTGAAATATTACAAGGAGAGGGAGGCTGGTTGAAACAGCCTCTGTCCAGCAAAGCTGGTGACCAGACACTGTTCTCCAAGAATATACTGGTATGTTTTTAAAGTCACAAGATGTTGTGTTTTTTTTTAAGCTAGACTTGATGTACCTTCTCCGCCGGTTTGTCTGTAGACAAAGGCAAGAGGAGAGGGTACGATCAACATCTAGAAGGTTGGGAAACCGGAGCACCCGGAGAAAACCAACTCACGCCTTCACAGGTTTTAAAGAGTTTAGTTTTAAACATTTAAAGGTTTCAAAGATGGATGCTTTAACCTTTTAAAGGTTTAACGCATCCATCCACACCATTCATCTATCCGTTTGAAATGGTTCTGGTATGTTTTTAAGGTCAATGGTTAGCGCTGTTGCCTCACAGAAGGAAGGTAATGGGTTCAAACCCCAGCATTTCCAACATGGTCTTCCTGTGCAGAGTTTACATGGTCTATTCGTGTCTGAGTGGGTTTTCTCCTCCCCCCCACCATCATGAAAGCATGCGTCTAGGGACCCTTATGTAATGTTGGCCTGCGGCGGTGGGTGTGCCCAGGGGGTTGGCCAGGACCAACTCTCCATCTGACCTTGTAATTTTTTTGTACGATTGTATAATGATCAATAAAACTTCTTTCTCTGAAGATAGATGATTTAAATTTTTTTTTTTAAAGCTAGACTTGAGGGTGCGCTGCTTCTCCACTGGTTTGTCTATCGACAAGGGCAAGAGGAGGAGAGGGTACCCTTAGTATCTAGAGGGTTGGGAAACCGGAGCACCCGGAGAAAACCAACCCAGAATCTCAGCCTTCACAGGCCTACTGTTAAGGTTAGGGTCAGGTGGTAGACGTCAGATGCATGCATCTGCTATTGCAGATTAGCATGTCTGTCTATCGTCGCCTCCTGGACCTGGACCGAGACTTCCGGGTTCTACGTCTGACCCTGCGGGTCCTGGTTGTCTTCCTGATTGGGCGCCTGGCTGTACGCCTGGTTGCACTCTTGGCTCTACGCCTGGTTCTACGCCTGGTTCTACGTTTGGTCCTGGTTGAGGATGTGGACCTGCTTCGTCTTCTTCTTGCTGCTCTTGCCATTTCTGTTTTAGTTTAGTGTACGTATTGGATGTACACGTTCATATTTATAGACTTCCGTTATCTGAGATCAAAGAAAATTGGTGGTAGATCAAAGCCACACGAATAATCTACTGAGTTCCTTTGATGTCACCTTGTGCTCTCAGTAATTCTTCAAAATGGAACATCACGGAACCACATGCAGAACAAACAAGCTAGCACACACACACCTACGGACAACTTGAGACTGGCCAATCACATGAAGTACATGTTTTTGGACAACAGAGGAAGCCAGAGAACCCGGAGAGAACCGATGCAGACGTGGGGAGAAGATACAGACTCCACACAGAGCAGAACTTGAACCAGGAACCGCCTTGCTATGCGGCGACAGCACTTCCCCCTGCACCACCATGCCACCCAACATTCTGGTTTCTTACAAGTAAATTGTTTCAGCAACCATCAAGTGTAAAACTAAGACAGCATGATATTAGAGTCCTAATTGTCCTAGTTAAAGACAATCATGAACTAACTATAAGAAAACAAACACAAAACGTCTAACAGGAAAAGTCAAAACAGTGAAGTCAGCAAAAAAAAGTAAATGTGATCAGTTTCTGACTTCAATCATTAGTCTAATGTGAACATACATCTTGAAATGAGTTACTCATATCACTGTAGAATTTGTTATGCAGTGAATTTATGGTTTTCATGTCACAGGTTCTCCACCAAAAACCTGCAATTTAGGTGACTAGGTTGTTGTAAAATTGTTCATACTGTACGTGAGAGGCAGACAACCTGTCTTCAATGTGGCCCTGCCACAAGCTGACATCTCGTCCAGAGAGAAAGAGAGAAACTAAAAAAAAGGTATCTACAGTGAATCATTTTGAAGGGTTACTGAGAGCACAAGGTGACATCAAAGAAACTCGGTAGATTATTGGTGTGGCTTTGATCTACCACCAATTTTCTTTGATCTCAGATATCGGAAGTCTATAAATATGATCGCGTACACCCAATATGTACATACATTAAACTAAAACAGAAATGGCAAGAGCAGCAAGAAGAAGAAGAAGCAGATCCACATCCTCAACCAGGAAAACCAAGCGCAGAACCAGGCGCACAACCAGGCGCCCAGCCAGGAAGACAACCAGGACCCGCAGGGTCAGACGTAGAACCCGGAAGTCTCGGTCCAGGTCCAGGAGGCGCCGATAGACAGGCATGCTAATCTGCAATAGCAGATGCATGCATCTGACATCTACTACTAACGACATCAGAACCACCTGACCTTAACCTAAGCAGTAGGCCTGTGAAGGCCTGAATTCTGGGTTGGTTTTCTCCGGGTGCTCCGGTTTCCCAACCTTCTAGATGTTGAGGGTACCCTCTTCCCTTCCTGTCTATGTTGATAGACAAACCAGTGGAGGAGCAGCGTACCATCAAGTCTGGCTTAAAAAAAAAAATCTATCTTCAAAGAAAGAAGCTTTATTGATCATTATACAATCATACAACAAAATACAAGGTCAGATGGAGTGTTGGTCCTGGGCCACCCCCTGGGCATGCCTGCCACTGTGGGCCAACACAACCCGAAGGTCCTTAGATGCATGTTTTAATGATGGTGGGGGGAAAGAGAAAATCCATTCAGACACGAAGAGAACGTGCAAACTCTACACAGGAAGGCCATGTTACATACGTGACAGGTGGATGGGTGATTTAAACTCTTAAAAGTTTAAAGCTAAACTCTTTAAAACCTGTGATGGCCTAAATTCTGGGTTGGTTTTCTCCGGGTGCTCCGGTTTCCCAACCTTTGAGATGTTGAAGGTACCCTCTCCTTCTCTTGCCTTTGTCTTCAGACAAATCAGTGGAGAAGCGGCGTACCCTCAGGTCTACCTTAAAAAACAATAACAACATCTATCTTGGAGCTGTTAACTGGGGATGTGCAGCTGAAGCCTCATGAAGCTTCCCCAGGGTTCATCTGAATTTGCTGGAAAAGCATTTTCGGGCCTTTGTAAACACACAGATCAGTGTCTGGTCACCAGCCTTGCTGGACAGGGAGGCTGCTTCAACCAGCCTTCCTGTCTTTGTTTTCCAAGGACGAGAATTTCACAAGCCAAATGTCTTCTACCCATCGTCCCCTTTCATTTTGGATGGTGTTGTTGATATTGTATTTTATATTTTGTATTTTTCAATTTTATTTTAGCATCAAGTAGAAATTGAAAATAAACATTTAGCAGTCGCAGAGATTTCTGTCCAGGGCCCAGTTCATTTTTAAGACAAACACATTAGAAACTTACACATTTTATACATCTACATTTTTCTATGAAATTTCTTTTTTCAAAATGAAGTTCAAAACATTTGAAACTAACAAATTCACTATGACTTTTTAACACATTTGTTTTTTTCATCAAATGTGGTATGTGTAAATAATTCTGCTATGAGACTTTTAAAATGACCTGTTGCTAATTAAATGGTGAATAAGCTAAACTAGGTTCATATTTTTGTAAATCTAATTATGATGAAATCAGTGCCACACCAGCCGTGAACCTCACCACACGTCACTGTGGTGCCGATGGTGGAATAAATCAACTGGCAAGTTGGCAGCGCAGTCTGAAATATTGACATCAGCACACATTACCCTTTGTGCATGCTCGTCGCAGAGTATTTTTAAGACAATCAAACATAATCCAAGACCATTGTCCTGAGTTCCCCAGCAGTTGTGCAGTCCACAACATTTCCCACAAAAGTCCACCATAACAGCAAAACCTGCGTCCAACACAATCAATAGTTCATGTCACAACTGAGAGCCCGCTGTCCCCGGGATTGTTCCACAATTGTGAGAATGCAACAAAAATGTGTAATCCACAAAAAACAGGATGAAAAAAAAAAAAAGGTCTTGTCTGGGAACATAGGAACATAGATACATATTTGTAAACACAATTTACAAAGATAAATATCTTTCATAACTTTCCATTATTCTGCTATGCTTTCAATACAGCCATTCATGATGAGTTAAATGATACTCATGTCAATGTAGATTTTGTCATATAGTGAATTTAGTGTTCTTTTCATGTTACAGTTACAGTACTTTTTAATGGCAGTAAATTGTCTTATTGTGTTACAGTGCTCCTGCCCAGTTAGTTCAAAGCACAAGTGCTTTGATCTACGGGCCTTTGTTAAAGGTGTGTCCACAAACTAACTAGCGGAAGGACACGCCTTAATTACATTATAGATCAACTCATCAAAGATTTTGATTTCTATAGACAATGTCTATCAAAATCTAGATCAAAAGGCACTGTATTTATATATATGGGAATGGAAATATAACTATTTATGTTGGCGCAATAAATGTTTCCCAGAACAGATACGCTATATAGAACCATTCAACATGATTCACAAGTAACAGGTGGAATGGATGAATTAGCAGAGGAAGGGGCCTGTGCAGAAGCAATAATTCCACCACCTGAGACACTTCTGAAATATGACAAGCCAGTGTTGATTGGCAAAAGTACAGACCCATCAAAGAAACAACCTTCAAGTCCTCAACAATTCACTGATGGGACCAGCAACAGAAACACCTTGAAGATCCTCAACTCCATCTTTCCACCTAGGGAGTGGATGCAAGGCGACTGGCTGTGTGTGCAGTATGTTTCCAGTGCACCTTCCGCAAGAGTTGATATTATCCAGCTGGAGGAGAAGCTGGACACAGAGCTGAGTCAAAGGCAGGCCAGAAGCACTGGAATCTGTCCAATACGCAGGGAGCTCTATACGCAATGCTTTGACGAGCTGATCAGACAGGTGACCACAAACTGTGCTGAGAGAGGTCTGCTGATGGACGAGGTTCGAAGAGAGATCAATATGACTCTGCATACCTACAAGACACTGTATGCAAGCAGTATCACTTATGGAATTAGTAAAGCTTTTCAGGCGGAGCAGGCCAAAGCTGAAATGGAGCAAAAGAATGCTGAACTGGAGAAAGAGATCCATGTTCTGCAGGAGGAATTGAAGGTGGAGAAAGCTAAACTTGATGAAATTGAAAAGAGAGAAAGAGATAAAGTGGTAATTCAGAGAAACAACTACATGGAAGAAATTAAGTTCATGAAGGAAATCAACAAGAACCTCCAGGACCAACTGGATGAGACAGAAGGAGGAACATGTTTGTAACACAGAACCCTTATGATAACAGCTCTGATCCACAAGTAAATGTTCAATTATTCTTTGATCTCAAATGTCAGAGGCATTTGAGATCATTTTACACAAAGAATGGTGAGCAACAGGACACGTAAAACCAGACTCACAACAAGGCCCACAACCAGGCCACAACCACGAGTGCAACCAAGCCTGGTAAGGTGAGATGCTCAACAAGGCCTGTGGGGCCCACTACTAACAACATCAAAAAGACCTGACCCTAACCTAAAAAGTAAGTCTGTGATAGCCTAAATTCTGGTTTGGTTTGCTCCGGGTGCTCCGGTTTTCCAACCTTCTAGATCTTGGGTCGGCAACCCAAAAAACAAAACAAAAACAAAAAACTAAAATCAAATCTGTCGGGAGCCACAGATTTGATTTTTGATAGATGAAGGCAACACAGGCTGTAATACACACGCTGTGTATTAACTATGTTAGACTGCTGTCAAAATTTAGATTACAAATACATAATGAGCATTTATGATGAAATGTTTATTTTCCGAGCAGCACATCCAGGAGAGGACACCATGTGACTACTCTGTTGTATGATACTTTGTGCTTTTTCTAGCAATTCCCGGAACTGACGATTATTTAATGCTTTTGCATCTTGTTAACCATCTGAATGATGAGGTTCATCACCTCCATACACACCGGTGGGAATGTTTGTGCACACAGTGGTTCTTGGTGCAGGATGCAGTGAAATGCAAGCAGGTTTGGATCCAACGCTTTCTGTAGCATAGTCACAAACTCCCTTTGTGACCCTCTCATATTGGAGGCCCCATCTGTAGCCACTGAAATCAGGTGGTTGGTGTTTATTCCCTTGTCATTTAAACACTTCAGCCCAGCCTCACTGATATCATCCTCCCATGTTTAGCTTTTCAGTGGCATAAATTTGATCGTTTCTTCTTGCGGCTCATCAGCTTTTACATACAACTGCACAAACGTGCAGGCAATCCTTACACATTGGCAATGAAAGCAAACAATTCGGTCCATTCTTTCTTGAATCCTCTGTTCTCATCAGCTACCGTTCTCTTGTCTACTTGCCTTCTTTGTAGTATTATTTTTTCATTTTGTGATTTATCTCCAGTGAGCCACTCAGGAGGCACTAAAGAGCCACATGCAGGTCTGGAGATCTGGGTTGCTGACCCCTGTTCTAGATGTTGAAGGTACCAAACTAGTGACAAAGCAGTGTACCCTAAAGTCTAGCTTTAAAAATTTTCAGCAGGTACGTTTTTACAGATGCACATAATCATCCACACGATGCACTGGCGTCGTGCCCAGAGTGTCCCACTGCCTCTCACCCTTTAGTCGGATAGGCTGCAGCCATCCTGCGAGCCGCATAAGAAGATGAATGAATGAATGAAAGATCATCCATCTTGTGCATCCTTATAAACACACAGTATCATTTCAAATGCATGGATGAATGGATGGATGGATCAGTTTTATTGATAAAACGTGTCTTGCAGCTGCCAACCAGAGATGTGCAGCTGAAGCCTCATGAAGCTTCCACAGGGTTCATCTGATTTTTCTGGAAAATGAACCAAAGTTTCGGGCTTTTGAAACCACACAGAAGTGGCTGGTGCTGAACTGTAAGTATATCATCTGCTTCAACTGACCTGCTTGTCCCATATCACAAACCTCAGTGAGGTCGTGATATGGCTCCGTTGTGACCTGGTGAAATGGCCTAAGAATGTCCAGGCATTGGTGCATCTCCTGGTAATCAATGCCTGAAAGTGTGCTTTCAGTGTGTTGATAAAGTATTAAACTGATTTGCAATAGCAAACTCCAATAGTATTTGATAATGATTCGATTGTACTCTAGAATTTCAGTGGATTGCTAAAGTTTTCTGTCACTTTAAATAAAACTCAGTCTTAGAAAAAGTGGATTTCTCCTCATCTTTCTCTTGGTTTGTTTATTTATGTTTAAGTTCCGGAATTCTTTCAATTTAGGCTTGTTCCTTATTTTTCTTTTAAGTGACCCAATCATAAATTGTAAATTCCAATGTCATTTAGGCCTTTTCAAAACCTTGTTTTACGTTTCCTTAGTTCAGAGTTTCCCAACCTGAGCAAGATCACATGGCAGACCATTTCACAAAAAGTCAAAATTATGAACTCAAATGAAAATATATCAATTTAAATATTCAGTGTGAAGCCCTGGCCTGTTTTGTTGAACGCAAAGCTGATAATCTTGCAGGAACTGAAGTCTCTCTTTTATTAGTCTTTATAGTAGTCATGCTTAAAAAGCCCAGCTCGCATGGGTGTTGTGGGGAAAGAAAAGGAGAAGAGCTGAAATTGATTAGTTGCCCAGGATAGTTTAGCAAAGCTGTTTCAGACCATGAATTTGTCTCAGTTCAGTTATTTATTCATGCTCCTGCAAAGTCAGGCCCCTCCCGACCCCAGCTGTGCTGCATGGGCCCCTGACCCAGTCAAGGCAAATACTAGACAGGGGAAAGTGATGGGAAATACTGCGTCGGCGCAGTTGAACAAAATAAATCTGTAATTTTATGTTCTGGAGTGACTGGTGTGTGTATCTAAATGGTGTTTAAGTTTACTTGGAACCATGGCACTGTTGGATAATTTCCCCTCCACACCAGGCAAAGCGGACTTGATGCGCTCGGTTCCCCGGTAAACGGAAATCCAAAGGTAAGTTAATTTCATTGTGATGTATTGAGCTCACACGTTTTGCTTTCTTCTGACCTCTTCTGGTGTTAGGGATTTTATCTGGGTCGGAATGTTTTTTTTTTTTGGGGAGGGGGGACCCAGGTCAGATTGAGTAGTTTTCTTCTGTTGGAAGAGGATTTAATTGTTTGACTTAATGACAGACAGAACAATCAGGATGATCTTCCGCGGCACACCTGCTGACTGGCTGGCCCGTCTCAGTGTGGTCGATAAAGTTTCTAGCACTGTCTTCCGGGTACGTTTAGTCCTCACAGCATTAGCTGAATAACATCGGTGTGTCGTAATTAGAGAGGCTTTACATTTGAAACAGTGAGGTAAACACTAATGCAATGTCATACTGGATTATTTAAATATGACCGGTATCGCATCATTGGTAGCCGGGGGTATAGCTCAGTGGTAGAGCATTTGACTGCAGATCAAGAGGTCCCCGGTTCAAATCCGGGTGCCCCCTCTCTTTTTCTGTACTTCGTCCTATATCGTTTATTTTTTGTTTTATACGGAATTATGTATAAATTTAGCTTTTATCTTGTTTCCGCAATCGATTTATTATACATTGTAGTCGTATTGTTACCGCTGCCGCTACGTGTTTCCTCCTCCTTCCTCAGAACAGTTTGGCCTGTTCAGATTCTGTTCTAGCGGAGAATAATAATAAATGTCATGTGTGGCAAGTAGACGTAACTGTGTGTGTCTTATTATTTCCATCCAGGCGCCTTGTGTTATGAGAAGACATGATATGTTTCTCATGATATGTGTTTGAGGTCTCTGTATTGTGCAATTATGTGGTCAGCTGACTAGTTGTGGTCATATGGCTCCACCTAGTGGTGGAAAGATGTCATGTGTTGTTTAGTACGTCATCAACTCTTGTTTGTCAAAGATAGTGACGTCACGTTTACCGGTACACAACTTTTAACCAATGACTGCATTTAGAGCTCATGTACTTAATTATTGTAATCAGATGTCAGCATGGGAATGAAACAGGTTTCCTTGGTGATACTCACCCTACGGGTTTCATGTAGTCAAACATGGTCTGTTTACATATGTTTTCAAATTTTCACCATGCATGAGATTAGTGTCAACACCAGCCACCAGGTTTAATTAGAAAACATTCAAGCGGAAACATCCTGACAAATTAAAAGTTCTGCACTTAAATCTCATGCAAACTCTTCTTCAAATAAATTCATTGTAATAACTATCAGTTACACACACACACACACACACACACACACACACACACACACACACACACACACACACACACACACACACACACACACACACACACACACACACACACACACACACACACACACAGAGAGAGATACAGTATAACATTATGAACTAATCATTGGTCACAAGTAAGTTTAATGAAGCAAAAATAACTTTATAAACTGGAAAAAAAAACAACAAAAATACACATAGTTTAGTTGGGGCTTATATTTTTTTAGCAGTACAGTTAATTCCCTGACATCCCTGTGCACTGAGTCTTATTATTTCCATACAGGCGCCTTGTTTGATGAAAAGAGCAAATGACGCCAAGATAGCTGGCAAAAGCCTTTACAGTAAAAACTGTTCAGCCTCCAGCCGTGGAGTGGGGGATATTCTGTGTCGACAGGTTGCCCATTTATCCAATTCTTTTCTCTTGTAATACCCGTGTTATCCTCAAGGTGGTATCCTTTCTTCTTCCAAGTCCTGGATGTCCAGGACTTTTAGAAGCACTGCTCAGCTTCAATGAAACCTTCTTTTTCATGACCGCCAAGCTCCACTTCAGCGTAACTTGAATGGCAGCCCTGGTTGCGGAACTTCATTGACGGCCAGTAGTTGTTGGTTCGTCGCTAGAACAACAGTGTGCACATGAAATGTCTTTAAACAGCAATACAAATAGTTGATTTTTGCAGAACGTATGACTCTGCTTTCTCACCTGCATGAGGTAAAATGGGGGAGCCACTGTCGGGTGAGTGTTGATGTAGTAGACAGCAAGTAAGGTCAGGGCCACGAGCAGCACTAATGCAGCCACTACCCCTGCAATGATAGCTGTATTCTCTGTTATCTTAGCGTTTGGAGGACCCGTCTGTAAATCTGAAAGGAAGGGAAGCAGAAATACATTGGTGGCTCCAGAAGAGACTGTGAACTTAGGTCAGACCGTCGGACACTTCCATTTGGGTCACCAAGTTTTCTAAACTCTTTCATTTGAAGGTATAAGTGGAAATGAGCACACCCAAAATGTTGCACTGCCTCTATTCTGAATTGATCTGCCTGCAATCCCGATCCAAAATCAACAATGTCTTATGATCAGACCTGAAGTGAGCACCTAATTAATAACTCCGTTAAAAACTAGGGATTCTTCTCTTGACTTCTGATAGATTTCGGTCTGAAGTCGCCACCTGCTGGCCTGCTGGTTCCGAGAGGTTGTTTGTAAGCTGAATTATTCGTAAATCGTTATTTATTTAATCTCAATCTATAATTGCGGGTGGCATGGTGGTGCAGTGGATATCGCTGTTGCTCTCTGGGTTCCATGTTGCATGTTATGTTTAGGTGGTCATGTCAAAAATGCCTGTAGTTGTGAGTATGTGTGTGAATAGTTGAGTTTGTCTTTTGTGTGGCTCTGCGGTGACGTGCTGAAATGCTCACGGAGACACGTACAAGAACAAGATGGGGAAGATGAGTGTTGGAGATGTACGTATGCGGTGGTGCTGCTGGGCGGGAGGTGCGACAGGAAGGGTAACTACATTAGTTGGATATGGCAGCACACGGTTTTTTTTGTATCTTTGAAGATTCTTAAGTCAGATGTTCGTATCTTGAGGACTAGCTGTATTTTTTAAATCATCTATAAATGTGATATTTGGTGAGTCACTAGGCTGGAGTGATCAAACAAAATCAAACAATTGTTACAATGAGTTCTTTAAGGATAGTCTAATTGTCAGACTTCTATTTAGACTTTTGCGTGTTTCCCGCTACATTCCTTGCTTTAGAGAAATCTACCTCTAGTGACGGCCTGCTCATCGGGCACTGCTGATGAAGGCGATGGACTCGGGGAAGAGCTGTTAAAGGAGAAGGTCGATCCCTCCGGTAGTACGTGGTTGTAGTCCTCACATGTGCCTTTAGCCTGAGTGAAGGCCCACAGGAATGACCCAAGGAAGAACGACCCAGCAGCGTAAATGTGTTGTGTAAAGGAGAATGAAGCTCACCTCCTCAGGGCAGTTATACTCTAACCACTCTTGTCTATGTCGGTCAATACCGTCGGAGCATCTGAAACTCAGCCAGGTCAAAATGAGAAGATGTTTTAAGACTTTGTCATAAGTCTTTTTTGAATGTCACTCTACCGTTGGAGTGTGTTGCACCAGCCGCACCCGGTTGTCAAGTTGGATGTGAGGCAGGAATCGCACGATGTGTGCTGAAGACAAGCTGGTGGAATCAGAAACACAAGTGTTCTGAAGTTTGAGTGATGGGCTAGTAGTCTGTTGTTTGAAGGTCACTTTGGCGGGATACTCACTGGGCAGAGGCGTGATCTCAAAGGCTGAGCCATTAACAATCCTGGTGATGTCAATCTCAACACGATGGTACTCATATATCGTACGGTGTTTGACCCCTTCAAGAAAAACATAGAAGCTTAGTATTTTAGAAAAATTTTCTTTTCTGTGCCGTGTTTTTCAAAACCGATCACTGTGGCTACAGCAAGAAAAAAAATCATTGTGGGTTTCTGATCTTCTTTGTTCATTATATCAAAAGCTCTTAGATATTTTTGTATGTTTTAAAGCTCCAATCAGAGCTTAAATGAGAATCCAGCCTACATACGAGAAGCTGACAATAGCCCAATTACGCAATACCTTACACAAATTAAGTTCTATTTTATGCTTGAGATGAGAAATAGTGAAATACTACCATTTGTGAGTCTTGTTTATTTGAGGTTTTTCAATGTTTAAAAAGATTTTTGAAATGCATCCAGACACAGTTTGGTCTGACCTCAGACATAGAGCCTGTTTCTCATCGAACTAGCAGAGACAGAGAAGTCCGTCCTGGATTAAAACACACTGAGGAATTGATTCAGTCTGTGAGTTGAGAAGCCCCAAAATTAAGTCTTTTCTGTCTATCATTTTGTATAAATAAACAGAAATTAAACTTGAGGTTTAGTAAAAATTAACATACATGTCAAGTTTAACGCCACAAACGCTGATCTAATCTGGTTCATCATGGTTGTTAGGTTATTTGAGATTAAGATTGGCCAGACAATAGCATGCTGGAAGAAAACGTGGCCCACATGTTTTTACTGGAACTTTCCCTTGGAAATGAATAGTGACAAGAGAAATGTAATAAGAAATAGAATAGAGGAACAAAACTCTTTTTCCTAGTAGCAGCAATGCTTGTTCCTAAAGTTTGAAATCAGTAAAAAATATTCTAAAACTGACCTGAGGACTGGGAGTCAAGAAGGTATGCCATGAAAGCGTCAGATAATCCCACTTTAACCGGATGTTCGGTGGAATTAATGCTCATCACTGGTATGGGAACCTGAAAAATGAAAGCCGTATTTGTGTGCACCGTAGCTGAAAAATTCTGTTCTTTGCAAAATAAAATAAACCACATTTGTAAGTGGTCCAAAAAAAAAAAAAAAGTAAAATCAAACAGACCTCTCTGTAGTTGAAAATAATGGTTCCATTCTTGTGAAGGACTGCCTGGAAGGTGAAAGGTCCTTCAGACTCTCGGTCCTTTAGCCGAACGCTATCCCACTCCACCACAAACAGATTACCTGAGCGGAGCAGACGTGGGGGGGGGGGTTGATTACAGGAAACCAGGCAACGCGCAACACCAACTCGACTGTGGAGCTTCACCTTACCGTTGTCTGAGTACCTAATTGTAGAGTTTCTGGAGAAACTGGGGTCAAAGTTTGCCATGAGGGGAGCAACGTACTGTGTGGCAGTCAGCATGCGATGAGTGATCTCCCCCATGAAAATGAACCCTGGGTTAGGGGGAGGGGAACAGAAACTGCAAATGTTAAAGATGACAGCCTGAATATTTTTGGGCATTGTTCAAAAGGTGACGGATCCTAATTGAAGTTTGTTTACAAGTTGTAAACATCGTGACTGGTTTTACGTCTGTAAAACAAACAAATTTATGTGCAAGGGAACTTGAGTTTTCAAGTCCATCTTCTGAACGTTCATTTGTGTCCTAGCATTTCTTTGGAACTGAGGCTCTGTTGAAAACCACATCTTCTCACGCTGTATCTGGGGGTTAACAATGTAGGACATGTACGGCGAGCAATTAAGCAACGCAAACTGAAGGCATTTACTGTCAACCAGGTTTATTAGAACCTAATGTGCTTGAATATTTCCCGAGGGACGGATGAATGTTCTCCTGGAGTACACAGTCTCCTGATTGGAGGAGCAAAGTGGATAACAAGTGATGTAAACTCACCACCGGTCGCTATGATAATTTGTCTCAGGTAATGTCCATAATACGGGAAATCAAAAGAAAGGGCTACCCTCTGTGGAAAAGGAAAAACATATCAGGCACAACCAAGCATTAAATGGCAATTGTGTATTTGTATGTGTGTGTGTTTTTGTGAGTGTGTGTGTGTGTGTGTGTGTGTTTGTGCGTTCGCCACACCGCTGCCTGTCTGTGAGCGTTGGACAGAATGCCGTGGATCTGCACTTGGCTCTGGTGCAGGGCGTTCAGATCCACCCACAAGTCTTCAGTCCGTCTATCCGTTGGACCAAAACTCTGCCATCTGTAGTACTTCAGGGAGTCCTGAGAAAAAGAGGGCAGTTTTCATGAAATTATTAACAATGTTTGCATCATTTTGCAAAAACAGAGTCTGTTGGTAGCAATTAGGACAGATCTGATCAAGATAAATAGATTTTTATCTTGATTAGGGGCAGAAGAACTCATTTCTGGGCATGTGGAGGATGGGATCTGGGGCAAACACTTCAGTTTTATAATAATAAAAGTTTCATTTAGAGGGTTAAAAATGAAACTAGATCCATCCATACACTTTCTTTGCACATACAGGTTTCTCCGCTCTTGATGGTATTATTAACATCTGCCACGGTTCAAGGTGACAGAGAGTGATGGTTCCAGGGTTTCACATGGGTTCGGAAAGTAGAGCAGTTAAAAGCAGCACTCTCACTGCCTCTCTGAATGCTCCATATACAGCAAGTGACCCATTTCTGGTCTCCCATCTCCGCTGCTCAACACCAGCTGGGGTTATCTTGAGGAGGATGTGGGAATAGGAGAAGGAAATAGTCATAGTTTTTCCCCACAGCTGACTGATTCATTGAATGAAAAAACTCCCGTAAGAATGAAAGTAAAGGGTCTTGGAAATTATAATCCCGCTTCATCTGTGCTGAACATTTTCTCTCCAGGGCGTTTTCATTCAAGGAGTTGGGTTGGTCAACTAAATTTACATTTACTAATCAAGAGTTTAGGAATACGTTGAACGTTTGTGAGTAGAGGAACTAGAACAGAATCTGTTAAAAACAGGAAGTACAAATCTGCAGATTTACAAATGAAAATGAGGAGGGTTGACTGTCTGAATAAAAAAAAAAAAAGATGATTGGAAGGGCAATTGATGAGCAAATGTATGATGGTGGGCTGTAAAGTCAAAAATATGTTCTTCCGCTGGCTGGTCTTCACGCGCTAAATATCACAGGTGGACTAGATCACATCCAGATGGTGACTCTCTGGGCTTTTCACACAAATCACACAGCAGCCCACGAGATTCAAGATCTGACAGGAAAAGAAAAGAAGAACTGGACATTCAGCCGTCTGATCCTCATCATATCCTCACCACAAAAAAAAAAACCCATACAGACTGGCCGTGACGGTTTTGCTGAGATTTATTTTGTGTTTGCAGCGAGTTAACAATAAAACCAATTAAAGCAAGTATTGGTTGGTTAAAGAGGGAAACTTTCATTCAGAGGTTGCGTGGTTGAAATTTTTGTGCTTAATTACATGCTTGAAATTTTGGAAAAAAGAGCTTCACTGGTTCTGTGTGATGTTGTTGTTGGATAATAGTAAAAAATATATTAAAATGTTCAGCTGCCATGGGTCAAGACATTGAAAGTTGATTCGACATGAGATGGAATTTTGTACTGATGGAAACATAGATCCTCAAAGTTTAAGTTTGGTACCCAACAATGCAACAGATCTGAGACCTACTGTGGTGCTCGCAGATTGGAAAGCAGGAAAAGAAAGAAGAGAAACTTCATAGCTTAGACAGGTGGGACGAAGGACCAGTCGTTTGGATCTCACCACTATTTGGGTCGTGTTGTCGGACAGGGGATTGATATCAAGTCCTCCTCGTCCTCCTTCCGCCGGTTTCTCACGGGCTTCCCTGCTTCTGTGTGGAGTCTGCTGGTCCCTCCTGGTCCTGTGAAACCCGGACGGATCCACATCTGTCTGCAGGGGAGTACCCCTCAGTGCATCTAGAACAAGACGTGCATTGTGGAACGAGGTCAAGACACATGGTCCGGTGTGGACACACATCCTGCAGGATTACTGGCATTCTGTTTCTCCATAAATAAAGCACCAAATTCTACATGACAAACCTTTCAATTCAATTCTGCTTTTATTTTCAGAATGTGTGAAAAGAGCTCCAGAATTATCTCGTAAAATGATGTGTTTGCATGAAATAGAAGTAGTTCTGCTGTTGAGCCTTGTGGTCACATCTGCTTTTTATTTATTAGCATGATTTGGATCATTAACAGACCGACATGCAGAAAATGGATATACACACACACACACACACACACACACACACACACACACACACAATGCCATTCACCTACATTTGTGATTTGAGTGACTCATTTCCTGAACAGATCATAGATGAATGTTTACATCACGAAGAATCAACTTCTTTTCTTTTTGGAGGCTAAACCGATCTTTGACTCATTGTTTTGTGCAAATCTTTGATCAACGAGATTGCAGGATTTGTAGAACTCACTGGTCATAAAGGAAACATTTCTTGATTAGACTGTTGAAATTAATTCCTCAATAACAGCAGCATGCTGACAGCTTTGTGGCAACAATTGGGGGAAAACTCATCCTTTGTTTTTAATATCCTAAATCAATGTTTTCCATGTTTAAGGCCGGGGTTAACCCCGACCTCAGATTGTATTGGACCTCTCTAACACTCTTACGACTGAACAAGAACATATTTCTAGAAGCAGTTTCCAAAATCAGGGCGAAAGGAGGGAACCAGAAAAGTGTATTCAGTTAGCAGCAGATTAATGTGTTTGGAATGGGATGACAGTCCCAAGGGTGCGTAATGTTTTTGTGTCTGCACATCTTTGATTTAGGATTATTTCCTCAGTAATCAAACATGAAAGGGTGAGATGACATCTATTATCTTATGGGATGTTATGAGTTTAAACTTTGTATGTTAAAAAAAAAGAAAAAAGAAAACACTCAATGATGGATTAGTTGTTTTCCATTAAAGGAATAGCGCTCCAATGATTGTATGGTAAATACACAATTAGCTTAGCTTAGCATAGAGACTTGAAACATTTAGCGTGGCTTTTTCCTACTGGCACCTAATTTTGCTAATCGACATGTTCTTTAACCTGTTTTTTTTTAAGATTCATTGTGACTATAAGTTAGTTTAGGTACAATTTAAATTCTAAATGTCCAACACAGCGGGCAACCTATTCTTCCACTCTCCCTGAATGCTGCTGCTATGATTGCGTGAATTTCCCCACTGTGGGACGAATACAGGATTATCTCATCTTATCTCTCTTATAGTGGGTGTCAGCCTCTGGTCGGTAACATAATGCAAGATTTTATTACCAGGAAATGTTATTTTAACTTCACTGAAAGTTGGAAGACATCGGAGCCCACGTCATCCGTAAGGAGTGAATTACTGTAAATGTAATTTCTTTGGCTCTAAAAAAAAAAAAGAATGACAGGGAGATTTGGGAAGTAAAAGGGAGAAGGAAACGAAGAGTGGCAGGACTACTCATCAGAAAACAGCTGAGGAAGCACCAATAGCGGAGGAACGAGAGGAGGAAGTGGTCTGAGGCAGGGGGGAAGAAGTCTAGGGACTAAGCTTCAGCCAAATCCAATTTGTTGTGAGAGTTCTTGCTGCATACAATGTGTGTCTATTTCACAATGTTAATATAGTCTTTCCTGGATGATTGCTTGTAATTTCAAATGTGGTGTTTGCATCGGGGCTTCAGTTTAACTATCCTCTTGGCATCGGGTCTGGCAGACACACGCAGATCGGGATCCTGCAATGTGCAAACTGGAGCAGAAAAAGATCAGGTAAATTTGGAAGACCCCCTTAGAATGTGACGATTAAAAAGACAAATATGACATCTGATGGTAAATGTTCGGCGGTTTCACAGTTGGGGTAGACTTTACCTCATCTGCTTGAATAAATGCATAGAAATCATTCTGGCAGTTCTCTATATTTCAAATACTCCTGATGACATGGAAGGATTATGTCAATTTACATCTGTGCACATGCACAATGTCAGATTTTCCTGCTGTTTAATCCAATATATCTTGCAGTAGCAGGATTATTTCCTCCTGCAGGCTTATTTTGCACGATTAACAAATATGAATGGGCTGTTTTGGGGCGATAACACCTGAACGCCAGTAGTGTCCACTCTATCAGTTTCCCCCAGACAAGCCTGCATTGCAGCAGTCATCTCCAGTGGGTGTTGGGAGTTATATCAAACTAGGACACAGTACTGTGTTCATTCATGCCACATGCATTAACTCAACACTGAAAAATGCAACATTCCTCTGGCCTCCATGGTGAAGTTTTACTTGTTTTTATATCTTTAAAATTCAGACTACTGATCCATCATTTCCTTAATAATGATCACAGGCATGTAAGAAATATTAAGTCACATTTTTTGCCATTTGAATGCAGTTTCAGAAGGCTAGACAGCGATTGGAGTCACGCTAGACCAAACCACATTCCCCAGCTGAGAGGAACGACTCAATGGTCTTTCAGTGTGTTCACCTGGAGGACGTCCAGAGTTGGAGAATAAATCTTCCCTGAAAATAATCTCTTTCTGAGTGAATGAACAACACCACAAAGTTTTACCAGAATCCAGGATCCACGGATGGCATGAAGGATGGAAGTATTACCTACGCTACAAAACCCTGACCCGATTGCCCTCAGGTTTTTGTGCTGCTGGAGATGTTGTCGTCAGGATGAGAGGGGATTAGCTAAACACCTTCAGTCTTGTGGTAAAACATTTAGCAGCGGAACAGGAATCACGAAGCGAGATCACTGCGGTGAATGCCAGTGTTTGTCAGTGCAGTTTGGCACAGCGCTTTTGTTGGGATGGATTTTAAGGGGGCAACGTGTTAACACCAGCCTGGAGCTTTTGGCGTGGGAAGGAGTCATTTTGCACTTTACAGTCAGAGATCAGTAACCATAACACACAATCACAGTTTTTGGCACACGGAACGATTAAAAAACAAAAAAAGAAAAGGAAAAACATAGACAGCTGGATCAGGTTTAGAGTTTAGGAAACATTTAATGTTCGCTTGTTGTCATCGACTTTTGTTTCTCCTAGGAATCCATTTTTAATGCAGCTAACATGCATTCCCAGCAGTATTTTAAGTTGTCATAATAGATTATTTTACAGCAAGGACTGTTAATCCATAAATAAGCTGTCTTTATATTTGGAGGCTGTGTTTACATAATGAGATTTTTTTTTTAGGCTGTTTCAGGTCCCAGATGAATGGCATCGCAGAAACTCAATACCGGCCTGTCAAAATATATTCACTGGGTAAAACAATAAATTGCTGAAAATAGTCTCTTGGGTGCCAAACTTGATAGATTCAAGCAAAAACATAGATGTTCTGACATTTTTAGCTCATTTAGATCAATTGTTTCCAACCCCTGGCCTAGTTTGAGTATTGATTCGTAAAGTTTTTTTTAACCACATCATAAGAGATTCTCCAGCTATGCAGGTTGACTAAATCTGGCCAACGACAGAAGAACACCTGGAAAAGTCCTTAAAACCACTTCTACAGCAGTTCCTGTTACAAAACACTCACACCCACACAGACACAAGGTGCAGAAACAATTCCAGTGGGTTCTCTCCTAAAATTACAATCACAACAGCAATTTTTTAGAATTAGTAGATCTGCTGAAGTCCAACGAGCCATGCACAGGATTTTCTTTGTAGCTGCTACAGAATTAACTCCACCTCAGATGAGAGGTGACAAAGTCTGCAGCCATCGCTTCATCACTTTGCTCCCCCTCCTGGTGAGATTATGCTGAAGCTATCCGTCTGAACAGAGGTCAGACAGTCAATTTGAACAGCTTGATCTTTTAAACATGCTTTAGTGATGCGCGCGAGCTTGGACAGTTTACTGTAGATTGTCTCATGCTAGCGGGGATCCGTCTGTCCTGGTCAGTCGGAGCGTCCGCTGCAGCTCCAGGCCCCCCAGATCAGAAAAACTGGGACCACAGGAGAGGCCAGAGAAACTGGAGCACCGCTGATTGTCAGAGGAGGAGCAGCAACGGAAGAACGGGGGCTGTCTAAAAATAATTTTTCTCCAAGGAGAACAAAAATACATACATTTTGAACACATGTAGATGCATGGGAAGGATACAGCATAAACAGGAGACGTGTGAGAAGTTTAGATGCAGTTTGACTTGAGATGAAGCTTTCTTTTAAAAATATCTCTTGCTGCTAACGCACCTCTTGTTATTGAAGTCAGTGGTGAACCTCAACCATTTCTGAGTTATTTATGAGGATTTCAAACCACATCCTTGTATTTATCAGGCAACTGCACACCAAATGTTTAGTTTTTCAAACAGAAAGTGCTGAGGTTTTTGAGTGATATATGAGGAAAATCCATTTCAAGTGGCTGGTAGATGTAAATTCTTCCTCAAAATTCTCTCCAAAACAAATTTAATCTGTTGTTCTTGCCACAAATGGAGGCATTCTAGATCAGATAAAAGTTCCTGCAACCTGATTTCAGATATTTGGAAACCAAAAGCTTTCAATCAATACCTGTGTGAGGACATACCTTCATGCACTTCAGCCCAGACCCTCACCAGCTCAGCCTGGGAGAGACAGATGAGGAGAACAGCACAAAGCCCCATGTCTGCCCGACTCTGCTCCCTCCTTCCTCAACTTCCTCAGCGCTCCTCTCTTCTCCTTTTGTCTCCCTGTATCCCGTCTCACTCCTGCAGGAGACCAGAGGGCTCCTCACTCCTCCGCTCCCCTGTCGTAACGCCTCTGCTCTCCCACACAGCTGCCGTTTCAGTACCTCAGGAGAGGTCGGCTGCTTTTTCCTCCCTCGTCTTGCCACACAAGTCCGTCTTTGGCTCTCAGAGGAACTTCTGGGATGATGGATCCACAGTGAGAAAAAGAGTCAGAGAACACATGTGTTGCATAGTGTGGTGTTATGTTTTTTGCTTTTACCCCAAATCTTATTCTGTTCCATGGAATATACCTGCTCACTCCCTCCTCCTCTCTCTCTCTTTCTCCCTCACTCTCTATTTCTCTCACAGTACTATCGAAAATCCTCTTTAAGTGAAATTTTTTTTGGTTTCTGTCACAACCAAATAGAAAGGAGTGTGTTGGGGAGGAGCATGTCTCCCCCATGTGGGACGTTGAACCAAAACAAATGTGATGTTTTTAAATGGTCGCCATTAGAGAAGATAATCCCTTGTGGTCTCTTTGAAGAAATATTACATGTACTAATAAAACAAATACTCAGGTTTTGTTTTCCTTCAGTTTCCATTTTAATTTCCTAATAATTGAATTCAGGTTTGCTCAGAACATGTTTTTCTGATTCTAATAACCAAGTAAAAAAAGCAGATATTGCCTTTTTTAGAGCTTCTTAGAGACTGGTTTTTGTGTCATGTCATGGATGCTGGAGAGGTGATCATGTTCATCTAGGCTGGGATGTGTGGCTCTTCCCTAATTAATACATGTGTTTAATTTCAAAAAGATTTGCTCATTTATTCTTCAATTTTAGCAGCACGAAAAGAAGGGAGAAATATAACAGTCAAATCTCCGTCTAAACAAGAAGGAATGCTTTGTTTTGTGTTGTTGACACAAATATATATGCATGTCTTTCTCACTCATTTTTGAACCAACATTAGCCAAACAGGAGTAAGCATTGCTTCCATTGAGAACTATTTTTGCCTAATACGTATTTAGTGCTCTAGTGAGCGTTTACAACAGCAGGATGGTGTATGTCTGATCTTTTTTGGATTGCTCTGATTTCACACACAGTTCACTGTTGTTTTTGGTCACGCTGGAATTTATTCACAAAAAGGAAACATAAAAGATGCAACCAGCCATATCTGTAAACATTTGTAGCTTGCTGTTGCTACGGTTTTAATTATGAACATCCCAGAGAGGAAGGAAGATGACAGAATATTAACTTCTCAGCACCGATTAAAAGCCGCTATTAAAAAGGATTAAAGGAACATTTTGTTCTTCCTTTCTCAACAAAGTTGCATAGTTTGCAAAACTGCGACAAAACCGTTTAGATGCGATCCAAACGACTCAGTAGATCAGTTTTTTTTTTTTTTTTGGTTCCTCATGAATGTAGACATTTTTTTCTGATGTTGTGACTCACAAACTAAATGATTTCACTGCCGGGAACAAAACCGCTACTTGACGTTTTTTTTAAATGACAATCAATCTTGTTAGGACACGACTTTCCGACATGCTGATTATTACAGATGTCAAGTAAGGAAAGAATCAGCTTCTGCACACACCAGAGGCTGTGAGAGGCTTTCCGTGATGATGATGATGATGATGGTGATTCTGAGTAACAGTAATGAGTATAGGACCTGGTAAAAGTCTTAAACTGTTATTAATGGATAAAGAATGAAGAAATATAATGATGAGGAACTAGAAAACAGAACTGTCTTGGACAGGAAGTGAAGTTTGCACGCCCAAAAAGTCCCTTCCATAAATCAGAGGATTGGACCTGAGGGAAGGAGAGCCGGACCGGTTCCTCCTGAACAAAGGTGACACCGGTGGGATCCGACACACATCGTCTAATGAAACCATCATTCTGATTTACTTCAACCACTGACAGCCAGCCAGGCCTCACTACAGAAAACCTGAACAAATGAGACGGTCCACGGGTGAAATGTGTCGCTGAAGCATAATGGTGAATCTTTGGCTTCACCAGAGTATTGTCAGTCACTAAGGAGCTGACGGGAATAAAGAGACAAAAAACAAGAACAAGTATTTCTGCTCTCCTCTTTACTGTATGTGCTTTTTTGGCTCTTTTAAGTTATCATAAAAAGGTAATAATGGAGAATGTCTGACTTCTATATTGATCGCCAGTGACCCTCGCTCCACTTTCTTCTCTTTTTATTTCAAACTTGGCTAAAAGAACACATAGTTCTGTTTCCCATTACAGATCGACTCACACTCCTCCTCTTTGTTCCAGCTGAAAACAGCTGATATTATTTATTCCTCAGCACAAATGGAGTGCGTATGTCTGAAGACATGTCAAATTTATTTTGTCCCTGAATTAATTAGTCAATATTCATTTTCAAGTACTTCCACACCTAAATAATCATAAAAACACAAATGTGAGCAGGTTAATAATCCCATTGAAATGGGATTATTGCTACTACTGAAAACTTGCATGTCATGTCATGTTATGTCATTAGTTGCATGTCCTCCCTTCAGTTCTTTCATTGCGATATCAACCCCAAATGCTCTTGAACACATATTACTGTAGATATAGGTAGCTGCATCAATACTGTCTTCTTGACTATAGTTCTATTCCTACATGTTTTCAGTTTTTACCACCAATTTACTTTCGCTCACCAACAACCAATGAAAAAAGCTGCACTGTGATGACGGTAAGGCCCGACCATTAATACCATGTGTTGAGGCCGTCAAACCCAATTCCATCAAAATACTTTTATCCTCCCTTGTGTATATCAGTTCATTAACTTGATGACTTCCTGTCTTCAATCTGAGAAAAATAACACCCCTGAGTGTATTTCATTGAGCAGAATAATACCGACACTCGATTTTAAATCCTAAAGAAACAACATGTACCTCCTGTTTTTTCCAATTCCCAGAATACATGTTCACTCGGTGTGACTCATTGACACTCATCCATCCATTTCTCCTCCAAACTTGTGTTTTGTTTTGTTTTTTTTGGGTGGTGGGAAGGCAGATTCCTCTGCCCTTCCACCATTCAGAGATCCCTGTGGGGGTCAAGGTCCATTACAATGGACAAAAATCACCCAGCCCATTGTTTTTGTTAGTCCTTAATTGCAAGACCTATGGCAATGTTGATTGCGACAGTGAGCACATTCATTACGAGCGTCATTAGCGGAGTCAACAGTGGGGGAGCATGTTAAGGAGTGTTTGGAGACAGTCATCTGCTGTTGGCATTGGGTAAATAAAGGGTGGTGGGGGGTATCCCTCAGTCAGAACTAATGTAGAACAAGAACACATGCATGAGGGAGTGTGGTATACAACACAGGGAGTGTTGAAGTCACAAAGCACACTTCTGGGAAGACATACAAACTGCCTCAATGGGAAGTTGAAGCGAAAGCTTCATTGTACAAGAATAACACTGACAGATAAACCGCTGATAGTTGCATAACTGGGATCGAATACCTATTTACTTATCACTAACTGATTGCGATGCTGCTGTTGTTTCTGCTAATTGACCAACAATTATGTCATTAGTATGTGTTAGTCTGCGTTGATAAGGTCTTAACTAACCTGGAGCTGCTGTATCTACACTACCGATCAGCGCTGTCTGCTGCCAGGAATATGCAAATTACTGATGGCTATCCAGTCATCCAAGTCTGAGAGAAATTCTAATAAAGCAATGGATGTAAATGTTGTGTAAAGCTAACCAGGCATGTCAAAAACAGAAGTTATTTCTGAAATCATTCAAATGTGCCGTTACGCAGCGCAGCAGTGGAACCAGAAGGGGTATGATGTTGAGAAACGATGACTCAGCTACACATTCAATTCAGTTAATTCAGATTGCAACGTAAATTATACCAAAGGGTTTTTACGACGAGACTCGTTTTGAACGGTCTCTTCAAATCAAAATCAAAATCAATATTGCTAAATATAATAATAAAAATAGGAAGTTATAAACGTGTCTATATTAGTATAATATGCCAAAAAGTTCCCATTTTGACGAATACAAATTGAAAGATGTTTTTTTGTTCCCCTTGAGCAACCCCCCCCCCCCCCCCTGATGGTAATTACATTTAATGAGATCAGGGGGTCGTCTGCAGGGTGCGCTTCTGCAAATTGCTCTCAGCATGGGGTCTGATGTGGCATAGGGTAGGGGCCAACGGGGCAGTCGAGGTCGGGGTGACGAGTGTTTGTCCAGTTTTTTTTTTTTGGAGGGGGGCCGCAGATGCTTTACCTGTCAGTCAGCGAGTAGTGAAACATGTCAGGCATTTTGTCTGCCTTTGTCCTCCTCATTTGTTTTGTCTGGCAGAGATAACCCACAGAGGTGGTGCTCGTCTCCCCCCCAGACCCCAACTCCCCTCTATCTCCTCGGTCCCCCTGCTCCACGACTGGTCATTTTGCCACTATTTTCTGGCTGTAGGGGGTAACCTGGGCAATTTAGTTAATCCATTAACAACTGATTGTCTCCTCCTACCTTGTTGCTTGGACAAACAGCCTGCTGGGGGGAAGCCGGGCCACAGCAACCTATAAAAGTCATTCTGGAAGAGGAGGCAGCCACTGTCACTGAATGGATCCCTGCAGTCCTCTTTATCTTTATGTTTACCAGCACTTTTAAGGTTTTGATTCTTATTTAGTTGGAGACACCGTTTAATATTGTTCTCTTCGCCGCGGCCATTTACAGTACAATTCATAACTTTTTAACTTAATTGCTGCAATCTGTGGAAATGTTGGGGAATCTGTGGATGTTCTGCCTGTGTCTCTGCTTCTCCCGGGTTGAAGCTCATATTTGGGCCTGGATGCTCAACATGCCCCACAACCCTCCAAAAGAAGGAGCAAAAGCACTTAGAGAAAGCCCTCCTGCAGCCAGAGCTATCACGGTAAGAACACTCTTGGATCATGTGCTGCTTCGCTTGGATTAACTTTAGTTTAATCATCGGTACATAGAACATGGGAATAGCTGCACTCTGGTCACTGTAACTTTTCTCACATGCATGTGAAAAAATTTGTTAATCTGTTAAGTTGCTCTAATTTAGTCTCCATGTTCAGAAGTTACAGTGACAGAGGACGTTGTTTGGGGGCTAAAAAAAAGAGAGAAGTTTTCATTTAAATTTAAAATTGGTCCTCTTTATTCCAGGCTGTGTGTGACCATGACAGAGCCTGTGGGCGGGGGTTCTCCTGCGATCGACACTTTGGTCTCTGTGTTCCGTTGAGAGGGGAGGGCCACTACTGCCGGAGGGATGCCCAGTGTGTCCGCGGACTCAACTGCATGTTTGGGAAGTGCCACCGCAGCATTCCCAACGGGCAAGAGGGTAAGCATGCAACAGTGGACAGATTAAAGTCCTGTTTCCTCTACCTTTTTTAAAACTTTTTATTTCAAAAAAGCAAAGGGAACACCTGAACCTGGAATATTCTTTCCTTCATTCAGGTGCCAGATGTAAATTCGACAGGGATTGCGAGGCATCCATGTGCTGTGCCCGACACCACGGTGAGCAGGTGTGTAAGAGGCGTCTGATCCACGGCGAGAGCTGCTATGTTCCTGACGGCGGCCTGGCGTTCAGCATAAACCAGATTTGTCCGTGCGATGAGGGGCTGCTTTGTCGTGAAAATGGGGCACTACGCCGCAGAGAGTGAGTACATCACTTAAAACCGTGTAAATTAATCCACTCACAATAAGACAAGAATGGGTGAGCAAGAATTTGATAAAAGTGATGCAAAATTAACTTTTTTCTCATATAGTTATTCAGTTTAAAGCAGTAGCTGGTAGTTAGCACTAATTTTATGCAAATAAGAAGTGAACATGAGTGACTTATGTCCAGACAGGTAGGTAGGGAGGTGAACCTGCTGACCTCATGTAACCTAATCCCAGTGTGTTTTCCTTCCAGGCGAGATTTTATTTACCACCCAGAAAGAACAAGCTGGACCTGCCAAGAGCCCAAACCTTGACGACAGTATCGACTTTAAAGCTATTTATTATGTAAATAAGTTGTACATGATTGTATGATATGCCCTGTCAAATATGATGTATTACTATATGCTGTTATTAGGAAGTATTTTAATTTTTTTTTTTCCGTTCATTGAATTGTGACAAAAGCACTACTGTATGCAGCTGAGATCAACAGTACCATTACACCTCATACAGTGTATATTCCTTTGTGTTCAGCTAATTTTGAGTACATCTAAAAATGTTTAGAACCCCTTAATTATGGTGAATAAAAAATATTATTTTCTGAAAGGTTCTGCAAATCCTTTTCCTTTTTAATAATATAGTAAATGCACATAAACCAGATATTATTTGGACTCCTTTTGCCTTTTTGAACACGTGCACATTGTGACCCCATTTATCAATAAATTCTGAAAAAGTTTGGAAAAAGCTCCCATTTTCAGACGATATTTTACCTGTAAATGACATAAATGATTCATTCACAAAAAACAGACTTTAGTTAATGCATCAACAGCGTCTAGTCACATGCACACTGTCTCCCCTGAACACGTTTCTTGGATTGCATTCAAGGTTGCATAATGCAGAGGAAACCCGTGGCCCTCGACTGTGAGCATCACCAGATGTTGTAACGCTAGCTGTCCCCTGGCCCGTTCTGAGATTGGTATCTTCCTTGGGCTATTACAAATTCCCTTTCACTCCATTCAGATGCTAATCTTCTGCGGTTTGCCCCTTCCATCCATGGGTGACTGGAATTGTTCTGTTTGGGACATTAGTCTCCTTCTTCTTTGCTATCGTTTTACACCTCTCATCATTGAGTCTCCGCAAAGAGTCCTGATTGTCCAAATGAAGCTTCATGTTAAAGACAGATTTTTTTTTTTACATTTTTGGCTGCATAAGCATCGTTTTTAATGTTTCAGATTTGGCATCAATGCCGTGTTGAGAACGTGTTTCACACATCTATAAAAGTCGATGAGACAAAGGTGATAGATAAGACTCAGAGAAACCTTATATATCTGAATGCTTCAGAACAGAGGTCCATCATCTCCCCTTCTGGACACAATATACCAGTGTATGCCAGCTCTTATCTGATCTGAAATCACATTTTGTAGGGATCCATGCATGTATGTTTGCCCTACCCAGCTCCTTAAATGCTTTTCTATTTCTTGACTTTTGACCTCTTTGGCCCGAAGGCCAACTTTCATGGATATAGTATTGATACCACTCTCTGGGCCGTTCTTTAAATAAGACTACAGCAAGCACAGTGTTAGCTTAGCATAAAGAATAGACAATGGTGGAAATAAGGAGCCTTACTCTGTCCGACTGCATGCATTAACACCTGAAAATAAGTGAAATTTTGGAATTAAAATTTAAAAATGTCTCATATATAAAATGACTTCTTGCTTCCAAGACTTGATGCCAAGCCAAGCCAAAAGTACTTCCCAATATCTCAGGTGTCTCTTTTAAGTAGAATAAGACATGTTCAAGGTCAGAAGACTTTTGATAAACTGTAAGAGGGAACTGGAGACAATGAATCTCCTCAAAGAGTCCGTCCTCTTTTCCTTTTTTTGTTTTGGCAGTCATTCCCGTTACGTCATGTGAGTTTGTGAGCGGCTTTTGAAATTGAAGTTGTGAAAACTGTTGCACTCTTCCAGCACAATGAGGTGACAGTTCTATATGATATAGGCAAATTTCTATGAATTTAGTCCGCCCTGTAAATTGACAGATTTTTCTGTATCTTTAGAAAAGGTAATTTATGAACCACCCTGGGTGCTAACCCCATGAGGCTCTGGTCATTTGAAAGTCAATGTCCGAGCAGCACAGAGAGCTTTTGTGAGCGGCGCTACAATAGAGCTCTTAAATGAATCCTACCAGGGGGAAAAGTGATGAGAGAAAGGAAGAGAGTCGATTACCATCAACTGTGACATTATAAAATACCTCAAGTTGCCGAGACGGTTGTTGCAGAGTCACTGGAGCTGGTACAGGTTGAAGTGCCACGATGCCCCTCTGACACACCAATGCTTTTTCCCCACAGGTGAGTTTTTTTTTGGGGGGGGGGTTTGGACAAATTCATAATTTTAGCTCAGGCTTTATCCTTACAGATTCTCTCATTGCTGAGTTACAATTTTTTCTGCAGTTTCCCAGTATGGCTTCTGTCAGTGCATTATTAATGTTTTTGCCTATGGCATGGACATGCATTCCCCAAAAAGCAGGTAACACTAAATTACCCATAGTTAGTACTTCAGTGTTGGTGTCACAAAATAATTTCTATGGTTGTTGTATTTCAGACTATGTTATGGTGTCGTGCTTCCCCAACACCATCATTGCCAACGTCCCAGAGTGTCCTTATGGCTGGGAGATTGAGCAGCTGTCCCTGGGAGGAGTCTGTTACAACGGGGTACACAGTCCGGGATACTACCGCTTCGTCATCTCAGACTTGACACCCAAAAACCACTCGTACTGTGGTACTCAATCTGAGGTGGGACGCCGGTGTTTAATAAAATGTAAAGTAATGCTTACAAAGCTCTGCAGCAACTCTTGTGATGTTAGCGTCCATTATTCTCCACAGTATGTGCCTGGCAAAGATTCCAGGTACATCTTTTACAACTCAATTGTGTCCAATGATACTTTACTGACGGTCAGAAACCAGCCGGTCAACTACACCTTCAGCTGCACCTACCGATCAGCCTACCTGGTAAACAATGCAGTCTTCAGCCAAAGGTAAGCATCCATCCAGGACGAGTAGCAGCAACAGCTATCGTGTTGGAGATGCGTGCATTCTGACCCAATGACTTGCAGCGTTTTTACTAAACCATTTGCTTTTTCCAGAGTGGCAACAGTTTTTGTCAACAACGGGAGTTTAGGCACATTTGTATCACAGTTGTCTATGAATGCGTTCACGGTGAGTAGCCGCTTGCTGATTCAGTTTCTCCAGTGGAAGCCTTTCACAACATTAATTAAGTCCAGAGCAGAATAGCTGTATGGACAGATACAGGTATAGTAAAAGAAATAGTAAATATAAAGTTCTTTCATTTGAAGGACAGCAAATAAAATTTGCTTTAAAATGGGAGCATTTTAAAGAATAAAAGAAATTATGTTTTGTATTAGAATTCAAAGTTCCTGCAGGCGAAAGATGCGCCTTATGTGATCGACACTTTCGAGATCGGCTCTGAGGTTTTCATCGGCATCGAGGCAAAAGGTCTGAGTAGCAGGTGTGTTAAAATATTTCCAATTTTTACATTTATTTGAATATATCCCACCTCCCAGTGGAAGCGACTGAATTTCCCACCAATCTTTTTTATTTATTTGCTGTGGCTCAGATTCAAAGTTGTTATAAACAACTGCTGGGCCACTCCCAGTCCTTATGCAACCGACAAGAAAAGGTGGAGTCTCATCATTAACAGGTACTCTATAACAAATGTTCAGCTGGGAGAAATGCAAATGGTTGCACTGATGATAAAAAACACTATTTTTCCTTCCTACAGCTGCTCTGCTGACAAAACCGTGGTTATTTTCGAGAACGCCAAAGACAGCCGCTCCATGTTTAAGTTCAACTCTTTCCGCTTCCAGTGGCTGGAGAAGGTTTCCACGGTGTGGCTTCACTGCGAGGTCCAGGTTTGTGATGGAGAGAAGCTCAACTGCCAACCGGTGAGTTCAACACTTATTTCAGCAGACGTGTAAATTTTATCGTCATTATGTGGGATAATTGTGTGTAAATTACTGAAACAATATATACACACCCCCAGCCCCCCTGCTCCCGTAGAGCTGTGGTATCAGAGGCAGGACCAAGTGGGGGGATCCTCACTGCTCAGTTTGTCTTGAAAGGTATGTGTGTGAGTGTGTGTGTGTTTATGTATATGTATACACTCCAAGTAAAGATAAACTCAGGCATTCAAAAGTGTTTCTTTTGGATCCCAATCATGTGTATCTTTACAGGAAATGAATCCTCCAATAGCGCACACGTAAAAGGTAAATAAATGCGGCGATAACCGTGACTGAAATATTTGATTGAAATTTCAAGGGCAGCAGCCAGAACTTTAGAAATACTTAGAAATACCAAGATAATCACAAATCATCCACAGACCATTTGAACAGACCTGGTTTGATGCTCATCTTGTTTGTTTTTCATTAAACATTGATCCACTGCCTTTTCTTTGTCCCCCCCCCCTTCCCCCCAGGAACATCTCTACTCATTGTGCTGGTGGTCATAATAAATATATTTTGGGATTTAGTTAAGGCATTGAGAAATTAGATTATTTTATTTTAGTTTCAATTTAACACTAATCATCCATATAAAAGCACACAAAACAGGACCGCCACCCAGGAATCAAGGCGCATATGACTTCATTCCTCCCCCACATCCACAGGAATGAGTTTCTGATTTTCTCACAAATACACAGTAATTTGTGATTTGGGGATATAGCTCAGTGGTTTTTACGCATCTGGCAAACAAATATGAGCGTTCACACTGTGGAAACCCTGACAGGACAAGCTGAAAAGGAAGTTTTCTAATTTGTAATTAGCACATTTCAGATAACTGTATCGTCCTGTCATCTTATGAAACGTGACGAACATTTCTCCACTGTTTTCTCCATTAAAGATAATTTGAAAATAAAAATATATTATCTGATGTTTCCATTGGAGTTATTGTGACAAATAAAACACACTCCTACCTTGAGTTAAATTACCATTGTTGGACGCATTCAGGCTGCTGTAATTGCGCTACTCAAGAAAACAAATAACAATCACCCAGTCATTTTATTAGGCCATTGTGATGCATAAATGTTTCACACTGCTAGCTCCACCTATCATATAAAACCAGTAGCCAAATTAGAATTAATGAAGCTAAAGTCTCTCTAACTTCCATGACCTTAAATTCTTTACTGCTAAAGGAGAGAAAAAAAATTAAAATATTAATAATATCATGATGCAGACATGAAGACATTCCATTTTCCAAACTGCACTGATGGGAGATTAAAATTCTCACAAGATGCAGTATTAGAGCTGAAAGAACAATCAAATCCTTCTGCTTAAAATGAATCTTTAATATATTGTCCCCAAAACAACAAATAATTACAATTCATCAGCGTTCATAGTTCATTTTCTTGTCTGTGCTTCTCATGAGGTCATTGGTTTACATTTTCCCCCGCATGTTTCATCTCCAGTCTGCAAACCTTCTCTTTTTTGAGACTATACATTCCTATTAATTTATCCAAATCGGTACATCCACTTGCTCTTTAAATATTCACTGTCGTTAACGTGGCATCTGTCACGGCTTTGGGCAGGGCTTTGTGGGCCTTTTTCTCTGCAGGTCTGGCTATTCCTAGTTTCTTGAGCAGAGATATTGCAAATACAGGTAAAAAAAAACATGGAAAATTATATTAATTTAATCATGATTACGTATACATTCTTTGCTGGCTGGGTCTTCCCCAAAATTGACTGATTTATGTTACCTTGGGCTGTAGTTGGAGAGCATCAGATGGTGGAGAGCTGTGAGCAATCATAGGAGGATTAAATCCCCGTTTGCTCAGCAGCCAGTAGGTCTTATGGCACCCTTTGCCCTATCATGGCCACACATGCACACTGGTTAACATGCATTAATACAAGGAAACCGGAAAATATTTTTTTTAAAATCAAAGAACAGTGGAGAACAAAACATGAACACTCTGAAGTCACCTTCATTTCTATTTCCCCTCTTTTCTCCAGCTCAAATGATCCATCTTGGATGAGGATTTCAGCAGTGCACTGCGATATGTGAATCTTCAGGGCTGCATAAAAACACAAATATAAGCTGAAGATTTTAATTGTTTTGCGCTTGTACACCATGAGTGTTTATGTTTAGCCTGTAATTTTAACTTATAGGTTCAACATCAAACACAAAGTACCGGTGAGCTGGATGAGATTGTTGGTAATTTCATCATATATTTACTTCACATTTACATGTGCACAAACTGTCAAATCAACAGATTTCCTCTGCAGGTCACTCACGTAAGCTGTTGCTCTCCATGCGAGAGGCCATGTTCACCGTGTCACCAAAGAGACAGTAGCGAGGCATTGTGGTGCCGACCACTCCAGCAACCACCGGACCTAAAATAAACAGCAACATGTTCGTATTGGTGCACTTGAAGGCCAAAAATCACTTAACCAGTAAAGGAACTGTAAATCCTTGCTGTTATCCTCTTTACTTATACTAGACCCTTAACAGCTACAATATAGACACATGACTGGTTTAGTTGCTGCCATCAGCCTTGACTCTTACCAGAGTGGATCCCAATGCGAATGGCGAGAATCTCATTAGGCATGTGGCGGATTCTGAAGACCTTGATGGAGCTTAAGAAATGCAGCGCCATCGTACAGATTTCCAAAGCATGGTTGTTTTCATTGCTGATGGGAACGCCACTGGCCACCATGTATGCGTCTCCAATGGTTTCCACCTGCAAAGATGGCAAAAAATGAAAATTGCACTGAAAAGGATCATATAATTTAAAAAAGTAGATAGTCTTAATATAATCCATAAATTAAATGAAACAAAAATTTAAAGGAATAGTTTTCCACTTTAGCAGGAAGTCAAAAATGGCTGTGCGTGACTCACTTTGTAGACGTCGTACATCTTGATGATGTCATCAAAGAGACTGTAGAGGTCATTCAGGAACGTCACTACCTCCATGGCAGAGCTGACGGAGCACATGGAGGTGAAACCCACAATGTCACAGAAAAAGATGGTCACGCTGTTGTAGCTTTGGGGCTCCACTGACTTCCCTGCCATCAGCTGATCTGCGATGTACCTACCAATGAAAAGCTGACTGTAAGGGGCCCATTTGACTGACGGTCCAATGATTTGGACCAAAAAACACGATACAAAAAAATAAAATGTACTCTAAAAGCGAAACAGAAAAAATTAACCCCAGAGACAAAGTCCTGTCTTCTCGGACAGAGTCAGCTGATTTGATGAACCTAGGCGGACCAGTAGTTACCGTGGTAACATGCTAGAGAGGAGTTTGTCTGCACGGATTTTCTCTGCTGTAAGCTGATTGGTCCTCTCCTCCACCACTTCCTCCAGATGATTTGCGTATTTTTCCAACTTCTCCACCATGTTATCCAGAATACTTGCATGACTACAGTACAGAAAATCATGATCATCGCCGTGAAGGGGGATAATGAAACTAAATTTGCTGTTAATCAGTGTGTCACTGAAGACCAGTTAAATTTTAGTTAAAATTTTAATTTTGCATCCTTGTCAGTGGAATTTTTCTAACATCTACAAACAATGTCTACAGGCCTGACCCGTCTGGACTGGTCTCCCTCAACTGTCTCCGTATTGACCCAAAAGGGGGTCGGTAATCAGGGTTCTCATTCCAGCAGGCTCTCAAGAGGGAGTTGATCATGTCATTGCACAGCTGGTCACACAGCACAGGTCGGAGGGGTTCACCTTGGAAAGGTGTTCGCAACTGCATGATAATCTCTAAAGAATACATGAAGCAAACACAAAACGATCGATGGAATGGAAAACCATTTCCTGCCATCTATGCTAGTGTGTGAATGAATAAGCAGCTAATAAGTGAGTACCTTTAGGTTCCAGGTTGATGTCCTGATATGGGCCAACCTTAGAGTTGTACATCAGTTCCCACAAAATGAGGGCAAAGCTGTAAATATCCCCTTTGGGCGTTCCGTTCAGCTGGAATCCCGGTTGTCTCAGAAGCTCGGGGGCTGTCCAATACATCTCTATAGCACAGAAGCAAACAACGGGTAACCGAAGAACACATCACATCCCATGCATCCCTCCTCCACCATGCTGACAACACCAACTGACCTTCATAATTGAGGTTTTCTGCCGGGATAATCTTCTTTTTGCAGCCGTATCTAAACTCCCACAGTCCAAAGCCAGAGAGTTTGATCTGGAGTCGACTGTCAACGAGACACGAGCTCGGCTTCAGGTTCCCGTGAAATTTCAGGTTACTTTTGTGAATGAAATCCATTCCCTAGACCAATGGCAAACACATTAAACACAAAACATGGAAACAAACAGTTAATTTTTTTCCACAGGCTTTAAAAAAGCCACTATATCGTGACAAAAACCTGAACATATCATGTAAATGAGTTGACTTGCATTGACAATATCATAAGCAAAGGAGAGCTTAAAGATTCCATCCAATTCATCATCTGAAGCCCTCAGAACGTCCTGAAACAAATAAATAAGGAAGGATAACATAAATAAATAAACCCTAGTTTGGGTCAATATAGTAGCATCCATGCAATATGAATTAATTTTTACTCAACTAAATTACAGTTATCTTGAGCGTGGGTACATTACATGTTATACAAATGGTTTAATTTCTGGTTAAACAGAGCCAGAGTGGCCTAGAACTGGTTGGAACAATTTTAATTTGGACTAGTAACCCGGCAGTCAATGCAAATAACTCAGCACTGACCTCCAGACTGCCTTTCCTACAGTACTGCATGACAAAGCAGACATTCTGTGGTTCCAAGCAAACGCCAAAGAACTGCACCAGGTTCTCGTGTTTCATCTCTTTCATCTGTCTTAAAGTGTTTAGGCTGGTTAGGTATTCAGTATATCAATTCATGCATGATAAATTAAGTACTTGTTTAGTAGGATACGATAAGAAAAAGAAAAACTTCACCACATTGAACTCCATAATAATAGAAGGTGTCTGGATATTAGTGGTGACGGGGTCCTTGAGGTATTTGATGGCCACTTGATTTCCCTACAGAGAATTAAAAAATAGATAAAAAAGGGTTAAATATGTTTTCAGATATAAAAATGTATAGCATATGAAAGAAGAAATACAAAAATATTAAATTTAATATCTTCAATCCATGAGACACGCAATTGCTCAATTCAATATTCTCAAGAATATTGCGGCTACATCAATAGCTTGGTCATCGCTGTTGGTCTATGTTAGCTATTGTCAAATTGTCTTTCGCCAATGAGTTTGTTGACTTCATTGCAACTTTACCACTAAAAACAATAACCCTAACCCTTTTTGCCATCAGTCTATAATGGGAGGTTGCATTGGCCCGGCCTACTCTCTGAACAGAGTTGTACCTGGTAGAGACCAATGGTGATGTAGACATGTTCCTTCCCTGTTTTGTCCCTCAGGCCATAGCTGGTGCTGGAGAAATTTGACTGGGAACCGTTGCTCCCAGACTGACTAGCTGTGGTACTCATGGATATACAACGAACTCCCTGGAAGAGACACAACCATACCTAAGAACCACAGCAACAAGTAAGCTAAGGCACTACATCACAGACAAACCTGGATATACCCTCATGCACTCCTCAAAGTAGGTTTTAGCACTCATACTGAGAACTCCCTGATGATGGAGATGTCGCTGTAGTTGATCAGCCACCAGCAGGAGTCATCAAGCCTCATCTGGAGCCGGAACTTCTGCAGGATGAGGATCCCAATGCACAGGACTGCCAGCACACCGATGACGGGGAAAGCCACCAGCAGAATCAGCAAGGTGATGTCTGTGTCACATCAAGACATTGTGAAGGCGTTAGGGTTTGGTTTATGGGTGTGTTTAGTTCAAGATATTTGTGTCATAGGTGTTACCTTACCATTAGACATCCATTCACAGAGTTCATTATTGAAACCACAGTCTGGTATGTCAGGAGGGGGTCTTCCTTTTGGCCAGACCACAGAGGCAAACGTAGACGTTGGCCTGAAATAGTGTTTTTTAAATTTTTTTTGCGACTTTCAAACAAAAAAATCAATCAAAAAAAAGTTGAATTCATTGACAATTTAGAAGTGATTTCTACCGGATAGATTTTGTACGACTTTCAAAATGGAGGATGGGCACAAACTTGTTGACATCTCCTACGTATTGCAGGTCATAAATGGAATAATCTAGATTTCTTTCCCCCTCTTCGTCGAAGTGGACCAGTCCAGAGGCACCTGCAATGATGTACCATGACCTCAAAAAGTGTTCAAATGACGTGCTAAACCAAGTGTGTTAGTGTTTTATAGTACAGAATGTAAACTAAAAAAAACTTTAAAGCAAAACAAATTCTTTCTAATAAAAAAAAAATAAAGAAATAAATGCACCAACCATAAAATTGAATGCCACTTTTATTTTTCAATCTCTGTTGCAGCTGCTGCCCATTATGAGGGTCATGGCCATCTTTGAGGATTTCTTTCACTCCCATTGCATATAGGAGGACTGCATCGTGGAGATAGGCAGAATAAGGGCTAACCTGAAAGAGATTGGTTGTATCTGTGATTCTCCTTTATGCAGAGAGTGAGACACATATTTTTTGTACAATTTCTTCTCACCTCTTTTTCTGAAGACAGATAGCTCTGGAATGGGTGTCCTTTCAGTCTTTTATAAACTTGCCCATAGAAATCATAATAATCATAACTATTGTAGGCTCTCTGGCCAATAATAAAAGTCATGTCAAAAGCTCTTAGGGCACCATGGTTAATCGTACCATTCAGGCCATGCTTCCACAAGTTGTCCTGGAGAAGATAGATATGCAGGTGAGTGAGATGCAGGTAAGTGCGATCATGTGATCAGCTGACTATGTGCTCAGCTGTTTGTGTGTTGGAGGTTCTACTCACCACACAGTAACTGACCTCAAAATGCTGCACCAGGAAGAAGACGTAATTACCGTTCATCAGGCCCTGTCGTTCAGCCTCCAGCAAAAGATGCATCGAGTCTTCTTTATTTGTTAGCACCACAATCACTGGAGGAAGGAAGTCACAGGAGGTGTGGAGTAAAGGGAGGAACATTAAAACAAGGTTCAAAGTTGATCTTGCTTTCCTTACCTCTGGACACAGTTGAGATGTATTTCACGTTTTGATGGACAAGCTGAGGATTGCTGGTATCAAACTTGACCGCAGCAGCTAGTTTGAAATGAGCTCTCAGGGGAATCTCAATGGTTTTCCACAAAGCGTCGACTTTATCCCAAGTGTTTGACTCTAATCCTCCTCCGATCATCCCGACGTGATTCCATCCAAAATACTCCAGGGTTTTTACCAGGACCTCAGAGCTTCGTTTTAGCGGGGGCACGATATTGATGTAGGAATCATAGATCTTGCTGTTGTCCATTTTGGAAGATTGTCCAACGAAGCCAAACATTGGGATGTTCCATGTGGATGCAATGAGACCTGTGACCTGGAAAGCAAGTTTGGTTCAATTCCCAATGTAGAAAAAATTCCGAGGAGCTTTTATGGAGAAACACCTTAAAATAGCATTTAATAAATAATTAAAATTATTTTATAATATCTTATACCTGAAGCACGTTGGAACTTCGTTTTTGAGAGGTGCTATATAACTAAAATTGATGATGCAGATGATCCATCCATCCATCCATCCATCCATCCATCCATCCATCCATCCATCCATCCATCCATCCTCTTATCTGCTTTTTCCATTTTGCATATAATAATAATAATTATAAAAACAACAACAACAACAATAATAATAATAATACTGTAATATAATAATAACAGTAATAAAAATAATTATTATTCCTATTTTTGTTTGATATTATTAGATTCAGGATAGCTAAGCTTTACATATTTCATTTCTTACACAGATGTGATTACATTATCAATGCTTGTTTTAGAAGTTGGTGGTTTAATAATCATAGATATTATATAATAATATAGAAATAGTTGATTAATAATCACAGAAACATGCTTCATGCATGTGCATGCATGAAAATGCATGCATGTAAATGCAATTTCCTCCGGGATTATTAAAGTATCTATCTATCTATCTTCATGCATATTAGTAACAGAAAATTATACTTTGTCTAGTGCACCGTCCGGCAATGTCAAAACAATCTCCGACCCCGTATAGATCATGTGATGAGCTCAGCAATGTCAAACAACTACTTCATCACCCCTTCTGACTTTAATTCTGGTGGTGTCATGGTCATATTTAAATCCTGATATTCACCATGGGGGTCACTTGCACACTTGTAAATCACAAAAAGCCCTTATGACAAAGACTGTCATGCATCATTTTGCGGCAATAACCCTGAAATAAATTCTAGAGTTTTATGGTCAGAAAGGTTTAAAAATGCCTCATGTGGCACTGAAATACTGCACCCAGCCTCTAAGGTCCAGCAGAGCTGAGCAGCAAACAGGTTGCTAAAGAATTTAATTGAAGCAAAACTTGCAATTTGCACTATCATAGCCATCTTCATGATACCCCGCTGATAACAGTGGAGGAAACAAACATATAAAAGCCTTTCAGTGCAATGCAATGCAAATCAAAAGCTCCAAAAACCCACCAAGAAGTTTCATCAGTGTGTCTCTCAAACAGTTTCAGCAAACACTGAACCTTTGTGTCAGCCTGCATTAGTTTCAGCATCTAACTCTGTGTCTACTAACAACAACATCTTTTAACAGCATGATATATATTGTTCTAAAACTGGCTACCAAATGCACAAAGTCTAAAGTTGTCCCATCACATGAAACATACCTCTGCTTCCTCAGGACAGGCTGGACCAAACAGCGCGGACACATTTTCCTTCCACACCTGGTTAATAAATCCTCCCAGGGAAGCCTTGGGATTGCAATCCGTATCCAAGTACACAAAATCCAGGCTGTAGTTGCCCAAGAAGGAAGGATTGGTGTTCACCTTATCCACAGCTATTTGGATGGCCGAGCCCAGGCGCAAGGCACTGAAGGGCAGCGACATATTCCAGGGAGCCTGGAAGCCTATTATCAGCTTGTTAGACCCCATAGTGCCAGTGCTTAAAACAACAGCTAACACTGTAAAAGGAAGCAGAGATACGTGCCTCAGGCGAGAGCCACTCATCATCCTCAACATCACTCTCATCCTTATGTTGTCTCACTTCAAGGCTTAAATACCCAACTTCCATGGAGATGATTGACAGCTGGATTGGGAGGAGTAATGTAAATACTCTCAGTGAACGACACTGAAAAATTTAGTCATTTGAGGCTTTTATTTTTCAGACAGTTATATCAGGTACAAGACATCATTAAAGCAATCAGGAAGAACTCATTGAAAAGCTTTTCCAGAAGAGAGGACCCATTAGGCCCATTTATAACGCTGTTAGAATCACTATGCACAATCTGGTTCAAAAAAATGTTAATTATAATAACCTAAATTTGACTTCACTTCACAGTGGAAAGTGTCCTGATAGATTAACAGGTATAATCATTGTTTGAATTTATCTGATTCTGCTCAGGCTGAAGCCGGATCATGTTCACAGTTCCTGTGGATCAGTGGGAGGAGGAGCTTTCAAGTACATATTCGGTTTACATTACTGTGAGCAGAGGGTGTTACTAAATGAATTTGGTAATTAGTGCTAATATATATTTTTAAAAAGCATTGTTTTTAAATGCATTTCTTAATACAGTAATTGACTTTAACTCCAATAAATGTAGTTGTTGCTTTAAATCCAGATGTAGCTGTGATAAGTCACTGATTAGATTTTATCAAGCAGAGATTTCAAAGTTGCCACATCTTGTTCACCTTGAGATATCGCTTACATTCATAAACCTGGTATCAAAGTTCAGCCTAATCTCTTCTGTATCTTTCAGGAATGCATTTCCAGTACATGTAAACAAAATGCAAAGAAGGGACGTAGAAAGTGTTGTTTTAAAAAGATGGGATAATTTAATTAAGAAAGGCAGTGCAGCAAAATACAGGTGAAAACTGTGACGTGTCTCCTGGGAGACAGGTGATCTGCTTGTGCAGGTTGAGCCTTGGCTGTTTGCAGAGACGCTCTCACACCTGTGTGCAGTTTAAAGTGTTAATGACCACAAGCAGGCAGATTGCAGATTAGAGGTGTTGCTGGCTTCAGCTGCTTTTTCCCAGGGGATTACTGCTCGGCCTGGCATCAAACTACCTGTGCTAATCCCACCAGGTAATTCTTTAAAAAAAAAACTTCCTCTAATGAATCCTTGCCTTCACTTGAGTTGCACGAGAAAGTATTGTGGACGTTATGTGTCGTGTTTGCTGAGTAAATCTCCAAAAGATGAGACTGGAGAAAACTGTGTGCTCATTTTGTAGAGTGTAGTTTGTGGCTGTGTTGAATCAAATCAAAGAATCACTGCCTGATGATGTAACAGCATGTTTTTAAAGAGGTGCGATTGTTTTGCACACTTTAAAGTTCAGCCTTATCTCCAGTTTTACATGTAATCAGATGCATCTGACGTTTTGGATGAAGTTTATCTGTATGGACTGAAAATCAAAGCCTTCTGTTGGTCCTTAACTCCAGGAGCTTAATAAATTGCACAATATAGATTTTGATATTCTGACATAAAAGTCAGCAGTCTTGATGTCTCTTCATTTTCTTTATCAGTAGAAGTGATTTCGAGTCAAGGTTCAAAGGTTTCTCTTTCACTGTCGGGCTGTCCTTTACTTCTTGCATTGAAGTGCAGAGCGGAGGCCGAGGATCCGCGGTTTGCACAAAGACCACAACCACCTACCAGCCTGTCAGCTGGGACTAGCGTGGAACTGAGAGGACCAGCACCACCAGCAGGTAGGACAGCTGCCAGTTAAGAGTCCGTTTATGTGAAAACATCTAAAAAGGGCGGAATAGTAATAATTTATCAATTCAGAAATTTTAATTACTAATTCTGCCACTGGATGCATTTGCTTCCATTGCATGTACATACTTGGGATATGTACTGGACTAAACATTCACTGGGTCAGACTCCAGCAGCTCTTGTACAAATCATGTTTGACTTTGACCTTATGAAGATACTGTGCAGTGTCAAGCCACTCAGAATCTTAATTTTTAATTTCCAGCACCATGGACATCCTTTTCCAGTTGCTTTTCTCGCCTCTCCCGACCTCGGCCATCATCTCCCTGTTGGCCGTGGCTGCTGCTATGATATTTTACCTCAATACTCGGCCCAACCCTCTCCGGTCTCCATTTGATCTCCGCCAACAGACTCTGGGCATTAAGGTAACATTCAAGTTAGGTCCAACTGGTAAAATCTTACACTTCTTTTCATTTAGTTTAGAACAGTTTATCGATGAAGTCTGCAGCTGTTTTATTCGTTTTCATTCCCCCCAGGATGGAGCAAGAAAGACTGCTCTGCTTGAGGATAACAACAACCTGTTGTCGTTTTGCTATGACGATGCAAAGACCATGTATGAGGTTTTTCAGAGAGGTCTGAAGGTTTCAGGTGAAAACTTTTTCTTTTACTGATGCTCAAAGCAGGTTTTTCATCCCAAGATGTTTTAGGGTTAGGGTTAGCTCTGAAACGAATCATGGTTTGTGGGTGACAAACTCGTTGGTGGCCTTGATTCTCTGAAAGGAGTTGAAAGAAGTTTGAAATTACTGTAGTTTCAAATTTGATTTACAATGTTTTGGTCTCTGTGTGGATTAAATAAGAGATGATAGCAAAAGGCGTGGTTTGGTGGCGCCATCGCAAACAAAAACCATGTTAGCTGTGTCTCTCTAAAATCACTGCCAAAAATGGCATCTAAGTCTCTATAAGAAACCAACATTAACTAAACCAATGACCAGCCACAGTTTGTCAGATATTGAGTAAGTCTTTGACCCATTTCTCATCTTCAGGTAACGGACCATGTTTGGGCTACAGGAAACCAGGAAGGCCCTATCAGTGGCTAAAGTACAAGCAGGTAAAACTGCATCCACCAGCATTTAACATGGTTAAGATTGTCCAGCTGACCTTCCCTCCACTTCCTGTTTCTACAAAGGTGTCTGACAGAGCGGAACACCTGGGGTCAGGGCTTCTCCACAAGGGTCTAAAGCCAAACTCGGACACTTTCATTGGCGTCTTTGCTCAGAATAGACCAGAGGTAGGTGTGGGGGATGACAGGGGTGAAGTCGTGATGTTAACCTGGGTGTTCTGTGGTCTGAAAATGTAAATGGTTTCTGTTTTCTGCATCATTTGCAGTGGATTATTGGCGAGCTGGCCTGTTACACCTACTCCATGGTTGTAGTTCCTCTGTATGACACCTTAGGTCCAGAGGCCCTTGTGTTCATTATCAACCAAGGTAATTGGAGCTTCTCTTGTACCACTATACTAATTACAGTAGAGCTGGAGTCCGGTAGCACTGGTTCCCACGGGGATCCATGCCGAGTGGGCTCTATAATCTCTTCACACTTATTTTATCACAGCTGCTCCTTCGATCATGAGCCCATCCTGGGTGATCCAATCACAAGAAGACAATTACTGATTAAATGAGTCACATGGACGAACAAAAGATTTTTTTTTTAACTTTGTCAGCATGTAATGTTTGCTAGAAAGAAAGGGTCCAACTGATGAAACAAATAGCAAGACAAGCACTGATTCTCACAACTGCACTATTTGCAAAATCTGTTTTGTTTTTTTTAGGGTTTGGGGTGGGTGAGGTTTCCTCGTGGGTGACCAAGAAATTGCCTGTACTGGTCATTTATATCTTTCTGACTTTTCCTGTCAGAATGTGGTCTTCTTTCATTAAAGTAGTCTAAATGGTGAAACCCATTGAGAAATATGATTTGACAAGTGGATAAGATGCAGCACCTCCAGGTCAGTGGTGTGTGTGTCCTGGACATGTCTGTTCGGTTCCAGAGGTCCTGTGTTTTTTTTAGTCTTAATTGAATCAAACCATTTGCCAGATGGCAAAAGTCCCACACAACTTTTCAGTGCATCTGCATCTTGGGTTCATTCACATTTGTGCTCAGAGCTGTCCACTTGTCACCAGATAACTCTGTGCAGATGCTAATACCAGATCCTATCAAGGCCTTGTTTTCATGTTTATCATCTGAACATCTGTGACAGTTTATCACGAAACAAAGAGGATCTATTACAGGTCTGCTGCCATCAACTTCGGTCATCCCATGCATTCCTCTCTTGTTAGCATTAGCGGCTCAAAACACCGATGCAGATTCTCATTTTCTGCCTATTTTGTGATTTTCGTGAACTTTTTTTCTTTTAGCGGAGATCTCCGTCGTGCTGTGCGACAATCAAACCAAAGCAGAAACGCTGCTGCAGACCCGGGAGAAAGGCCAGACCCCGGTTCTCAAAACTATTGTCATCATGGACTCTTTTGACCCTGAGCTGGTTGAGAGAGGAAAAAAATCTGGGGTGGAAATCTTGTCCATGCAGGATGTGGAGGTATTGCTTGCTCCAGAGGCCTTGCTTGTGGTTTTTTTTTTGGTTTTTTAAAATATTTTTTTCCAGACATGTTATTGGAACTGTCTTCACCACCTTCATCTTATTTGCAACATCAACATTTCAATCTTTTCAGTTCTGTACAACTAACTCTTGGAAGCACAGAGGTGATTGTTGATTTCTTTATTATTGCTTTCCAGACTCTAGGGAAAAATAATCTTCAGAAGCCAATTGTAAGTTTGTTTCTGAAGAATTCACATCATTATAAGTATAACATTTACCAATATAGTTCTGATGTGCTGAAATCATGTCTCAACAGCCTCCAAGGCCAGAGGATCTGGGTATTGTTTGCTTCACCAGTGGAACTACAGGTGATTCCTTTACACTTTTTGGGATTTATAAAAAAAAAAACCCCAATGACTCTGAAAGTTTAACAAGATGCACTAAACTAAGGAGGGAATTCCACTGTTATTCCAACTGGAATATCAACTGCTGGATGGAAGCATGGACTGTTTTGTTGAGCATTAAATTGTCTCGTAACTGAGATGGTTCGTGGCATGTTAGCATTTAGCTCGAAGCACCACTGTACAGTCTAACAGACCAGTCTGCATGTAACCGTCACGTTAAATTATGCCTCTACTTTGTGAAAATGAAGACTGATCGTTTCTGCCAAAGGTCTTTTTGATTACACGAGTCTCCAAGGTATCGCCTGACATGAAACTTTTACTAGCTGACATGTCCATCTGTTCTTCAGGGAACCCCAAGGGAGCCATGTTGACCCATGAGAATGTGGTTTCTGATGCCGCCGGAGTCATCAAAGGCTTTGAGGTATGAATAAGGAGCCATGAGATGTAATTAAAACATTTTCTGATGTGGAAATGTGAAATATTTGACAGCATGTGCCTTAAACCTGTTCCAGACAACCGTGGTTCCGACTACAGATGATGTCAGCATTTCATTCCTGCCTCTGGCGCACATGTTTGAGAGAGTCGTCCAGGTCTGGTCCAGACTTTATGCAATTCTATATTTATAAATGATGCTCATGAGGGAACCCTTATACATGTGCTTTTTAAATGGCTTTTTGTCTCTTTCTTGTAGACAGTGATGTATGGTGTTGGGGCTAGGGTGGGATTCTTCCAGGGTGACATCAGACTGCTACCAGATGACATGAAAGCCCTGCAGCCCACCATTTTCCCTGTGGTACCTCGACTCCTCAACAGAGTCTATGATAAAGTAAGCAGTGCACAACTGTCCCCCTTTTTCCATCCACTCAAACATCAACTCCATCGTTCCATTTCCTTCAAATGGTGCAAAATTGTCTCAATAGGTCCAGAGTGGAGCCAAAACACCTTTCAAGAAGTGGCTGCTGAACTTCGCTGTTGAGAGAAAATACGCTGAGGTGAAGGACGGCATCGTCAGGAAGAACAGCCTGTGGGATAAACTCATCTTCAACAAAGTTCAGGTGACGCCACCGTTGAAGTAAATGCAGATTACGTTGTAGAGACAGTCACTGAATAGAAACCCATTCACTCTGACTGTAGGATTCCCTGGGGGGACGTGTGCGAGTCATGGTGACGGGCGCTGCACCCATATCTCCATCTGTTCTGAACTTTCTCAGGGCTGCTCTGGGTTGCCAGGTATTAAAGTTGTCAATTGTCAAATGAAAAATGATGAAAATGCCAGTTTCTTAACTTCTGCCAGATGACTAAAGATGTGAATGAAAAAGAAGTTTGATGCAACTTCTGAAGCACTCATGCATTTGAAACAAAACACTGATAAAGTGGGATTACTGTATGCTAGCGTTACGTAAAGGCCTCCAGCTGGAACCGATCACTTCGTGTTGTCGTGATAAGTCATTGCCCATCTTTTTGCTTGGACTCTTAGATCTTTGAGGCATATGGTCAGACGGAGTCCACAGCTGGATGCACTTTCACTGTGCCAGGAGATGCCACCTCAGGTATGCGGTTAAACCGTCCCATCTTTACAGCCAAGACCCAGATTGAAGTCCTACAAGTACCTTCTAATGCCTGTTTGTTTTAACGGGCATAATTGGATCGATATTGCAGACAAATGACCATTAGGAATCTATTACAGGACATGTTGGGGTGCCACTGCCTTGTAATATTGTGAAGTTGGTGGATGTGGAAGAAATGAACTACTTTTCCTCAAACGGTGAAGGAGAGGTAAGATGAAGAGAACCAGTGAGGTGGGGGGTAAATTCGATAGATTCTTTAAAAAGAATTTTAATTTTGTGAGATGTCACTGAAGACTTGTTTAAAGTTTTTAAACAATGTCCCTTTTTAAACGATGTGATCTTTGCAGGTCTGCATCAAGGGCAGAAATGTTTTTAAGGGCTACTTAAAAGACCCGGAGAAGACCGCCGAGGCCCTGGACAGTGAAGGCTGGCTCCACACGGGAGACATTGGAAAATGGCTTCCAGTAAGAACCTCCTTTTATTAAATGTGACCGAGTTAATCTCCTGGTTTAAATGGCTAAATAAATACAAGATTTTCTGCACCACATGCTTTTGTGACAGACGAAATAAGAGGTGGAATCAAAGTTTCGTAACGGACACTGGTTTGAAGAAATGGTAACGTTTAATTCAGGAATCATGAAGACCTACACTCCAAAAGGCATATTTATACCTTTTTTTTTTTGGGTTGAATAAGACAATATCATTCCTGTCTTTCTATGATCTCGTGGGGGTTGATTTTACAAAGTACGACTCAACTGTTTATTGCTTTGGTTTTTAAACAAACTGACGCACAAGATTAATGGCCTTTAGAGGTTCTGGTAGGATCTTATTGCCACAGTAACTATCATTTTGTGTCAAACTAACCAGCTGTCTGCAGGATTCATTCTCAAGTTTCTTCTTGACCACACAGATGCAAGTGATCCAGATCTTAAAATTCCTCTAGAAAGGGAAATGTATTGGCAAAACTCGGCGTGACTCATTAGATTTTAAATTGGCTCTGGACACGTTTCCCATACTTCCAACAGGAACAGCAGCTGTTCTCCCTGCAAAAATGCATTGTTTGCCAGAGTTTAACAAGAAGCAAAAGTTTCTTAGTGTTTCTGCCATCCTGTTTTGTCAACAGAGTGGAGTTTTGAGGATCATCGACCGCAAGAAGAATATCTTCAAGCTGGCTCAAGGGGAGTACATAGCCCCAGAAAAGATTGAGAATGTGTATGTGAGGAGTGAACCTGTGGCCCAAGTATTTGTTCATGGAGACAGTTTGCAGGTAAGACCAGCAACTTTGCAGTTCAAGCATTAAATGTCTACAAATGAATCTGATTAACTTTCTTTGTCTGCAGTCCTGTTTGGTCGCCATCGTGGTTCCAGACACAGAGGTCCTGATGGGTTTTGCGAAGAACCTGGGATGCTATGGCTCCGTTGAAGAACTCTGTGAAAACACGGTACTTTTTCTGTGTGGTTTGCTTTTACATCACATACAGGGGGGGGGGGGCTTTCCTCAAACGGTAGGCTCAAGCAGTCCCACCAGAATACAGCCAAGCATCTCAACATTGTTTTCTACCTAAGCTCCAGCAAAGCCTCACTGCAGTAAACAAGTTCATTAATGGTAAAAGAAGCCAGCTGTGCTTTGGTGCTCTTCCTGTAAAACGGATGGCTGCAAATCAAATTCAGTATTAAGAGTGGCACAGGGTTTAATTTGCTAAGTCATTTGTTTCTAACAATGACTTTTTGTTTTGTTTACAGGATGTTAAAAAAGCCATTCTTTCAGATATGACAAAACTAGGAAAAGAAGCGGGACTAAAGTCCTTTGAGCAGGTGATGACCCCTCATTGATGCTGATCTTTGGAATTAATCTAGATTTAGCAAGATTCTGTTTTACCCACTGCATTTTTGTTTTTAATCCCTCCTCTCAAATGTTGCAGGTGAAAGATGTTTACCTCCACCCGCAGCAGTTCACCATTGAGAATGGCTTGTTGACTCCGACTCTCAAAGCCAAGAGGGCTGAGCTGAAAACTCTTTTTCAGCCACAGATTGACCAACTGTACGCCAGCATTTAAGAAATGGAAACATGTTTTAACCTAAACCCATCTACTTTGATTTCTTTAACAACATTGATTATTTCATGTTCAATAACATTTCTGAACATTTCATTAAACTGCTTCAACCTCTGCATCCAACACAGCATTACAGCGTTCAAGACTTTAAAACTTCCTGCAGAATAAAAATTCAGTACCAGTGCAGACTACGGGTTATTAAAAGAATCAATTCATTTGCTGTTAAGCAAAACATGAGTCCCATTTCCTTTGAATGCATCATTTCTATTTCACATTGGCCCAGAAACCTTTGTGCATGTTGAAATGAAATGCAAATGAGATCAAATAGTTTTGATAAATCCATCAGTGGACTGCACTTTCAGATAAACTGTACTGTATAGTGGAGCTGTGAAGACATGCAGCGCCCTCATGTGGTTCAATACAAATATTGCAGTGGTTGTGCGTCACTCAGCAGCAGTATTGGTAAATAAGTGATTTGATAAGTGATCCCGAGGGAGATTTTTGGTACTGAGTTTGTGTGTGGCATCACTGGAAAAAAAAAAAAGCTATGAAAATTATTTAAATCATTCAGTTGATGTGAATATCAAAGACGTCCCATAAAACAATGAATGCATCCACCATCAGTATCTACTTCTGCAGTAAACCTCTGACGTCATCTGCAGGGAACGAGACCCAACTGTTGTGATCTTTCTGAACTCAACCAATGTGTATTGAGACTTGTCATTAACCGTGGCCTTAAATAATAATAAAAAAAGCTTTCTCAAATCTGGTGAAAGAAATCACTCCACTGCAAAGTGGTGGAGTGGAAGTAGCTTTGGTAATAGGAATGAACGCATGAATCTAATTCAAATAAAAAAGAAAAAATGACAAAAGGATATGTTAGAAATTTTCAGTTAGCAAAAGTAAGTAAATATAACTGAGTTGATAATAGTATATTTAATAAACGACTGTTGTGTGACCATCAAAAACATGGAAATATCAAAAAAATCAAGTATGTTGAACTACAAAGATTTGGAAAATTCCAAATCAAGTAGCTAACACGCTTAAAACACATTTACCAAAGGAAATACTTTATTTGTAAATCTACTAAATTAAAAAGTTTGTAAAAAGATAAAATGTTAAATTGAACAATGTTAAGTGTTTCATGCAGTGCAGTTTCATCTGTGACGTTCAACCGCAGAGGACCTTAATTCTTGGAGCGACTTCTACCCACTGTGTGTGACTCACACCGGGCAATACCGCCACCTAGCGTCAAGTCCTTTTGCTATTACAACTGGATGAGGATCATACGGGGCAATGCCTCCACCTAGCGTTCATCTGCTGCCATTACAGGTGGATGCGGCTCCGCTCCAGCAGGGATTTCCTCCCGGACTAACTGTCGCTCGAACTCGGCTCTGCCCAGCCGCTGCGGGTCCCGCAGAGCCACAGCGTCCCCCCAGTTCGCCGCAGAGTCGGACTTTACGCGGATGTCACCTCCTCTTACGCGTCTATGTAGCAGCTGTTTAACTCTCGGTGTGAGGATCGCGCTGCTCTCCGTCTCTTCTCCCGGGATCAGATCCGACAACTGTACCTGAGGACTGGAGCAGCTGCGCTGTTTACCTCGTTAACATGGCTTCTTCCGCCACAGGTGACCGCGAAGAGCAGGTAAGTGGGACTCCCACATGTTCCAGAAGTAAGATGTCCACCTCGCCGTCAGGATTAATCTCCTGCTTTATAGTTCTTTGTAGTTTTGACGGAATTGTGAAACGCAAAACGCAGGGGAGCGCGTTTTGTTGCCAAGTTCCTGACTCATGGTTTAAAGGTTCCTCTGCGGGAAACATGAGAAATAGAAAGTCAGAAAGACATTTATTAAATATCTATAAAGTTCAAGTGTTGTTGTTTTTTTTTTAAATTTAACGCACATAGTGAAATCCTACCATTGTTTTCAGATTGATATATCAAGTTTTAAAAATGAAGGCCGATCCATTCATTCATATCACAGAACAGATTTGATTTCCATCTGTACTTTCTTTACCAGAATAAACTGATTTGCTGTAATTTAACTTCCACGCTGCCCTTTGGTGACACCATTAATTGCTGTTTATTGCAGAGGACTCCTTATTGCAGTACTTGGTGGCACATTGCCCGTGGGGTTCTGGTGTGTTACAACATGAAGTGTTCAGAGGAGGAAATTCATCATGTCTTCATTACTTGAATATTTTAGTTTAATGATTGACTTGTCAAGAACGAACACAAGAGGATTATTTTCTTGAAACTATTCATAATCATTTTCACACTTGTTCTTCTGTCTTGGCCTGGAGTTATTATTACGTCAGAGAAATTTTTTTTTTCTTTTTTGGCATAACGTATTTGTGGTTGGGCCTTTTTAATATCACTTGCTGTGTGTCTCTGCTGAGCTTGACTTCTATTTTTTAATTTCCTTACTGTCTCATCAGTCTTGCAGAGTTTGACACTTGTTATTGTGTTTTTCCTCTTTCTTGACAATGACTGGCAGTTTTTCAGGCGACTTCAGCCCTTTTTTTTTTTTTTTTTAACTTTAAATGCAAATAAAGTGTAAATTGGGCTTTATAGTAATGGCATTTCCACTGGGACAGAGAACCACCTCCGACACTAATATAGACTAAGAGGCAAATAAGACGTCAAATTTGATGATCCACCTGAGAATTTGAATTCTATTTTGCAAATTCTGCAAACTTTGCAAGTTCCTGTAACCCCCACCCACCATCCACCAAAAACAAATGGAAGTCTTGCATTGTAACCTTGAGGTTCGACTGTTAGAGAATCTTAGAAAGAATGTTAGAAAGAGAAGACGAAGCATTTTTATTGAGAGACAGAATGTTAGAATCAGAACTGAGAATCATGAAGAACCAGGACCGCCTGACAGAAGTGATCCCAAATGATCCAAATGATGGCCAACAATAATGACGTGGGGGATGTAATGATCAATCTCAAACAAGCCTTTGACCTCAGTCTTGATCCAACACAAGTTTTATAGGAGTTAAACCTCTAAACATAAAAATGTATTGTCAAACCAGGAAACAAGCGCTCCCAATTCGATTTACCCAGCAAACACGGTAACACAAAAAAGAAAAAGAAAAATGCACATAACAGAGTTGTATTTCAAATGATTCCTGGAGCTAAGTGGTAGTGGTGACTTGACACTGGAAAGTGCATCAGAGCTCAAAAACTGACTTTGTGGAAACTCACAAATAACCAAAATGAATAAAATTCAGACCTTTAATCTGCCGCACTTTACTCTGAGCTAATTTGAGGATATAAAATACAAGTTTTTTTTAATGTAAAAATGCTCAGAGTATAGCGGTCGAGTTTGCCTCACACCAATTTCATCCATCCTTTCAGAAAACGATAGGTGGGTCGATGTTCTGGCGGCCGGACCGTCTGTGTCTGTTAATGTGTTTGTGCACATTTCTGTCTGTGGTTCCTCCCTCCTGTCCATTAATGGTTGACCACAGATTGTAATGGCAAATGGAAGGCGCTTCAGTCCCGCGGTGGCGATAGTAATGACTGTTGTCAAGACACCGTGTAGGAGGTTTATTGTAGCAGAGCAAACACAGGCTCCACCTATGCCCTTGTGCAAAGCAAATGCACAACAGCCAGCAGGCTACACCTGCAGAGATGCTCACAGTGATACTTTTTTCAGGTTCTGATGCAATGTTGTTTGGCTTTTGCCACAATTTCAGCATCGTTTTATTCATTCTAATGAGTCTGTGCTGCATTCATTACAGCTGAAACTCCAAACAAACAAATACACAAACAGGAAAATCACACAATGCAGCCACAAACAACAACTGTGGGAGGTTGTGAGAGTAAAAAACAAACAAAAGCAACGTTGGCATGATGGTTCTGGTTTTTCTGTGTTAATTTATACTGAATTAGCTTTTTTTTTTTTTTCATAGTCCCTCTCATTGTAATGAGAACAGTGGAGTGTTGCTGACTCAGCAGGTTTACAGGTTCACTCAGTCCAGCTTTCAGCGCAGGGGGTTTTTTTTGTACGGCGAGTAAACATGACCTCAGTGGAGATGAGGTAACATTAAGTCAACGTGTTTGTGTCTGTTTTTACAGATAATGACTAGTTAGTGGGTAAACAGACCAGACTGAGGTTAGAACTGTTTGGTATGAGCCGGCATTTATTATTGTTGTTATTTACCAGCAGCGTTAGCTCGACGTCACTGTGAATATGTTCAGTATATGTGTGTGTGTGTGTGTGTGTGTGTGTGTGTGCCTGTCTGTGACTAGCTGAGACAGACACACACTAGGTCATATTGAAACAACAGAGCCTCTGATCAATGAATGGCAGCTATTGATGAAGACTCAGACAGGAGGAAGGACGGCAGCTCGACGGAGCTTTGCTCATATTTGGTGTCTAGATCTATAGGGAACTCATTTCTACATCCTGACCCAAAGTGACCTGCTGGGGGGGTGATCAGGTGGGTTAACAAACATGCTCAATTAGCTATTAATAAGTTATTAACTAGTAAATAAAAACTTATAACACAGGCATAATTTGGGGAAGTTTTGGCCCTGTACTTTTGTCCCGTGGCATTTGTGGCCTAAAATAACCACGACTTTGTAGTTAAAGTTAGTCTCAGGTGTCTCCTTTCAGAAGAGAAAAGACTTCTATACAAGCCAGATTTTTCACGGCAGACCGAACGCTTCTGGCGGAGGAGGCTGCGTCTGAAATGCAACACATCCGTGCAACTTAGAGGCCGGGATTCACAATGAATACTCCAGTCATTCATAACAGGCTTCATAACAAATCCTAGCATTAACTACATGTGTTTAATAGTTAACGGTGATGGGGAGACACATTAAGAAAACATTAAAGAAAAGTATTTATACCCAAATAAAACAGTAGTAGATAATTATTTATGGAAAATATTGGTTATAAACTGTTTTATACAAGTTTAGTGATAAGGTTATACAACAATGCTGCAGATAAACTCATTAACAACTCTAAATTAATTTGTAAGTACAATGTCCTGAATGCTGTAATGTTCTGAAGGTATTGTGAAGTATATCTCAATGTCTGATTACTATTTTGAATTTATAGCAGCAGGGATCAGTGGCACATCAATTTTTTTGAAGCAATAAAGATGTAAGTAGGGGCAATTGTCCTTTTGTTATGATGTTTATTAAATATTTAATCTCTAGTGTTGAGGTGACTTTTAACAGTCTGTCCTGGTTTCCAGAGGAGAAGCATTTGCTTTAGAATGACTGTCAGTGTGCTAACAGGCTAACGGCACCATGGCCGGTACTGTCTGAACATCTGCGTGGTGAAAGAACGAATGGATCGATGAATGAATGAATGAATGAATGAATGAGTACCAGGCTGTAAGCGGCGACGGCGACCGAGGATCTGATTGTCACGCGAGGTTTGTTCCTGTTCCAGAAATGAGGGACGACACGTTATTGAACGTTCATGACGTGGACGAGGTTAGGGGCCGGGTTTCACGAGGAGCTCAGGCCCCTCCAGCTGTGGGTGTGAAAGATGGGGATGCTGGTGACATCATGTGACCTCATCCAGGTGCAGCAGGTTGACATCATGAGCGTGACAACATGCTGAAGCATGTTTTGTTGGTTGTCCTCCTTGTTCTTCATCTTCTTCCCGTGTGGTTTGATCAACTTTTCTATAGAGACGACATTATAGGTCAAGGAGTTGAATAAGTTTCAGGCGGATCCAAATCCATTACCAGTGGAACGTGGGTTTTATTTATCGGTGAGTTTAACATGCCTTACGTATACAGAATGAATTGTTTCCAGTTTCATTACAGTTGATTGCAGTTTTGCTTTACTTTACCGATCACATATGAATTATTAATTGAGGAGAAGTGGATGCAGAGAATGAAATTATCTGTTGCAGGACATGAGTAACGATCCAACTTTCCAGCTCCCCTCCTGCCACCGTTCACGTCTCGGCATTTGGCAACTGAAACCATTTTAGGCGTGGATCCACATCCTTTTTGCTGCCATTAGCTTTGTACGAGTGCATTGGTCGGGGCACAAAGACGGATTGTAAATCGAGGGGAGGGTTGGAGAGGCCCTCTCTTTGTCATTGGTTGCCTGCGCGTCTGCTCTTTCTCAAAAGTTCTCCTTTACTTTACGAGTGTTAGTAAACCTTTTCATCCCACACTTTTGTGTTCCCCAGGGCGGTGCAGAAACAGACACATCTGATTGGCTAGTTCTAGTCTTGGGGTGAAATAGTTGGGTTCGTTTATTCTTATTTTATTCGTGTTTCTTGCTCTTGGGTTAGAAAAAAAAAGGCAAAGCCAGAAAGAGAAATTATCGTTTCGTTTGATAGAATTTGATTAAATATGGTAAAAACTGATAAAGATATTCGAAACAGGACTGAAACTAAACCTAGGAACAAAAAAAAAATATTGTGACCTGGTGTCAGAAATTTAAAATTATTTACAAGTTTTTTGTTTTATAAATGTGTGGTTGGATTGACATTCAAACACATCAGGAGCCTGAAGAGATATAGCACAGATAAATACAGTCAAACATTATGGATTCAAGACCAAACAGGTTGCACCTGTATGAATGTGTAAAGTATGTGTTTTTCAGTATTGTATGTCATCCCTTTTAAAGAGACGACCTGATCTGCATCCCATCCTGTCATGATTCATGCACACAGACGAGCTGTTGAGTTTTCTGACGCTTCGCTTTCTGCGCCTCGAGTTGAACTCCATCAATATCCGTTCAAGAGAAGACGGAAGCTTCTACAGCTGATGTCACCAAAACTCACGCCAAAAAAATCTGGATGGACGAAAACAACCAGTGGGGAAAGAAGGGATTTTTCATAATGGGGGGGGGGGGGGTTGAAGTTTCTTTAAAGATACTTAACGCGGACGTGCACCTGATAGTCGTCACTCTGGTGAGGAATGTAACATGCAAATCTCCCAGTGTAAACATGGAGCTAAATATAGACTCTTCTTCACGGCTCTTTCCTGTCTGATCCGTCCCATCTGCCTTTCTCTCCCTCTGAGACTTCACAAAGACTGAAAGTTGTCTCTTCAGCCTCGGTCCAAAATGTCCAGATGAATTAAATACTCGTATTGTGTATCTCAACAATTGAGCTGATTGCTTTGGGTCCATTAGCAACCCTCCGGTGCCCACCAACCTCTATCTCCTGTAACCACCGACTCTCTTTGCCTATTATAACTCATAATTATGGAGCCCTCGCTGCGGGGTTATAAAGTCACTCCCTTTTCCAGGAGGCCTTTAATGGCTGCCTGAAAGAGGATATTAGCTATAAAAGTATTGGATTACCTCTGCGTCCACAGACGTAACCGTTTTGGAGGCTTGTTATTGTGTTTGCTGGTGTGCGTTTGGAGCTGTCGGATTGGATTTGGGCTGTAAGATGAGGACATGCATCAGAGAGACAGGAGTAGAGGAGAAGAAGAGGAAGGAGACAACACACTGCCAGGGAAACCCAAACTGAAATTTAACACAAACCATCACAAAAAAAAAAAAAAAAAAAGAATTTTAAAACCTGTTTGTCCTCTTTTATGTCACGTCATGTGGAAAATTATTTTACTTATGCATATTTGTGGTTCATACTTATGACTCATCGGTTACTGAGGATAAACAGTTGATTTTTAATGTTAGAGGTTGAGTCCAGGGTCACGTTGTAGATCTGGGTAAAGCGTCATCATCCTGGTGACATCACAGTCTGGGGCAAGTCCTGAGTGTGATGATGTCATACAACAGATGATTAGTGTCAGGGGGTGTCACAGGCTCACACTCGCTGTTTTTTGGCTGCGGATGGGAGTGACATGACTTGTATTAGCAATGAAAATAAAATAAAAAAAATTGGATTATATTTAAATAGCTTTAATGTTTAAATGCACAACATATCTGCTAAATGTGATTGTACCGTTTATAGGTTTGTCAGTCAAAAGGTGGCTGTCATAGCGAGGAGTGGCCACCAGATGGCAGTCCGGATTCTTCTGTTCTGAAAGAGCCCATCTGTCACATATGTCCCATGAATGCGCGTGAGTGTGTGTGTGTGTGTGTGTGTGTGTGTGTGTGTGTGTGTGTGTGTGTGTGTGTGTGTGTGTGTGTGTGTGTGTGTGTGTGTGTGTGTGTGTGTGTGTGTGTTGTGCACGCGCTCATCCATGGCTCTGCAGTGAGTGCACTTCTACAATAATAGTGAATAGCCCTGAACACAAGCCTGGAATCCCAACGCTTCACAGTGGACGGTACAGTTATAATTGTATTGGGTACACTAACTCACATTGGTGTAATACACACACACACACACACACACACACACACACACACACACACACACAGAGCAATAATCCACAGTGTCACCAGGGGTTTTCATCTTTGTTCATTATTGATAAGGGGGAGGCAGGGGGACGTTTGATGGGGGGGTGTTGAGGTGTTTTTGTCCTGATGGGCCAACAGGATCTCGTCACATTTTTGTCCTGTTTTATCCGTACTGATACTCTCACTGACCCATCCCTTACAGCCTTCAGATAGAACTCACCAGGCGTGTAGATGGAGAAATGAGGTCATTTGCTAAGGACAAAACCAGAATACCAGTAACACCATCGACAACTTGTTGCCTTTTCTTTCTAATTATGTCAGTTTATTTTTTTCTATTAACGGTTTTGACGTTTGTTAATAGGTGTCTCTTTCGGTTCTCCATCAATATGACAAAATGTGTTTTTAACCTTTGAATCAGTTGAAAAATGGTTTTAAATAACCGTCAATCATGAATACGTCCTCCATAAACAGCATATATTAAGTCATTAAAATCACTGTTTTTAACATTTTAAAGCTTCTTTAACATTAATTTTGACGTAGAAGTGATTTTGCAATCGTAATTTTCACCATAGGTCAGTGTGATCACAGCTTTCGCCAATTTGAAACTCATGTTTATTTCACAGACTGTCATTGAATAAGAGGTTATGCACATTTAAAAAAATCACAGAGGATTAATCCATGAAAACAACAATTTGTACTCTTGTCATTTTTAGCCAAAATCAGGTTTTTAATACATAAATATTTTTTGTGCTTGTTTTGATTTGAAGAGCACAGTAACACACACACACACATACAAAACACACACACTCAAGTGCTGATGAGTTGATATTGATTGCTATTAATATTCAAGCCCCCGTCGCTTGTTGCTGCTCTGCTCTCTGTGTGGGAGGCATGAAGCGCTGGAAGGGAAGAGTGTGAAGGAGAAAGAAAAAGAAAGATGGAAACACACACACACACACACACAGAGGGAGACAGAGAATGTGTGTGTGTGTGTCCCCATCCCTCCAGTGGGGCAGCTTTGTCGGCTCCTCTTCTCCTGGTGCGTGTGTGTGTGTGTGTGTGTGTGTGTGTGTGTGTGTGTGTGTGTGTGTGTGTGTGTGTGTGTGTGTGAGTGTGTGAGAGTGGGTGTGAGCAGCTGAGCGAGTTGGTTGCTGTGCACGTTGCAAGTGGCCGCCACTCCACTCCTCTCCGCCCGTCCATGCTGGATTAATAACGGCGTTTTTGGACACACGGCTGCTGACATGAGCGAGGAGGTTAAAGAGAAGGCTACGGGGAAGTCGGCTCATCGCAAGAAGAAAGAGAAGAAGAAGGTAAAAGAAATGAATCGACCCCAGTTGGGGCTCTCGCAGCTGAAACAAAAATTAATTGTGACACATTCAGGCAGAATGAGGGCTGTGATTTACAAAAGTAAACACAAGTTATAGAATTTTTTTTAGAAATTTGTCCAAAGATGATTCTTGTTTTCAGCTGTCAGGTCATTGGAAGTTGTGTATTGGTGGATAGCGTTGAGGGAGAGGTGGTCTTTTGTCGTGGTCGTCCTTTGTTAACTGGCGCTTCGATGACAGAGCACTATTATTGAATAGCAGGTGTTTTGTTTTTCACTCATTCTGTAACTTAATTTGTTCTAAATGTACTTGTTTTGGTTCATATATATTATGTCTAGCAGGGATTCTTTTTGTGATGTGGGAATATTCCCATGATTTTTTTTTTCCTCAAATCTTTTTTCCTCAAATCTCGTCTCTTTAATCCAAATATTCCCTCTTTTTTTCCGATTAAGTTCCTTTTTTCTTCACCTAGAACGACCGCCGGTATGAAGCACCTGTTAACCAGGTAATAAACCCACTGAGAGCGTAAGAAGAGACATGAGAGATCAGATTCAGATAGAAAAATAAAAGAGGGATGTGGGAGAGAGACATTACGTAAGCGAAGGAGGACGAGGTGAAACAAAAGGTAGAAGTTTAGAGAAGAAGAGAGAAGAGGGAGGGAGAGATAAAATAGGACAGCAGGTGACGGAGACAGTCGTCTCTATGTGACTCAACATCCTTCAGATGTCTGTTTTGTTTCATCTGCCTTTATTAGATCTACTTGAAATTCATGCTGAGAGAAAAAATAGAAAAATTCCAACCGTGATGGATCCACAGCAGCATCTTTAATGAGTCCTTATTGTATGATGTAATGTGGTTTGTCACCATGAGAATGCAGAAAAGTCCTTCTCAGAAATTATGATATGAATTAGATTTCCTGTGCTTCGCGAAGATGGTAGAATTTATAGTTGTGTGTGTGTGTGTGTGTGTGTGCCTTTTGTCTATGTCGCCATGATTGCATTTGCAAAGTGGGTTCATGTGTTTGGGATTAAATGTTTGGAATTTTCTGTTTTTATGAAACAGGTTTGTTATTGACATACATTTTAGATGCTAATGTTGCCCAAATGTGGCTAATTTTCAATTTATACCTACTTTTTTATGTATTTTATACATTAATCTTACAAGAGGATACACCATCGTTGCTAATTTAGTCAGATAAAATAGCATACACAATAGCGACTTTGCTCCAGTTTTATGTGTAATTTTACGTTGTTTCTTTCAACAAAGAGTTCAAATATAGAGTAGTTGTGTTGCCTCAAGAAAAACCAACGACAAACTGATTTAACTCCAGAACTGATTGAACTCCTCCTCGCATTCAGTTCTTGGCAGAGTTTGAACACATTCAATCAATGACCAAAAATATCCCCCAGCCTTCTCAAAGAAGGTTAATTGCTGCAGTTGTTTCTTTGCATTGACGGGTGTTTGTATGCAGCTGCTTACAATACGTTTGTGTTTCTATCGCTGCTACACATTCTGATGCCTCGGCATCTTTATTCTATAACATTCAGAATTATGTTTAGTCAGCTGTTCCTAATGGCTTCCTTGCATGCAAACGGCAGTCTTCTCTGTTTGCCTTGTGTTACAGGTGCTTTTATCTCTACCAGGAGACAAAGATGACAACACACAATGTGTTACTGCCTATTTAAATATTTGCACTATGTCCTCTTGGAAGGGCTTTCAGGATTTATGTCTGTGTTTTGTTTTAGAGGAGGAATCCAAAAAGCAAGGGATGGAGAAAAGTAGTGGTGTCAGAATGAAGAGAGTGGGTGGTGCAATGAGGAAGTAGAAGTACGAAGTAAGGAGAGAGGAAAGAGAGCTGAGACTACAACCGCACGATTCTGTCGAGACTGCGTCCCGGCTGATGAGAGGTGACTGTTGAGTTGCTGTGATCTTGTGTAGAGGAGACAGCTGGAGAGTCGGGGGACAAAGAGACGAAAAAAGACAAGTGTGGAGCAAAAGAGCTTGATGGCTCTATTTTAGGGAATACAGTTCGACAAAGAATGAAGAAGATGACAAATAGTAGACGGTTATTAAAAGACTGAAGCGGAGACATTAGAAGAACCTGACAAAAAAGGAAATTAATATATTTTTGATTTGTCAGCTGATATCTCTTGCCTCAGATGCAGAATATCTCTGGTGAAAAAAACATTCGCTGTCATGCATTCAAGTAAGATTGAATTCATTCTCCAAAAAGTAACAATTGAAAGCTGGGATATGGATGGTTAAGCTTGAGATAATACCATATAAAAAAAACTTTCTTCCACCTTGTCCCCTGAGGGGTCGTCACAGCTAGTCATCCTTTCCATTTTAGATAAACGCTCATTTGTTTTGGCAGTTTTTTATGCTGGATGCCCCTTCCCGCCGCAACCCTCTGCATCTATCGAGGCTTGGAACCGACCTCCACTTGACCTTGGCTTGGCTACAGATGCCGTGAGCTAATGCCATATAATGAAATTATTTATTGGGAGAATCGTGTCCAGTTATTCAAACAGGATTGGTTAGCTGTAAAAAAAAAAAAAAGCGTGCAGATGGACAAAAATGACACAGTTGGGTTTTTTTTTGTTTTTGTTTTTTCTCCATCACCAAAATGATCCATGAGTCACAATCCAGCTACAGCAGGCTTGTCCTGGTTTGGGTTTCATCACTGTTTTCCTTGCTTTTTTTTTGCTTTTTTTTTTTTGACAAACTCTCTGAATCATCATCAATAAGAAAGAAGTGCTCAAAGAAGAGCAATCGGCTGAAAGCATCTTCAAATTGGAGAGATGGGGCGAGGCCCAGCAGAGACTGACCATCAGACCAGGCCTTTTTTTTTTCCTCTAATGATGAGTTTATGTACAAAGTCAGTTGTTTCAGAGAAATGGGGCACTTTCTGTCACATCCGGCCTGTTTTTCCGTTTGTTTACCTTTTGTTTGTAATTTCATGCCATCGGTCTTCAGTGACTTTCAAAGAAACGCGAGGGAAGTGAAGGGAGAAAAACAGAGAGAGACGTGGAAGGCCTAAAAGCTTAGCAGGTGTGTTAAATGAATGTAACTATGACAACCAAAGATCCTCTGGGAGAAGGGGGAAGTGAGAGATGAAATCATCAAGTGGACAGAAAGCACGCGGTTCTGTATTGAATATCATTCGGAACTGGCAGTCTTGTGTTAACTGGAGTTCTTCATGTAAACACTCAGAGTGAATCACTGGATGAGCTCGACTCCAGGAAGATGAAAATACGTTTATACGGCCTGTCATGTCCGACACCGTTTGTAAATATATTCAGTATACAGACACACGCACAGGCTTGGTATGCATTTTATATTTTTGCCGTGTAACTTCAAACCTGTCTGGTTGGTTCTTGTAATCGAGGAAGGCAACAAGAAGACGAAGACGGAAGAACCGTTCAGGGAAGCCACTCGTGGCAAAAGATACCCTGAAAATGTGGAGTTGTGAATGACACCCAAAGGCCAAATTGTTTACAGCCTGAAAATGGATGGACACTTCACATAATGGCAATTTCTGCAACAATTTCAGAAATATTTTGAATTTTTACTCCATTAACCAGCTAAGAGCAGCAGCAGCTCGCTGCCTTCTAATAATGGCATTCCATCTGTTGGAGAGATGCGAGTGGCAATATGCATGATGTATCAGTGCTGCTGTGCTGTTTTAGTAGAAGTGGACTATTGCTTATGTAACATAACTGCCCACATTCAGTCATTGCCATCCCACACCCTCTCTCATGTCAATGCTTTCAATAGGCGTGATGCTTCAGCTTAAGAACACTTGGTTCTAAAGTAAGGACGCAAAGTTATACGTTGAATATATATATATATACGTTCAGATCAACACAGATGTCTTTAAAAGTGTACGACTCTCGTCTTTTTGTATTAGATTCTTCTTTCTCGCAGCTGTGAGTCAGCGTCCTTCTGTAATTACAATCAATGCGGTGGAATTTCCTTTAAATGTGTCCCTCGAGGGGTTCAGATGGATCCAGGTGACAAGAGGGGTAACTCCACTCCAGTTTCCTCTTCTTCCAGAGGGTGGTGCCGGGTGGGATCACACGGGGCTACACTACACCAGGGTGTAATCCCTGCCGGAATGCCCGATGGGCAGCATTTCTCGAACATGGATCTGGCTGGCCATCCTGTGCAGGCCATCACTCCTGGAAGACGTTGCCAAAAGAAATCTGATTACTCCTCTGGCGCTCGTACGAGCCTTTGATACAGTTTGGCCGGGCTGATGGAGTAAAAACTGTTGCGACATTGCAAATGCTTCCCTGAAAGCAGGAAGTCTTGGCTGTACAGTGTAACATTAACTGATTGGATTCCCATTCTAAGATTCTGCTGGCTCGCTGAGAAACTCGCTCAGAATCTCAGTCTGCAATGTTATCCTCAAGTAGCTCCTCAGCTATAATGTGTTGCTGCGCAGTTGTAGAAACCACTGAACCAATTGGAACCTTTGTGGGGCAAACGTTGGTCAGTCTAGAGTTAGTAATCATGTTAGAATCCCTCATGACCGTTGTGACAAACAGGGGTTTAACTATTCTGCCATAATATATTATTATGCTCAATTTTCATTTCTTTTTTTTAAATTGTAGTCAAGCGGAGTAAAGAACAATTAAAATGCATTTTGATGGTCAGGGGAGCAGATAACTTATTTTAAAAATACGTTATCCTTAGATCTCTGTGGGAAACTTCGAACGCAAACATGACATGTCTTGGATTTTAATGATCAGATTATAAAAAAAAAAATCCTGTAAAGTGGGAGCAAACTCAGCGTTAATATACAGCACTGCAACGCCTTTCTATTAATCACGCAGTTGTTACCTGCTCCTCTCCTGTTTATTGTCCCAGTAGAAACTCTGTTGCGATGAAGATTTTATTCAGGGTGAGAGTTCCTGCCAGCTCGGTCCTCCAGGGCCAACATATTGTGTTTTTGCTGAAGCAGCCTTCGAGCAGAGTGCTGCACTTGGCTCTAATTCTTGAACAGCATGGCGCACTGCTATGTTAACATGGTTTCTAGAGTTCTTTACCTTCTCCTCTCTCTGATTCTCACACACATACCTATAGATATGTATTTATATATGTTGTATAAAGAGAAATGAAGATGAGTCCAACAGTGATGATGAGGTAAAAGGGCTGAGAGAGAAACAAAGTTTTTTCTTTCCAACTAAGAACTGCAATCGAATCGTAATCCCCAACTAGAAAACATATCTGTCCAAAATGCATTTGTAATTACAAAGATTTTCTAATCCTTCCGAGGGACCTTCATTCCTGCTGCTCATCTGTAGATGAATGAAAAGACGATTTGATGTCCGCAGCACTGCTAAACTTCACTGGTTGTTGTTTTCTCTGTTCATCTTAAAGTTTAGTACCTGTTTTTATCAAGTGTTTTAATCCCTAATTATCCCTTTTTTTTATTCCGGAGTTGACTTCATGATGTTGTTAATGTTCCTCTCTTTATTCAGGGGAAGGTCAAAGAATAAAAGCATGGATGCGCAGTTCCTCCTGATTTTATGTATGTATGTTAAATGGACCCATTTATTTCAGATGAAGTGACAAGAAGAGGTAAATGACTGACAGTAAAGTGCGTAGAGGCAGAAGTTTGGGTACAGGGCTCGGGTGAAGGCTAAGTGAAGGTGTCAGACAGTCTTATGATTAGGCTAATTGGCCTGTGTAGTCATGGAAACAGGAGTGTGCAAAAGATGATGTAATTGTTTTAGGGGAAGCATCCATCGCTTTCTCTTCATATTTGAATATTTCCTATTCACTGTACGCTTTGGCTGAGTATGGGGTCTGAGGAGAATGCCTTTGAAATGTGGCACCACAGTCGGATCATCAGGTATGATCAGTAACTCATTCACTTCTTAGACTTGTTTCCAATTGATGCTGGAAATGACCGCGAAGCGATCCATCCATTAGCTTTGTGCTTCACATTTCTCTGTCCCGTTTTTTTATTTTTTTTTCTGATCCTTGGTGTTCAATTTTTCCATTCACTCCCCCATTTACAATTCATCTTTTTTCTTTACCCTTTAGCCTCCTCCTCCTCCTCTTCCTCCCTCCGTCTCCAGCCGGTGGCCACATGCCTGCTACTTGATGCGTTGCCATGACAGCCTGCCAAGGTGTCATCGCCAGGGTTGTTTGCATATCTCCACTGAGCATGCCCACCAGAGTTAGGTCAGGATACCCATCCTGAAGTGGCTGCATCCTGTTGAGCTCATGGCTGCGTGTGTGTGAATGCACGGATTACGAGGAGCTATCAGCATCTATAATAGAAAGTTCATGTTTAATTAACCTTTATAATGTCAGAGAGGATCAGCGTTCCCTAGGGATTAGAGCATCACTTTCATACAGACTCATAAACACCACGCAGGCCAGAGGAGCATGATGGAAGCAGCAGAATTTGTTCTCCAAAGATGACCAGATTATTTCACATCATTTTGACATTTTTTTTTTTTAGGTCATTACGGAACGAATCATGGGGGCATTAAACATTTATTGAATGTAATGACATCTTGTCACGAGGCTAAAAAATAAAAAAATTACTAGCTTGTAGTCTTGTCATGGGGGGAGGGTAGCAGACAAGCTTTCTTCCCATAAGTTATGAAACTTTGATATTTTTCCATCAGAGGAAAGACTGTGATTGTGAGACATCATATAAACATGATATGAGTAACACAGATCTAGAGCGACACAAGCATTTTCATTTGTAAATTCTGATTCTTCTTATTTTGTTTCTTGTTCAATCTTTTAGCCGAATAAACTAGTATAATAAATAGTAATTAACTCCTCAATGTTCAAGGTGACCTGTTAATATAACAGTTAATATTATAATAAATAATAAGTATGTAATAAGCTGGAGTATGTAATAGAAATCTATGTATATTAAGTATTTGGCGTATACCTGCTGGTTGTGACACGGCATTGACCGTTCTGTCATTCATAAAAATACACAATAAACAAAAGAGTTACAAACTCTGCAATGTAGTTTCTCCCATTCCATAATGAGATCTATCTGTTGCTGCGAAGTGACGTGAAACGTGAAGGGGCGTGATTCGGTTTGATATGGTCCCGGCTCGGCGGAGGGATTCTCTGCTTGGAGGAGCTATTTGTGGCTCGTGTATCTGGTTGCCTTGGAAACAGTCGGCAGAGTGCCAGCAGGAGCCCAGTTGACCTCAGACAGACAGTCAGACGGACAGCCAGGCAGACAGATGGGCAGATCAATAGAATTCAATAAAAGTTATCTCATTTTCCAAAATCAGGTCTAGACCAGGTTCTAAATCTTACCCTTCCAACATTTCCCCATGAGACGGCAATAAAAGAGCCGAACACCCTACAGCCACTTAAATATTCTCTTAGCTGGTGATTTACCTGTATCTCTCTCTCTCTCCAATGTAGACGGGTGGCTGTAACGATCTGTTTCCTTCCCTCAAACATTTATTTGCCCTCATTTGTGGCCCTCATTTCTGACTTGAACTCAGCAGATAAGAGCAGATTTAGCTCATCTGGCAATGTTTCCCCAAAAAACAGAAAGCAAAGACGTCTCCAGCGAACAATCGCTATACAAAAGCAGTGAGAAGAAGTGTGTGTGTGTGTGTGTGTGTGTGTGTGTGTGTGTGTGTGTGGGTGTGTGTGTGTAGTGTGTGTTTTGGGTTCTACACTGTAGATGGTTGTGTTTGTTGACTTGCATCCAAAGCAGCTAATGAGAAATCTGTGCTAACATCTATGAACTTGCCAGCAGCGTTAGCAGTCGAGTGGCGACAGATAGCGTCACGAGCCGCTTGTCATTACCCTCCAGTGAGTGATGCCTCTTTGAAAGGGCCTCATGAGACTGTCTGTGGGTTCTCCCCCGGCCACAACCCACTAACTTGAAATATAGGTGAGTTGGGGACTCTAAAATGCCCATAGGTGTGTATGTGAGGGTGAATACTGGTGTATGGGCCTTGTGCATAATGCTCTCTCATAGTTTGGTGTAGACCAATTCACTTAAGCTGCAGGCAAGTAGGGGATTTGTATTCAGATGATTATTTGGTTGTATTTTGACATTTGAGAGGTGACCGCCTGCTGCCTTAATGGAGGTATGCTTGATGGCTACCGTTCCAGCAGTCTGGCCGAACCAACTCAGCCGTGTTGTTAATGGGTATTTATCTTTTTTTATGGCCCGTCTGGGCCGGCCACACCCAAACCCTCTCTCATCCTAATGTGATCTAATCTTCCAGACCAGTCCTGCAGGGACAGCCGCCTGCAAAGTCCGTCATCCAGCAGGCACTTTGAAATTAGATGTATCGTCATAGAGAATCTCAGTCGATTTATAGTCACATCTCTGGATTCTGTATTTCTAGTGTTGGAGAGAGAAGGGGAAAAAAACGCGTGAGACAGCAGGCGATGTTATGTCTGAACAACAAGAACACTTCTTAGCTATGACAGCTGAGTCACCCTAAGGGCTGGTTGCTTTTATTTGTATATATTTTTGAGAAAACTAACTAGGTAAAAAAAATTTTGCCTGTTTAATCTGCAAGTGTTTTTTAGATTTATGGCCACATGGGGGCAGCAGGGATGTCTGGAAGATTAAATATGGCATGCAAGATTTTATTTTGGTCCCCATCTCTGCTGTTTTTTAGACACTAAGTAATCTATACTTACTAGAAAACTGCAGTCATGACCCTTTTGATGCTATGCGGTTAGCAAAACATTGGGGATTCCAAGACTGTTTGGAGGTTTTATGAAAAGTAATTTATTAATAGAACTGATGGTTTGGACAAGATTGGCATTGTTTTGTTTAACTAATATATAATTAAAGGTAGGAATTATACTGCCACCTGCTGGTGAGATGAAGTACACAAATTTGACTCATCCGAAATCTGGATGAAAAGATATTTTAAGAATGACTTCCTTTTCATTATTAAGTGTCCATGTTTCTGTCTTGACATGGGAAATGTTTGGTTTAATTAGTTTTCAGAATAAAGAGGCTCAGTGGAAAAGAATTCTGACCTGATTAGATGCAATTAATTTTATACACACAGAGAGAAACTTTCAGAGGATGAATATCACATGTAAAATAGTAAATAATAAGGCAGAAACTAGCCTGACACTAGTACGGAACGATGCATTTTCATGGAGTGTAACTGAATTTCCTGAGGAGTCATCTGAACAGAGTGAAGTAAGACTTCACTTTGTAGGTGAAAGCAAGTGAACAACTCACTATTTTCTCAGTGTGTCTGCCCCCAAGTGGTCATAAAAAGAATTACACCCTTTTTGTTTTGCATCAACAGAGAGGAATTATGTAATGTTTCAATGACGGACCAAAAATCGTCACACTCTTACAGACAAACCCCACCATCTATCATCTATCAGCATAAACCATTGTTGTGTACTGATCCCAGTTCACTGTAGTATACTTTGTACCTATCTTCCCCATGGAGGACTGTGAGCTGCTAGTCTTTGCCGCTTGAGGGCGCCAGAAACCATATAATAATTTACTCGATGTCAGTATTTGAGCAAGGAAAGGTATAATGTCATACAATCTAAAGACCTTTCCTTCCCCTTCCTGTTCTTTTCGTGTAAAATGTGTATTTATTTGTGTATGACCATTACAATAATCAGTAACCCATCATCATTCTGTTCTAGCTTCCCATCTCTTTTCCAATATGTCATAAAAACAGTGATAGCGGCAGTAACTGTATCTGTTATTTCCACTGATCAGATTAGTTAATCAACAGGAAGGTGACGACGATTGATTGAAAAATTCTTTGACAAAAATACTAATGTTTGCAGTGTTTTTATGTTTGTATTTTTTGCAATTGTGTTTTGAATATCATCAGGCAAAATAATGACGTCATCTTGAGCTTTTTTGAAAAAACAAGCTATGATTTGTCTTATTCATCACATAAATATTCCAAAATCGATAATCACAGTAGCAACGAATGGGATAAAATTCAAATTGACTTGGGCTTATATTGTGCCTTCAGGTCAACACGGGGATGCTTTTTTACTCCTTTTGAGTTTTTATGGGCAGGTTTTCATTTATAGAATGGGCCTTCTCAGATAAGCCCTTGAGGCTATGCTGTGTTCATCCCTCCACAATGCAATATTGTTCCTGCCTGTGGAGGCCGGTAACACACTCCTGCCAATGACTGATCAACTGCAGTTTGCAGCAGACAATGAATAACCCATGAGCTGCTGTCAGATCAGCAGCATGGGGACGGAAAGGTTGACAAAAGGAAAACGGAAATCCAGAAATGATGCAGAAGACGAAGAAGATGATGCACATGTAGACAAAGAAATAATGCAACTGACTGGCATCTTCGCTGCAGACCCACATCCAGAGCCTGACATTATTCCTGAGTGTGCTGTTTTCTGCTCCCCAGCCAGACACATGGGCTGTTAAATGAAGGAGATTTACGCTGCTGTGGGGACACCGCAAGAGACGGCAAGACATCTTCATCTATTGTTAGGATAGTTTTAAATGTCTGATCCATGTTCAGCGGAATCACCTGCTTATGTTAAGCCCAGTTTTAGCATGAAGAGAAGGCCTTTAAGGGATTGAATGTCCTATTTATAAGCTCCTTTTACGGACTGAGATAAGGAGGGATTAATCCACTAAATCCTAAATCTGAAATCTGATATAAGCGAACACAAACTGGAGTTTGGTTTCTGATTAGCCTCTGTTGTAAGGATGGGCCAGATTCTCTCTAATTTATGGAACGTTTTACTTAAAAAAGCAAAAAAAAAAAAAAAAAATCAATATTAGTAGAAACATATTAGAAGTCATTCACTCCACAGTAGACTAGAGGTTGTATTTACTGAAACACCGTCTCCTCTCTCCCCTTTGTTTATGTCATTTTGTGGGTTGGATCTCCATGCAGCCAATTATGATTCCATCATTTCCCAGGCAGCCAATAGCAAGCCTGCCCTGATGTCACATGCTTCTGTCACAGGCTACAATCCCACCCCCTTTCCCATGATCTTAATATTCAAAGGCTGCAGTGTTCCACCATGAGCTCACATTATTCCAAGAATATTGTGGATTATTTTTCTGTCTGCCATCAGTTATCAATTATCAATTTTATCGCCCGTGGCAACAAACGGGATTTTTAGCCTCTCCTGAACTCAAATCTGTTTGGTGACAGCATCCTTGAAGGTTTCTTAAGTGTCACGACAGCATCCCTTTAAAGCTATAACCCCACCATATCTGAGTAAATCAGTTTATTCTGAATAATACATTAGCATCTCAATAATTCATTAATTGGTGAACAGCAGCTTTTCTTTTGTATTTCTGAAACTCAAATAAAAGTAGTTGTGATTTTTCATTGTGAATGTAATTATTTCAAATGAAAACATATAGTGTGTATATTATATGCCCAACACTTTACGAGCAGCATTTTAAAAGTCTGTTAATGATTTATTATACATGCACAAAACATATGAATATTGTGTAACCAAAGCTAAAACTAAAAATTTATTTGATGCACACAAAATATTTATTTATTTGAGAGATTTTACTCCGAACTACAAATGTCACCTCATGAGACCATAAATGGTACCACATGGTGACAAGTTCCATAACTCCTCCGGGGTGAACTGGGGTGAACTGGTCTTCTATTTTTCTTTGTAAAACCAAGTTGACCTGATGCAGTATGAATCTGACTACAGCGTCTTCTGATTTAAATGTAATCAGACCATTAATCACAACAATTTAAAAAGTCACAATTTTAAAACGAAGTGAATGAAGATTTATTTCTTGTGCGGCCGTTTTTTATTTTTTATTTTTTTTTGGAGTTCAGTTTGACTAGTTCAATATTCTGGTCTACTGGACCCCACTTGATCCTGATTGGCTGCTTGAACATATGGTTAGCTTTGCATGCTGTGCAAGGCTGGACACCACTCGTGTGTGTGTGTGTGTGTGTGTGTGTGTGTGTGTGTGTGTGTATGGGTGGGTACTGCATGTACCATACACACACTCTCTTTCTCCCTATCTCCGGTGCTAGGATGAGGTATCCATCCCTCCCTTTACTCCCTCCTTTTTTCCTCCCGCTGTCCCACTTGCTCTCTCCACGTCGTTGTGCCCCCTCCTTTCTCACCCTTCCCTCCTCCTCTCCCCCTCCTCCTCCTCCTCCTCCTCTATCTCAACCTCCTTTTCACTGTCATTTCCATCCCTTCCATACATTCTGCCGAGGCGTTCCGACTGAACATGTGTGTGTTTGCACATAGAGGACGTCTCAGCTGCAGGAGGCAGGATCTGGGAACCAGTCAACCGGGCAGCAGGACCAGTTAAATTACCCAGAAGACCGAGCGCTCTGCTAGACTGGAGCTTGAGCACCGTCTTGGACATCCAACACAGGAGCTCCTCCAACAAACCTGTAAATGAACTGTTTTATACGTCAGTCTTGATCAGGAGGACAATTTCCCCCCTGACTCTGGACCCTATAAATAGTCTTTTTTTTTGTATTTGCTCTAATCATTTTGCACTTGGAGTATTGATCAGTGAAGTGGCAGCCGGGACAGACAAATATATAAGTGTCTGTCTGCTTCCCCGAACTGGACCTTTGCATCTGCAAAGTATGAATAGCTGCTAAAGGAGATAAAGGACAAAAGAAGGAGGGAAATATTGAAAAAGGAGCAGAAAGAAATCCCGTCTCCCACACACCTGTGAGGCTCCCTCCGCGACAAAAAGTGCAGCTGACTATAAGAGGAACAAAAAGATAATTAGGAGAGGAGAATAAAAGGCTAAAGAGGAGACAGTGGATCCACGCTCCATCCCTCCATCTATCCGTCCCCCCCCCCCACCCGCTCACACCTGTGAGGATTAATTGGACCGGAGCAGCATGGCGCACGCCGCCTCGCAGCTGAAGAAAAAGGCGGACGAGAACCTCACCGCTGCAGAGGAAGAGAAGGAGAAGAAGAGGACGAGGAAGCGTTCCAGAGAAGTCAAGAAAAAGGTAGAGGGAGAGGAGGCGGAGGAGCCGATAGAGGGAGGACAGCCTGGGGGGGGGGAGAAAAGAGGGGGAAATAGTGGAGGAATGGGAGAGGAGAGCTGACGCCAGAGAAAGAGAGGCTTCAGACGTGTCGGTCTTTTGTCGTGATGCAGACACACACACACACACACACACACAGTGACATGCACATTCACATCCAGGGTGATAATCAGAGTGTTCCCGTTGGGAATAATGGGGGGGGGGGAGTGAGGAGTGAGAAAGATTGATGAGAAAATCTCCTGGATGGGGTGGAAAAGCAAAGATAGCTGGAACCAGCTATCGAGAACAAGTTGGAATTTTAGGCAGCAGCGATTTTAATTGTGTGTGTGTGTGTGCGCGTGTGTGTGTGTGTGTGTGTGTGTGTGTGTGTGTGTGTGTGTGTGTGTGTGTGTGTGTGTGTGTGTGTGTGTGTGTGATCTGGTATTGCTGAGTTATCAAATATTTCCCACAAAGACATTAGCAGCCCTTGCTCTTTCCTTGGTAATAAAACACTTTTACAATATACGTACAACTTGTATAAAAACATGTGCCCCAATGCTGTCAAACCTCCCCTGTCATACCCCCCCCCCAACCCACCCCCCCACTGTACATAATGTGTGTGATTCAACCTGAGTGTTTTAATTTGAAAGGTGTCCGAGTTCATGGCAGGAATCTGAGCTTGAGTCAAAGACGTCAGCAGTCACACCCTGCGGTTAGGTGTGTGTGTGTGTGTGTGTGTGTGTGTGTGTGTGTGTGTGTGTGTGTGTATACATGCGTCATTGCGCAAGGACAAATCAAAGAAGTGGTGTCCGACAGGTATTGATCACCTCGTGACCTAAAATCAGTGATCGTCCTCACTTTGGTGACAAAAACCGTTTAGCTGAAGGGGACGAGGATGTTGACTGTTTGGATAACTTTGTTGGTGGGTGTGTGTGTGTGTGTGTGTGTGTGTGTGTGTGTGTGTGTGTGTGTGTCTGTGAGGGGGGTTGCTGACTAGCCCGAGGCCATCATTAGTCCAGGGTTAGCCACCTGTCACAAAGAGTCAATGCCGGTGACCTCATTAGCATCAAGGTCACAGTGAATAGAGAAGTGACTTCCTGTGGTGGCAGGAAGTTGTTGGCACACAGACGGGTGCTATTTCTTTGGAGGACTCAACTTTACGTTAAACTATGTCGTGAGATCAAATGCGAAATGGGGTGAGTCTCTCGATCCGGTCTTCCAGGCCCCCATCCTGGGCGGCGGTGGCAGCAGACAGGGTATTCAAGAATATTTTGTTCCCTAGCAACACTTTCCAGTTCCTCTTGGGGTATCCCGAGGCATCCCCAGACTAACATGTGACATGTAATCCCTCCATCAACTGTCTCCTGCCAGTAGGATGCCCCCAGAAAACCTCCAAAGGGGGAGGCATCCAACCGGCTCCCTGGACTAAAAGTTGTAGCGCCCCCCTAGACAGTATCGTAATTTTTGTTTTTTCCGTTTGGTTATATTATCGAACAATGGAGTGAGCATTCTCATGATGTTGATGTAATGTAAAAAAAGAATTTCCTCATTGAGAGATCACTAAAGGGACTTTCATCTTCTTTTTTTGACGCCTGCAAGATTTGTTGGTTTGGCTTCCACCAGTCTTGTAATTGATATGACTCCCAAACTACGCCCAAATTTTAACACCAGTGTCTATTTGGGCGTAGGCAAGGGATATATTGATCCTCCTTCCTGTGTTGTGTAATCAATCCACTGCTTTTATCACAGCCGGACTGGTCGCCAAGTCTGATTTTGGGCGTCGGGGAGTCACAACAGCCTCATCGTGACGACAAATTGAGGAGGGAGTTTGACCTTCACCATGCAGAGACTTACACCTCTGTTCTCTCAAGGCAACAAGTGAACGGGACGTGTTGCTGTGGTATCGTGTGTGTAGGGTGACATCAGCGGTTTTTCTGTGTTTGTAGTGTAATGTTGTCAGAAGGGTATCAGCTATCCTGGGCTCGCTCAATGTAAATCTATAACACCGTCTGTCCTGGGCCCATCCCTGGCACCAGGAGGCAGAAAATTCATCTCCCTCTTCAGAACACATCACCTCAATTATCTTTCCTATTTTTTTTCACTTTACCTCACCCAACTACAGTTGGCTTGGGTTTTCATCTCCTTCTCACACTACGCTGTTTGACTTCGTACCTCCTCTCTCCGAATTGCTTTCAGTTTTGTAGCTACTAAGTAAAATATGCACACGCAAAACTTTGGTCTATTGCAATTAAATCTAACCTAAATTTTCTTATTGTTACATTATTTAAGTGATTGTAGACATGTGTTGATGTGATCTGAGTGCTTCACTTGGAATGAATGAATGAGATCCTTATAAATACAGAAAGCATGTAGTAGATGACTTCCCAACATTATCCTTAAGAATTACACAACAGATACTTTACCGTAAAAACATTTTAAGATAATATATGATTTCTAAAAATAAAAATGAAGGTTAGATTATAGGGTAGGCCCCAAAGACTCCACAATGGTTATTAATTTCATCTAAAATTAAAAGTGATGATAGCAGTTGAACATTTTTAAGTAGAAATAGGTAAAAAATAATTATAGTGTAGTAGCAGCCCCATCAGGCACCAACCAGTTAGCTTTACAATGTGCGAGACATGCAAGTCTACAGCTGAATTTGTCGCCCATGCCTTGGTTTAGCTCCTCAGACTGAGCCACAATAGCAGCTAAACATGTATTAACAGTCATGCTATATAAAGCAATGTGCAGCATTGCATGAAGTGAAATATCATATGCATCTTGTGCACAGTGCCGTGGATAGTGCGACATTTTTGTTATTCTTACAGGAAGTAAACAACGAAAATGCATTATGGGAAACAGTGGGACCATTTTAACATGCAGTTTCCATTAAAGCTCTTAGCTGCAACCTTCAAGCAAATATCGAACTGCGGTATAAACTATGCTTTCAGATTACAGTGGGTCATGCTTCTCAGATTGGTTGGGAAGCGACTTCCACGTGGTCTAAAGCTGTGTCTTTGATTAGATAGGTGACCGGCTAGTTATCAGATGAGTGTGGTTGAAAGGCTGCTAGTCTGCCTGATTAACTAAAACTGGAACGATGCAAACGTAGATGTTTGTGCAAAGTCATCTGTGGGCTGATTTTCCATTGCAGGAGATTTTTATTTTAAACAGGGATTAAAACTGGCAGCAGGATAAAAATAAATAAAATAAAGAGTATGTGCAATGAAATGGATTTTAAGACGGGCAAGTTTAATGAGGACCCTTCTGTCGCTGGGGATTGCTGCCATCATTTTCTGGTTTTACTTGTTTCCTTTTGAATCTTATGTTTTAAGCGGTGGTGGGATTCTGAAGAGTCAGGATGTGTTGTGGTTTCTGCTTGTTAAAGGGCAGTTTTCATCCATCTGCTCGCTCATGGGGCTAATGTTCAGTCTATTTAAAAAGTTGTGACATAATTCAAATATAACCTATATTTTAAACCAGGTCTGCTGGTTCGCTTTTTTTATCGGCTATGTCCAAAATTTTCTTTTACTATATGAACAAATTAATGATATCCTAATGCTAAATAGCAAACATTAGTATGCATATACAATAAAAAGCATTCTCATTCTAACCATTCTACTGTCTTCAATGTTTCATTCAACAACTGGTATTTTAATATGTTCCAGGAGTTTAAGGATCATATAAATTCAAATCAGGTGAAAATGTTGGAGCTATTTAAGGCATATTAAGATAGATTACCATCATTGATGATTATCTGGAGCCTCCTCTATGCCCAACCCCCCCACTACTCCCCAACCCCACCTCCCATTTCCCTTTCCCTTTCTTTCAGTGTGTCCTCCCCCCCACCCCTTCCCTCCATCTCTGTCAGCTGGCGGAGGGCTATATTGTTCTGTCACACTTCTGCTTCTGGGACTTTGGGGGAGGAACCACAGATCCCTTGTGACCAGCCATTGTACCACATTAATCCCTCGACGCTTATTTAAGCCAAGATTCGTATTACAGGCCTTCGTGCTCTAAATCCAGTGCGTCTGTACCTCTTTGTTCCCTCATGCCAGATCTTTTTATGTATACACAACTCTTTGCACTATATGCTAATTTGTAAGGTTGCATGATGGTCCCAAGAATGGAAATTATGTCAGTTTAAAGATTACGGTACTTTCTTTTTTTTTATATGTCTCCATATAAAAAGACGCTACCAATGCGAAGCAACAACCTGCTAATTAGGAGCGTTAGCTATTCACACTGTGTTCAAACTATAATGATGTAATGATAAGCAGATCGATAGATGGAAAAAGTCATTTGCATCCATTTTAATAATTGATTAAACAGATAAATTATTCAAAAGAGGTAACTTTGTGTTTCCCTTTATTTCCATTATTATTACCGGCGTTATAAAATAATTGATTACTGGTGAGCTTTATAAAGAAAGAATCATTTATTGTAGCATAATGCTATGTTTCTCTGCTTCTGCACCCATTCCATCCACTCTTTAGTCAATCAATTATTAACTCGGCTCTTCTTTTATTTTATTTTTTGTCCATAAAAGGCAGTTGGTTGGTCATGCATGAAAAATATGGAAACACGAAGATGTTGGAAGAAATAAATCGAATACACCATCAGAAATGTATGGTTTCGTTGTTGAGCGTGACTCTCTTTAGTCACCACCACCTCCTGAAGAGCTTCTCTATTTAGCTCTTAATCTGCTAAATTCTCCACTATGCACAGGACATAAACACTTAATTTGTGCATCTGCTGTTTCCACACTACCTGTCCAGCGGGTTTATTAGTTTAACTTCTTAGAACTGCTGCCTGAAGAAAGGAATTTGATGAGACGGATGACTATTAAGTCTCCAGAAGCCATAACCATGAGCTCAGGCGTGCGTCACTGATCTGCTGCTTTGATGGGGAATGCTGCCTCAGTTTACAACATTATATGCTAATTGCTAAAGAATAAATGAGAATTGACTCCTTAAAGGATCTAAAAAGAAAGGGACATGTCAGCTGTCTTCCTCTTCTCTTCTCCCCACTTCATTTTCTCCGTCGTTGCTGATTCTTGTTGTTGGTTATTCTCACCAAACACTGGCAATACTAAAGCAACCTATTTCTGTCGTTGCAGGAATGCAAAAGCATTTGTCAGATAATTATTATAGGATGCAGTTTTTGAATAAATGCATTTCTTAGCTGAGGAGAAATCGCAGCTGGAGAAAGAACAGAATATTATGGCTAATATGGAAGCTGAAATGAAAGCAAATGAATGAAGGATGGATAGCAGAGGAGGCGAGAGGGATTGGGACGATCAAGTCCATCGGCCGCCACCCTTGTGGCACCGGGGCTGTAACGTTCACCGTCACACGACTGTCGGAGGGGTTGCTGGGCCGGAGGATTGGTGCAGAGCCTGCCAAGCATCCTGATTGGTGGATCCGGATAGCGATGAGGTGGTTGAGGAGGGCGCGGGAGGGGTGGGTGTAAATGTGGGGGGGGGGGGGATGCCTCCCCAACATGCTGCGAAAGGAATTGGAGAGACAGGAGGGAGGGGAGGTGGACAAAAATCTAATTAAAATGACGGGGAATTAGAGAAGGCATGGAGAAAGAGATGCGGAGTTAGATCAAGGGGAGCGATGGATCGAGTGGGAGAACGTTCTGGCACAAAAAGAAGAGGGAATTGAAGAGGGGGGGTGTGTGAGGATGTTCTCTTCCTCTACCTGCAGCTCTCGTCTCTCCTCTTTTCTCTGATCCACACTGGAAACTGGGACAGTCGAGTCATTTGACTGATTCACCCACACACACTCGAGTATCAGCATTTCACCGAAACATCCCACTCTTTTCGGGTTATTTTATGTATTTTGCCACAGCAAGATTAGCGTTGAGCTCAGTGGCCTCCTGACGCATAGAACTCTTCAGGCTTAGTATGTGATGCCTTCACAGGCAGAGGTTCTGTCGTAAATAGCAGGACTCCCTCAACGTTTTTGCTGCCTTTGAGTTCTTTTGTTTTTGCATTCTGCAGACATTTGTGTCGTCAGGCGATGCAGCAGTTCTGTTCATAACAAATTTAAAATCATGGAAATTCTGAGCATCATGAGGTAAAAAAAAAAGGAAAAAGAAAGTAAAATGCTGCGTCAACCCTGTCGATCCACGACATCGGTCAGTGAAACAGACTTCTTACAGCCGCCAGCTGAGTTTTCAGGGTGTAGCGGACATTTTGAAGGTGAGCAGCAGGGAGGAGACCAGACAGACGATAAGAGTTCACTGGACGACTTATTTACAGTCACTTAAACCTGACAGGAGAGAGAATGACAGAGGCTAGTTGTACACGGCTCAGCTCAAATAACTGTAACAAACAGAAACACTCTAAATGTTTTACAGCCTTCAGAACTGCGTCTTTTGTCAAGCTGTGACTTTTAACCTGAGACGGTTTTTCGGTTTATGGGAAGTGATGTTCAGCTCCCTGAGAAATGGAGAGACAAGTAAAGGATGTTGGATTTTAAAATGGCAAACACACAGCGTTGGTGACTGGTCGTGGCCGTGAGACCTTGGAAGTCAGCAGGAGGAAATAGCCGTGCTGATGCATAGGGTTTAAGTGCTCTATTGATTTCTTTGAGCGATTGTTGAATTGCCTTCGGGCTCTCGGAGCTGTAAAGCTGATGACCACACCTCATACGGCGCTCCTGTTTACTATATTTACTGGACATGTCAGAATTTCCTCATCTGGTTTTTGGTTTGGACTCATTGACTGACAAATATTCAGTGTGAAAGAGGTGTAGTTTCAGTTTGTCTCATCGTAATTCCTCCGTTTTTCTATTGAGGGTGCAATTTCTTTTTGTTATTACTATTTTTAAGTTAAGCCTTATACTACGTATAAATCAATGAAGCCTGTTCTTTACGAAATTTGAGAAAATATTTTGGGAATGACAGAAAAATGCATGTAAGCAAATAATTTCATTTAAATAGCCAAAATAATCAAATAGCAACCACTTTTTGTAAAGTAAGGGTCAGAACTTTAATTGTCTGTTACTTTAAGCAAACTGGCGTTCCCATCAGCCTCAGCTGCACATGCAGCACCTTGCAGCACTGACTGTTTGTCCTGTGTGAGTTTGCTTGCTGATGCTGATTTGCCTGTTTGTCTCGCATCTCTACCTCGTGAGATGAAGTGGATGTAGAAAATGCAATTAACGACAGAGCTTTTGAATGCATGCAGGGGTGGTTGGGAGGTTCACGTTCACTACTCACTCGCTGCACATCCCTTTTTGGTGCAGTGTGTGCTGTTTGTGCTTTCGGTCTCGGACAGATGTTAATTTATTCATGACCAGGGTTCTGTCTCCATCATAAGAAGTGATCCAAGCAGTGGTGCTTCCTCTTATTATTTTTTTAAACATTATTCTGTATTTCCTTTCTGCAGTCGAATTGAGCTTTTTTATTCACGCCAGGTTCCTGTTTCTTTGAAAAACCTGAACCAAAAGGATGTCAGACTTTCTTTTTTATTCCCTTTTTGCCCTCTGGGCTTGCCGGTGTGTGTCTACCTTAACAGTCAACACACACACACACACACACATGCACACACACACACACACACTACACATTAGACACACAGCCAGCAATTGGCATAGTGAATGTAATCTGCAGCAGTGGAGCAGTATCATTTGCTCTCATCCAATCAGAGGACTGAGGAGCAGATCTTCCACCCAATTGGAAGTCACCCTAGTGAGGGGCAGAACCTGCACACGACGATGAGATATGACTGTGTGGAGAGCCTCCCGACACACATGGAGCTTTATTTAATGGGAATTTGTCCAGATTGTGATTCAGTGCTGCGAAACGTAAAATTAGTGACAGAGAGGGCGAGTTGAGGAGTTGGCGCACCGTGTTGTTATCCTCCTCTCTGGTGTTGTGAGAATACTGAGACTGCAGTACCCGAGCAGCCAATCAGATTGCAGCTCTCAAAACAGTCTCACATGGAAACCCACACACACATAGTGTGGCCTTTATCTCCCATTATGTGATGATTTTATACTATATAGAATAAAAATTGACACAAGCCTTTTCCTGACGGTGAAACACTGGTTGTTTTGTAACCTACTACTATTTTATTATAGCAGTATTGCTCTGCTTTTAAAATGTGTACTTGCATCTGTTTGCTCAACAACAAACCAGGGCTGGTAGCACTGATTGATTACATTTAAAAGGGATTCATCAGTTTAGGAAAATACAGTGCTTGTGTCTCCTGCTGCATTTGATGCAGTACAATCGACAGACCACCAGGGACTGATAAAGGACCTGAGAATTAATGGCTGGGCGACCTGAGACAGTTGTGTGTTAGTTTATGGCTTTGCATTTCGACTGCATCGCACCGTGTTTCCAAACTTCTGTCGTCCATTTCTTGAAAATCTGTCAAGTAGTATTTGTGTAATCCTGCTAACAAATAAAACCCATCATCATCCTGCAAATTCCTGTTACTTACAGCTGTACAACATGAAACCAGTAAAGCCTCTTTTGGACTTTTACTAATGAGATGCATTTCTCATAAGCTGTCATCGAGTCGCACACTGAAGCATAGAAGTATATAAATCCTTTGTTATAGCAGCTGATGAACATTTATAGTAAATAACTGTTAAATACAGCAGCTTTGAAGGATACGCTGCAAAAATGTTTTTCTAACACACTTGTTTTCAAAATTTAACAACCCTTCCCAATGCTAAACGCCTGCACGTAAAGTCACACAAGAATTCTGCATAAATAAATGTTTATTTTCAAAGTAAAATTAGTGAAAAGTATTAAAGAAGTAAACAGATAGTTAAACAATAGATAATAATAGTGATTAATGGACTGTTTGCGTCACAAAACAGTTTAAGAGACCCGGTGGAGTGAAAATTTAGGCGCATGGGTTGCCATGGAAACATCTCTCCTATCATGCTTCTCACCCCACCCCACCTCCCCAAAAAAAGATGTCATGAAGCTCTAAAGACGGATCATTAAACCGGAGTGCGAGTCCGTGTGTCCGCATCTCGTGCCTTTGCCACCCTTCTTCCTGCAAGCAGGATCAGAGGAGACAACTCGCTCTCATTTGTTAAAAAGACCCAGCAAAGACACACAAAAAAACAAAACTGCAGCAATTGTGATGCTCAATAAATCAATTTTATTTAGAACATTTTGCAAAGATGTTTGTGCATTAACTTGATTTGCTGCTATTCTGGTTTCATATCAGAAGGAAATCCAACTGTTGTCAAATTTCTACTTTTGACACTGAGAACTGTTTAGATAGATAGATAGATATACTTTATTAATCCCGGAGGAAATTGCATAATGATGTTTAATGATGCTCTATAAACTTGGATGGTTTAATGTCATTGATTTAGGGCAGTTGTTTCGTGAGGGATTATTTTCAGCTGCGGATTAATACACACATGGAGCTGTGGTATCAGCAGCTTGGTGTATCTGAGTTATCAACGACAGCAGTGTGTCAAAGGAAGATGTGCATCTCTCATTTTTGGTTCATTTTCATGTTTTCAGTATTTTTCTACTTTTTGTGACACAACAAGAAAAAATAAGCAGCAAGATCATTTCTGGTTTTCCGCATATTTGCGTCTGATCAAGTCAACCCATCTGAATCTATGATCACACATGATCGGAGCTTTTAAATTAAAAATTTAATGAAAAAAATTACACTTTTAAGCAGCAACTGGTCTGATCTTCATGATGATGGTTTTTAAGGAGTTCTCAAGTCCTTTGAAAGTGGACCAATGAACACCAGCTGTAGGTGGTGAAGGGCCCCAGGTGTAGACCCCGTTGGGGTTGGCACTAAAGCATGCAGCGTACCAAAATCCTCCGAATGCCAACCTGGCGCAATTTGCATTATGTGTGTCTTGATCTTTGTCAGTGGTGGTGAATTTCTGTCCATTGTGCAACTTTAAAGAGTCTCCTAATGGAAAAACACAGATTAATGGTAATAAATTTGTTCTGCTCCTGTACAGCCAGTCAAGAAGAAAATAGTTTAACAGTCCTGATGAGATAAAATACCTGCTGCTCCCTTGATGAAACTTCCCAAATTTAGCATGTATCCCTCCGCCTCCGGAGCAACGGAAAAGGAAGAGTATTGGGCAAAGACTTTCTGGCCCTCAAAGTCTTCCATGTCCACCCTCAGCTCGTAGGTCTTGGCCTGTGTCAGCAGGTGCATCGTCTCCAGGCCTGAGATGTAGACAGACAGCTGAGTTCAGCTGGAATAAACTGGAGGAAATTAACTCATGTTACTGCCGAGGAACCTGTGATCTGTTTAAGGACCTATAATTTCACAGGATTCTTTTTTTCTCATCAAAAAAAATGAGCTTTTTCCTCTCATTAATACTGATGTACTGCAATCAATCATACCGATGTGCATAGCCGAGATTATTTCATGGAAAAATAAAAGATTTGAGAATGTGTGAACTGGTCTGGTTGTTAATTAAAGAATTGCTGTCGTACCGAGCCAATATTCGCCGGCAGCGCTGCCAAATCCCGTTTTGTAGTGATTCCACTTCATGTAGAAGTTCACCGTGCCATCTTGTCTTCTTTGAATGACCTTGTTAGATTAAAAAACATTACAAACAACAGGGAAAATATCTTTTTTCTAAGTCAACATCTGTGCCCGGATCGTTCTTCCATCCTCACCGTCCACTTTTCTGCTGAGTTGTCGATGCCGTCTTTGCTCATGTCGCAGTAAACCTGCACAGGAGAGGTGGGACCTGCTGGGTAGATGGTGTAAACTCCATCCAGACCTGATCCGGATCTGTAGACATCACTGCAGTCTGTGGGGAGGGGGGACTGATGAACTGCTAGAGGTAGCAGCACTACTAGCAGTATGCTGAGCTGTGGGAAAGTGATGGAAGAACAGTTTCATGCACCTTTAAAAGCAAGTGTAAGTCCTATCAATGGATGATGAGTAAATATGTCCCTGTCCTGTTTTTGAACTTGAGTTCTCACATCTGGTGGTGGTGGTGGTGGTTTGGGACGGTTTGCAGATTCACAAATCTGTTGGGGAAACTAGCTGCAATAGCAGAATTGAGGCTAATAGCTGAGTGTTGGAAAGCTCTTATAAGACGCTAGTGAGACAGGAAAGCAGCTTATCTATAAACAGTCTCAAGCTAAATATAATGTCTACGAAAAGAACTGAGAAACTCTGCAGCACGGGTGCTAAGAACCATCAAAGTGTAAAACGGCGGCCGAAAGTTATGGATTCTTGTATTCTTTCTAGCCATTTCGTTGATAAAGTTTTTTTTTTTTAAAAACCAGACAAAGCTTTCTATGGGTTAAGTCCTGTTGTTATAGACCAGAACAAGGGAAGCTGCACCAAGAGATTGTTGAATGTTTAAAGAAACTTTAGTAGAAATAAGATGCAGTTATGCTTTTTTTGCGACTTTTATTGCTTCAATCCATTTTCCAAACCAATTACTGGCTGAAGTTTTATGAAATTTGGTGGAAAGTAAAAGAAGAATCGATTATGGAGCTGATCACAAGTGGTCCTACGATGGTTCGGCTTCGTCTACCTGACTCAATGATACAGCAGGAGGTGAACAAAGCGAGTTGAGCACGTTTGATGAAAACAAAGTGGAGAATCTGGGACACGCAGTTATTTTCTGAGTGTTTCGCAGCGGTAAAGTTTCATCAAAGACTCACACCTCTCTACGAGTCTACGGGAAGATGCCACATCGCAGAACGAAATGACAGCAAACACTCCAGCAGCTCTTTATACATCCAGAACACAGACAGAGCAGAAGAGACTCCTCTGGTTCTATAATGAGATGTTTTGGGTTTTTTTTTTTTTTTGTCAAAATAACCGTTCCCACTCACAAACACACACACACCACTAACACACACAGTTTACCCAAACTGTCGCTGTGCTTACCATCATTCTGTCACCAGTGATTTGCAGAGAGGAGGCGGCGGAGTTATCCTGAAAAGAAAGCAAAGATAATATAAGGTTCGCTAAAATGAAAAAGGGTCATAAATTAATTTAGTGGCAATCAAAGTGTGTGTCTATCTCTAAAAAGCAGATCCTTTTATAATTGTGAGACATTTTTTTTCCTGGGTAATGGGTAACGTATTATTTATTTTCTCTGTTTTTATCTCTCCATTGCACAACAGCTGGTATTAGGACATCAGGTTCTCAGCAGTCATGCAATGAGCGAGATTATTTCAATTTGCATAATTCTGCCGTACAATTGAGGTTCACATCAATTGTAATCATTTAGTTCATACATTCAGTCAAGCATTGTTCTTATGTTTGGCTCCTTAACATTTATTCATTATTACAAAACATTTCATCACCATTTCTTGCAGCTCTGACAATAAATGTTTAATAATGAAGACCCCAGATTTTTATAATAAAGATTAACAGATTAAATATCCCTTCATTAGTTCCCCGTAGGGGAAGTAATTTTTTGGAATGAATGTCTCTTTTTCACACAAGCTGCATTGTTTCCCGTTTGAATCTAGATGTCCTATCTCTACACTGAACCAAACCAACGCTCCAGACTCTGTTGTTGCACTGGCTAAAATGTTTTCTTGTTGACTGTGTCTTGTAGTTTGAACTCTGACTAGACGGCTGGTTTACAGACTAACTGACTGGCTGGCCTTTCCTACAGGAGTTAACTGATGCTGTCTGGCTCCTTAAGACTCGAGGAACCGTCCAAATGTTGTTTATCTGTCTCCTGGGCTCTGGGCCCTGAAGCCAGATCTGTGTTCTGTTTGAGTAACCTTGGCTTGGTGCACCAGATAGACGTCTCTGCTGTGTATAGAAGAACCAGAAAAGAGAGGTTTGAGCCTGACTTAACATTTTACTTCCATGGTACCAAACATCCGTGACAACCAAGGTGTCCGACTGGAGCTTAAACCTGTTCAGCTTACAGTTTTTTCCGCACTTTAAGGCGCACCTAAAAGCCTTTAATTTTCTCGAAAACTGACAGTGCGCCTCATAATCCAGTGGGCCTTATTCGTGAAAAAAGTTTTGAACTAGGCCTTTCATTGAAGGTGCACCTTGTAATCGATGCACCTTATAGTGCAGAAAATACTGTAATTAAAGCCTGACTCAAGCAAACAAACTTTTTTTTTTAAAGGTGACCTTCAGTATATATATTTTAAAATTCATATGAATTTGCCACTCCTTTGAGGGGACCTCCTCAGGGGAACCACATGAATTTTATTTTGAGATAGAATCAAACTAGAGAAGGACTTTATTTCGTTTTGTTCTATTTTTGTGGCGTGCTCACACTCAGGCCGTCCCATTGTCCCCTGATCCCATGTCATTCCAGTGAGAGTTGGTTTGAGATTAACGCCGGAACTCTTCGGCCTCACCCCCCCTTCTCCTCTTCCTCCTCCACGCTCTGGACTTTCTCACTCTCTGCAAGCCAGGTATTTTTAGCTGTGACATAATGCCCCTAACCGCCCTCCCTCTCCTCTCTATCTCTATCTCATTCACACTCTGTCTTTCCCTCACCCTCTCTCTCGCTCTCACTCACACACAGATTGTCCCTCCTCTTCTCCCCTCATCTATTACCCCCCCCTAGTCTTCTCTTCCCTTAGCTTCCAGGCTATAGGGCTAGCAACTCCAGTAACCAAGTGCTCAGGTTTCACCACTTTGCAGCTCTGAGAATCATGGCAGTGGAGGAGGCAGCAGACTATTTGGCAGAAGTAAGTCTTTAATGTCAAGTCGAGCTGAGCTCGCCGGCGTGTCTCTGCTGCTACATCAATGCTAACAAGATTGTGGAATTTATATCCAGTGGGATTGAGTGAAGGGAAGTTGTGGCGGGACGCTGCTGGAGGAGATGTAAAGGGTCGCAGTGGCAACTCTGCTGCACCGTTCTGCTGCAGTATGCATGGATGTGTGTGCGTACAAACTCATGTATACAAACCCGTGTGTCTTGTGATTGTGATTTTTTTTTTTTTTTTAAGTTCCTGTTGATTGTGAGCTGTACATACAAGCATAATGTTCTGTGGATATAGTTTTGGTGTTGCAGAGAGATGTGAGTGGAAACACCTGACCTTGGATGGTGGCGCATGCTCCCTTTGTGAACTTGAAAATGGTGAATAAATGAGCCCGAAGTAGAAATAGAAAATAAAGAGGAAGAGGAGGGAGATTGGTGTACTTTATTTATCACGTTAACTTGAATCTATAAAGTAGAAAGAGAAGCAGTCCCCTTTTTTCCTGACCGTATGTAATCTATACCCTGCACCGTATGGAGAGGGGCTCACTGCAGTTTTATGTTACTTTAGGAGATTCTGACTCAGACTTTCAAGTAAAACCAAGTTGGGAGTTGTGAATCTAAAGCAGCATCATGCTAAAAAGAGAGGTTCTGTCTTTGAGGGATTACTGGTAGATCTTCTTTGTGTAGGAAAGCTACACTAGTTGGTGATAAGTGTGACTTTCATTGTCGTTCGGTGGCAGCACCCATGTTGGAATGTGTATGACTGTTTGCGTGTGACATAGTGTGTCCTGGGAAACGACTGTAGCAGCCTTAGCATACCTCCAATGGATAAAACAAGTTACACTGGAATGACAAAGGCTCCAAACGGCCCGTACAACCCCTGAAATGTCATTAAACCCACATGACACAAAATTAAGTCAACTGAATTTAAAATAATTTCTTTCCCACACATCTTGAGTGTGCTTGCTACTTTGCATCAGTGGACAAGGACAATTACTTCTTTAATCTTTTTAAAAATCCCAGATAACATGAAAAGCCTTAGTCATGTTCTCTAAACCGGCTAATTTTTACCTTGTAACACTGCAGCACCGTCCCTTCAGATAAAGTAACGCAGCAAAAACCTCACAAGTGAGGAACTGGAACCGGTGGCTGTTTGGATTTTTACTGGACCTGGATAGTTTTCCAATCCTAATTCATTTTCTGTTGATTTAACGATAAATGATGGTATTGACTTTAAAATGGATGCAGGAAGTGTGATGAATAAAAACTGCATTCCTGGCTCAAACCGTCCAGTGTGGTTCGTAGGACTGCAGCAACCCGAGAGGCGCGATGATCAATACGGCAGATGTCGATGGTCCCAGTTTAGCAAAATAAACTTGATTCCATTTTGAGTGCACATACACATACATGAGCTGCACAGCATGCTTTTTGCAGGACTGTAGAACTTTACCTTTCTTTATCTGCTTTTACGCATTTTTGCCTTTTCTGAGATTAAAAAAAAAACTGAAAAAATAACCAAAAAGTGCACAATTTGACATTAGTATGGAGACAGTGATGCTTTGAACTGGAATTCTGCTAATGCTCTGAGTTATGAGACTGGTGCCACATAAAAATCTTGGTACTGCTCCAAACCCCGACCGCTTTCGCGGAGCTGAGGCAAAATAAATCCTCAAGAAAGATTTGAGGTTTTGATATGAATCATTTAAAAGATGCTCTTCCTATCCCATGTTTGTTGCCTATCTTACTCAATCTGCATTAGTGAATTGTCACTGGAAATATGGAAGGATTTTATGCATGATAGTATAGAAAAAATAATGTTATTCACATTTAATGGACAAGGTTCCATGTTTGCATCATTTCTAGTAGTTTTTTCACGTGAGCTCTGCTATTCAGATGATGATTTGATCGCCCTAAATCTCAAGTAACCGCAAGTATTTTCTCTTTAAAGAAAAGTAGTCAAAATCAAATGGGATTTATCATGCAATTGCACCAATTTACCAAATTATAGAAAAAATGTACCCCTCCCTCATCTCTGCTCCACAGAATTGATGCTGACACCAGAAACACTCCCTGCTTTGGTGTGTGTGTGTGTGTGTGTGTGTGTGTGTGTGTGTGTGTGTGTGTGTGTGTGTGTGTGTGTGTGTCTTTGTGTCAGTGTGTGTGTGTGAGATCGTGAACTCAGATAAGATCCATTCACTGAGTGGGAAATGAGCTCAGCGATCAGCTTTAGCCAACAATCTGTCTGCAATAACAAAGATCACGGCTCGGTGAGCACCAGAGGGTTTCTGTACTCAACCTCAAAAACTTTCTCTAAAGTTCACTTATTTTTCCCTTCAGCTTGAAAGCTGATGTCATATCACCTTATGAAGATGTTAAAACTGTACTTGAAGCCTGGATCAAATAAAGTGTGAGGGCTATGGTTGATAATATCATTAATATAGGTGACAAATAATTTATCAATGTAGCATTTCTATGTCAACCACAATCCTCTAATTGTTTCTTTTTTAAAGAATTATGCAATAAACTGCTTTTATACAACTACCTGGCACATTTTTAGGATTAAATATTGTCAGTGGTGAAGCTAGAAGATCTTTTTTCTGCGAGCAGTGTCTCCTCGACAACCTCAACCAGTGACGGAGGTCGGCATCTATTTTGCCTGACAGGCAAAATCCAGGGCACAAAAGACATAAAACCGCAACACACATTTGAACTAAACGAAGCATCTTATTTATAATGAATTTACTGCAAAATATTATTATTATTATTTATTATTATAAAATTATTATTATTAATTTTTGTTAATTCAATATTCAGTGGGCTTTGCAGCATAATGCAGAATTTGTGTGAAAGTGGGTTTGTGAATGAGCCCATGTGCAAAAACTTTTAGATGAAACCATCTGTCATTCTGCACGGATGCTAAAGCTATAATGCCTGTTTTTGTGTAAATGAGAGATGGTGTTGTGTGCTGCGTGGGTATCGGTTTGTGTAATGGGTGTGGCCCACTGAAGCACTGCACTGCAATCACGAAATCGGAGACACACTCTCAGAGCCGGCCTGTCTGCTCGTCTTCCCCACATTTCTCCACCCTTCATCCCCCTCCCCATCACTCGTTCTACACGCACCCCCTGCCTTCAAGCACATATCTCAGAAATCCTCGCCACCCAGCATATTTAGATCCCCACATGTCTTCAGTTGTGACACCTTAAGTGTGAATTGCTTTTGCTGCTGCTGGCGCAGTAGGTGTGTGTCCGTGTTTCGTCTGAAAATGGCTCTAGAGTGTTCATAAGCAACGATTTTTGGATGCTGACAGATGCTGAGTCAGACTGAGTCAGACTTCTGGAAGTGATCTAGTACCCATAATTTTGACGTCGTGTTTTTGTTTGTTTATTTCTTATTAGAATTCCTCTGAGCATCTTATTATATTTCATTAGAAAAAAGACAGAAGATGAAAAAAATGAGTGTAAAAGAATAATAGCCAATGAATGCTGGTGGAAGTCTTTCTAGGTGGGGCAGTGTATGTTTTAATAAAAAAATGTGTATGTGTCAAAAACACATTTATAGTTAAATAATTAGCAGTTATTTTCTTTTCCAGACATAACATTAGATTGCAGTGATGTCTATGGACTCTTCCTTTTTTATTTCTCCACACAATAAAACGAAATAAAGCGCCCGAATCAAACAGTCACGGTTTTGGCCGAGCCTGCTGCTCGGTTGGAGCAATAAAATAATCTCCCCGCTGCTGTTTGATCAGCAGAAGCTGATTGGCTAATTTTCTGGATTTTATGCAGCTAATAGCAAACAATCCTTAAATGATTTATTCGACTTATCTCTTCTTGTGTGGATCTGAGGGGACGCTATGACACATGACACTTCCACTTCCAGACTAATATTTTTTTTAACAGTTTCCAAAGCAATAACCAACTTTGAATAAACATCATTAATAACTTTGTGGATCATTTGCATTCAGACAGTGAAGATGACCGATTGACCTGTTCCTCTTCTGTTTTCCCTCAGACGGATGTAAATGCTTGTTATTTGCGGTCAGCCCGAGCCGGCAACTTGGAGAAAGCTTTGGACTATCTGAAGAACGGCGTCGACATCAACATTTGCAATCAGGTAAGGTGTCAGCAACAAATTCCTCGGTAAATTCTGACCCGATTTGAATGCTCTTATTTCAGATTTTTGGGCGTGACGAATTTGCGGAAAATGGGAGATTAAGAGATGCACAAACACCTGGATTGTTTTGGGGTTTATTTGTCTTTATTTGGGGTTTAATATCTGGTAACATTCAGTGTGACTGAAGAATAGAGAAACATTCTACAAGGGCTTGATCTCTTCCTATGTCTCGGTTTTCAAACTGGTCTCTCCCTCCTCCAGAATGGTCTGAACGCTCTCCATCTGGCCTCCAAGGAGGGCCATGTGGAAGTGGTGGCTGAGCTCATCAAGCACGGCGCCAATGTGGACGCAGCGACCAAGGTGTGTGTTACTCAGGAGTGTCACATACACACACACATAAAACCACACACATGCTCTCTTTGTGCACATACTGTAGTTTGCTTTGTCAGCTCCCTCCCAAAGTCACACTGCAGCAGCGCCAGAGGAGATGAAAGGCTGTGTGTTAGCAGAGATGTTCAGGGACCGGATTTATGGGAAGGAAGCTCTGTCTGGTTTTTTTTTGCTGTTTTTTTTTCATTGATGTTTTTATTAGTGATTGAACCGCATTCACACGGGCTGCAGCTGCTGTACAGTTAACTGAGAGGGGTGAAGCACGGGAGGAAGGGGAGCTGCAGCAGTTCAGATTCAGGAATGGAGGGAGGAACGTATGCGGAGGTGTCAGTGGCAGAAAAAATGACAGCATGTCGGCAGCTGCTGCTAACGCTAGCGTACAACAGGTGCATCTATTAGAGGCTCAGTGTGAACTCATACTAATACCAAAACGACCTCACTGCTTCGGCATCCCAGATAATCATCTGTTTACACACAATCTAGAAAAGTATTGGTTTTTAATAAGACTTTATAGATCTTATTAAAAAACCGCAGCAGCTGCTGCTGTGGAGTAAATAAGCGCCTCGTTTTCATCCATGTAAACACACCTCTGGTCATACTGTAAAAATAATTGGGAAAAAATTGAATCATTTTTCTCTTTTTTTAAAATTTTTTTTATCAAAGCAGAAAGGAAACACGGCCCTGCACATAGCATCTCTTGCTGGGCAGACGGAGGTGGTGAAGGAACTCGTCACCCACAGCGCCAACGTCAATGCACAGTCTCAGGTGAGACACACACACACACACACACCAGCAAGAAAATTCATTCCCCAAAATATTTTTTGAAACACAAAGCAGCCTCGTAATTAATACATTCAAACAGGTTACATTAAAAAAAAAAAAAGGTTTTATATCCACTGAGTCCTTGGTTGTTTGAATGTTAAACAATCAAACATGAAAAAAAAAAAAGCTTTTGGGTGCATTGACATCAGAATGAATACAAAGGAGAGAGGAGGTGGATGAGCTTTTCACATGCTGGAGTGATTTTTGCATCCTTCTGTTGCTACGGAGATGCGATTTCCTCTTTTCCCACAATGCAGACACATTTCACTTTAGCAAAGCTGCAGTCCAGCTTGTGTCTATACTGTTATCAGGTGTGAACTATGCACAGAGGTGACAGTGTGCACTCTGAAAGCTCTGCTGCACCAGTGTGTGTTCTGGTGTCGGTGCAGAGGTCAGGAAACACAGCAGGTATTTAATACTGCTGTGTTAAATAGTTCAAAAGTTTTTTAAAAAATGGAATAGTGTCTGTTTTTGCGCACACATAACAAAATACAAAGAAAAAAAAAGAAAAAATACCTAAAGAAACATAAAGAGAATACCTAAAAGGAAACAAATTCTTTTTTTTTTAAAATTTTGCTAGCTAAAAATCACAAAAATGTAAATATGCAACTGAAAAAGAAGAATTAATTTAAGAGGAAAGATTTCAGAATTAATGTTTCAGGCATTTTTTTTTTCATATTTGAGAAACAAGACCCCTTTTTTCTAATTGCTCGACGAACGTCCCCACATTTTGTTTTCCTGCTCACGGCCTCAGACGTTAATTCTAACGATAAGCCACGACTGAGAGGAGGGTTTAATGCTCCTTCATGATCATGATTGCGGGTCTGATTCAGTGTTTTCTGTTCCAGAATGGCTTCACTCCGCTGTACATGGCGGCGCAGGAGAACCACATGGATGTGGTGCAGTACTTATTGGACAATGGCTCGAGTCAGAGCATCGCCACTGAGGTAAATAAACAAGAGCAAAGCGGCCACTAACTGTTAGATAATAAAAGCCATTAGAGGTAATTGTTATCATGGATGAATGAGAGGAGAGCAAGATTCGGAGCGACCTTGACTTCCCAACAGCCGAAACGGTTTGATTGTGTTGGGAGGATTGTGCTTTCCTTTGTCTCCATCAGATAATTTAATCACAGAGGCTGCAAGGATATGAAGCAGCAATGATGCAGCTCGTAATTACACAGTTAAACCTGCATCTGTCTGTATAACTTAAGTACTTAATTCATTCTTCCTACTTCCTTTTATTTGCCCATTTCCTCGCATCAGTCAGAGCAGCAGTGAATTATTCATGTGGAGAAACATATATCCATTTTTTTAAGCATCTCTCGGTTTTTAATAATTCATTTTTAACCATTTCATCTTAGTATAAGACAGAAGAGATCAGGAAGGGTTTTTTGTTTCTTGTCTTCATCATAAGAATATCCTGCAGCCAGATGCACGTCTGACTTCATGTCAGGTTGATGCTGTCTGAATGTTCCAATTCCAAAGTTTTAAAAAAAAATCTTGTTATGTTATGGTGAAGCACAATGATCCTGTCATTCACCGATGTAGAGCCGGATGATCAAAAGCTCCTCTCTTAGTGTTCTTTTTATTCTCCTGAATTATTTTTAGGACAATAAACAATCTTTGTTCCTTTTGCTCGATCCAAAGTGAACCAGAAGAAAACGAGCACGATGCTTTGGGAGTGTTTACAACTTTGAAATCCGTAAAGAGGCTAAAATGATTCATGTTTTGGCGCAGGGGGTGTTTGTACGTCTTGTAGAGACGCTTGTGTGTGCACATGATTAGGAGTGTGTGTCGGCGTGTATTTGTGTGTGCCGCCGTGGGTGTGTTGGTTTGTTTGTTGCCTGCGCGGGATCTCTGGGGGAGGTTGTGTTTTGACGTGTGGGTGTAGAGATGCTGATGAGTTGGTTTTATCCAGACAGTCGGCGCCCTGCGTAAACACACGCCCCTTTAGTGTGCACATAGACACACACACACACACACACACAACCTGACTATTATTTGTCTGTAGCCTTAATTCATGGGTACCGCTGCTCCAGTAGGAGCCTCTGCTGAATTTCACTGCACCGCCTGTGTGATGTGTGGATTTTTGTGTGCTCTCTTGGTTTTTAACCCAGTTGCATCTAAATATCCTTTTTCCCCTGAGAGATGCTGAACTTCCACAGCAGAAATGTCTGCATTGCCGAAGGCTTGTAAAATTTATTCCATATACGCATCCTTTCAGGTTAATCTGATGACATCTATCTGAATATGCGTCCTGTTCACTTTCTAAAAACGCTGTTCTGTCAACTCAGTTTTCACGATTTACTGACTGAGACTGAGAAAGATGACTGAAGAGATATAAAAAGTCTTAAATTCCCAACATTTAGTGTAAAAAATTCTGTCCAGTTGAGTCCCATGCATGCAATGCTGTAGTCAATATTTACTAGACATGTTAAAAAAAAAAAGACAATTGATATTAAAGTCCTCCACTCTGCTGAGCTGTAATTTACTGCGCTCGATTCTCTTCTAATCTTTGGAATTAAATTAAAATTAAGAGGAATTGAATTTACTAAATATGAAGTTTTCTACAGTGAAAGTACGTTATGTCCAAAAAGTGACAGAAGTATTAGCCACAAAATTCTGAAACAGATGAGGAAGCAAAAAAACTAATGTTTAATTTGATGTTTTAATTTAAAACCCAAAAAAAACAAAACAAAACACAAATAAAATACAATGGATTTTCCTTTTTGTGGCCAAAAAAGAAGGAAATTAAAGTTTTATTCTTTGTGTAAAGAAAATGATAGCTAAGAGAACCCAGAAATGGTTCTTTTGTTAGTTTTCTGTGACTGGATGTGGTTTGAAAAATGTTTCTGCTGGTCCACAGGATGGTTTTACTCCTCTGGCCGTGGCGCTGCAGCAAGGACACGACCAGGTGGTTTCCCTCCTACTGGAAAATGACACGAAGGGAAAAGTGCGCCTACCCGCGCTGCACATCGCTGCAAGGAAAGACGACACCAAGGCTGCCGCGCTCCTTCTCCAGAACGACCACAACGCTGATGTGGAGTCAAAGGTAGGCGCTTGTGTGCGAACTACAAGACTACAATTCCCATCGTTCAGATACATTTAGTTAGTTTCCTTTCTGTTTGAGATGTTTTATTCTAGGTCACCTTGTGTCAGCTGCTAGCTGACTGAACTATATTAGAGTCAGTTCATAAAGAGTCCAACAAATATATTTTTTGACTTAAATTATTTTTTGTTTGAAAGCACTAATATGAAGGTATTTGACTTTAATTCCTTCTGTGTGGAACACATGACAGTCCATCAGTTGTCTTTAGCTGTGTTTTAGTTATTTACGTTACCTCTACATTCTCATACACCCATCCGACAGCTGTGTGCTACCATGGTGATGGTGTTTCTGTTGTAGCCGTGGTGCACTAACCACCCCATTTTGTCCTCCTCCTCCTCCTCCTCCTCTTCCCTCTTTTCGTTCTTTTTTTCTGACCCTATCGCTTCCCTGTTCTCCCTTCTAGATGATGGTGAATAGAACAACAGAGGTACCTCTTCTCTTCTCTTCTCTTCTCTTCTCTTCTCTTCTCTTCTCTTCTCTTCTCTTCTCTTCTCTTCTTTTCTCTTCTCTTCTCTTCTCTTCTCTTCTCTTCTCTTCTCTTCTCTTCTCTTCTCTTCTCTTCTCTTCTCTTCTCTTCTCTTCTCTTCTCTTCTCCTCTCCCCTCATTGTTCACTCACTCATGGTCACCATTGTGAAGCTAAAGCCTTCTGCCTGCTAGCATGAATCCTACATGCTGGCCTGAAAGCTTTCGTTGCTAACGGCGCCTCTCTCCTCTGGGCCTGTTTTTATGCATGCGTCACATTTTGCTTTGTGTGCATCCAGTAAGTTGCTGCTTTTGTGAACGGAGGAAATTCAATGAAATTAGAAACGTATTTGCCATGAATTTGTGTCCCATCGCAGGCAGACGTAGGTTTTTGTTTCACCCAAATATTGTGTTTGATTCTGCAAAAATGCTCACAAACATTGGATTTTAAAAAATGCTCAGCATACTTACATTTTGCCCCACCACCAAAGATCGAAAGTCTTTTATTTTGATGAGTCTCACGTTGGTCCTGACTTTCAGCCCCACCCTTAAAGGTTTTTGTTATGCATCACAATCCCGGGCAGGTCATGCAGCATCAAAGCCCTATGAACCCCCCACCCCCATAGAACAAACTGCTAGAAAGTCCTGATGCATTCCTTTAAGAACTATAACATCAAGCTTACCTTTAACTAATAAAGTTGCATGTTCTACTGCATGTCTATCAAAGCCTGTGACAGAGAAGTGGATGTTTAAGGAAGGAAGATGAAAATGAAACTAGAATGGCACTCAATAGAGAACGTACCGCTGCAGGATCCCAACAGATGCACGCCTCCATCCAGAGCTGCACCCTCCATGTTTCATGAAAGCCCATTTGACAGGTTTTGTCTAATCCTACCTTCAACCAAACTCAGGATTACTCAAAACTTTGTAGAATAGCCTAAAATATTAAACCTTTGGTGTTGATCTGGATAGAGACATTTGGTGGTTTTCACATTTTCTTTCACTCCTCTGTGGATTATGCCTCAATTTTCGTGAACGTGTGTGTGTGTGTGGGTGTGTGTGTGCACAGTTTGATGTGGATCCAAATAAACACTCATGTCCAGTGGTTTTAAAGGATGACTGTTGGGTTGTGGCGGAGGTGTGTGCTCTGCTGAATGTCATTCTAGTTAGAGTAAGTAAAATAAATAAAAAGTAGAACTTAAAAAGATATTTGAAGCACGCTTGGCTCACGCTCAGTCCTGGTCTGCTGTGCTCTGTTACCCTGCTGTGTTACCTCCCATCATGCCTTGCTTGTGTTTTATTATGAGGGATGTTTTCCTTCCGTTTCTTTCTGTTTTAATGTATTCTACTGTCTCTCTTTCCGTCTTCTCGTCCCTTCTCAGAGTGGCTTCACTCCCCTCCATATCGCAGCTCACTATGGAAATATCAACGTAGCCACGCTGCTGCTGAACAGAGGCGCAGCTGTGGACTTCAAGGCGAGGGTAGGTACAAAGATAGCACACATGCTGTGCTGCAAGCATTCACTGTAAGGACAACAGGATGATATGCATGTACTTACGCGAGCCCAGGAATCCGATCCTACAGCTGTGCTCGTCAATCTACCGGAGGACGCTTAAGCATGTTGTTTGTATGTTGTATGATCCTGTGTATGGACATGTGGTGGAAACTGTGTAGGGTCATGGATGTTAAGTAATGCCGCAAATTAATTCAGTTTAGTTTGAAGATAGTTTTTTTCCTCAGGAGTTTTTGTCACTTCTCAAAATCGTATGTTTTACTGTTCATGGAAAAATCTGAGGGGAAAAAAAAAAATCATAATTTAAAGGATGACATTGGTGTGAATTTTTTTCTTATTTCAACATATTAAGGTGAAAGATTGACAAAATTTACAAAAAAAATAAGTTTAGTATATCTGTCAGGAAGCAGGACGTAGGAAGTAAGTAAGTAAACGAGAAACCTGCTCATCACATGTGATGATCTTCTGCGGTATTCATCCACAAATGGCTCAAAATTATTATTTTACATGTCAAGAACTCATATAAAATCTTTCCAACCAAGAAATGATTTAGTAAATATATATTTTAAAAGACGATAGATGTTTCCAGATTGTAGACCGTAACAGCTCAGCTAATGTTCCTGGATTTGCTCCACAAGAGGGCGCTATTTATCTGTTTATCCAGCACCAACATTGTGACAACTCTTGTTCACATGTTAGTTGCACCTTGTGTATTAGTGGCCCACGGTGTGTAGAAAGCCAGCGGTACGATGTTCTGTGATAATTCCCTGCTGAACGCCTCATTCCTCCTCATCCTCATCCTCAGAATGACATCACGCCGCTGCACGTAGCATCCAAACGAGGAAACAGCAACATGGTGCGACTGCTGGTGGAGAGAGGAGCCAAAATAGATGCACGGACCAAGGTGATGTATTCACACAGACACACACACACACAGTATCCTTTTCATTTTTATATGTCTACTTAGGATGTTCAGTGAGAGCCTTTAGGTTGGAGGAAGTGTAGGAACTGGAGTCTGACATGAGTCGCTGTGCCGTTCCTGTCTGTTGTCACAGGACGGTCTGACTCCTCTCCACTGTGGAGCCAGGAGCGGACATGAACAGGTGGTGGGGATGCTGCTGGATAGAGGAGCTCCAATACTGTCAAAAACCAAGGTACTCCTCCAACCTGTCGCTCTAATTTAATCATCATTGTCCCTCTCCTTTCTGGCTCTAAATACCGGTTTCCCTCCCCCAGAATGGTTTGTCTCCCCTCCACATGGCGACTCAGGGCGACCACCTGAACTGCGTCCAGCTGCTGCTGCACCACGAGGTCCCCGTGGACGACGTGACCAACGACTACCTGACAGCGTTGCACGTGGCCGCCCACTGCGGCCACTACAAGGTGGCCAAGGTCATCGTGGACAAGAAGGCCAACCCCAACGCCAAGGCGCTGGTGAGGACGAACGGCTTGCATCATGTTACTTATTTAGTTCCTTTTTTCATCTGGTGAAAATAAGTTAAGGCGTTAACATATTTTGTTCTTTTATCTTTTTTTTTAATAATCGGTAGCTGTTTTGTTTTTGTAATACCTATGTTAGCCACAAGAGGCGGATGTGAGCTAATGCAGGATATACAGTAAAACTGCACTGGACTGTGTTGCTTTTTTTTGTTACCTGATTCAACAGATGGAAAAACGACATTTAAATTTCAAATGGACGCCCTTTGGCTTTTTCCATTGAGTCTTACAGAAACCAATGAAATTGGATTTTTATACAGTAATGAAAATATGACAAGAGACTCATTCACAGTATGTCATTGATTTTTTTTTGACACTTATGATTTATTTCTATAATAAAGTGTCACCACTCTTAGAAAATGAAACAAAATTAATGTTTTCATTCCTGGAGCAACCAGAAATGTCTTCCTGCCCTTCAAAATCTTTAATTTCCTCTCCTCCTCCTCCTCCTCTTACATCTCCATTCTGTCATTCCTTCTTTATCTCCATCTTTGTAAGTTTTCAACAAAGAGAAAGATATTATAGAATTAAAAAGAGAAGAAACGACACAGATGGGTGAAAGAAATAAGAAAATCCCGTCTTTGTCACCCCGGCCGGTGTCTTTGAGGAGGATGGCTATCTCCGTCCTGTAATGGGAGAAGTCTGGGTGTGGTTAGAGCGCTGGGACTTTGTAGCCACAGCGAAAGAGAAGGGAAAAAAATGACAAACAGAGGAAAATGAAGTCATACGATTAAGCCAGAAACCTCAAAGTCAAGCAAGTAAAAGAGGAAGGGAGGGAGGGGGCCATGTCTACGTGTTGGCAAGAGAAGAGTGGGTTGTAAAGAGAAGTATCTGTTTCAGTGCGGCGTGCTTTTTTCATTTATTTAGAATTGAGTCGATTATTTCCACACATGTTCGTCTGGTTTTCATGCAGAGGGGTGAAGAGAAAAAGTGAAAAAACAGAAGGGGAGAAAAGGACTGCTCTGTATTTTCCACTTGCCGGTCCAGGTTTTGTCTTCCGCCAGTTCTGAGAGACCTGCAAAAGCGACGCACACACAGAAAGAGTTTCTGGAATATCTCACCCATCTATTCTTTTGTTTCTGCTTTTCTGCATTGTAGAATGGTTTTACTCCTCTGCACATCGCCTGTAAGAAAAACAGAGTCAAGGTGATGGAGCTACTCCTGAAGCATGGAGCTTCTATACAGGCAGTCACTGAGGTTAGTGTGTGTGTGTGTGTGTCTGTGTGTTATCAGCCTTCACTGCACAAGATCTTTCTGAAATGAAAAGACATTACACAGGGAATAAATCCATAACTAGTGTATAAAGTCATTTTCTTTTCTTGCAGTTTAACAGCATATTGAAATAAAAGCGTCATTTTTTGAATTTCATTCATTTATTCCCTAACCTCTCTCTTTTCACGATGCAGTCCGGTCTGACTCCGATCCATGTTGCAGCGTTTATGGGACACGACAACATCGTCCACCAGCTGATCAACCACGGGGCTTCACCAAACACGAGCAATGTGGTCAGTTTTTTTTCTCTCACTTAACTTTTAAATGTACTTTCCTAAAAACATATGTGCATAACATAAAATTTCAGCTGAAAGTAAGTGTGGTTGTTCATGTTGTTAAGTCATTAAAATGTAAGAAATAATGATGTAAAGAAATGTGTATGGATATCCTAAAGTTTTACTGGTTCTTCATTTTAAAATGCACAACCCTTAATTTTAATCAAAATCCTTCAGAGACCTTATTACTAATAGAAGAAAAAAAACCCACCTTACAATATCAAGCAAATGTAGTTATTGGATCTATCTGAAAATCGATCAATCAAACCTCGTTAGTAGTTTCAGTGACGCTGAATGTTCGCTTTGTGTTTCTGCCGCCCCCTAGTGGCCAAATATGTTCTAGTCAGATTTTTTTTTTCAAGAGGTGAAACATTTAGCTTTCCTTCTTGTGCCACACATATCTGATATCTGAATTCTATGCTTATGTGATGAAAGGAAATTTAGTTGGTTCATCGTTGTTCTTCTATTGGAAAAAGGCTCAAGTGAAAGAAAGACAGATGAAGGGGGAGAACTGAAGGAGAGGAAATGAGCAAATAGTGGGGCAAGAGAGTGAAAATACTGTAAGAGGGGAGTTAGTGCTGCTCGTTTAACTCTTCAGCCCCAAAGTATTTGGTCGCCCACGCTGCGTCTGTGGCCAGGTTACCGTAGTAACAGAGCATTATAGGACGTCATTATGGTTAGCTGGGTGTGGAAAGCAAGGGGTCTCTCATTCTCTCTCTCCTGTGCTTTTGTCTGTATCGTAAATCACAAGTTTGGAAGACTCATCAATCCCTTTTCTTTGTTGTTTGTGTGTGTGTGTGTGTGTGTGTGTGTGTGTGTGTGTGTGTGTGTGTGTGTGCGTGTGTGTTCCAGAGGGGGGAGACGGCCCTCCACATGGCGGCGAGGGCAGGACAGTCAAATGTGGTCCGATATCTGATCCAGAACGGAGCGCGGGTCGATGCCACAGCCAAGGTACACCACATGTGACATTTGAATCCACACAGGACTCGTCCCTTTAAATAGAAAAGACCTGGAAGCCATTTGCCTGCAACACTTACATGTATGTCCATAAACAGTCTGTGTTAGAGATGGAGAAATGAGAGTGTGGTTTGGTTCTTTGCTGAGGGCCTGCAGTCAATGCTCATTTCATGACTCATGTTCTCAATGTGAATTAAGTCTTTATAGGAAATCTGTCAGAAATTAATCATAGAAATCAATTAATTTACTGCATAGGTTTGCAAAACCAAAAATAATTAGAGGTTAGAGCGTCCTTTTCCTAAAGCTGGGATGTCTTGGTGATTAAACAGGACGACCAGACTCCGCTGCACATCTCCAGCCGACTGGGGAAGCAGGACATCGTCCAGCAGCTGCTGGCTAGCGGAGCATGTCCGGATGCAACCACCAGCTCTGGATACACACCTTTACATCTGGCTGCCAGGGAGGGACACAAGGATGTAGCTGCAACGCTGCTGGACCAAGGAGCGAATCTGGGCATTTTTACCAAGGTAAATATCACACACACATACATATGCAATCGAAAATCCTGTGTGTGGAGGTAGCACTGATTGTCTGTTTGTTGCCGTTCTGTTCTGGGATTGAAGAACACGAGTTACAATTGATCAGAATAACTTCCCTACCGCTGCTGGGGAGTCTTTCTTTGTGCATCGCTCTTTTCATAAATTCCATTCAAACAGTAACAGAGATTTTTCCAGTTTCCATTCTTGAGGAAAGTCCCTCCTGTCTAAATAGAGCCGAACAGAAGAAATGTGTCTGTGTTGTAACTGGATATTGGGAAAAAGAAAGGAGGGAACAGACTGTAGCTTTTACCTTCAGAGAACATCTTAAGTTCCTTTCTGTGGCAAAGGAGCCACAGAATTCACGTAGCAGTAAATCCGAATCTTGTATTTTTTTTCCTCCATTTTGCTTAATCATTAATAGCTGCTGTAAATGTGAGGCTCTGTGTCTATGCCTGCTTAACATTAGCTTAGAGTTTTACCATTCTGAAGGTTGCTGATTAGCAAGGACCCAAGGTAAAGCACATCCTGATTGAAGTTTTACTCCACAGGAGAGTTGTTTTAGATTAAAGGACTTTTGAAACATAAATTTGTCGTAACACTTCATGCTGTTAAATAATCCAATCAAATAATTCAGCGCTATGCAAGCTGGTCTGGGATTCTGTCAGGTCCCGTAATCTTTGGGCACCTCTCAGTTTGTGAGCTTGCAAATAATCTACACATGTGCAAACATACAGAACTGGGTCTCATTCGCAAAGAGTGGTAATGGTGTCTGCATGACCTCATAGGGGAAGAATCTGATATAAAACATGCCCACATGGTCTCTCCACACCCCCAAACCTTTATTTCATTTAATCACATCTAATCAGTTTCTCATGCAATCATGACACAGCCCGACTAGCGGCTCAATTATAAGTGATTGAGTACATGTGGGTTTCCTGGAGCCGCCATGTGTGCTACAGAATCACGGGAGATTCCAACTGTGAACTGAAGCCTCTCGAACAGCCATGGATTGTAATTTTTCTGTTTCTGTTGTTGTGTGTCTCTCCAGAAGGGTTTCACTCCTTTGCACGTAGCTGCAAAATACGGGAAAATCGAGGTCGCCAACCTGCTGCTGCAGAAAAGTGCTTCGCCCGATGCCGCTGGGAAGGTAACGCGTATCCGATCGGTGGTGTGCAACAGTAGAGCTAGACTATGAGCCCCCACAGATTCACACTACACACCATCACACCAGTCTAGATGTTTTCTGCACTACTCTTAATGTAAAGCACCATCTTAACAACGGTTGTGTGTGTTCAGAGCGGATTAACTCCACTGCATGTGGCAGCACACTATGATAACCAGAAGGTGGCGCTGCTCTTGCTCAACCAGGGAGCTTCACCGCACGCTGCTGCCAAGGTAAGAATCAGTCAATGAGTTTCTATTGAATTTTCCTCGAGCCTTAATGCACAGAAACATCTCTGCCTCTCTGTCTGAAAGGAGGCTGACCCAGTTTCAATCACTCACATCGTGAAGGGCAGCGCTGTGATTGGTTAGCCACTCCAAAGGCATCTATTTAGAAAAAGCTGCCACTAAAATTAGCCAGGCCTCAAAAAGCTTTTATTCTCGTATTAAATATTGAATAAGTCACAAAATAAAGGATTTCGAGTCGCGTCTAATGGTAATATCTTTGGTTTATGGTCAATAAACCCAAATGTGTTGGGTTGACTGAGTTGAAAAAAATAAATGATGCACATGTTCTCGAAATGAAACTTATTTAGTTAGTTTTAAATTGGACTTTTAGTAAGATTTAAAAAAAATATACTGACTGTTTGGAAAAGGTGATTTTTTTTTTGAGTGATTTTTTCAATGAGTGAAATACAAAGTTGACCTAGTAGCTAGTTGGCATTAGCTTGGTTTTCATATGGAGTTGGTGGATGGAGTAAATATGCTGATGACATTGCTGTTTACTTGTGACGGAAGAAACAACCCTCTCTCTTCGTCTGTGCCCAGAACGGTTACACGCCACTCCACATCGCAGCTAAGAAGAATCAGATGGAGATCACCACCACGCTACTGGAGTACGGCGCCTCCACCAACACGGTGACTCGCCAGGGGATCACGCCTTTGCACCTGGCAGCGCAGGAAGGCAACGTAGACATTGTGACGCTGCTGCTGGCTCGAGACGCCGCCGTGAACATGGCCAACAAGGTACGAGGTCGGACTGTGACGTCCGGAGGTGCTTAGGGTGTGTTTATGCATGGTGTAAACCTGGTGTAATGGCCAGCTCCGCATGGCCTGTGTCAGATATTTGTGTGTTTTCCGTGTCCTCAGTCTGGTCTCACTCCGCTTCACCTGGCTGCCCAAGAAGATAAAGTCAAAGTTGCCGAGGTCCTCGTCAACCATGGTGCGACAATAAACCCTGAGACAAAGGTAAATCTTTCTATTTGATACGTCACAGTTGAGCTCAGATGACAGATAAACAGGATTAACAGTGAATCGTTGCGTTTACAACTGCACTGTCTTGGTTCCCATGGTAACAAGTTCAGTTTTTCCTTATTTTGTGTGTGGGAATCTTTTAAAAAACTGATTTAATGTTTCTCCCCACATGCTGGAGAGATGGATTTTGACTTTTTTGATTTCTGTGCCATTTAGCTGGGATACACTCCTCTCCATGTGGCTTGTCACTATGGCAACATCAAGATGGTGAATTTCCTGTTGAAAAATCAAGCGAAGGTCAACAGTAAGACCAAGGTAACCACAGATGTATTGCTTTCTTTATTTCTGTGTGCTAATTTGAATCATTACCCATCTATTAGACAGTATATTTTAATTATCCATCAGTAGGTGTGCAATATATGTATTTGTCTCATTTTGCACTCTGCAGAATGGCTACACACCGCTCCATCAGGCTGCACAGCAGGGACACACACACATCATCAACTTGCTGCTGCACCACGGAGCGCCGCCCAACGAACTCACTGCTGTGAGTAGATACAGACAAATGACAAATATAACATATTTAAAAGTCTTATTTTGCCTCATGGCTTTTTGTGTTTCCCCAAATATTTGACACAGAATAAGATGGGGAGTAGGGTTGAATTTTAAGATTTTAGTTTAACTCCTCATAGACATGCTGTTGTTTTTCGGGGTTTTTTTTTAAATTTTATTTTGCTTCTTCAGAATGGGAACAGCGCTCTGTCCATTGCCAGGAGGCTGGGCTACATCTCTGTAGTCGACACCCTCAAAGTGGTCACGGAGGAAACTCTGACCACTCAGGTGCGTTTGTTTCCCAGAATCTGAAATATTCTCTTGTCAAGATCACATTCTTCCATTACTTATTAAAAAGAAACTCAAAGTATGAAGAATCTTGATAATTTCCATGATATTTAAGACGTCCTCCAAAAATTCTTTGGATTCAATTTGCTCAAAGGGCACATATCTTTTTCTTTTTTTTTCTTCATATTTAGTATCTTGATGCTGATAAAAACAGTAACAATTAAAGAGAAAATGAAATATCACCATCAGCACCGAACTAAACATCAACCATCAACTCTCTTGTTACGCAGACGGTGACAGAGAAGCACAAGTTGAACGTTCCAGAGACCATGAACGAGGTGTTGGACATGTCTGATGATGAAGGTAGGGATTCGCTTCGCAGCTTACTGTTGTGTAAATCTGTACGGTTAACGTTTTTTTTTTTTTTACAGTATTTGACGTTTGAAGTGGTTGATTTTGTGTTTGCCAAATTTTCACATTTTTTGAATAAAACAGCTTTTCTGAGTCGTTCGTGTGAAAAGGTCGACAAAATGTCAAACACTTTTTATTTAATTCCATCATTTCACATTCTAACTTTAATTCTGGTGACATAAGCTTTTATTTCCAACTAACCAGCCAATGAAAATATCGATTTATGTCTTTGTCAGTACATTATTTATCTATGATTTTACTGTACACCTGATTTTTCCATACATTTTGGTTCCCTTTCTGTTCTAACCCTCTCCCCCATCCTAATCACACAGTCTGTAAAGCCAATGTCCCCGAAATGATCACAGAGGACTATATATCTGATGTGGAAGAAGGTATCTGTCATCTTTTTTCAATTTTTTTTTGTTCTTTCACTCATCAGCTTCACTTCTTTGTGCCATTTCCCTGTTAACATTTCTAATTCGTGGTTTCTCTTTCATTTAACTCTTTGTTTGTTATTAATTTCATTAAAATGACCTTATATGAAGATGGAAGTGGTAGTATTCTAGTCAGTTTGTGGCTCGCCATATTTCAGCTTCTGCTTCCCTGTTCAACTCCACTGTGCTGTAAAACCTGCAGCGCTTTCATGCATCAAAATGCGGGGAATGTCTTTCTGCTGGTTGCCATGCCAACTGTCTGCAAATGACATCGTAGAGCGTCTAACAGATTTCTTTTTCTGGCGTGAAGTAGACGCACTCACACTCAACCCTTTGTCTTTGGAGGCTCATCGGTGATGCTTTCATTATAGTTTCACACATGTGGGAAGAAAAAAAGATGGTGCCAGCTGGTGCAGTGTGTGTGTGTGTGTGTGTGTGTGTGTGTGTGTGTGTGTGTGTGTGTGGTGAGCGTGTGTGTTTGCTTTGTGTGTCTTTTCAGTCATGGTTTCTAGTAAAATGACTAAACCTGAACTTTATACAGACTGTCACAGACAGGGGGACAACTAGGAGTTAATACAGTGGGAATTTTCAATCAAGTCTTTGTTTGATTTTCTTTCTGCTCTCGGGGGGCTTTTGTAAACTGTCTGCATTGATGGTAAAGAATAGCAAGCTTTCATTTTCTAGGTGGTCACATGGTTTTTTGAGGGGTTTTTTTTTTGCCTACTGCAGTTCCTGATGTTTAAAGCTGCTAAATGCCAAAAGCCGCCTGCAGTTAAGGAGTTTTTTTTTTTTAAATTTTCCTTAAATATAAAATGCAGCTCATCTAGAACGGCCCGCGCACGGTGTCATAAAATGAACATCTGTGCTATACGTGACGGCCCAGCCTGAATATTTAGATTGCTACGTACCGAGCGTCTTTAGATGGGATAAAAAAACAACAACTGAAAACTAGAGGGGAAAAAATAAAGAAGATTAAAGGAATTAAAGGAATCTAAAGGAATTAAAGGAATCTAAAGGAGATTAAAGGAACGAAAAGAAGAAGTTATACTAAAAATTTAAAGAAGGAAACATTTTATTGGTGGCTTCATGTCTCAGATGCAAATATTCTTGTGGTGAATATCCACCAAAAGATTTCAGATTACTTGTCTGAAGGTTTATTTTTGCTTTTATTTGAACAGATATGGATTTTGGAAATGTCTACATCAGCTATTCTTGTAAGTCCAAAAGAAATGATGGTGTCGGTCGCCGTAACTAACCGCATTAACCGATATGAAGTGGTGCCAAACTGGGTGATTGCCAATTGTTGTGTTGTTCATTTACTGATGTGCACGTGTGCCTTCACACTGACGTTGTTGTTGTTGTTGTCGAGCTTTCTTTCTTTCACAGACATACCAGCTGATCTCTAAAATATCATCTATTTCCAAAAAGCACACAGTCCACAACTATTTTTATTTAATGTAGTTTATTTTTTATTTACTAAACTGAATTCAAAGTTCTGAACATCTACGCTTCTAAAAGTTAGAAATGTCATGGGACATGTTGGAATACAAAGATCATTTGGTAGATCTCTGAAATTCCGTGCTGCTTCGATAGAGAGGTAAAAAAAATGCAGACGGTCAGGTCAGAGCAAAGTGAAATGAATGAAAAAAGTAGACGGTAAATAAACAAACTAGTGCGGAGGTAGAACTAATAAAAGAGTGAAGAAGAGCAGTGGGAACATTTAGTAACTGTCAGACAACTTGTCACACACCAACTTACTATTTCTGTCCCGCAGTGAGTCCTAGGTATCTGCTCTGAAACTTTCCCTCTTGCACACACACACACACACACACACACACACACACACACACACACACACACACACACACACACACGGGATAATCCCGGAGCAGGGTGGGGAGGCGGGAGAAAGCTGATCTGTTTGTGTGAGTGCCGGGCAGAGAGAGAGAGAGAGAGAGAGAGAGAGGGAGACACAGAGAGAGAGAGAGAGAGAGAGAGAGAGGGAGACACAGAGAGAGAGAGACAGGCAGACAGAGCGACAGGGAGTTGAAGGAGTGGAGGGAAGTTTTCTCGGGGGGTTAAATCCTGCAAACGGGACTGAATGAAGTGCTTCAGAGCAGGGGGTGAGTCTCCACACGGCTCCGGTCTCAACCCGGAGAGTGTGTGTCGGCAGATGGAGTCTGGAAAGGGTGAGTGTGTGTGTGTGTGTGTGTGTGTGTGTGGGGAGGGGAGAAAGTTTAGTGGGGTGCCAGGGGGTGGGGGTGTAGCAGCAGGGGACAAGAGGGTGGAGCAGAGGGTAGTGGGTGGGTGGGGGGGGGTCTCCGGTGCTTTGTGGTCGCTGGAATGCCTTCCTTTTCTTTTCTGGTCATTCCCCCCGCCTGCATGCACTTGCTTCCCTCTCACTTTTTGAACCCCTCCTCTCCTCCCATCTCTCTCTTTTTTTACTCCGGCGGTCACCGGTTCATCAGGCCTGCTGCACGTCTAGGGGGGGGGGATGACGCCGTTCTGCTCTCTCTGTAAAGTATGTTCCAAACGCTTTCTTAGAGCCTGATCGTCTCGTTTGCTGCGTTTTGCGTTCCCATTTGTTGTAAATGACTTTAACCTCCATAGAAAGCTGCTGATGCTGAGATATGACACGCTGTACTATTTACTGTTCGCCTCCTTTAGGGACAGAAAGCCTTTGTTGACAGTGAGACTGGTTGTTCAAATATGAAGTGGAAAACAGCCTCTGGGCAGAAGCTGCATTGATCCGTCTGAAAGAGATGTTCAGTCGCGTTCTGAACGGACAAACAAGACAAACACTTTAAAATGTGTGTGAATGAAACACCCGGGTCCTGCGTCACAGTGCGGACCCCGATGGTGTGAATGAGTGAGAGGAGAGCCGAAACCCATTCATTCTCTTTACACTCGAGTTTCCGCCGCATTCCAAAACGTTTGAGCTGACCCACTTTTGGGACACACCTCCCACAGATGAGATAACCAGCGTCTGATAAAAAAGTGTAGAAAGAATTCTCTCATGTTAACCTTCCTCTAACGCCCCCCCCCCCCTCTACACCTGTGTTGTTCTCAACCCGGCAGGTGATGATGCAATGACGGGGGACACGGACAAATATCTGGCTCCCCAGGACCTACGGGAGCTGGGGGACGACTCCCTCCCCCAGGAGGGCTACATGGGCTTCAGCGTTGGGGCTCGGTCGCAGAGGTGAGCCCCCGTCAACCCGTCCGGTTTGAATCAATCGTTTTTAAGCTTGTTAAGGTCAGTCGAGGAGAAACCCTCGTCTGGCCCAACTTCCATCAAAGGTCAGCTTCAGGTTTTACTTCCTGGTCATGTGGCCTTGCAGAGTATTTACGATGGTGCTCCCCACTCCAACCCCACCCCCATCCACAAATTCGTCCTGAACCCACAGGAAGAAAGAAACGTCTCTTTTGAGCTCAAAAATGAAACCTCCATGAATTAAATGTTTGCAAAGAGTTTTAATCGTCTTTTTTTGGTGTCAAAATGAAACCTAAAAATTTATTTTTTTTATAATGGTAGAATATTTTAGAGACAGTTTAAGAACTCTGACTTCACTGATCTGTCGGCCAAAGTGTTGTTATCTGTTTTTTTATAATAAAGATCAAAATGAGGAAAACAAAAAGGAAGCTTTACTCGCCTCTGCGGTCAACAAGCGTTAGCACGTTCCACGGCTCCCAGCAAAAACATGGGATTTCTTGACAGTCGTCCTGTCTGCATTAGAAAGTGGGGTCACGCTGTTGCCGCGCCAACCGGCCCATGAATGTTTTTTTTCCAAGTTTTGAAATCTCCTGATTTCAAGATATCTCCTGAAAAAATCCAGACAGATTAGGATGAAAAGAAGTGAAGTATAGGAAGGCCCAAAAAAACAGCCACATGCACACACATTTTCCTCTAACCAGTGGTGGTGGGGGGGGGTGGGGGTGAAACTATTCAAAAATATTGATTCCTGTGCAATCCACTGAAGAGGGAGGGGTTATTGAATATCTGAGGGGTGACACACATGGACGCTGATCCACAGGAAATGAGAAACATGTTCGATTCTCTGGCCTTGAGTGCCGGGTTAGATCAACAGTCGATGTGGGTGAGCGGGGCGTGATGTGTTAAAGTGTGTGTGTGTGTGTGTGTGTGTGTGTTTGTTTCAACAAAATGCCTGTCGTAATTCAAATCACTCAATGGATGACCTACGGCATCAGTTCAAGCAAGCTGAAAGAACATGAACGTCATCCATGTCGTCTGTGTCTGACATCACTCGTCCTTTTGAAAAACTCTCTTAACGCTCGACTCTCTTAAAGTGAGGTTACGAACGCCGCATCCCTGCTTGAGCTTTTTCTCGTCTTTGCATCTTTCTGTCCACTCCTCTGTTTGTTCATAATCTTTTATTCTCTCCTCATCTCCGTTCTGTTAGTCCCAAAATCAGGTAAGGCTGAAGGCATGAGTAGGTTTCCCTACGTCTCCCCCACCGCTACCATTTCATCACTTCCCCTCTCCTGGCAACCCCAGGCTTCATTCACAACTAATGTGTGGTCCAGTTTAACACATATTTAGTCTTTGCGTTTGACTACTAACCATAATGGTTCTTTTATTTCTATTTCTGAGTACTGTGGTGAAGCTGAGGATAGTGTGTTGTGTTTGCTTCTGTGTCTTCTGTATCATTCAAGCCCGGGTGTTTGTGAGTTACTCACAAAGATGGAGCTTTTGCATCATTTTGGTTTCTGTGTGTATTGTTCACATCAAGCTTCCAGGGACCTGAACTGATATACCTGGAGGCAATACTGGAGTTATTGCCTCCCATCAGTTTGGAGTCATATGTAGACTGCAAACAGTGGACAGGGTATTCTCCCTGCATGTTAGTAAAATACTGAGAAATAAATGTGAATACCATACAAATATACAAAGACTCAGAATATATATTTGTTTTGTCATATGCTCAGGGATCTCTAAATCCTACCGGTAATTTTATATCTACCATATCTATTTACCTTTGCCAGACAAAGGAGCCAAAAGGAGCTATCTTAGCAAATTAAATTTCCTAAATCCAAACAGCTGGGAATTAGAATTAGACCTATTAGAATTATGAGAAATTCCATTAAAAATGGTGAAAATGTCAACATTTTCTTGAAAAATCCTTCCCTCTGTACCTCCTCAGTGGAGGTACTTATTCCTTTTTTAAATGTGTTTCTACTGCATTATACTTAAGCGAAAAGCTTCTTTAGAAAGGACAATTATATGATAATTGAATGGAACTAGACACCTTTCTTTGTAAAGCTGCAGGTTCAGTTGTGTTCTTTAATGAGAGACACATTTGAATGACTTGATAAAATTATTTTTGTATCTAAAAGTATCTAATTTCATTTATTATGACTCATAGCATTTGGTTTTTGTGAGACGATAACCCCTGCAGATAACTGTACACGCTGGTTTGTCTTGCGGTCCAGCCTCATCCTTCAGATTTGACTCGTGTACTATAAATAGCAGTTCTGAAAATGTGGCTCAGATTTTGGAGACAAACATTCCTCCCATTTCATTGCTCAAGAATGCTCTTTATTTGCCTCATACATGTTTTTGTCTCAGTCACCCTAACAAACGACAGGTCACAGTTATCTTTTGAAAAATAAAGTTTTAATGCACCAAGAATAATCATTTAATCCACAATATCAGTCAGTTATGTGCAGTTTTTTATGAATATGGCTAAAACCGGCTGCTCTGCTCTCCACGTTATTTTTTTCTTCACACGTTCACCTTCCAAGAGGATTTTATTGATAAACCTGTCGACTGCATTTGCATCTGGAAGTTTTTAGGTTGTTATTTCCCACGCAGTAGCCTCTGTGCAGCAGTTATTTCCTTCCAGCTCTGGATTTTGTCTTCAATGCCCTCCTAACGTGCATCCCGCCTCACCTTGTGATTGATGCTGGTGGCAGACGGGTCAGGTTCCTGGAAGCTGCATGCATTTAATGTGTTTTTGTTTGTTTTTTTGTTTTGTTTTTTCTTTCCACTTTCATACCTCAACACCCCCCCCTCCCAACCTTCCTCTCCCCACCCACCTCCTCATTGTGACTCTTGTCTTGGTAATCCGTGACACCTACGGCAACCAAGCCTCCGTTCCTTCAGTTCTGACAGGTCCAACACGCTGAACCGGAGCTCCTTCACGCGGGACAGCATGATGATAGAGGAGATGCTGGCATCTAATAAAGACATGGTACGTCTTCTTCTGGCTTCTGTCTCTATATTTCTCTCAATCCTTAATCTGCAAGCCATCAACTTTTACAAGACACCCAGTTCTGGTTCTAAATCTGCCAATCTATCTTGGTGCTGTTCCAACAGCCAGGCTATCGTCAGTCGTCTTACTGAATTGGTGCTGACATAAAAGTGACCAATCCTGTTATATTTTACTGCTCCTTATCTTTTTACGATAGGCAGTGACTGTAGTATCAGAATAAACCTGCCTCCCTAGATGTAAATACATTTGAAATCTGTCTTGACAAGATGTGTGTGTAGAGAGGGTTGGGTATTAAGTCGTAAAATTTCTGAAGTCATCGCCAAAATGATGACTGAGTTTAGCTGTGTCGTTTCAGCATTGCTGTACAATGAGAGTGATTGTGGGGAAAATTAGAGTAGAGATAGATAGAGATATCCCGAAGCCCTAAAACAGGTCCAGATCTATCTGTAAGAACACTGTGTCCCAGATTTCCTGGACTGCAACTCGATAGCAACTTGCATTAAACCACTGCTAACTCACCTTTGAACCTTTTAAGAGTCTAATAGCAGATTCAGATTCAGTCAATCAGAGGAAAAGTCAGGAAATTCCATGTACGTACTTCATATATAAAAGCAGTGAATGCTCCATTAGGATTTAGAATGAATACCTACTAGTAGCGGAAATCTAAGTTCCAGATGTCCCAAAACTAACTGACACTTTCCAGCTTTCCATTTAATTATGAAACGCTTTGACAAATTATTGTCCTGTCTTAAGGAGCTAAATAAAAACTTTACATGAAATGGCGCGTGATAGCATGACTTACGGGTGTAACAGCTGCTGAATAACAGTTTGTCTCCTGTCACGCTGCTCCAGATTCTCCGTAAGGAAAGGTCTTTCATTATAGAGCAGCACAATAAGGTACATTTTCCAGTCATCGTGCACTCCTTCGTCCAGTGCATGCGGAAATACGTCATTCAGAATTTTTCTCCATTTTTTTTAATCATCGTGCAATATTTTCTGTTCAGTTATGACATCATTAGAGCATGTATTTGATTTTGTTTTATATTTATGCAACATTATGTTCAAAATATTTTTGACAAGCACACCAAAAAATGTATTCTGGATCCTACTGCTAGGTAAAAACTGGACTCTCTTGTTATTTTAATGAGTATGGGTAAAGTACTATTATGCAAGATTTCATTATTTTATAATCACTGTCAACCAATATGTTCTTTACAAGCAAACTCCTTAAAATAATTCCTTTTATTATGTGTCTTTAAGTGTTGGTTTATTAAAATTTGAAACTAGTCAGAATTAAAATATTTCATTACACTTCAGCCATGTCAGACCTTTTGGAGAATTTGATGCAGTTTTATGTTTGTTGGTCTCTTTTCTATTCCAAAAAAAATAAATATTTTTTTTAAAGGTGTTCTTTTTGGTTTTTTGTAAGTTTTATGTTATGAAAATTGACTTTTTCAACATGAGCTGCCTTTTCTATATTTCTTCTTTTCTTGTTGATTTAAGTGCATGAAAAATGCTGTGCATTGAACATGGTCACATGTGCATATCCTGTTGCACATGCTAGATTTCTGTTGTGCACACACTCACACTCGTGCATTGACATGACCTTGTCGTCTCCTCTGCAGCACCTAGCGGCGGCTAAAGACAATGACAACGACTCTCTAAGGAGGTACAGCTGGACTCCAGACACGCTGGATAACGTCAACCTTGTCTCCTCACCAATACACTCTGGGTAGGTTTAAATGGATGATGAAGAGGATAGAGGGAAGATGAGAAGGATCAGGGAAAATTGTCAGCCATGCTTTGTCAATAAGGATAAAGTGGGAACTAAAGGGAAGAGGGAGAGGCAGGAAGAATAAAGATGAGAGCATGTCTTTGTCTGCATCCACTTCTACATATACTTCGTTCTTCTCTGTTGATTTTCTTCCTCATTGTCTTTCCCCTTTAATGAACAGCTCCTATCTGCTCTTCATCTCCTCTTACTCTCAAATTTTACAGCTAATTTGATAACATGGTACCAAACATACAAGAAACATTCTTTCAGAAACCGGTCAGGTAACCAAATCATTGACATTGATCAGTGTTCAGCTGCTAAAAACGATCAGGTAAATCCTTCATCCTGCAGCAGCAGATCCTCATGTGTCTTACTTAACTGTGGAAATGAAGGAACTGTAATTTAAATCAAAATGCACTGATGTTATGGGAAATATGATTTCTGGTGCAGATGGAGCTAGACGAGCAGATCGACGCCACTGGTAGTCGGTTAGCGTAGCTAGGATGAGGGGGGTCGTTACCTTCGCTCCGTCCGCCAACCACTACTGCTTTTGCTAAAGTTGTCTAACAGCAAAATTGTAAAAACAATTGTGGTCTTGCTGCTACGCTAAGCTAAGCTAACAGACTGATGGATGTAACTCCGACTCTCCACCAGAAAGCAATCAAGCCCTTTTCCAAAAGCACGGAACTATTCCTTTTTGGTGATCAGTGCTATTCCTGATGAGAAAGCTGTTGTTGACCTGTCACTCCTGCGTTGCTTTGTCGTCCATCCTGCAGTTTTTCCTCTCCGCTCCCGCAGTACGACAGCAGGTGATTGAATGTGATTGGTTGCCGTCTTTATCCCCACCTCGATCGTGTTACATCTTGCTTCCCGGAGACGTCACACACCCTCTGCTCTCTGTTCACTCATAACATCTGTGTTTGCTCTTCTCACACCTGAACTGTGTTACAGACTTGATATGTAGTGGTTCGGATTTTGGGCTTTGTGTTGGTTACTTTTATTTGGAGGAAACTTGTGGGTCTCAGAATGAGTTTGGGAGGTGGGTGGGGGGGCTACACTCATGAGAATGAGACTGACATTGCCTTGGATTGCCAGCTGACAATAGATTCCTTAAAACAGTCTTGTTTATTGCAACCACAGATAACATTCATATTTGCTAGTCATGCTAATCGACGGATTCATTTATGCCAAATGACATCAAGTTGAAAACATATTTTCAACAGGCAGAAACTAACATGACATCTCATTCATTAGACAGTGCGTGTGGATCTGCGTGTTTGCGTGTGTGTGTGTGTGTGTTCTCTCTAAATCAGAACATATATACAGAACAACACTTCTTTCTAATATGGATAAAACAGATTACACTGGAGGCTCCTGTGTTGGCATGTCGATTCATCAGCATCTGAATAATAGAACATTTAAGGTCATTTCTGCAAAACTGTTATACCAAAGTTTGTCATTTCTTGGCTGCTGTACATCAGAAAAAATAGTGCCTACCCTTCCTGTAAAGGAAAGGTCATTTTAGGTATTTAAGTAGTTACATTAGTTACGGATAGAGCTCTGTAAATCTGACACACCGGGGCTTAAAGAATATTTATTTTCTGGAACAGCAATCACTGCCAACACAGAAAACTCCCCACATTTCTTTCTTTTTTGGCAATTTATCGTCTACTTTGCTCACACTTACTTTGCTTGTGTTTTGAAGATCACAGCATGGGAAAGGATCTCACCTCAACTAAAGCTCCTCTCTCTCCATCAGTATAGTCGTTACACCGATTTGTACATTCATTTTCTTATATCCTTCCCTCACACGCTCCTTTCTCTTTCTCTTTTATGTGTCTCCCATCATTCTTTGCCTCTTCCTCGTTTCCCCCCCTAACCCTAAGGTTCCTGGTCAGCTTCATGGTCGATGCCAGGGGCGGTTCCATGAGAGGGAGTCGTCACAACGGCATGCGCATCATCATCCCGCCCAGAAAGTGCACGGCTCCCACCAGGATCACTTGCCGGCTGGTGAAGAGGCACAAACTGGCATCGCCTCCTCCGATGGTGGAAGGCGAAGGCCTGGCCAGTCGACTGGTGGAGGTCGGGCCAGCAGGAGCTCAGTTTCTCGGGTAAGACTTTTTTTTTTGTTTTTAAATCCTCACAGATTTTGCTTCTTAATTGCTTATTTTTCTCCCCTTTTGTTCCACAACTTGACATCTCCTTCCTCCTGCTTCTTGCATTGCCATCTCCAAGCTATCTGCCTTTATAATTGAAAGCGTGTACCTAAAGGTGCATGTTGAGGTGCAGCACCGTTTGAGATGTCGTATTTTCTTGTGTATTCCTAGTGGATGTCAAGAAGTACATCAAAACCAAAATCTGCCTCAAATAAATGGCAACGCCTCGATTACCTTTAATTTATCTTGGAATCAAGCATTAGAAATAAATTTCAACAATGAGACACAACACCTTTTACTTTATTCATAGCAGAGGTTATTTCTGGGATTGCTGGAGGATATATGGAAAGAGAAGCTCATCTAAGCTGATAAGCTGATGCATTCTGAGGTTTCAGTTCACAGCAAGATCTACGGTGTGCGGGAATGATTCACGTGAGTGAATGAGTGATGAAGGTGATCACATCAGCGGTTCATTGATGTTAGATCTGAGTCTTTTTTTTCCCCTCTCTCTCTGGTTCTGGGGATACACACATAATCAGTTGTTAAAACGTCACACCTCAGTCCCTTCCTATCACCTCCCTGGGTTCAGTCCATCCCTCTGCTACTGTCTCTGAGGCGCAGCGACAATGACCTCCATTAGCTCTCCATTGTAGCTCTAATTTACAGTGGTGAATTAGAGATGAGTATATTGGTCTACTGATACAAAACTAGGGCTCAACGCTGTATGCTTTTACTGAAAAGTATGTTTTGTGTGTATGTATGTGGGTGTGTGTGTGTGTGTGTTTCATTATCTTGCGGACACAGTAAACTACATCTTCCCAGAAAGCTGCCAGCCCTTAATGAAGGCGAGAGCCTGGTTAGTCCAGTGCTTCAGCTGGGACCCAGAGGAACTAGATTTGTTGGGTAGGAACCAAACATAGCATCCCCCCCCCCCCACACTCGACTCCTCTCCCCTCTGTGCCTCCCACATGACTGAGGCTGATCCATGCTAATGGATATGATTTCTGTCACCCACCTCTTTGACTTTGATTTATGGGACACAGCATTACTTTTATACCGTACGGGTTGCCATGTAGTTTTGGGAAGAAATCAGCGACATATTAATGATCGATGTAAAAACTTATGAAGAGAGGACGAATAGTTTTACCGCTTTGGTAAGGATAAACTTTTACCTCTAAAATTCTTCCCAAAACTACACGATGTAACGTAAAATTCATTACAGTTACTTTCTAGTCACTTTCATTTAGAAGACATTGTATTTTTTGAGTTCAGAAGCTTTCAGTGGGGCTTCTGATGTCACTGAAAGTAAATGTTTTGATTGGCTGTTTGGACTGGACTGCGCTTAATGGGCATGAGCCTTCTCCTCCTCAAGCCGAGCACCATTCTGCTTCCATGACTGTTACTTTACTTCACCTTTGCGATCCGTTTTACGTCATTTCGCAGTTCTTTTGTGTAATTCGTTCATTTCCAGAGCCGGTGAGTTGGACTGAGATGCAGTGATCCTCATTACACGAACCTGAAGCAATGTGAAAAGGTCTTTATTCCATGAAACCAATCCAGCGTTGATACTTCAATTCAGCTGAACTTTGACATTCATGCTTGGTATGAGATAAATTCTGATTTATCACCTTGCAGTAATGACAAAATGGAAATTAATACATTTAAATGTACAAAACAAAGTTAAAAAGCCTTTAGATAGCTTTTTGGCAATGCTAAATAAAATTTAACTGGAATTAAATCTCAAATACTGTTTAAGTTGTGCAGAACTGCACATATTAATATTAAAAGAGAGGAATACATTTGTTGCGGTCCTTTGATTTGCATTTCCACAGGCCATTTAGGAAGGATAACAAACTATTAAGAGATATGTCAGTCTTAGATCAGGGCGGTATTTAGATGTTGATGTGGCTCAAGTGTGTCTGCTGAGAACTTTTGTGGGCAAGATGCCTGAAATGTATGTCCTGTAAATTTTATTTAGTACCTTGTTTTCTTAAGTTGATGTTAGCTGTTGGAGGAGTTGATAACTGATAAGTTGTGTTTTTGAAAATGATATTATAAAACCAAAATCCTTCAGTCTTTACGCTTGTTGTTCAGTTACATCTCGCGTTTCTAATATTTAAAATAATATGATTCAATTATAATGGAACATCTAACTGGTTTTAACCAAAGAGCTAGCGATCTAAAATCTGTCTCTTAAGTAAGGTGCACAGCACTGGCTTGTCAATTTCAGCCTACAATCCCAAAATTGTGCGTTCATGATGGACCTGGCAAAATTATGTGGATTTTAGAAGATTATCGAAGTCAGTAATCAATAAATGTAGTTCCTCTGATATCTCCAGAATGGTCTCACTCTTCTCTGAGTGACTGAAAGAAACCTGGTCCTCAGGTTAGAGTGTGTTCATCTTTCTCTCTTGTGTTGCTATCATGCCTTCTTTGAATAAGAGCTGTGCAGCTTTCTCCTCCCTCTCCTCATTCCATTTTGTGCGTCCTGTCGCGTCACGGACTATGACATGCATTCTGAATGTTCCATCGAGCTGCAGCACGAACGCATCTACAGTCTCATTTATAAAACAACAGTGTCATCAGCAGATGTCTGTTTTGGACTGAAAGGTGTTATTATTTTGAGATCTCCAGTATTCTTTTGTCATAGTTGAGTTTCTCTGGATTAAAGCAACTTTTATTAGTTTTAGTTCCACTGCATATAGTTAAAGCTTCAGGAACATCTAAATAATATCCTCTCTTATCTAGTCAAGGTCGAGTTTGAAGAACAGAATGCTGGAATGAAGCTTTTGTTTAATTGATTAAGTAATGGAGTGGAAAAAAATAAAGAGTGATTAAGTGACCCATAACTAATGAAAGCATATTTCCATGACCTGTACCTGACCAGACCTGTGATAGTGGAGATCCCTCATTTTGGCTCGATGAGAGGTCAGGAGAGAGAGCTGATCTTACTGCGCAGTGAGAACGGAGAATCCTGGAAGGAACATCTGTACGACTATAAAGGCGATGACCTCCATCAGCTCCTCGGTGGAATGGATGAAGGTAGAGCTGCTTTGATGAGTTAGACTTCAGGAACCAGGATTTAGAATTGTACTCAGCTATGTACAGTATTTTCCACACTGTAAGGTGCACTGGATTATAAGGTGCACCTTCAATGAATGCCCTACTTTAAAACTTTTTTCCTATATAAGGTGCACTGGATTATAAAGGCTTTTAAGTGTGCCTTGTAGTACGGAAAATATTCAGTGTTAAGACTCGAACACACAGACAATCCACGTTTTTTTGTTAACTACCCACGAGCAACCAGGTTTTTCTGTAGACAGTAAACATCACTGCTTCTACAGAGCTGGACAGTCCTGAGGAACTGGAGAAGAAAAGAATATGCCGGATCATCACCAAGGATTTCCCACAGTACTTTGCTGTGGTATCAAGAATCAGACAGGAGACCAATCAGATGGGACCCGAGGGTGGGACTCTGTGTAGCCAGAGCGTCCCATTGGTTCAGGCTTCCTTCCCAGAGGGGGCGTTAACCAAAAAGATTAAAGTTGGACTGCAGGTGAGATCCCTTGTTATTTGGGAGCCCTATAAAACAAATATAGTCATGGAAATGTAGGTACACAGTGAATTCATCACTGCCTCTTCTCTGCCAGGCCCAGCCAGTGCCTGATGACACTGTGAAGAAAATCCTTGGTAACCGAGCAACATTCAGCCCAATTGTTACAGTGGAGCCGAGGAGAAGGAAATTTCACAAGCCTATCACAATGACCATCCCAGTCCCGCCGCTCTCAGGGGAGGGGCTTACCAACGGCTACAAAGGAGACTGTACTCCATGTCTGCGCCTCCTCTGCAGCATTACTGGTGTGTATTCTTGTACTCGTGTACATCTATTCTAATGAGGAGCAGTTTCAGCTTGGGACCTTGAGAGTGAAGAAAATTGCTTGAGTATTAAACTTTAAAAAGAAAAAGATTTTGGATGTTAAAAGTGGACATTAGGGGTAGATATGATGATGTTTTATGCATTGTTTTGCAAAATGATTTGACTTTGAACTCTGAAGTGACACCAGATATCTGCAAGGGAATTAAAAAATGACTTTAGTTGGAAGTATCAAATGTTGTTCTGTAATGCCCATGTATTATATGAAAAAGAGAGATATAACATAAAAATATTTTTTATCTTTGTAATCTGTTTCCTGTTTGACTGTCTACCAGGTGGGACGTCTCCGGCACAGTGGGAAGACATCACCGGAACAACTCCCCTCACCTTTGTCAACGACTGCGTCTCCTTTACCACCAATGTTTCTGCCAGGTGAGACACTCTACATCAGCTGCGTTTTGCGAGTGAAGCCATAGTTAGTTTGGGAAGTCATCATTTTATGTGCCACCTGTGCAGGTTTTGGTTAGCAGACTGCCACCAGATCCCAGAGACGGTGGGCTTGGCCACACAGCTGTACAGGGAGCTGATCTGCGTGCCCTACATGGCCAAGTTTGTGGTGTTTGCCAAGATGAATGACCCGGTGGAATCCAGACTGAGGTGCTTCTGTATGACAGATGACAAAGTGGATAAGACCCTGGAGCAGCAGGAGAACTTTGAGGAGGTGGCCAGGAGCAAAGACATAGAGGTGCGTCATTATTGGTTGATAGTTATTCATTTCTTAAACTTACATAACTTTTGTTATTAAGTTTTTGTTATTTGAAAAAAATATACAGCAAATACAAAGTTGTTAAAATACAGATCTTTAATGTGAATTCATGTCATCTTGCTTGTTACAGTAAGTACTTGAACGTATGTAAATTTTGTCAGAGGGCAACTTCCAGAAATTATCTTCAATATTTCTCAAAAACTATAAATGGGTACGAAAGAGTGATGGTTTTATCGTCGACTATTGTTCTCACCTCTGTGGTGTGGTCCATCAGGTTCTGGAGGGCAGGCCCGTCTATGTGGATTGCTATGGAAACTTGTCTCCTCTGGCCAAAGCTGGTCAGCAGTTGGTCCTCAACTTCTACGCCTTCAAGGAGAACCGTTTGCCCTTCTGTGTCAAGGTACTACAGCTGGTCTGTCATCCATGTGGAATAATTCTCAGGCTGGATTGTGGAGATGGGAAATCCATGAATGAAGTGAAAAAAAAACCACTTACAAGATGGTTATCATGAGGATACAATAGACAACGATGGAGATCAGCAGCTAATACACCTGCTTTAAAAAGCAGAGCTTTTAAGCAAAGCTTAAAATACTATAATTTTAAGCTTTGTTCACTTTTCCACTTATTTCCCAAGCTCCTTTGGCAGTATGAAGGCAGTCCACATACAATAAACTAGTTCCCTTTCCCACCTAAATAGTCTCATATTATTGATTTCCCCATGAACTTTATGTTACAATCAGTTCTCTTGAATCATTTGGTTTTACGACCATTAAAAATATCCTGGCTGGAAGGAAACCAGATAGGCCACCAGTGTTTTGCAATGCAACTGAGACCTACAGTAGAAGGGCAAAGTTCACATAGTAAAGTACATTATGGACCAATTATAGAACTGTTCACTTGGTCATTATATGACTGTTAGGGATCCTCCTGATACTCATTAGCTCCAGGATGTCTGTTAAATCCAGATAATGGACACCTAATAAGTAGTTCCATTGAAACTGCCTGTTATAACTGAATGCAGTGGCTACATAGCATTATCCTCCATCTATAGTGAGTACCAATGGCAACAGTTGCATAAATTTTCATATGTATTACCTCATTCTTTGACAGTGACTGTAACACACGAACTGTAACAAATACCTCTTTGAACTTAATGGCGCTTAGTATCACATGATCAATCATCGTGGCATATCATTTGTTCAAGGACGTGGCTGGAGAAGAAGGTATTTACTGCCAGCTATGCAATTTTCTTGAACTTACTAGCCTCACATTATCTTTCTGGCTCAGCCGAAGGGTTCAATGAGTGCAGCAGGTGAAAAATATCTCCTGTTGCCAAGTTGTATCTGAGGTTCATCCTACTCACTGGTGAAGTAGACACTGAATACCAGTGTCATAGGATGGGAATGATTGTTGCAGGTACTGCATGCAATCATGAAGTTGGTAGCTGTTTGATCACCACTTACTGCTTTCAAAGTGCCACTAACAAGAGCTTCTTTCTTTATGACTCAACAGGTGTCAATCTCCCTAATACATTTATGTTCATTAGGAAAATATAATAACCAGATGCACAACGTTGACATGCATGTTCACAGTGAAGAATACACAGACTACCAACTTGTAATGGAAAAAAACAGGATAAAGAAGCACTGTCTTCCATCTAGGTGAGAGATCCAAGTCAAGAGCCCTGCGGTCGTCTGACATTCCTTAAAGAGTGTAAGACGGTAAAAGGCCTCCCACAAACGGCCGTGTGCAACCTCAACATTACACTTCCTGCAGTGAAAAAGGTAACATGTACTCACCATTCCCTGTTGTCACCTCATAACCACAATCATAGTGAGGGTTACTAGGCTTTTTGCCCCGATAACGATAAAAGATGAGCGACGGAGAAAACCTTTGGCCAAACTACCTCCACTGTGTCTTTTATCTGTTTAAAGCTTCTCTTTCGTGTATTGGTTAACTTTGTAGTGGGTTCTTGCCATTGGCTGTTTCATTATTTTCCAACCTACCTTTTGATTTGGATGACTTGCTTTTTGGCTGAGGGGTTTTATGCAACAGGCTTGTTTTGTTATCTGGCTGGCTTTCGTGGCTTCACTTTATTTGACGTTTTTGCTTGTGAGAGTTGGCGGTTTTATTTTGTTTTTTATTTGCTTAAGTGGCTTCTCCGAGCTTCTATCAATCACTCCTTTTTCACACCCTGATGTTTCTTTCCCCCCTGCTTTCCATTATGTTACTTCCCCCTGTTTCTGCAATGCATCTTGGGAACCAGGAAATGGAGTCAGATCCTGAGGAAGAGGTAAACCACACCCTCCCCACCATGTGCTGTCCTCTTCACTAAGACCAGCAGCTCTGCTCTGCTCATCATAGCCTTATTTTGTCTGCTTTTACAAGGCCAATACAAGCTGCTTTTCTCAAAGAAACCTTTGCTCAGTTTTGCATGATATATTCTAGATATGAAAAAGTATGTGCTTTATATCCGATTCCAGCTCCTATCACTTGTTCATGTGATGCAAGTGGTCTCAGAGTTATGATGTCATTAAATTAACATTAAATCACCTTAAATCCAAATTATTACATATGACTTAGAAAGTAGAGTTTGTTGGCTTATTGTGATTAACTTAAACTCATTTTACTAGGTTGACAGAGCAACAATTATTATATAAAATGCTATCAGTACTAACTAAAAATTGTGCAGCGCACAATTTAGGTTAATAACATTAATGCCGACTTTTGGCTTTGCCTCAGTTTGACATTTTAAGGTCCAAATGTTGCTCATTTGGCAGTACCATATAATGCAGGGTAACCTAGAACTGATTTGTTGTTTACTATTGTTGCAGACTGAAAAGCCAGAGCGACGTCATACCTTTGCATCCCTAGCCTTACGTAAGCGCTACAGCTATCTGGCCGAGCCTGCACTGAGTGAGTTTGACATTTTCACTAACAAACCCTTTGATGAATATAATATTGGCAATTTTATTGGATAAGATACTTAACAGTTTTAATTAACCTGTAAAATGCGTGATCAGTACATAGACAGATGTAACATACGTAATGAAATAAATGCATATTTCTCATTCCACGTGACATGCACCGTTCACATGCTTGTTTACAACATGGTACATATTTTTGCATGGATCAATGAGTTGTGGTTTTTTATGTTTTTGTGCTGTGCTTGCCCACATTGTGATTTGTGCTTCTTCTGGGTTTGGTTGATTACCTCTGGCGAGTTTTAGAAGTTCAAATGCATCAGTGTTTTTCTTTGACTACCCAACACAACATTGTACAGGTTTGGCATGGTCAAAGGAAAATGGTATGTACCTCCTCCTCTGAGTTTAAGCTCATTTTGGTGTTGCGATGGTGAAGCAGTTTTTTGTGGACCGAGAAAGCATGTGAGGAGGTTTGAAGACTGAATTTTGCTTTGCTTTGACGTGTTTCTTTTCAGTTTTTCATACGCTGTTCTTTTTACCAAACCTTCTCAAACTTACATGACAAAATGAACTAAAACATAAGGTTTGAGAAACCAGTTTTATCATATTTTGTTTCTAATATAATAAAAGAAATATTGAAACCTCTGCAGCCCCTTGGCTCTATTGTACCAGTGTCTAAATTGTCTATGGGGAATTGTTCGTTACCTTTTGTTTTGTGGCCAAACAGATAAAAGGCACTTTAAAAAGCTAATTAAAGTTAGACCCAGAATTCATACATAATTTTAGAACCTCTGAAGACCATAAGAGAAGTTGTATTTGTGTTTTATCGTGGTGCATTTGTCTTGCCATTTTCTGTTGTCAATTTGCGTCAATGCCATCGTATTTTAAAATTTTATTTGCTGCTGTGTGTGCTTTGTTCATTTAAATCATTTTTTTGTTGATGTTGTTGGAGTCCTCTCCTAAATTACTTAGGGTCACAACCTTTTGTATTCATAATTCCATCATAAAAATACTCTACATTGTGTCACATAATACAACTACTGTTTTTCCCTCCTTTGTATCAGGACTGCTTCACTGACCAAATCTTCCTCCTCTGATCTCTTCTTCTTTCACATTTTTTTCCATCCTTTTCCTTCCCCGACATGATTTCTTTTTACCTTTTATTATTCTGTATTATTTTGATTTTCATCATTTGCACACCTTCATATGAAGAAACAGCAGTTGAGCGAAGTACAACAGCAAGAACACTGCCTACTGGTCACCCTCACAAACCTGTCTTTCCAGCCAGACCTTACCCACCATGGTCGACTGCTCCTATTACCATCCCTGGCCAAACAAGACCAGCCGGAATGGGGTGTTCCCTCACCTCTACCAGTTCACCGGCAGGCTCACCAGCTGCTTCTCCATTGAAAACTGCCTGGCCCCTCTCTTCCCCTTCACATGCATGTCCTGCAACAATCAAAGCTACCCTTGGAGGCCCATCACCAGGACTTATCGGGTCATCCCCAGTGAAATCAGTTAGTGACATAATATGCTCATCCCCCAGCAGGTCTTACAGGTCTATGCCTTCACCTATCAAAACTGTTGCCCAAATGGGTCAGTATCCCGTCCAGGCATCTGCCAGCCTTGTATGCTCTGGAAGTCCTTGTAAACCTGCTACAGATCCAGCTTCTATCAAAAACTTTGCTTCAGCTTACACATCGTCTTTCCCCCTTCACTCATTAACCAATGGATCTATACAACCAGCTCAAGCCACTGCTCCAGCATCACCAAAGACACCTTATCACATTTATAATTCTAACCTAATTAAAACTGCCCTTGGGTCCACCATAACAACAGATACTGGGACACCTAACCTGTCTTCTGTCAAGAGCATCTCCAGCCTGTCTTCTTTGAAAACCTATGTAGATTCAACACTTTCATCCAGAGGAGGGAGGACATCCCTGTCTTCTCTCTCCTCAACTGGGCAGACAACCATTGCTTCCTCAGAAATGATGAACGGATCAGTGTCGCCTGTTAGAAATTCAATGTCCTCTTCCACGCCATCCTCCCCTTCTTATCGGCATTCCTCAGAAAGAAGTAGCAGCCTCCAGGAGAGGATCCAGGCCACCACACAGTCAACAACCTCCAATGTCAGTGCAGCCATAAATGAAGTGATTGACTCACACTCTGTGTCTGGTTATGGCACTCTTAAGTCCCTGTCCACTTTACGTAGGGCTGCAACAACAAGCTCTCCTTATAGTTCTCTAATATCTGTAAACTCCTCCTCCGGTTCAGCAGTTTCATCTAATACTATAACTGTACCTGTGTATTCGGTGGTCAATGTCATTCCAGAAACCCCTCCCAAACCAGGACCAGGGTCTCTCAAAATGGCACTGCCTGATTCTCCTCGTGCCTCATCCTCACCTTCTTCCTCTTTGTCTTCCTGTGTCGCAGCATCAAAAATTAAGTCCCAACTGAAATCCCCCCCATTTATCACACCGCCCATCATTCACTCGTCAGCAACTTCCAACCAGGAGATACTACAGGATGTAGCAGACATGAAAGAAGATCTGATCAGAATGACAGCAATCCTTCAGACAGACACACAGACCGCGGCTAAAACTGTCCAAACATCCCATACCGGCACTCCTAAAGAGACTAAGCTAGAGGATGAGGAGCCATTTACGTTAGTGGAGAAAGTGAAAGAAGATTTAGTAAAGGTTAGTGAAATCTTACAGAAAGATATAATTAGTGACTCTAGGGCAGGCAAGAAGAGAGCCTCAGAAGATGAGTGGGAGGAATTTTCCAAAGACGAAATTGAGGAAGCACAGAGAAATGCCCTCTCAGATTATTACCCTCCTTTTGATGAACACACACACCTGCTCAAGCACCAGTCCATGTCAAGCAAAGACTTAGAGCTGGCTAAAGTGGTAGATTTCTTAACAAATGACATTGGTGCTAGCTCACTCTCTAAAATGGCCGAGCTAAAATGTAGATATGAGGAGGAGGTAAAAAGAGAAGGGGAGGAGAAGCAGAAACGGGTTCTCAAGCCATCTATGTCGATTCAAGAGCACAAACTTAAAATGCCTCCGCCGGCTTCGGGCATGTTAAGGTCTCCCTCAGAGAAAGACCTTAGCAAACTTACTGAATCCTATCAGGGGACGGACACTATTTTAGAATCTCCTGAAGACCTGTCTCATGAGCAGGATAAGAGTCCCTTGTCTGACAGTGGGTTTGAGACCAGGAGCGAAAAGACACCTTCTGCTCCTCAGAGTGCTGAAAGTACAGGACCAAAGCCTTTATTCACAGATTCACCCATCCCACCTTGTGTGACTGAGACGAGGACTGAAGTTGTTCATATCAGGAGTTATGAGCAGCCTGAAGATTCTTGTGAACCAGCACTCATGGAGGAGGCAACACCTGCTAGTCCATCCATTGACCCTGATGCAGCTTCAATGAGTTCCACAAATGCCTTGCAGATGAAATTGCCGGAGGAGGACTCCATGCTAAACAAAAGTTTGTGTCTCAAAGAGGAAACACATATTACTACCACTACCAGAATGATATATCAGAAGCCCCAACTGACTGATGGCGCAGAGATGATAGAGGAAGGTATGTCAGTTAGAGATATCATGAAAGCCTTCCAGTCAGGTAGGGATCCGTCTAAAGAGCTGGCAGGTCTTTTCGAACACAAAGCTAGTCAGGATTGTGTCAAAGGTGACGAACTGACTCCTAGATTTCTTGACAGAGACATGAAATCCAAACCCAAAGTTGAAAGAATCATTGAGGTTCATATAGAAAAGGGTCACACCACAGCAGATCCAACTGAACTTATTATCAGGGAAACCAAGAAACACCCAGAGCTTTATGTCTACAAAGGCGACCATGGTATTAAGGAGCTCACTGATTATGATGAGGTCCATCAGGAAGAGGAGGAGCTTACTGCTGAAGAGTCCCTACCCTCTTTCCTAGAGACATCACGTGTTAACACTCCGGTGTCACAGGAAGAGGACAGTCGGCCAAATTCTGCACAGCTAATGGCAGATGATTCGTATAAAGCCCTGAAACTTTTGAGCCAACACTCCATTGAATACTGTGATGATGAATTGTCAGAAATCAGAGGTGAGTCGTACAGGTTTGCTGAGAAAATGCTTCTCTCAGAGAAACTTGACATGTCATTGTCTCACTCTGACACGGAAGATTCAGCAGTGGTGACTGACAGAAACTATCAGCTTGTTTCTGAGGAAAGTGGTAGCCATAGTATTGAGAGCATGGGTCAGCCACAAAGCCCCAAAAGGGAGTTTGCTTCAAAGTCATCAAAAGATGGTTGTCCTAAATCTGGTAAATTCATGCACCGTGATGAGTCATCTCAGTTTGATAAAGTGACAGTACTTCATTACTCCACAGAACAGGGTAGCCCCAAACATGCTGTATGGATGCGATTTACAGAGGATAAACATGACCGAAGCAGAGATAAGCTCCTGTATGAGGATAGGGTTGACCAAACCGTAAAGGAAGCTGAGGAAAAACTCAGTGAGGTATCACAGTTCTTCCGCGACAAAACGGAGAAGCTCAATGATGAGCTGCAATCCCCTGAGAAAAAACCTGTGAGACGAGACCTAAAGGAACCCAAGTCCTGGCCCAACTCACCCTGCAGTAGCCCTCAGAAAGTACAGGGAAAAGTTAAAGCAGAAGAGGGTACCATTAAAAGCAAACTTAGGGAGCCTTCTGTTGTTAAAACGTTTGGTAGCACTACTACAACCGAAAAGAAAAGCTCTAGCTTACCAAGCAGTCCCCAGAAAACCATCCTCTCTCAAGTCAGTGAGGCTAACATTAAATCAGTGAAAACCAGTGCGTCTGAGCCCTCTTCTCCCAGTCATGTCAAATCAACATCCAAAGTCAGTGCTGTGAGGATGAAGTTTGAATCTGCCGCACAGAATCAAAGTCAATCAAGTCCAACCAAAATTCCCCCTCCGGTACAGCCAAAACCTTCAATTAAAAAATTACAGGAAAGCAAACTTCCTGTTTATCAGACTTTTGCAGGAGGAAAATCTTCGAAAGTATCCGAGATATTGGAAGAGAGAATCTCAAAAATAGATGCCGAAAAAGACGTATCTGCCACCACAGACCACAGTATATCAACACTGATATCATCTACACCAAAAGCCCCAAAATATACGGGAGAAAAGTTGCCAAGCAAAATCATTCCAGAGACCTTGTTGCAAACACAAACAGTAACAGAGACTCACACAACATTGGTGAAAGGCAATGATATTCATTCCAGTGATACTCATGAAATTAAAGACAGTAACAAAGGTCAGAAAGTTCAGAGACATGTTGTTCATGATACTGCTAGACTACAAGAGAAAGATAGTGATCTTAATAAGTACCAACAAGCTACAAAAACTGGGTCTGCTTCCAAAGAAGTGACAACTTCTGTATCAAGAAAAGACACAGAAGAACCACTAAACAAAAATCTTAGAAAAAAGTCTGAGTCCCAAATTCCTGTAAGATTATCAAATTTAGATAATGATCTCACAAAGAAACAGACAAGTAAATCCTCACAGTTACCTGTATTATCCAAGAACAAAATACAGACAACCCTTGACACAGCGCAAAGAAAAACAAATGAAAAGCTTACATTTGAAATTCTAGATAATGCACCCAAAGATTCCAACTCCAATAACCTTCCCAGCCCTAGAGAAACACTGGAGAAGGTTATAACCTCTCCCGTTGCCGTAACAACCAAAGAAAATTTTAAAGGCATCAAAACATTACCTGTATATGTAAGTGTCCAGGTAGGAAGGCAGGCGGAGAGAGAGGCCAAAGGGACATTTTACACAGTAAAACAGAAATCAAACTCTGCAATTAGCCCCATAAGTCCTGATGATGACACTCTGGAGCAAGTCTCTTTCATAGATAGCTCAGGGAAAAGCCCCATTACGCCAGAGACTCCCAGCTCAGAGGAGGTCAGCTATGAAATTACTTCCAAAACACCTGATGGCTTTATGGGATTAATACCAGGGCAACCTAGCCCCATCATGGAGGTATCTGAAGAAGAGGAAGACGACCAAGGCAAAATTGTTTTCTCTTTTAGAGAGACCAAACTTGAAAACAAAACTAACGTTTACACCACCCAAGAAGATCTTGCCAATGCCAATGAGGAAGATACAAACACAAATAATAACCAGCAGAAATTAAGTAATAATGTCAACCAGCAAGAAACAACATTTAACGGTAGGCCTGATGAGATGGATTGGCAAGAGCAGCAAAAAGTTTCAAAGGACAAAGGTATTGCATATATTGAATTCCCTCCACCTCCACCTTTAGACTCCTCAGATAATTCAGACGTAGAAAGGAAAGGGTCTTGTGCTTCTTCAGAGACTGAGACAGAAATGATGGAAGTGAACCTGCAGGAGGAACATGATAAGCATCTGCTTACTGAGCCAATTATACGTATCCAACCCCCTACCCCAGTGCTTCCTGGAGCAGATGACAGTCAATCAAATGACGAAGAGGCAGATGAAGAGGAGGAGTCAATCTTTCAACCAATTCCTTGTAAAAAATATCCTGTCGCTGTTCCTGAGGAGGAAGAGAACAACAAGGAAAAAGAAAAGGAAAAGGCACCTAAATCCAAAAGACATGACAAAAATGGAAACAGTAAGGACACTAATGGAGGGACCAATGGATCCAATGGATCTAATGGTTCTAAAGATTCAAATGGAAAAGGAGAAGACTATGAATGTGAGCAAAACGGAAATGATCAGTCAATAACAGACTGTTCAATCGCAACAACGGCTGAATTTTCTCATGACACAGATGCAACAGAGATAGACTCATTAGATGGATACGAACTTCAGGATGAGGATGATGGCTTGTGTGAACAGGCAGACTTACGACTGTTTGGTCTTCCAGACAGTCGGAGAGATGTGTGGGCAGCAGAAACATTTAGGTCCTCTGACCGCTCTTTCCCCCCAACCAAACTTGAAGTCATTGAAGAGGAGAAAACCCCAGAAGAGTGTCAAAAAGACACTTTCAAAAAAGAAACCCTCTCACAAGTTGAAAAACTCGATGATGTTAGTAAGCATGGGGTTGAAATTCAGGAGCAAAAACAGATAGACAAAGAGGGATTTTCAGACACTTACTTTAACTATAAGTTAGAAGAAGAATTAAACTCGCCTTTTAAAACTGTTGCCACAAAAGGGCTGGACTTTGACCCCTGGTCTAGTAAAGCAGGAGATGATGTCATTGACATTAGAGGGACACAGGGAAGCAATGGTGAGCCTAAGCCTTTTGGCCTTGCTGTGGACGATCAGTCTCAGGCCACAACACCAGACACTACTCCAGCCCGAACACCAACGGACGATAGTACGCCGACAAGTGAGCCAAACCCATTCCCCTTCCATGAAGGGAAGATGTTTGAGATGACACGCAGTGGTGCGATTGACATGAGCAAGAGGGACATGGTCGAGGAGAGACTCCAGTTTTTTCAGATTGGTGAGCATTGCTTCTCGGCGGGCAGGTACAGGGTCAGGGATTACGAGGTGGATACCTCTTCACAATACAGGGGTCAGTTGGATATTCAGAATTCCACAGATACCATAACAGTTCCTCAAGTCCCTATTCAGACAACCACAGTCCCTCTAGAAATCTCAAATGTGATTGGCTTTAACACCACATGCAGAGACTCAACATCTAAAACTGAGCCAAAGTTCTCCACTTTCAGATCAGGACTAAAGTTTTCATCTGATGACTCAAATGCTTCAAACAGTAATGTTGAATATAGAATATTAGGCATAATTGATGATTCTAATGACATAAACTCAGACATAGCTGCTGGTAGTTCATATTCTCTAACCTCAAGAAATACAGACTATTCAAATTCTAATACATTAGGCACTGCAAATGGATATTTGAGTAATAGACCTTCAGACATTGCTGATCACTATTCAAGTCAGAGCATTCTTTCAGGTACATCCACACATGGGGAACCTCTTCAATGGACCTCAGAAAATCAGAACCTTCATGAACATAGCATAGTCACATTGTGTGCACCTTCAGTACAGAGTAGCAATACTAAAACATGGAGAAGCAAAACGAGTAGCAACATACATGACTCCATGTTAGTACATTCAGGCAACACTCAGACTGGGAGTATTGTGCTTGACTTGTCTTCTTCAGGACTCACTCTACAGGAGTTTGATATGAAAGAGGTATCCTTCAGCGAGTTAGAGGAGAACAGCAAAGAAGACAGAGTTTTTACCAATGTAGCAATAATAAAGACAGGAGCCAAAGATATCAAGGACAAGATATGCAAGTCAAGGTTGCCAGTGAGGGTGGCAAGCCACAAACTATGCTGTCGAAGTCGACCAATAGTGAAATACAAGACACAAGAAAATTCAAATGAATTCCATGTCAAGAAATATCCAGTGTTATTCATCAGGGAAAGATTAGATCCTCTTGAGAAATCACATCCTAAATCTAGGATCCCAGTAATAAAAGCCATTAAATATTCCTCTTGCTCCAAGGATCAGAGAGAGACTACAAACAAGTCTGTGGTTAGTGATGGAAGCGTTAAATCAGTCAGGGCCAATAAACCACAAACAAAAGTCAAAACCAATACTGAACTGGGTAGTTCAATAAAAATCTCAGGTAAATGTAGCACAAACGGAAAGGGGAGAAAAAACAGTGCAGTGTTCTCAAAAACACTGAAAACAAGATCTGCCACCAGCATTATAACAAGTCTTTTTGATCAAAGTATACCCAAGAGGGCTGAAACAAAGTTAGAGGGAAAAACATTGTCCACTGAGGATGAAGAGAGCTGCAGCGTCAGCACCACCAGGAACACCTCCTTATCAGAACCATCTAGATCTTCTAGACGTTCCTGCCCTTCACGCACCTCTACCTCTACCTCCACCTCCACCTGCACCACCACATCAACACCATCTGCTAGAGATGTGAGAGCTGAGGTTGAGCAGGCCAGCAGTGAAAAGATGAGAAGGAGGAGCGGGAGGAAGATTAGGCGGACATTTGGAGGGACGGAGCAAAAGCACAAGGCAAAGGAGGAAGGGAGTCAGGTTGATCCACCAGTCACGGCTCTTGTCGCGGAGAACCAGACTAGTTTGTAAACTCTTTCTAAACACTTGTTATACTTTATCTTTCTCTATGAGATGCATGTAGCTGTTGTGGGTGTTTTGTGATGTGATGTGAGTGTAGCCGTCCCTTCTTTGTGTCATTCTTGTCTCTGTCTTGTGCTGTTAGATTTTGACAGTGGGGTAAAGACTAAGACACAGAATATCGTAGTCAGTACCACTCATTTAGCTTAATTAGCTTACTGCCTTACCGTTCATTGTCAGAAATACAGCTAGGGGTTGTTTGATGAGATGATTTACCTCAATGGGAGTGAGTGTATAAGAGGAAGTACAGTTTCAGGACAGCAAACGATTTTTAGTCATTGATTTCTTGCAAGAATGCACAATTGATGAGCAAATATAAGAGTTAGTATACATCCTACAAACATTCATCTGACACTACAGACTAAGTTAGCCTTTCACCTCACCACATGACACCACACCATTCACTTGCACTCCTTTAAAAAACCGGGGACGTATACCCTTGTGATTGCTTTGGTCTGCTTGCCTGGTTTGTACAAATCTCGGTGGTCCTTTTGCTCTCTGAAATGTAAAAAACAATTCATCAGCTTCAACTTGACATCTTTTTGCGAATGAGCTGCACAGCAATAGGATAACGCAGTCAGTTATTCACAACATGGAGGAAAATTTAGTGCAGTTTAGTTTTGTGATTTCAAGCTGAAGCCATGAATTGCTTTTGTGAGTGGGAGGGAATGGTGCCTGATGGTAGATTGTTTGTTGTTAGTGATGTGGTACAAAACTCTCTGAACGCTTTGAATGCATTATACTAATATTTCTGAATATCAAACTGTTCAGTGTGAGATTGTGTTGGTGGGGCTATTTATTTTTGTTTGTTTGTTTTCTGGCCTCACAGATCCTCATGTTTTGATTGTTTACCTATCAGTTAGTTCAGGTGTTCTTTAGTCTTAAAGTTAGGGCAATGATCAAATTACATTATTGCTTCACCTTGACTTTATGTAGGTGTCATATGAAAGTTAGTCCAGAAAACATTTAGAAATGACAATTATTACAGTGCAGTAGTCTTCATATCTTTTACAATGATAGACAAGACATAGAACAGATTTATTTATAACTTAGAATCAAGCCAGGCTCGTTGTTTTACCCCATTACCAGTCTTTATGTTGAGCTAATTACCTTTTCATTGACACCTAATCTCATCATGTAGTGCGCAGCAGAAAGGTGAAGGTCATTTCCCAAAGTGTTAAACCATTTTTTTCATACAAGCGTTCATTATCAAAAATTAAGCATTGAGGAGTCTGGCCAGAATTTTTATTATTATTTTTATACAGACTAATGGGACAGTGAGCTAAAGTTAGTCCTTGTTTGTTCAGTTACCAACACTGCAAAGTTTAATATAGATCCAAACAGAAAATGTCAGAAAGGAGATAAAAACATTCAGTATCATTAGTAGATAAACGTTTAGCTATCTATTAACTAGGTATAAATTATATATTTTATAACTCAGTCATATTAATGTCTCCAGTCTGAAACAGACAAACTTTCAGTTCACAATCCCAATCTGTTTCTTTCCTTAAATATCATTGGTCCCTACTGTGGCCCATTTGTTTTGTGTTTCTCTGAGTGAGAACCACACTATTTAATCTGGAGATTACTGTCATGATATCCTAAATTAACTGTTTGTCTCCTCCCCCCACCCCCCCACTTGTTCGCTCAGGCCCTCAGAGTCCGTGTGAGAGAACAGATCTCCGCATGGCAATAGTAGCCGACCATCTGGGACTCAGCTGGACTGGTGAGCACACATCACACTATTGAAGACACACTCAAATACAAGCATGACATGATGCGTAAATACCGTCTTCACTTTGGCACAACACAGCCAGAGAACATTTGTCTGGCTGAGGAGTGGACAGGTACGATAGACGTGTAGAGAGGATTCAGTATGAATGGCTGAAACAGCGACACTGAGTCCAGCACTCAAATCTTTGGTTTTCCCGTGTTTGTTGCCATCTGGTGGATATGGATTCTAAAAATCCCTCAGCTTAGCAGTATTGCAGTGGCATTTTACATCAAATGCATATCAACAGTGTGCATTTGAGACAACATGAGAATATAATTTTTATTATTCGCTTTCAATTATAGAACTGAGTTTTAAAACTGAAAAAAAAAAGCACTTCATTATGAGACATTAATCAATGGGCTAATTTAAATGCACAGTAATCAATATAGTGTGGCTCTTAACAGCAAAAACCCTTGAATTAATATTATATTCAACAAGGTTTGTATCTTAGTATTTGAGGTGCATACTCTTTTTGTAATAAGGGTGTGGCCTCTGCAATTTGATCTGAGCCCAACAGTCTGCAGTGCAGCTTTGCCCCACGTCTGTCTGCAAGTGTCAGTAATGATGTGCACACGGGCCTCCGTCTCTGTCCGGTGTGGTGACTCAGCCTAAGTGCTCGGCACAGAAGAAGGAATCTAATCCATATTTAATAGGTGATGCTATTGCAGAGCTGCAGTCAAGCAGTACTTCTACTGAACACAATGTCCTCATGGTTCAAAGTTGTAGCCAGTATTCCAGTCGGGCAGAGCAGTAGTTCACTGCTCCTTTAGCTTTAGACTGTAATAATAATAATAATAATAATAATTTAACGACTAAGTGCAAAGAAAATTGAAGTATTGACACAAATAATGTCCTTTTTTCAAAATCTAACCTCCTGTTATATCAGTTTATTCACTCTTGTGTGTGTGCATGCATGCATGTGTGTGTGTGTGTGTGTGTGTGTGTGTGTGTGTGTGTGTGTGTGTGTGTGTGTGTGTGTGTGTGTGTGTGTGTGTGTGTGTGTGTGTGTGTGTCCACAGCTGATGTTTCTGCATGTCAGAAGCTATTTATGAATTTTGATTTTAAATTAGAATTTTGAGTCAAAAGTTACAAGTCCAAAACAATAAGTTTCCATTTTTTAAATCTTAGTCAATTCTCAGAGTTCTAATTTTACTCTCAAAAAGCTGAGGTCGACCCCTTGACCAACAAAGGAGTGCATTTTGAAGACGACTGTTTTTTGTGCTGTCTGCTGCAGAGCTGGCCAGGGAGCTGGATTTCTCTGTGGAGGAGATCAACTTCATCAGAGTGGAGAACCCCAATTCCCTGACAGCACAGAGCTTCATGCTCCTAAAGAAATGGGTGCACAGGGACGGTAAAAATGCCACAAGTAAGCAGGGTGTCTATAGTGTCTACATTTCACTGAACTGACAATGACTGACAATATGGAGTGTTGTGTTGTGACATGTGAGGTTAAGTTCCTCTGAATGATATCTCTGTCTCTCTCCTCTCCAGCGGACGCTTTAAGTGCGGTGCTGACTAAGATCAATCGGTTGGATATTGTGACTTTGCTGGAAGGGCCCATATTTGACTACGGTAACATTTCAGGCACACGCTGCTTTGCCGATGATAACGCAGTATTCCCGGATCAGTCCGATGGTAAAGTGTAGCCCACCCTAGCTAAATTCTCAGTCTATCTCTCAGTCTATCCCTTCACCCTTCTTCATCTCCTCTCTAAAACAGATAGTCAGACTTTTTTTTTAAACAAATAGACAACCAATCAGATTTGTCCAAGCATTAGGCTCATCTTGATCAAACAGTCACCCTATTTGTTGCTAGTTTTCAAACTCTCCGGCAGCACTAGTCAGTCAGAGCACTCAGTCATTTGATTAATAAAACTTTTTTACAGTGATTTTTGGGTGATTATTAATATATATTTTATTATATATATTAATAATATACTATTAATCTATATAATATGTTTACCATTTTATATGAATGAGCTTTTTCAGTATTTGTTTTTATTAACTGTTAAAAAGCATGAAGCTGCCAATGGATTTGTGTCTCTGTCCTTTCTGATAAATGTATTGACGATCTATTGCAGAAGCATGTTTTTCAGATGGTTCAGGGCACTGGTTCACAATTTGGTCCACAATAGTTACGTTTATTATGTATGTTTCAACTCATACCCAACATTTTTTCCCCTGTGAATCATATGCTCTAAGAGAAATACATAAAAACATAATTCTAAAAATGATCTATCATAATGGCATGCTTGCTTGAAGCAGTCTTTCTCTCTTTCTCATCATCTCTCTGTCCTCTTATAATGAATTGTGGCAGCTACCAGTATTTTCTGATTCGGACAGATCCAATGAAACCCATTTCAAAATGTTGTTTAAAGTGTATGATTCATGATGGACATGGTTCTAAAACACAGTCAAATATTCTTTATGTTCGAGCACTTTTTATAAGAATCAGTTTAACAACTCCAACATTTTACGTTAAATTACTCCTCACAAATGAGACGACTAACCAGAATTAACCTGTGTTACCCAGAAGCACTTTGAGACAAACTTTTGAGATGGACCGGATCTGTCTAGTTAGGTTTTTGAAATTTATTAATGTTATTCAATTATTATATTTCACACAAAAAAAAAATGCATGGCTATGGCTTTCTGTGAGAGGCTGCCTGCTGTTGGCTTTACAACAATACACTTTCAACACATTTTAATGGGCAGAGCTTTTTCAACACATTCTGATGGTGTTTCCTGCACAGCGCATGTCTGTTAGGACGTGTTCTGTCCTGGATGACACCCGCAGGCTGGTTGGAAATGAAACCCCTTTTTTTTCCCCAAAGTGTATAATTCTGCTCCTGTGTCACCGCTGTTAGCTGTTCTGTACCTGTCATCTCCTGGGTTCCTCTGAGCCTCCCAGCTTCTCCTGCTTAGAGACCTCCTGCTTCCTCCTCCTCCTCTAACCTCCTGCTTCTCAGTGACTAACTCCTACACCAAATTCTGCTGTCAGCACTAAACAGCTAACTCCCAGCGGCTACCACTTGCAAACTCCTTCTAGACCCAATCCCAGCCTCTCATTTTTCACAGCAGCACCCCAGTTAGTTGTTCACAAGTCATGCAGGGATGTAGCATCGAGATATGCCAACCTCCACGTTCACTGGATTATCATATCCGCAACCATATGTCCATTTCAACAGGGCTGTAGGTTTGAAAATTATTAGATTGGTTTTTAAGTTTTTTTCCCAGCAGACAAATCATTGATCCAAAAAATATCCGTCAATATAATGAGATCCATCTGTCAAATAATCTCCACCTTCAAGTAGCACAGAGATAATTCATCTTTTAACATGAACAAATTGTCTATGACTCAATGTGGGCTCTCTCTTTGTGACGTTGACGTTCCAATTTAGAGAAGAAACAAGGTTAGAATCCAAGATATTCTTACTATTCAAAACTACATTACCCACAATGCAAATCCAAGTCTTAACTGTTGGCTTTCAGTCTGGGTGCAAATAGGAGATATTGCAGCAGAACAATCCATAGACATCCCAGATACCAGAACCTGTCCCCATATTTAAAATCCCTTGCTGTTGAAAACAACACAAAAGCAGGAAGCCTGTTCCTGCTTCTCAGCTGAGATCGGCAGTCACATGACTCTGATGTGTGACATCAGTGCTTCTGCAGCTTCTAAAACATCGATCACTCAACAACCACTGTACCATCTGTGCATCGATCCGTTTCTTCTCCATCCTGTCTAACTGTCCTCTTTTGTTTTCATTGCCTTCATCTCTTGTATTAAATGTAGTAGCTCCAAAAATTCTTAGATCTTCCACATTTCCCCGTGGTCCTCAAACGCCTCAGCTCACAGCACTTCTCAGTGCTGCTCCACCCTCCTCTACCTCCCTTCAGCCTTCATCTCCTCCCTGTCATCCCAATCCTATCAGCTCTTTCTCTTTCCCATCTCCTCCTGCTATTCCCACTGCGTCCTCTGTCTTTCTCTTCCCGTCTCCTTCTTCCACACCTCCCATTTACCTCCTGCCAGTTCCTCCTGTTCTCTCACGCTTCCCCACCCTTCCGCCTCCCTCCTCCCCTCAAAGTCCTTTAAGCAGCTCCTCGTTCTTCACTCCTCCTACGACTGCTCCTCATGACGTCCCTGCCTGTTCCTTTTCCTTCTCCACTCCCTCTTCCTCCATTCCCCCTTTTGTTCTTCACTCTCCTCCCTTTTCTTCCTCTCCTACATCTGCACAGCCATCTCTACCTTCTCCTCCCACTCCTTGCTACTCCCTCTACATGTCTGCTTCCTCCTCCCACATCTTTCCATCTCCTCCTGCCCTGTTACCTTCTTCTGTTCCCCTTTCTCCTCCTTTCCCTTCTCCTCCTGCTTCTTCACTATTCTCACCCTCTCCTCCCCCTGCTCCGCATGCTCCCATTTCTACACTTCCTTCCTTTTCTTCTCCTTCTTCTCCTTTTCCTTCACCCATTCCACATTGTCCCCCTTCTCCTCTCCAAACTCATCACTTTCCTTCTTCCCCTTTGCTTCCCACCTCTCCTCCATCATCTCCCCTCCCTCCTGGCGTTCCCTCTTACTTCAGGCGAGATCATTCAGTTCCAGAGATCTACATATAAATGTAACCTGTTGCTTGCTTTGCTCCCCTCTAGAACTGAAATCAATTAACCTACCTGAATTATTGGATAAATAATCAATTGCAAATATTAGACAAAGAGCTAAAGTGAGGCTCTTTTTTTGAAGAGCTGTAATGACGACCCATTCACCAATTTAAATACTCAAGCAGCAGCAGTTTGAAACCTGACCAGAAACTGACAAACTCTGCAGATGACTGAATGTTCATGTAGAATTGATGTAAATATTGTATATGTTGACATTTCTATTTTGTATTCTGTCTGTTCCCACCTCTTTGTGGTCTGTTCATGTGTCTGCTCTGTCGTGATCGTTCAGAAGTCACACAGTTCATCTGTTTTTGACGAAAAACGACAATCCTTACCTGGACTTTTTGGCCACTTGGGGGCAGCAGAGGGACTTTTGTCTTGGAAAACATGTTGTCAAAGTGTTATTTATTCAGCAAATATGAGCCAATGTTAGCAATAAATTTTAATGGATTTTCTTACCTTTGAGTGATATGGAATTTCATACCTCATCTTTTATTTCTGAGCGACTATATCATGGTGTGTGGAATGAGAACATTCTGACATAATAGTCTCGATCTAATTGATCAGCATATGTATTTTTATGTATATTATTGGTGTAAATTTTGCTCAGAATAAATTATAAAGGTGTTCCATATCTACTAGAATTGTCTAAATAGGCAAGTCTTATCAAGCAGGGCTATAGTCACAGCTTTATGCAAGGATAGAACATCTGTGTTGTGTTTTCATCTCGTTCTGCTGCCATCAAGTGGTCAAAAAATGAATTACTGCACCAGCAAAACTTGAGCTGAGCCTGTGTGAGTCGAACATGTGAAACTATATGTGTTACAATTACTGTATGTATCATCTCATCACCTCCGCCACATTTCATCACCTCTACCTCTCCTCTCCTGCATTTCCCTCTGTCTTTCCTCTTTCCCTCCCTTTTTCGATCCTTTTTACTCTCTGATCTTTACTCCTGCCATCCACCCAGGATACCAAAATATAGATCTGGAGCTGCAAACCCCCTCAGACCTGAACTACCAGCCCCCCACCCCTCTACGCTCAGACGACTTCTTTAGTGAAGGTGATGCTAGTGCAGAAACCAAGTCCCCACTTATTAGACCTAGTGACCTCTCCCTCACTCAGACCATCAGTATCTCCAGCAGTGAGCCCCTTACAGATGCCCCTGCCCCCAGCTCCAACGTGTCAGCGCCCCCCATTGTTGGGTGTGAAGATACAACTGAGACCAACCATGAGACGGGCTTAACAGCAGGAGAAACAACCCGGCTGTTTTCTTATGAGACGCCAGATAATGACAGAAGATCGGTAAAACAATTAGGAAAGGGACCAGACGGTCGTGATGTGGCCTCAGAGAAAGAACTAGAAGCAGGGCCTGGCGTTGTTCTAGAGCGCCGGGGAGGAAACCAAAAAGATGACCACCGTCAGACAAATGGAAGGCAAGAAGAAGAGGAGGATGAGGAGGAGATGACCCAGGAGAGGCTGCGGAATCTGCTGGAGGATATCAAATTGGAGGGAGGCTTGGAGGACGTGGAGATGTCAGAGGAGGGAGTGAAAGCCATTCTGGAAGAAGTGCGGCAAGCAGAAAAAGACGTTTGTTCAGTTCCAGGCTGGAGCGGGGAGACATCCGGTGCGACGGCAGAGCCGACAGCCCCTGGCCACAGGCCCCAACCTGAGGAGGGCAGGTAGGACAGGTTATTTGAAATACCTGCTCTCCTGCTGACTGCGATCCAGGGTTCTCTCTATTTTCTCACCTCAATTCATTTCTTGTCTATCTTCCCCCCAACCCTAACTCAGCCCGGACAGTCTGGCTGATTCCTCGGAGCAGCCCTCAGCTCAGACCGACAGACCGAATGGAGATCACAGCGACTCGGCCAGAGAGGAGAGGGCAAGGGAAGACAAGAAGGAGGAGGACGGCAGAGCAGGAGGACCGAGCAAACGACGAGAGGAGGGGGCTGAAAGATCCCAGCACAAAGTCCAGGTGAGAGTCACTCATCCAGACGGGAGCCTATCAGCTCCCACTCCCACAAAGTCATGGATGCACCTCCTTTCACACACTGGGGGTGTCTTTAACGCTACTGGGCTGCCTTTGTCAGGGGAGCGTAAGACCTGATGAGTCCAGCTCCGACGAGGAGACCACTGTCACCACCAGGGTGTACCGCAGACGAGTCATCCTCAAGGTGTGTGAGGCCTGCCGGATGGACCAATCAGGGCAGGGCGAACCGGCACGGAATCTGTAAATGTGTGCAGAAGAGCGAGTCACAGAGATAAGAGCGTGACTTTGACAGCATTTTGTGTGCTTCATGAGTGACGGTGGAGCACGGTTCTGTTCGTGTGGAGTTGTGTGATTTATGGTTTTCTGCTGGACTGTTTTTCTTTTTTTAATGCAATTATTCAATTCACACGTGAATAACCTGAGTGGAAACGCTGCATATTACAGATATATATTATGGTTTTGCTTGAATGAGGTGGGAAAATTTTGGTAAGTAAAAGCACAAATTATTTCAGGTTTGATCAGTGCCTGTTTTACATATCAATGGATGAAAACTAGCAGTAACTGCATGTTCTCCAAGGACTGGAGAGTAATTGAGAACAAATGAAGAAAACGTCATAGTGGAGTGTGTGTGGACGTTTAGCCTACCTTTAGCATGTCGTGCTACTCACTGTTCGTTGGTTGTGAGCCTCTAGGCCATCAGCGGTGCTGTTTAGACGGTGAAATGTTGATTGTGCTGAATGTTTGATCGATAAATACAACCAGGAATTGTAACGATGAAGCTGCATTTCCACAAAAAATCCACACAAAAAAGAAATGATCAAAAATGTTCATTCATCGTAGATTTATGGGTTGTTGCCGCTGTATGATACAGATGGTCTGTCTTTGTGGAAATGAAGCTTCTTTTTTATTGTGTGGTGGTGTTTTGGTTTGTTTATTTTAGACAAATGAAGGAATTACTTCCTTTAAACGACGACATCTGCAGATATAAGTCTTAATCTAATTATTTTCTTCCTGACAGTGACTGACAGGATGTTATAAATCAAACTAAAATTGCTTTCTTCAATGCATTATCCTCACCGTTTGTGCTCCTGCAGTGCTGTGGTTCGTGGGGTATTGAACAGCCAGTAGAAAGCGTAAGCTCAGTTGGGTTTCCACATTGGCCCAAAAAGTGTTCAATATGAGTTGTGAAGTAAAATATGAGCTTGAGATGTTTTGCAAGGTTTGGTTTTGTTTGTTCGTTTGTTTTTTATTGTTTTTTGGAACTACATTTTTTTTAAATCTCATTCTTGATTTTAACAGTGAGTAAACCCCTGAGCTCTGACTGACAGGCTGACTTTCTAAATAACCAGATTTTTAAAAAAAAACAACTTCCCAACTTGTACCTCCATCTTTTCCTCTCCTCCTTCCCTCCTCCATCCACATTTATTCATCTTTTAAACCTTCACCTCAGGGAGAGGAGGCCAAAAACATTCCTGGAGAATCTGTGACGGAGGAGCAATTCACAGATGAAGACGGGAATCTGGTCACGAGAAAAGTAACCGCCCTCACCCCTCTCCTTTACACCTTAATCCAACACACACACACACACACACACACACACACACACACACACACACAAACTTTTCCGTCTTTTGACGTAATACCAATAACTCAAACGACATCACATGACATCTCCTACATCTACCTTCCACACACACACCCCCCATCCCTCTGTTGTTTCTCTTAACAAAATGCTTTGCCGGTTTCCCGCCCCCTGTTCCTCCCCATGACGTGCTTCTACTCCACACAGGTGATCAGAAAGGTGGTGCGCCGCGTGATCAATACGGAGGAAAGGAGCGAAGGTGACGCAGTCACAGAGGAAGGAGACTGTGCTGGTGTTGGTGGTGGTGGTGCTGCCACGGGTGGAGCAGATGCTGATTCTTCAGCTGCAGCGGGAGGAGGAGGAGGAGGAGGATCCTCAGGGGGGAAGGGCAAGAAGAGAGGGAAGCGTTCCCGACAGGGCCACAAGGCGGAGAGGTCTAGGGAGGAGGCCCAGAAAGGGAAATCAGAGGTTGGCGTTAAAACCAACCTTCTATTTTAGTCACGTGACTTGTGTGGCCCGGTTACACCTGCATGACTCCGTAGACGTATCTGAACACCGAAACTGGTTCAGTTCAGCTTGTGCTCTTTTGATTGCGTCATCAAGCTGCATCCTCTTCTTGAGGATATTTGAGTTTGTCCAATTGCAGTTGTTGTTTTGTGCTGTTTTTTTCTGCTCTCCAGTGTAACCCTGTCTCATCGATCGGACTTGTGATGTTACTAATATGTTTTGTTTCTAATATAGAACATAACTATTTCTGCTTCCTCTTTTTTAACACGTGTTGATGCATGTGTGATTTTGCAGCAGTAATATTAACAGCCTTTTCTCTCTCCAGCATGTTGCTGCGATCTCCAGAAAATCAATAGTCGAGCTCAAACTCTGTTCCGTTTAACATTTACATGTCGTATTGAGCATGAACACAACACTAACTTTTTGTTTCTCCACCAAGACCGTAGATGGCAACAGCAAGAAACAAGGGAAGAAGAGTCAATCATAATGGAAGAGCTGCTCAACTGAGCGAGGTAAGAAAAATATAAGAAAAATGATCAACATGCTAAATTTAAGGATGGAGCGATTTTAAAAAATAGCAGTTAGCAATAATCTGCACGTTTCACGATCGTTTCAATATTTTTACAGATTCTGGAATCGCTTAGATAAGTGGAAGGTCAATGCACAATTATTGACCCATTCATTCATCTAAACGTGTAATTCTTTCCAGCAGGTCCACCTATATCCACCTGCAACATCACCACAACCTCCTCCCCCAAGGAGGAGGAACCGACCCAAAGCCTCGTCAATCAGACAAGTGTGTCTGAAGACTTCACTTACAAACGCATGGTTTCTACAGCAACACAACAAACAAACGAACAAGTTGCTTCTCGTTGATTTCGCATGAGCATGTCACCAAAAGTCATTCAGTTTGGGAAAGGCAGCGTCGAAGGACACGTGCGGATGGAAACTGGAACTTTTTTTTTGAAATCTTCAATGAATGAAAAGCATCTGTGACCAAAGATGGCACAAAAAAATAATGAAATGACAAACTGCTGATGAGGAAAAGACGTGTGATTCACTCTCGGAGACACTCATTATATGGTCTATTTTTTCCTCCTGGACCCACAGTATTGGAGGGTGCCACATGGTTGTTTTTTAAAAAAAAATATATATATATAATAGCAAAGGGGTGATTTTTTTGTTGTATATATAATGACACTGTTTAAAATCGGAATAAATCGGTAGCTTCACAGATTATTTATGCACTGGTTGGTTTTGATGAAGCTTTGCAGAGTCGGTGCATTTGTAGTGAGAAGGCGTTGCCGTTCCGTCGACTCGGGCGCGACCTTACATGCTCTTCCAAATGAATTTAAAAAAGATTAAAAAGAGGCGAGGGAAAGTCAAAAACCTGTCTTTTAAAGAGAGGATGTTTGATGACAAACAGCTCGTGCTCAGACTGCGGGACTTTTCTTCAGAGAAATATTTTGCTGCATGTGATGTCACTTTATTTTTGGACTCGTTTTGGTTTTTCCCCTCCTAATTCAAAAGCACTGAAATACAATAAGAGACAGTGGTGGGACTCATCTCTGTAGGTGTTCACGTTAACCCGAACCAAGGTCATCTCTTGCTGTTTTTTTTTTATTTTTTTTTTACAAAAATCAGAACACTCCAGTGGCGCAGATAGATAACGCTTATTTTCCACGCTTTCAGGAAGGTCCCTGAATGTAACCTGCAGACTAGCACAATATGCTATCTTCAAACTACTAGCAGCCCTGTGTGTGTGTGTGTGTTTCTGTGAACCAATCATGCAATCTAGAAGTGTATGTTCAAGCTTTTAGATCTGCTCTGAATTCAAAAAGGGTTTTGAAGACATTTATCTTTATTTAATAGCTTGAGAACAGAATTGCATTTTTAGCTGCATTATTCAAATTTAATCCTTTTTACTAAATCACAGTTCATCACACCTTGGTAAAAAAAAAAAAATCTGATATTCTCTTCCTGTGTATTTTTTTTCTCAGTTTTGTCCAATTTTGCTTTTATTTTTTCAGACAAAACTACCCCAAGCATCCATTGTTGAATAATCTGGTACTGACATGTATGACAACCAACATAGCCTACACTGGATGATCCAAGTAATTATTTAAACAGAAAAATAAATTGTGTTTAAACCTACATCTGAGTCGGACATTTTTCTATATTTTCAGGGTAAAAAGCTTAAAAGGAATGTTATAGCTCATATAGCAATTCAGATCTTTAGAGGTTCAGAGCCCACATATTCATTCACATGGCCAGAAATGTGTTTCTACATGACAGGTGCTGTTCTCAGATTACATCTAAAAAAAAAAGTCAACCGGTTTCCTTCACGTTTTTATTTGAATATTGCAGCAACATACCTTCTGACTGAAAAACTTGTGACAATATGACTATAGACGTTTAATATCTTTGCAAATGCAATGCAAGACCTCTTAGGAGTTTAAACACAATCTTTGTGGTTCTGCACGCAATTTTTTCTGACCAAGAATACAATCCACTTTTAAGTATAAAAATTCCGTCTAGGAAACAGCAACGTACATTTCATATATTTTTATCTGTTAAAAAAAGGGACACATGAAAAAACTTGATGCTGACCATGTCAGTCATTTACAACTGACTCTTTGAATACGCTGTTTGTATTTATTGGTTTGTTTACTGCTTCAACTGACTTTGTTGGCATTTACAGCACAGGTAGTGACTGCAAAATCAGAATAAAAACCTGGAGCATGATCAACATGGCAGTAACACAATAATAGATATAATAATAACCAAATTGTTATGTAAAATGGCTATTCTCTAATGACGGGTTGATAACTGAGTGTTTTGTCTAAACACCCTGAAATGATGTCACATAAATACAAAAAACTGAGAAACAACTGTCTAACAGACAGCATCAAAACTCGAGTGACTCGTTGGCGATGTGGGTTGGTTCCCTTGAGTGTGAACGTGTCTCTTCAGGTCCTCGCCGCAGATGTTCTCGCGAACCCTCGTGGGCGCCCATGTGTTTCATCAGGGAGCCGCTCGCCGCAAATCTTTTCCCGCAGACGTTGCACAGGTACGGCTTCTCCCCCGTGTGGGACCTCATGTGAATCTTCAACGCTCCGCTCTTGTAGAATTTTTTGTCGCAAACGCTGCAATGGTGCGTGCACTCGCCCGTGTGGATCATCATGTGCGTTTTCAGGGTCCCCCTCTGTCTGAATCCTTTCCCGCAGACGCTACAGAGAAACGGCTTCTCCCCCGTGTGGATCCTCAGATGAGCCGTCATGTATTCTTTAAAGCTGAAGCTCTGACCGCACACGCTGCAAGCATACGGCCTCTCCCCGGTGTGGACTCTCATGTGTCCCATCAAGTTCCCGTTCTGCGCGAAGGCTTTTCCGCACACGGCGCAGACATATGGCTTCTCTCCTGTGTGGGTTCTCATGTGCATCTCCAGCTGTTTGAGGCCATCGAAGCGTTTGCCACAAACTTCGCAGTCATTTGTTCGGATGTACGTTTGCAGATGAAGCCTCAGACTGTCGTCAGAATCAAACCGCTCGCCACACACGCCGCAAACATCTGCATCCCTTTCCTCCTCTTGCACATGCTTCAGAAAAGATGCCCTGTAACAGAAAGCCTTGCAGCACACTTTACATCGATATTTCATTTCTGATACATCCTTATTTTTTTGGCCACTTGGTTTTAATCCCCGATTTTTCGCTTCTGGCGGCTTCTGTAAAGAGGTCCTGTCTCTCTCGCATTCTCGACTCTCAGTCCCTTCGCTGTCTTTCCAGTCATCGCTGCTGTCAGTGTCTGAACACTCTGATCGTCTCCCTTCCCTGCAGATGTTCTCCACGTTGTGGGTTTGCAAATGTAGCTTCAAGCTTTCGTCAGGGTCCAATTGCTTTCCACAAGCTCCACACTGATCGGAGCTCCTTTCGTGCCGAAGTACATGTTTCAGGAATGAACGTTTGTATCGGAACACCTTCCCACAAACTCTGCAACAGCTCTGTCCCGTAATTTGAAAATTGTTTGTTGGAGAAATTGTCCTTGCATGAAGTTTAATTTTCTTCCCCTTGTGCTGAGATGCTCCACACATTTTGCAACACTCTGAAACCTGAGTTTGTCTTTCAAATCCTTTTCTTTTGATTGATTTTAAACCTTTGTCATTAAGCTCTGTATCACTATCACCACTACCTTCGCTCCCAGCTTCTGAAATGTCAGATGATGGAATGTTCTGGTCACCTCTTTGTGTCTCAGTTTCCATCCTACCTGAGGTTCCTTTTTCTGCTCTTTGTGTTTGAGGATGTGACCCATTGTATTGGCTCAACTCAGGGTTTGTTTCCATGGATGTGTCATTATTCTGTTGTGGATTTGATGTTTCCCAGACGTGAGTGGAGAGCCTGCTCCACCCACATTTCAGCATTTTAGAGGTAGCATCCTGTTGACAGTCAGACCCAGTTAGTCCACCTAAAGGGAAGATCCAAAAGAAAAGACAGCTCAGACCTGCAACGTTAATAAAAATACGAAATGTGAGATCTCCTCGTGAGAACCAGAAATGTCTGCCTCCTACTCACCCATCACCATCTCCAAGATCTTAAAGATGTCATTGGCGACAGCAGTCAGTTGCTCATGTACAAAAGACTTCTGCTGTTCAGGTGGCATTCCTGTGAGAGACGAGATGGTACAGTGAGTAGATGTGTGTGCAGTTTTTAAATCCTGGTGTGCATCAAAAAGCTTTGCCCACAAACATTAAAAAAAAAAAAAATTCAGCGTGGAGAATAAGCCTTTTTAAGTTTTAACGGAACTATTTTTTTTTGTTTTTTGAAATTTTCTAAACTCCAGCATGATTTTAAATGGAAAAAAAGAAAACTGCTTCAAATACCTAAAATAGGTTCTAACAATTAATAAATCGGTAACAGTTTGACTGGTGCACGGAACATTTTAAATTGCGTCATTCTTATGACAAAACGTGCTAATTTGAACACACCGGGTGTGGTGAGCGTCCTCTTCTCGGTTATCAGCCCCTCCACGGCGCCGACGATCTCCTCCGCAGCTGCCGCCAGTCTTTGGGTCACCAGCGCCCTAAAAACCTGCATTTGGTGAGGTCCTTATTTAATCTGTGAGCATTTTAAACCCACAACCACAGCCCCTCTCAGCCCACCACAGCACAAAAACACCGCCAACAGGTCACTAGGGAAACTAGTTTCTTAGGGGTGGATGTAAACAATATTACTTCCGGGGTCGTTTCCTTCTGTTCTTATTTGGTCAAATCTTCCCCTCGCTCGGAAATGTCGCCACCCTGTGTTGTGACGTGGTATTACAGCTACACACCGCTAGTAGCCGAGGCATTATGGAGATGAAGCGATATCTTTACTTAAATAAAGGTATAAATATGTTCAATACATTTTATATTCCAGGTAAAATTCGTGCCCACAAGAAAAGAAGAAGGAGGTCGAGATATTTTAATGCTGATATATGTTTAATTTTTTAAAAAAAATTGAACAAGTACTATCATTCAAAAAATACTTTAAATTGATTGTTTTTTTCTTTTGCAATTTAGTGAGATTACGCAAAAGTAATCTATTAGATTTTCATGAAACAGGGTGAATAAGCATGTGGTAAAGATGAACTGGTCACGTTTTGTTTGTCTTGTAGGATGTCAATGTGTGGAGGAACTCACGTGTCTCAGTTTCACCTTTGTAACCTTACATTCTGGATTACGCACAAAACAACGCTGCAGAACCAGTTTAAACTCAATCTGTGAATGACGAGTGTTTTCTATTTGGATTAGATTAGATTAGATTAGATTAGATCCAGTTTCATTGTCATTGCGCATACATTCATAAAGCAGTTGCATCTAACCGAAAGTTCATAATGACGTAATGACAATGAGCTACCTTGATTGTCTGAATGCGGTCAAGTTTGTTTGTCTTTGACCACAATTACATAGGCAACAATTTTCAGAGAGTATTCCAGATTTATTTCCACTTTATATATATATACAGTATATAATTTATTTATTTTTTTTTTCAAATAATTTCCGATAAGTGTAAAATGTAGTACTGCAAGATTCCTTTTTAACCGTGTTGGTGTGAGTCAAATCTTGATTTTATATTGATTAATCATGCAGTCTTAACAGGTTGTCATGACACTGGATGGACGAATTTAAGTTCTGATGAATGTACACATTCTTAAATTATGTCCGGAAATGATCTGAGAGGTCACTTCGATGTTGACCTTGGACTTCAAATTAATCAATTCATCTTTGAATTCAGGTGGAGTTTTGTGATTTTTTTTTTTTTTTGTGAGAAATTTCTTTTCTAAAAAAAGTACAACTTAAAACCACAATGCATTAACGATGAAAAAAACATGGTGTAGTTCGGTGTGCGCACACGTAACAGCAAACCCACTGAAACAACGGTGTCAATATTAAGCATTGAATAGCAAGCGTAACAGCACAGAGGGGTGGGCCATTCTGACCTTTTCCAACACCAGCAGGTCTGATGGGGGGACGTGAGCAGCGATGAAGACTCTGGAGAGACAGACACACACCTGGACTTCACAAAACAGCATCCAAAAACCGGCCTTTAGATACCTGACCAAACACCACGTGTTTAATCTCACAGAAGTCAATGATCAACCACAGCACAGAGCAGATTGTGTGTCCATGGCGATAAGCATCAACCGGAAAATAGAAAATAACAAGTGAGCAAAGTTGTGCTTCAGGTTGTGTAGATTCTTTGTACATTTACTAAATTACAGTCAAGAGAAGTAAGTTTCTCCTATTTCAAATCACTACATTTCAGAGGAAAATATTGCACTATATAATAACTAATCTGGTCATTTGAAATGACTTGCTTCTTAAAAATTATAAAATGAAAAACATTATGATCTTAAAAATAAATGGTCAAAAATAAAGTTGGGGCCCTTTATTCCAAGTTTCTGACATCAATTAATTATTAGCAGTTACAACAGATATAGATTTCTGGTCTAACATTTCTGTGAAAATAAAGATGACCTATATCAGAACTATGGGATTAAATGACTTAAGTATACATAAATAGATAATACTAGCAGACCTAGACCAAAAATCAATTAAAAGAGGTAAGCATTTATACTTTCATCACATATGTATAATAATATATAATATAATTTGCACATATAATACAGGACTGAGAGTTATTGGGGGTTCTGTAACCCAAACGAGATGTAAAACAGAATGACCATCTGTCGCAGCGAATGCCAGCAGCAAGGAAAGGAAGTCAGTTCAGTGGCTTCAATTCACAAATGTCACCGAATGTATCATTAAAAAAACTGGGAAAATAAAATATCGACCATCCCATTGAAGTTCTTAGAATAAATTAAAAAATATTCTACAGATATTCATTTCAGGCTCAGACTGATTTCTTTCATTATTGAATGATTCATGTATTTATTCGCCCTTCATTCAGCCACTCAAGAGTAACATTTGAGTTACGTAATTGTTTTTTATGATGATCGTGGGACCCGGCTTACATAAGAAGCTCAATGATTAAGAGATCTGGGCGTAGTAGACACGAGGGGAAATTGTCGGTGATAAGGTTGGAGGTTGTATAGGAGTTGTAGTTTGACGTTTCTCACAGCGGGGGGTGAACTAACGCTAACGGAACAGTAGCAGCGAGTATTTCGTTCACACCAATCGGAGAGATTCATTTGTGATCCTTCAGCGGGGTGGGGGCTGAGTTCCGTGACGATTAGCAGAGGGGGGCCCTCGTGAGTGCAAAGGTCAGGAAACCTGTCTGCATGCTGCCAAAAGCAAACAAGTCTCACAGCCTTGATTAAAGTCCATTGAGGCTCATATAGAAAAGGGGCGATTATGAGTTAAAGCACAACAGATTCTTTGCATCGTCCTGAGGTACAGTCAGTGGTATCATGGATCTTCTCCACGGGTGGGGGGTTGAAGTACTGGTTTATTTGCAGAAGAATTACAGCTGGTGTGAGGATTTTTTTGGTCTGGCGACCACAGTGGGCGATCTTCGCTTCACGTTCTTTTACTTCTTCCCGGTATGGTTCTTCCTGAGGAGGGAGACGGCGCTCAGGCTCGTCTGGGTGGCGGTCATAGGAGATTGGCTCAACATGATCCTAAAATGGTAAACCCGCTCAAATTAAACGATTAAAGCACTAGAGAGAAGCTGCATTCTGAATTTGGTTTGTGTTTTTGTGGTAGGGTTCTGTTTGGGGAGAGACCATACTGGTGGGTTCATGAGACCAGCTATTATGGTGAAGGACCGCTCCCGGTTCTGGAGCAGTTTCCCATCACATGTGAGACCGGACCAGGTAAAAACTAGATCGCAGCAAATGATCATGGCTAGATAATATATAAAGTGTTGTTTCAAACATGATCGTGATATTATGAACCCCAGTAGTGTTTTTATCGTTTATAGGTGTAAAGAAATTCACAGTTTATATAATCTAGTATCTCTTTCCAGGGAATCCTGCAGGCATGCATTTGTAAAATATATAAATGAGTCTTTTCCCATAGGCTGTTGTGTTTCTCTACAATTCTATTCCAATATGTTTCAGAGGAAAGCACCACACCTGTCAATTATTTGACAGGTGTAGTCATGTCACAGCTTATATAAAGAGATCATATATAAATATGAGCTGGCACTCTGTCCTGAAGCTTTGACAAATCAGTTTCAATTAAAAAAATAACCTGATTTACATAAAGAAAATAATTATAGATTATAAAGGGTGAACACATGATGAGATGACGTCTGTCCTTTGCAGGAAGCCCGTCGGGTCACGCTATGGCTGTAGCTGGGGTCTGGTATGTGATGGTCACGTCGATGCTCTCTATTGCAGCAGAGAAGAATTGCCACCCTCTACTGTACAAGTGAGTCCGTGGCACAAAATCTTTTATTTCTTTTCAGTTTCGATGCCAAGTAGACTCAAGGTCAACCCGTTCAGCCACTTTCAGTGTTTCCTCTGTGTCAGACTCCTGCAGGTCGGCCTGTGGACGCTGATGGGCCTGATGGAGTTGGTTGTCGGAATGTCCAGGCTCTACATCCTTGCACACTTCCCTCATCAGGTCATTGCTGGAGCAATTATAGGTTAGGCTATTAAAAAAAACCCCGCCATATTGCAACGATTAAAGCTTTATTTGTGAGAATTTATGGTATATCTGACATATAGAAGATATCTGAACCCGTTCTGGCCTGTGATTGGGTGAGATTACTTATTTGATGCCATAAAAACATTCCTCACCATGTGGTATATACAGGAGCAAAACAAACCTGCTGGAATGTGCAATATTTGGATGGCTGCCATTATTTCATGAATCTTTTTCATCTGTTTTCATGTCAGGTCTACTCGTTGCGGTGGTTGTCTCAAGGGAGAAAGGGATCTACAACGCTAGCCTTCAAAAATATATTTTCACAATCGTCTTCTTGACTGCTTTCGCGTTTTGCTTCGACCTCCTGCTCAGAGCTATCGGCCTGGACATGTTGTGGTCAATGGCCAAAGCCCAGAAGTGGTGCGTGAGACAGGATTGGGTCCATTTAGACTCCATGCCCTTCTCCAGCTTTGTGCGTAACATGGGCGCCATGTTTGGCCTCGGCCTGGGTCTGCACTCGCCCCTCTACACTGGGAACAGGATGAAGAAAACGGGCACCAGTTTCAAGCTGGGATGTATTATTTTCTCCTTGATTCTGCTTCAGCTGTTGGATTTCTGGACATTTTCTGCTGGAAATCACATGAAGATCACTTTTTACTTCCTGTCTTTCAGCAAAAATGCAGTTGCGGTTTTAATCCCGACCTTTTTGGTTCCTTGGGCACTTTGTCGGATTTTTAAAGGAAAGAGAGAACACAAGAAATTGTGATTTAGGTGCAAAAAAGTTGTTTAAAGTCTGTAATTAGTTTAATTTTGTATATTTACTAGGGTTGTTTCCTCACATGTTCATTACATGAGGGAAATGAGACTTTTTCAGTCAATGTCCATGAAATTATTCTGACAGAAATCAGTTCCTTACAGGGACATGTACTGTAGTTTGACTGGGAAATATACTTTTCATAGCTGAAAACCTATCGGTTAATATTCCATGTATGTTGTTTCTTCTCTGCCTTGTGGGGTGGGGGGTGGGGGAGGAATTCAAGGCTGGGGAAACTGATTATTACAGAAAAATGTCTGCAGACATTCTTTTTTTCATTATGACTACAAGTATAAACTGCATGTGTGAAAAAATATTTTTTTTACACAGATATGGTTCAAACCTCAGAACAGTGTTTCAGCTCGATGGTACTGCTAGTAATTTAAATAAACGTGTTTTTACAACAGTTCACTGTGGATCAAGAGTCTTTCTTGTTTTTGTGGTTGTTCTAGAGGTGCCTTGTTCCCCTCATTGATTTTCTCAGAATGTCTCAGACTGATACTGATTAATTCTCTGGTAGGAACAACCATTAAATATTAACTAGACCACGCTCCCATCACTCGGCAGTCCCACATAGTGACACTGCCTTTCACCATAACTGTGAACTTTCAAAAGAGACATGGAGGGTCAAGGGGCAGGATTGATTGCAGACAACACGTGTGCCACTCGAGGCTAGGCATGGCCCGAGTCAGAGTACTGTGATCCACAGCACTGACAGCGAATCAGAGCTGTAGGTGTGAGTCACATCAAGTGATCAAAATATCAAAGTTCAGTTTTTTCAGGTTGTTGGATTTTTATATAGCTGAATCTTTTCTTCATAAAATTATTACCAGTAGTCAGTCAAGATGATTTAGAAATTGAAGTTTCTCTGATAGTCATATCAGCGTGTTGCTGCTCATGCGTACTGTTGCATAACCTTATTTTGAACAATCAGCACCACTAGTTGTTTTCATCACTTGTGATGGACAAATCTTATCAGTGACGTCTTACCGAGACAACAACATGAACCTCAGGTTGAGAATGTATGTCAGTGTCTGTACACAGGCGCTGCAGTCTCGTTTTTTTTCTGTCTGCATTGAGTTTAGATTTACAGTCTGAAATGTATGTGAAGGTTTGGACTGTATTAAAAGGCAACAGCGCCAGAAAGTGTTGTTTTGTAGCTGAATCTCAGGTGCCTCTGCAACCTTGATGCTTTTCACAATAAAAGTCTTAGTAGAGAAAAAATAAAATGCATTGCATATCTGATGCCTTGTCAAGTTATGAAATCATTGATGATTGTGTGCAAAATATCTATACAGCTGCCAAAGGTTTTTCATTGTGTGTAGGTGTGGATCTGTGTGAGATGCCAATATTTTCAATTCTGCATATGTATCACTGTCAAAAATGAATTACATACTCATATAGATTTACAATCACAACAGAGTTGGTTGTTTGTCCATGTGGTGTGTGTTCCTTAGACTTTATACCGTATGGAAATCAGCTACTGTATTTGTATTGTAGAAAATTAGGTGCGACAGCGCCCCCTGCCGGTCAAGAGAGCACAACTACATAGTGAGATCTACAATTATATTTTTTTTATTAAGCCTATAAATCTTTGAATAATTGAATGATTACATACATTTGCATAACTAATGAAATATTCTATTGTTGACCAACATTCCTAAACCAATACTGCCAAAAAATTCCAAATCTATTACTGTAAGATATGTTACCCGACAGCATCGTACTGGGATGCTTTAGTATTTGAAATTTAACAGAAAGCTAATGAATTCTGCTTAGTTTTCTTATCTAGTATGACTAAATGTGTCAGTTATGTCTAATATTTAGTGTAAAAAACAACAACAACAACCCTGTGACGCACATACTGCAAATCACCATTCTCCAGACTCAGATCTAAACAAGCTCACAATCAGTGATACTGCGGGTGAGAAAATAAACCACTCTAGTCCAGTAAGGCAGGTTCACAAAGATCTGAGGACGAATGTTTAATTAAAATTAAAAAATACATAGCACTTTTAGTCTATGAGCTATCTCCCCATTTTCCAAGACAATATTTATGTCTTCAAATGTTTTAAAACAACAAAAATATTTTACAATTAAAACAAAAACATGTGCATTTTGTCCATCTATGGAAGCCATTGTTGTAATGGGCTGAATGAGATTGTACTGAAGTAGATGAATGTCTAGATGTAGTCCTGTCTCACTGAACAAGGCAGGGGAACCGTGGTGGAGATGAGAGGCAGAGGCGGAGATGGATCAAACATCAGTACAATGCGTCGGTATTACTGCTTCGTGGCCTCTTGATTTTCTCAATGTTCTTCAGGATCATGTCGTGTAACGTTACCTATTGTCAAGAAGAAAAAAAAACACATCTAAGTGTGTAGAAATACAGGAAAAGGGAAAATGTTTCCATTACATCCTTATTAATAAAGAACCTTTAATAATAAATAAGGATCATGACGTACGTATTGATTTCGGAGCTCCGAAACAATGATCTTCAGACTGATGTATTCCTTCTCGTCGATTTCTGTTACTGTGCGCCGATAGTCCTCCTAATAAACAAAACATGCACATATTTCAATAAATGTTAGCTAGTTAACAAGCAACCTCAAAAAGTTAATCCACTGATAGGTAGTTTCCATTCCTTTCACACAGTAATTCACGTACCACATGTGGATATTTTGCTATTTTGGAAACCAGCTTTGCCCTTGTGATGTAATATCTACAAAGAAAAAAGTAGAAACACATTTTAAAATAAAATGTGGCAGTGTCAAGTCTCATAGTTCATCAACAGTAATACGATCATGATTTCTTCAAACCTTGATATCTGATCGAGGTAAGATGCTGCCTCCCCTTCAACCGTCCTGAGTTCAGCTACAGTCTCCTCCTGGATGGACACTCCGAAGTTATTTCCATCCTCTATCCTGGGAATGAGCAGCTGAACCCACATTTTGACCTGCAGATAATAATAAAAAAAATACTATAACACAAGAGCATCTGCAAAGTAATCAGCCAATATGTATGACCAAAGTCATATCAGCAACACCTATTCATAGCCATCTGGGAAGTGCAGCTAGTTTTTGTACATCTTGAACCAATGGGACATAGTTAATGACAATACTTACTGTGTTACATTTCTCTATGAGTGTCCTGATCTCTGGTTTGACCTTTTCAATAAGATCAACAAGGTTTCCATTGCTTTTCATCATCCCACCAGGCATGACAAAGACCTTGGTGCCAGTCACTGGATGATGAGAGACAATTAGTAAAAGTGACAGGTTTGATAATTGCAAAATTGAAAAAACATCCTACTTTTACTCACCCATATCCTGCTCTGCTCCATCCTCCAGCTTCCTCTTTTTAGCATTTTGCTGTGAATGAGATAAAGTTTGCTCTTACCTCTGTCCAAAGAAATTGTTTTAAGTACTTTAAACTCAAAAATGGAGCCTCACCCCTTCTAGTCCATCGTGCAGGTTCGAGAGCAGGATGGGGTCCGGCACCGTCAGGTTTATGTCCGAGTGTATCTCCTTCAGTTCAGTGATATTTATGATTGGATCCTGAAAAAAATAACACTAGCTTATTTTCATTTTTTAATCTGTTTGAGATATTGTATTCTGTAACTTGAGAAGATTAGGCATTGGCAATATGACAAACACCCTGTGAGACCAAAAATGTCCTTTTTTTTTAACCTGAAACATCTGTACTGCAATATCTCAGGATTCATATAAAACTGCATAAAGCATTATAGAAACTTTAGTCCAAGCTAAGATTTTGTTGTCTTCAATTGAATGAAAAAAATACTAACCTTTAGGAAGTGATCAAGTTCCAGCAACTTCTTTGGGAAAAAATTGGCAACTAAGTCTTCTGCCTGAAATAAAGGTAAAGCTTAAGTTGAGTGTTGCTTGACAACTAAACAGTTTTCAGCTGCATATGTTAACAAACATTTTTTTTTAACATCTCAGCCAATACTTACTTCTGAAGTTATTCGTTCTCTGAAAGCATCAACCTGCAAACACAGAAGAAAAGAGCCCAGGTGTCAGACTGGCTTCAAGGAACCACAGGCAAAATCATTAACGCTTTATGTTTCACTGGCTTTGACAAGGGATGATTTAAATATCAAGACGGACCTAATAAATGTCGCTGGTAGATCTTTTTAATAAGTAAAAGCTACACTACATAAAAACGCTACAACTACAGACTGTTGAGTCGGCTAAAATCACACCTAAGGCCTCTCTTTTGTTCGCGTTGGTTTCAATCAATAGCTATTATCTCTACGCTCAGCAACGTGACGCTATCCTCACTACTCTTAAAACTCAACGTCACGGTGCCACAACACTTACTGGAAGGTTTGGCAGGTATAAGGTAACAGGCGGGAAAAACACCGGTTAGCTGTTGCTAGCTGCTATTAGCCTGGCCTTATCACAGACCTCACATCATGCTACAAAACGTGGCTAATGTGCTACCAAGCAAATGGCAACAACACGTCGTGTTAGCTTAACAGGGGTTTCGAAACAATCCTACCTTGGTTTTAATTTCATTGTCCACCTTGAGGAGTGAAGACATCTTATGTTATCAAATTTGCTAAGAACCGATTGTCCCAACAGCATTAAATTCACTTGTAAACGTGTGGCTTACTGCTTGTCAGCCACACTTGTGAGCTTAATGATGACGTGTGTGACATGCGACAGACTCGATGCCTTTAGTGCGCATGTGCGAAACGTCACCGTATTTTTCTAGACGCAGCTGACGATGTAAACAAGAAAAGACAGTCGAGGGCAACAAGGATCAAATAGGCTGGTGTCACAACAAATGATAGCCTTTATATATTCATAAACGGCTGACATGGGGCTGCCTGTGACCATTAAAGTGAATTTTCGGGGGAACGTAAAGAGGTTTCTGGCGCAGGATTTGGACAAATTGGAGTGGGAATCCGTTGAAGCCTGGGTAAGCTGCTAGCAGAGCGTGTTGGCTAAACGCTGGCGCAGTTTGGTGAAAAGCAGGCCCAGACATGGCCTAACCACGTAAACAATAGACCACCTGAAGGACATTCGACATTTACTCTAAAATGTGTGTATAAATAGTCTGTTTAAGCTACCAATTAATTTACAGCGTACAAAGGGAAGGGTTCCTTGCTAACGTGTCTAACATTCGCTAGCCGTTGAGCTAATTCTCATTGTGCCTTTGATATCATAACACGTGTGAGGAAAAAAAAGTGTCTGTTCTAAAATGTTATTTTTTCTCTGTTTCGAATCCAAACTCATTCAAATTTAATTTCAGATCAAAGCATCTTTCGGGATCAACCATTTTCAAGTCAAGTATTACGATGAGGATAATGAAGAGGTAAGAAAGTGTAAATACATCCACCCGATCCTATTAAAGCTGTATGACTTTGTTATACTCACAAACTTACAGGATTTAGTTACGTGTAAAATTACTGATTTATTTCAATCGTATCTCTCTTTATTTCAGATTTGTATAAACAGCCAAGGTAAGAAAAATACTTAATCCTAATTTTGCAATATATTTTAAGTAGAAATCAAGTAACTACCGACTGTAACTACAGATTGTAGAGGTTTTAATTGAATACAAGTCAATTGTCCAAGCAACTTGCTGTTGATTTGTTTTTTGTTGTTTGTTTTTTCAGATGAATATGAAGAAGCCATCAAGGTACTGGAACTGAATTTTTGTAAAATAGAAAAGCGTGTTTTAGCAGCATACAACACACGTTTTGTTAATCAAAGAGGAAGTGGTGCAGAATATGGGCAAACTTGGTAAACAAATAAGAAATAGGAAGTTAATCATGACAACGTAGATTGAAAAGTATGTGCCTTTACTTGCATGAGTCAACCTGTTTTCGTTTGAAAACAGCAGGTACTGTGTGACCGCACTCCTACCAATGTAACACCATTCCAGTCATTTTTATCAAAGAGAGGCTCAGTATGTCTTGTTACCATGAGGTGATGTCATTGCAGTTACACCCACTCAGTAGCAGAATGCTCCTATTTATTTTTAAAGACTGCCAAAAGCTAAAGTAGAGATAAAGAAATGGATTGCTGCAACAGTTTTGAGTTCAGGCACTGATCAAAAAATCTTCAGAGATTTGTGAGGAAGCTTATCGTAGGTCAGATTATGTTCAGTGAAACAGTGTGTCGTCGCACGTCTTCATAGCAGACATAACTGCAAACAACAAAGCTGCCAGGTGCAAACCTGACTCTCCAAGTTGTAATGACATTATGTCTGTACACCCCTATCCACCTACATCATGGATATCCATTCATGACATTTTTACACTAAGTTCCCCCACAGACTATGCCTTCAAATACAGTCACTATCAAGCCTTTTATGTTTGTGTGGGTTTTGTTTTGTGTATTTCTTCATCATTGAATTCATCTAGTTAGAAATGTGAAGAATATTATGCTATTTCCCCATGCAGAAGGTAGCAATTCTGCAGGATTTCCAACTATGTGCAACTTATTGGAATTGCTTTTTTGTGCAATGTCATGCTTGTTGTGTAAAACACTCTTATTTTGTATGCAGAGTGCTGAGAAGCAGGGGAACCAGTTGCACATGAATGTGTACAAGATGAAGGGACAGGCCTGTGGAGGCCCACTGAAGACTGAAGTGAAGGAGCTGAAAGGAGATCTCCGCCCTGCTCCTCCTTATCCGTCACGTGTCAAAACAGTGGACAAAGGCACACAGGTCACCCCGGAGAGAGAAGCTGTAAGGAACCAAATGGATTCACTTTTTTTTTTCTCTACTTCCTCTTCCTTATCCACTCACACGTGCAGTGTTGATGTATTTGTTGTCAGACAATAATCTCTCATTCCAATTTGAGAGGATTTGTCAGTTTTCACTGTTAAACACACGTCAGTATCTTGTGTCTAGTGACTTAACTCAGGTTCAACTCAAAAGAGTCTGAAAATTGAACTACGAATACATGGGTTTAATGCAAGTTTGATATACTTTGACGTAGGTCACGATTAAGGACCCCAAGGCGAACAAACCTGAGGATGAGCCACCTCCCATGTGGTTCAGATCATATATGGAAAAGGTAAGATTTCAATAAATTTTTCAAACAATCAGTTTAAAACCAAAACCTACTTACTCTTAACCTTTTATATTTAATTATCAATTTTTCAAAATTACGGTAGTTGTGTTTGGCTTTTACTCAAATAAATATGCTTTTTTTATGTAGTTCAAGGATGAAGTGGTGAAAGAGGTAGTGGAGAGGATGTGCAGTGACTTTTCCGGCCAATGTTGCACCCACAAATCATCTGATGGACTGCGTGAGGACGGCGGGGCAAGTGGTGGACCTATAGGACCCAGACCGGGCCCTTCCACCTCAAGTGGGTCCCTTGGCTACACCCCAAACTGCAGTAGTTGCAACAAACTCACGTCAGAAGGGGCCTACAAGTGCAGGTAGACATGCTGCCTACAGTAATAAAAAGACATGTTTTTCTCTGGAAAGGTTTATGGAAGAGGTTTATGTATGCAAAAGGCTTTAATTTCCAGTTATGAATACTTTTAAATATAGCACATAATTTTGGGGTCTGTCAGTTTTCTCTTTGTTTATGACCAATTTTTTACTCGAGTCTATTATCTGATGTATTTGTTCTGTCCATGCTAGTGTATGCCCATCCTGCATCCTGTGTGAGTTGTGCAGACATAGCCATGACCCCAGCCACAACCTTGTGAGAACCAAGACACCTCTGTCCATCCCTGAGCATGGAATGTCGGGAGAGTTTAGGTAAACCCCCGAAACTGAGGATAAATCTTCCCGCTTCTGGAAACACTGAGACATTTTTACTTAGCCATTTTTGCTTTCGCTTCTTCTATGATAATGGAACTAAACATGAATATAATTAGATGCGAAGCAGTATTGACAAAAATGTTTTAGCAGCTACCTTACTGTAAATATGGAGTTATGAGTGTGTATGTGTTTGTTTTTGGAAAAATAAACGTTTGATAGTCAACAAATAGGTGTTCCTGATGACATTTCAAACCAGGTTCCCAAGGCGAGGAGACAGGACAGTGCGCAAGGCCGAGCGACAGCGCCTCAAAGCTGAAAGGAGGCAGCTAAGAGCTGAAGTGAAGGAAATCAAGAAGAAACTGAGACTGGAGAAGAGGGGGCTACAGTGGAGTGGGCCCTCTACCTCAGGCAGAGCTAACCTGACAAACACAGCCTCCGCATCAACCCAGGTTCCAGCCCTGCCCCCCCCTGCTGCCTCAGATACAGCCTCAGGTCCAGCCCCAGCCCAAGGTCCCATCCCTGCCCCGGTCCCTGATCCCCAGGCCTCCAGTCCAGAGTAAGCGCCACCTTGGAAGGGCGTCCGACAGTGCTGGGTACCTCAAACCCAGCATGGATGCAATAAAGTCATTTTTCCAAGACAAGAAATCAAAATATGCCATCTTTGTAATCTAGTCTGTATGAGTGTAACGCTGGCTGCTCTGGGGTGGTGGAAAATGTTGGAACTACCTCAATGTGAAAACTGCTGCTGCTGCTGCTGCTGCTGCTTCATAGATTTTCTAAGAAAAATTGCTTTTGAGCTGCAAAAAAATCTGGGGTCCTGCTTTTTTGATTCGTAGAGAGCAAAGAGATGGGTGTTATAAAGAAACCAGGGCTATTTTCAACAATGCTCTGTACACTTGAAACTAGGGATCCCGGGCTCTCGCACACGTCCTTGGTGCCCACTATGGCTGCCTTGTTTCTGGATGAAAATCTGCCGGACGGAACCCGTCTGGAGCCTGGTACCAAGTTCATCAAATACTGGAAGATGAGGAACTCGGGCACTATCAGCTGGACCTCAGAGACTAAGGTACCTCTCTCACCCTTCGAGAGGCCAGGCTCCACTCTCTCTCTGCCCCTCCGCTTCACTTCCACACTGAGCCCCACTCAGCTCATTACCTACTTCTTTTCCACTAACTCAGCTAAGATTTCTTACCCTGCCTAATTCGACTAATGCCCTCTTTGTCTGAGGTTTTTGTTATTTCAATTCAGTTAAATTTAAGTTGTGCTTTAAGTTTCTTAGTCTTTGTCATTGTTCGGATGTGTGGGTGCGTATGGATCCCTCACCTGAGTATTCTTTTTCTGCCGTGTGACTTTGGTTGCATGCATCTGTCTTTGTGCTTTTTCGCATGTGTATTTCTATTTTGTGTTTTTTTTTTTTGTTTGTGTGTACGTTCACCCAGTTAGCGTTCATGTGGGGGAATCTCGGCCTGGCGTCGGGGGAGAGGCGGGAGGTACCGGTCCCCTCGCTCCTGCCCGGACAAGTGGGAGTGGTCAGTGTGGCCTTTGTCGCGCCTGTGATGGAGGGGACGTACACCTCCCACTGGCGTCTGGCACACTGCGGCTGTCAGTTTGGCCCTCGTGTCTGGTGCAGCATCGTGGTCGAGCACGGCGACAGCCGCAACGCACTGGGGCATCCAAACAAAAGACTGGCAAGTCTGTTCTTCAGTGACACCCTGTGCAGCAGAACATCAGCTGTTGATACGTCTAGACTCTGTTAATATTTGTAAAAACTGAGTCACGAAGCACACTAACCATATTCAGTTTTTAAGTACTTGTACTTGATTTCTCAGTCATTTTGATTCACTTTAAACTTCTACTCTACTATAATCAAAAGGAAAATATCGTTTTTACTGTGATACATTTCTTTCACACGTTGCCTGACTGATTTTAAAAAGAAAACATTGAATAAGCTTACCTGTAACAGCGCAAGTTTAGTGGTTCGAAATAATTGTTACTAGTTACTTACACAAACAATTTCAGTTAATAATGATTTTATTTCCAAACACTCCAAATTTTCTCTCATTAAGTAACTTTTTGAGGGGAAATTAGTCAGAATTTAATGAAAAGAAAAAAAAAAAGCAAATAACCTCAAAAATCGATGACTGAGAAGATGTGTGTAGCAGAACGTCCCATCAGTCACTTAATGGCCCTTTAGACTCAACTGATGAACTGTTGAAGGGGCCTGGATGGAAACCACTAAACAAAACTACATGAACACAACTTAATGTAGAAAAAAAGTTCTCCATCCCATCTAACTGCAACAGTTTGTCAAGTTATTAGTCACTTCGGACATTTTGCTGTAAAATGTACAGAGTTCTATTTGTAATTACTTTTAGGTTCAACCTGAACATGTAAGTTTAAGTCAGTGTGTGTTAGTCATCTTTCCAGTTTAAAAATGTAACTAATATATCTGTAAACAGACACAATTTGAAGAACCAGATACTCTTGAATAATCCTGGAAGCCTTAAGGACACTGAACTTGTTAAAATATTAACTGTCAGATAAACAACACAAAGGGTTTCTTTCGAATGCACCCTGTAGCGACACTAATGACTCCATTCTCCTGTCTGCTTCAGAAGGAGGCTTCCAGACTAGTGGAGAAGGAGACCTGGGCCAAGAACAGTGGTCATGGCTTGTCTGTAGACCTGATCCATGAAGACTACTACTTTCCCTCAGTTGAGCTGCTGACTGCACAGGTATAGAAGGAATGACCAAAACCATTTCACCAGTAATAGATGAGTGCAACAGGATTTACTCTCTCTCTGTACTTCTGTTATTTTAGGATCTACTCTCATTTGAGTTGTTGGATATAAATATTGTGCAAGAGTTGGAGAAGGTTCCAAACAACACCCCTGTGGGTAAGCAGCACATCACACTTTACATGTTGGAGAAGTCGATTCATAAAGAACTAAGAGACAATTATTCCGTAGGATAGAGAATGGCTGCACTTGTTTTAGTTTTAATAGAAAGGTTTTAGTGGGTAAAATGTTGTTTTGCCCTGAATAACTTTCAGATTTGACACCCTGCATATCCCCTCTGCCTCACGAGACATCAGTGATGGAGAAGGCCATCAGTTCACAGATAAAAGAGAACACAGAGGTCAAAGGGGTTAGAAAACTGTTTGGTAAGACTCCCACTGCTTCCTTTCATGGTATTTTGGCATAACATGGGGCGGCAGTAGCTAAGTGTTGGGCCGAGGACCGGAGGGTGGCCGGTTCAAGACCCATGTGAGCCAAAAGGTTGGAGTTTAAACTGGAAGTGGAGAGGTGCCAGTTCACCTCCTGAGCACTGCTGAGGTGCCCTTGAGCAAGGCATCGTCCCCTTACAAGTTGCTTATAGGGGGGCCCCATGAGGTAGCAGCCCGCCACTCTACCTCCCTGCATGCCTAAAGGCCTCTTGTGTGTGTGTGTGTGTTTCAGGCCTCATGTATATACGCATGTGGTAATTATCTAGGGTGGAAAACTAATTTCCCCTACGAGGGACGAATAAAATCACGATATTATTATTGTAATGATAAATTTAATAAGGAAAAGGTGTCTTAGGCTAAATTTGATTTGTGTAGGTCAGGGTTCAACGAGCCACATCACAACTACTTAAACATACAGTACGTAGAAAAAGAGTTAATTATGGCTTAGTTGGAGCTGTGTAAAATTACCTCATGTGATATCCCCTGAGTTTGGCTCAGCTATTCTGCCGCTACAAATATAGTACACTCCCCAGTAAGACTGCATCTATTTTACTAATACTTACTAGGTATGAAAGTAAGGCAGCAGAAGGAGCTGCTGGAGCCTGTGTCCCAAGAGGACGACAGGGAGGAAGAGATCAGTGGAGCTCAGTTCCTTTGTGAAACACTCATCCGCTCCCTCACCTTGGAGGAGGCCCCTGATCACAGACCCATACGCAGAGCCCAGCACAGCAGCCACAAGCCACAGGGTGATCATGCGATGCCAATATCATTGAACAGTATTACAGTATATTTTTTCGTTTTGTTTAAAGGTTCTTTAATGATGAGTTTCTCATTGTTTTTCTTAATTCCATTAAATCTGCACAGTTGTTTCCCGGGGTCCCAACTTCTGCATTGAGAAAGCTGCAGAGACTCGGGCAGTGAAAGAAGGAAATGAAGAACTCTGTGCTGTTAGACTTGAGACTTCAGTGCAGCTTCCCAACACAGGCCTCCACCAGATCCCCCACGAACAGGAAACAAAGCCAGGTTAGACAACGACTTCCTGGATTTTATTCTTGTCAGTTCACATTTTATTCAAAGGCTGTCTTATTCAGAAAAAGATGAAAACATAAATCCTTTCCCCATCATAACTTCAGTATTCAGTATGAGGCCTCACTTTAAATCTTTAGATTCTCATTTTCTTGTTTTTTTCTAAGTAGTGCTGCTGGAAGAGAATGAAACTCTGCGTAACGGTTCACATGGTGGGAATGAGGAGGACGAGGTCTTGGGCTTGGATGACATTAGGGACCGTCAAGAGAAAGACGAGGCTGGAACTAAAGGAGAAGACTGGGAGGAGGTGAGGTTTGAACTTTTTAGATTTGTGTTTTGTTTTAAAGGACAAACATAACATATATCGTTGGTGTAATGAGGTCAGGTGACTTTAGTTGTTATACGACTAAGACCGTCCCATTTTCCTGTTTCTCAGGTTAGCAGCCAGACGTCATCAGTGTCCTCCTGCGATGATTACCTCATCGTCCTCCCAGACTGCTTCGATACCAGCCGGCCTCTTGGCGAGTCCATCTACAGTTCTGCCATTTCACAGGCAGACACTGCTGCTGTGACCGCAGCCAATCCACATGCACAGCAGGAAGAGGAGGAGGGGGTGGAGGACGAGGAGAAGGAGGAGGACACCACCTCTGAATCAGGCGTGGTAGCAACACTGAGAGAGAGGCAGGAGAGGACAGAGGAGGTCACTGCGGAGGATTTGTCAGTGAACACGAGGCACCCACCCGTCCCTCCCATCCACAGCAGCGTAAACCAGATGTTGTGTGCCTCTCAAACCCTTGACGCCATGACACTAACCCCTGAGGTAGTTCCGCCTCCCGTGCTGCCGGACCCCCTGCTTCCTCCGCCGACCCTCTACTCACCGAGGTAAGATGGATGAAAATGGTGACACCTCTGTTCCAGAATCTTCAAGCATCTATAAAACAAATTTACGATATATTTTATAAATACTTTGTGTTGTGAGTTTTTGTCCGTCTTGTTTAAATTGTGTAAAATAAAAGGATATTTCTTAAGGGTTTTCTGTGTATTTCAGGTCTGAGGCTCTGTACCTGGCTGAGGACCCCAGCCCGCCAGCCTGTGAACTGTATGAGCCAAACCAGCCAAGGGTCCACTTGAATTGTGAGTTTTACTATTTCAAACATTGAATATAATTACATTGCAGTTTCTCAGCTCAAAGGCATTACACACACGATATTTACAGTTCTAGCATCTTCAGCCATAGTTTCAGCTTCAGTTGTTACACTTGTGTTGCATCAAGACCTTCCGTGAGACTGTCTTGACATGACTGACTATTTTGAGGAGTTTCCTCCTTTTGAGGGGTGCTGGAAGTGAGCTGGCACACAAGCTTTTAGAGGTTATGGCCTTAGAAAGATGTCCTCTTCCTCCTCTAGAGCGATGCGTGAGTGCCGTGTGTTGTTATTTCCTTTTTTATTTTCTCTGCAGTGTCATCTGGTTTGTCAAGATCAGCAGGCTCAGCATCCAGTGCCTTCGAGACGTACAACCCCAGACCCAGCAATGCTCTGCAGCCAAGGTGCAACATGCAAAATGCTTTATGAACATTTGTCAAGTAATTGAGTAAAAATATCAAGCGTAAGCTTTACATAACAATCTGCTCTGACAATGTTCAGTATAACCATATAGCAGGAGTGTGATGCACCTCTTAGCTTGCTTTATTGTGACAGTCCTAGTCATGAAAAAAGAAACTGCACATCTATATGTTTTCCTGTGTCTGGAACACACCGTTACCATCGCAGTACTGTTATGTAACTCCATGTTACCACATCTTCTTTAGGGCCCAAGGAGGAATCACGGAAGGACTGGTCAAAGGGGCGCTTTCTGTCGCAGCGTCTGCTTATAAAGCTCTCTTCACTGGACCAAATTGCTCGATTCAGGTACATCACACAGCAGCCTCTGCCACATGTCGAGCCCCTCACTCCCATTTCCTGTATTTTATCTTCACTATCAGAAATAATGATATAGAGAAAGGTCTCATTTCCAGTGTGCATTGCCCTCATAAGAGCTATAAACAGTAAATATTAGAAGAAAATAGAAAAATAAACCAGTATGGGGAAGTTTTTGGTTGTACAGTTTGTGTGTTTAGTTGTAGGGAGTTCAGTAACGACAAATTAACTTTGTTTTCTACCACACAGCAGCCAGCAGTTAATGATTCAGTCAATGCTTATGTGTGTCAGAAAAGAAAGTTATAAATAGCCGTCTGGCAGATTCTGCAAGTTAATTAACAATATATTACATACTTAATGTGTTCTCTATAAACCATTTGTGTATTCAAAATGATGAAGAGATTAATTAATTGAAAACACTTGAATTAATAACTCTTCAGTCATGACGCTCATTAATTCAAAATGAAAACAGTGTTGGTCATGTTTTAGTGACGGGTGGCCACATAGCGCCCAGCGAGCGGGGGTAGTTGGGGGTTGGTGCCTTGCACAAAGGCACCTCAGCAGTACTCAGGTCAACTGGCACCTCTCCAGCTACCAGTGGGCTTTAACTGGCCACCTTCTGGTTCCCAAGCCAAGACTTAGTGGACTGAGCTACTGCTGTCTCCTGTAGATATTCGCAGTATATTCATTCTACTGTAGATAGAAGGAATTTCGCTTGTGTAATCTGAGGAGATTTTTTTGATAACTTCCTCAAGTGTTGAACCAGTTTGACTCGTTTTGGAGATTTAGAAAAATTGTCCTAAAAAAACCCTCCCCTCCCCCTTCCAGCGAGGCATTGATCCAGCCACCCGACAGGACCCTTCTATGATGGCAATGCTGCTGGAAATGGGCTTCAGAGACCAGCGGCTCAACCAGCGTCTGCTGAGGAAGCACGGCTACAGCCTGCTGCACACCGTCAACGAGCTGGTGCAGATGGCCGAAGACAGCCAGAACAAAGCCGACAACACTCAGCGCTGAGGGAGGGGCGCCATCGGAGAAAACCACCAATGTCCAGTTTTATTTATAATTGTTTCAAAAGAGGAAAAAATGTTATCCACTTTGCGAAGGATTTATAGTTGGTTTGGGTTAGAACATAGGTGATTACAAAATTATTTTACTTTAACGTGGTTAATGAGAGAGAAAAGTCTCCTCTCGCCTTTTATTGTCATTTATCGCCAACTTTTTGACGTCGTTAGCACATCTCCATACTTGTAATTTATTATCAGCCTTGTTGAGCTGAAAGTGTTGCTCAAAAGGTGCACAGACCGTATTTCACGGGACAAAAGTGTGCACCTCAGCTCTTTATCTTTGTGTTTGTGTGGCTGCTGTAGCTGCTCCCTCTGCGCTGAAAAATACTTTGTCGGCTTCAGCCTTCTCATCGATAGAGCATTAAAAAAATGATCTGACAAGCCGGCTCGCATTTAAGATGATTCTACTGAAGCTACGTGAATATTCTCGGTGTTAAGGGTCCGCAATGCAGTAGTGAGAAAGACTTTCTTAATTGTCTTAGTGAAATCTGCCTAAACAATGCAATCTTTTCTTTATCAGAGTACTGTTATTTTAAACGTCGACCTGTAGAATGTATACAGAACATTTAAGAACGGATCGCTGTTCAGGCTCGGATGTTTTCTACCGCTTTTTAGGAGACACCTGCATGTCAGGTAGAGGCTTTAGAGATGAGTGATGTTCTTGTGGTCTTAGCACAGTCACAGTGGAATATGGTGTGCTTTTTTTTTTTTGCATCATTTGAAGAAAAAAAAACCCCCACCTGCCTGCATTTTCAAACATCCTCATCGAACCACAACCCCCCCCCCCTCTCAAAAAAAAAAAAACCTATAGCAACAGTTGTTTGTCGTAAATTCAAGGTGTGACGTCTTTAACAGCACATTCCTCAGTCTCATAGTGGAACCAAGTATATTGAAAATATATCACATTACATTGCCTTTCAGAAAGATGATTCTTAGTTTACTTAAGTGTCGTGATTTTACATGTGTGGGGTGAGTGTTCAAATTTAAGTTAACGTACGTCTCTGTTCATTTTTATTATTTATCCAGGGAGTGTGTTGGTATGGTTGAACCATGTTTTCTTAGTTTAAACTGTTCATGTTTTAAAGAAACATTCTCTTAAAAATCATTCTCAGTATATCTACTAACTATATGCTTGTCAAATTCCTCTGTATACATTGAATACCCTTCTGTCAATCCACCAATAAACTATTTGCACATCTCCAGTGTACTTTGTTCGACTTAAACCACACCACATACATCAATACCACGCTTTGTACAACTTATTTTAATTTAAATGTGCTCATGAATGTAACAGGATAAAGTTTGAAGTCATACTGTATTCTCTTGGAGTTGAAAGATACAAAACAAATTATAAAAGTCAGACCAGAGCAATTTCAAGAAGAAATTGCCTTTCCTGTAAAATAGGATGCACTTTGTTCTAAACTCAGCACTGGGGGGGCACTGACCCCATAAATTCATTTTGCCATGATGTAGTTTCTAGGATCAAAAGAGGCTAATCTAATCGTGTTAAGTGTGTGTGAGGGCGTGCATGTGTGTGTGATACGGTGAGTAGATCAGTGCACATGTGATCTGCAGCACTATCTGTTGCTTAAGAAAGAAGGAAGTGTTCCTCCCACTCGGTTTTGTTTCTGCAGAAAACGCGTCGGCTCTACGGAGTCAGAACTCCTCCGAACCCAAACAATGAATAATCCGCCGGTTTAGCGCTTCAGAACCCCAATCTCACTTGAAGCGGTGAATAATCTGAGTCCAGTTTAGAGGTAAGTCTTCATTTTGATTCACGTTTGAAGTAGTGCGTGTTGAATTCTTCCGTAAAAGTACAACAACACATGAAACAAGCCCGACAGGTAATGCAAGGCTTGTCATAATAGGACCCCTTTAAATCAACTAAAATGTTTTTTGACTGGAAACTAGACGATCTAACAATTATACTGTTCTGTCAAAATGTCTTAACAGTTAAAATAATAAATTCATTCACACAAATAACCTTTAGAACCTTTTGATTAACATTTTAATTTCTATTATTTCTAAAATGCTTGGAAAGTTAGACGCTGCCTAATTTCCTGTTTCGTACGAGGTTATCATGTGACTGTGAAAAGTCGCACCTGTTGACATGAGCGTGATGACGTCACATGATCGGGGTCTACATGCGTGACGCGGAAGCGTCAGCGTTCATGCCAAACGTTTATTTCTGTTTACTGTGTTTGATCATCTTTGTCTTTTATCTGTCAGTAGGTACCGTTTTGTTTGTTTGTTTTTGTTTTTTTATTGGTATGTTTGTCCAGTATGTAAATAATCCATGTATTAATTATGCATTAAATTATTTTGTTAGGTACACACATTATTGAATTGCACGCCTGCGTGAACGCTTACATACCCCACGGCACGGCAGACACGGGGGTGACGTCATTAGAATGATGTTGTTCAAATTAAGTAAATTAAGAGATACCAACTAATTCTTTGACCGAATCTTCATCACGTGTTTGTTATCAGTTTGAGGGAAATTAACACAAATATGATTTTCCTGTTTAGGTATAATTTCTAATCTGCTGCTCCTGACACCCTTTCATCATACAGCATGAGCCAATTTAAATAATAATAATAATATATATATTTTTAAAACTATGTGGAAAACCTTACAGGCATACATTCCTGAACTTTAAAGTAGTAAAATTATGTGGACTGTGGACTCGTATCCAAACAGATAGCACAAGAAGAACCTTTTATTGGCCATTTAAACATTTGTGATGACATTATAAGTCACTCAGGAGGCTTTCTGTGGACATTAATCCTACATGTACTATAAAAAAGGGTGGAGATTTCCTCCATATTGATGTTTTACCTTTCCTCTTCTTCTTTTCTGGAGTAAGGTGTCATGGTTGTACCGAGAAAAAACAACAAAAGCAGTGACGGACCTGATCTGACAAAGGGGATGGAGAAGGTGAAATCACTGAGGTTCTTCCCTCCATATGGTTCGATGAATGAAAGCTCGACAAGCGACTCCTGCCCCACATGTCGTGGAATCGGACGGATCCCCAGAGGTCAGTTTTCTGGAATCTTTTTTTAAGAGACTGGACCCAGATATTCAGAGGAGAATGTGTTGCATCGTTCCTCAAACTTAAGAATATTTTATTTCTCAATCAACAAATAAGGAAACTGTTCATGCGGCTGCGCTGCATCATTCATTTTTATGAAAACAAAACAATATTTGTGTTTATTGTATTGTCAGGACACGAAGACCAGCTTGTTGCTGTAATACCATGTAATGATGTAAGGCTGAACCCCAGACGCACGTAAGGATAATATTGATATTAATTATCCATTGATTGCTTGAATATAATAACATTTAATATTATTATAATGAATATATAATATAATAAAAGAACTATATTCATATGTTTACATCTTGTACATGCATACAATGACTTGGTAACGTGGACTTTGTGTTTAATTTCAGGAAGCTGTATGTGTGTGTCTCCATGGTGGTGTGTCTTCTTCTTTGCTGTCTGATCCTCTTCTTCCTCTTCCCCCGGAGCGTCACCCTGACTCCTGTGTCTGTGCTGTCAGTCATGATCTACTTCGCCCCAGAACAGTTCACAGTTGAAATACAAGTCACTGTGAGTAACACTAGCCCAGTCAGATGCATGTACTGTAAATCTGCAGCCATTTTTTCTTTCTTGTAGCATCTGCATGCATGAAGTCTGGCTTAGTATTTGCAGCTTTGACAAGCATGATTTAAATTCAAAGGTAGCTATGCTAATTAACTGCTGTTACTGGTTGGTAAATAATCAAGCAAACAAGCATATGTCCCCAAATGTAAAAGATGTATGTCTTAGAAGGAAGGAAACACTTAAAAACACAATTGAGGTGCAGTGAAGAAAAACAACCAATGAAATAATGAAATTAAATATTTTTTTGTCCTGTGATTTCTAGTATACACTGTAATATTACAACTTACTGACCTTTGCCGAGCCATATTTTGTGAATCACATGACCTGGAGCTACTGCAGTTGTGAAGCATAAGACTTTAATGGCAGAAATGTGAACTGTGTTTTCCTCTCCTAGAACCTCATCAACGTCACCAACACCAACTTTGTTCCAGTTCACATTGAAGAGTTTAACGTTCAGAGTTTAATCTCTGGCGCGGTCGTTGGAAAGACTAAGATATGTAATTTGACTGCCATCGCAACCAGGTCTAAGAAATCGGTGAGTGTCCCTCAGCAAATAAATAAACAGATGAATAAATAAATAAATTGTGAAATGTATTGCTAACATATTTGCCATGCTGTTCATTTCTTGCCCTTCTTGTAGTACACCTTTACAAATGACATGCTCGTCACAGATAGAGGCTTGTAGTAAGTCTTAAATATACTATAATTTTCATGTTTTTGTCATTTTTTAAATAATTTATATTATTTATGCATCTGAAATCAGCCCATGACTCTCATTCTGTCCCTTTCAGCTCTTACTGCAGATCGGAATCGATCAATATTCACACCTTATTTCTGGAGCTGCAGTGAGTGTCAATCACAACCAACTGTTGAACTTGTGACAAATATATAATATATAATTACATACGTCACAAGTTTTTATATTTGAAATATAATATTTAAATGTCCAATATTCACTCTCCTTTTAACCTTGTTCTGGTAATTATAAGTAATATAAGTAATTGTGTAAAATGTTACTTGCCTAATTTAATGTTTTGTTAATATATGCAAAAAAAAAAGAATAATGCTGCTTTTAAACATCATGAATCTTGAAGCACGTGCCTCTTTCACCCCTCCCTAATGTCTTTTCTCTTTTTCCCTCCACAGAATGACTATGAATATTTCGTATTTCTCTCACACAGAGCAGTTGTCTCTGGATACCTTTGAATATATTGACTGTGGCAAGAATTCAACAATCCCACATCCTATGGCATGATGAAATCACAATGCCAAAAAACAGAAGTGTGAAATATTGATATTCAGGGGGAGCACTTTTATCTCTTGTGTGAAGGATGTGAATTGTTAATGATAACTACTGTGAAAATGCATCTTTTCTTATTCTGCATGTTGTTTTGGAATACCTCAACGATCTAATTAGTCACTACCATGTTAAAATTAAATATATTGATGGTTTAATATATAACATGAAGGCATAAATGCTTTAAAAAGCAGTTCTGTGAAAGCTTTCAGTAAATTATTATACGTATAATTTCTCTCATTAAGAATCCCATTCCAAAGCCAGTCATTCCAGAATAATGCTTGAAACAACTTATTTTGGCTGTTTTAATTTTTGTTTATATTTTTTGTATTTTTTTTTTTTTTCTGAATGCTATAGTATATTGTGTAAATTGGATGCTAATGTATGAACTTTTAATCTTTTCCATTGCACCGCAGTAAACAATAGCATTTTTGATTCTGCATGGACTTTGTCATTTTTAAAAATTTCAGATTGACTTGCACCTGCATAATTTACTTTGTCTTGATTTAGGGTGATGAGATTGGACACAGGGTGGAGGCAACACTTTGTTCCCCTCATAATATAATCAAACAGAAAGAAACACAACTTACATTTAATTGGAGAAGTGACACGACTGATTTCCTACAAAGAAACCCGATGTCTATTGGTATTTTTATTTGCTTGGAAGAGAAATACGCATGAACCTCAGATTTGAATTATTATAGGCAATCAATCACATCATCGATGGTCATTAAATATACTGAGACTTTATTGACACCAAGGATGGAGAGCCCTGAGAATTTTCATTTAGAGAAATAGTTTGTTTTTTGTTTGTTTGTTTTTTGCTTTTGTGTATTATTTTTGTGATGTAAAGTAAAACAGAAATACAGAACATACAATACAGAAATACCGCTGTGATAATAAATCATAACCAGAGTAATGTAATAAATTGGTAATATATACATTTTGAATAATAAGCACTTAAAATTAATTGATTTGTTGATCAGTGATTCATCGGTTCGGTGCAGGCAGTTCACATCTCAACCGGCAGGGGGCGTAGACTAGTTAATCCAGGCGGATGTGACGTCACTCAGGCTCGAGGCGCTGTGGGCTCGAGCCTCTTCAGAGCTCGTCAGTGCAGTTGGACGTGAGGAGGAGCAGCGGATGTGACCGCCGGGATAAACACTTGTTTACAACTTAGCGATGGATGTGTTTACTGCTTTCGGGTGACGCTTCCGCCGCCTATTTGAAAGGTAATGTTCGTTTCATCCATCTTTTAAAGGGAACTATTTTATTCAGGCGCTTTCACTGTGAACTGCGTGCATTTGGACAGCACCGAACCTGATTCTGTCCGGTTATATTTGAACACTCGCAGGTTATTATTGGTCGTTCTGTTATTTAATTCATGCGTGTATTGGATGGGAAGGAAACTGAGGTGACGCATTTAACTTTTAACTATAGTTAAGTAAAAAAAAAAAAAAAAAAAAAAAAAAAAAACCCCTGATGCACAAGGAGGCAATTCACCTCTTTGAAAAAATAACCACAGAAATGCATTTACATTCGCACGAATTGTGTGTGTAGCACACCGGTATACTCCTGAGTAAAAAACAAACATCCCTCTGCAGACATGCGTTGTCTGTATTCTGTCCAAAGGCAGCTGTTTGATGGCTATCAGGATGTCAACAACAACCAGATTAGTGCTGCTGCAGCAGCCCTCATAACATTAGAGAGAAACATTACAGAGATATCATCCATCCGCTGCATGGAAACCAATCTGCCCCCAAGATTAAGCCTTTCAGGTTTATCTTTCTTAAGAGGATTAGACTCTAGATATCCTCAGCCACCCAATTAGCTGTTGTTTGGATCTGTAATGTGACAATGAAAGCCCAAGATATTTCTCCTGTTACAATCAGAAGAGACGCTGCTGGAATACACGTTGCGGACAGGTGGGTTATTTTAAGTCTCCGGCGTGAACTGAAAAAGGAAGAGTTGCGTTGATTGAATTAAAGCGCTTTCCGATGATAATCCTTTCCATTCCTCCGTATTCCTCAGGCGATACTGAAATACTGCCAGCAAAAAGTCACGCTCCTGAAGGAGCCACCGTCTTCCCCATTAAATGTTAACACACTCTGTGTGTGTGTGTGTGTATATATGTTTTTATCTAGGTCTCCAGCACCATCTGATCCCATCTGCCTCCGAGGACAGGGAGCAAATGCCAATCTGTTGATAAAGGATTAAATTAGGAATCTGCCACCTCTTCGAAGTAGGTGTGAATTGCTGGCTGCAATCATGGGGAACCAGCTGACTGATATGGCTCCGAACAAGCCATCCTTCCTGCCAAACTTCCAGTGTCTCCATGTGGTGGTCGTCGGGCTCGACTCGGCCGGCAAAACCTCTCTGCTCTACCGGCTCAAACTGAAGGAGTTTGTGAAAACCATTCCCACCAAGGGCTTCAACACGGAGAAGATCAAGGTGGCCGTGGCCACGTCCCGGACCGTAAACTTCCAGGTGTGGGACGTGGGCGGTCAGGAGAAGTTGCGACCCCTGTGGAAGTCCTACACCCGGCGGACAGACGGGATGGTGTTTGTGGTGGACTCCACTGAGCTGGAGAGGATGGAGGAGGCCAAAGTGGAGCTCCATAAGATCACCCGCACATCTGAGAACCAGGGGGTCCCCGTGCTCATCCTGGCCAACAAGCAGGACCTGGATTCAGCCTCGTCCATCACGGAGGTGGAGAAACTGCTTTCGGTGCGTGAACTGAGCGTGCACACTCTGCATCACGTGCAAAGCTGCAGCGCCGTGGATGGGCAGGGCCTCCAGGCGGGGCTGGAGAAACTTTACGAGATGATCCTGAAGAGGAAGAAGATGATGAAGCACAACAGGAACAGGAAGCGATGAACTCCTGGAACATTAACATTGGAGATTTATCCACCGGTGAAACACTTCCAAGCTTAATGGTCCCATTTTAATGGGAGAGCGATTTGTGCCAACAATTGAACAATTACATACAGCCTTAGGTTCAGGAGGAATGGATTTGCTCATAACAACAGAAGCAGTATTGACATATTCATTATTCTACCATCAAGCAGCTGCCCTTTGTGAGTTAATTTATAGACTTAAAGAGAAGCTTGATAGCAGTTAGTCCAAACTAAGTGCTTTTTTTTTTTTTTTTACACTTGTTGGAACTGTTCACTGTAGGACCAATTTGTGAATGCATATGAAATGTCTTTATCTTTCACAAGGTCTATGTTTTTGTTCCACAGATCCACATTTTTTTGTTTGTGTGTGTGTGTTTTGTTTTTTTTAATTATTTTTGTAAATGAAATCAATGTGAGCTCAAAGTTGATGAAGCACATAAAGATATTAAAATTAATTTCCATGGAAACAGAAATTCTATCTTCCCTTCACGGTCGCAGAGTTTAATTTACGGTTATTATGGCAATAGTGTTTTTGTAACAGGGATTAATTAATAAATTAAACAATGCACAGATCATTCATTGCTTTCCTTGTAATTAATGGAAGAGAATGAAGGAACGCGTTTATGGTTCAGGCACAGTTATCTGCAGAAATACTTCCAACAGGCTGCTAGAGTCAATAATTTCATGTTAATAAAGTATCAACATGAGATGAACGGGGTCATTTGTTGTGACGCAGTTTGACAGCATTTCTAAGCTTCTTTTCATCCATTATTTCAGCTTCTCAACCCTTCAACTAATTTTACTGCTCTTGGCAGAAAGCTGCTGTTTGTAGTGGGGCCAAAAAAAAAAAAAAGCTCAGAAAATCCAACCTAAAACTACAAGCAAGTGACTATAGTGGAGAATTTAAGTTAAACACTCAGATTTTGCTCCAAAAAACAAAAAAGAGATGCAAATGTTGGACTTCAGTTCCTCAGGTGTCCCAATAAATAGTAATGCTGCTCCGTGTCTGTCAAGCGATAATTAAAAATGTTCCCATAACACCCGGAGAAGGGATTACATTATTGTATTAAAAGAGCAGGTGGTATAAAAATCTGAGATTGCATTTTTAAAATAATTTATTTTGCATCCTGAGCTTGAAGTCCAGTTTTGCAAATGAGACCTTTGGGAGTTTTTAACGTGTGAGGGGTAGGGTAGATTTCTGTCCTCCCCCACACGAACCCTCAAAGCCTCCCCTCGCTTTAATTCCCTCTCTCTTGTCTGCCAGCTGCTGACATTGTAATTGCATCAATTAGCGGTGAGGTGGTTCAGAGGTGCGGTTGTGCGCTCCTGTGTGTGTGTGTGTGTTCCTGTGGAATCGAGGCCACCTGGGGCCCCCGTCGGCACCGGCTGACCCGCCCCGCTGTCTCTGACGCAAGAACGAGGAAGAGAATGAAGAGTTATAACACCTCTCTATGTCTGGTTTCTCTTTAAATCCAAAGTATTTTACCATTAAACCTGCTATAACAGCATCATTTAAATGCTTGTGATGAAGGATTTTAGTTTATTTGCATTTCCACAAGTCGACCTAAAGGTCACGTTGTTGACCTTTTGTGCACGCCATCCGTGTGCCTAAGCTCCAGTTGCATATTTTTCTCGCTCGACATGACGAGATAATGACCTGTTGCCTCCTGCTGAGGCTTCTTAAACCTGTCAAAACAGACAGGGATGCATTTACATACGATATGAGAGGAGAGACCGCGGGGGCCAAACACCAGCTCATCTTGACCCCTCTTCCATCTCGCCGTGCCGTGTTATTAACGCCGATGAGCTCATTAAAACTTTCCAGGATGTCTTCTGCAGAATCATCCTCAGCGCAGCAGCTGGCGCCTGAATGCATTAGCATTGTGATGCGACGTTTTTTTTAAAGAAAGCCGAGACATGCCGTGGGCGTGCAGGGGGCAGAGATCGGCCTATCGGGTCGGAAAATGATGGTCCGTGCTTCGAGGGGGGAAAAAACGAGGGAGCTTTTCTCATTTTTTTTTGCTTTTCCTTGTGTATTTCATCACAGCCTCCCTGATGTCTCTGTCTTACCTCTTCTGGTACGAATCGTGGCTGACAAGAATCCCCTGAAAGGAAAAGCCCCGGTAATAATGTGTCAGGGATTTGATGGGGGTAGTCGGACAGCTCTGGTGGGATCCATGAAAGCATGTGACCTTAATCAAACACAGATTCACCACTGGGCTTCAAAAACACATGTTTGCATGGGTCGGCTCAGGAACGCACGTGTTTTTTCTGTTTTTTTGGGGTTTTTTAAAAAAAACGTGTTGAAATATGACCAGAATATTCAGCTTCAGTCTCAGCTAGAAGGGTTTGCATGTTAGTATGTAAAAAATGAGCTCATTAGCACCAAATATAAAGCACGATAATGGTTTTCAGTCTGTCGGTACCTTCTTTTCATATTTGGCAAATTAAAAATTTGAAAAATTTTAAGCTCATCTATGTAGATTTTTTTATATAATATATAAAAACAGGAGTGCAAATGTGGAGCTGTGAACATCCCTTCCTTCCTCTTCTCATAAAAACACGATGCACTGATATTAAAGGATGCAGCAACAAAGTTACCAAACGTCTCGATAAATAACAGCCGAGCAATAATGTTCTGCTGCAGTCGCTTTACAGCCCTTATAATGAAAAACAATGACGCGCTGGCCACAAAGCCTCTAAAGCCATCCAAGGAGGGCCTTAAGAGACATAATTTTCCATCACCATGACAACCTAAAGTTGGCAGTCACTAAAAGGTGACCTGTGAGGGCAGCGGTGGGGGTCAGATTGCTTTTTTTTTTTTTTTTTTGTGGCTTAATGTCCAATCCAGCTGGGGTTGCTGAGCAGGCAGGAAGATTAGACAAAGATGATCAGATCAATAGTAGAACCCTGAGATCACCAATATATCCCATCATTTCGTCATGTTGTCATTTCTTTATCCCCGTGTGTGTTCTGTTGTTTAATCTTCGGCTCTATATTTGTTGAAAACCTCTATTTGTTTTTACTCTTTTACTTTGCCCTGATTTGTTGATGTTGGAGTCAATCTCCAATAAGATGTCTCAGATTTCACACCAAACGGGGTCTTTTCTCGGAAATTGACCCGGTTGACATCACCGATCGATGGAGGGAGGGGGAGTGGGGTTGATTTTACAGAGTTGGTTGTTAGCAACAGACACACCGCAGAGCGACGGCCTATTGATAGTTCAAAAGGGACAACGCTTGTGGGAGGGATCGTTCCTGAAAAAGGTTGTAAAACCGCCACTTGGCCCTCATTTAGAGCTCAGCCTGTGGGACTGAATGGATGGGAAGGGATTAGAGGATGAAGCTTGACATCAACACATAGAGCAGTCTGTCACCACAGGAGCTATAAGTGAAGAAAGAACTAACGCAAAGGTCGTATTTCTTAGCTGGAACAATTTAAAAAAAGGCGAATGTCGCAGGAGGTGGGGTTTGTGTGTCCCAGTGGATCAAACCGTCAACAAAACACACGGTCGGAATCATCGGTTTAATTTATCCTTTGCCGTCGACTGAGAGACAGCAATCACTTTTATTTCATTTATGTATAAAGTTCGTCGCGTCACAAGTCAGGCAGTGTTTATACTTGTTTCCCTGCTGACTCAGAGTCAAGGATGATTCATGGCTCATGAGAGCCATGAGGAACATTATGGGCCTCACATTGATTTAAATCATGGCCCTTCCATCACTGTGTTCAGCTGCGCCGTGATATAAACATGATTTCATCAATGGTTTCATCTCAGAGGTACGACGTTGAAAATCGGTTTTCGTGATCCTCCCGCGTCGATGCACAGGTGCTGCAAAGTGACGCCTCTCGTTTTTGCTTTATTACCCAACATTGTTTATTACACCTATTTAATTTCAAGGGTACCGCTCTGCAGACCTGCGTCATCGCCTTGGGTCCCCTGAATTACCCACAAACTCTTTTCTGGCACATGCCGGCTATCTGGGTCGCCCGGCGACTTCTAAACCCCAGCTGCTCTTCATCCTGACTGTTAGTGCCGTTTTTAAAGCCTCCGAACTGAAACACAGATTGTGGAGCAGCCATGCTGTGAGGCGCTAAATCAACGTTTATTTGTGTCACCCTGGCAGTGGGTGGATGTGGGAATGTGCTGACTTAGGAATTATGTGGCTCGATATAGCAGAACACAATGATTTAATGAGATAAGGTGGGACATAAATAGTCGCCCCGGTTAAAGATGGACTCAGCACAACTAGGGCTTGAGTGGTGAACTGATTACATGCATGTATGTCTGCAAAAATACAACACATGAATTAATATATGTATTTAAAGCATTTTATGTGTGACATTAAAACAATGTAGATCTGGTTTAGTCCATTCATTGCACTCCTGCTGCGTTTTTCCCCATAATGCATTACTAGTTCTTTATAAACATGCTACTTAACCTCAAATTTAAGTTGAATCTTTACTAATAAAGTGTTCCAATGTTTCCACCTGAATGCAGCAGATATATAAAATGCATTCCCTAATTAAATAGAAAATAAAATGTCTCAAAATGTGGCACACTTGAGGAAAGTACATCAGTAGTTATTTTCACTTACCTCACATCGCTGCTCCAGACTAAACCATTTCATGTTTATTGTGTTTTAATGGGGAATGGGTGATTTTATTCTCAGCTTAATGTCTCACCTAACTCACATTAAAGAGGATTTGCGCCTTGTGAAGGCAATGAATCACAGATATGTTTGAAGAGGAGATGAGTCAACCCACTGCAAATACTTGTTATCTGAGGTCGCCCTGTTTCTCTCCACGTGACTGCTGTTGATTTTGCGTCCTGCCTCGATGGAGATCAGAGCTCCATCCAGTGTGGGACCCCTGTGAGGGGAACAGCTGTAATGGATGGGTTCCAGGTTTTTGTTTAGCCTCGTACAGATAAGGAGAAAACGTGAGACGGGGACGACACGTGAAGCGTGGAGCTGGCAGCCAAACAAGGAACCCCCAGAGCGGTTTGGTCTTGCTGGGAAGGTTTTTATTTCCTTGATAGGTGCTGAGATTACCATCACGTTTCTGGTCCCCTGTCTCTTTTTCCTCCTTCCTTTTTATTTCCAAAGGATGTTTAACGAAAAGAAAAAAAAAACGGTGCATTTTTATTCATTTTGTAACTTACACCCAGTCTATTTTCCCCAGACATGATGCAGAAGCGACGCAAAAGCTAAATTATACTCATTAATAATTGTAAACATCTTTTCTGGTGAATTCTTTGTGCTGCTGCAATCTCTATATAATTACATGTGAACTGAAAAACGGCAAAGTGGTAAAGGACCCAGCAATCTTGACCAAAGGGGAACCCATGCGGATCAGATCTGGTATTTGGGTAAATGAGGATCCCATAGTGGTCTTTTTGTTTATCCAAGCCATCGCGGCTTCTGTGGCTCTTTCATGTCATTCTATCAAAGATTGCACTGTTAGTGAGGATATTTCGGATCGGGCACGGCGCTCCGGTGAATCTTATGACCTTTGTTTGATGGCTGATGGTGACGTTCCAATTCTCCGGTGGTAATGACTACATAGGACAACCTAATGCTGAGTTCATTCCCGTAGGAGATGTGGTCATTCCCTCAGATCTCTCTAAACCTGGACTGAATGGGGTTTCTAATGCACAAAGAGGCAGCTGCCCGTAAATGATTCGGCACAGTTTCTCGTTGCTCATATTTTGGCCCGACCTACAGTTTCACATCGTGTTTGAGAGGTTGGTGCCCCAGTTTGAACAAAGCAGCCCTGCTGCTTAATGACATGGACCATTAATAAAACAGGACGAGGAAATACTGCTGAGGAAAAGGACTTTTTTCCCTCTCAATATTAAACTATTAAAGGAATAAGTTGACTTATATTCAACTTTTTGTCAAGAATTAGGCAACAGGATCAACACAAACATGTGTAACAATAAAGAGATATTATTTCATGGGGACATTAGAGGCAGGTGTTTTCTGAATGTGCATGAGATGCAGACATGTGTGTCAAAAAAATAGGCAGAAAATGATGCCCTGGAAATGAAATTGGTCTCTAAAACTGTACTGGGTGCCAAAATCTCGTCACCATACACCCCAGAGATTTACATCAAATCCTTCATTTTCTTTCTCTCTCCATTCATTCACAGGTTTCTATCCTGTTCTATCAGCTATGTTTAGAATAATCTACCAGTTTGACATTTAAGCTGCTGTGTAATATGACTTCATTTTGTGTGCCTGTGTGTTGCTGTTGTGTGTGTGTGTGAACACTAGCTGTGTGTTTGATCACATGTCTACCAGCCTCCGTGTGTGTCGCTGACACACAAAGTCCTCCAGCGTTGCTTTAGTCCTGTTAGACGGACCTGGTGCTGGGAGAATTGCCAGAAATCACAAGTGGAATGAGACCAGCAGGTCAGAAATAACCTTAAGTCTCGTCTAGACTGGGGGGGGTAATGGACGCTAACACCCTGCGTGTGCATGACCTGCAAAACGGTTAAGTAATTATGTGTTAAAAAGTCAGATGGGAGAAATAGATTCAGGGAATCGGAACTCTTTGTTTTATATCAGTCCACAGTGTCACTTAAAGTTGACTTGTGAAAATTATATTTTCAAGGATAGAGCAGTTAGTCTGTTGTCAAACATGTTTAGTTTTTGTTACCTCTTTATTAACAGCAGAAGAAGACAAAGCGTAAGCAAAAGAGTTAATATTAAAAAGTGAATTTCCTCTGATATTAAACCAGGACGCCCTGTTTTATTGGACATTAAATACTATGGTAGTCAATGTGAACATTATACATGCTGCACATAATTATGCTACACATCACTTCACACGCAAATTTATATTCTGTACATAAATGACACAGAAAATAAAAAATAGATTCTTTTTCTCTATGAAGTTGATGAAATAAATGGAGATCTTTCATTATTTTTTTTCCAACATGATGAAATGCAGATCTTTTTCGCCAGTATTTGCCTTCCTTGATTGAGCGTGCAGCTTTAATTTGCCAATTTATTTCATAATGACAACTGGGTGCTCGATTGAAACCATCAAAACTGTTTCTGAGACGAGGAGGATTGTGTTCTCCTTTGTTGCTTCAGACGCCCCTCGTTCCAGTGGAGAAGGAGGAAAGCAAATGGAAAGCCATTGTGGGAATGGTTTTTCTAATACATCCCATAGCCCACATTTGAATCACCCTAAATGGAGTATCCAATGATCTGTAACTATGTGGAGAAGACCGACTCAAACGGTTCCTCCTTCGTCAGGAACTTATTAAACCTGAATGGAAGCTTGGTGAATGCTAGGAAGAAGGAAAAAAAAAGGAATGAGTTGAATGTAACTAAACATTCAGAGGCTTTGAGATTGCGTTGTGGAACGTGCTTCAGATATATATTCTATAAATGCACAATTTGACCCCTCAGACCCATTCCTGAAACGCCGAGAACCAAAGATGAGGACGAAAACGATCCTCTGTCATCCCTTTCAGCGGGTGCTGTGGGATTTTTTTGCTCGGAAGTCGAAGCGAGGGAGGAAAGGGAAAGCGTGTATCGCGTTACTCGACGTGTCGCCCGGTGGTCTGAGCCCAAGGGCACGAGATGACAGGCGGGGGCCAGGAATGATCTGAGCATCTGTTCCCCCAGGTAGCTTCAGAAGCTGCTGTGCAGAACCTGAGAGAGGAGAGGCCACGGTTACAGGTGCAGGCTGACACCCAGAACAGGAGTCTGTAGTCTCAGAAGACTATTATTAGACCATACCACACTATGACTGGATGGATATTAAAAATTCATGAACTGTTCCGCGGTCATTTTCACATGACGGATGAGAGACGATATCCAGCATTAATAAGGTCTTTCTGTAATTTCTTTAGAAGCTTATTATTTATTCCACAATGAACAAGCTGAGTGGGCACTTGAATAAAAGCCACAATAGATTTGATTAAATAGATAAAAACAAAGCATTTCACATCAAAAGAGTGACAGCAGACCGTGTGAAAAATACTCACTATAAATGTCATATAAGAAGCTGCATCACGGAGACGTGACACGTACATGAGAACCGGTTTGAGCACCGTTTGGATCAGATTCATTTATTCATACTCAGCGTATCACTCTGACTGAATTTAATACATTTTCAGCCAATGGTGATGCATGAGTTCATCCTGTGAGGCTCACAGATAATAACTTGCCTTCAGGCTGGATTCAGGGTCGCTCAGGGAACGCAGGCAGTCGTTCACTCTGCACCGAGAAACAAACATCAAGCTCACGTTTTCATCCCAGAAGTAGGTTGTTTCATCTAATCTGCCCAGTAACGGTTTTTTGCCACGTGCATATGTATGTTACAGTAGTGTGTGTGTGTGTGGGGGGGGGCCTGGTGTGTGCAAGCGTGAGTAATTGTGCATGTGTGCATGTGCAGCCAACAGTGAGTGGGCCGAGGCGTGCAGAGGAGGAGGAAGAGTGGGAAGAGTGGGAGGAGGCCAGTGGTGAGAGCTTCAACAAACGCTAAAGATAGCACAGAGCTAAGAGGCACTCTGTGAAGCTTTGCCTGTCAAGGTTACACACACACACACACGCACACACACACACATGCACGCACGCACGATGAAAGTAAAACTGCACAGGTTATCAACATTTATGTTTGATTATGTTTAACATAAGTCTATAGAAATTTTCCTCACCCTTTGTGAAATGGAAAATGTGCAAATATTAATATGTAGGGAATAAAACAGTTAAACTTTTCTCTATATGCAAAATAATAAAAATACCTTGCATAGAAATATGGATGTTAAGTGAATTTGTGTGACTTTATATCAACAGAAAAACCAAAATCGTTCAAAAAAAAATTCAAAATTAAGAATTTCTCTTTGGCCTCTGGGAAGTTCTAATGGGAATAATTCAAAAACTTTTGGTCAACTAATCAGTTAGTATTGAAAATAATCAATAGATTTATCATTCCCTTTTTTTAAACTATCCAGTTTTCAGCTCCTGATGCTTTTATCTTACAAACCATGGAACTAATGATTCTGCAGAACGCAGCATAACTGCAGACCGTCTGGACGTTTAACTCCGTCTTAGCTTTTACGCAAGATTCCTGTTTATAATACAGGATTTCTCTGGATTAGAAGCACTTTCCTCAGCATTCCCCCAGACGCGATGCAATGGACAGTCTCTAATTGATTACATTTGGCGCAGCACACGTGCTAAACATGAGCATTAACTTGTTAATTAAACACAAATCACATCGGCGGCGTCAGAAACACGTTGATCTACTCGCCTTCAGACAAACGAGTCGATACGTCTGAAGGGATTCATCCAGCTCACTGATTCCTTGGGACTAAAGATAGAACCGAACTAATAGAGATGGTCTCAAAGACTGCACACAGTAAATAGTGTAATCAAATAGGCTAGTTAAAACCCAGAGATACTTCAATCATTAGATTTGTAGCTTTATATTGACAGATTCAACCTCCAGCCTTATCTGGACATGAAATGTAAAAATTAAAATCATGCATGGGATGTTGCACCTCAGGCCTGGCTTATTTATGTCCAGATCAGACACACACCTAGAGGTGTTGGGAAATGAAAGTGAGCGTCCAAACAGCTGCTCACCTTGGAACATCCTGCTGTCGTTGTCCGGGGCTTTCCCCAACAGCGCATCACATCTCTGCCTGTCAGCCACATGTCATCTTGGTCTCTTTTTAAATATATCTCTCTGTAGTTTATTCATACTGCACCAACCTTATCATTTCCTTAGCCTCATTTGTCTCATCAGAGCCATCAGCCGCCACCACCACCAGCTTCCGTACCCAAATGGGGGATTTATCTTGCAGCTTCACTAGGAAGACGTCCGTCGATCACAATCGTCTTGAAGAATTTATGCGCCAAAGCCTTTCTGTGAGACTAAATATCGCGAATCACGCGGTGCAATCTTCACTTCTTGTACTTGTGTGTCCTGATTAAAACAAACGTAAGAGTTCAAGACAATAGAGGAACGGTTTGATTTAGACTGAACATTAGACCAAGCTAATCATCTTCATATTTAAAGGTATGTTACAGGCCTAGCTCACTCTCTGCAAGAAAAGATAAGAAACACTGAAAACACATTATCCATCTTTTGTTATCAGAGAAAATGTACATTTCCTTGGAAAATCTTTGAACACTATCCACAAAAACAAAGCATCAATCCCATGAGCGAATAGATAACACGCTGAATATGTCAGGCAGATGTGTGCTGCAGATCACGTTGTTGTGGATGTACGTGTTTCCGTGATGATGTCGCCGCCTGCAGTTCAGTTGTTGTGCTATGACACCACCTGGCAAAGATTACACAAGATCCGCTCTGTGCAATGTTGATCTGTCCAAACCAAACGTGACGCGAGCGAGGAGGTTGTTCTCCGAGTTCACGACACGATGAAACGCCATGGGAAAGCCTCACACGTGAGCTTGGTGGCAGAAGTGTCAGGATTTCACAGGATTTTGCTTAGTTTCATCCAAACCTGACAGCTGGCCTTGTCTTTACACCCTGATGGGGTGGGGTGGGGGGGTTGTCTTACGTCGATCCATCCAAACACAGATTACCTAAAACAACATAGAGCGGCTGCGGTTATCGCTGTTGTTGAAATAACGTTCAGCCTAACTAACAGTTCAACAAAGAGGCCATTGTGAACCCAACACAAATATGCCGGCAGTAAATCTCATCTCAGATTATGGGAGCAAGCCTTTCCTCAAACATGCCACTCTGCTTCCGAGACAAAGGTTTTTTTTTGTTGTGGTGTGAAGTGAGAACAAGTGCTGGTTGGAAAAAGAGAATGTTATCATTTTTCCCAGATGTTAATGAGCAGAGTTGTATAATCACTCTAAGCTTGTACGGGTCAGTGTGTGATGGTTGTTTTAGTGAGTTATGGAACGAAGCGGGTTATGAAACTGTTTTTTTAGAATGAGGGGAAGGAAGTTACGGGTCAGTGTTATTCAATTCCATATTGTATTTCCATAAAATAAAGGACCCTGCTGAATGGGCTTTCTGTGCCCTTGTTTAGACTTGATGAGAAAACATGTATCATCAACAGATGAATTGGAATTTTTCAGATATTATAGTTATTGATCAAATACTTGCAAGGCTTAAAGTCACGCTTCTCTTTTTAAAAAAAATAAAATTTTAAGTTTTTTTTTTTTCTTTGTTTAAGAAAGAAGCACATGTTTTTTTCAGAATGTTGAGTCAGTAAAAGAGATGCAGGAAGTGAAACGTTTTCTTGAAGATTTATTCCTCCGGTCCAATCGACCACAGAAGAAATTTTGTCAAGAATGTAATCTGAACGCAACAATTCACATCAGAAATGAACAAGACCGGCTGGACTGGAAATGACCTCCCCTCGAAAAAAAAAAAAACCCAACAAAATAAACCCCACCCAAGGTCAGGACCTCATCTCTCATCCATTAGATTAATATAGACACAGAATGACCACCCAGGAAAGGTGCAGAGGTCACCACAATACTGCAACACACAACCAGACAATTTCTACCAGCTTGAATGCAAAATACATAGAATGCAGTCGCACCTGTACCTGCCTTTGCTTAGTTGCGGTCCTATATGCACTTCCTCCAAACATCAGCATTCAGATTACACTACTCTCCTCAGGCAGATGGTTATATCAATCACCATTAACAATTGTTATTTCCCTCCTATAGAAACTTCTATTGTCATCTCCCCTCAGACATAAGACAAATAACCTTCCACAAAAGCCTGTGGTAAAGCTGGACTGAGCAGTGGTCACCGCTGATAAAAAGAACTCAGATTGATTGAAACCCACTGATTATGCCATGAAAAGAGCTGAGGACTAAAAGGCACCGCATGCAGATATGCATTACAATGGAAAGAGTATGTAGACAGGCAGCTTTAAATGATAGAGTACAGCACATGAAGAGACCATCTGGATAATTCAGCTAAAACAAGAGATGGCTATCGGGTAAAGATCGTGCATCTAGAATTAAAGAGAAGGAACTCTGTTATACATGCCATTGGCTACGCTTTGCTGGTGCAGAAATGTGAATATTCTCATGACCCTTTACTCAGAAATATTCCTGGATATGCATAAAATGTCATGTTGACAGATTTCCTCTCTAGTATGTGTAGCTGATGAAGATGCCAACAGAACTGTTCTCTTTCTTATTGATTTCTCTGGATCAGTTGAAAAAGAAAAAAAGAGTATTCCTCCTTAAGTAATATTATTGTGTTTTTACTCTAGAGTCCAGATGAAACTCGGGTTTTGTATTAGTTTCACAGTCTCCCTGTGGGTTTATATGAAGATGTTAAGACTTATATCAAATATTATTCCCATTGGGGTCACGTCAAATCAGATCTTAGCAAGTAGCATCGCGCCACCGCCTGTCACTGATCTCTGGTTTGCAGAAGGCCTCAGGTGGGGGTCATTCGATTAAGTTATCACGCAGAATGTGGACGGGGACAACTGTCAATAAAATGCTACTAAATCAAAGTTAAGGCTTGATTTTTGGCAGCTAAATGGTGCTTGTGGCAACCAATATAGCTCCCCCCTAGTTTAAATGATATCATCTGCTATTTTCAGTTGAGTTTTTTTTAATGGGAAAGGATAAATGGAATTTCTGTTAAAAAGAAGACAAAAAGGGCAAATTTCTAAACTATTAAGCATGTTTTGTCAAAGCAATAGGGTTACATGAAGATCAGCTTATGGTGGATGTATAGAATTAGAACAACTAACTAAGCCCAGCTATTTACTGCTGGATTCTTGTGCCACTTAAAACCAGTGAAAATATTTGGTAATTTACATGTTGTTTTACATTGAACACACATTCACAGGTGTGTGCACAACACAAAGCTCAGATTTTATCCCAAAAGATCTATTGTTGCTATGGTATTATGCTGGATCTCCTTATATTGTCATGGAAACACAAAATTGATGATCGGCACAGGGCTTTGAGTGAAGTGGGTCAAAAACATCCCAGTCAAGTCATATTTATCAGTGCAGCCCAATATAAGGTAAAATAACTATTAGTACACTGAAGTAATTTTTAATGGAACAAGTTTTTGTTCTAATTGATAGAACATGACTGAGTGAATATATCTGGTGTTCATTAACCTGGATTACTATAGTCATGAGGGGTGACAGAAGAGCATCTAAAATCTGGAGATGTACGTGAGCCAACACGATGCTGTGTGACCAGTTGAATAAAAATCACTGCGATCAATATTCCTTTACAACTTGTACACCAATATACAGTAGTTGCTGTTTGGTTCAACTGATCCTCACGATGCCTCCCAAAATGTTTCCTGTCGTGACCGCTGATGTAACAGAAGAGTGGCGCCCTCTAGTGGTTGTATGTATTACAGGTAGGTGGCACACTAGATGTTCGAGCGTCATCAGACTATTTTAGCTCACAAAAACCTTTAACGACTGCAGTGAGAGCTCCAACAATAAAGTTTTATTTCGGAATTTATTGTATCCATGTGATGAGCTTAACAAGGGACAAAAAGCACATACAGTCACATCATCAACAAGATGTTAAACAAATGACTTCTGCTGAGCAATAGATCAATCAACATGTAAGAAATGTTATCTTAGGTCTGCAAATGACTAGAAATTATTTATTCCAGCAATAAAATAAAAATATACAGAAGAAAAGTGAATATAATATTATTTCCAACCTTTTCTTTTTGCTCTTATTTTTCTGTCTTGATGTAAATTATGGAGGATATGAAGAGCTCCATAATAACCACACCAAAGCAGAGAGGGAGCGTGAGTCCAGTTTCAGCTCCGACTTCTTGTTACATCTAAAATTGATTTTATTGTCCTTCTTTTTCTCTACAAAGCTCTTAATGCGTATAGGATACAGTTGTATTGCTATAGCTCCCTCGTTCATAATCTACCTTCGAGACAATGCAATCATCTGCTGCTGGTGTATCAGCATGTTTTATGCAATTTCATATATATATATATATATATATATATATATATATATATATATATATATATATATATATATATATATATATATATATATATATATATATATATATATATATATATATATAACTTCATATTCATCCATATTTTGGTTACTTTTTATTCATATTTTTAGCTCTGCTTTTATGCATCTCCACTTTTGTTAATTGTGTACTCCTGTTTCTGCATTCTTTCAAGGTTTTTTTTTTTACACCTGGTACCTATAAATGCATTTTTTGTGTGTGAAATAAATAAGTAGAATATTTTATATTATGATTATGATTATTCTCACATGGTGCCATGATCTAGCAGAAGCCATTAACTGTCTGTTTCGAGGAAACCCATGTAAACACTGGTTGAACGCTCATGTTAATCAGAGTCCAAACTGGTTTCACTTCACTAATCCTTCAGCTGATCAATGAAGCAGGGGCTTAAGGGTTGTTATGAGAGGCTCCTTATTTGGTTCTGAAACCAGTCAAAGTGGGGTGTCATTTCGAGTGGAGCAGCATCTGAGGATCTCCTCCTGTGGCCTCCTCCTCTTCCTCCTCCTCTTCCTCCACCTCCTCCTCCTCCTCCTGTCTCGTGAGTGTCTGACTGAAGATGGGGTGTGTCTGCTGGTGATGGTGGTGACGACAGACGGATCTGTTAAGTCTGCCATGAACAGGTAGACTGACACAGGAGGTTACAATAAAAATAAAAGCTCTGTATAAAAAAATATTTTGAATGAGAAGTTCAACTTTTTATTAAAGTATTAATTACCTCCAACATAGAACAGCGTACATATTAATAATATATTTGTTTCTTACTTTGCTCCAATTTCACGTGTCACACCAAAAGATTTGATTTGATCTCCAGTTCTTTCCTGGTTGTCTTCCTTGTCCATCTATAATCCTGAGACAGATATGCCCTCCCAAAACTGAGACTTATAATGGCACATGAAAGAGCACTATAAACCACCTGAAACATGAAAAAAAATATCATTTTCTCCTCAGTTTCCATCCCACTTTACAGGAGTGTGTTAATGAATCAAAGCAGTCATCATTTAAGATTAGCTGGACTAAGATATTCTATAAATTTTTTTAACAAACAAATACTGTCAAGTGTGTCCAGACTGTGTAATGTTGAGAATCGTGATCAAATATGTCTTGTGTGTAAACGCACAAGTAATTAAAACGCACACGAGGATTAAAAAAAAATAAAAATTAAAAATAAATCCATGTTGCTTTTATTTTGAAATCCCAAACCGGAAGTTCGCATGTGAACTCCTCTTTCTTGACATCGATGTTAAAAATCGGGGAGGTGAGCTCGCGCCTCAGACACCTTGTAGACGGGAAGACGAGGCGCGCGCGGCTGAGGTGTGACGTTAAAATGCACCTGAATATCCGGTCGAGGCTCACGAGCCTGGCGGTGGTTGTTACTCGAAATTAACCGGAGAGACGAAGAGCCATGAAGAAACACCTGAGTCCCACAAAGCAGCAGCAGCAGCAGCAGCAGCAGCAGCAGCCGCCGCCACCGGCTGATGCCCCGGCTCCGGGCGGCGAGGTGACCGTCCAGCAACTCAACGAGCTCCTGTCCGACGGCAGCGGCTTCTACAGTTTACCCACGCAACATTTCAACGAGGTCTTCCCCAGGATATACATCGGCAACGCGTGAGTCAATTTGTCGTGTCCCCCGCGATAGTTGACGCTGACAGGTAGGACAGCCTTTATTTCATGTATTTTATTTTGTTAGTTGTTGTTTTATTTATTTATTTATTTATTTATTTTGTAAAGACGCTCCCTCTTCTTCCGCCGCCCAGACGCCACAATGACAACAGTGTCGCATGCCGGGCGATGCGCGCTGGTTTTATTTTGGCGTCTGCTGGAGAAAACGACCGCCTGTTGTTGTCAACAAATTGTGTTGTTGTTGTTGTTGTTGTTGCCAAGAGGTGTTGACGTGTCTCAGCAGCCAGGACAGGTGGATGATAATAATATGAAGACAATAAATATAATGTTATTGATTATGATAATTAAAAAAAAAAAAAAATTAAAGGGGCGATCGATTCTTATTTAATGCTGATATATCCCACGAAGGACGTCCAACCCCCCCCCCCCCCAAAACAAACAGTTTTTACTCCGTGACTCCCTCCATCGTTTGGATCACAGCCATGTAATCATGGAGCCGCTCCCACTCCTCTCATCTGGGCGCTATAAATACAACGATTATCGCGTCTAAAACTGGTTTATTTTGTTAATTCCCCAGTCAAGGTTACAACAGCAGCAGGGTGTCCCTCCTGCGGGACAAGGCGAGAGGAAAAAGGAGCAGGCGGATTTTTGTAGTCGTGAGAGGGAAGATGCCAAAAATGTTACTCATCTTTTTTAAGCATCACATGAGCCAAACGTCATTGTAGGAGATCAGTAACTTGCATTTACTGGACTCAGTCATGATGGATGGAGTTTTAAATAAACGAGGATACATTTGTTTTAAGAAAAAAAAACCTAGAAACTATTTATTTAATCAAATTAATTAAATAAACCGGACTCATTCTGCCTATAATAAAATGAAGGGGACAATAGTTAAGGAGGCTTTTTCACCTGTCAAATAAATCCACAATATTTTTTTGGGCTGACATTTTTGTAGTTATTCCAATATATGTGTGATACAACACAATCTTATTACTGCTTTAAAACTAATTTCACTACCAAATTTTTCACTGTGACTTTGGTAGTGAAAATGTTTTTAAAGCTGTTATGTGCTATTTCCTCCAGGATTAATAAAGTATCTATCTATCTATCTATCTATCTATCTATCTATCTATCTATCTATCTATCTATCTATCTATCTATCTATCTATCTATCTATCTATCTATCTATCTATCTATCTATCTATCTGTCTATAAGACATTAATGTGGCTTTTTTTGTTTTTAAAAATAGAGAAATTAGAGGTTAATATCTAACATCAGGTGCGTGTGGAAGCTGAAAAGTTCAAGGTTGCCATGTTTGATGGCTAAGCTAATGTTAGCATGGGTTCCCGCCATCAGAGCGATCGTGCATTTGAAGTATAAACAACGCTGGTTATACATTATATATTTAGTGACTTATTTGTTTGCAAACTGCTGTATTTACATTTTCTTTGTTGTAAAAGTACATTTTAGTTTCTCCTATCAAGTGACGCAAAGTGAACACGTACACGGAAACAGTTCTTGTATAGTTTATGAAACATGGCGGGTGGTGGACTGTAAATCAAGGCTCGTTGTTTGATTGGGTTTGATCGGTTTTGTAATTAACATGTCGACGCTTGAGGAATTTATTGCTCGGTTTCCCAGTAAAGCCAGTTTCATGATACTTCAGATTGTGCCTGCATGACAAAGAACTGAACAATGAAAACAACATTTCACTTTATGGCATTAAAAACTGATCTGTATTTGATTGAATTAAAATTACAATGGAAACGTGAGCTGTAATCAGTCTTTTCCAATGGAATGAACAATCAAATACACTCTAAAAATACTCTATAAAGGTATTGCATGTATTTTTTGTGAAAAAAGTGGTTTTAATAGTTTTGCAGTGCTGCATTTTAATATATGCCTTTAAAGAGCGTCATTCAATCTCACTTTAATGGGTTTATGCTTGAGATGTGAGTCAGGGATGTCCCAGTCCGTCACTTGGCTCCAGCTACTGCCAAGTGAGTGGTGGAGGAGGGTGAACAGGATGGAATACAAGCACATTACTGTACCTCAGTGATACAACAAAATCAATCTGAATACGCCAATCTGCCCGGCCAAGTCTCTAAACAAAGTACTGGCACTCCTGTGCTCAGCTGAAGCCGATCGGACGATGCCGTCTTTTAAAAAGAGGCTCTAATGTGCTTTCAGTTTTCTGAAAGCTTTGGAAGAGATTTTGATTTCTGATTTCCTGCCATTAGATTGTCGGATGAATTTGTAGCCGTCCATCTTTAGGCTGTGGCACAGTGGAAGTAGAGCCATTAGTTGATCTACAAAGTCAGTTTTAACTTACAGGGAAGATACTGATGATCCCGTTGGCATTAACTTACATCATCCACTTCCCCTCTGGTAGATAAAACTTCAAACACGATCTCAAAAAAGTACTGAATTAACAAAAACAACTAAGCCACATGTATTGTGTCCTATAAACTGAAGTCTGTTAGATCTGTGTGAGGAGAAGAAGGCCCAGTGATTAAAAGAGTACATATGGTGCACTTCACATTCTCGTTTGATCCCGGTTCACATGAGAAAGATCACTTCGTCCTTGAAGGTATTCATTAACATCTATCATGGGATCCCTCGGGGAACTGAGCCTGTGACCCACTTTTGGCCCCGATCTATAGTTTAAGCTACTTTCAGTTCAGGACAAAGTTAAATATAGGATCTTTCCTCTGGCTTCCATGAAAACACGTTCTAGTTAAAAGACCGATCAAACGTGACCTTACATCTCTACTGACATTGACAACCTGTGTTGAAAGACTTCATCTGAGCTCATAATCATCCAATCATCTGCCTCCACTGATGGAGTCTGTTGAGAGTGACAGACAGTCATTTAACTGGAGTGTTGCTCGCACAAGTTTCTTAGAATTTAAGTCTTAAATTTAATAATAAAGAAATGGGGTTTTTTTTAAATGGCAGAGCATCCCTAGTTTAGAATGTCACTGCTCATAATTATTTGTTTATCTCAGCTTTCAAACCATTAAAAATGAGCTTCTGTGGGCCATGTCAACATCTCCCAGCTCAGTAAAGCGATTCCCTCCTGTAACTCAATTTGAACTGTACCTTATTTTCCAAACTGAAGCCCTCAAACTGTCCAGTCAGCACTAAAAGCCGCCGCGCTGAAGGCGTGGTTGTGAGCTGCGAGGAACACTTTGGCTCTTTGTGATGCTGGTGTTTAATAATGGATGTTGAGGGACTGCAGATTCCCGGGTGAGGAGGCTGGGACAGGGCAGGTAAACAGGAGGAGGGCCATCGGCTCTGAACTCGCCTGAACCCAGCGTGCCTCAGCATTGTGTCGCCTCGTACGAGCTCAGATACGCGTTGAATTCGAAACACTGGTTGTGAACCAGTTACTTAGTAACACCAACATCTGATGTTTGCTTCAACGTCTAAAGGGGCAGCTGACACACAGGCTGAAGGCCGACTTCATCCATCCTCCTCTGACCATAAATCAAAACGGTGGCAAGGAGGGGTTTTTTTTTATTTGCTTTGGCGGCCAGCACCTCCAGGGAGGTGTCCAGGGTCACCCAATCCCTCCAGCCTCCTACTGGCTGAACGCAGTAGCTATTGGGTCTCGCTGTTCAAACATAACTCTTCTGCAGCTAATTGGTGACAGTAACTGATCTATAAATCAATAAGACACAAACAAAAGAGGCCTTTTATCCAGAATCCATTGCCCAGTGCGGACTGTTGCCGTGGACAGGCATAGAGCCAGGCGAGTTGGAGAAACCGGAACCGCCACATAGCTGCTGTTGTTTGCTCTGTGGACAGAAACTGCAGATCTCTGTTTTCTGTCTGCAGTCCTGCTGAAATCCATCTTTTGTTCTGCAGTCTCTTGGAATTTGTCTTCTTTACCTTCTTTATTTATGACATAGCATCCTTTCATTAGCGTACAGTTTTTGTGAAAATGCAACCTAAATTTCTCTTTAAAAGTAACCTGAGCTGATACTCTTGTTGTGTACTGTTATGATGTACGTGCATCATTTCCTGTTGCGTCGGGAGCACTTGAATGCCTCACCAACAAAGGCACTAGAAGCATTTTAACCCTAAGTCCTCAAACTTTGTTGGTGTTTTGTTTTTTCTCCTCATCCCCACCCTTTCCAGGTTCGTCGCCCAGAATGCAATGCGTCTGCAGAAACTCGGCGTGACGCACGTCCTCAACGTGGCGGAGGGCACCTCCTTCATGCACGTCAACACCAGCGTGGATTTCTACACGGGCACGGGCGTGACCTACCACGGCATCCGGGCCAACGACACGGAGCAGTTCAACCTAAGTGCCTTCTTCGAGGAGGGGGCTGATTTTATCGACAAGGCCCTCGCACACAACAACGGCAAAGGTGATAAGATGATTTCTGAAACCCGCTTCTTTTACATGGATGTAAAAAAGTGAGGGGAGGAGATAATCACCATGATCCTGAACATCCCGGGATCGATGTGACAGTCCCGAGCCCTGCTCCGTTTCCCATTATCAGATCACATCCCATGATGTCAGCAGTGTCACAACGATCCGCATGTAACACACCGACACCGCCGGAGCTCATTCCGTCTCAGTTGTTAACCTGATGATACGACAGTTACTTCTCATTCGACGTGTGTTGTCTGCTCCGGCTTCCATCAAAGAAACGATCCATCCCAGGACAGCCCAACCCCCCTCCACCAAAGACCGTCGCTCCGTCGCTCTCCCAAAGCTGCAACTAAATTTAGTTAATTTGTCAGCACACATGAGGGATGTGTTTTAATTAGCAAGCTCAGTCCTGTGTTTCATGTTATGGATTTACTTTCAGGTTTGACACAGAAAACAGTCTTGATTCCAAAGGTGCGCCATGGAGGAGAGGAGGCTGAGGATGGATGAGGGGTCAGGGACGGGTGAACGCTGCATAGGTCATATTACCATATCGGTAGCTGTCATATTACAGCTACGGATAATTTGCTAATGATAAATACATGCTAAACGTGGTGTTGTTAGAGATAGGCTCTCTACTCTTGCTGCTTTCTAGTCAGACAATTAAAAACGTGAGTCAGGATGAGGGATATTAAGAGCGCCCTCTGCTGGACCTTAAGGCAAACTGCTGTAACTGTATTTTGAAATTTGAACATTTCCGTTATGAATATTCCCTCAAAATATTCCCTGCTTCTTATATGAACTGTAATTTTTGAGAAACTAATACACGATCTTACATCCGGGCGGTAGATTGAGCGAGCTGGAGATCCGTCATGTCTAACAAGAGGATACAGCGAAATCAACATCGATCCGTGTCGGGCGGTGTGACGGTGTTGAGGAGGTTACTTTATTGGCAGCAGGCTGCTCTGGGTAGAGTATAGACAGAGGTAGATTATACACCAGTGAAGGGGGGGGTGAGATGTTGGGGATAATACAGCAGAGGCATCCAGGAGGTGTTTGGTTTCACATTAAGTGCAGAATCTGCAGATCTCACCTGAACTTGGAGCATCAGCTGCTCTGTAAACATTCCTCAAGGGCTTTTGGCCTGTCGGTAATGAAGTCAAGCAGAGACACGTTGTAGTAGTTGTGATTCATGTATATAGCATTCTGCATACACACACACACACACACACAAAGCAGGGTTCTTGGTCGGAGGCGACTGCAGAGAAGATGTCCGACCTTGCAGCAGAGGTCAGTTCCTGGATTTGCATCTCCTGGCGCAGAAGATGCTTCACTAGGCAGCTTTAGTCACAGCGGGTCTCCAGAACTCTCTCACGCTCTCTCATTTATTTCCTCCATCCTGCATCATTTTTCTTCACCATTGTCTTCACAGAGGAATCCCATTTTTCTTTTTCAGGTATCATCCTTTATGTTAAACTATTCTGTTAGTTTTTGTTTTTTTTAAAGTCATTGTAAAAACCAAGGTGTGTCCAAATAATATAAGATTTCCCATATTTTAATGTAAATCTATGTATTATAACTCCTGTTTGAGGTTATAGACAAAATGTGATTGAAAAAACAATTTGAGATCATTTTCTTACATCTCTATGAAAATGTGGAACCTACATAAACTGTACCTAAAAAGAAATGTGTATAAAATGATTCCAGCTGGGTTTACAGTGGTCAGGTCACATAAATTTTATAATTATTTTTATATATGTCTGTTTCTTGTGTATTTTTGTTTCCTTTCTGCCGCCTCCTCACTCATATTCCTGCCCTCTCCTCCTTCCCTGACTCCTTCCAGGGAAGGTGTACGTTCACTGCAGAGAAGGCTACAGCCGCTCCCCCACCATGGTGGTCGCTTACCTCATGCTGCGCCACAGAATGGACGCCCGGCTGGCGGTTGCCACGGTGAGGCACAAGAGAGAAATCGGTCCCAACGACGGCTTCCTCCGCCAACTGTGCCAACTGAACGAGAAGCTGGCGAAAGAGGGCAAGCTGAATGGGGAGGTGGGCAAACTAAAGACCAAATGAAAGCAGGAGAGCCGCGAACACCGAGTGACTCTCTGCCCCGCCTCCTCCCATCATGCCTTTCAGAGACTGACGCCATCCTGACCAAGCCAGCACGCATCAGTCGCACCATGGGTACCCTGAATCACAAACACACACACACACACACGCTTTAAACAGTGTATATAATGACTCCTCATACACACACACACACACTCAGACATACTCTTTTTTTTTTTTTTTTTTCAGCCTTCAGTTTCAGATCTCTGATTCAAATGGAACGCACCCCTCGTCGCTTTTCTTTTTAAATCACTACATGTGAATGTGTTGCTGCTCGCGTCGGAAAGTTCAAGCGTTGCAGCGGAGCTACTTAAAGCATTCCTTCCTGGTGAAAACTCGCCCTGATTTTTAAGATATCTCTAAACATCCTGAAGATGATAGCACAACCGTTTCATAGTTGGACACTGCCGGTAATGCGAGTGACATCTCCTGCCAGCAGGACTGCTCCATAAATTCCAAATGAAATAAAGTTGTTGACCAAACAAGCCAGAAAACGAATCCCAAACATTCCATGAAATTATTTTTTACCCACTCTATTGTCTTCTATTTGTAATTAAGACACAAATACAAATAATTAACCTCGTAACGGAAGCTATGCAGCGTTTCGACCCCGACTTCTCTGGCCTCTTGTAGTTTAAAACTTTTTGGTTGTTGATGTTCTTCCTATTTTATACAAGGAATGGCTGAATCCTGTTTGATGGGAGTGGGTGAATCTTTTCCTCCAGGTGATTTTCTATCAGTGTAATTTGTCTTTAACCTAAATTTAATTCAAACTAAAGGGTAAACTGTAGCTTTGATGAGCTCTGTGGACATACCAGCTCCAGCGACAGAAAGGTACGGGTCTCGATTGACATTCCTCAATAAGTAAAGGATAAATAGAAAATAAAAGTAAACTAGTCACCTGTTTTGTCTAAGAAAAATGCCAAATATTAAACCCAGGTTCATAAATGTGACAGCTTTGGTCTTATGGGGATTTTTTTTTGCTGTTGGATAAAATAAGCGACAAACATCACATGTGAGAACCTTTTAAAAATGTATATGAATCTATGCCTCTAAAAAAAAAAGACCAACGATTGAATCAATAATAAGAATTATTTGCATCCTACAATTAAAATCAGTGCATTTTGCCGGGTTACCACCTTCAAAAGAAAAGCCTATTATTTTGAAATGATCACTAGGGAAGAATATCACACGCTTCCAACGTAAACTTCCATCCATCACCCCCCCCCCCCCCAAAAGTTCACTGCCAACTCCCTGACATCCACATCAGCTGTTTCATCAGCACAGGAGGTCTTTACACACCATTGTTCTGTCTCACCCCTAACTGTGTGTGTGTTTTTGTTGGTGTGTGTGCCATGTCGTCATTTGTTATTCCCGACTTTCTGCACACATCCAGGGTCCAATCACAACTGTTTTTTTATTTTTATTTTTTGAGTTGTTTAGTAAAGCATTGCGATATATGTCAATATCCTGTCAGATATCAGATGCAATCTCATCTAAATCACGGTCGATCAACACATTAAGAGACGCGCTGTTTATTACTATAGACTGAAAAGTACACCCAGCCAGGAGGGGCGGCGATGGAGGGATCTTCGGACACCCCCCCACCCCCTTTCTTGTGGAGCTGTAGGTGCTTTAGAAGCTGGACCACCAGCAGCATCACTTCATGTCCAATATCTCACCTAACGGACGGCCTGCAGCTTTTAGCTCCAATCCGGAGAAAAGAACGGGGACGAGGCCGTCTCACCCAATTAATGGCCCTATTTATTCCCTTCATGTATCTGTTTATGTATGCATATATACATGTATACTGTATATACATATATAAGTGTTGACATATATGAATGTATGAGCAATGTGTCTTAAAAGTCTAGTTATCGTCAGTGTGTACTAAGTCCTTATATATCATGTTCTATTTGTATATGCGCCTCCATGTTTTCTGTTCCATGGCTTTAATACATGTACATTATCTTATATTAATCATTTAATATTAATGTACATGTGAAATGTGTGCGATTGTGATAATTCTGTTATCACAATTGGGGAAAATCGACTTACAGCATGCAAGTTCTCGCCAGTGTTTTGCGGAGACCGTATCCATGGTAACGTCAGTTTGATCACGTGAAGCAGGCTGCAGGTGGCAGTTTACAGGTTACAGTAAAGATGGGTGACGTCACACACGATTGGCCAACCTCGTGTGTGATGGCCGACTCGTCCCCATCACGCGTTCATCCGGTGCTTCTATACCTGTAGAAAAAGAGGTGAGGTGTGACGTCACAGTAAAAACGTCCGGGGTGCCTGTGGAAGTTTTCATGCACTAAATGCAGCTTTGATTAGCTGTTTTTTTAGTCCACAATTCACGGTTCTATAGAAATATAGAAAACAACCTGGATCTGAATTGATAATCATAAATTAATTGCTTACAGAATTTAGCAGCTCTATATAATTTATTATCCATTCATTCATCCAAACGAATGTTAATATTATTTAAACGCCGCCAGATGAGGCGACCACGTGTTTATTCAGCGATCTGATCTCATCAAATCACGCAGTATCTTAAAATAAAATCTCCAAACACACATTGAAATGTCAAAGTGTTTGCTGTTGCCCCCCCTTCTGACTCGATATTGGCTGGGATGATGGGGGGGGGGGGGTATTATCACGGGGAGGTAGAAACAAGGGCAGACTGTCTCAAACCGCGCTGAAGGAGAACATGACGGTCCTCGTGGGGGACATCATGAGGTCACACCGATGGCTCCAGCGCTGGTTCACACACGGGTTGCTTTCCAACTCCAGGTTGGCCGAGGCGATATTTCACACATCTTGAACCGCTGCTTCCTGTTGGGATTCCTGAGGTGTCTGGAATATTAAAAAAAAAAAAATCAGGTGCAGTGGTTAAAGTTTCAGACCACTTGCAAGGATAATTTAGAACGTGTCAAACCTGATTTTTTCTCACACCATGGACCCCTAAAATCAAGTTTATTGTATGGCTGGATTTAGAAAAACTGTTTGTAAATTGGTTCATCTTCCAAATGGATTTTATTAAAACAAGAAAATGCTAAAAGGAAACTCGTTGAAGTTTACACACGTCCTTAAATTTAGGGATTTATGGGTCAAAATAATTCCCAAATTGCGCTTAACGAACACTGCCACCTGCTGGTTCAACAAATCAACTTTTTTTTTAATGCTCTGTCTTGTACAGCGTTTACAGCTAAAGCAGAACACAAAGTAAATCCTACCCCTTTTGTCAAACTCTGTCAAGATGAAGCCATTTGTTTGGTTTTACAAGGTACCAGCATCGTTTTGTGGGTTCTCCTCCAGACACAGTGCATTAACTACTATCCAGAATGTTAAATGTGAATTGCCATTAATGTATATCGTTATATATCCAAATTATGTAACGCACTAAGGCAACTGCTGCATTTTACTGTCTTAAATGGCCTACTATATAGATGGGGTGTTTGATATTGGATCTGGTGGGTTGAATATTATTTCTGATTGGTTTTTTTCTTCATTATTATGTTATTTTTCTATTACAACAATGTAAGGTGATTCTGGGTTTTGTTTTGCTAATAAAGAAAGCTTTTTATGTAAAGTAGGAGTGTCTGAAAAGTTCCTGAAAGCGACCCAACCATTTAAGTGCAGTGTTTCATTAATCACTTTGGCGTTTGATATAACGGCACTGAAGGTGATTGTAAATCATTCTGATCGCAGCAGAGAGAGATCCTGGTAGAGTTTTATCACACTGACATTTGCGGTCTCACGCGAGGCATCGGACATCTGTGCCGAAGGAGGTAAAAACCTGAGAACTTTCAACTCTGAGTGGCCGACAGCTGAAATTGTGGAAACTTCATCTGGCTGAACCTTTCTGTCCGTGATGTCATAAACTCCTGGTGCTCTTGAGAGCGTTCAGACAAACACCCAGAAGACCTGTGGTCCTCTCCTCGCTCTCCATCCTGATTCACAGCTTGAAGCAGGAGGTTTAGCACAAAGCATGGGACCCTAATTTCACCTCAAGGACATTGTTGGAAACTTTATAGGTATATCCACATGTGTTTGTCACTTCAACAAAGAGGAAGGACAGTCATGCTCCACCTGAAGCCTTAAAGCCAATACCGATTCTTTTAGATTCCTTTGGAGTTGGTCCATCTCAACATTGTTGAAGTGCACTTGATTTTAAATTGTTATTATTCTCACCTTGAAGAAGTTGCGGCTGAGGTATTAGTATCCGATCACGAGTGTCCAGTTCTTTTTAAAGTATCAGATTAATGCTTTTTTTTTGGAGATCGATATCTAGCCATTGAACGATATCTAGCCATTGCTACAGAATGCTTTGAACACTATCTGTAATTTGTCTGCCATATTTCAGTCAGCTCTTCACCGACCACTGATCAGCCATCCCTGGGAAAGGAGTAGACAGACTCTGCAGTGTCTGGTTCCCAGGCAACCAGGTCTTAGAAGGTTTCTGTGGTCATCCAGCAAGAAATTACTTGTTAGTGACACCTAGGAGCATTAGTCCTGCTCAGTCCTGAGGCTGGAACCTGGTGTGGAACCGTTCTAAAGGCAACATGATGTCTGCAGAGAAACACCAACACTCATCTACCTGCACTGGAAGACATGTACGGCATTGACTGCCTCTGAAGGTCATCCAATGTCGTTAAAGACCAATTCCTTACCAGCCGTCACCTGCTTATCGCAGGTCCTGTCCAATATTTCAGATCTGTGCAAGTCAACCCTGTGCAGAATCTGGTGTTGGTCTGCGGTCGTGTGTGTGTGTGTGGGTGTGTGTGTGTGTGTGTGTGTGTGTGTAGGAATTTGCGGCGATGTATGTTTGTCATGCAGCAGCTTCATAATCTAAAACAATCCATGTCCTGGAAAAAAAAAATTCATAACATTGTGGAGTGAAATAAAATTTAAATTTAAACACACTTATATTGATTATCAATACATCAAGGTATATTAATATAACTTCACACTACTGCCGCTCTCCATCATCGCCTACTTTACGGGATTGTGAGCAGCTGTTGCTTCCCTTCACCACTAGGTGGCGGCAGACCCTATTCAAACTCTCCATGCACCGCAGAGGAGACAAATGACAAAAATAAAGCTTTATGGGGAACGAGAGCGAAAAAGCAGAGAAATCAGAGGGGAAAATGACATCAAGAGTGGGAATAAGATGACAGAGAGAGCAAAAGGAAGCCTTCCAAGTGTCACCTTCCAAGTGTTGATGCAAATGCTATTATATGTTTCACAAGACTGGACCAGGACACCTGGGGTGGACCCTGTCACACAGCAGGGTTACCGAGAAGGCTCAGACTCTTTCTTTTCCTCCTGCGCTGGCTTTCTCTTTCCACGGTCCCTTGCACAAGCAATTATTGTAGACCAGCTGTGGGGTCACTTATGGGCCCTCAGAAAGCCAGGGCCCTCCTCCCCTTCTCTGGCTGATTCCATGTTAGAAGTTCAAGACGTTCAGTTGATGTATGGAAATAGAGGACATTCCTTTACTGAGCCTCAGAAAAAGTTTTTAATTTGGAATAAAGGAAAAGAAAAGGAGCAACAACAGTCACCTTAAATCTATAACTTGTACGTACAAGAGAAATACAGCAGGCACAGCTTTCACTGGAGGAAACAGAGGGCCAGGAAGTGGCTCGAGTAAAGTGGAGGGATTATGTGTTGCAGGAGGTTATAGGTCCCTCATTGCTGCTTATTTGAAGGAATCCAGGATGCCTTTTTTTTTTTCTAAACTCTCATCAACAACATTGCTGGACTCCGTGTGATGAAGTGCCATTTATTCCAGCTATGCGGTGTCGTGAGTTTTGCAGAATAGAAACATTTAATGTTGAAGCCAGAATCAAAGCAGATTAGGTTATAATGCATCCACACGTGCCAGCAACTCAAAGGATGGAGTGTTTTAGTTTTCTTGTGTTGGTTTCACATTTGTTGTATTTTTGAATGTGCAGTGGATTCGGATTTGAAAGGCTCTCAGCTAACAGAATACATCTGCTTCCGCAAAGATTAATGTGCACATGAATCACTGTTTCGTTCATGCACAATTTCACATGATCTCAGAGTCACTCACCAAGTTTGACTAGCATGGGTGGGAGCTCGATTCTTGTTTACGCGGGGAAATGATTCATTGGTGAGACAGATATCCAATCAGCTTTGCCCTCGATGACCTTGAAGCTGTCTCTCTCACTCACACTAAAGAAAAGTCTTCAGTTGTCTTTGAAAATCTGAACGCAAGTTGACTTTGTTATCCCGTTTCCCTCGGGCTTTTTGAAATCTAGAGATTTGATTCCCAAATTTTTAAAGCCCCTTTCCCCCCATATGTTTTGGTTCATTAGGCTCCTTAAATACCTTACAGTTCTTAAATACGCACGCCTATAATTCTCCACAGCTTTTATTCCTCATATGGGCCACTCAGCTTTCATCTTTGTCCTCAATTTTAATGACTTTTTAAAATAGAAAGCATATGACACTGTGTTTAAATCCTCAACCTAATATCCTACATTCGGAGGATGGAGAGGATGGAAAGCACCAGGGTGAAAAGAGAGAAACGCACATCTGTGGCACAGCGCTAATTATTAAGACATACTGAGGAGAAAAAGGGGGGTGGGAGAGGAAAAAAAGAGGGAATGGGGTTTTGGAGCTGAGAGATCCTCAGATCTTCTTCCAAGAATCTGAGTCTGTGGTGGTGTTAGTTGTTTAATCTGGTCTGAAGTTTTTGTGCACTTGCTGTTTGAGCGTTAACGCATCAAAAACCACACACAGGTATGAAGAAATGTTGCTCAGGGAAAAGAAAAGACAGTTCAAAAGCAGTTTTTTGGGCATTCTTCAAACCAACAGGAATCTGCATTCTTGCCGCTTGATTTTAACAATTATTGAAAGCACTTAATAAGAACCAGGCGATTCCTGCGAGAGGAGCGATGTCCAAGGGAGCATTGTTTTTATCTAAATTGCTCAGAAATGTAGTTCTTCCATTTGTCTCTGTTGGATGCCAAAAACATCCGCCAATGACCCATCATTCCTAACCTTCAAATCAATTTAACACCAATCATTTACACACACATGCACAAAAACCACAAAAATTTACTGTTGACACAAATGGGATTCTCATTTGATGTCAGTAAACGCAGCAGCACAACAAAGTAAAATGCTCCATTACAAGTTAGCATGGGCCAGCGATGCTTGTGCAGCCCTGCGGAGACTCAAGCCAGTGTTAACTGTCCATTATAATTGCCCCATATGCATAACACTGTAAATACTTACGCCTTAGATTAATGAAAAATACACGTCATTAATAATAAGGGTGTTATTTTACAGAAAAGTATGTGTGTGCAGATTGAGAAACCATACCAGCGTGTTATTAGAGGTCTCAGGTGGTTTATTAAAACATGTCAATCTATCTGCATCACTCAAATGATGCATTCTGACTTCACTTTGAGCATGAGCACACAGAGATCCACCCTAAATGTATAGAAACATGTCTCAGAACCAAACCAGGGGAGGTTTTCTTGCAGAAGCATGTCAACTACACCATGACTTCTCTGCAAATTGTGCAACTGTTTCCATCCCAACCGTGCCGTGTGTGGTCTTATGTTGTGAAAAGGTGCAGAAGAGCAACATTTGCGCATGAAATAAAGGCTGGCCTTTCTCAGGAAGCTGCGTGCTGGGTGGGCTCTGGGTAAGGGTTAAGACTGACAGCCAGCTGCAGCACCTTCTCACGATGAGCTTAAGCATGACGTCTTACTTTTCAGTTTTGTTCATATGGCCTTTGTTCAATTAAACACAAGTGTAGTGGATTGCTATAAGATGTTGCTTAGCTTGCGTTAAAAAAATATTCATTAGCACATGCTTCGCAAGGCAAAGCATTTGGGGAGATTTTATTCTTTAATATGCCAAATTATTATTAAAATGTGCAACATGTTGTCACAGTGAGAGCCACCAGTAACCAGCTGATGCAGAAACGAAAATGTTTGTTTATCCATCAAAAATTCACCATTTCTGTTTTTGTATTAGAATTAAAGGAACTTTAACCATTACCGTTTCCAGTTGTTATAATAAGCTATTCTAATATCATTTCAGCTCCAGGTCATGGAGGTGGTGGAGGTGAATAATGAATAAAAAAAGTAAGACTTAATAACGTTCAAAAGTCAGGGACTGATGGACGATAGAGGGCGTTTGGGGATGCAAACAAAGCGTGCGTAAAATTTATGTTTGCAAAAAAAGATGTACTGTATGTCTTTTAATGTTGTACCCCTGTAATTTTTTCCACTGTGATCAGTAAGGATGGGATGGTGGTAGTTATCAGGTGTCCGGGCGCACCTGTCAGGGGTGTGTGAACCCCTGACAGGTACTAAGGAGACGCCCAGGTACCGTAAGGGAGGCGGAAATCACGTCGCGAGAAGTGTGCGTAAATGGAGAAAGTGAGAAGCGCTACGGCTCTAGAATCTACTGCTACAACAAAAAACGTTCCCTGGAATCATGTGAAAGTCTGATAAAGCAGGATTGGGGGGTGAATATATAAAACTGTCGATATGGAGTTGCCTTTTTTGGACGCCACCAAGAAGAAGGCGTTTCCACGCGCCCACCGGTGGATTACCTCTCCAACTCCGGTAAACTCGAACCTTTTTTTTTGTGTGTGCGGGGAGAGGGGGGGGGGGTGAGGTTGTTTTATTTGTGGGTTGTTGTTTTTTTTGTGGTTTTCACGTTTTTGTTATTTATTCTGAGGAACAATCCCGGGGAAGCGGCGTCTCAGTCGCGACCTGGACTATTGACTGTTACGCGCAGGTTTTGCTGTGTTAGGGTGGACAGGGTGGACTGTTGAGAGATATTTGTGGACTGCACTACTGCTGGGGAAGCAGAGGGATTATGTTCTTGAGTTATTTTGTGTGAATATATAAAAATACACGGCAGCGAGCGCGCGTAACGCAGGAAGGTGTGGTGCCGTTCGTTTATTATTATTTCAGATGCTAAAGGAACATTGCTTTCATTCCAGAAAAGAATCCACTGAGCGTATTACCAGCAAGACGTTATAAGGTTGAGTTATTGTACTACTACACCTGCTACACGTGGTACTGCTATACATTTTACCGCCATACACGCTGCTTGGCCTGTGGGGGTCAGAGGGTTCCTGATTGCTCGTTCGACAGGCACGAACATGGACCACAGCCCCACAAACATCCTACATTTCTTTCGCTCTTGCTCTGTAATTAATGCACAGACATAAAAGGGGTATCAATCCTTTCATTCATCTCTGCAAAACTTCATCCTACTTCGATTTTGATTGCGTTAATGCCTCCGCCATGAGTTGGACCGGTTTATGTGATCGCCCACGTTTCCGCGTTTGTTTGCCTTCCAAGAAGCCTTCAAAAGATTTTGATGAAATTTTGCATAGGGGTGGATCTCAGGTCAAGGAAAGGTTTATTCAAATTTAAGGCAGATCCCTGCTTGAAGATTTTGGATCACTTGTCCACGTTCTTCAACATTGAGATGGAACTTTTTTTCTCTCTGTTCTTTTAAACATTTTGCCAATATTGTTAAAAAGATATGCTTGTCAAAATGAAAACACCCAGACATGGACATCTCATGATGGAACGGATTCAGAGATGTGGATCTGAGAAATTAACGTACATTTTTAAGGTGGAGGGTTGGATGGCAGACAGTACAGTAACTTGCCACTGCCACCGTTCTTACTAAACATGTTTTGCGTGCTTGAATGGGAGATAAAAGCCTTCGTGTGGTGAATAATTTCTCGTGTAATTTCTTTCAGCGCTATGAAAAGCACCTGCGGCTGCCTGGTTGGCTGGCAGGCGGCGTGCTGGTGGTGAGCAGTGTGCTGAGAGGAATGGAGTGGATAGCAGACAGCTTAGCGTGGTCTCTGAGGTACAGCCAGGCTAGTTACCACAGCTCCTGCTTCTTGGCTGTGAGGCGGCTCGATTGGGTGTGCATTCTATTTTGATGATTCTCTGAAAAGCCTTAAGACAAACAAGAGACATGGCTGGAGACTGATTTACAACAACCAGGATTTAAGGTCCTGTTTTCATCTGCGGAAACCACATAAAAGATCAGACTGGAAGATGAATCCCAGTTTGGATTTGAAGGCTTATCATTTCTCCACACAGCTGGAGCTGTCAGTCCCCTCCCAGTGACCTCCTGCTCCACCAAATAAACCGACTGATGCTGCCTGCAGAGAAACAAATTGTACTTTCATTTATAAGTAATCATCCATCTGTGTTTCTCAATTGCTCTTGTTTATGGTGGTGCATTGAAACCATTCAAGAGGTCTTTTTATTCTCATGCTACATCCAGTTGATGGGTGATAACCATTTGTTTATTCCATGCCAAACAAGATTACTGAAATCAGTGGTTAGCTTGGACAAAGCCAGCTTGAGGATTCTCTGCGAAGGGGTAAACAAAGTGATTGACAGCGGTGAAACTGCCAATAATGAAACACCAACTCATCCAGGGTCAATTTACGTTGAATTAATCAAAATCTCAGCGCTCTGTAGGTTCTATAAACAGACGTGAATCACCAGAGACCCAAAGATGTAAGTACAAACACAGAGTTGTTTCTGATTGCATCAACAACCGCAATGAACTCCAGCATCCACTGTTGCATTTGAGATTACAAAAAAGGGTTTTTGTTTGGGGGGAACTAATACAGGGCTACAAGAGAAAACATATGGAATTCATTGGCGATTAGATGAAGGTTATTTACAGTACATGCGGATGAACTACAGCAGAATTTAAAGTTACAACACTCGCAGCGGTTTTCTATTGTCTGAAAAAGATGCAGCAATGTGATCCGTAGATGCGATACCGTACATAATCTGACTATACAAACAGTGGTAATCGTCTGCATATATACGTATCTGAACAGATTTTCCTAATTGCAGTGCTTTGCAACTTTATCTGCGCTCTTTCTTTTCTTTATCTTTATTTTTCCTGTCTCAACTGATAAATTTTTGCACTTTTGAAGCCTGATTTGTGTTTAGGAATTTGTCCAAGTTGTTCTCAGTTTCACAGTAAATGACAGCCTTTCAAACAGAATAACAAACAGGATTTCGGAGCCACTCTCAAACATTGGGATGTTTATTAGTGACCCACATGTCACGAGTTAGTAAATTTTTCCTATATTTAACAGTAAACGATATTTTCTATAAAAGTATGGTACAAATATGCTGCATGTACTGCATTGTGATACAGTTCATAAATACTGAGGTGATCTTCATCAAAATGAGATTTTATAATAAGTCAGATAATTTCCGCATAACTTTTTGCTGTATTTTATGAAGTAAGCACAAATTATTTCATGAATGGAAACGATGTTGTGCTTGGATTGGATAGAAAAGTACTTTTATCCCAAAAAAAATCAGTTGAACTCAATTGAAAAAAGACGATGCATGAAACACGTGGCTCAAATCATCTTAAGAGAATAAAAATAATAATTCCAGATTGATGGAGAGTCACAAATTCCACATTTGCAATGTGTTTCCTCAATCAGGGTTCCAATATTGTGTGGGAAGGCGAAAAACAACGGGAACAAACTATGAATACTTCATCCCCACCAGCTGACAGCTAAACACTGTAGTTTCAGATATTGTCATCACACGTCGGCGGTTTCGACTTATAATGGAAAAAACCCTGAAACGTCCGCACCTGCTGTGTGACCAAATAGGCAAAAAACTTTTACAACAACATAAACTACCAAAGCACCAGACAGAAGGAGCTGGAACATTCTGTTTATGGACAAAGGACCCTTTTTTTTTTTTTTTAACTTCATTTCCATAAAACCTTCATGTGCCAGAGGCTCTGTTGCACTGATGTGAGCATCTGATTGTTATTTATGCGTTGTTGTACTGTTATCATGATAAAAAAACACTGCTGGGGCCATGTGCTCTTTAAAGAAACCCAAAGATTCTAAATTGAGGCTGTGACTGACGCTGCTTCCTCACGTCGGCGAGGAAGGCTGTAATCAGCCCTGGCTTCGCGTCGACAGCGGGACCGTCCATCGCTCACTCAAGAATTCTGGCATGACCGCACAGTTGTAGGCACACAATGGGACGGCACACAGTAGCTGTCAGCAGTAGTTACTTTAAGGCTTCTTGACTTATGAGATTCATTTTTGATGTACAGATAGTTTGTTGAAGCTACACAACGATGCTTTGGACAACTCTTTCTCTGATTTTGACACTAATTGTACAATAAGTTGGAGAAGAAAGATATAGCCCTGTTGAGTTGTTGCAGAGGTCAACTTTTAGGGTTTTTTCACACCTAAACATCCAAATGTTTGTTTTTTCTATCCAGCTGGCTTTGCTTACACACTGTAATGATGTAAATGCATTAACGAACTTAATATCACATGAATACTTATCGATATCCTCCGTGTACTCGACAGCGATCGGTTTGCGGGAGGGCTTTATAACTCTTTATCCACTTGTACTTGCTCAATCTCAGCAGAGTCATGGGCCGCCACCACCACAGTCGGTGTCTGGACCGGGGTAGACGCTGCTCAAAGCAGACGCCCAACGCAGACTCTCTGATGAGTCTCAGCCCCAAAGAAAACCGTTATCTTTTTGTCTGTAATGTCTTTGTCGTCATTGGAACAACGTTGTTATAGCTTCACCGTTAGTGGCACATGTTCCTTTTAAGCAAAGTGAACTCCCATTTAGCAAACGCATTTGTCAAGAAATAATAGATGTCAACGTCACAAATCTGTTATTGTGATCTTTTGAACCAAAACAATATCAGCTGTCTCAAATGAATGGATACAAGATGTGCAAGAAGAGGCAACGTCAGCTGAAATTTAAATTCTGATTTTTCACGGTATAACTAAATCAACTAGACATAAAAAAAAAAAAAAGTCAACACTCACCCCATCTTTCCCCTTCTTCCTAACTGATCTCTTCCTCCTCAAGAGGGCAGTGTCGAGCCTCTGCTGTGCTGGGAGTGGAGGGACGCCAGGAGCTTTGAGGAGAAATGTTCATGCAGCCTCTTTCCTAAACAGACACAAAGCAGAGGAAATGAAACACAGGACTTCTATAAGTTATTAGATCAATTAAAATCATGGAAATATGTTGATGAGGTGCATCTCGGTGCAAGAGGAGGAAGCGGATATTTTCCATGTCCTTGATTGGGAGATGTAATAATGGTGGAGCGACCTTAATCACGCATGAAGAAGAGAGAGAGAGAGAGAGAGAGAGAAGACGTGTAAAACTGCGGAAGTCATTAAATGTTGTTTTGAAATGAACAAAACAACAACAACAACAACAACAATGTGGCGCTCAGATGCCCCGCTCGACACAGTCCTGTGAAGTCTAACCATCTACATCCTCCACCATCCTTTCTTCTCACCGTTTCCGTCCTCTCCTCCTCTCCTCCTCTCTTGAGTGAGTCTCGAGTCTCTCCCCCAGGTTTGACCCCTCCCACTCCGTCAACTTCTTAATTGGCTGTCTTGACGGTAGCTCGCGCTGCCTTAAATATCGCGCGCGACTCTCGCACGGAGGGTGGAACCGACCAACTTCTGACGGGCATCCCTGTCTCTTCTCTCGCTCGCGCTCCCCTCTCTAAAAAAAAAACCCCCCCACCCCCCCCTCTCCCTCTTCCTCGTCGTCGCGCGCTCTCAACCATTTCGCCTCCGACCGGCCAGCATGCAGGTGTCTCTGGCGCTCCTCGCCCTCAGCCCGGCCCTCCTGCTGCTCCAGGGATGCTGCACCGCCGCGAGGGGATGGAAGGTCCTCAAAAACGGTGCCACGGAGATTTTACCGGAATACACGGAAAACACGCGGACGCCTCACGAGGCGACGACGCACGCGCTCAACGGCAGCGACGACAACGACATCAGTAGCGTCAACAACCGGGCGAAGAACGGCGGGAAAACGGCGAACACCGTCTCCTTCAGTAAGTCATCGTCCCACCACTTGTTTTAACCAAAGAAATAAAATATATTTTTAAAAAAACGGAATATTGACATCAGTAATAAAATATTCCAGTGATTTTGTGTTTTTTAGGGAGGAAAAAAAGAGCCAATATAAGATATACAGCCTTAATAAATTTAAAGTTATATTAAAAAAATGTAAATCTTATCATTTAAATACAATTGGGTTTGTGGAAAGAATGACTCTTACAAAAAAAATAAATAAAATTTTCTGTGTCAGATCGGATAAATCATCAGTCTTTTTATGCATATTCCGTGATTCTGTTAAAAGTTGTGCAGAAATTTAATAGCAATCTGGAAATATGTGACATCAATTTTGGAACGTATATTTCATTAACATGTTCTACCTGTGATCTTAATGAAGTAAACGGATTAATTATAACTGATTTGTGTCTCTTTTTTTTTTTTTTTTTAAAGATGAATAATATTCTAGCTGAATGAATCCACCTCATCCAAAATAAACATACAGACAACCTCTTTATTTTTCACACATATGCCTAATGAAGAGCAGCTCGGCCATGTGGAAAGTATCTCTTTTTTTTTTGTTTGTTTGTTTTTGCTTAATCCTTTGCCAAAATTGAGGCTGATGAAAGCATCACACACACATTCTTGTGGTTTTGCTCTCATATGTGTGAGATAAAGCATTCAAAGAGACACCGGTGCTTATCCCTGCATTGTCTTTCAGGTCATCTCTGTTGATCTTTATGCTATTAGCGAAGCTGTATCATCTCAATAGAATCCCCCCTAGTTTGTTCTTCAGCTGGATGTCTTTTAAAACGAACCATTGCCTGTGAGAAGGATTCCCACCTGTGTCTAGTAAAGGTTGTATATTATAATTGGACCATACGTTTCGAGGAATCCCTCGCTCATAAGGATTTGAGACAGCTGGTCCAAAACTGACTCTATTAGAATCTCCTGGTGCAACAACTGCACGCATGAAGAAAGATTATACTTTATAGGAGAATTATAAAGTTTAATATAAAGAAAAGGGCTTCCCCCTTCTTTTCATTTTGTATAAGAAGCATACAGCATATGTAGAGTTTCACGCACGGAAGCAGAAATCTGGATTATTTTCATAGTCCGGTTCTCATCTTTTGTCCTGGGATGGCTTCTCAGGCTCGCTCTGGGGTCACAAAAGAGGCTTCGACCACCGTTTGGCCCCCCCCGCCTCCATTTGTCTCCTGAGGCTTGGGGGAGAAGAGCGGCTCACGCAAAACCACGGTAGTGGAGAACAGCGTGGTTGATGCTTTCTGGGCTGCCATCATTAGTGAGGATGTCCGTCCCCCCCCAGGCTGACAGCAGAGAGGGGAACAGGAAATGTAAGAGGAGCGACAAAGAATGATTGGGAGGAAACGCTCATTGTGCAAACAACCTGACTTTTTTTTGGGTGTTAATTGGCTCAAAGCGCTGCCCAGTGTGTGCTCTACACATTGTGTACCGGTCCCTTCAGTGGCGGCCAAAGAATAGCAGCGGATCGGGTTCTCATGGGGAGAAAAAAAAAAAGGAAGTCACCTCATATAAATTCTTTGTTCAGCCCTTTTTTTTGCAAAGAAAGCCTCAGAGGAAAACAGATCCCTCTCTGAGTGTATCCTTTCTTTACCCATCAGCTCCTTTTCCCATTTTTCTACACACTGCTTATAAAAAAAACAATAACACACGTAAAGCTGTTAGAAAGCTGCAGCTGAAACATTAGCGTTATATTCTGCGTATGTTGCCTTAAATCATTCTGGCGGATCTCCAGCTCCTGTAGAATTGTACAGTCCTGCTTTAAAATAACCAGACAGCTATTTACTTCTCCATCACCACATACATTTCCTGAAGGCTAGTGCTGCATGCCAGCTTTCCCTTCCAGCCCAAACCTCCATTAGGATTGATTGAGCTGTTTAATGGTCTTCTGGTCTGGATTTGCTATCAGCTGATTGCTGCCAGCTGGAATTATTTGTCATTCCCCCCTTAGTCTGTTTATGATTGGACCATGAATCAAATTCAAAAAACTCTGATCTTATGTCACTGGCGTAAGTCCCTACTAAAATGTGAAATTCGTTTTATTAAGTGAAATTTATAAAAGTGCAGCTTTCAGCTTTTACATCTCAGAAATGAAACAAAATGCAGTTTTGGCTCACTTTATACCCATCCTATGTATTTTCTTTAACTTCTCCTTTAACTAAGAAAAAAGCCCAAGCTGGACGCAGAAACGTCTGAAGTGGTTTACATGCAGAATGTCCATGCAAAGTGTTTCTTTTGGGCTGAAATCCTGAATGTAACTGTGAAATCCTGACCTCAACCCAGGTGCCTCGGAGCTGAGCTGCAGGGAGCTGCGTTCCACCCGTTACATCACCGACGGATCCTGCCGCAGCGCCAAACCAGTCAAAGAGCTGGTGTGCTCGGGCCAGTGCATGCCAGCGCATCTCCTGCCAAATTCCATCACTCGTGGCAAGTGGTGGAGGAGTAACGCTTCGGAATATCGATGCATCCCAGCACATTCCCGGACAAAGAGGGTCCAGCTGCAGTGTCCCAACGGCAACACTCGGACTTACAAAATCCGGGCAGTCACTTCCTGCAAGTGCAAGCGCTTCAGGCCTCATCATAACCAATCAGAGGTCAAGGAGGTCCCGAAGCGGCACCGCAACAAAAAGCACAGTCGTTTGTCTCAAGACCGGAGCAAGAACAACACGCCGTTAATGGGCAACTCGTACTGATGCTACCCGTCAGCATCCGAGGACAGAGACCTAACCACACTAATACACACGCACATGTTACCAAACACACCGACCAACACATCTCCTTCAGGGAGGAAGGAGAGGCAATAAAAAAAATAAAAATCAGTGAGCGAATTCATAAGCTAATTACTGGGTTGGATTTGACAGTATAATGGTGAACTTTGCTTATTTGCTTGACTAAATGAGTCAACGCCGCGACTCGCCACAACTGTGAGTGGTCAGGACACTCATCACCATGTTGGATAACATGCCCATCACTTCATTTCAACATCTCTAAACCTCCTCAAAACCTTCCTCTTAAACAGATTTCATGCAAGTATAATGAGAAGCCCTCCTGGAGGTTTCCAGTCCATCTGTACAAACATCCTGCAGACGCCGAGCTGCAACCACCGCAGTCCAAATTTCATGTTGGAAAGGTGTATTCTTGCTCCATCGTGGTTGTAATTCATATCCTCCTGGCCGTGTGTGGAGAAGATAGTGGCAGCTCCCGTGGCTCTGATGCTGGCATGTTGACAGGTTTTGCGGGGGCCCCTGGCCTGTGCGGCAGTGCAGGCAGTTTTTGGACAACACATTAAGGGCCTCTCTCATCAGTACGGCTCAAAAGCACCCCAAACAGGCCTGTCATTCACAGTAGCACCTGTCTTATTAATAGATAGATAGTCAGGGAAGATGAAGAGAAAAAAGAGGTTGGAGGAAGCAGTTTTGTCTGGCTATACACCACGGGGCATTAAGCAGTCCTGTGACTCGTTTACATACTAAACGAGTCTGTTCCTGTGTTAAAAGAGTAATGAAATACCATTTTACTGCCTGAATTGTCGACATAACTCCTCTGGCATTACGCATAAAAAAAGTGCACATGTGTAAGACGCTAGTTGTTTAGTTACCTTGGGGCAGAGCGTTCCTCATCACGCCCACACCGGAATTCATTCGTAACGGGCCAGCAGAGATCAGCCATCCCCTGCGAAAACAAATCCACCTCCATTCCCTGTGACTGTCTGCTCCCATTCTGTAAATAGCTCAACCAGGAAAGACCGACAAAGATAACAAAATTAATACAAAGGTTTTATTCTTAATTACAGCATTGACTGCATTGAATTCTGTAGGAAGAGGAAACGGTGATATACAGTCTGCAAACGCAGACATCACAACATTCTTCCTCACAAACACCTCAGATGGGACCGTGCTTGAAGATTATTCACATTTCCACAAATTGTCAGAACCCCCCTGCTGTTTTTCCTCTCATATTGCTTCCTGATTTTGGTTGTCTAAACTGTACTGAGAATGTTTGCTTCTTTTTCCAATTGTAAGTTTGAAATAACAACTGGAAGGGGATCGGTGGTGTAAGCTGAGAGCCGTGATGCATAACTTGATTGTACATATACCTGTGTGGTCCTCTGTGGCGGTGCCCCCACTCGGCAGGGTGTCGAAGAGGAGCGGGGAGGGCTGTTTTCCACAGACACAAAGAAGGACGGTTATAAAGAATGAACTCCATATTTATTTTTTACGTCTACATTTAAATTATTTATACAACCTTTTTTTTTTCTAGTAAATGATAGCCATTATTGTCATATAGTATGATAGCAACTTGGAAATGAAATACTGTACAGTACATGAATAAAGTAAAAGTGAATATATTTGAAAGAACTGGCTTGTTATTTTTATTTAAATGAATTTTTATTGAACTAAATGCTTTATAATAGACTATAATGGGGTTATAAGCCTCCCATGAAGGCTTAGAGTTCTAAGCCTTCATGGGAGAACTAACGCCCATTTCTATATCAGCATATGAGTGTTATTAAGTGTGTATGAACCTCATTAGTTTATGCAGCTTTTAAATTTCTAAATATAGGGGTTAAACTAAAGTGTTTCCGTGTTGCCTTTACTTCGATTCTTATGAGTATGTCGGATATCTGCAAAAAAGCAGAAATTAAGATTTGAATCTGAAGAGTCTGCTCAGAAGAAGCCCTCTGTGGTTTATGTTTGAGCTCTTTGGATGCTACCCTACTGCTGTCTTTTCAGCTCAAATATAAGTTATGCAAGAAAGTACCCCCCCCAACAAAATGAGGTCATTATCTACACTTATTTTTAATTAAGAGGACATGAGCTTCCTATTCGAGGGCCAAACAATCACATGAAAACACATAACAGAGGATCACTGTGGCAACTGTGGTCAGGAGCTCATCCGACATTGTGCCAGTGGGGAACATTTGATATTGGATTTCATGACGTCATCCATAATGTACAGTCATTATGTCATTTTCAAGCTACGTTTTCCGAGCGAGAGCAGACGCGCCGTGCATTAACTTAGCTCAGAAGGAACAAGTTCTCCAAGAAAGTCAAAGACACATTTGAGACCAGTAGTATACATGTATAGTATACCGATGACAAATAAGGCCCACAATGACCTATAAGTGACCCTTGCAAACCAGGGGAATACTGAGGTGCATGATGATCTGTTCTCAGCACACACAACTAGTCCACCAAATTTGGTTCAGGCCCCAATATAAGTGTCATGAGTGAAATTTTGGATACCAGGTGCAGAAGTCCCTGAGGATCCCACTCTGTGTAAGAAACTGGATTTTATTAAGTACACAAAAAGTTCACAAACAGTTCCTGTTTGACTCATGGCCTCCATAAGAAATATTTATAGAATGGACGCACTGACCATAATAAACGATAACCGTTTTTTTCTGTCCAAATATGGGAGAAGAGGTGATTGAACCAAACTGTAGGAAAAGAATTACACCATATTCGTCAGACTTTCGGTCCGCTCTGCAGACTCAATATTGACCTCATCTTTCAATATGAGATGATTATTGTGTCCCAACAAAAGCTCTGTGCTGCTTTCGGTGATGACAATTGACTTTTCAGCATCTCACCACATCTTCATTTCAAGTCTGCAGGAAGGAAAGGACCCACAAGCATTTATGTCTCACAGATGTATACTACACATGCTAAAGATCATGCATGCCGCATAAACATGGATAGCCATGTGCAAAATATTACTTCATTTGGTGAGGCGTGCTGCAGCACCCTGTAAAACCAAGCATTAAACTATTAATTGATAGAAAAAAAAGTGTGATGCAGTCAGAGAGCTCATGAAGCCTAATTTTACCCTAAGGGTTATCGGACTGGGGTCTGGTAACAGCGGCCCCTTTAACACAGCCTGTTCAAGTCGAGACAGTTATGCCTTCATTGTGCTTCTCATTTCCTTAACATATGTTTGATCCACAACTGGGAGATTTTAAAAAGCAGCTAATAGTAGTTAGCAGCTAAATCTAGAAGAAAGTCTACTAAAAATAACTTCAAACGGAGGAGACAGAGGACTATCTGAGAGCTCAGATGCGGCTGGTTTTTGCATCACGCCTATTTAGCTCAAGGCCCAACAGAATGTTAACTAAAAATGACACGTCGGAGCAGAAATATCATGCTGTTGGTTAACTCAGTGTAAATAAACAACATTTGCAGAACCGTGTTTGTGTGAAAAATACAAGTGATTGTGTTATTTCATCCCCCTTTAAGATACATGTCCATGTTATTCCAGCAAGTTTGAAGCTTTTCTGAGCAAAAACCATTAGTCAACCCACCTCAAAAGAGGTGAAAAAAACATGGTGAAAAAAGTAAACTCCAAAAAACATTGTTTTCTAATCACTACGGGATGCTGCAGGGCGGTGGGCTGTGAAATTCCTGTTAAAATATTGATTTTCTGTCAGTAAAGTTGACAGTTGTTGACAGAGGTGTGTCTTGATATTACATTGATCTCATCTCCAACAACATAATTTAATGGTGATTCAGTCCTTTCAAGTATTTGATAGATAGCCATTTGTCCATCATTTTTCTACCTCTTGTTGGCAGACTTTATTCCTGCTAGAGTCTGCTGGTGTTCTTTTTGCATTGGATTCCCTTTATATCTTTTTTTTTTTTTTTTTTTTTTACATCTGTTTCAGTTTTGTTCTTTGATGTCACGTAATGGATCAGTAAAATATGTAATTCCAGCTTTGTGCAGTAAAAAAAAAAAAATCATAAAGTCAAGTTGTCTTGAGGGAAGCCACTTGAAGGGTTTAGGCTGTCAACATGGTCTTAATAGTTTGTCATCTGCAAATATAGAATTAAGTGATGTGTTTATTTCTCTTTTCGTCGATCACGAAAAAGACCACTAGCATCTCTTGAGGTAGCATAGAATACATGCAAAGCGCCTTCTCTTACTAGCCAAAGGTGTCCCTATAAACGTCTCTAAAGTGCTCTGTTTATGGTCAGCTGCAAACGCAACTGAATGGCTTAATGCTGCAGCATGTCCAAGACATTTATAGAGACAGTATATGGTGACCAAACACTTACATTTTGGCCTTCGTCAAGGATTACAGAAAGTCAAAATGCTACACCCCGGTACTTTTAACTCCACTCCTACTAGCAGCGGATATTATGGCTCAAGTCAAACACATATGGAAGATGACGGATGTATTTGGAGATGGATGTTTGTGCTCTTCCAACCACTCCCTTATCAGGTCATGAGTGCTAATAGCTTGAAGCAAATGGAAACCAGAGGACAGCCCTGGCTGCCTGAAGGGATAAGGAACACAGGAACCACAAGTTCAACAAATTTTGTGTTCCTCCACCGATGCAGGATTTGTAAGGCTGCTAGTATTTCCTGCAAACGGAGACTGTTATTCTCAGTCAGGAAGGGAAAAGCTGAGGTCAGGACAGAGGCAAGACCAAAGATGTCCTCTTAGTTTAACATCAAAGTTTCTTTATTTGAAGTTCTGGTTGACCAATGTGAACCAAAGCACCTCTGCATCTGTACAAAGGTATAGAATTTGTGACTCGTTTTCAATGATGGACAGTAGCATGGCGTGGGTCATGGACTTCCACTTAACCATGCAAGGCTCAGTCTCTCAGCTGAGGCCATGCTTGCAGAGAAGCAGCCGACCACATGTGTGCAGGACAACAGAAGGCGCAGGAGATAGGAAACAGTGCTGTCAACAAACAATGCTCCACAACCACAGCGTGCCTCAAGCCTCTGGAGGCAGAATGCATTCCTTGCTCAATCATCTTCTTGTGAACTTGTGTCTTGTGAAAGCATCAAGCAAATATAAATCTTTTTTTAAAAAAAAAAACAGTGAGTAAATATGCTTGGATCAACTGTACTTGTGTTCTGTTGGGTGTATTCTATTTTTTGTGTTACTGAGGGAGCGTGCAGCTGCCAATCTAGCATGTGTAGCATCAAAAGTTTACACAACCTGTCAGTCTGTAATTATCTTGAGGTCAATGGAGCTGACAACTCAAGGAAAGCGGACATAAGCAAGGTCCTCCACATATTAAAGCAATTAAAACATCTTTATACGTTTTTCGGAATAAACTATCATGAAGTCATGCATAACAGTGAAATTACACGTAGCGGTAATAAGGTCGTCCAACAAAAGGCAGGTACTCCCCTGCAATCAGGGCGCCTTCAGCTAGATGGTGGGACGAGAGGGTTAAATGGTGTCTGAGCTAGTTGGCCAAATGTTACCTTCTTCTCCTCAGTCACTCATTTTGATTGGCCTAGAGTTTGTTTTCTTGGCATTTCAAAAAGGCCACATTTTGCAATTCATTGGAAAATCAGAGAAACATGAAGTAGAAGATGCATCAGTATCTCCATCAAATCTGAAAAACTTATGGAGAAAGGAGAAGAAGGAGCAATATGGTGGCGTCTCCGAACTGTATCTCTGTATCAGCACAGTAAGAAACTGGTGACCTGTCCAGAGAATACACTACATGTCACCTAAAAAAAAAAATTTACACACCTTTTAACAGATTTAGTTGAAATCCGTGCAATAGTTTTTGCATAAAGTTTATTGAAAAATAAAAGTGTACAACATAGTCCTCATGGCCAAGATGGGAAAGGTTGTAACACATTGATCTCCTTCTTGAAATGCAGATTATTTTGTCTACAAGACTTTTGCCACATTGGCTAAAAAATGGATGTGAAAAAACAAAACAAAAAACACCCCCATGCTTGTTTGAAGCTGTAATCGATAAAATGTTCTCAAATGCTGGCTGTCATGGGAAAACCGCAGACATTGTGGTTCAAGATGATGTAATAAAAAGCAATTCCCAGTTTGCTGTGTAATACCCCCAAGTGTTTTGATTGGCTTGAATTCCTATGATATGCTTACTCACCTAATTCCTCAGTGTCAACTGCTTGTTTCTCAAACTGAATAATCATTGTTGTTCTAGTTGCTGCCTCGCATTGCGTCTAAAATACTATGCAGCTATTGTGTAACAAGAATCACAAATCAAACATGTCATCTCCTGAGGGTTTTTGAACAAACAATTCAGCAAAATTTGTTTTTTTTATATCAGTTATTACCACACATGCCGCTTAAAATATACATGCATGCAAAAGCACATCCATGCTCAGACAAACTAAAAAAGCTTGCATTAAGCTGGCTGTCACCCAAAGCACTTGAGAGAAAGTACGTTAAAATCACACAAATGAATTCCGCAGACACTACGAACAAAAAACCCCAAACCGACTCCGTTTAAGAGCGTGCAGAATCAATGAAATAAACCGTGGTTGATTTTCAAACAGGAGCAAAACATCTGTGTGGGTGGTAGCAGGGGTACGTCAGGTGTTACGTAGCCTAGCACTAAATTCTCACATTTATCAAAGCAATCAGTCTCTAACCAAAAGCTTGCCTCACATTTGTAATCATTACAAGAACAGAGAGTGAATAAAAACCATGTTTCTTGATGTCATTGCTGCTAACCACAATGATGCTGATTGTGTTAACGTCATGGTGCAGACCAGACCAATGCTTGTCCACTCCCTTCCCTTCCTCTCCTACATTTCTTTGTCACATTACAGCTAATTCTGAACAGGACAAAGCTTTCCGGGTGGATCGATGTCTCCAAGCTGTCAGCGGCACTTTTTTTTCCAGTTTCCCGGGACTGCTTGCTCCTATATCATATCTGGTGCAGTCTGTTCTAAAACCACAGACACAATGCCCGGTTCATCGGCATTGCAAAGTCATACGTGCAAATTGAGGCAAACAGTGGCAATTTCTCTTTCCCAGAACAACAAACTGAATTGCTTTTTCCCTGACTTTAGAGCTATTTCCACAGACTGGCCGGTGCCTTTGTGCTTGTTTTTGTGTTTATGTGCAGCTCCTAAGCTAAGGTTATTTCAGAGAAAATTTCCCCTCAATTTGACAATATTCCTCTTGAACATATAGAGATATTATTCAGTAAAGTCAGCTTTTTCTCCCACATGGAAACTTTTATTTTCTACGACTGCTGCTGATTAATCAGGCATCAGTTTTTCTTTTTTTTTCTTTTTTTTCCCTTCAGACTGACCCCCCCCCATTGGACCAACTCAATGCAATCAGTTCCAAGTGCAGAGAAAATTGCTTCCTATCCATGTGGCCATGGGTGCACGACCCAGAGGAGGCTGAGGCCTATATCTCCAAAATCTGCCCTAGCTTAGGAGAGTTTAAGATCAGGATCAATTCAGCTCTCCAGCCCTTATCAGATGTCAAAGAGCCTCTAGTACTGTGTTCCGGATTCGGTGTCCCAGTCTCGACCCAGGTTGCGAAAAGGGGTTCTAAGTGGTCCGAAGTAGTGTCTTTCATTGAAACCGATGACCCTGGGAGGCTTGGTAAACATTCCCTTATGAAACTGAGCTTTTGCTCCCAAAAAGTCCAACTATTTTGCAACAGCAAATGAGACCGTAATTGATCGATGTGTATGACGGTGGAATGTTAGAATCACATGTCTTATGGAAATGGTGTTCGGTGAAAGGTCGAGCTTATTATGCGTGAAATGGTTCGGTGAGAAAGTGTCTTTGTTTCATGGCTCACAGTCGACACATTTGCATCATCTTCAAATTCTCACTGGGATCAGTGGAGGCCTGGGATCACACTCAAAAATAACACACAGTTTGTTTTTGCGCTATATGGTGTTATATAACTCAAAGCCTATGATGATCACTTCAACAAAACACCAAGAGTGATGATCTCCTCCTTCACTTCTCTGAGTTCGAGCTCCAGGGCCTGAATCCCACCGCTGGTCGGAGAGGCTTCCGACTGTTTCAGTTCGTTACCACGGTGATCTGTGATCACCTCCTGACTCATCATATCCGACCCCAACGGGACGGAGCAGAGAGCAAACGCTGTGTGTTCTTTAACAGAATAGGAATAGACAGGGAGAGAGCTGATTCACCCAACAGATGCTTGAGAGCCCTTTAACGGATGAGTGGCCAAGAGGGCTATAGATAATTAAATGCATTAGAAAAACATCTTGGGCTACTGTGTATGGTGTCTCCATCAAACAGCTCTTTAAAGGAAGTGCTGTAACGCTTCATTGACTTTGGCAATGGAACCTTAATGTCGCGGCAGTGTTTTGCTTAAAGACAGCATTTATTTCCAACAAAGTTGAATTACACTGCTCGGGTGCCAAATCAAATATGAATACCAGGCGGCGATGTCAAACACCTTGAAAGATGGCTCCATCAGCAGGGAGGCAAGTTTTATGGCGATCCTTTAATATCATTTGCAGCAACTTGGCGAGAACGAGTCACGATCAGAAAAACATCTAATGAATAAATGCTCAATCACTCGGCGAGAACGCAGCGTCTCTGAGACTTTAATGGACGTGTTGTGTGTCTGGTTCAGACTCGGCTTCTCTCAGTCTAGATGGTGATGGAGCGTTTATCAAAATGTGCAGCACAACGCGTAAGCAAGCGCAGTACAATTTACAATTCCAGTCGTGTTTCTCTGGCCCCGTCCACACGATGACGGATTTTTTGAAAACGCAATTTTTTTGTTGCGTTTACGCCTTCCGTCCACACGACAACGCAGGTATCCGGAATGAAAACCCAACTTATTAAAAACGCTGGCTGAAGTGGATTTTTAAAAAATTGCTTGGTCCGCGTTGTCGTGTGGACGGCGTATCCGCAACTTTTTAAGAACACTGACGTCTTGCCTGCGACGAAAACCGCTGTGACGTCATATTTATGGGCCCGTGTGTTGTGAAAACAGGATTCCTATTGGATAAAATTTGACTCAATACTGCCACCACATGGTTTGGCATACTTATAGCCGTCTTTGAAAACGCACTGCTGCGTGTACGTGTGGACGGAGTTTTTGAAAACGCGAATCGTTTTCGATGCGTTTTTAAAAAGTTGCGTTTTTAAAAAAATCCGTCATCGTGTGGACGGGGCCCTCTGATTAAATGTAAGCATTTTGTAATCTCGTACCCTCCGATGTTGAAAACAAAACTTGTTTTTCTGTGAAAGGAATTCCAGAGGCACTTGTGCACACTTGTGTGACCGTTCAAAGTCACAAAAATTCAGATCCTCTTGTAAACCCTCATTGGCGTCCAGACCCTCATCAGGCACTTTGACCAGACTCGAGGTCTGAAATGGCTCAGGTCACAATTTAAGGCACCAACGGCCCACCCAGGACTAGCAAACCACCCGTGCATATGCTATCCAAAAGTCTTTGGACACCTCTCTGTCTGGAAATGTTTTCTCGTTTATTGACTTGGTCCCTTAGCACCAATTTAGGGAGCAGTTAATAAAGAGTACTCAATTCATCTTAATGCTTCAGTACACAAGATATTGTAGATAATATTGTTATTCTAACTTTATGAAAACAGTGTGCAGAAAGCCAATACCTGACAATTGTAAAACTGAAGCGCTGTCTTTGACCCCAACCATCATCGATTATGAACCAAATTTGCTGCACAACTCCATGACTGAGTTTGCACGGGGTCAAATCCCTGCATCAGAAATCTTTTGACAACTGGTTTCCAGGCCAGTCACAACAGCATGTTGCAATATCTTTCCTTATTTATGGATTGGTAGATTTGCACACAGAACTAAAATACATTTGATCTCATCTTGACAGCCAGTTAACAAACTGGAGAAAGCTGGCTGGACATGTTAGACTATCCACTAAAAAATACCGAGAAAGCTAATAAGTTAACTGCTACTAAATTTCTCCTTAAACTCCTTATTGGATGGAATGATACATGTCAGTTGGAAAAAATGTCCTAGAAGAAGGAAAACAGACATCTCAGTGACATTTTTGTGATTGATAGCATCTGGCTATCACTAATGAGCTAACACACGCAAGCAGTTATTCGTCTGCTTGTACATCAAATAGTCACAAAGTCACCAAACATTCCTCTGGGATTCTTCTCATTTCTTATCGTCCCACTCGGTACCAACGCGGAGAACAATGCGGAGAACAGCGACAACCCGTCCAGTGTTCTGGATCTGTAACCTAAGGGTGATGATGAACATGATGGCCGCAGCAGACTCACACAGGGATAAGTTGTGGTGGTCTGCCTCACTTCCACCTCTGGAATGTCCATATTACAAACTGCAATCACTTCCTATCTGCAGAAGAACAGTTTGACGCATGTAGTTCATTTCAAAGTCAGATGTATTTTATTTCCTCCTCTCTCTCCACCATGTAATGGCATTCACTGCACCGTGTGTGGACAGACGGTGGGTGGGGAGGGGGGGGGGCATTCTGCTCCCATAAATAAGGCTGTTCGGCCTGTTTCATCCATCACTGCACTGGGGCTGTGTTTGTAAAGCTGGAGGGAGTAAAGGGGACCAGATTCATCCATGTTCCCAGCAGCCGTTCCCCTGCGGGAACTTCACACAGCCATTAAATACCTCATAGCAGCCCGTTAGCTTTTGGGCCAGCTGAGCCGAAGAGAGAGCTGCGGTCCCACAAGACTTCCTCTTATCCCTGCGGATGTGTCAACAGGCTTTTCATTTAAAGTTGTACCGCACATCTCGGACACATAAGTCCGATGATATAAGTGAAATGTAGACACATACATCATCAGTCAAACGGAGACATCAGAAGATGTTGAGTTCAGAGGAAAGTCATTGAGGACTGTGATTTCATCACAGCAAACACTAATAATTGTTTGCATGCAGCCAGTCAGTCAGTGAGTGGTCATTTATTATAGCTGACGATTATAATGAAGCCATTCAGGAGAATTACAGGACAGCTGATTTGACTTTGGAGCAGATGTTCACATCGGCTCTGATGGTTGTTTGAACTCATATTTATTGCAAACCAAACGCTAATTGACATCTTTTTACGGTTCAATGTGGACTTGGTTTACGACCATTTAAATGTTAAATTATTTTTCCAATTAAAACAAAACCTCCTTAATGCAACATGATATAATTAGCAGCTCTTGTTTGACTGCTTTGGACTTCTTCGTAGTCCATCTGGCAACTGTAAGGTCATTCCGGAGTTCTTGGGATCTATGATGACATTGATCCTCCGATAAACACAGATGACTCCAGAATGTTAGCATGCCGTGGAAACCTGCGGTTGGGAGAAACGATGGTGACAAACATGTCCCGAAGTTACCCTTGGAAATAAAACCAGGTACTATTTTATTAGAGGGGAAAATCAAGTGGTGAAAATGAAAGACTGCGATGCACATGAGTTTCTTCCAAGGGGTTCATGTGGACTGACAAGGCTCTCCATTTAGAATGAGAGCGTAGGACCCATGTATTTTCATGTTGGGTGAACATCCCTAATTTGACCTTTGAAAAAGTACCTGAAAAACAGTATTTAAAACAGCATCACCCCAGCAACTAATGAAACTCCCCCTCCATGTCATGGGAGATGTCTGCTTTCATTAATTAAAGGAGAAGGCCACAAACTCTCAGTGTCTCCATGGTTTTAGCAAAACTATCCTCAAGTGTCAAGTTGGATCATTCAGGCATTGTGTTGTTGAGCAAGACTGAAGGGGCGGCGGCCTCCAGCACTTCTTCAAACCGCACTCCACATGCCAGGGATTCTTTCTGACCGCACAACTGGGCAGAAGCAGATGCTCGATTGATGAAAAGATTTTTGCTAAGTGTATTTTCTTCATCAAACAACTGCAGCGTTTTTAAACTTCAAGACATTAATTGTTTTACTCTTATCAGATTATCTGTCTGCCCATACATCCATGCTCTTATCCTGAAGGTCAGAGGTCAGATCAATGTACAGGGCATTATAATAAAAGCTGATATGAAGCGTTGCGCTTGATGTTAGGCTTTTTTAGAGCCCTGAATGTTCTGTCAATGATGACTGATTGTAATTAAATTTATATTTAATTATGTTATATTAAATTAATATTATTAATTTATAAACCATGAAGTATTAATTGATGCAACTTCAAAATGTTCGTGTTTCCTCTTCTGTGCGCTACTTTCCCCTTTTCTTGCTCATTTCCCGGAGGCCACGAGGAAATGAATCCGTTTTCCTGTCGGTGATGGAGTGTGCCTGTCGGTTGGATAGACTTCACTTTTATGGAGCATCTCTCTGGGCTCTATCATGCAGCGTGACAGTAAGGACACGGCCCTGGACCGCTGACAGCACCCATAAGTCTCTACAGGGGCCCCCGGCAGGCCGTCTCATGACTCTGTGCAGGTGCCTCCTGTTCCTGCCGAGTCGCCAGCCAAGCAGCCACTAAATGGCTCTCCTCCATCTCGTCTTGCATCCTCTTTAAGCCGAGCTCCATCACGTCACTCGGTAAGATGTTCCACAGCCACGGAGGGGCTTAGTGTACGACGCCATGTTTAGTCGTTAGTGAGTAGGAGATCTTATGAGCCAGGCAGTACACAGTATCAGATGTCACATCTGACAACAACTAGAGAGAAGAGCACCACATGTGTGTGAGTGAAGGGATGAGGGATCAAAGGGAAAAGCACATTTAACCTTCATAGTCCAACATTATGCCTCCTTAAAACAGATACTCTTGTTAAACAGGTGAGATTTGTAAACTGTCTGTTGGTCTTTATTTGTTTTTAAATGCATTAGTTAATGGCAGTCTACTTTAAAAAGCGATCTTTTCTGATTGCACCCTTTTAAAAGAAGACTACATTCTATGCAGGAAAATATTTCCGAGAGCGCTGGAAAACCGCTTTGCAGTTTTTTTTGTCAACGGGGATGGTGCTTGCACAAAAAAACAAAACGAATTTGTTAACGGAGAACTGCCCTCCGATAAATGGAAAAATACCACCACGCATCTTGTAATGCTTTGTTTACTTGTCTAACACTGCACGGCTAATCTTTCCACTGATCCAAAAATCACCAAGTTGATCCAAATAAATCCTTAATTCAGCAAGTGAGAGATGAAAATAGGCAGATTATAAGGACTAAAAAGCATCTGTTTCTCCAAAGATGTCAGCATTAAAAATGACATAAATTACACCAAAACAACAATCCATGAAGTGTTCAGGGAATCGCGGCACGACTAATGACGTTTCATAGAATCTTCCAAAGGATTTTCTTGTATGTTTCTCATGTTATGGACGCAGCTGATGTTTTTGAGCGGTCTCTCGATAACTCAGAGACGATCTGCATGTCACTAGCGTGCGTTTTCTTTTTGCACATCTCGAGCCAGAGCTCGTGTCAGAGGGAGTTTGTGTCAATCCCTGGCCGGGTAGGTCTCTGGCTAAGATGTTACAGACTTCGTTGCGCTGGGACCAAAGCGAGGTCGTGAGCAGCGTGAGCCACACATGGGCTCAGGCTGGAGTTTGTGGCCCTGCTGGACTCGTGGACGTGTACTGATCAGCACTTTTGTCATCGCTCAGACATAAAAATGAACGACGGCGGTATGTTTTCATCCCTTTGTTTGTCTGTTCTTCTCCGTCAAAGAATTATTTCTCAATTTACACAGAAGCTTATTAGCTCCAAATTATTTGAGGTACTTTTTAATGTTATTTTTTTGTTGTTTCCGTGGAAACAGGTGAATGCAAGTGTGGTAAATTTATCCGCAGCGTATCTCCTAAACTATTTATTCTGGCTGCACTAAACTTATAAAAACATTTAGAACTAATTACCTATTTGTGCCTTTTAATATTTAGTATTTCATGCTAATTTTATTCAATGTATTTTCATGAAAACATTTTTGTTTTAGGTCAATCTGAATGGGGGGTATTTTTTAAAATCAAATTTTACACAAAAATGAACCATGTTAATTTTTTAATTGTCACGGACGGAGTTGAAAGGTGATCGTCTTCTCAATCTACGCTCCGGGTGAAATGGGGGATGTGTAAAAAAGTTGGACTGACACATTTATTGCGCAGTATTTTTGGGGATGTTGTGGGAATGTATTATCTTTAGACGTCTCTTGTCTTAATCCAGTTAAACATCTGTCTGACAGAATAAAACCCAAATATTGCCCTTTCATTTGATGCGGCCACAGCTGTGATTGGTCAAAAACATGAAGGTCATGATTAAAAGTGAATAACTCGACAAACAACTAGTGAATTTTATGGCTTTCCATACACCAGAAGTAAGCTTGTACACAAACACACAATCCGTTTAACAGCTTTGGAATGGTATGCGTCTGCATGGGCCAAGTGGGCTCAGGCCGTACCGTTCATTCTGTTAGGACACAGATCGAACACTGAACAGACGCCAAAGCGGACGTCTCAGCGGGTCTGTAAACCTACTCAGAACGTTAGCAGAACATCACAACTTCTCCACCCCCCACCCCCTCCCAAAAAAATGTTAAAAACATAAAGAGGCTGTGGGCATTCAAACAGCTGGATTACGACAGAAAAACCACTGTTCATTACCGTTCGCCATAATGTTGGTGTCCCGTCAGAGACAGATGTAGGGAGGCTGTAGATGCTGTAAAACTAAAACTATTTTCAATTGAAATGTTCCGGAGTTTTATGGAAGCCCTTCTGAAGCCAAATGGAGTGGCAGCGAATCAGAAAATGATAAGAACACAAGTCGTTTTACACTTAAAAGAATAAAAAGCCGAGTGCAAGTCGACACATTCGCTCCTTTCCAAAGTTACAGCGTCCTTCTTCCTCCTGCTGGGATGTTACTTCTTTTAACTTAACAATAGCAGGAATGTGAAATGAGCACGACAAAAACAGATCTAAGAACATTGTTCAAAAGTTACTGAGGAGTACTCGTCCTTGAAATGATATTTGAACATCTGTAGTTACTTGTTGTTCGGGAATAGAATATTTACTTCTGAAATGTTGTGACAAAGCAAATATCTGCATATAAAAGTGTGTATTCTGTATTTTTGGCATGTTTGTATCAGATGGAGCTCCACAATGATTGCATGGCTTCAGCTTCGACTTCTCTGTTACTGGAACAATCCATTTCGACACTGATTTATTATTTCTTGGCCGTGCGAGCATTCGTGTAAAATTCTGTATTCATTTTTCATTATTGTTTATTTTAACAAAAAGACCGAAATAGAGATTGATCAGTCAAACAAATGTCCTCTAATGGATGTAATTCTACTGTCTCGGGTTTTTCTTGAGCCTGGTCTGAATTTGAAATACATCTGCTCTGCTGGGACCATACTTTGTGTTCAAGCCAGCTGCAATTCAAGGGTTTTTGGAAGTATTTTGTTGCGCTAATTTGTATTTCTTCTAAAATCACAAATACCCAAAGGAGTGAATTTGCACAATTTAAGAAATCTCAGTCCTGATTGCACAATTGTTTTTTTTGCATTATCACATTGGCAGGAAAGATAGAAAACGCACCGATCTGGTTGGAAATATTTCTCGGCAATCATTTCACTTTACCTTACAAGTTCAATAAGCGAAAATACTGCAGGGTTCCATTCATGTTCGCTCCATTAGAAACATCCATCCTCAAGTGAATCGCAACAGAATCCAAATGGACTGTTGTGTCGAAACCTTAGATCACCCGAGGGGAGACAGCTAAAACTTTTCTTGCGAGTTAATGTCTTCCTTTTGGCACAGCTGTCACGCATATATCTGAGCCATAAGAAATACAGTGCCATCTGATTCCTCTTGTATCTACAGTATGAGTGAAGACAGCGTAGTGGGCTGCTGAACTGGGTCAAACGAGTGTGTGTGTGTGTGTGTGTGTGTGTGTGTGTGTGTGTGTGGTTTTTACAGTGGTCATCGAGAGGCGCTGCAGTTCCCATTAGGCGTAACATGTTCTGTGGACAAACAGAACCAGGTGTCTCTGAGGTGCAGATTGAGCTGACATATGGAGCATGAATTATGATGAAAAGGCATCAACAAGGTCGACCTCCTCCATCTATGCTTAATCTGCAACCAAGGAGACGCTTTATTTTCCTTGCAAGATCAGGGGAGACAAAAAAAAAAAATGGCCAGGGGAATCGCGCTGCTTAAACCCTCGGTTGGCAAGCTGCGTCTGAGAGTGGTTCAGCATCTGTTGCCTTTATTTTCCAGTGGAACCTATATGATTCCTCACACCATGTGAAATTTATTAAACTTTCATAATAGCAGGCCTTAATTTAGAAAATGTCGCACGTCATGACTCCGGTTCCTACAATGTCTTTCGGCTTATAGTCAGAAACACCCCCCAAGGAGCCATGAACGTAGCTGAGGTCATGGCATATGAAGTGAAACATGGTTGTTGTGCATGTGTCGTGTTTTCTTGGTAAATTTAGAGGGGTATCATAGTGTGTAAAAGTATTCAAGTGTGACAGCTGGGTTCCACATTCATCTGAAACCATTTATAATTCCAGTACCAAAGCTATGAAGTCATTAAGCAAGAAAGATCCTTTTTCCGTTTTTGAAATTTCTTTCGTCCTGCGATCGGCTGGCGTCTTATCCAGGGTGTACCCCGCCTTTTGCCTGTGGCCGGCTGGAATAGTAGAGTAGAGTAGAATGGAGTAAAGGGCTTTAAACAAGAAAATTGATGGATGAATTGATGGATGGACAGAAATGTCTTTCAGAAGACCTGCAGATAAATAAAGACGAGTGAAAAAAATACAATTCCGAGGCCTGCATAGCGACGCCCGTCGGTAATTTCAACTGGGGGATGACATAAGTCTTTTCACTTCCACGACCTGACTCAGAAGTGAAAAAATAAGTAAGTCAGAATCATTTCCAATCTTGCACAGTCATTTGCAGTGAAGCCTGACTCTGACCTCTTTCCCTGTGACTCCATCGTGCACCTGTGCAGGCGAAGGGCCTCGGGGACGGTCCCTGTTCGAGCAGCGCATGGGGCCTCGGGCCTCCCTGTCGTGCCTGATGAATGTCGTAGCGTCCTGGGGTCCTCTCCCCGTAGGTGTGGGTCCCCCTCCAGAGGCCCGATTAAAACCGCCTGCGCTCTCAGCTGTGTTTTCCGCTTGTCAAACAGCCTGTTTTACGAACATCATTAGTGTAGGAGGTGGGTTACATATGGGGAGTGTGTTTTACTGCCACTGGCTGTCTGTAAAGTCCAGAGATCACGACTTGTCTGACACTCAGTAAATCAGCCAAGCTTTAGCACATTTCGGTACCGTCGTGGACCGCAAGTGCAAACTGGAAGACAAATCGAAAGAGAGGAAGAGGGACTAGAACAGTTTTAAGGAATGAGAAATGCTTAAAAGTGCTGCCAGTAAAAAACACAAGTCTATAAAAATTCATGATTGTGTTCAAGGGAGTCATTTTTCAGGGTTTCTTTTTTTTTTTCTGTTTCAAACAAACATCTGTAAAGACACAAATGTGCTGATGTTCGTGAAGTTATTTCTGTGACAGTATTTTCTGTATATGAACCTTCCATAATGTAATGAAATATTTGATTTAATAGTAAATATGTACATTTGACTTAAGCTCGAGGGATTTTTTTTGCCGTGCAGCAGTTTTTTTGGCATGAAAGAAACTAAAATAACATAATGAAGAAAGCATAAATAGGTAATTTAAAGACCTAGGTTTAATTTAAACATGCAGTGCAGGACCTCCTCCTGGCAGCTAGAGTAATTCTATAAACCCTGTCAACATGTTACGGCGCCAAAGGCTCAACTGTAGTCCAGCTTACTGTAGCACATGTCTCTACGGTTGCCACCACCCCTCTGAGCTCTTTGCTGTTGATGTGAAATGCATCACAACCAGATTACGCGTGTACTGGTTGAGAAGTCGCAGTTTCAAAATGCATGTTTGAATACTTTAAATTAAAAAAAGGTTAATGCATATGCATGTTTATTTGCTCTTTAGCCTGTTATAAGTCAAACCCTGTTTGCAGCCTTTGTGAAAAAACTTAATATTCGATTATCCACACACTTTGCATTTAAAGCAGACTGACGTGTGTTTGGATTTCTTATTTTACGTTGAATTATATTTTAAAACCACATTTCAGCCACCAAAATGTTAACGTGCGGTATAACATTGATGAGTGCGGCTATATCAAAGTGAATAAATGGACTGACGTTGTGTTGTTTGGTGAAACCACCGTCGTTCCGGCCTCAAACCATGAAAGGGTTTTGCTTACTTCTTCAGCTGATGCAGTCCAAAGTCAACCCTCCTTATAAACCAAGTCCCACTGCCACAAATCTGATTTTTTTTATTTATTATTATTATTATTTAGGCCAAAAATCTATGTTCCCACCAATCTTCTTTAATACGATGAGAAATAAGAACGTCTCAAGCCGATGAGTGAATACACAGTGGAGCAGAGTTGTTCCATCTCTTAGAGGCTTAGTTGGAGTAACCTTATATTTTCTCAGCCTTTCTTGTGGGTAGTTGACTGATTGAGTAGACAAGACTAAGGAGTCATAATAAAACCCCTCATCTATTCCACTTAATGCAGACAGAATATTAGCTGGGACTGCCATTTTAATCCTCGGCCCATCGGGCCACTTTTACCAGTGATGTGCTGGAAAATAGTGACACAAACGTAAAGGCCCGTACCAGACATGGCAGACTCTCTGCTTTGTGGTGTTGAAAGCTGTTAAGTTTCCCAAGACGTATTTCAATTTAATGATGCAAGGAAAGCGAGGGCTTTCCCCTGAGATTACTTTTTTGGCTATTCCTATTTTTCAAGTCATTTCACCTGTCCGCAGCTCGACTCAGATTTACATACAGGCAGTTTTCATCATCCACTTTCCTGGTGGTCCTCAACATTCTAAATGACATTCAGCCATCTAAAGCCTGACTTGGCAAGGGGGGGGGGAACCTGGCAAAAATACCACTTATGCAGAAAACGGCAGCTTGTGTGGCACATTATATGTAGGTATCCCAGTGGCGGCGGTAGTGGAGGCAATGGCGTCTGGTTCTGGAGCAAGTGGCCCTTACGCAAATTTAAAAAGTTCACCGAGGACTTGGCCACTGGCAAGCGAATGAACATCTGAGTTGACACATCATATAAAAAAAAAAAACACAAAAGAGCATTTAATATCCTTCCCCTTGAAAAAGAGCAGCTCCCTCTTTTGCCGAGTTCCCAAAAAAATACTGCATTCTCCAGCGTTGCCGATGGGAGTTGAATAATTCATGGAAACGCAGGCAATGTGTCCTAATGCTGTAGTTCTATAAAAATAATCCCATAACATCATCACACTCACCCCATAGCTCACGGCGCTCATATAAGGCTGCTGGGAGAGTTTGACTGGCCTTTTAGCCTCACAGCTCAGACTCCATTCACGAGACTCCTCTGTTCTTTATGGAGAAAACTTTGCAAGATGGAGAAAGGCATTTCTTTTTGAAGAGGTTTATATAATTTATAACTCCTGGGCTTCTATTTATGAAACTTAAGCAATAGCAAGTAATTTCCACATGTAGTGTCAGTGGACTCTACGTTTGTGCTGCAGCAGAAGGACAGAATCCACTGTTGGCAACGCTGCAGCGGCTGCATTTTTCTTTGGTAGGCGAGATAAAGTTCGCTGCTGGCATTGGTTGCAATGATTGTGTGGTAAAGAGGTTCTCAGGAAGTGGGGTGAGTTCCAGTTAGGACATATGTTGGATAAGTAGTGCAAAATGTCTGGTTAAAGATCAATCCTTATAAATGAAGTCCGGGTGAGGAGGCGTTTGTAGATATTTTATTCGCAGGCGGCCATTCTGGCACATTCTTGGGCCCCAATCCACGAGTCGTGAAGACATTTCATCCAACCCTAACCCTAATGTCGTGGCTGTGTTTGAGGTCAAATCAGGAGATCAGCAAATTTGTTGCTTCGTTGTTGGGTAACCGTTAATATTTGTATAAAATTGGACGCCAATCCATACAATAATTTAAAAGTTATAATCTCAACCGGAGCGGTGGATCAACTCCTAGAACCACACCAGTAATGAAACGGCGAATACGAGGAGTGAAGAAAGATAAATGCTACGTGTCGGCGGAGGCGAGAGGACTCTGTTTTTCTTGTGCATAATGTGTCTGAGCTCTGCAGCGAGCAGGGCAGCCGACCGACTCCGAACGTTTTTTTTGCTGTCCGCCCATTCCTTTAATGTGCTTCCAAAATCAAGTTGAACGATTTCATTAGAGCAGCCCTTTGACGTCCTGGGAAAACAGATAGAGAAACGGTTGACAGGGACGATCAAAGCAAGAGCAGAGATGAAGATAAAAGATTAAAAGATGAAAAAGCAGCAGGGGAGGAGGGAAGAAGAAGGAGATGAAGACCGAGTCGGTCCGATATTTCACCTCACTTGACAGCGGCGTTGTGTTTAAAAGCGGTTCAGAGCATGGCTAACTTGGCTTGAGGTTTTCTCTTCGCACCTCCACTCCGAGAGGTGGAATGCTGACAAACTGTCATCTCATGGCTCTCTCCTCTTTTGGACTGATGTGATCTCTCCCGGAGGATATTAACAGCAACCCTTCATGGACTTAATTCGACCCATTGACAGCCTGGCTGCTCATTTTGTTCCAAATCTGTGCTGTTTTCAGTTTCCCAATGTGGTAATAATAACAAAGAACATACACAAAAAAGATTTTAACATTGTGATAATGTTACAGGCCGACTTCCTGGGAGTAATTCAGGCGTATGTGTACAGCACTGAATCACAGGTTACAGTCAGGGTTTAATCTTGTTTATTAGGTTTTTATGTACTGTGGAAAAAAAAAAAAACAGAGTTTGATGTTCTATTGCTTTTGACTTTGACTGAAATTTGTCGTCTGTAAAACAGTCCAAACAAATCACATCATTCAAATAATAAATGACTATTTCTCCAGATGTATGTTCCTGTAAACTCTACGTCTTTTGATAAAAATACATTCAAATCTTTTCTGTTGTCAGCGTTTTTGTTTTTTTGTTGGTTTTTTTTTTGCAAACTGGCAATGACGTGGCGTGAAAACGCAGCTTTACGAGCGCATAAAAGTGGATACTGTTACGGTATCCTGGTTTGTGGTCTAAATCTCTTAAATGGATAAAACAACAGTTTGGTTTTGTGGGGTTTTTTTTTTAATCACCCCTTCTCTTGCTTGAACTCAGGTCAAAGGCAGTCTGTGGCTCGGTGTGGTTGAACTCTATGAAAGAAGTTCAATGTCGTTGGGAGAGTTTAATAATGAAAATGTGCACAGACATCCATATGGACAACTTAACTATATCTGTAATCATGATATTTAGTCATACCTCAAGTGGAATCTGCAGATAGTTAATAAAGACCATATTTATCATCTGAATAGTAATTATTCTTTGGAAAAATAGGAACACACAAGGGAGCAATGTACGTATCAAATGGAGTGATTGAACTAGTGCTCCTTTTGCGAGGCCGGGGCTCATCCAGAGCACACTCATAACCACGGCGGTGTGTTTTTACCCCACGGGCCAGGGTGAGTCTCTTTTTTTCTTTGTTCCAGCCCAGCGACTGATTAGAAACATCAAGCATAATTTCCTAATTGAGCCGTTAACCACTTTCATCTGGGGGATGCAAGGCGAGCAGGTACCGACGTAATCTAATAACCACCAGCGTGAGGCCAGCTCCGACAGACACATGGAACAGAGGATGTTCGGCCCCTGACTCAGGAAGAATTTAGTTATCATCACCAGCATCATTCATCTCTGGCCTACAGCAGATCCACCGATCAGGTGCAACCCAGAAACTGAAGCTGCGTTCACTTTTACTTTAATCACCCTTATCTTTCACATTTAGCCTCAACAGGCATCTGTTTTACATCAGTGACCGCTACAGTTCTCATTTAGAAAACAGAGAGTCATTATTCTCAGGAGTTGTCAAAGACCAACAAGATAAATGCTTCTTCACATTTTTCATTGGGACATTTTCAAGGTTAGGGATGCATTTAAGAAGTTCTTGCTTGTTTAACTTCACCGTGGAGATTAAGTCAATAGTTCAGTTTATTTGCGCTGTTATGCATAAACTACTGGACAGAAACTTAGGTAGGAGTTGGACGTGTAGCCGTGAAGAACCCATTAAATTTTGTGGACCTAGATAAAGGGGTGAATTTGTTCCACTGAGGCTCTTTTGGCCATTTTTTGTCAAATATGCTTAAAATACTGGAAGAATTTCCTTGAAAATTAGTGGAAGAGTAGCCATTTTCCCAAAGGGGAAACCACCGAATTTGGAAAGGTTTTGAATAAGGCGTTTGGATCCATTATCGAGAAGAGAACCGTGTCCGTTTTGATGATGCACATGTCTCAACTGTTTGTCTTGGCAGAGGTGCAAGTGACTCCTTGGTCTTCTACATTCAATATTCAACAGATCAAGAATGCCATAACTTACAAATATTAAAAACAAAAGAATTTGGAAAGTCTTTAAATGTTTTTTGTCACTGACGGGCCAACACAGTGATTTTTACCAGCCTCGGTGGATGTATCATATAAATGTTGCCTTGACATAAGTATTTCTTGATGAACTCCAAACCTTCAGTTCAAAATCTCTTTTGGGACATGCAAAAATGCTCATGCAAATAAATCAGGCCACATCAAATCCGTTATTAGATGAATGTAAAGAAATGCGAGTCAGATGTGGGGGGGGGGGCCCTCCTGGTTGTACACAGAGGGCCTGAACCTCATCGCTGCAGTGCTGCAGATATCTATTCTAAACGGACAACTTTAGAGTTGTCAGCATCGTGTATTCTAAAGATACTTGAGTCATATCTCTCTGGGGCCGTAGCTTCATATGGCTCCCATGCTATACAGTTAAAGACGGCCTCATGCATATATCAAAACTGAGATCACAGTGTGTTTGTGATTGTGCATGCGTCAAGGTGTCTCTGTGTACTGAGCTTGGCGGCGTACATGTGCGAAACATTCACAACCATATGAAAAAAAAAAAGAAAAAGGAATGAGCCCATCCCATGGGCAGAGGAGGAATGCAGATGTGTGGAGGAGGGTTGGGGGTTGTGCCTCTTTTTCACCCTCCTCGTGGTGGATAATAGATGAAGATAGAGGGAAAAGGGCAGAGTCTCATAGGCTTATCGAGGGGCTCCATCTTTGGGTTTCGCTGTACCGACATCCCTTGGGATTGTCTTATGACCTGGGAAAGCCCTTAAGTCACGGCCAGACCAGCAGCCCTTCACTATCTATACCTCCCACACAACCCCGTCCCACCACGTCTTCATCCCTCCATCCTCCGTTCTCACAAACTCTCCCCCAGCTCTCTAAATAATGTCTTGCCAAATCTATAGAAACTCTGGAACGCAGCGACTTTCTTCTTTAGCTGTCGGGGTGAAGTTAAGGGTAAAGAGTTCTCTTTGATAAAGATAGAGGGCAAAAGGGTCAGGAGAGTCATGTTAATGAGACTTTCATTGATTTGGCAAGTCTCGTGTCAATCAGTGGATTATTTCCAATCATGTATTTGGGGTTAATGTGATGCAGACCTAAACGGATCAAACCAAGATAAATAATGAAGAGAAACGCAAAGAGCTTATCTTTACATGCTCTAAATTAGAAGACCAAAAAAATTTTTTTGGATGAACAAATTTAAAAGGGGAATGAGCAAAACTGGAAACAGCATCATGATTAAAAAAGAACAATTTTATATACATATTCATGGTTTGCCTGGGTGCAGTGGTTTGTAGATATTTTGCATGGCCGGTTCTTGTTTCACTCACATCATTTTGGAACCCCCCCCCCCCCCCCTCCAAACCCAAAATGGTTCCATCCATCAGCTGATGTGATGCACAGGACCGTACAGTGACCTTACCAAATAACAGCCAACATATGAGAACATTATTTCCCTAAAATCCATTATGATCCACACACACACACACACACACATGCAGGGAACATCCATCTTCTAGCGTTCTTGACGGTGACACTAGGGTGTGTCCGTGGGGGGAGAACTTGGAAGTGGAAGTCTGGGGCGTGTAGTTTTGACACCTGATTGATGGATGTAGTGAAAGTGGAGGAAGCACGTGAGGCAGATGTTGTCCAGATTCTTCAGCTGCCACCCTGTGTTGGCATAGCAACGCGGGAGTGTCCCGTGTGCATCTACAAGCGTAAAGGCGCACTCGCACACGGACACAAGCGTGTTTTATGTAGACGTGGACGTGTATAGATTATCCATGCAGTTTACATACAATAGATTACGGCATATAGACATTCAGCCTAAATATTTGGAGTGGCTGTCACACCGGTCAGCGGCTGTTGGAGTCTACCTGCAGCGTTTATGTGTGTTGAGAATTATCCCATTCTGACTCAGAGCTTTTAGTTCCGTCATTAAGGTGCTTTGGGTTAATAAATCCAAGCTGTGTTATGACGCTTTACCGTCCATCACATGTGCATGCCAGTATACACTTTGTCCTCATCCATGCATCAACTAAACGCAGCGTTTTACGTTTGAACACATGATGCTCGGTCCTCGGCTTCGGCGTAGGGGCTTTAGGTTGATTCTCTGTTGTTCTGAGACTTAATAGCAGAAAATGTCATAAATGCAGGTCCAAAATGAAAACCAGGTCCCATTGTCAGTGTGCATTACATGTCAGCCTCCAACTTCACCTCTCCCATTGGTCACCAGAGCCAGTAAACTGCCCGGAGACCGAGGGCCCTTCCTAGAAAATGCTGTTGAACCATCACAATCCTCCCAAACTGTTTGCATTCAGAGTATTACTGGTATTACTGGTCAGCCCCCATCAATTACATTCTTGGCAGTTGCAGACAGTGGAGCCAAATTTATTTAAGAGCGGTGCCCGGTTGAGATGCTTGCACTCAGACTTAGAGGAGGGCTTTTAAAGATTTCAAGGTACAAGGGGGGTGTCTTGCTTTGAACTAGCCCCTTTATCATTTCAGCTTGACATCCATTAGAATGCCCCAGACATCAATTGTTATACTCTGCCCGGAGAGCCCATGCTCTTTTATGACATCTTAAAATGATTACCAAGGGTTAAAGAGGCCCTTTAAAAATTTGATGGGGTAATAGTGTGTGTGTGTGTGTGGGGGGGGGGGGGGTGCTAAAGGCCTCCAAAGAAAGCAGCACATGTCTTCACACCATGGGAGTCCGGCGCATCAGCTGGTGCCGCCCGTGGTGGACGTTAATTTTTGCAATCAGTGCCGGAGAAATATCGACTTTTACAGATGGAGCTGATGTCACGGCACACCACGGTGCACATAAACAATGGTATTACACACTCACTGAAGTTGAATAAAGACTACAATGCTGCCCCTGGTGCGTTCCATAAAATCTAAGACTTTTATCGTACTTTGGAGCAGACAAATCAACCGCGTCCGAGTATCTGCTGACAGTGAAGGACGACACTCTTGCCTGCTGCAAGTTTAAAAGCCATTTGATACTCTTCTATTCTGTTTCTCTTTCATTCTCCTAGACAACACCCAGGACACAATGCATGATAGAACTGGAAACGTTTCCACAGCTTAGTTCAAATGCCTGTTGTGCTTTGTATAACTTCGCTTCCCACACACCTGAATCACATTTTCCTGTGTTTGAGTCTGTGTTTGTCTTCCTCGACCCGCCCCGGTGATGAGTAAACAGCCTTCCCTCCCAGCCTTGTCTGGATGATTCCCTCTGCATATGTGTGTGTGTGTTTGTGTGTGTGTGTGTATGTGTGTGTGCTCACCTATGTGTGAACTGTCACTGCTGAGTGGTTTTGAAAATGCACCTTGTAAAATCTAGACATTTTCTCAACTCCCTGCACAATGAAAGAGGTGCTCTTTGATTGTAATGCCTCGCTCCAATATGTTGTCATCTTTTACTTGCTTTGGGCTATAATAAAGATGACTCAACTTGATCAGTCAACTTTAATATACATAAACTGATCTCAATTAGTCTGTAGCATTGTTGTACCTGCTGCTAGTGTGGCTAACTCAACATCCCATGTGCACATAGCTGTACAGTCTATGCTTATGCATGTACAGGAGCTGCTATCGGTCTGAGTAAATCCAGAATTTGGGGATGTCTGTACTTTTGGGTAGCAACCAGCCACGAATGTTATCCAAAACAAACCCGCATGCAGGTCCAACGCTGCAAATTCTTTTGTCCAGGATCTGTGATCACTTTTTCATCAAGCCACTGTTTATATGTGTAACTCCAGCCCCCAAATTGAAAAAAACTGTACAATAGTTTTAACCTTTCACCATTTTTCACAACATCCCTGGTGACGTTTTGCCTCATTTGAAAAGTTGGATATATGAGTGCTGCTAAATCTGCAAAGAAAAGTCCCAATTTAGATTTCATTCGATGACTCGACTCTGTAAGTGATTAAACATGAAGCCTGCGAGATGCCAAGAAAAAGCTCTTTAATTTGAATGCAATCGACCTCAAATTGGGGCCGGTTTTAAGTGGAAATTAAGTAGATGATTGAGTTATAATTTTTCCACACACTGCTGAAATCAGCTCAAGAACACAAATGAACAAATGATTAAATCCCAGACTTATTATTTTTGATTATTCACAGACATCTGGAGTAGAGAAAGTGTTCTTTCCTTATTTTCCCTGTCGACTCGTTCAAAACTCAAAACTCGGTGTCCGTGCCCCTCAGAAGCTCAACGATGTCGGGACGTAACCTTTTCTCTCATTGTGTTTATTGACCAAATAAACCACAGGGCTTAAGTCATCTCAGCTTTCTCTCAGATACATGGCCAAATCAAGTAACTCAGATTAATGATTGAACAACACTGCAGCACCATTGATAATCGTCCAGCTTTGAAAGGCTTGTAAATATTTTGTTTGCTGGGGCAAAGATGGAACTGAGTTTCTTCTTCACACTTCGTGTGGGAAAACCAACTCAAAAGGAAGAATTCGGTTCTCTTAAACTGCGCCTCTTTTCCGGCACTAGCCCGACTAAAGGAATGTGATTCTGTTTAATTAGAGACCAGCGAGTGATCTCATGAGAAGCCCCCCCTGTTTTTAATTACTGGTCCCCATGGCTCCATGGTTTGTCTTTGCTGGTTGGGGGTCAACACACAAGGCCTAAGTCAGAGTGCCATGCTGCCAGAGGTTACCAGGGCCGACTGGTTCTCAGACAGGGTGTGTGTGTGTGTGTGTGTGTGTGTGTGTGTGTGTGTGTGTGTGTGTGTGTGTGTGTGTGTGTGTGTGTGTGTGTGTGTGTGTGTGTGTGTGTTAACGCATGTATATGTATTTGCCAAGTCCAATATACACTTTAAAGACTCTTTTTCTTTTTTCTTTGGAGAATCTAATGCTTCATGCATGCTTTAAAAAATATTTGTAAACCTAAATGACTCCGGATTCCACTAGTTACTTGTAATGATGTTGAAGTGGGACAATAAAAACCAATTGACCGTTTCACAACTTAGAACGTAATCAGATGCATATCCGTCTTAACCGCTGCTATAGACAGTAAAGGGGTAGAGAGAGTAGGCCTGTGACCAGAAGGAAGCAAACCAGTTTGAAACAGATATTAAACTCAGGCTAAAAATGCATCCTATGAAGGTTAAACTTGGATGTGGTTGATCCTTTTAAGTAGCCTTTGTTGATTGGACCAGCTTCCATAAAAAGGTGCTCATGAAAACCTCACCTAAATATAATAATATAATATAATATAACATAATATAATATATAATAAGCCTTTAAATCCTTTCAGACACACGAGTTGGTGAGTTTCTGACATGAGTGACACCGCCAGCAAGAAGGTTTGTGGGAACAGATGATAAGAGGTCAAAGGCTCCCAGTGTTCAAACATATTGACGAGGCAGCTATTTGACCTGACAATCCAAACGTCGATCACCCTCTCACCGGCGAACAAGAACGATGTCAGAGGTCTTTGACAAAACAGAGAAACTTAATAGACCTTCTTAAAATAAAGTCCAGATCCGCTCACAATGGGAGTTTGATTGATTTCAATGTAATGAGGTACAAGAGGGTCACATCAAAGAGATCTTAACATGTCTGTATGAAATTATTCTTTAAAATCTTTACTTGCGTTCAGCAGGAGGCCGTCGCCGTTTAGCGGTTAACAGAATTGGAACTGAAATGGGTCTGCAAACAAAAACTCAATCGACCGGCAGGCAGGTAGGAGGTAGAAGAAAAACAAGAAAAGGAAAAAGATGAAAAGCGGATTTTGTCTCAGAATTTTCTCCTTTAGACACATTCTCTGTCTTCCGAACACACACACACACACAAACTTACACAAACACACAGTACAAGCTGTTCCAAAAGAACCGTTGACCTGCTGCGTGAAAGCCTCCAATAACAAAACGAGACATCAATAAGCTGAAAAACGATACTCGTCAAACGGAAATCACCGCGGCACACGGAATAGCCCCAGAATGGCTGTTTGGAGCACAATTGCCCTAATGCTGTAAAGGAGGGGATGTGCTTCTGTATTGTGTCGGCCAACAATGGCTGACTGTAAACTCACAGCCACACCACCCTATGGATTTAGCAGCTCCTCATACGGCGAGCCATTGTCCCGGTCTGGAAAAGCCGTGCCTTGTGGCTGAGGGCCAGTTTGTGTCGGATGACAGGTGGCAAAGATCAGGTGAGATAACAGAGATGCGAGAAACGGAAATAGAGCGATAAGAGAATAAAAAGATGGAGGAGACGGTGGTATTTCTTTGTTTTTAATGTTTATTTTCATTACTCTTTAACTTGGCCGACTTACTGGACTGCTGCTTCACAAAGGGGCCGCCCAAGTGGTGCGGCATGACACCTCGACACTCTGTGGCGTAAGAACAAACCCATAATACCTTGAAAAAGGTTCTATACCGTGAGCTCACTGCAAGAACACACTCTATTTCTTCAATATAACCCCTCCAAATTAAAAAGGAAATCTCACTTCATGGAAAGATCTTAGATCCGACTTTAAATCCAACTTTAATGTTCACACCAGTACTTATAAATGAAAAATGTTTTTATACCAATAATGTATGAAAGGACATTTTGAGTCAGCACAAAGCTTGAAGCCCAAACCTTTTTCTACCAACTTTTAACCAATGCTGATATGATCATATTTTCACATAGTTCTAGTCTGGTTCATTGAGGTCAGATCTGGCAGGTTGGATACTGTCTGCATCTGAACACTGATGCATGGATTATTCCTGGATCTGCCACTCCCTATCATTTAGCCCTGAGTGATCCGACAGGGCACGTCCGGGAGGATGCCCCCAAGGAAATTAGGTCATAAGAGATTGTGTGGAGCAAATGAAGTAACCATGGTGATCCAACTCTTTTTCGCCCCTGCATTTGACCTGTTATTCCTTTCAACAGGAACTCCAGTTTTACTGTCAGAGCTGACTTCACTGATATACCTCCAGGTTGTCTTTGAACGCCTACGCCACCACAGACAAATCCCGCCAGAAGTCTCAAGCTTAAACAAAACTCCCACATGGATGTCCATTTTAAGACACTCCGAGGTCTGGTGAGCTTTCTCCCATCAGCCTCAGTCCTGTCCGGCAGCCAAACAACAAGCTCAGCAAAGATGAGCAACGATGGAAAAAGAAGAAAAAGAGAGACACTTAGGCTCTTTCTGTGTGTGTGTGTGTGTGTGTGTGTGTGTATGTGTGTGTGTGTGTGTGTGTGTTTATTATTCGGTATACAACGGAGAAAATCAGGGAGATGATTTAGAGAGAGGGAAATCAGGGAAAAGCTCAACGGCTAAACGTGTTACATCACTCAAAAACAGTTTGCACCTTAACGACTCGGTCCTGCAGCCCACCCCAAAGCCAGCAGGAAGGGTAAAAAAGAGCTTTTGTGTTCGTGCCAAGCATTACGGCTTAGTCACTCAACCCCTGATCCCCCCACCACCACCCCCCCCAGCCTGTGCTAGATTTGGCCATATTCCCTAAAGGGGCAGCCACTTAAACCGATAATTTTTTGTTTTCAATGCAACCGCACACACACAAGGATGTCGTATTTCAAACCGAAATAGACAATGATTTCCTGTTTCATCATTTATTTGTGTGCTCCTCTCACCCACCCACCCACCCCCCCAAGTCTACATGAAAAGTATTATTTCGCTATCATCAGTGCTGTGATGTTTTTGCCAGTGTCTTCAAAATGAGTTACAATCTGGAGACGGGTAGAGCCGCAGTACAATTGAGATGAAAACATGTTTTCTTCTTTAATTTGACCTGGCAATGAGGGTTGGTGGTTACTGCTGTCTCATTGGAAAGAAAGAAAATGCTATACACAGATGGCCCCCATTTAGGAACAAGGGTCACTTAACATTTGGCATGTGGGCACAAAGACATTACATGACTTGATATCATTTTTATCTTTATTCAATTTGTATTTCATTATATTGCGCTTTTTAAAAACTCAACTTTATATAAGGCAGGCTTATATAGTATAGTTTTTAATGCTGGTGGTAGAAATCATCATGGAAAACAGCCTTTCAACAAGAGGAGCCACTACATGTGTTTTGACTCCTCTGTTGATTTATATCAGGAACATTTTGATTTGGAAAATAGCCGTTGAAAAGAATATCCAACAGCATCGCCGGTCCCATAATTCCTTGACTTTGACTCCTGGTCCAAAATCTCTTGAGAAAAATATGCGCTTCATTCGGCTCAACATACGCAGATGTGCTGAAAAACGGCAACGACGGTCGTTTAAAACTTAACCCTCGGTGGGATTGACAGCACTAATAAACCATTTACACTGCGGCGACTGTAGATATAAGCATTATAGAAGACAGACATTGATGTAAATACAATGCAGATACACTGTTTGATGCTGATAGAGCTGCTGAGTAGAGTGGGGTTGAGAAAACACTGCAGGCTTTCATCACATATGTTTTGCAGAGTCCCTCATTGACTTTGTCGAAGTAAAAAAGTGAAATTGCACTAGACGTAGATAGGGCCCACTTTGGAGTGCCTTCAAGACATGCTATATCTATCAGATATGTTTGGCTGCTGCATGTGATTGAGTTTGTGGTATGGGAACATTTCCTCTGAGAAAACTCGGGCGACATTCAAGCTGTGCCGAGATAACAAAATGTCCTAAATGACAGTTTGCTCTAACCCCAACATGTAGGTTTTATTTCTAAGGAGCAAATGACAAACTGTAGTAATGTCATAATAGCAGCACACATAGAGTGAGCTGTGGCTTCGATCGAAGAGTAACCGCTTGGATGAAGTGCGACTGCTTGGAGTAAAACATATCTAGAGTTTCTTTTGGGGGGGGGGTGGCTTCTTTAAAGTGCATGAAAGAGTATACTTTAGTTCCTTTTTATGCACAGGCACAAAGAAAAGCCATCGCTTCAACAAAATGTGTTATGAAACGGGTGGTCCCACCCATGCCTTACCTGAAAGAAAGCGTGCAAAACAGGATATGGTTACTATGAAGGAGGAAACAAGGCTTAACCAATGGCACCAATCTGCTATTAAAAATCTCAATACCTTTTTGTGTTGGCGGTCTAGGGCTGAATCCTAAAATAGCAGGGTTTGAAATAGCTGAAGTGTCACATGCTCAAAGATTTTCAGTTTCCTTACAGTAAATATCCTGGTTCTTCACAGAACCCCTTACAAGAGATAAGAAAAGGAGTGTTCTTACTCCTCTAGGTACATTCTGTAGAGGCTGCAGCAGAATTAATAGTCTCTGACACTGTCAAATTCTCTTCCAGAATCCAGTTTATCGGTGGGGAGGTTTTGTGTGGGCGATGATAAGAATGCAGGAAGGCAGGCTGACAATGCGAGTCCCCAGACAACTCATTTGATTAGTGATGTCTGGAGAAATGAGTCTGAACCTGAGTGCTCTTCTCTTAAAGTCCTCATCTTTTTTCTCTCTCTGAGGCAGAAGAGAACAAATTCCGGTGAATTTATCACCTAAAAATAGAAGCCAAGAAAAGAAACCGGGGGAATCTTGATGGATCTAGCACTTCTCTGGTTTGGTTTGGTTATTTCTGTCTGAACTGTGAACGTATCCGATATAGATTTCCTCACAGCGATGGAGACTGATCAATATTCATGTATGGGAATGTTGTTTTACAGGCCTGCAGCGTTAAACTAGCAGGTGCATGGAAAAACAAATGTCATAAATCTGTGAAGAGGTTATCATTCAACCGTTTCTACTCGTGGGAAATAGTTTGACAGGCTGATGCAATAACAGCTTAGATGTATGGAGCATCATCTTGGCAGACACTCGAGTTATTAACGTTTGAATGGCTAAATAAAGAAAATACACAGCTGTTAGCAACAGCTGAATTCCATTTTTGCTTTCTAACATTTTTCAGTGATATGTTCTTACAAAATCTTGAAGACCGTGGCAATTCTCTTCCCTCCTTTTTCCTCCTTTTGAAAATCTCAATTTCACTACTCTGGCAGAACTTGGAACAACTTGTTGTTCTTACATCTCACACAGAGAGAAATGTGAAATATTTTAAACATTTTTCACTACAATTTGTCATCTTTCCATGAAAAAAAAAATCCACACAATCCTATTTATTTCAGATGAAGCACCTTTTTAGTAGGTGAAATCATAATTTCAAAATTTCTGTCTGTGACCTTCAATATAAATGGGCCTCAATGGAAACAGGAACTGAATACTGTTTCATTTTGCTGATATTATTTTAAAATGGCTTAAAAAGTGAAGGATCTTTGTGGAAACCCAACATTTGCCTGCTTAGGTGGACTTCATACCCTTCCTTCTATAGTTTCTGCCGGTCAGCCATTCGTAAACATTCCTGCGCAGCCAGCAAACGCAGCCCGAGACAAATCACGCCACATATAAACAGGAAAGTCAGTGAATATACCTCACCTCCCTCCATTTGCATGCCAACCAACAAACTGCCTGTCCCATAAAGAGCCATTAGGTTTTTAGGTCTTATATTCCTGTTTTTGATCTTCACACGTCCCTGGCTGTTAGTTTTCTTTTTCTCCCACGGCATTTTTGAGGTGAGAAACTTGTGAGAATAAGTGGGAGAGTCTAATTGTTCCTGACAGAGGAATATCTGTCACAGCCCTGTGGATTCACAGCCAGAGGAAAGTTCTAGATGGAAGGATTTGCAACGGAGTTTGTAGTTTCCACTCAAAGATGCTGACTTCGAGGATAGACGTGCAGCGCAGTTGGGTTCATCCCTTAATTCCAGGCATCACTTTCACTGCCGCTGTGGCCAAATAGAGATTCATACGTGTGATCAGAATTTCCATGATTCTGCTCAAGACCCAACAAACAAGGACTGAGGCTTCAATACATTATTTTAAATGCAAAACAACGTTGCCGATTTTCCACTTGCAATGCAATGATTTTCCAAATGGACTGTGTGGCTTCCCTCACACAAAAGGCGGCTCCCATCACTGGTGCGCATAAATCTGGCTTAATGTTCACCAATGAAGGGCGTGAGCAGTGAAACCATCATCGCATCCACTAAATACAATCGTTAAATGGCCGTTTTGCTTACTCTCAATTTTTGTTTTCATATTTCCACGGTGGCAAGGAAATAGATTATTATCATTCAGGCCAAATATTTAAGGTTCCCATTATTTGAGCAAGCACATAAACAAATGAGTCATCTGCACTTTATTGAGCGTACAATAATACAGAGGTTGTTTCCCACAGTGGGGCCGGGCCTGGCAGTGGGGCTTGGGTGGGATCCAACTCAGGGTTCAGACCACCACAGCACTGAAACACACAGAGAGTCATTCATGTAAAGCAATACATCTGTGGTCACTCAAGACGTGCGTGCCACCGCTGCCTCGCTACCATGGGCACGGGGTGTGAACACCGTTTGGAAAAATATATCAGGACAAGTTTCAGAAATATAGGAACCTGAGGAGAAATGAAAACTATCAGATGTAATTTAGATCCTAAATCCGTAATAACACAGGCATGTCAAGGCTAGTCTAGATGAAGCAACCAATAAATATGGTATTATATGTAATAGATGCAATCCTTTATAATGATGATTATAGGACAGACCCTGACATTAACATGGTATGTTTGTGCTGCAGACTCTACTGCTGGGTCAATTGTCGGTCCTATGATGTAGATTTTCAAAATCACCACTGTGATCTTAGGTGATTCAGCTAATAGCTTGTCCTGGCATGCATGCTTGGAGTTTTCAACCATTTTTGCACTTTATCACCACGTGAATGCAGAAAACCAGCAGAAAACCACCTCACATCAGTTAAAATTCTACAATAACAACCCAAAGAAGTTCTATTATTATTGTTTTAGTGATGAAAAACTATAACAGAAACCTGTTGGGCAGCTTTTGCCCCATTTCCATCACACGGCCTCGGTTAACTTTAACTCTACTCACGTTATTTGGTTTTCCATTAAGGGGAAAGTCATTTTAAGCACCACTTTCATTCCATTACATTGCAGACCACTGATTAGTCAGAGAATTGTTTCTGCTTCGTTGCATCCAGCAATACCCATCGCTCAGGGAATATGATGAGCTATTAATCTTGAATTGAGTATGTATAACTGATAAATCCAGAAAGCTTGGCATATTCTTTAACCTTGCAAGATGGAACTTTTTATTTTAACCATTTCCATCTAATGAACATAAATTACTGGGTTTGTGATGAGAAGCATTGGACGTACAGAGAGAACTCTCTGGGTAAAGCGGCAGATCCAGGATTTTCCTTCACTTTTTCTGAGGGCATTTTCTTCAATTGAGTGAAAACCCGCTACATCAATTTCCACCAAACTGGGTGTTTGGGGTTAGGTGTGGGTCAGGCAAGCTAAACAGGCACTTTCAGTTGAGAGTGAGGTCTTCCAAACAACTTCAATAACATCTTGAAGGAGCATTCAAGTTCAAGAGACGATGGAACCTGCTGATTTTTGCGTTTCTTTTTTTCATTCCCTAGCGCCAGCCAGTCAAAATCTAGTAAAATATCCCAACAGGATGGGTTGGCACCAAATTTGATGCAAATATTAACGGTTACCCGGGAGATGTGTTCTGCTGACCTTGATGGTTCCTTCACACATCATTTAGAACCACCGCGAGGTTGACATTTTGTGGCTTTTGAGTGAAATGTTAACAAGTATTGGATGAATTGCCATAAAGTTTGGTTTAGACATTTATTTCGTCTTTTATGTTGCACCTTTATTAGGGTAGAATTTTCATTTAATAACCAATCCTTGCAAATGCAATGATATCGGCTTCTAATTGGTCATTTTGAATTATGGGAAACACGTTTCCAGTTGTGCTGCATGTAATTGCCACTGTTTAAGACTAATTGCATCATTTTGTGTTTGAGCTATTTGATGACAGACCCAAAGGTTGTGACCAGCTCACTCGGTTTGGTCATCATTCCAGCTCCAGGGAGTCACACAGAGGGGAGTGATGTCACCGTGTGGGACCTGGACACATTCCTGGATCAGACCAAAACCTCCACCAAAAACAAATGACACACAACTACACTCTCAATGCACGCAAATGTCACTGTCTCAATTTACATACTCAGCATAAACCTGACATTTTACCCACAGGAGTCATAGTAACACACACATCTGTTCTTGAGAATTTTGTGGTTAAAATACTGTCTCTGAATAACAAATAAAATTAGGGGAAAATAAGATCATTTTCATGTGGTTTCATTTGTTTTCTGAAAAAAAGAAGCGCATTTATTTTGATGTTCGTCCATTTAGACAAGATCATTTCTAAACAGAACCGCTTTGAATGGGACATTTCCATCTCTGTAAAAAGTCAAGAATCTGTAAGTTATGACCTACTCAAATACACCCTTGTAAAGATAAGAAGTAAGTTATCAGACATGTGTCGCCTAAATGGAGGAGAATAAGTTTGGAGTGAACGGTGCAGCCGTGGCGGAGCCGATGTATCCTGTGTCATCAGGATTAACAGCTCCTCTGCAGTGTGGATGTAGCCTCTGGGACACGGGGTGGGGGTGGGGGCTTTGCTATGAAGTTATTGTAGTATCTCAATTCATTTCATTCCGTGGGGAGACTTTCCCAAGTGATCACTTCGTCATTCTTAAGTTCTGACATGTTGCACTCGCATCAAGAAAGACCTGCAGTGGGAAATATTGCCTGCAGAAAGCGGCGAGCGTGAGTGATACCACCGTATGGCAACGATATGCTCAGTTTACGGTTGAGAAAATTCTAGCAAGGGTGTCTTTTTTCCTGTGTGCACCTACAGTATTCATGGCCTTGAGTCTTTTTTTTTTTTCTGTTTGCACTCCGATTTGATCTGAGACGTTTTCTTTAGCTGTGTTGCTATTTACAGATTCCCTGTAATGACTCAGAGGGCAAACACCAGACAACATGCTGATACCCATCACCAGGGTTTGGTACGGAGCCAAGTCTAAGCAGAGACACAGCGTGACCTAACTTTATAATAGTCTGGATTATAAAGCAAAGAATAAAGGGAGTTTAATTAGGGTTTGCTGCAGGCTAGATGAGATGATCACATTGACATCTAATTTGGCACACTATAGCGAGATTGCTTCCCTTAACAAAAAAATCGTTACTCTGGGAAACAGGATTCTAGCTCTGACCAAAGGTTGGAAAGGTTCAGCTTTAGATGCTGTAATTAATCTTTTACATCTTATTGAGGAGCTGTTAGCTGTCGGAGAGGAGCGACGACTGTTGTCCTTAATACGTCACCCGGAAATCAACCGAATCGAACAGGTTTTACTTTTAGACGGCACCAGGCTCGCCTTATTTCCCCGTCTTTACGCCACGCTCAGCTAACCGCTCTGCAGACAAATATTTATCGTACAAACACGACAGTTATAACGGCGTCATCTCATTTCACATAAGTTCTTGGCATTGCACAGAAGGAGTTTTTAGATCAAATCTAAGCTTGCCTCTTAAAAATAGCATCTAAGACTACACACAATAAGATATGCTGTACACACACAGACACACACACACACCTAACTTTGCACTCATCAATCTTCCTTTTTCCACAGGAGTGTTCCTCCAGGATTGAGTCTTAATGTCTGTTATGAAATCTGGACCATGTGTTGTAAACCAATATTAGTTTACGTTCCCTGGGCCCTTCAGTCTAGTTTGGTCTGGAGCCTAAGTACTTCTCAAAATCAAATCCATTTATAATGCAGCGGTGCATGAACATTTGCTTTCCCTTAAAGTCCCAAGCTGGATTGAAAACAGGATCATTAAAATCGCCCTGTCGGCTTTGTTATAGCATGCATCATTGTTTGACAGACTGACTGACTGACTGACCCAGACTTTGAGTTATAAGTGCATTTTTGAGTTATTTAAAAATATGTAATAAAACATAACTTTGCTTTGTAATGTAGCACAAGAAGCTAAAAGCAGCTAAGAGTCCATTTAGCCCTGCAAAAATCTTACATCACGTCTTTCTGCATTTCTTGGACTCCAAATAAACACCTTCAACCCTAAAGATATTTGCATGAAGACGACGTTTCATTTTCCGAACCCCTCCCTTTTGTCTTTTTAATTTTTCATGAGCTCAGCAGAGGGACCCGGTGGGTCCTTTCGTCAAAACCGAACTCCAGAAATATAGTGACCGTGATGAGGGAGAAGGTGTGGGAGACACGAGGGCCCCCGTTGGGCGGGAAGCTGTGGTCGACTGAGGCTGACAGGAAGGGAGAGAGTGTTCCTGCAAATTTGCATTATTTAGCTGAATGTCTGCATTGTTAATACGGGTTCTAGCAGCTGGTAGGAATGAAAGAGTGGAGAAGTCAGAGAACGTGACTTTACGTGAGACAAAAGTAAATAAAAGAAGCCAAAATAGAATATTTGATCGGATCAATACCAGATTTTTCTGATCAAACATGCACATGTGGAATGCTTGTGATCGATGGAGCGGGTGCATTCAGGTATCTAAGAATTACTAACACACTGTGTTTGTATTTCCAACCCCCCTAACACCCCCTTCGAGTACATGTCCGTATCCGCCCTGTGGGGTTTTAGTGCACAGACCCCTCCTTGACATCGCACCCAGGAGAGAAGACAAGAGAGCAAAGGAGGGTCCCGGCTTGACAGCACCAGGGAATGACTAGCTCCAAATGCTATGCAGGGTGACATCTGCAAACCATAACAACCCCTTAAAACCCCACAAACATGCGATACAAAGAACAGGGCCACGGCCTTTCTCTGCTCACATAATGAGGCCATGGGATAAGCATCTTCATGGAAAAGAGAAGGAAGAGAGCCTCCCTTTATATTCCGCTTTGTTTAATGCAGACGAATTAATAAGATGTCACTTTTTTGCTAAACATTTATATTACAACTCAGCGCATGATGTAATCCTAACGTACGACACGCACCGTAAGCACAATCACACGGGGCGATACGGCGCGTCGCTCATAAAGGATGTGTATCGTCACCTTTGACCTGATGTGTTTTATCAAAATTATTTCAAACTGTTTTAGATATCCTACGCTGCCGAGCTTTGAGGAAACTCAGCCTGTCACCCCACCACCACCACCCCTCCCTCGTTCCTCCTCTGCTTGGCAATTGTTCCCATTGTGTGGGTGCAATGACTCAGTAGAGGCTGGCTCCTTCATGGATCAACTCCATCAGACGCCAAAGCAGCCTGAGGACTTACCAGTTCACAGCCACAGCACAGAGAAACGCTGAACCCAACTGTCTGTGTACAAGTATCTGATAAAATCCACAGGACCCGGTTGGGACTGATGTATAATAATACCTGAATCTACAAGTTTTTTTAATGCACTATGTCATAAGGTGTGTAATTATTCAAGGCTGCTGGGACACTTGTGCAATGTTTTGGACAGAATGTTATTAAAAAGTCTAGAATATCGGATTTTAATGGAAAATTTGTAAAAAAAAAAAAAAGAATCCCACATATGATGGTTTACAAAAGCACACAGGCGTCATCTGCTGCCAAAGACAAAGTGACACTCAGTCAGACTGAACGTGGATAGAGTTCCACTCGGCGAGGGAATCGACCAGATGTCTTATCTCTCTTAAGTCAGCTGGGGGATCGGTGTCAGAAATGCCAGCACGCTCCACCAAAGCCCCGGAGCCATTCCCCAATGCAACCTTACCTCAATGGCCGACTTACATGCAGCCACAGAGAAGCTGCGCTGCTCAGACTTCACCTTGGTTTCCTCTCTCATTTCCTCCTCTGTTGCCTGTTTTTTTTTGGGTTTTTTTTGCGGTGCACTTTTACCCTTTCCTTCCTTGGCAAGCCGGGAAAGCCCTATGGATTCACAGGCACTGAACCCTAATTGGGCTAATGGTGGTGGTATCTAAATTACCTCCCTCCATCCATGATGGTTTTCTATGTTTATGTCTGCTGCCTTTGCTAAACCCCCCCACCGCCCTGTCCTGTCACTTATCGGGGCGCTTGTTTGTTGTAGAATGTACGAACCGCTGCAGATCTTTATCGGAGCGTCCAACTGACCTGTCTGGCCCGTTCAGACAGTAAAATACAGCGCTGGCTTAGAGCCCTTGTTTTATAACTCAGGTTTTAAAGGCTCTGTCCCTGAAAAGTTCAATTTAATTTCATGTTTTAACATTTGGACGGTGAATGTTATGTGTGAATTTAATACAAAACTTCAGCCAGCTGTGAAAATACATAACGCAGATAAAATTTACTAGTACAGACGGAAATCTATCTGTAATTCTACAACAAGAAGTCAGATGAAGTTGACGCCTTTAATTTACAGTGAAAAACTTATATGAAATCCACATTTCATCACATGTATAGAGCAATAATTAACGCAACGTAAGGATCGATCAACCTCAGCGTCAACCTAGTTTGCAAACTTGCTTAGCAACGACAAAGAGGACAGTAAGCATTTCATCATTTATCCTCATATTATAGTGTCTAGAGTAATGAGAGTAGAGTGTTATTGATATCATCAGAAACAGTGGCCAAAACTATAAAGATAAGATCCAAATTGTAATAAATTCCCTTGTCTTTGGGCAGATTTATTGAACTTTTTAATAACTGGCCAGAATAGCTGCAGCTCATGAGATGTGCTATTTCTTTTTATGCAGAGCTGCCTTCCCCAAGTGTAATTGCATCACACAAAGGCAAACTGAATGCCAAGATCTTTTTCAGAAAAACAGGCCGTACAGGCGGTCACGACGGGGTCTTTATCTACCTTGACATCGACTGTGCTTTTCATGACATGTTATTGTTCTCTTCCACCGCGAATTTAGCAAAACAAACACAGAGAAAGAGCAAAAATGTGTCCGCCAGACTCCTCGTTCCCATCGACCAGAAGTCGTGTTTAGAAACCAGCTCTGTGAATACTAACCCAAATATCACTTCCAACCCCCACGAGGAATGAAAACAAAACAAAAAGGAGAAGAGGCTCAGTTCCATGTTCGCCATCACGCTGTTCTCTGCCCTCAGACAACAGCCACCACTGCTTCTCCCTCATAACTCCACTGTTTTATGTAACTCACTCCTGCCAGCCAGTCCAATGACAGCTGGGATGTGTGGGCCCGCATCAGCAAGACGCACGTTCGGCTGCAGAGTCACATCCTCCCGCTGTGCCTGCCAGTGACCTGAGGTGACCCGCCCCTCCCGTGTGAATGCACTCCCCCTTCCGTGAACCCCGCTGTTGACACCAAGAATGGCGTTGAGGGAAATCCTTCCGAAGAGAGCGCATTCAAGCAACATGAGGAATGAAGAAAAAAGGCCTTGTGTGTCATTTTCACTCAGTTGCATTCAAGTTTTCCACAAACTGAACTGCTGACTTCCTCTATTTTTTTTTTTCTAAAAAGGGAAAACATGAGTCTGGGTGTCCCTTTTCCTGTTGTTTTCTTGTTGGGGTAACGAGTTTGGAACTGTCTGACCTCAACGATATGGATTCAATGTAACGGTGGAGATCACTTAGATAATTTCTGGTATTGAGATTTGAACTGGTGGTTTCATCCTAACTTGATGAAGAGGAGAGGATACAAGATGAGACAATAAGTACAACAATGTGAGAATGGATGAGGATGAGAGGAAATTACAGAGAAAACACAATGGGACAAAATGGGAAGAGACAAGAAGAGAACAAAAGGATAGACGAGAGGAAGAGATCATTAGTGGAGAGGAAGAAGTATGACAGAAAACAAGATGAGAGACTCAAAGAAGAGAAGAAAACAGAAGAGGCAGAGATGAAAGAAAAGAAAAGCAGATGAGACAAAATGAGAGGAAATCAGAAGGATACAAAAAAGGAAGTAAGGAGCTTTAGATGACAAATTTTGGGGGGGAAAAGTGAAACATGTGCAAATAACGCAAAGACAGGAACAAATGGAGATGAAAGTAGAAGAAATATGAAAAATGAGAGGAATAAGAGATGATGAGAAACTGCTTGAGGGACAAATAGTTGAAACGATCAGATGAGATGGGACAGAATGTGAAAAGAGTTAACGGAATGAGACACAAGAAGCTGTAAGAGCAGACAAGATGAGGACATGAGAAATGTCTAGAAAAGTGTACACAAGAGATTCCGCTCAGAGAAAATGAGATGAGACAAGACTGGATGAGAGGAGAGGAAATGAGAGCTGAAGTGTTTGAAAACTCATTTGCATCCCCCCTTCTTCTTTTTTTTTCATCATTCCATTTTGTTTCCTTGTTTCCCTGGTACTTGGCCTGCTCTGGGTTGAGGAGTCCTGGAGCAAAGGTCTGCCTCACAACCTGCAAGGTCTGCAAAAAAAAAAAAAAAAAGGTGATCAAAACCATGTGAAGCGAATAAAGTTCTGGAATCGGCTTTCCGTATGAGCTAATCCCCCGAAACCTTAGCTGACAAAAATCTGGAAAGGATGAAGAGGTTCCAGAGCTCTGCTTGAGAATAAATACAGACACAAACATGACAAGAAAAACAATAACCCTATATGTACATCGCTGGAATAGATCCTTGTATACAGAACACAGGTGCCAATACACAAACTGTATAAACATAGACTTAACACAAATCCAACAATGATTATGAAGACATTCGGGGACATTATTCAAAGACTCCAGCGTCGATTATCGCCTGCTGTCACATCAATACACCCCTTCCAGTCTGACTCTAGACGATCTGTTCTGTTGTCTCCATATTTGCGTCGTTGGAAGCGGTGACACGTGATGTTGAATGTTAGGAATGTGATCAACAGGTTTCCAAGAGACTCCCAACAAACTGAAACAGTCCAGTCTTTCTCTAAATCGCATTTTCATTGTTACCCAAGGAGAGAAATGTGCCAATATGCATAGACATGTGTGAGATTTGTGGATTTGTCACTCTCTTATACACACTCATGCTGCCCAAAACCCTTTTTTTGTTTGTTTGTTTTGGGTGTAGCCATGAAACCATGGTGCCAGGCCACACATTGCTTCATTTTTAAATGTCAACCACGCATACCAGTCTGCTGTCGTTGACTTACAGTATTTCCCTCTCCTATTTTTCTCTCTTCTTATTATCTGTTACGTTTTTACCCCCACTCCCCCTTAGACATCCATATATACAAACACACATGTACTGACAAATGGGAATTTGCTTCACTGGATCTGGCAAAGCTCCTCTAATCACACTCAACTGTTCCAGTGGTGTGTCTCCAGTCTCCACCGCCACCTTCCTTCTTCTGGCGCATCGTGCGAAATAACGCCCTGCCATCGATACCAAGAGTTCAAGCAAAGAAGGGAATGGAGTTCTAGCGGGGAGTAATGGTTTAATTTCTGACAAGTGAAGTTAGTCTTCCGCAATTTTCTCTGGGTGGACACAATTGCTGTGTTCATCTGTCGGAGTGAATGAAATCAATAATTGTGCATCATGCCCCAACCTGTCACAAAGTTGAAGTCAATGGGTTCACCCGTTTTTTAAAATATGGAAAATGTTGCTTGGTCTTGCAGGGTGAGTACAGAAAATACACTAGGAACTATAATAGGAGCATAACATTTAATCATATACAGAAAAAAAACTAAATATGTGGCTTTTAATTATGAAAAAATCTTCTGTAGCTGCCTTTGAAAGATGTTTTTTTGTGTTCCGTCTTTTTGTTTACGCTCTAGCTCTTCACTATTTCTCGTATTTCGTCCAAAATCAGTTTCGGTAAGTCATCGTCAGAGCTGCGATTAGAGTCCAAGTTGCTCTCCAAGTTTGCATGTGTTTGAGCTGCAACCAGTTCAGGGACTGGTAACAATCACACCACCAGAGCAGATAGTTCATGTGACGGTTTCAGTAGCCACGTAGATCAGAGCTCTGGGATGCAGCTGCCTTGGCTCGCCATCTGATGGGATTACTCCATCTTCTCTCAAGGATCTTCAAATCCAAACAAAGAGCCTGACCTGCCTTCAAGAACAGGTTTATAATCCTCGTTCTGTCTCATTTCATATCTTGTCTTGAATATTGATTCTCCGTGCTGTGCATGTGTTGTGTTTGCCCGCTGCTCGCTATCTTCATCTTGCCTGACTGAGTATTTGGTGCTTACTAAGTATTGCAATTATTGCAGCACCAGGAAATAAATCTTTGTGGGTTCATCACTAAGAGACCTCGTGGTTTACAATGCAGCCAACCCACGGTTCAGGGTTACTGGCAATGACACTGTCCCGCACCACTAATCCCTCTGTTTACAATACTCATTACTGTTACACACTCCTCATAATCAGTTGCAGTTCAGTCCTGGTCTGTGATAACCCAAACACTTCATCAGTAAACTGAATCTCACATTGTTTGATTTTGGACTGAGAAATATTTGCTTGCTGAACCGGCTTTTTAGAGCAAAATAAAGTCGTCAGGCAACCACACCGGTTCAGAGAGATGAAGTCAGAGACATTTGGACCTGCTTCTTTCTAACCAATGGTGAAGTAATTAATCCCCCCACGTTACGCCGGCTCTTTCATTCTCAACCAGAGGATTAGTTCAAGATGGGTTGTATTCAATTAGGCTCTTCCAAAGCCATCGGGCTTTTGGTTACCTGCGGCGCAACATGTGGGACGGTCCACCTTCAGAACACTGAATCTGACGACAGCAGGGTATTTCTAGGAGAAAGAGGATGAAACAAAAGTCTGACAGTTTGACCAAAGGGCGTGTGCGGAATGTGGATGGTTTGCTTTGGAAAAACTCACAGCAAGCAAACAACCAGACATTAATCTGCACGTCTGACAGTTTTGAGTGTTTGCAAATTTTGCACAGTCACAAAGTAAGAATTGGGTCCAACTGCTGAGCGAGTCCAGGTTAGACCCACTTAAGGAGTGTTTTATGGAAGAAACTTGGCATCGGAAGAATGCCATAATTTTCACACACAGTGCTGACAATAATGAGCCTCCTGCAGGCCCCGTGGGGTGCACTGTGGTCATAATGACTTCAGTAGAACTCACCAGTTTCCCCCTTTCAGTCTTACCATGAAAAGACAGCATCCAACATGTGTGTGTCTCTTTCTCAGCGTATTTGTGTAGCCCTTTTGGGAACCGCTTGTGTGTCAGAGAGGAGGTGGGGGTTGCTTTAAGCTCAGACGGAAAGTCAAAGCAAACTCACTGCCGAGGACGGAAAAGGCCCCTAAAACAAGAGCGATTGGAAGTTGGCAATTACCGTGTTGGAGATAACGAAATGGGAGAGATAAGAGCACCACGATTTAGCTCAACAGGCCAATCCCCGGTAGGCCTTCCATGAATGCAGCTCCACACGTACAGCACACGCAACCTACATGAAGAGACACATGTCCGTTCCCGAACAGGGTCTCTCTCGGAGAGATGGTGATGGATTCACACACAGTCAACACTGTCTGATCCAAAATACCAACTTGTGGACATGTGATCCAGCAAACACACTTCAAATGTATATAAAAAATGGGAGAAAGAAAGACGATCACGTGACCACAATCATTATGACGGGACGCTAATGTTGTTGAGTGTTTTTGCACAATGTAATCGTGCGGTAGAAGAGCTCTATCTGCGGCAACCCGCGCGGTTTCCCGCGTCACGCTAACATCTTCTTGGCAGCTGTGGGAGCAGCCAACCAGAGGCGCCTTTTGTTTACAGTGAGCGTCAGGGAGGGAGGTGTGATTTCGTAAAGGCAGACACGCAGGCTGAGGGATGCTTCCTCCTTTGGGTATCCAGGCAGCTTTGATGGGCATGGAATGTCTCAGGGCGCACATGTGGGTAGGTCGGATGTGCCAATCCGGACAGCAAATGTAGGATCTGAAACGAGACACAAATACAGATTTATTCCTGATTGATGGATGCGACTCTCCAGTCCATTGAGAGCTCCACCTATTTAAAAAAAAAAAAAAAGTTCAAACCTCCGCTGTGTGGGTCAGAAAGGTCTGTTTTTCTCTCTGTAATTGTGTTTGCTGTACAAATACAGCCAAACTCAGTTCTGTTTATGGGTGTTTTAATAGAGAACCCAAATTGACCGTGAAATCTGATTTCAAGCTCAGACATCGTCTCCAATGTCTCCCGAATTGTTCAAACAGCATCATCAATATTAATCACGTCTTAGCATAATATTGTTCAACCTGGTGAAACCCTAGTCCGCCCGTTGCGCAACGGTGTTAGCTTTGAAAACGCGCCACTTTGGTTTTTGCCCAAATATTTTAGACCCGTTTTTTTTGTTTTTTTTATGAACACATTTCTACTGGTCTAATTTGAGATCACGTTGTGTTTGTATGTCTTGCCTTTAATGCGCGCTGCTTTGCTTGAGTACATTGTGCAGAACCTTTGGTGCATCTGTCACACAAACAGATCCTTTTGGCACCGCGCCTCCGCGCTCTGCCAGAATAACCGCGCACTCAGTCTCTCTCTCCTCTTTTTCTCGTCTCTCTGCCTTAAATGCTATCCGAATGACAAAAAAAAAAAAAAAGTCTCCAAGCCTTTCATACATTAAGACTCTTGATCTTCAACGGAAGACAAACAAACAACAGTTGCTTGTCACATTCGCTCTCTGGCTTGGTCCCGAAGGCACGACGCTGCTTCCATCGCTGATTCATGATTGCGTTTCTTTGTTTTTCTTTTGCTGTCTTTGAGCATTTGCGTCTCTGATGAGGTCAAGTGTGGGTTGAAGGTTTAAATCTTTTTTCTTTTCTCTTTTTTTTTTGACGATGAGCTCTGCCTTTTGGATTTTGGCTGATGAGTAAGATAGTGCGTATCGCAGATTGGTGCGAACAGTTTGCTGTTTTTCCTCCAAGTAATAACACAGAAGATGAGTAAAGCATAATTCCAAACATAATTAATTAAAGGTGGATTTTAATGGAATAACAATAAGTGGGGGGGGGGGAATCTCTGTATAATAATGGTCTCAATCATTGACCATCATGGAAATTTTAGATTTCTCAAGCATATAAAGTCTTGGTCGAGGCAGCATATGTTTTCAAGTGATGCTGAGTAGGGCTGTTACGACCCAAGTCTAAACGTGAAGAAGTGTGCTTCTGACATGATGCAGCTGCAGCAGATTCACAAAACAGACAAACACCTGTTCATATTTTACGCGAGCCAGCTTTTCATTGTGCGCAAACGGCAAAAAAGGGATTCACGGCCCCGCAAAAAAAAAAACAAAAAAAAAACTGACGCACGTCAACCTGAGGATATAAAACATGATTGGGTAAAATATTTCTTTGCTGTCAGCGGAGCCTGTTTTGTCTTCAGAGTTCAGATGACTCCTGCGGATTTTCGACGCGTCCACGTGTGCTCACGCTGCGAGTCGATCGTTGCGATTCGAACGATCAGAATGCATTTATTATCACTGGGAATCTTGCATGTAATAAAAAAAAAACGAAGAGTGATACCCCTCTTTGGTGCACGAAAAGTAACACCGAACACAGATTTTTATACACCTGTGTCACAAAAATATGTTTTGAAATAAATAAAGGGTGTTTTTCCAACAGATATTTCTTTTTTTCCCATTTCATCCGTGTTTCTATTTGTGCGCTATGACGACTTAAAAAAGACGGATCAGAGGTTAGGATCTTTCCAAATGCTGCAAAGCCAAGCCCAGCCTCAAAATATTAAAATGTTGTTAAAATGTGCAAACATCAGCAAACTAAACTAAAACTAATGGAATTCTGCATCCAAACGGGTTTTAAATCTACATCCAAACGCAGCCACTTGCAGAGGAGGACAGTATCGCAGAACAATAAATCATCTCCTCCCTGCGCCGTTCCCCCTTAGTGGCTCCTGAAAGATGACCTCATTTTTAACTCGTCGCATTCTTTGCATGATTACGTAAACAAAGAACAATATAAACACCCCAATGCGTACAAATACTAATCACCTGTAATTGTGTGCTAATAGTAATCAGCGGGGAAGGGAGAAACACATCAGGATGAGAGGAAAGAAAATAAACAATGGCAAATGGAAGGGGGAAAAAGGCAATTTCAGCGAAAAGATATTAATGTAATCAAGGCAAATTAGTAAGTTTGGGATAACATTCCTGTGGCGTGGAGTGTTTAGTGTGTAAGCAAATAAAAAGTATGTATGGAGGAGAGATTGAGAGGCTGCCCTTCCCGAGCCGGTGACCCGTCTGTCGTCTCACCTCCATCCTGTGATGTTGTCTGTGGGCTGAAAAATGAAGCGAGTGGATCTGAAACAACTTTGACCTCCAGTTGTGACACCTACAAAAGTGACCCGCTCAAAAATAATGACATGGTGCCCTTATAAATAAAGGATGTCCTCTTTTTAAAAAAATAAAAATAAAAAAATAAAACAACTCCGTATTTTGAGATGATGCATCATTATTTTGTGGAACGTTCTCATTATAGTGATTTATTTTTAAGCACAACATTGGCTGAAATGGGCCTCCCGTGATTCTTATCAGGGGAGCGTTTCGGGGGGGAAAAATCAGCAAATTCCAGAGAGCCAGTCGACGCGCTTCATTGAGAACAGTTTAGTCACTGTGACCGCCGTGACCATTCACATCCGGGGTAGAGCACTGCGATTTAGCTGTCAAGATAACCCCACAGTGCACGTCCTATTTCAGCGTGTGCATGTGTGCGCATTTGCTGTTAAAAAAAAAAAAAAAGTGCAATACTGTGCGCAGTGATCCACTGTCGACCGTGTGTGGGTGTGGCGGCAGTCAGTTTTATTTCTCCCCTGTTAACAGTTGCTGAGTGATGAGCAGCGGGGAGGGAGGGTCGAGACAGAAACTCTGTGATGCTTGAATAAAACAAAACAAGCGCACCCCCCCCCCCCCCCCCAATCTGAGACGCAAAACTTGCTGAGCGCAATCTCAACGCGCACTTCCAGCGCCCGCCTGTGAACACGCCGGTGACTCTTGTTTATTGCGTCGGGTGTTGAATTGTCCTCCGGTGAGTAACCCAGAGGTTTGCAAGTGTTGAAACACACTGCTGTGAGTGAAGGATATCCGAACACCTGTCCAAGTTTGCGCTGGAGATGGTCCCATAAGAGCCGGTCCAGAACCACTGGGGTGGTTTTTTTTTTGTTTGTCTGGATCATCTCAAACCACTTCTTGTCTAACAACTGTAATAATCCATATCTTACAATGTAAAAAAAAAAAAAAAAAAAAAAAAGCATGAATGAATGTAGAGTGGGTCAGCCGTGGCCTGCGCGGTGACACAGCGCCCACTTGTGGTTGGAGAGAGAGTTGCGTTAAAAACCCCTTCAGCAAATCCAACCTCCTCCACCCCCAAAACAAACGATCAAGACAATTATATTCTCCAGGGCCAAAATAAAAAGCCAGTTTCCGTAAATGTTGCACAACGTGGTGTTTTAATTTGGCTCGGTGTCATTGTCAAACAGCATCAACAAACATGACGTCACTGCGCCGGTGTGCAGCATGAAAGTAAGTCCTTTATGAATAATGAGTGTTCATGCGGTCTCGGTTGGTTTGCCGTGGATTGGAAGCAGATGTGGGAAAGAGAGAGGAAGCGATGCGTGTGTGTGGCGATATTCAGGTCAACTTCACGTGATGAGAGTGAATCCAAATATAAAAACAATATTTTTGGAATATTCAAGAATTTTGAGTTGATATTTCCTGTTGTTTTTTTGTTTTTTTAACAAAAGAATTTGTGTAAGTCATGTTTTTGCAAAGGAACACACATTTAAGTTGTTGGGTTTTTTTTTTTTTACCCCTGCACTTAATTATTTTTATTAAAATGTGTATAAAACATCAGCTGATATGTAGCTCTATGGCCGCTGTAGGCAACCATAAAACATCAACATTAAATAAAAATGAAAGAAAAGGACACATGAAGATAAAAGGAAGAATATGGCCGTATGTACCACATTTAAATCCAGAGCAGACCTCACAGTGTACAGATATTTACCACGCTGTAAAATATCTCCATGTTCCCCCTCAGGATTTATTCTAAGGAGGAAAAAAAAACATACAATTTAAAACGTCTAAACCATTAAAAGTTCCCATTTTTACTTAAAATGTACCATAATAAATAAAGACTTTTCAGCTGGGTCATGTTTAAAGTTGGAGCCGTGAGTTAAGCCAGGTCAGAATGACTTTATTTGAATTAGACACTAAGCGGTTGTCGTGCTTATAATAGATGTTAATGTTCCAACACCTGCCTGACAGATGTGTGTGAGGTTAATGAAAATGCAGAGCGAGTAATGATCACCGTAAAAAAAAAAAAAAAAACCTTCTTTACTTCCTCACACACTTTCTAGATGTTACTGTATGTCTTCATTTCTCACTGTGTGGTCAATTTCCATACTCATCTGGTTTATACCACACTTGGATTGCATCGATATGGCAGTTTCTAAACTCACTTTGCAGTTTGTGTTTTCTCCATGATGAACAACTCGATGCAGCTTTTTAGAAGCTTCCTGCAGCTCAGGTCGTATTTTACGGCCTGCAAGTGTTTCAATAAATGTGAGAAGGCATCTTTTCTCTCTCTCTCTCTCCGAGATCTTCGAGCTCCGTGCGCGTCGGGTGATTTCTCGGATCGTGACGCACGGTTGCCCCTGCCAGCTTCGATTACAATCAGAAGAAAGTTCTTCCTCCCAGCTGTGGAGTTGGAAAAGTTGGAAGATCCACGCTTGAAGCAGCTTTTCCGGCACATGACTCACGTTTCGCGGTGTCGGTTAAAACAGCTTTAAATGATTCTGCTGGCGTTAACATTCATGTTTAAGAGAGGGGTTTGGCTGAACATGGATGGAGACTGTATTCCAACATATGAAACGTCCATCCATGCTACCATCCAGCAGGATCTACGGTGCACCTGACCTGGAGAGGTGGAGGCGGAACAGAAAAAAAAAAAAAGAGGTTGTATAGGTTTAACTGCTTCTTATTTCGACATCCTGCCATCACTTTTCATTCCTGTAGGGAGCAGGAAGGTCACTGCAAAGCCTTTTCTCTGGCTCAGCTTTTAGCAACGCACAATCCTGGCCTCCAAAAGAACTCCCATTCTCTCTGGCACAAGCCGAGGCGCTCCATCATCTCCCCTCCACATGCGCTCCCTCTCCCCCGTCCTCTCCTGTCAGATCTGTCTTCACGGGGACTTGTGTAAAATTACCTGGCAAGAAACGACTCAAAGCACTGGACGAGACCGACGTCCCCGGCGTCCCACAAACATTTCTGTTTCATTAAAATGAAGAGTTCAGCGAACAGAGGTCCGCTTCTTTTTGCGCCAAAAACAAAAGTCAGTTATTACCGAATTTGCTGAAAAATTTCAGTGATTCAATAGAAATTTATCCAAATCCAAACTTTTGCGAATGTCGGATGTTAAATTTAATTTACTAAACATGTTGAAGCTATCTCGGCCCGATGGGTGTGTACTTTTACGACTTACTCTTGGACTGTGTTGGTGCGTAATCCATGGATCCTCATAAAGAAAATAATCATGACAAGGTTTGCACTGTTAAGGTTATTGTTTTCACCTTCTCACCTGGCAGGACTTGGACAGACAACTATTGTGATGTTTAATGTTTTGTTTTTTGTCCACCTGAAGAATAAAACTCCAATAATCACTTTGTTTTACTTATTTTTGGTCTCCTACACGTCATTGAAGCTCTTTCTTGAGTAGGTAGAGGGCAGTGTTGTATAAAAATCTCATAATATACGATGCGGATAAACTGTCTCATTTAAAAACCGGGTCGACTGGGTTTTAGAATCAATAAGCAGGTTCTCTCGTTCGATCTGCAGTGCTTAGATAGTGAGAATGCATGTGGAAAACAAGTTAAAATAAATGTCATTGAACATATTTGTTCATTAAACTTAACCTTGGAAGGAAAAAGTACATTTATTTTCATGTATTTTACTCCCCAAACACAAGAAATACACTATAAAAGACAATTTCTCCATTTCTTCCTCTTTACTTTTATTACATGCTCTTTAAAAGTTCCACAGGTGTTCCGACTGCCCCACTCCACCCCCCCACCACCACCCATGACCCACCCACGACCACCCATGACTTTTACAGAATCAGTCTTTACATGCAAAAGGACAGCAGAACGATTCGTTCTGTTTATTGGTGGTATAACTACATATTCTAAAAGGTTATTTGAATGCTGTGACGTTTTAACGACACCGTCATCCATCAGTTTGAAATGTGGCGGCATTTTTTAGATTATCCTCGTATATTCTGATACTAGCGCTTTTACAGATGTGAGGGTTTTATTTGAGAGACGTCGTTATTGTATCGTAAAGCATTATTTTATTGCAGCATTCGGGGTTTTTTTTTTTTTTTTCATTGTAAAGCAGAGGCGCGTTGCGTTCTCACATTTCTTCCTTCGTCGCCGTGCGTCTCTTTGATTGTCGCGTTCAAGGGTGAGTCTGAGGAAACGAGTAAAGATGATTTCCACTCATGTCTCTGGCAGGCTGTGCTGCAACAAGTCATGTACACGTTATATTTCCACTTATTTGGCGGTTGTCTCTCATTTTGCGGTTGCAGAACTTCTCTGAGAGAGGCCCCCGGGGGGCCGCACGGTTGGATTAGATATATGAAAGAGCCACCCAGGCTTCATCATCGCATTACACAACACTCAGAGAGGAACATCTGGTTAAAGTCAATTCAAAGTGAAAGTGATTGAGACCATTCCCCTCCACCCACCCACCCACCCACCCTCACAAAAGATGCTGCACGGAGGAGCAAGGTGGTGGTGGTGGTGAATGGGTTCCAGTTGGGCTGATTGTGCTGGAAGAACATGGAAAATATCTTGGAAGAGAAGTACGTCCATCTCGAGAGGTGACGAGCAATGAGAACAGACGGGATGACGTCACGTGTTTACATTTAAACTCCAATTTAATGTAGGAGCTGGTGAAGAGCACTATACTGTACTCTATACTGCTGGGTAATTTGAATTTAACCACAAAAATAAGCTTGATTTTAAGTTGTGTAGTAGTGAAAGTTTAATGCGCAAATAACAAACTGAACAAATAGTAGTGAACTTTTAAAGTTTAGTCTGTGAAATGTGGAGCTGAAGAGGCATAAAATTTAATTACTCACGTCAAGTTCTTCAGGTAAAAAGTATAAATAGTCGGACTGTCCGCACGCACAAAAGAAAGACGCACAGTTGTCGAAGGTGACAGTGGAACGTTCGGGCATTATATCTCAGGAATCAGGCGCACACACACACACACACACACACACACACACACACACACACACACACACACACACACACACACACACACACACACACACACACACACACACACACACACACACACACACACACACACACACAACAACACCACATCTTCTTTTCCTCCTTCCACCCTGTCAAATTAGCGGTGTGTTGTGCGTAAAGGGCGCACCGGCAGCGTTGGGCCCGCGTCACAGCGCCTGATTGAAGGGTTTCCGAGAATTCTCTGGCTTTGTTGTGCAGCTACCTCGGCGCAGCAAGCCAGAGGTAATGGCTTTTCCAGGGGCAGGTACACAAAGCTCCAGTGGCCACAGACCGGAGCTGGACAAACTTTACTGTTGACATCTGGAATTTCTTTCCCCCTCCTTTTCTTTTTATTTTCCTCCTCCTCTTCTTCTCGTCTTTTGATTGAGGGCTGACTCACTCGGTACCGGATCCATCATCGTAAAAGCGTCAGCCAGCTAAATATAGACATTTGTTTTCCCGTGCCTGTTCTGGCACTGCATATTTTACCACACATGATATCATGCCCTCCGCTGCCGTGGGCTTGACCACACGCTGAACCCTGATATGGTTTCACTGGTAAATGTACAGACAGGGGCAATTATCATAATGGAGGCTGTCACTGGTAATTCATCTGTCTCAGATACGTTGTGTATTATCATGCCCTCGTCTGCTGTGGCTTGGACAGGGCAGACTTTGCATTAACCCTAACATTTCTACGAAACCCCCAAAAATGCAAAGTGCACTCATTGTCATTATGAAGCGGATAACGTCACTGCCAATCCATAAAATGCTTTGGATTGTCTCAGCTGAACGCGCCGCTCTTATTATTTCCACTGCAGTGATCGTGCCTATAAATCAGCACTCAGAGACGTCTTAAATGTCAGTGATGTCATCTCTCTTGTCTTATTGTTTGCTTTGTTTCTTAGAACCCTTCACTACGAGTTAAAAAGTAAAAGATAATGACACAGCAGTGTAAAAACTGACGGGTACAAAAGCCTCCAGCCAATAAATGGCAAACATGAAGTTGTCTGTCCAAACATTTATCACAAAAAGATAAAGCCATCAGATTCTTATTGGGATTTAAATTCATTTTGATTAATATACTAAAATATTTGGTTACTTGCACTTAACTTGCAAGAATCTCACAGCTGATGTAAAATATTGAAAACCGAATAACAGATAAATCACGTTATACCACTGAATTTAGGTTTTCAAACTGGTTATATGGGCAGTAAAATTATTATAAACGGTCCACTTTATTTGAACTCACAGGGGGGAAAAAACATAAAGGCCGGGTGGAAAGTTAACTGTAAAAAAGTGGTTATAATTTAAATATTTTTTTAAAAGTTCGAATTTCAATGATAAGATTATGACACTATTTAAATTACTGATTTTCTTTACCTTAGAATGACCAAATTAAACCGAACATTCAGACTGTGTTTGAGTGTTTGTGCGTGTTTCTACCATGTAATTTATATGGTAGACTTTCCAATAACCATTATCCATGAGCTCATAAGAAATTGAAGAAAATATTTTAAAAAAAAGAATAATTTAAAAAAAAAAATCTATGCAATATAAAACTATTTTAAGAGTTAAACTCAGTAATTCGACAGGACATCATCTCCAGTCCAGTCTTTACCTTCACCTCTGCTGGGAAAACGCACGCATGTACAGAATACGTCAACATTCAGACGGTAGCGTGCGTGCGTTCCCACGTGTTCCTGCGTTCGTCTTCCTTGCGTGTGAACCGCTCCGTCCCTCCACACCGCCAACGCTCCCCCGACATTGCGCATGAGGGAGTTCGGGCCTCCATGCGCCTTGGGAGTGACAACTCCAAAGAGTCTGTTCGGTGATTGAGGAAATGTTTGGCCCACTTTGCGCGCTCTCTCTCTCTCTCTTTTTTCGGGGTGTTTGCACTGCCTGATCCTGACAACCCTCCGGGGAGCGCGCTCAGTAGGCCTTCAAAAGAGTCCCAGCTCCCAAAGCAGGAAGCCAGGCCCTGCAAAAGCTTTGGAAACAAGAAGACGCAGACAGGAAGGAAGGTAATCCATGAACACGCAATAGCGCTACTGTCCACACAAGCACACACACAGTCCCTCCTGACACCCACAAAAACGGGTACACACTGACATTTAGCTTGATTTATCTTGTGTCATGCGCTGGTATAGTCAAGGTGATTACAAGCAGCCTGGCGTGGATTATTCGAGTTTCCTGTTGTGCAGCTTTTTTGCATGTGTGCTTAAATACTCAGGAGGTCAAAGCAAAAAAAAAAAAAAAAGGGAATAAAAAAAGAGCTTCAACCGCAAAAGCGGTTGCCAAATTCTTACCTTCCAATATAATGTGACATTTAAATGAAATTTAAGACGTGCTATGAAAAATGAGGAATGGGAGGTTGCTGTTTTGGAGCCGGGTTGATTTATTTGGCCTTTTTGGCAAAAGAACAAAAGCACACACACTGCACCAAAAGCAGTAAATGCATCTGATTGTTCTGCAGGGCAATAATGCTTCATCCTGCTGTTTGGATGATCTGCACAACAGCTCCCCTTCAGAAGGAGATTAATGGGAAACTTTTTCTGGACTTTTTTTGGGTAAGAAATACAACTGGAATTTAAGGTTTAAAAAAAAGTGCTTCTGTATTGAATACATGTAAATGGAAATTATGAAAGCCACTAATCCTATCACTGCTCGGAAAACAAGAATAAATCACTTAACGGTGATGAAGGGACTCTTTTAGTTTTAGGTTTATTTCAGCTGTTCCGATTGGAAACCACTAGAGAGCAGTCTCCAATCGATTTTCCACAGGAGTCCGAACGCAGCCCAGAGCTGGAACTGAACGTGGCCGGTGCGCTGGGTTCAAACTGTGCCAATGAAAATCAGCAGGCTGGTTTTCCGCAGCTTGGTTGCCCTCAGATTAATGCAGCATGCGGTGATTTTGCGGCAGCAGGGAAATTAGTGTTTGCGGCGCAGCGTGGGTGAAGTCAAGATGAGCTGTTTTCATCATTGTAACGCGATCAGACGTGGAAGCTGGAAGCCTGTAATATAAGACAAGACGACGCGTTTGGGGTCAGCTCACTGAGAAGTGAGAATATTAATACGTTCATTGCGGTAAAGGGAGATCAGTTCATTCTTAAATGCTGTCAGAGATCACCCTTAAATTGAATGTTTTTATGTTTTACACTAAAAAATTAGACATTTTCAATAGAAAAAACTTCAACATGTGTGTAGAATTCATTCTACTTTACATGTACTATCACTTATTTCGCTTCATGATTTAAAAATCTTTTCCACTTTTGTTCCTCAGTGAAGACGCTTTAAGCTTTAATTTCTCAGTTTTCAGAATATTTCATACTTTTTTCCAAGTCCAAGTTTGGGGAATAAGAAAACTGGTTATTTTTATAATAGTGGAACATTTGCATTTTGCCAAATCACCTCATTCTGCAAAACATTTTCCTCAGATGCCACTTCTCTCGCTATAGAGCACACTTTAAAGAATGATCTGGGGAATGAACTTTCAGGTGTGTGTACGGCAGTATAAACTGGTTTTATCCTGTAGGATTGCCTCGCTGTGGAAAGCCGGTAAACAACCTCCCAATGCGAGGTGATGAGAAGCCAAAAGCCTCAGAGAGCTATAATATTCCCGCACAATGGCAAGAATCTGCTGCCAACACCTGATTCCAATCATATGTGATCATATGTGATTATTAGCACCTGTAGTTGACCCCCCCACACACACACACACCACCCCACCCCACCTCACCTCACCTTCCCCTTTCTCAAATGCTGTAATTCTGTCACAAGAGGCTTCCAAGGTGAGTCTAAAGTTATATTGCAGATGAGTTCTAGTATCTGTATAACATTAGATCAGTCAAATTCATCCTACATGTTTTTTCTCTCCTTTTCATTGGGAAATTAATTATTACTGTATTGATTAACTGACTAAAATATGAATTTAGGGATGTGGAGAAAGAGTACTTTATAGTGATAAGGCAATAAGATGGACTGATCCTGGAAAAACAGAAAAGAAGTGACATGATATTATCCTACGAGACAATTTTCATCAATAAAGTTATATCTTTAAAAACCCTGATTGGAGTACAACCCACATTTTCAGGGCATTTACCGTTGGGGATAAAACGATCATATCGATCAGCATAAAATCTGAATTAACTGAATTTCATTGGCTTTTGTGTACATTACTGTTGGACTTTCAACCAGGAATGAATAAAGTTTTTATGGTATTTTGAGGCATATCCGGATACAGATGTGAATCCTAGATCACATTATTTTTTATACTTTCGTCAACAATGAAAAGAATTAGACCTTTTTAAACACTTTGCCAAAAACATGAAAAATAATCGGCCAGTCATAATAAAAATACCCAGACATGGACAGGTCATGATGTTTCACCATTAGGCTTAATTGAATCCAGATCTAGATCATAATCTGGATTACAGTCCAGATCTGGGAGAGTAAAATATACATTTGAGGTGAAGGGGTTTGCACTCCGAGTGCTTTCCACTTTAAAGTACAAGCTCCTCGTTCACTTCTCACTGATTTCAGCGCTGTTGTTTCCAGCCAAAGGAACAAATCTCTTTTAACACATCCTACCAGCGGTGAAGTAAATGTTCAAAGTTTGAGAACAGAAAGGAACATTCAGCAGGTAAAGAGCAGAATATTTCCCTCTGGAGTAGGTGGGGAACAAAAAAAAAAAGAAAAGAACATTGGGCTTATACAGTATATATTTCCCAGATGGCCAGAATCAAAAACATCAGAGGTTTAAGTAAGTAACTGTTTGCAAATCGAACATCAAATTTATAAGGTAATAATATGTCAGTGTTGTGTTTGCAGCTTGTTACGCCGTCCTATAGAGGTTAAGAGATCATTTAATGCAATGAAAGAAAAAATACTACTGTTTCACATAAAGGAAGGAGACATTATTCTACCTTTCTGTCGTGATTTTTTTCAGAGACATACATCCTGGCAGCATCCTTCACCTTTGGCTGAGAAAGCTCAACATGCAGTCCATTTTTCAGCCTAGCAGTCCATCACTGAGCCAACACGGCTAATGACTGGAGGTAATACTGCTGGCAAACAGCAGAATAAAAACCAGACCATCAGTTTCACCCACATCTCTCAGTGCCTGGTGTTTATACAGTCTATTACGCATTCTAATATTTTATTGAGGCGGGTTAGACTTGACTAACCACTTCCAGCTTTTCCTGTTGTCTTTGTTTACAGCAGACTTAACCAAAGACATTTCACGCACAAAATATAAAATACACCTCAAATTAGCTCCAAAATTGAGATTGCACACATCCTATTTTAATGTAATAACAAATTGTACATATGCGCTCTTACATTTTACAGTATATACATCCTGTGGTGGACTACTGTTTACTTTTTGCAAGAATGAGCTTTTGCATGCCAAACCTACAGTGAGTTCATAAAGAATGATGCAACCAGTGGCAGAAACCAGTAGTTTTGTTTGTCGGCGCCTTTCTGTCTGTCAGTGCTGCAGCAGATGCCATCACAGAGGCACTGACGGTTGCACAACTGTTACACAACTGTTGTGCGAATCTTGGAAAATTGACTTTTCCTCATAAACAAGCTGCATCCGGTTAAAAAAAGCTTGCTTTGTTTTTCCTGTTCTATTGGTCTGTCCCTCCTTTGCATATTCACCCCCTCCCCCCAACACCTCCCTTTACTCCCCAGGACAGTAGCAGAGATAAGGGGCTCTCACAGTCCAGGGAGAACCAGGTGAACGTGGGGGCCACATGGGGTCACGCTGTCAAACACACGAGACTGATGGAGGGTCCTGATACGTCCAGCGTCACTAAGATGGATCGGATGAACACACACACACACACACACACACACACACACACACACACACACACACACACACACACACACACACACACACACACACACACATACATTCCTGCACAAATGTATATACGGAAGCATGATGACATAACACACGATGACATAGAAACATTTGACAAAACATACACATGTCTATCCTTAAACACTCAACATTCTTGTTTTTTTTTTAACTTTTAAAATCACACACACACACACACACACACACACACACACACACACACACACACACACACACACACACGGCGCTAGACTGACAGAAACAGGTTGAGAGGAGGGTGAGGGGAGTTGTGACTCATGTCCAGCTCATTTATCTGCAATCTGTGGTGTGTATGACCGCTGTAGTGTCCACACACTCCTGACTTTCTCACACAAACCCTGTTACTCTTTGAGTAAATACAGCTGAATAAATGGTCACACACATTCTTACTACTGTGTGACACATTTTGCGATGTACGGTAAAATATATAGCTCATCATTGGTCATATTTTGGTGTTACTGTGTATGTTTCTGGTGTGGGATGATCTCGCATGTGTTTCACTCCTTGACTGAATGACTACACTACAGTCTTTGCAAACCCAAACCCATTTGTTACTCTTGAGAACATAATCCTGTAAAAATAAAGTTCTATTTTCCTAAAATGCTCGGTAATTTCATAAATCAACAAAAAGCTTTCTCCAAAACAGTCAATTTAGTTTTTCAGTAAATCATTTCAACGTGTGAATGGATACACATTCGGTTTATTATGAGTAGTTACATCAGGATCTTTAACAAGAATATAAGATAAAAGAGACTGTCAGTGGTCTAATGGTCACACCGGCATTTAAAAACACAGCACACAGTTTGTCTCTCAATAAGAAATGAGACGTCAGTGGTGTGGGATCATGGGAGTTGCTCTCTTCATTGTTAAACAATCAGCATTGCCATAATAATCTATCTTACATGACTCAGGCAGAAATTTTCACAGATGAGGTCATGTTTGAACGTCCTCTAGGTTCGGCCCCAATCAGACTCATTCCTCCAGGCTGGGCTGATTCGGTGGAAAAGCACAAACTCAAATTAATTACATTTCTTTGGGATTTGAATAATGTTGGTGAAATGTGGAATTGTGTGTATGCTATGTGAAAAATATATAGGTCAAAGCTTTTTGTGCTTTTGAGCAATAATCAGCCGAGTCTTATCAGTGTTGAGCCTCAAAGCAGAGGCAGAAGCAGTACCACTGAAAACCACTGGGGGCAGTGTAGCCATAACTCAATGACAACATGTCAAGTACATATTTAATAGCCTAACAAACTGATGTGATTAATCTGGTTTTGCTGCTTTTTATTCCCTAGGTTTCTTTGCTAGATTTTCTTTGCAAGTTTTCTTTGCAAGGTTTTATTAGCGAAGCTGTTTTTGTTGTATCTTGCGGACGTATTGATGTCAACCAAATGACGCGTGGAAGTTTGTGATTCTTGGAGTCATTTCATACTTTATGGGATTATGATTTTATCCTTATATGTCTTGAATGTAGGGTGCTAATGTGGCATGTTATCTTTGTGACTCCCTGAGCTTAGCTAACTTCCATGGGTATAAAATAACCTCATTTGCTAAAGAGATGTGATCTCCAGAGAGGTTCAGAAAGGTCATTGGTAGTCATTTGAACCTACTAGATGAATTTATTGTCCTATTAGCTCGTGTGCTAACTTTCTGTTGGGAGTTTTTCCATCTTTACTGAAATTCGTAAAAGTTCCTAATTGTTTGGCAAGTAAGCAGTGATTTTACTAGCATAATAGTAACAGCACAACATCACCCAGCCGCTAGACTCGAGCCACAAATCCATTTTTCTGTGTGACTTCCTGTTGTGACCAGGCCTTTAGACTTTCATAGCATCCAAAACGTGTTAGAGACTTTGTTCCACATTCACTGAAACATACATAAACACATTTTCGTGCACGCGCACACACATTCTCGCCGTCGTATATTTTCAAAGCATGCACACACACACAGACACACACACTCTAATTTACACTGACACACAGATGGCCTCGGCTCTGACCACAAATGTAGTGCAACCCCTGCTCCCTGTGGTGTGGCCAGGGCTCAGGCTGCCAGTAAAAGAGAGGGATGCTTCATGGCTCAACAATTTGCTTGGTAAATGGAAAGGTTTTAGTGTGTGCCCTTAAAAAAACTCCCTCTGTCTCGTTTTCTCCACTGGTTTTTCTTTCATGTCATCCACTTCTACTTTTGTTGGCTTTCAGTTCGTATAATTTCTCTCCTTTTTTACGTGTTTTTAACTCTTCTTTGCAGCGGTGGATGTTGAAATTCTTTATTTATTTGTCTGTCTTCTCAAATAGCTTGTCCACATCTCTAAATCTCCCCTCCTCTTTCTCTCTCCTGCAGATGGAGGTGCGATCCACCTAGCCTCCTGTCTGAGGAGTCAGGAGCAAATTGAGGACACATGAGGAAGGCAAACCTCAGCTCGCAAATATGAGCAGCATGACGAAAACTGTGCATTTCTGTACAGTGTGGTTCAGTGGGTTTTTTGGGTAACAGATATCTTGAAATTCAACCCAACTTCTGGTTTAGCCTAAAACGTTTTAATGGTATTAGAGACATTACTTCATAGGGAAGTGGCTTCTTCCATGAGCATAGCTTGCAGAGTCTAAAGATTAGTGATCAGAAAATTGAATAATTACTACACTGTTGATCCAGAGTGGGTAATCTACATGCTGCTTAATAACTGAGGAAGGCTCTGTGCAGAAACATAACATGGGCACGCAGAAAGCACACAATCCGTCAGTCACAGCGTTGTCTGGGGTTAAGATTTCGGCTCGTATTTTTGAAGCACGGCTCTGAAATTTCATATTGTGTTTCACCAAAAGTGAGAAAACCTCAAGATGTGTGAGAGTCTGCAAAACCGATATCACATCCAGTCCCCCTATCTCCTCAAAGTTAAAGAAAGTCCAGCCAGGTGAATTTTGGTGTGTAGCAACACACACACACACACACACACACGCACGCAGAGCCATAAAAACAGAAAGAAAAAATGACTTTTCAGATTGGAGAGGACAGACTGGGATCAGGGTGCAGAGGGAAATGGTTTTGGTTAACTTTCCTCTAAAGGGTGTCAAAAAAGGGAACTAAATTGGGTGTCAGAAAACACTAAGGAGCTGATATAAGCTTTGGTCCCCAGCTCTCATGTGGGTGGATGCATGCTTTATATTTTGAAGACAATGTTCCTTTAAAAAGTCCCATGTCTGGAAAGCCCATTAGATGTGCATATAAAATTTCCCCCGTGATTAATAGTTGATGAGGCAGGGTTGGTTGGAGGGTACTACCAACATGTGGCCGGCAGGGCTCCTCCTCTTCGATCTCACGTTACACTCCATAAACTTGCCACTCTTTCCCACCTATATGTTTAAAAAGGAGGAGGGCTCACTTGTCAAGAATGTCTTAGAAGAGTTGTGAAAACAGCCAGCCCAAGAAGGGGAGTCATGCATTTGCGGATGAAGCTCTCCTGCCGAGCCACGAGCCAGTCAGATCAGTGAGGGGAGAGAGGGCTGCCGAGAGCGAGACAGAGGGGAAAGTGTGTCACGACAAGAGGCTCCAGAGGACGTCAAGCACACTCCCAGAAAAGAGAGAGGGGGAAACAGGCTGTCAGAGGAAGGCGTCCATCCTCACGCGTTGGGGTTGTGGAAGAATCAACAGTCTCTCACTTAAAGTAATAATTCCTGGGGAGGATGCAGTTAGGCGATGATGTGCATGCAGCCAGCTGAAGGGGATTGTTGAAAACATACAAAGTTCCAGTCCTGACTTCCTTTCCGAGTTTCTTGGTTTCCTCTGCAAGATAAAGACACTTAACAGAGATTGTGAAGGCTATGGATCAGCCAGCCAGCAGCTGCATGCGGAGCGCCCACCCCAGCAGCCCCATCTGGGGTTGCATGAGGAACCCTCACTCGGTCCCAGGAGCCAACCTGCAGTCGCCCTACCAGCAGGCCCCTTTCTCCCTCCACCAGAAGCCGGAGTTCCTGGCCTACACAGACTTCACCAGCTCCTGCCTGGTGCCGACTGCACCTCACGCAGTCTACCCCCGCGATGATAGACTGTACCAAGAAAGCCAGGGGGGCTACCAGAGACCTGACTGGCAGTTCAACCCCTGCGAGACCAGAGTGAGAGCGCCCGAGGCCTGCCCACCTGTCGCCACCCCAGTGGCGGTGGGCAGCAGTGGAGGCGGAGGGCCCGAGCTGGACAGTGTAGGGGGAGACAGGCTGCCGGGGGCTGTGTCTGGCTGCCTGGATGGAGAATACTCGCCGCAGAGCGTGACGTCGGCCGACTCGGACAAGAAGGGCTCCAATAAGAGGAAGAGAGATGTCACAGGTGAGTCAGGATGCATTAGATGGGAGTCAAATGTGGGGGTGTTGGTTTTGGGGAAAGAATCATGATAAAAGAGGAAAACACGCAATAATAAAGTGCAAATTTGTGCATTAGTGATGGAAATATTTGGAATATGAGGAGTAAATCTGGGAACATTCCAGAGAAGCAGCACATCTTTTTTCTCCCATGCCCCATTTCACAGCTGGCATTGACACCAGTTCCCTCCTTATTTCCTCACAAAGTTGATTAAAGCAGCGCTCTCACCAGATCGCTATGTGAAAGGTAAGAAGGCGACGAGACTTTTGTGCTGGAGACACACACTTAAAGCCGCAGTTGTATCCTCTTATTGTTCAAGGCCTTCCAAAAGGCCGAAATGATTAATGAGACTTGTGAACGTTTGATCGGGCTCCTGTATCCGTTGGAAATAGACTATTGTTTCCCAACAGCCTGACCACATTCAAGGTGGCGGTTTAAAAAAAGAATTGCATTCTAGGGGGATTTCTACTTCTGTTGTTATAATTTAATATAACCTTAAAAGTCAATACGGTTAAAAAATTATTTATTTTTAGTTTAAAACAATTTTTAGGGAGTAAAAAAGAAGATTGTTCCTATTACAGGCTACTCCCAATAATACCATCACTTTTCCTGTTGTAAGCATTGAAATGATATCACTGTATGCTTTTGGATTACAGCGTAATTCATTCCACAGATTATATTTCAGAGCTGCTAATCCGGGGTGGTGTGGTGTGGGGTGTGGGGTGGGGGGGGGAAGCATCCGATATCCATGAAAAGTCATTTCTGAATGTTAACATTAGCAAAGACGGCCACAGGCTAAAGAAGATGTTTGTGTTAAAACTGAATCTGAAGGCGTAAAAAGTTTGAGAGCCAAGGATTTCATCCTGGCAGAAAGAAAATAAAAGCACATCCAACACATCTGGATTGTCGACACTTCATCTGTGAAAACCGTTCAACCTGTTTCTTCTTTTGTTTCGGGGGGATGATGCTTTCATGCGAGTTTTAAATAATGAATGTTCCTACTGGATTGAAATTAATACAGCAGCTTCTAAACCTTTGGATGACTTGAAGATGTTTCATTTTTAATAGATGAAAAAAAAATCTTCATGTTTACCTCCTCTCTCAGTAGCAGTTTGCTCCATCACATCTACACAATGCTGTATTAGAACTGGACTGTGTCCATTTGCGTTGTTATAAAGAACGCTGGTAATTACCTGGAAATGACTGACATCTGTAACAGCCTAATTGAAGAGGATGGTGGAGGGGGGGTGCAGACCCCACCGCCCACACTCCACCCCTCTGCACCCTCCCTTTGTACCTTATTGTAACCTCCACTCGCTACCCTGAAAGCATGCCAGACCACGTCTGGATAAATCACTTTGCCTGTGAGCCCACTTTTTGCATTCTTATCCATTGACATTTTCCTGTCGTTAAGCCGTAACACAATCTCCCACTGAGTGCATACAACATGTCTGACCACTACATCAGTTCTCGGTTTCAGAAGAGAGTTGTATGACTTGCCGGTCGGAGGAGCATATATTAGGAAAATGACCTGAAGGCTTTTGCATTACAGACGGAGCTGCTATACCGTCTGTGGGTATTTTTAGATGTATATGGAAACGTGGTGCAGTTAAGGTGATTCTTCCAAAAACCATAAGCTCTAATTGTTATCTGATATTTAGTTTCAATACACAGTTTGACTGATATATAACACAAAGAGATGTTCATATATTCTAGAAACATATAGTTGATTACTAACTGTTCAAATGTGCACGGAGGAAAAAAAATTCTTTCATACAAGTATCATATTTTCTTTAACCGAATAAAGCCCTACATTTATAAACCACACTGAGGCTGCAGGCAGGCGGTCGGGAAGGATGGGGGACATCCAGGAATGTCGCACCAGAATCCAATATCCCATCTGTGATTAGATTTAAAAAATAGGAAAAGATTCCTTGAGTTCAGGAAGCTCAAACTTCAAGAACTAATGTTGTGAATTACAAAAAAATTAAAAGTGGGAATTTTGAATCTAAGATACATGTGCGTGAGGATGGCTTTCTCATGTAGGATGGTATTTTTGTCCGTATTGAATAGTCTGTAATGTCAAACAATTTCAGGATAAAAACAAATGTCTATTTTTGAAGCAAATTATACAAGACAACTAACTAAATGTTCACTAATTCATAGATTTATTCAATAGAAAATAGAAGTAGTACTAATAATAAGCATTCATAACTGTAAGCAAAAGTAGAGGAGAGATAACATACATGCTGCATGGTTACACACAATAAAACATGCTATCAAACATTTTTATCATTAAGCATGTTAATATATGATAGACCATGTATTTGTGCACTTAATAAACCTCAAACGTATCCTTGTATTGGCACACACTAAAATATATATAATTGTTATAACGAGTCTTAAAAAGTTGTGAATGCTGAATAAAGACTTCAGACATCCTCACTCATTCTGAAATCCTGGCTTCTACTCTAACACATAATACGTGATAAATCACGCCTGTAATTTTCACCCGGGGCTTTTGCTTTAAAATAATCATTAATTTCCAGCAGTTTGAATTGAGTCCAGCTTTGATTCAGCCCTGATGAAGACAAACTGCTTTTTGCGCGATCCACCCCAAAAGGCACCAAATGTTATTTGTCTTTGGGACCCCGCTGAGCGCAGAAGCCTTTTCCCTGCAAGTTTACGGTCTCTGGCTGTGCTGGATATTTATTGGGGGCCTGTTTAGTGGGAACCAGTTTGTGCCCTGCCAGGTGTTCAGTAACTAAACCTGCTTGACACAGTTCCAGACCAGACCTGACAAGGCCAAGCAGCACATTCAGGGCAGTGCGTCATTGATGCCACTAATTAACAATGAAAGGGGGTTTTTTTGTTTGTTTTTTTGACACAAGAGCACACAATCCAAGCAGGTATGCACTAGTTACACACACACACACACGTACAGATGCACACACGTTCATGTCCTGGTCTGCTCGGTCACATCTGGCCCAGGTACCGCAGCGCATTTCACATTCGGGCCTGCAAACGCCAAGCAAACTTCTCACTTTGACAAATTAATTCCATTTTCTAGAGATGACATCAGCTGCTAGTGTTGCTACCAATACATAGTTGTTGTTATCCAACGTTTTTCCCTTTAATACATGAGAGACACTTTTACCAAATGTTAGATCAAATAGCTTTCATTTCTGTTTCTACTTTTTCCCTTGAAGAAATGAAGGCAGGGACATCTATAAATCATAAAGTAAAAACACAAGCTTGTGCAAAATCTTATGAGAGCTTGATTACATGTTTGCTCACGGTTATAGAGCTAAAACTGATGTCAGTGCAGTTTTCATCCATAGAGACACCAGACGTTGACCTGACGTATCTGCTGTCATTTAGAGATGAGTTCATGTGCATCTCCCTTTGAGTGCTATGAAGGTAAATCTTCTCACACACACAGACACACACACACACAGACACACACACACACAGACAGACACAGACACAGAGACCTGGACGCATCCGCACCTTTGTTCTTTTGTTAGAGGCTTTAACGATGTTCCGCTGCATTCCTCTCCTAACTCAGTCCCTCTGTGGCTGGTTTGGTGGCCCCTACCCTGTGTGGGTTGATATGCTCTCTCACACACACACATACACACACACACACACACACACACACACCATGAATCAGTATTCAGATGCACACACGTATGAGGTTAGCTTTTCATACACATAAGCATGCAAAAATAAATGCACCGTCACAGAAAAGTACATTCAAACTTGTCTCAGACAGGCAGGTGAGCGGGACTCGCTTCAGGTCAGGGTGGTCTCTTTTTAAAAGTTCTGTTTTTGGTGTTTACTATATGAGGGGCCTCCTATTAAGGAGTCTTTGGAGTTGTGGTATGTTGGTCAGAAAATTCCCATAGGTCTGTTTTATAGTGAACAGGAGCGTGGATACAAAATGACATGGATACATTTGAATCAGGTTAGCTGAGAATAAAAAAGAAAGGAAAGGTTTAGGCTATTCAAGAGCTGAAATAGAATATATATATGTAGAAAGAATTTAGGAGAATATGTTGATGATGATGTCTACCTTCAAAAATGTATTTATTACCATCGCTGAAGCAAATGTGATGAAAAAATGCGCAAAAACAGTCAAACAAACCTCAAGCTGCACTAAACAAATTCCCCTTGTGTTTCTCCCCAGATATTCAGGAGTCAAGTTTTAAGGTGGATTCCAGCTGCAAGGCCCGGAAAGAGCGCACGGCGTTCACCAAGGAACAACTAAGAGAGCTGGAGGCTGAGTTCACCCACCACAACTACCTGACCAGACTCCGCCGATACGAGATTGCCGTCAACCTGGACCTCACAGAGCGACAGGTACGCCGGCATTTCGCTCTAACGTCGTCCCAGTTGCACAGGATACCGGTGTCTCTCCATATAAAGCACTAATTTATTTGTTTATCATTTTTAATTTTTAAAAAAATTTTAATTAATGCAAATAACACCCCCAAAATGTTTTAAGAAATGTTTATTAGAAAAATAAAATAAATGTTCCAAAATTATATATTTACTAACCCTCTTGAGGGCAGAATGATCATTTGCCAATATTTTTTTTTCCATGCTATCTTACTTTTCCAGATGCAAATTCCATATGTAAACTTTAATTTTAAAAAAACTACTTCCACTAATGCCGTAACAACTAATAGCTGGATCTGCAGATGAATTTAACAACATAAATAACATACATAATCCTCCAGCACAGCTAATTTTTATGAGGAGTTTTTTCCATAATATTACTCATCCTGTGGTTTGAGCAGAATGCCGTGCAGCTGTAATGAGTGGGCGGCAGCTCCAGACTTGATGAAATCGGGCGAACATGTGTCGATGCTGCTGGATAAGACCCCAGTCTGCATGTCAGGCCCAGTACCCCGGCTTACCCCTTAATGATGAGGCCGCGATGCCACTGTGACCACACATACTGCTGTCTGCTCCTCAAACTATTTCCCAGACCTCTGGAACACTCACGCTTGTGCAGACACTCACACAGCGAGGTTCCATCTTCAATCGGCGCTCCCACTGCAACTCGTCGCCTTTTTCCAACTCATCCTACATGCTTTGGCGCTTTGCCGTTCTTTCAATCAGTTGTGATGAGCATAAAAACTCGGAGACGAGGAGGCTCCAGTATGTGGGAAGAAAAAAAATCCATCTGAATCCCAGAGTTGCAGGCAGGAATGTAGAGTGGGATGAGTGGAGCTCACTTAAAACTTGCTTGACCTGAGGTTTTAAACTCAAACTAAGCCTTGAGCTGCGTCAGTTCTCTTCGAATTTCAACACTTTTCAGGCACTTTTCTTGTTATTTTTACACTTGTCAACCTTTCAAGATTTCCCTCAACAAATCAACATCCTGACAACATTGGCATCCGCCCACAACTGAAAATGAAAACTATTTATTCCCCTTTAGAACAATTCACCAGCCGTTTTATCAATTTATGAGAAAGCAAGTCATAAATTAGTGAACCATGAGCAACTAGTTATCTCTCACTTTATCATGTAATATCATATGATCTGCAATACCAACAAGCAATAAATTAATTTGATTAATTCTCTGAATCAATGCATCACATTTATTTGGACTCGCTTGTCAAGATGATAAAGTTGTCCATGACACGTTTAACAATCATTCACTTGTTTTCCTGCTTCATTTTCCCTGTCATTTTATGGGATTCTCAGGAAGTGTATGTTTTTGCTGCTATTCGTGGAGACCTTTAAAACCTCATATTATTCTCATTATAGTTTAGAGTAATGGCACAGATGAGCACTATTCACAGTTTGAGTACATCCTGTGTGACATCCTGATAGTTGACTCGTTCGACCCTACTGTCTATATGATACTTTCTGCCTGCATTTTTGGAGCCAGAACCTGACAATCAAATTGTCCTTCCGAGGCCAACGCAAACTGAGTGCATTTATAGACTGTACTGGGAAAACTGTAGGGGATTATTTGTACTTTTTTTTTTGCTGACCATGTTGTAAATTTTACTAAAAATCGCACAACAGTGAGAAAAGCTGTAGTGATCCCATTTCAGGTTCATTTTTGGGTGAAAAAAAATTGTGTATGTGTGATTATTATCAAGTGTAGATGCTGCTTTATGCCCTTGGCAGAGCAGATTAAAGTAAGTTGTTTTTTCTTCTATTTTATCTCATCATCAGTTGATGCATTTTGTTATAAAAATTAAATTATAAATAACACAATATTTTAAAAGATCTATTCAATTTCTGTTGGTTGAATAATTCATCATCAATAGTCTCAGGACTTGATAACAAATTTTTAACCAGGCAATTATTTTGCTGCAAACTACCTCACTTTCTTTTATCCATGTATGCTGATGCCACTGCATAAAACCTAGTGCACATTTTTTTCTTCATATCATCAATGCAGTTTGAATTTGGCTCAACCTTCATTAACATGCATGCTAATGTAGCGTTCATGTCTCTCCAATAGGTGAAAGTGTGGTTTCAGAACAGGAGGATGAAGTGGAAGCGAGTGAAGGGAGGACAGTCGTCTTCGCCCAACGACCTGGAAAACGATGACAATGACTCCGCTGCTTCGCCCAGCTCTGAATGAACTGAGGATGTTGCTACGATGAAAGGGAGATGCAAACAGCCTTGTGACACAGACAGACTGGGTCAAATGGGCACCAGTTTGGCACAACGGCCATCCTCCACCCATTTCTTTGGAATGCTACAAGAATCCCCTGGAAGAAGTAACTGAGCATCTCCTTTACTTTTGTAAATAGATGAATTATGTCCAGAATGAACTAGATACTACACTCAAGAAGCCACCTTGTTACATTGGCTATGTTAAAATATTAGATATTATACTTGTGGGGTCATTGTAGATCAGTGACAACTTCTTTAAGGCCATTGATAATGCGTTGATGCATCAAACCTTGATGGGGGTTGTATTTGAGAGCATTCCCATTGGTTCCAGTATTGTAATCATGTCCTTTGACGCTTGACTACAACCACCTGGGAAAACTCAGACTGCACAAGTGTTGCCAAGCCATAAGTGCCTCAGAATCAGATGGTTTTTTTTGTTTTGTTTTTTTCATTAGTCAGTTTCTTTTTTTCCTAGAATATTGCTTTTTCTGTCAAACTTTTTTTTTTTTACTACTCTTTTTATATATGTTGAATATTGTTGATAAAACACAGATGTTGCCTGTTTCTGCAAATAGAATAAATCTTCTGCTACACAACAGGTTAAAAATCTTGATATCTTCTTTCACCCACAGCAGGTATGATGGGATGTTTGACCAGTTTGAATTTTTGGGTGATGGTTTTATCAGCTGTTGGTGAAACATTGCTGAAACTCAAAAAAACAAAAAAACCTCAAACACGTCCGGTCTCATTTGACATTGATGTTTGAGAAGACATCCAGGTGTGTTGTTTGTGTGTTTGCACTTAGATGTACCTTGATGCATCAAATTATTTTCACTTGCTTTCACACAAATGTTGCCCTCATTTCATATTTAAGTGACCCAAACAGGTATGGTGATGTGCTCATCACTGGCTGATTTATTTACTGTGTGGAGTCAACCAAATTATTGTTAGGTCAATGCAACTCAACATATAGATTTAACAAAACTGCCTTTAAACAAACATGTCAAAAATGAACTTGCACCAAGTGGTATTTTCAGATTTAATGTGTAATATGAAAATGGGTAATCGTGACTCATCTCCATAAACTTCCTCTCAGGTGTGTCTTCTTTCAGATTTTAGCTAAGCAGGCAACTGTTTTCAGAAAATCATCTTTTATGAACCCACTGTGCCCAACCTGTCCAGCACCAGTGGAGCAGTTACCAGCAAAAGAAATCCAAATTTTAAAAAAACCAAAATACCTCCTCAAATGAAGGATAAAGCCACTGTGGGTCTTTTGGATTTATAAATGAGCACCTGCTTGCTAATTGCAATCTAAACTTTGTAAAATATATCAGTGACTTTGCTTGTCTAAGTAAAAATTATTAGCAAAATCATTTAGTTTAAAACTAAAACTACCCAAACTAAACATGACATGAGTTGAGCATAAAGTCAGTCTCAATAACATTTCTGTGCGAAACGTTTGAACATTTGTTGTATCGTGCACACACTGTATGGGTGTTGTTGTGACAAAATCTTGGTGGTGGGGTGGGGGTGGGGGGTTACACTCCTCTAGTGCATTACACAAGCACAGTCCCTGCAACAGAGAAAACTTTACACAAAATCACTTCTAATGACAGCGTAATTATCTTCATGAATATCTCACATGGAAGTTGGACGTCCCTGAGGTCAGCTCAGAATCAGCTCTCAATATCGCCCACCAGGATCCTGTCTGTAACGCGGTAATCCTTCAGAATGTTTTCATAATGACAAGTGGTCTCCTCCAGATCCAATGCATTTCACTGTGATTGGTCTAAGGCGACCTGACAAGCACTGACAGAGCTATAAGTAAATTTGTGGGTGTGTGTCTTTGAATTCTTGCACACCATCGCTGTGATTCCAGTCAGCTCACAAAGGGCCATTAACCTGACAAGGTGGGGTCGAGCTCCAAAAGCTTGGAATATTTGGCCCCGGCTTACTATTTTCAACGGAAGCATCTGGATCAGGCCAATTTGATCTCAACCTGAGTGGAACCTAGACAAACCCACGCATGGTGCCCCAGGACCAGAGGTGGGGTGGGGGGAAGACTTGCTGCCTGACCACTTGCGTATGATGGAAAAGGGAAATAATAGGTGGGTATGGGTGAAAAGACGGCTTCTCAAGTACAGGATGTTGTTGTAGCAGGTAGCCAGTCATCCAATTTCCTGCTTCCCAAAGAAAACAAGAGCTTGAGCATTGGAGTCCCCAGACTTACAATGGTGGGCCTATGCTCAGACTCCGGCCAGCTAAACAAAGCCTTCAGAGGTTACTGCCCTTTCTGCTGGTCTGCAGGGACCAGAGTTGGCGGGAGGGTGGGATGGATACACACACACACACACACACACACACACACACACACACACACACACACACACACACACACAAACACACACAGAGTTGGGGTCAAGTGTTACTGTACATCTGACCCTTCTGGGCCCCTGCTGCAGCTGCTGGGGGTGGAATAGTTCCAAGTCGATCATATGCCGCTTTCCCCCCTCACTCACCCTCTATTAAGGTCTATTATTGTATTAGTGGTAATAGTAGTCAAAATAAACGATGTCCAATTATAATGATGGTATTAATATCAGCAGTGTAAACTAATGAAGCTGGAATGTTGTTCTTACACCATAGAGGTTACTTTTAAAGGCATAGGGGTGGTCAAATTATGGATTAGATTTAATTGGCACTGTTGTGATTGTGGGATGTTCAACCATGCCAAAACACCCAGGGAGAAAATGTAGGTTTCCCTTTCGCTCATCTCATCCTGCCAATAGCTTCACAGTTTTTTGTTTTTTTTCTCAGATAAATTGAGAAGAACAAGATGAACCAAGGCATCTCAAAGAACATCACTCACACACAGAATTCAAGGCTTCAGTCCCAAAAATATCTCCTGAGCTGGAATTATAGTAGCAGATTGAGCATCGGGAAGCATTTTTGAAATGATTCCTCTCTCGGTGACTTCACTCTTAGCGCTGAACCTCGATATTATTAAAACAGACTTTCAATATACAAAAGGCACTGCTAGTAAAAAAGTATGACTAACCAGAGAATCCAGTCAAATGCTAGATTTAATTGAATAATGTACCGTGTCACTAGCTTTTTCCTGTATTTGATAGATAGATAGATAGATAGATAGATAGATAGATAGATAGATAGATAGATAGATAGATAGATAGATAGATAGATAGATAGATAGATAGATAGTTATATACTTTATTAATCCCGGAGGAAATTTTACATATCCACTGTAACTTTTTGTTGTCAAACCATCTATGAATATTAATAATATATCAGTGTATATGTGTTTTAAAATGGATGGTATTTTACACGACAATTGTGTTTGTGGTTTCAAAAGGACAACAACAAATAAACTTTAATGTATTTCATCACTTCTATTTTCCATTTTGAAAACATATTTGAGTAAAACATTATGATGACAGTAAGAAAAAGAGGCTGTGGTTGATGACTGAAAGGAAAATTGGAAGGAGCACATGAAGGAGTGACGTGCTCCAATTATCATCAGCTTGAATCGATCACGTATGTCTTGAGAACGTGTTGTGCACCTTCATTTACCGTGCATTTATTTTGAAAACCCGTCGCTCTCTCTTCAGCTCCTGCAGCTCTTGGCGGGAAATATCTTGATGGATCACCGGAGGTGTGAAGGTCAGCGCAACGAGAGGTGACCGTAGAAATTAAAGCGTGCCCTTCTCCTACTGGGCCCTGAGCTCTGCTGCAGGAGCGCCATCTGCACATTGTTATTGTGCAGCGAGACAGCGGCGACTTGGTCACATCAAAGAGTCCCTCCAACAAATCTGACAGGATAATATGATGGGATGCTGCTGGGATAGTCGGAGTTAAGATAACATCATAATGGGATAATATTTTAGGGGGTGTGTGCCTGAAGGAGGAAGGGGAGGGTTGGTGTTTATGAGAATCAATTGTCACTTATATCTAGGATTGTTTTGTCATATAAAATAACTGATATAGTAGCACTTATATTTTGGAGCACCTTGGCAATGCTCAACAAGTCTTGTTCATTTTCATTTTCTTGAGTTTTAGACAAGCATCTGTCAGAAACACGTCTGTCTCACCTCACCGACGACTTCGGAAGACAAGAGTACGCTGGATCTTGTCAAATGAAATAGACCCCAGAGAAATTTAATGTATCAAGAGCTCTCTTGTCTTCCTGCTCAGCCCTCCTCTCTGCGATCCCTCATCCCAAAGCAAAGGACACACATCCTTTCCGTCGTTAATTTAGGCCACCTGCAAATCTATTTCTCCATTTTTCTTACGCAACTATTTTCAGCCTTTTGCACGTGCAAAAGAAAGAAACCTCCGAACAGCAAGAAAGGGAGGCGGAAATATGTGATCTCTTCCTCACATCCTCCCAAGACGACCGTTGTCTCGAAGGAGGCTCACAAGGAGGAGAGTGCGTTCACATGTGTGTCATGTCAGAGTTAAGATATTTGCATGTGTGTGAGCTTGCGTGTCAGTCTGTGTACCTGTGGGTAAGTGAGCGAGCTTTGACAGGACGCCTGTGTGTAGTCTGTCGGAGGTCGTCGGCGCTGGATGCGAATGCTGCCTACCTCTGCTCATCCTCTCCCCTGAAGCCTCTCATCTCTGTTGATTGGCGACTCCTGCAGGAGTTATAAATCGTCCATTTCCATTGCACAATCACTCAAAATGGGCCAAAGTTGAGGAGCTGCACATCTTTAAATTATCTGAGACTTCCTACAAAGGCTCTTTTGGATGTTGGGTCTAAAGCTAAGTGGATACCAGAACTTGAGGCCATTGGACTTTGGTCATGGCTCCTTCTGACTGGTTCTTCTGACCTTCTGCGTCCTGCCTGGTGTAGATCCAGGAAATCCAGCAGCATTTTTAGCGTGCAAATCATCACGCAGAGGACCACTCAATCACCCTGTTTGCTGAGCGAAGCGAACATAGAGAGCCTTGTTCGCCAGGAAGCATGCAGAGAGTAGCACAGCTTGAAAGCTGGAAAGTGAGTCTTCACTGTCTGGTTCAAAGACATAAAAACAAAAACAGTGAAAAGCAATCATAAAGTTAAGGTCAGTGTTTCTGACACCGCGGGACGTAAACACACAAAGGCACGCTCCTCAAAGATAGTGTGTGCTGCTGGCTAGCTCTCTGCAGCTAACGGCATGCCGATATGATGCGCCATTCATTCCCACAAGTCGGTGAGGTGTTTAAGACTTCCAGGCAGAGCTGAAGTCATGCGTGTCCGTTGGTTGGCTCCTCTCACATATGGATGGCATGAGGTCATTCACAAGCCTTCTAGAGTTCAAACTGCTTTATGATCAGATTCTAATTATTTAAATGATAGTTTTGAGCTGTTGTAAAGGGCAGTCATTGTTTTACAGCTGTTCCATTTTATAATATCACATGATCCTGAAAAAGTGGCCAGTGTGTCCAAATCATCTCTCTGTTAAATTAACTCAATTTTTCCTACAGAAAGAGCAAAGTCCTACCGTTATCTTTATGCTGCTAGTTTTATTATTTTGATTGTTGCTCAGAGGACTATTTCTAGGAAAGTTGAACACAGCATCTAACCATGGTGGAACTAGCTGTTCTCTCCATCATAGAAAAAAAATAATTCAGCCCTTGTTACCAGGTCTCTAGCCGTCCTGCTGCCTGGTAGGTCCCTTGTCCAAACAGCCTCGGTTTGAGGAGTTGTGATTAAATGTTCCTGGAGGCAATGGCATCAGGCAACAGCGGAATCATCCATCAACACAAGGACTACCAGAGTGCACAGGAATCAGGCTTCCATCATAAAGATGTCATGGCTGCCAGACAGCCAAACGTCAAACAACAAAGACACCTCTTGACTGTGAGGATTCAACGGGAGTCTGGCTTCTGAGGTTTTGGTTTCACAGAACCATCGGAAGATTAAGGCCTCTGGAAAATGCAGATGCAAGAAACTGGCAAAGGCTTTCCGAGGGGTTCTAGATAATGGAAAACCAACTTTACAAAACCACTGATCTGGTTGTAATGATAAGATTGCACTCGTGCAGAACTTGGGATAATAAGTAACACAGAAAAAAACACGTTGAATTGTGTGTGGAGAAACATATTCATCTTGTTGTCAGTCTTGATTCTAATTCTTTAACAAGTTGATGAAGGGAGCTCAGCGTTAAGAAGTTGCTACACATTCATTGTATTTCATGAAAATAAAAATGTGCAATGTTGTATTCTGAGTAATCCCAATAACAAAGTTTACATTAATCCAGCTGTTACATTATTTCTGAAAGCTATACCAATCTATGCGAAACACAGAATGCCTACAAATATACACAAGACTAAAATACAGTTTCAAAAAAAATGTGATGTTCAACTTTTGAAAAGTACAAATATTATATCTGCAGAGTAATGATCATATGATTGCATGAAGATGAGCAGGAAGATGTCACTTCCTCTCATTATAATGATGTGTTTTTCACATTATATTCCTATCATATCAGAGGCAGGACTTGACTTCCAAAGAGCATTTCTGTGTTTGCATGAAAAGGTAGAAATTTAACACCCACTGGCTGATCAATAAATAGTAGAGTTACTGACCATTCGCAGCGTGTTTACTGCCCCCAGTACATTCCAGGGATTTAGGTTTCCATACTGAGCATCAGAGGCAAGATGGTATTGGTTTTCAAGTACAGGTGTTGTCATAAAAAAGATGTTCAAGATCCAACGATAAGGAGCCTCTATGAGGTCATCGAAACAAGGGCGTGGCCCCAGCAATCCCTGCAGGCCACAGTTTGTCTTAACAAGGTGTTATGTGGAACTATTTGATGTAAAAGGTGAAAGTAAACATCGTAACCTCATGGGGACCATCTGAGGAAAAGGTTTCAATTTCACACATGATTGTTTTATAACGTACTAAATTTTTCACATTGTGAACTCTTTCTTAATAAATCAAAATCTGTCAAAGTTTTACAGTCCAAAGAAAAATTGAGCTAACGACGATAGCGTAAGGGCACAGAAACATTCGTAAACATCGGTTATCTCGGTGACCGTGTATCAATGGTAAATTCATTTTCAAACATCTGGTACCCAAAAAGGCGGAAAAAAAAAAATCTACACAAATATTTGCAAATACTATTTCACCCACGTCTGCAGATGATTTCAGTAAATGCAGACGTAGCCGCACAGTGAGCCCAACTCCACTTGAAAATATACAGACTCCCCAGTTCTCCTCTCCATTTTAATGATCTGTGGGGGGAGAGTGCGAGCCAAGAGTGTGGCTGTGTTCACCTGTGCCAGCACACTTAGCCTGGCCTGCAGCCAAGCCAGCTTTGAGCAGAACCAGAAGCGGGTTCAGACATCATAAAACCGGATTCTTTAAATCTCCTCATCAATTCAACCCACCTCTTCCTATCCGTGTGTCCTGCTACCCATCTCTCCACCCACAATTCAACTCATGAATAAGTCTGTGGCGTGACAACGTGGCTACCTGCTTGTTTTCCCCTTGTGCGTTATGTGTACACGTGGGTGTGTTTGCAGGTAAGTGTGTGTGGGTCAGTGTGTGCATATGTGTGTATGTGTGATGTATGGTGTCTAGGAGCCTGGCGTTTGTTATTCTCTCTACAGCCACGCTGTCTTTCATCAGAACCCGTCCTGCAGCCCACAGACTCTCAGTATACAGTTTCATAGTCTAGGGCCCCTGTCTGCTGCAGCACGTGGGTGGATGATTTCTAACACATGGGAACCTTGGGAGCCCACGCAATGTTGGAACAATAGAGGACCTGTCAGTATCAGGGAACTGGAAGGGGACGAGACGGCAGGCGGTGATGATGTCAGAATCATTCACACCCGCCCACACTTCAGCCGCCTTTCTTGGCTCTCAGTCGCATGGATGCATGCTGAAAAAAATTATTGCATGATAATAAATACTTATCTTCATTACTCAACAACCATACTGTTCCTTAAGTTGTAGATATACATTTTTTTGCCATTTTACCGCAATGCCTCAGATGCAGTAACGTTAGTCAGTCACACCACCAATGTGGTCCAGACTAAGAAATTTCTTTTGAATGGATAATCACAAACTTTAATACACGTATTAAAGGTTTTCCAGGAAAAATATCCCAATGACTTGGGTGATCCCTTGTCTTTTTATTGTCTGGAGGATGACAATAGTAGTTTTGGCTGACCTGTACCAGTGATCTTAGACCTTGTCAAATACCAAAGCTAGAAATATAAAAAAGAGTCTCAAGTTCAATGATGCACATCTGTGCCTCTAGGTCTGCAGTCATATGTGTGCAACCTGAAAGAACAAAATCTCACTCAGAACCTTGAGGATTATTTGTCTCAGAGCAGCCGTTCTACAGCTGCAGACCTCCTGCACACCCTGTGGATCGCAATCTGACTTCCTGTGACACCTCCACCTCCCTGAAAGTGTGAACCGCTGCACACATGTGCTTTGTATAGTCTGCATGTTAGCATATTGGTAGAATTGTCTCCACCATACAGGATTATGTTGTTTATATCTTGAACATATGTTGTTCTTTCTCCACTTTGCTCATTGACCATTGTTGTAGAAAAAAACAAGCAGCGCAATCTGTTGAGTGGAGCTGCTGACTTTTTGGAGGTTTAGCATCAGGGAGAGGGAGACCGGGCGGTTATCCGTGGTCGTCCTGAGTCCTGTGAGGCCACAGCACACGCCAAGCACAGAGAGTGAGGAAAGCAATCCATCAGTGGAGGTCCAAAGGAGGAAGGGGGTAGAGAGGGGAGGCAACATCGGCCCAAAGCATAACACTACACATATGTGTGTGTGGCCATTGTTAGATGTCCAGGGTCATTGTGTGTCGCTGGTAGCCTCCACACCCTCTGATTTCAGTGGGAGTCAATACCCTCAGAAACTCTCAAGAGGGGGGTTGCAGGCAGGACCTGTGGGAATGAACAGTAGAGAAACCTTCCTGTTCAACAAAAACATTCCAAGCGATGGGAATGCTGTGTTTTACGTAAAAAGATAAACATCGTAGTACAAGTGATTCTTATTTGCTTTTTTTCTGTGTAGAGATTATTTTCAGTCTTGGTGTTTGGAAATTTTTGCCACCACTGTTTCCCACTAACAACATACAGTAATTGTGATTACAGATTGGTTTTCTCCATCATTTTATCCTCTCTGTTCACCATAACCACCATTCGTGATGGATTATGTACATTTGAGGCACCCTCCAGCTTCCCCCATTGTATCTTATGAATCCATTATTTCTGCCAAGTTTTGGCAGGAATTGTTTAGTTTGTTTATTTGTTTGTCTGTTTGACCGCATCATCATTTAGACTCAAACTATTTAAACAGTTGTTTCCGATTGCAGAAGGTTCAGTTAAATTGTAATGATAATCTGACAACGTTTGATTCACGTCTGGGTAAATTGACAGGTTGTTGTGGTAGACTGGAGGCTAGCTGGGGCTAAGTTAACAACCCTGGGATTACCCCCATGTTTGTTTGACTGTTTACTCTGGGAAAGATTAGCTCCCACCCCTTTGACAGCAACACGAGCCATTACTGCAGACCATCTGTGGACACGGGTCAATGTTGACCTACCTCTCTCCAAACACCATTCAGTTTCATCCAGAGGGAATAAGTCCAGCTAGCGGCAACACAAATATGGCCGAAAAGGAATTATGCTCTCTGTCTATACTGTTTAGCCTTAAGCAGGTAAAAAGTAGCCAACTAAGAATATCTGCACTCATATAGGGACAGTCCTGCACCTTATGAAGTTGTAATTTGTTGCAGCAAAACTTTAGCCATGCTGAATTTGTTTCTCCATCTGTGCCAGGATAGTAGTCCCTTTCCGTATTGTTGGTTTTATTTTATTGTAGGGATAGTTTTGCACTTTTGCTCCTGGTCTCTTGTGTGTTTGTAAACCACACATTGCACAACAGCTTTGAAAAAAAGTCTGCTGGGGGATGTGAATACTATAAAATAAGAAATGTATCTGAGGAAGTCTTCAGAAAAGCATGTCCATTTTGTAGTTATGGCTTTGGAATTAATCTCTTAAGGTCTCAACACTTCCTACTGTCAGACTGCCCGATTAGTGAGGCCATTTAACACCACATCAAAAAGAGGCAAATAAACCAAATACATGCTACAGTTTTCTGCACCAGCTGGTGTGAAACAGCCTGTATTCTATTCCTTAATCCGGTCTCACAGTGGACAGGAACTCTCACAGAGACTACCAAAAACCCTTGCCTTGTCGGCGAAACAGCTGTTGTAGCCAATGGCCCCCAAATGCCACCTTCCTGCGATGCATCACGATCACCAACTTTCACAACCCTTTACTTAGTCTTTATCGGTTCATCCTCTTCCATCTTTTACTTGCCGTTGTTGATTTGCCTCATGTCTGAAAGCGCAAACCCAACGAGGCTTACGCCGATTTCCTTGAGGTTTGCCTCTGTCTGAGGGGGAAGTCTCAGCACCCACAAATGTTGGATGTCTTGGCTGTAAACCAATTCCTGCCAGGCTATCCACTTTCAGCCACCCCCACCTTTTGCCCCCCCAATCCCTGAGTTATTACAGTGCAGCAGTTGAAGCAGGACTAGTCTGGTGTCAGGTCCGACCCGGCTCTGAGCTCTGCAGTTGGCCACCCCACCCGTCAGCCTCCCCCCCACATCACCCATCTACAACCAAGCAGTGGTCTTTGGGCTTCCGCCACAGGTGTCTGTAACTCTCTTCTCCTCCTCCTGTCAATCCCTCTCCTCTTTGACGAGAGATTTCATTCCCTGTCCTTTTGCTGCTCCACTCATTCCCACAATCTCACTCTTTCTCTCTGAACACAGACAGTCCAGATTGTTCTCATTTACTCTGGTGACTTCAGGGCTCACTATCTCACTCCAGACCCCAGTGCTCGCAAGCTGTCCGTTTCTCTTTTCACTCACACTCCTTTCTTCATCAGTCGTTCTTGCAGTTTTACAAGTCTGAGCAGCTGGTTCAGTTACTAAAGCTCTGGGGATTTGAGAGAGTTAAAAAGATAAAGGTTGAGGAGGTAAAGTTCAAGACTCGACACCAAAGGGTTGTTGCAAAAGGTTGGGTTTGTGTGTTCGTTTCATTTTGAATGGAGCTTTTTAAGCAAAGTGAGACTTGTTCCCACATTCTCTGATTTAAGTGATCTTCACTGAAGCCCCTATCACATATCTATGTCTACGTTCTGGAAGAATTTCCTGTATGGACAGCATGTGTGAATAAGAACAGAGATTTCAGAATAACCATGAAAGCTTTATTATATCTCAAGATATTGTAACAGTTAAACTCATTTTACACTCATTTTTATCATTTCTGTCCATATCCCTGAAAAAATAATTTAAAAATCTGTCAAAGTCACAGTCGTCTTTGAAGGTACTGACCTCAGGATGTAGTGATTGTGCCCCCATTACAGGGTAACTTGCCATTTTCAGCATATTGGTTAATAACTAAGTGATTGTTGTTGTTTTTTTTCATTTTTGATCATGGCAATACACAATCAGCGGAAGGGAGGAGAATGCTCTTTGATGTAAGCAGCAAATGCCCATTTAGTGTCCCGTTGCCAAGAGATGGATAGATAGTGAGGAGGCGTCTGGGTAAATATGATTAAATAATTTAAACTTTAAAATAACTCACAGGGGTTTTGGAAAAAATGAGGACATTTTTAACTTTGGAAACTACATTATGTTGTGACATTTAAGATACTTTCAATCTGGATTGGACACCAAATAACATGAAAGAAAGTTGGTACTTTATTTGACTGGGAATTGGACCAGGCTTACATCTTGTATTGTAGGTAATGGACAGGTGGTCTCACCTCAGGAAATCACTAAACCAAATATTAGGACAAACCTTTTTTTTTTAATTCGTGAAATATTTCATGAATTTGTCCGACATCAATCTTTTGTCCAGTGACAGGGCTCACTCCCACTATGACCAGAAAGGTGTTTAACAGTTGTGGATTGCAGGATATGCCATATTGCAATACTAAAGAGTAACAGACAGGTCTATAAAAACCATTTTTATGTGCGTGCAGTTAATGCCAGTTTCTTTTTTATTTTCTAAACACCAGCTGTGCCCCTGCAAATGGCCATAAAGTCTATTAGCGCTGTGTAATTTCCCTACGACACAATCCACAGAAAGTGAGAAAGTGAGAAGCTGTCCAACACGGTAGCACCACCTCTCCTTCAGCCGTCCCGCTGGGTGGGAGGCCATGTTGTTTGTGTTGTGTAACTACCACTGGTGAACCAAAGCTCCAGTGGTAATAAAAACCCCAAATCACAGGCTCTAGTTGAATATTTACCTTAGACTAATCTGACCATGGTTTATATCATCCAAGCCGTGTGAGTGGATGGAAACAGACATGTCTGAAGAGGAGGAAGGGGTGAGGTGGGGGTGGGGTGCACCCAGGCACCTCATCTTGACCCTTTGCGAAAACCAGTAGACACTTTTGAGGAAACTTGATCGGCAAGGAAAACAAGAATGAAGTCAGATCTTTATTTAAGGTAGTCAGCAGGAGCAGAGATCTCCGATATCCAGAAGAGACGAGACGAGAGAAGAGGAGAGGACAGGAGACAAGGGGTGGGAGAGAAGGGGGTGTGGGAGGGTGGAGTACAACCCCCCCCCCTCCCTCCATCCTTCTCTCTTCTGAGTTGTTTTCTGAATGCCTGCCAGGAAAGTTTAATGGCTGTGGAATTTGGACAGGAAAAAAGCGGCGCTGGAAGTTTCAGAGGAAGTGAGGATTTGTGCCTCATGAAGGCAGCACCTCTGTTTGTGTTCTCCCAACGCGAGAGAGAGACAGACAGACAGAGAGAATGAAAGACAGAGGAAGAGCGTCACTGAGCTTTTCCAATGACCAGCGCAGGCCTCTTGGGGAGGCAGACCTCAGACAGGCCGTGATCATTTAACCTCTGCTATACGCAACTATGCATAGAACAATGCAAAGACAGACTGCCAGACACACACATACGCAAACGCACATGCACACACACACACACACACCCATGCAGCCACACATACACCAATATTTTCACAAACACACCCCGTTAAAACCACAAACATCCACAATCACACACCATTTACATCTTCTCCTAAACTGAAACAAGATCCCCGGTTCAACACGCACTCACATCTAACCTCAGGCCAGCTGCTTCTCACTGCCACTTCAGACAATAGCAGACAGATGCTGCGACCACAGATTTACTAATGAACAACAGCAAGAGTTAAAAGGTTAAAAAATGTCTACCTAATCTGTATCTTTGGTTTTTATACTGTATATAAATTAAAAGCAGGTGTCTTGAGATTTCAGCATCCGTCCAAATGCAAATAGAGCATTTTTGATGGACATTGAATGAGAGAATTTTCAGAAACAATCTGCAATGTGTTTTTTCCTCTCGATAATTCTCAAAGTTTCACTTTAATAAAACAATTTTCTCTCGAAAATTTTTTTTATAGGACATTCCACGTCCCAGTTTGGGTAAATCAACAACTTAAGCTCATTGCATTATGTTGAAGCATTCTTACAAACATAAACATAGAACTATAAATTTAATTTATAACTAAAATGCTGGATTTTTTTTCTGCTTTACTTTTACTTTGTTTTTGCTTCCCGCACTTTCTCAGACCCAGGATTCTCACCCATGTCATCACTTAATGGTTGTACATCTTCCTGGCTCCCCATCCTTCACCCCACACCTTTCCAAGCTGAGCCCAGAGACAGTTGGGTAGACATGGGGACAGGAGGCCCCCAAACCAGCCAGCCAACCAGTCAGTCAGTCAGTCACAGGAAAAGACGGCCCTGATGCTGAAAACCACTGTATCTATTACATATACAATAATAATACCAGTCATAAATTGACTTGCATTATGGGAAATGTAAGATTGGATATTTTGAAGCCCTGATCAAAATAGAAACATGGAATTTGTTCCCATATCAGGGAAGAGATGCCAAGAGTTGGAATATTCAGTTTGAATACTGAATTATAACTAAAATCTACTAGTAGTGGAAGATTAAATGATGGCCCAACTTATTTAGAGGAGAAAAGAAAAGAAAAGCATAAAAAATACATTAATAAAAAGAAAGAAAACACTTTTTTAACCATTAAGGCCCATATCCTAAAGTAAACTATTTTTGCCGTTTTTGATTTTTTTTAAAAAGCCATACATGTACAACACTGTCAAAGACAAACACACCTTAACGAGGAAATGCCCATCGACAGATGGCCCCAAAAGTGAAATAGCCGCTTTAGAGTCCCGTCACCTGTGAAGAAGTGGATGATGGGGGGGGGGGGGCGTTAAAGCTGTTAAACCGAGTCCAGGGTATTTAGTGGAGAAACCCCCCCCCCCAGCTGTGTCTGGAGCATTTGACACCGCCCGGCTGACATGAGAAACAAACTTTTGGCACCGGAGTCAATCCGAAACAAACCGTGGGCTCAGCTGGGTGCTGAGGAGGGTGGGGGTTGTGTGGGGTGGGGGTGGGGGGGCAATCTTGATAAGTAATATAAACATCATACCAGTCAGGAGAATGTGTCCCGGTTGGAGATTGTATTTGACACATAGTATTCCTAGATGTGGAAAATATTTTGTGTTCTTGTGTTCTGGCGGTTCGGTCAGTCACTGCCCCCAAAAAATAAAGCTGCTTTAAATTCCATATGCCGCTGCAATTATGTTGTTTTCTACCCACAAGTAATTCCTTTGTCGTCTAAGTATCTGTTTTGATTAGGCATCCTGTCAGAGCACGGGGATCCACAGATTAGTACTGAAAGCTGCTGCCAACATAAGGCCTCTTCAAGAATCCGGTATTACCCGTGGTGGATATATTCACAAATAAGCAGACGATATTCATCCCACAAAAATTCATATGTAGTTTTCTTTTCTGGGATTTAAGGAATTTTCTTTTTTTCTTCTTTTTTACGAATCTCTTAGAATTTGGTCAGAATGGCATTTATATTTGTAATTGCAGCCAGTTAGGTTTGAGACAAAGCATGATGAATATGAATTTGTCTTTTCTTACATTATTCATCTTAATTTGAATGTTATGTTTCCAACTCAACAACCTTTTTATTTCTCAATAAACGCAGACTTTTTTTTTTTTTTTGGGAGCCGCGATATTTCCTCATCTCATACATTTTAAAGAACATGTTAGAATGTAATAAATCTGCCGCCCAGCGTGTTTCTCTCGTGAACTGAATGACCATAAGGAGTTGGTGTGTTCGCGTGTGTGTGTGTGTGTGTGTGTGTGTGTGTGTGTACGTGTGTGTACCACACATGTTTAGGTAGGGTTCCTGTGAGAGGACAGAAGGATGATTTTCCTTCACCCACTGACACACAGATGACTTTCTGTTAGATCTCTTACACACGTCAGGCATCATGATATATCTGGACTTAAAGTGATATGAGCAGCACGGTAAAGCTCTGACAGATCTCGTGAGCTTCTTACCTGCAGTACAGGGGGGGGGAGGGGTTCCCTGTCGACCCACGTCAGACCCAGGATCGTGGCAGCGGGGTGGAACAGCGGCTGGGCCTGTTTACTCAGCTGTGGGGGCTCCCCAGGTCCAGGGGAAAGAGAGGATGTGTTCAGGGCCTCATTAATCATGGCTGCTTCGGAAGAGATAAACAGGCAAGGCCCAGCAGGGATGCTGCAGCTCCTGCCACTGGTGGTGGGGGCAGGGGGGGTTGATAGAGGAGAACTGGGCGGCATGGAGGGAAAGGAGGTGGGAGATAGGTGGAAGGCCAGAAATGGTGTGGATGGGGGGGGGCGGACGATGGACTTGCACACCAGGGGATAGACCATAACACTTGCTCTTTGGTTCCACATCTGCATGGCTGGACAGGCTTGTAAATCTACATTCCTTGTCTGGCCGGATGCAAACAGAGCAACTAATACAAGTGCATGAACCTAAGGCCTTTGCGCATTGATGTGCGTTTTTAAAAAGTGTTTTTTTTGTGTGTCTGCTGTGGTTTGTTGGAAGGCAAATATTTCAGGTCTACGTACTCTCATTTATAGCATTAAAGCAAGGATTTTACAATATAAATGTCTAATAATGCAAAGGCAAGAAAAATATCTAGTCAAATGCAAATAGAAGCATTTGAGTGTGTTTTTAAACGTCTAAAATTCAAACTCTTCATCTATAGTCTAAAGTATCAGTAATAAAGTTTCTCCTGATTATTTGTGGCAGGATGCTCCTCCAACTAATATTAATGATAATATATTGAAAACTTCTTTTTAAAAAATGCCTCTGTACGCTGTTAGTATTTTATTTTGACATTCGTGGCTCGGCGTCAATTTTTCACGTCTATAAAATAGAGAGCATTGCATTGTGGGATTTAATATAGATGACTCTACACAAAGTCCAAATGTTCAAAGTCCTCAATTTTCAAGACACTATTGAACATGTGTTTACATTCATCTCCAGTCTGCTTGGTCAATTTAATTCTATGATATGCAGCAGACAAAACATTTAGTCAGTTTTATTTATTACCAGGAGATTCTGGGCTCCAAAACCGTAACCACAATTATTTGGTTTATTTGTTCTCTCCGGCGTTTGATGGATTCTCACCGGATTTGTCCTTGTCTTCATCCCTCCCATACTTCTCGCTTTCTCATTAAAGGTAAAAGAATTCTTGGGAGATTTGAATTCAAGTGGAGGAAAACTGGAGAAATAGTCTTTCTGTCAATCTGTCATGTGGGCAAGGCTCTGGGTCACGGTGTTGTGTTATTCTACTCCCACAGACTCTGAGAAAGGGGGAAAAGGGGAGCTTAGTGAAACCTGGTCCGGATGGGGTCTGGTCCAAAGAGCCCACCATTATTACCTGCTTCTCTTCTCGTTCTTGGCCTTTACGCTTCCGTCCAACCTCTGTTTGTCAGAGCAGGCAAGATTTCACTCATCTCCTGCACAATATTTCATCTGTGCAGGAAAAAAAAAATGTCTGAGAGAGAAGGAAAGAGACAGACCAATCAGTTTGGAAGACCTGACAAATGCAATAAGTCAACGGTTTATTTCAGAGCTCCCTCTAAATGGGTTTTAAGATATTGTATTACTCTGTTTATGTAAGACTATTTCTTAATTTGAGTGTGTGCGTGTGCACTTGTATGCGTGTTGGCGTGTATCTGTCTGTGTCTGCGTGCACGTGTCCTTGTGTTGTACACTGATTGGTCTTGATAGGTTTGGAAAAGTGACATCATTACCAGATTGTCTGGATCCCCCCCCCCCCCCTAACCCCCTCACCACCCCGCCACCCCCAGAGGTCAAACAAGTGGGCGAGATTGAAATATGGCTCCACGATGCGGTGAAGGAAACAGATCCATGGAGCAGAGATATATGCTCTCCTACGATAGCTCCACGACTGGTGAATGTAACTGAGTGGGACACTGAGGCGGACTGGGGGGGGGGGCCCATATTTATGGATTTCACTCATTTTAATCTCAGAGCAGTTTGATGGCGTGTGTTTAAATCTTTTTGAACAAAATCTTATATCTAAAACATCTGAAAGAGCAAAAGAGAGAGACAGGGAGCCCATCTAGACGCTACGCAACCTCAGCTCCATCTTAACGTGATGTGATAACATCATAAAGATATTATGTGGCCTATAAAAGCGCCTAGAAAAGAATGGAATCGCATGAAGCTGCAGAGATTTTAGGGTTTAGTCAGAGGATGGTGATTACTTTGGACTTATGTAAGCAAAAACAATAAAATAAGACAAATCCTAATGATCTCATGAATTTTTTTCCTCAAAGTGGGTCACGTCGCTTTAGTTTTTCATATCTTCACACCGGCTTCCTGTGTGTGAGTCAATTATTTAATTTGCTGTTGATTTACGAAGTTCTAAAGGGTTTGTCATCTGTGTTTCCATAATGTCTCTTAGGTCCAAATTAAGAAGCAGCATTCAGTTCTAACGCAAATCTTATAGGAAAGTCGGCTGCAACTCTCTGTTCTGTTAAATCAAGGCTGATGGCTTCTTTCACTACTTTTTATTGAATTAAATGACAATAAAAACGAGTTATTCTCTCGTTTCATCCGCCTTATTGTCTTTGTTCTCTTTTCTGTTTTTATATTTGCTTGCCTTGTCATTATGTCGTTTTATATATTCTTTTATTGTTTCATTTCATGGTTTCTTTTCATTTTTCTTTTCTTTTTTTATATATCTGAAAGCATATTGAATTGCCAAGTCGACAGAATCTACACAAAGCTGCCTCGCCTTGCCTGCATTTAACAGGAATAGACTGATTTTCATTACAGTTCTTGTGAAATGGTTTCATTTATACTAAATATACATTTAATGCTGGCATGTCAGAACAAATACCAGATCTCTGTTACAAATAGTTAACAAAGTTAACATTTTGGTTCAGTCACATCTATTAGGGTTCACTCTGCATTTTCCTCTTCTTGCTTGTCTTTGTCTCAGGACAGAAAGTAATCCTTGTAATGATGTTGGATTAAATTTTACGGATTAGATTTGTCCTGTTCTCTCGTCCTTTACAGCAGCGGCCCACTGCCGCCCCCTAGAGCTCAGATGGAATCATTGAAATTGAGGAGACCGACCTGATTTGTTTCAAAGTGTGTGTGATCCACATCTATGAACTCATTATAAATGCATTTACTATCTGTCCTTTTGATTAGAACTTCTGTTTCTTCGACCAGCTTCACTGGTTGGATGATGATGATGATGATGATGATGATGTTGATGATGATGATGATGATGATGATGATGATGATGATGATGATGATGATGATGATGATCATCATCATCATCATCATCATCATCATCATCATCACATGATATGAGGAGATAAATGTGAATTAAATTTAAGGGTCAAAGAAAATAATGTAGTCTGAAACAATTTCATTTTTTAAAATTTTATTCAATAAAAATGTGTTTATCCATTTTTATTTTTATATGAATGAATAAAACCCTGTGCTGTTTTACTGAAAGCCTGTAAAGATATTGTGCTGTACTATTAAATGCCTTCTGATGGCGCCTGTGACCACAACCGACTGTTGTTTCAGTGAGTCATATCATTGTTCTTTAACCCCCCCCTCCTTCCCCTTTCTTTCAAGAGCAAGGGCGTAGGAATGACTTTAAAAAATAAATAGTTTGAGTAAATATGTCATAAATGAACTACACTACAAAACGTTCACAAAATGCGGTGATCTTTTACTTTTTTTTCTTCAAATGTTTCTAGAAAAAGTGTTGTTGTGCACACCGATATTTGAATAATATATGTATGTTTATGTTTTATGATTATAAGGTGTGGGAAAAACATCCAGAGAAAACACTTCTGCCTCTTCCTTTTGAACAGAATAGCTTGAGTCTTTAATCAAAGCATAATGATTACAGGTATGTCATTCTAGGAACGAACATTCCCGAGTTTAGCCGAGCCGGCCCGAGAGGTGACTCGGTGTTCCACCAAGTTTGGCTCCGCTGAAACAAGACGTGATGACGATCGTTCCGTTCACTGACGTCACCAGAAGATAAAGCAGGTGGATTTCTGTCTGTATAGGTTCTCATTTTATCCAGGTCACGGATAGGAACTGAAGAAGCCTCTTGGATGAGAGACAAAACGTCTTCCGGTTGAAGTTTAGTGAACCGGAGAAAATGGACCGGAAGCGTCCTGGTGGCCGGAAACCAGGACCATACCTGAAAACACACGGTGGAAGATTTAACCTGGAGCGGTTTTCAAAGAAAAAGTGGCTGACAGACGAACAAACATCTACTTTACCTTTATGAAACTAACGAGAAGGGATAGGGGGCTACTGCTAGATAGCATTTCAAGCAGATTTATTATTGTATACATTTCAAATAATAAGACATGCTGTGTTTATCATTGATGATTAGATATTCAGAAGACATTAAATGTGTTTGACGCCCTCTTGTGGCCGAAGTGAGAAACTATAAATGCTCCGTTTTCATTTGATCGCAGGTGTGACACGATGCCACTACGTCTGGATGAGATACAGTGTGAGCATCAGCGATTACGACTCCACCTCATCGCGGATTTTTGGTCCACAGTCACGTGATTAGTGACGTCTGAATGGCGCCCCGTGGGGCTTCGAAGCGTTTGCGACAATTGTGCCGCAAAAAAGCGTAAAGTTGAATTTCCTAGCGTTGTATCTGTTGAGCTACGCTGGAGAACCACACAAAAAAGTTTTTTTTCGGAAGACGTATGAACATTTTATTTCTACGTTGGTGAAGGATCTGTAATGGTAATCCCCCCCCCCCCCCATGTAAAAACGCATCATCTTGAATTTTATGATGATTTCGTCATTTAATATTTCATTTGATATTGCAGCTCACCTTAATTGTAGAATATGTCCTAGAACGTTAACCATTGTGATTGGATTTGTTGTTAGTTCATCATTTGTGTTAGAGGGCGCCTGCTATGTTCTATGACCGCCAGAAGGTGGCAGCAGAGCACCACAGTGAGGAGTTAGATTGAGCTGGCTGTGATTTACTAATACGAGGGACTGAATGTGAATGTTTAATGTGATTATTGTGTGAATATAATGTTATTGTAATTAAACACAAACCACTATACGATCACTGTGGGTAACCTACAGCAGAAAGAAGCTGACATGGGTGGTCACACATATATTGTAGGAAATTGATTTATGATCCTTGATCCTCTTAGGGTTCAATAAAGCAATAAGAAATATAGATTACGTGTACATGCACGTATATCCAATATAAATACATACATATGTGTTTGTGTGCGTGAGTTACACAGGAGGATTGGGACCATTGGAAAAATACAAGGTCTATATTGTGAGATAAAAGTCGGAATTCCGACTTTAATCTGATCTGACTTGTTTACTAATCATTATTTGTATGCATATGTTGAAATTCTCATACATTTAGACTTGTATGTTTTCATACGCTTGGGTAAACTTGGTGTTCTTATACATTTTATTTAGAAACACTAGTTTTTCCACTGTCAAAGCTTTGAGCCGATTCTTCTTCCTGGACACGATACCGGACAGATACCGCTGCACCTCCACGATGGCATCAGCAGTGGCTTTTCTGGAGGCTCTCTCCTCTTCAGCATTCCTGTCAAGCAGCCTCCACAGGTCAATGTTTGAAAATAAAACATAATAGAAAATGTAGTTGGTAAATGGATAAATACAAATAAACCTATGCAACCAAATTATGTTATTTGCCTATGTTGAGAAGATGCAGCTTGTACTGGCTGCAGCTCCAGTTGAATCCGGCGGCTCCGCTTCTTAGGGGTAAATTGCGCAAAAACGCCGCACATTCGGATTTCAAGCGACGCACAGCTGATTCGGTATTAGCACAGCTCTGGAAACCGAGTTTTAAACCTGGGATCAAGGAATGAGGCCAACGAAAAGACGCTTGTGGTGTCTGTCTCACAGAACTTCTCATTGACTGCAAGGGCTTAGAAATTAGTTTAACATTGGCATATATCAGGAACCATCCAGAAAAAAACCTCATGAAACAATTGGCTTTAGTCTTTAATAAAAAGCATAATGATGAAGTCATTCCAGGGCTGTACCTTACTTAATCAGGTGGCAGCACTGGTACTATCAGAACCTCAAGACAAATTTAGTAGCACACACAGGTGCGGTGTTTAACATGTTTTATTGATCAAAATCCATTTTATAATGGTCAAATATGCATTTACTTAGATTGACTCTCACTTGAACTGGTTCTTTAAGAAACAAGTTTATGACCAAAAAAAAACCCATTAAGAATGTTATAAACAAATGATTCACTTTTAATGTCAATTTAAAACACAAAAATGTTGAGTTGTAATGCTGTACAGTGCGCCCTCGGTATTTACAGTCAATGCCTTCCAGGAACCATACACGATTGAGGAATCCGCAATGGAGATCGCGATCTATTTATCTAATTATTTATTTAGTCCTCACTTGTTCTCTGATCTAATATAATAAATAATGTGATTTTTAAACCTTTCCTCACACCCTGAAGCTCCACCTGCCTCTCCTATCTCTTCCCTGACTGTATCACGGTTCTTCTCATGATAAAATTGTTCATGTATAATATCAGACTGACACATATTTCACTAATCAATTTAAGTTGTGTTACCGTTACTCACACTGACGTTACTCTTTAAAAGAAAAAAAACACACAGAATGAGTCCTGCTGCTGCTGACTTAGCTGTTTCTTTGCTGGTGGCATTGTGCTGAAATGACATCACAGAACCTTTTTGGGGCTAGCCGTGACGTCACGTATGAACACTGACAGAGTTAGCAGTTAAATATTGGACGAGTCAACATGACTTAACTCAAAAGATGAATGTAAACTACAATGAGAAGTTATAAACAAGCCATGCTCATGGCAACACTCCCTACGGACCTTTCGACCTCGTTCAAGACAGTTTTCGTCATTGGACCGTCTGTCGCTGTGTCCCGCCTCTGGGAGGGAACGGGCCAATGACAAGACGCTGTGCTGCGCTTTCAAAATAAAAGCACCTGAGTTAAAGATTTCAAAATCTAATATTTTTCTCCCCCCGCGGTGTAATTGTTGGTTGAGACAAATGCGCCTGTCTCCAATAATGAAGGGGACACGTCCCCCATCCCCCTATCGGTTCCTACGCCTATTTTCAAGAGGTCATTACTAGAAAAAAATCAGCAAACAATACCCTCAATAAAACACCATGGAGGTGCTAAAGTTTGCAGAATGCATGATCGGTGGAGCTTCCACACGGTTTCCACCGTCAACCATCAAAAATATTTACTCAAATCAAACATGCAGCAGTGGTTTATCTCATCCCCACCACTGTGTTGCCTGGGGACGTCACCATAAACCTTATTGTCATCTCTGAGATCATCACCTCGGCCATCTGCTCTTATTCAGTGTCCGGCAGGAATATCCACAGGTAGACGCACGACTAGAGAGAGACAAAAAAATGCAAAATACATTCTATGAAGGATCCTTTTTTTAAATATAGTTAGTAAGATCTTGCATCATTTCAAAAAAGTGCTGCTGCTTTATTTTATTAAATCTAATTCAGTTATTGGTGAAGCAGTTAAATCATTTATAGAAGACTACAACACATCAAATTTTGTTTGAAATATTTACTTAAATAGATTTTCATCTCTCAGAAAAGGAAGTTGATATTACGTTCATTGGTTTGACAAACCTAAAAGCAGACTAGTTGAGCATTGCAGTGAGAGCATTCGCTGCGCCATTCAATAAAACTTCCATTGCAATTGTAATGTAGCTTCACAAAGAATGCTTAATGTGCACTGAGGTCTCTGCAGTGGAAATGTAGTTCTGAATAAGCCCGATCAATCGTTCTATCTTTACCATCCAATCAATTCCCATGTGAAAGTGAACACCAAGCCAGATCAATGAGCATGACTGTCAAAACAGGTCCTCCAAAGATCTTAAATAACAAGAGCCTGAATGACCTATTTGAAATTGCTTGTGATTATGCAATGGCATGTGTAACAGAATAACACAGGGAAAATGTTTGCTCTGAACACACCCACCCCTATCAGATGCTCTCTGTGTAATATGTCACTGTTAGCTCCAGGCATGTGTTGTTGTTTTTTCCACAAATAAGCTGGAGTTTAGCAAGGTTACTAGCGCTTAATCAGAAGGCCCATGCTGGCATTGATTGTTCTTTTGTATTATTTACCATAAGGTGTAACTGTTTTAAGGACATTAATAATCTGAAGCAATGCCAGAGGATTATTGAAAGTGACCTTTGTAATCAGCAAGTTAAACATGCTTACAATGGCAAATGTTAAGCTAGAACACGGATGCAAGTGTAGCAGTTCATTCTGAATAGCTTAGTTTTATTGAATTAGCATCGTAAACAGCACAACATGCGATGCTTTTGGGAAATTATGAGGCAAGTTTGAGAATCTATGATACTTTCTTTTATGTTTTTCTACAACAATCATCAAACCAAAGCTGTAGTAAAAAAAAAAAAAAAAGAGGACAGAGAGAATGAAGAACCAACCGTCTTTGCTTGATCTCCTTTTACATCTCAACCGCATGTCCCATGAGAAAGTTGCGTGAGGGACACATGATACACCTGTTCTCAGCACTCAGAAACACTCCTGTAAAATATGTATGCGACAGGTATGTGTGGGAAACACGCAAGTGCATGCTATGAGAAGAACAAGTGTCAATTAATTCTGATTTGCAATGTAACGTGATAATAGATCCACTCGGGTACATGGGGGCTAGAAGTTCTTCTTTAGGACGTATACCGTTCTCTCAGTATGTGTGAGATCCCGGTGCATTCCTTCCCGAGTGTTGCCAGTAAGGTGATTACTGAGTATCATTTCCTCTGGCTGTGGAAACCCATTTTCTGGGTCAGCGGACCCCACCAAAGGCCTGATTGAGTCCTAAAAAGGGGGCTCCGTCAAGCATACGTTTGCTCTTCTTGTATCCGGGACAATGGGCTCAACTGCAGCAGAGCAAAGCTCAATATACCCTTACAGCATTACAGGGAAATGCTGTGACATCAGAAGAAGCAGGCGCTTAAGTCAATAGTCGTGCAGCTGCAGTGTGATTTACAGCAACCTTTACCCAACTTTTTTATTTTATTATTCAAATGAATTAAATTCAATGGATTCAATGATTAAGAACATCTTGTCTGTCATTTAAAATTCAAAAGAGCTTGATCCAAACTTTTATTACTTAATTTCATTATGATTGCCGTGGTTGGGTCAGATTCAAGCAAGCAAATGTAAGGACAAAGTATAATTTTGGTCCTCGCAAAGCATTAAAACATCAAAACCCGATGTGACTCTGATCAGTAATAGAAACCGGACAAGATAAAAACGTTGGTTTGCTGATGACATGAAATGATGAAGGGCTGGCAGATCAGCAAAACCTTTCAACAGTGATTCATCAATAGTTATCAGTGGCGCACCATCTGACACCCTAACGTCACTGGAATTAGAGCACAAAAGCAGTTAATAAAGTTGTTAAAATTTGTTGAAGTTTATGTCAGAGCTGTTTACTCTCGTTTATCAGTGTTGTTTGCTTTGGACAGGATTGCTTCCCGGATTTGTCTCCATCAGTCGTTTCTGCTTCATCTGCTTCGCCGTTTGGCTCGTTCTTCTCCTGATTTCTCGTGCATGTCTTTAGTGATGGAGATGAGTTGTTGGAGAGTGATAGACAAGGGAGGGGGGGTGGTGGTGGTGGGGGGTGGAGGAGGGAGGGATCTGTTGCTCCCTGTGTAATGAGATTCCCAGCTAATCAGTGACTTTCCTGCCTTATCGCAGCCATCAGGATACTCGGGAGGCCAAGTAACCCAGGACGAGCTGATGTCATGTTGAGATGGGTAAAGTGGGGTGGGGGTGGGGGTAGGAGGGGGGTGTGTATCTGTGCAGTTAGTGCTGTTTGTGGGCATCGGTGTCCGGTTTCATGTTGTTTGTTAGTTTGTTCTCACAGGTGTAATGTGCTCCTCTGTGTTCTAGTTAGGGTACGTCAGTTACTGTGTGTCTAGAATACAGTCCTTCTTCTATGTGTGTGAGAGAGAAACTGAAGCAATCCATCCACCCATGTTATCGGTCGATTGATCTCTTATTTCTTTCAATACCGCTCTGAAATCTATGTTAGCTTAGCGTTTCTGACTGCATTGTGGTAGGTCCCAGCCATTTGGTTGTGGTCAGCAGACTCCATTTCTCAGCTAACATTAGCTAGTGTGGCACACTGTAGGCACTGCTGAGGGGTGGAACAGAGAGACGAGGCACTCGGGATCAAACATAAATGTCATATCCTTTGGATTTTCCTGGAAAAACCCATCAAAGTCCTTTAAAAAGAAACCAGCTGACAGGCTGGTACATGTAACCGAGAAAGTCCAGGGTAGGGAAATCTGTCCGGAAGCAACGGATGCATAAGAAACCCTTCTTATATTTTTATCTTTCTTTATTTCTGTGTGTATTTGTGCTAGTTTTTGAGCTTCCATTTATTAGTTTAGGTATAATTTCCTAATAAGATTAAGGAATAGGGCAAAAATAGACCATTCTCTGGGGGTGTATGGGGTAAAAAGTCTTATTCTGACTATTTTCATCTCTTTGAAATGACATGAAATAAAGTCAGTTTGGTGCAAAGGGTGATCAGGCGAGTATAAAAGCAAAACAAGCGGGCACATTGATAGACAGGCCAACAAGCAACATATCCCTGACTGCCAGAGGAGGTGTCCCTTACACTGCCTGCTCTGCAGTCAATGGAAAAATGATCTCACTCCTTCAAACACCACTGACTTCATCCCATCCCCCCCCCCCTTACCGATGAAGCCAAGAGGGAGGGCTGACATCACTCAGCTTTACCTGAGCAGAGCGAATGTGGCATGACACGAGGAGGGAGTGGCCAATCAGCCGAGTTCTCTCAATGGGTTATTGTTTTTAGTTATGTCATGCTGAACCCTCCAAGCATGTCCCGAACAGGAAACCGTGTTGCGTTCTAGCGCTCACACACCGTTTCTACCTCTTCAACATGGTGTATAGACAACTGGCTGAAAGTTATTTCAACTTATTTTCCTCTTCCCGAGTAGCCGCAAAGAAGAAAAATAATGAATGTAATCAAAATTGAATCAGGAAGCAAACTGTGATGGATGTTTTCTGTAGACTTTGGGTGAACTAATTCACTTTTTTGCTTTCATTTTCCCTCATTGATCTGAGTTTAATGATTGTCATGGTGCATCATTAGTGCATCATGAGGACCGGCCTGTGGAAATCAGATTTCTGGGGCAGCAATTCAATCAGAACTTTAATGCCTGGGTGATGTGGATACTTAAGTATTATTTGGTGTCATAAAGCCCTCATAAGCATTATTAGTGTTATTAGATAGTAAAATTTAGTGCATGATGGGTAAAATGGCGAGCAGTTAGAGACAGGAAGAACACAAGACTCCTGGTGCGGTAGGTTTTCTCAGGTTATTGATGTGTGGTTGCCGGACGGTACACATAGAGAGCAGTTTGACCAAAACCGATCAACAGATTTCACACTCAGAATTTATTTGTTGAGCTGAAATAACATTTCTGTTATTAACAACTCTTTTTCGGGTTGTTGGTTTTCACACCACCAACAAATCACTCTGGAGTTCAACTGGAAGTGAGCCAAGACCGCCTTTTCTGGGCGATCTCAACTCTTGTAATTATTTTACCTACATCCGATCGTGATTACCGTTCACCCAAACAACCATTTTTTTTGGGGGGGTGAGTGTGAATACATTTTTAGCCAGTCTGATCATCTGAGTTTCGTTTTTCGTGGTTCATGTCAGCGGCGTCCCATTCCCAGCTGGAGCGGCAAATCCAAAAATACGTGCAGGAATGGATGCCAAACCTAAATAAGATCGGAGTCATAACAAAAAATGGGATTACCAGAATCAGTCTGCGTGTCTTAGACGCATTTGATCCTTGGAAAACACTTCAGAGGTTTGACTCAAAAGTGTTTCGCTCATGCTGAAATGTGTTGCACTGAGAAAACAAGTCAACACACACTGCAAGCTCACATTGTTTAGATTGTGTCCATCTTATTCCCAGAGTCAGGCCCAAACCTTCATCCCACCCCCACAGCCGTTCCATAGAAATCCATGACAACTCAGGGACGTCACGCTGTGAAATCCGCAACTGCTTGAGGGCTCCTTATTGGTGTTGTGGGGGGACCTTCATGCATAATTTCAGTAAGAGGCAACCACCCATAATTCATAGTTGTGTGATGTTAAAAACAGGCATGACAGGGGAAAGCCCAAAGTCATGAACTGGAAAGATCTTACAGGAACCATTCCAGCCTCAACCAGGCTGCTGGTGCAGCTGCAGACTCTAATGGAGGAGCCGTACTACCTCTGAAAACGACTTCACAATAACAATAATGCAATAAAAAGCTTTCCGCATAAACAGCAAGAAAGCTGCATGTAAACAGAAACATTTGGAATATTCTGTTAAGGTGATTTTTTTTTTCTATAAACTTCACATCCTGTTAAATTCACCATCACCCATGACGGGACATCTGTGGTCAAGTTGAGTGTGTTATCGGGTCTCCTAGTACCGGATAAACCCAAATGAAATACAACCGCCCACACGGCAAAGCCTCCAAACGGTCTTGTATGTTGTTTTGGTGGAAAGATCTGGAGGCATTGTTTACACCACAGAGTTTACAAGGATTGAGAGTCATTAGAAGCAGGAATCCAACAAAATTAGACAGGCTCCCTTGTGAAAACACTCCAATACCGGATTGAAGAACCATGAAACCCCAATAGCAAATGGAGAACAGAGCTCATGAAAGCTAAAATAACTGGCTGAAAATCTAACCTTTGTTTGGTTTTCAATACAGGGTATCCCTTATTGTTGAGATCTTGGGATGCAGCTTTATCTTCAGTGTGCCAAACAGTCATGCCATCCACAAATCCTGCCTTTGATTCAGAGTCAGTTTAGATGAGGGAGGGCCAGCGCCAATGGTTTTTCCCCTTGTGGATAGATCACTATAAATTACATGACACAGGATTACATTTGTTTGTTTGTTTGTTTGTATGACCCTGCAAAATTAGCATGGAAAAGAAGTGAAAAAAAGGACACAAGGTAAAGAGATGGCAGGGGGAGGTAACAATAGGAGGGCTTACCCTAAACCAGTTCAATGTGGGCAGTGAACAAGTGAACAAGACATAAAGAGAGAGAGAGAGACATCAACAAGGCTCCTCTGTGCCTCCTTAAATCCATCCTGCTTTTAGTTTAAAACAATGTGTCCCACAACACACTTTAGTGCATCCCACCCGCCCCCCACCCCAACTTTGGCTGGTAAAAGAGGGCTGCTTTTATGGCGTGAACGCATGAATAGAGATGAATGTGAATACACGCATGTTTGCACGTGTCTTTCACAATAACATTCAAATAAATAGTTTGACGTTAACACAGGTGGTAAAGTGTTGAAGCATGATATAGTTATAGTTATATATTGTTAGTAAAAAATAAATGCTGCTTTGAAATATACAGTATTGCGTTGGCACTTTATCGTGTTTGCAGAAAAAAAAATTATTATAGTCAAGTCGTAATATTTTTTCATGGAGCGCACAAATATAGAGCTCCTTTGTTGTCTCTTTAAAACAGGGTCACACTGTTGGACAAGTTGTTTTCTTGCAATAAACACAATCATTGTAAGACTAAAAAGAACTGTACAATATGTTTTATACTATTTTAGTATTTTATAGGAGGATGACAACTTACAAAATGAGTGACAGATTGAGTTGTGGTGCTAAAAAATTAATAAGTAATAAATAAATACCAGCCACCAGAATCTGGGATTATATTGGGGTTATTATTATTATTATTATTATTATTATTATTATTAGTTTCATAGCTGCGATATTTCAGCTGTGGGGAGGTTTCTTCAAACTCTTTTCATTCCTTTTATCAAACCCCATTCTTAACTTTTGGAGTAATCCTGACAGACAAACACACAGAAGGCACACAGCAAACAAACCAAACCTGGCAAATAAAAGTCATCTCTTCATTGGAGGTAACAGTAAAAACACACAACGAGTGTAAACACGGCTTAAAAAGAAAAGATTTGTGTTTTGTTGATTAAGATTTTCTGCTCTTTCAAACACTTAAAATTGGTGTTTTTGCGGCGTCTGCGTATCCGTGTGGGGGAGAATTTGGAGACAGCTTTGTGTTTTATCTGGCAGCTCAGCTGGGCCGGTGCAGCTGCATGGCAGCTCCTTCTCTTTGGGGCTGCCAGTCACAAACACCCTTATAAATGCTATTGTGCTTACCTGATTGATCTTTCTCTGGGCCAGAGCGGGCCAGACAGGCCGACGGTGGAGGGGAATGGCAAGGAATGGACGGTGAACTAACAAGTGAGCTAGTGTCTGCTCGGAGGAGGTTGGGCCGCAGGTGGCCAGGAGGAACACTTGAGTTGGCGCTCTACCCTTCGTCAGATGCCAACAGTGACATTTCCTGACTATGGCTATACACAAGCAGGCATCGCAGCAATGGTGCAGTGTCCTGGGGGGAATAAAGAGCGGGCTTTGGAGGGAGTTTACAGCACAGACGGCAGTCAAAGGAGGTGGCGATGTATGGCAGCGCACATACGTGGATACATGTGCATGTACACACCAAGAAAGATCTCTTTCTGGTTCAAACTCTTTCTTCTCTCGCATAAACAGACACCACCATTGAAGCTAATCCCGTTGCCGGGAGCAGACAGGGCTCAGCTGGGGCGAGTGAACCCTGTCTGGGGCGACGGCTGGCAGAAATTCCGCTGGGTTGGAGCACGGGTGGGAAATCACTCAGCTGGTCCGAAGCCCAGCAAGGAGCGACGGTCCTCTGCACCGAGCATCAGGAGCGCCAAAGCCAGGAGGTGTAAATCAAAACCACGAAACGTCTATTTGTTAACAACCAATCACGTCAACAGAAGTGACTCACAAATCAACATGTGGTTTTTGCTTGTATGCACATATTGAAATACAGTCTGTTCATTGTTTAGGTGCTGCCTCATAATTATGGCATTGATGTGTGTCTGTTCGAGGCAGCGCTCCAAGAGCAACATGATATAGAGGACTAAATTGACCTAAACAATAGGATCTTTCCAGGGAGGGTCACAAGTTCAAATCATCAATGGTGACCTTCTAAGGAAGTGTGCTTTATGTTTGATTGTTGGTTTTTTTTAATCATTCAACAAATACAACTGGCTCTATTTGGTCTCCAGTTATTTTCAGGTATGTATTGTTTGCTGGGAGAACTTTTTTTTTCCTTCCTGACATATAAATCATACACGGTTGGTTTTTCACGCGAGTGGGACACAAGGCAGACCTGGAGGATCCAATTTTGGCAACGTGGCACAATGAGGATGTGTGACAAGTCAGGAAGTCGATTATTTTTGGTCACTTTTGGAAAGAGAAACTGGAAAAAGGTCTCCCAGTAAAGCAACAGCGAGCGAGTTAGAAGAGCATGTGAAACGACAGACTGGCCTGTGTTTCACACAATGAGTGTTTGCATTAGGAATCATTTTTCAGTTGGCAAGGCACGTGAGAGAGGCTGCTCTTCCTCAGGGGCCCTTTCCACACTCCAAACAAACCGGGGCTCTCTGGCGGCGTCCAGCCTGAAAGTAAGTCCTGTTTGTTTTAATGGCCCTGCATGCCCGACCATTCAGAATGAGATGTAAGTTCTCCTACGCACAAAGTCCTGTAACAGACTCCATTTGTTTTTTGCAAGGTGTGAAGAAACCTAAAATGAAACGAGGCTGTTGTTGAGCTCTGATAATCTTTATTTTTAATTTGAGGGGAGGCAGGAATTTATTGGTTGGCACAAACAGATTGAATCCATCTGGTTTGCTTTGTGTTTTGACAAAACTGAGCAATGGTTGTTAGGGGAATCCATTACAGTCCCGATAGGGGTCCAGTCGCTACGCCGACACGCTGTGCTCGCTGGAGGTTGGTGAGTTTATGGACGAAACGGAAAACTGGTCATGATCAGCAGCCCCAAAAATCGCAGATTTTTCATGAGGTGTTTGTTTGTGTGTGTTGGTGGTCGCTCTGCGAACGCACGACTCCTCCAGGAGAATTTTCCTCATTTTGATAACATCAATTTCGAGGAAATAGGGCCAAAATGTCCCAAAGTTCCAGTGATTAGTAGCTGGATAGATATCAATGCAGCTCTGACGCAACTTCAAAAACTAATCAATAAGTGTCGGCATAAGTTTTCACTTAGTTAGAAGTAATATAATTTTGTAATTATCTCATGGTTGGCACTGGTTCTGGTTTTACCCACTGAGCACTACGTCTGTTTCGTCCTACAGTTGTTCAGGTGTTGGGAATGTCGTGCATAATATGGAGATTTGGACTCTTATAGCGCTCCAAGAAAATGGACATTTAAACAACAATATTTCTGTCATAACTGGGCTTGTTTCCTGTGATGATGAAGATCACGTGAGTCACCAAAAGCTCCAGAGCTTTAACTAAACAGAACTCAACTATCAAGAATTTGATTTAAAACTTCATAAAAATATATATAAAAACAAAAAAAAAGACCTCAAAAGTCACCAATTCTGAGTATTCCTGAATGAACACGAGCCACTGTGTGAATGGATGTTATATTTATGCTTTCAGTAAGTCCCTGAGTGGCGTCCTTGTTTTCACCATCAGCCTTATCAGGAGGGTGGGAGGGAGGAATGGGAGGATGGAGAGAGAGAGAGAGAGAGAGAGAGAGAGAGAGAGAGAGAGAGAGAGAGAGAGAGAGAGAGAGAGAGAGAAGCTCCAGGGAGGGGAAGACGACGGAGGTGTTGTCGACGAGCCTTCCAAACAACACCATCCCCCACAGACTCCTCAACCTTCTTGCCTTTCTCCTCTCCACATCCTCTTTTTTTTAATTTTTTTTTTTTTAACCATCCTATCTCATTATTCTCTTACTCCATTCATTTCTTTTAGTTTTGGTTTCTTTTCCCTGCTTGCTTTCTCTTTGAATTTTTATAATTTGTCTTTGAGAAGAAGAATCTGAATCTGATTCCTCCTTTTCCTCTCCCTTCATCTGGCTAGAGCTCTGAATTCGTGGAACAGCTGAGGCTATAATAACATTTCACTCATCCATCAGGCACAGCCAGCTTTGATCAATAAGCACTCTGAGGCCACTCCACAGCACCGCTATGAACTTAAAATGTCTCCCCTCTGTCTCTGCCAGTACTTATCTCTCTGCTGACAAAGCTATATTAGACACAGGGGTGGATGACTATTACTGTGGATTTCACAGTGCATTTGTGGAGCGTGTGTGTGTGTGTGTTCTGTAAATGAAACACACAACAACGGTCCAACGCAACTCTTTTCATCCTGTAAACTTTATGTGTTCACTTCAGTTGGGACAAAAAAAAAAAGAGTTAGAAGTAGAAATGACTTCAATGTTTTTCACCTTTGACACTGCTGAACTTTGCATCACGTGCAACTTTGTTTTGCAAGGCTAGGGATTTGTCAATAGTTTGTCAAGACTGAAAAATGATGACTCATGTTTCAACATGATTTTAAAGAGACAAAGATTATTTACATGGAGGGGGAAAAAAGTCTTCTTCTTTTTTTGGTTCTTAGTCCAACAAGGTCTGTACTTTGATTTTGTCGATATTTCACATGTGACTGTTTTTTTGTTTGTTTTTTTTTTGCACTGGCAGAGATTTTTCAGTAGTGCAGTCGCAGCAAAATTAAGTTTAGTCATACTTTCTTTGCCAAATGAGGTTGTGGAAATAATACAAAGGGGAATTTAACCACGAGAACAAACTGTTTCCATATTCCTACCAGTTCTTTGCTTCTGACCTGTCATACCTGGTTTGGACTTTTTGACATACTAAATGTACAAACATTTGTAAATAAAGTGTTAAGGTTTGTGTAATTAGACGAAATTAACACAATCACAATTTATATAAAGCTAAATATCATGGTACATTGTTCATGTGTTGCACACTGGGATGTATTAAATGGACCTTCAGGCGTGCTCAGTGTCTCTTGACATATGTCGCACGTGTCCCACACATGTACATAAACCATTTCATTGGAAATGTATTTAAAATTGAATCTAGAACTAACGACGGTGCTATAAGTGAAGAAGTGAAGATCCTTTTGGGCTCTTTTTTTTTTTTTACACTGAACCAAAGAAATAATTCTATGCACAAAGGGTGTGAAAGGAGCTAAAGGTTCCTCCTCTGGGGACCAAGAACTTCTGCTAGCATAATAAAATACTATTGTTTAGTTTTACTTTAACATCTGTGATGCAATTGGCTAAAAATGATGAGAAACAAAGGTACCTATAGCCAAGGCTGTGACTTCAAAATCACAGCACGAGTGTGGAGCTTCATTTTTCCTTCTAAGTGTTTCATTTGAGTAGGTTGGACTCAAAACCACCCAGTATCTAAACCAGAGAGTAAGAAAAATACACAAAATGTTGTGTAACCTACCCCCCCCCCCCCATCTATTTCCCTTTAATCCTCCTTTGACCTCTTTAGATTCCCTGTTTTGGTCTGTGTGATTACACATGACTTTACAGCGTGGCCTAAACCGAACCAGTGAAACACCACAATAGTAACTTTGTGCTCACCCTGAGTCTGTTCTACTCTGGTATCTATGGATATATAATATATATTTTTAAATCAGGCTAACGATCAGACGCCATCAGAGCATGTTCTCTTTAAAAAACAACAACCTTCTGACATTGGAATTGTTGTTCAGGATCAATAAGCAGCCAGAATTTCACCATACTGTTTCCTCATGCAGAACTAAATCTGTGCTGGTCATGTGGCTGCAGACTGGAAAAACCTCAAAAATGTAAGAATGCATGGCTGTGATGGGATTTACGTCCGTTTTTATGCCCGTTTGAACGCATGCGGCTCCCGCAGAGGAGGACGACACTTTTCTCTTCCTGCTTTTACCGTAGTTCAAATTTAAGAGGATGAAATGAGGTAAACAAAGTCAATTCGTTGGAACTGAAAAAGAAAACACGTCAAGACTTACGTGCCTGTGCAGGTTTTTATGAATGGGAGGCTTTTTTTTTTTCTAACTTTCCCTCTCTCTTTTTGTGAATGAAAAACAACTGGAAAATCCAGTATACAGGTCTGGAGTCTGCGCGCTGGTGATTGGCTGCTGCGGCGCAAGATCCGCCCATGGTTGCTAGGAGCTTGAATTCTAGGCTTCTGATTGGCTAATAGACGGAACCGAGACTTCATTCATAAGTCATCGGACAAAGGCAAAGAAATTCGAGCCCTGGATGGAGGAAATCCACCAATCCGCGAACCCCGTTTGTCCGAGAAAGAAATGAGAGTCACTTACCCCCCCCCCCCCCCCCCCCCAAATCATGTCCGATGCAGAAATGACAGCACAGCTGGCGCCCAAAAGTCCTCCCGCTTCATCAAAAAAGTTCCTTCAAATCACTCGAGAACGTTTGGTTGCGTTGCTGTGACTCGACTGAAGCGCAACATCTGTTTCCCGTCACGCAGCTTCCAGCGTCGGACTGTTTCCTGAAGAAAGTGGAGCCTGGCAATCTGGGCAGACGTGGCAAACGCCCAAGAAACAGGCTCCGAAATAACACGCATAACTCATACAAGCTTTTATGGCGCAGTCTGAAGGTTTTTTTTTGTTTTTTGTTTTTTTGTAAACCAGAAAGAAGGACGCGTTACGCGCATCCACTAAGCAACACTGTGTAATTCTGCAAAAAAAATAAATAAAAGAAAGAAAGAAATAACTAGTTGCTTTAAAACTTCAGTAGAACATCAAAATAGGATGCGGTGGCTGTCACGCACGGACACACACACAAACACACGCACACACACAAACACACACACACACACACACAAAAAAAGATATTTGTAAAGAGAGCAGCAGCCCGCCGGGTAATCACTCGCCATCACTTCCCCTCGGCATTTTTTGTGAATGGAGCTCATTATGCATGCAGCCTCCACGCAGTTCCATTCACAGGCAGCGCTCCCTCCTCTTTTGCAAGGCTGCGTGGATCCCACTCAACTCTGCCTAAATGACCGCAAACGGTTAAAGGATGGATTATAAGATGGACGGATATTTGGACCAGCAAGTGCCTTACACTTTAGCAAATGTACGTATGGATAAACTCGTCTGACAGCTCGGTTTTTGCGTGTTTTTTTTTTTTTTTTTTTTTTTTAACGCGCTCGGCTACCGGGCTTTATCTCTCTCTCTCCACGTAGCGCGTCTGCACGAACTCCGCGCCGGAGAAGGAGCGCAGCGAGCCCGCTAGAAAAATAGTTTTTACCCCGTTTAAAATGAGTAGAAAATCTCCTCCAACTAAAGCACAACCAGGGATGCATTCAGTGACGTTTTTTAGTGGGTTTATTCTGTGAGATACGTTGACTGGAATGCGTGTCAATATGTGAAAGTGGTCACTTTCCTCAGACGCAAACAACGCGTATGTTTTTTTGTGTGTGTTTTTTTTTTTAACTCCACGACTGGGAGATGTTTTCTAATGAACTCTGAGTTCACCTTAAACCACAGTAGACTGTAATTTGTAGCTCATTATCAACTGTTATTATTCTAATCACTACTAATCGTCATTTCTGAGTGTTTTGTCGGTTTAATTTGCATATGGCACACTGAACGTGACGCGCTGTCTGCTTCTCACTTCCACTAACATCTGTGTGTTTTTGCAGAAATCGCATGGGAATGGCCCCCTAAACAGACTGTTGATGGCAGCGAAAAGGAAATACATGGACACAGAATTACCCCCTCAGGAATCTGAAGGTAAAGTAGAGGAAGCTCACATTTTTCCTGTTTATTTTCTTTATTTACTATTTAGTAATTTAATTACTTAGTTATTTAGTTTGTTATTTATTTGCTTGTGGTGCATATTTTCATCGTGGTTTATCTGCAACATGAAGTGTAATTTATTCCATATTAATAATAAAACACCTTTTGTTTTTTACCTTTCCTATTCAGACCTCTTCCAGGATTTAAGCCAACTTCAAGAGACGTGGCTCACAGAAGGTGAGGTTTGCATGCATGCTGTTATTTCCTCCTTTATTTCTACTTTCTGGGATGATGACAGTTATAAGACTCAATCTGAATAGACAACCAAACATGCAAAACTGAAATTTAAATTTTTTTTATTTTTTTTACAAACATCTTAAAACAGCTATTCTGTGTTCTGTCACAATCTATGACAATCATCACACATTTTCCTGTCACAATAACTATATCATTTGTGAAAATTTTTGTTTCTTGCTTTAGCTGAATCTCTTTTTAGAGCTCAAACTGTCTGATGCAACACACATGCTCATAAAGCACACTGAATTATAAAAAAAAAAAAAAAACTCCAGAAGGAACACAGGCGTGACATTATTAGCTTTGAGCATGTCCTATTTTGGCCATGTAGCATGCATGCAAGGCAGCCGGCAGCCAATGCAAACAAACAGGCTATTTGGCTTGTGCCATTCAGAGGCACATAGCAATGAAATGAGGCTCGGTCAAAGGCAATTGTCAGCTACTAGACTTAATAGGCACACTGATGATGTGTGTTCTAATAGACTAATTGCACTGTATGTCAAGAGGCCTGCAGCAACACAAGTCATGAGTCACTGCCTTGTTTTTGATGCCAACCTGGGACACAACAGGGGCAGGAAAAAGGGGGTAAATGTGCTTAAAGTTGCAAGGAAAAATGAGAATTGCACTAGGAGGTGTGAATTCTGTTGTGTTAGTTGCTTTGAAGTGGAGGTTTAAAGGAAAACACCAGTCATTCTTGCCATTTCATGTGGACCTCATCAAGCCCATAATTCCTGCTTAAACCCCCCCCCCCCATTACTCTGCAGGAGAAAAATGTTTTTCTTATTGTTGCTTCATTCGTATGTTTGAGCTTCACTGTGAAGAACATGTAGAGTTTGATACCGATACCAGGAGATGGTTTGAAGTCATCTGCTGAAGGGGGGGGGGGGGGTTCTCTGCTCAGAATCGATCTGAGTTTAAAGCCTGCATGTAGAAGGGATTTTGTGACATCATTAGATTTACACTTGGGAAACCAGTCATGATCCAATATGCAACATTTCCAGGGAAGTAGCTGGTGTTGGAGTTCCAGTGTTTCTATATTCAGAGATTGAAGATTGAAGAGATGCTCCTTTTTCTTAGATATCTTAAACAAAGCTGTTTCAGAAAGGTGACTTAATATTTTGGTTGACTTTGTAAAGTTTCGAATGACTAAAAATAGTACAAGGAGTTTCGGTACTGACTGTGACTCATCCACATTTTGATAATACAGCAGATCAGTTAACTGAGGAAGTGAGACGTTTACAAACGGGCAGATTCTGGAAGCAGTTGTGTCTACTTTAAAACCAGGGATTTAAATAAAGTTTTCATCCTAGCCAGCTGCCTTTTTTTCTTTTTTTTTTTAACAATGCTGTATCCATGCTGGCTTTCTTACCTCTTTTTATTCGGCGTCAAAAACTAGCAAGTTTACTTCACACCAATGTCTCTCACAAAGACACAGGAGGCTGTAAAACTGCAACAGCGGGTGTTGTTTCAAAGTCTGAGCCTATTTGTATTCAAAGATTTGACTGTGAGGGTCCCCATTAAAGGTTCTGTTCAACAAAAAAAGCCCACATTATACCACTTGCCTCTTGGTATATTTTATATTTAGAATAGTTTTATTGACCCAGCTGGGATTGAGGTGTTTAGAATTTCTCCTGTGGTGCTCAAGGCTTTGATAAAATACTCTGAAATAATTTGCATAATGTTATACCAAAGAAATGATGTGTCTGTGAGGAGAAGCTGTTTTTTGGGTGCGATTATGTTGTTTTTCACCAATAAATAAGTGGGCAATTCAGTCTTTGTATTGAGGTGACAGTAAAAGTCACAGCTGAATATCAGAAACTTTTCCAAAAAAACCAGTAACAATCAAAAAAGAATGTCTTCTTGAAAATTTGATGAACTAGCCCTTTAAAAGAATGATTGCATTATATGGTGAAATTTGAATGCTAGCTTATTCTTAAGTCACAAGTAAAAAAAAAATCAAAAAACAAAAAACAGGACCAAAAGATGTAAGTGTAACTTTATCAAAGCTTTATTTAAACCTAAGTACTGGCTTGTTTTCAGCTTCCACAGCTTAGACCTCTCCTTTCCTGTCGCATTAATTAAAGACTTTATCTTGACTGATTGCAGTTGTGAGGGATTCACCAAGATTGTAAAAACTGGTTAGCCGGAGGGAGTTTTTTTTTTTTTTTTTTTTTTTAAGCTATAGGAGAGCGGAAGCAAAAGCGAGACAGAAAGGGTGAAGTGGTGAATGGCAAGAGTTCAGGAGCTTGTCACATCTTGTCTCATTTTGGCCTTTAGGTTAATTTGACTGAGGCTGCTTGGCTCCTCCCAGGATCTCCCACTGCGCAAAAAAAAAAAAAAAAAGTTTTTGAAGGTGCCTGGAAGCATCAGAGAGAACATGCGTCTGTGCTCGTATAAATACACTTTCCTTCTTGTGCTGACTTGCATCTCAAAGCCCCCGATGAGGTGTTCCCGGAAACAAATCAGATACACATGCGAGTGTTCATACACACACACACACACACACACACACACACACACACACACACACACACACACACACACACACACACACACACACACACACACACACAGGAAAGTGCACAGACTCAAACACACACCACGGTTGTGATAATGTGTGATGCTCATCATCTGTGTTTCTTTCCTCTTGTCTCTTTATGAGGTCCAGCGTGTTCTGTTTTGGACATGTTGAAACTAGCCGAGGTGATTGATTGTTGGATCTGCCGAGCTGAATGTCGGTCGCTGCTCTGTCTCATGCAGCAGCTTTATTCCCCCTCTCCTGGGGGCGAAAGATTGAAAAGTTAAAAGGGGGTAATTTTATTATGGTATAGCAAGCCACAGGATGCAGCGTTGCATTAGAAATCAAAGTTGTTTATCTGAACGTGCTCCAAAAACGCCGTCATCCGGTTTCCTCTACAGGAAGGAGGAGTGTGACGGCAAGAAAGTAGATTTGAATTTCTTATTTCCTCTTTTTGTCCTCTGTGTCTCTCACTTGAGTTTTGGGCTGTTGGTTTTTTAGGCTTTGTTGTTTTTGAAACTGTAAATGTTGGATAAAGAGAAAAAGAGAGAGGAGGCTGGGCTGCTGAGTCAGGTTTAGGTCTTCGCATGAGGTTAGAATCACATCCTCTTGATCCAGAGTCAAGGTAAAAGTAACAGATACCTTTACAAGGGAGTCTACAAGTAGTCTATTATGTCCCTCGGTTAAGTTCATGATATTTAATGACACCAATCGGCTTTTCCCTTCCATTTAGTTTGCACCATGACGTAAGTGTAAGCGTTGAGCAGTGGAAACACATTAAAAACTTGCGCAGCTGAGGAGGTGTCGGATTAAAAGGTCGCTAGCCTCGGTTCCACTCTGTGTTTGGGATTCGCATTTTAATTCAAGAGTAGGCAAACAAAATGCTGGCGTCCTGGTGGATCCATGGGAGAATCTGACCTCCTGACCCCCAGTAGGACATCGACAGTCAAAAGATTTGAGCTCATCTAACCTGTCTGTGTGACTCATGGTTCAAGGGACAATCTGGAATTGGAATGTCAAAAACACAAATTCATCACCACGATCTTCCAAACACTTTTTGCTTTTGTTCCTTCTCCTTCTGATTTGAGGTGTTCTTGTTCTCGGTTCCTCATCCGTGCAGCAGATGAAATCCAGACCGCTTTTAGATTGTTAGACAAGAGTCTCCATCACATTGGGACAGACAGACGTAGAATCTGGTTCATCGCTCAGCTTGACAGATCCTCTCACCTGTTCGGCCAGAACAGCCTGTTCAGTCAGTCTGGAAATGGAAAGAAGCCGGTCAATCCTGGTGGTGCAGATTTTGACCGTCTGTGTAAAAAGCAAATTCCAGTAATTAAGTTGCATGTTGCAATTAGGATGACCTGACAGACAGGGTGAGGGGGAATTCTTTACTGATCAAACTACTGTACACCAGCTCTGCTGACTGTTTATTCAGACCAGAACAAATGCCAATCTCATATTTGTCTTTGCCCTCTTGGCCTGGATTTCTCGTGATGGAGAGCGGCATTGTGAAAAAGAACAAATATTGGAAAAACAAGGTTGCGAAGTCAGAAATAAAAGCACTTTGAATTTAAAAAAAAAAGCAAGATTAAAGAATTGTTTCTAAAAACAAGTATTCTATAATGAAATGCAGGATGATTGACGTCAAATGTTGTATTTTTACTTCTGATTGTGTCATTTTGAACATGACGGTTCCCAAAGGAAAAGTTGGATGTTGTGGCCAAAGATTCGGTTGGAATTGGCTGAAAAACTCCAGTTAGATTAAGGACATCTTAACTGCTGCGTGAAGCGGGATTGGCAGGTTAACATCCATGAAGCCATCCAGGACCTCTGTGTTGTTCTCTATCGATCTATAAGTGGGCGAAGTGCTGGCATGCTGCAATAATCATAAAACGAAGGTCATCTGAATGAAGCCTGACACTCGCTCTTATTTCAGAGAACACAATAAAAGAAGGAGGGACATAAGAGATGGGGAAAGATCCGATTTGGGCTAATATACAACGATAATAGTTAAGATTCTGATTCCTTTTGTTTGTCTTCTAATTCCAGCTCAGGTTCCTGACAGTGATGAGCAGTTCGTTCCTGATTTCCATTCTGAGAACTGTGAGTAGTCCATTTTCCTTTTCTGCACCCTGCGTATCCATTGCATATATATGACTTTCTCTTGTCGACAAGCTGATGTATATATGTGTCAAAAAAATTGTCTTTTTTTTTTTTTGCCCTTTGGATTGAACCGAAAGCAGTAAGGCATTGATCCATCCAGACCTGCTCAACCGTATTTCAGATTGTGACTGTTTCCTGCTGATGTAATTCCAGCTACAGTATGAATGTCATGAGAAAGTGAGGATGAAACCAGCGGTCAGATTTGGGCTGTGAAACCACGAGAGGCTTAGGTGGGGATAGTGTAACCCGCTGATGTTACAGTAATCTCTCCAGCAGACGGTGCAGAAACAGGAGGCCTAATGAGGCCGGTCATCACGAGGTGAAATTTGGATGCTGCTATGAAGCGCTGCCATCCAATCCATTTGCATGCCTTTGAAAAGTTGAATGGGTACAACCCAGGAAACCGGTAAAAAAAATTATTCAGAGCTCAGGTACAAAGATGGCCCTTTGTGCACATCGGAAGGTGTAAAATGGAAAAGCAAATTCTGGGTAGTTATTTGAATGACTTTCCCTTTCTTGTGTGTCGTAACAATGGCAATTCAGGATGTGAGTGGGGGTATGTGTCGCTCTACAAACAGTTTTTTTTTTTTTTCTGTGTTCCATTCAACACACTGTTGAATGGGACACGGAAAAAAGGAATACCCGGAAATACATTCAGAAAAATCTGATCCTCGGAGTAAATTTGACAGCTTTTATTCCCAATCAGACGGACTTCCTCTCGTCGAAACACCCTTTCGTCTTTCGTATGTAAACACCTTAGGATTTAAGCAGCGCCGAGTCGCAACCGCTCTTCCCCTTGGTGACACATGCCCTGTGCAACATTGTCGCTCCGCGTCGACCAACAATACCGAGGAGGAAGCGCAGATGAACCCCAGGGCACGCAGAGGCCATGTCTACTTAACCCCCTTGACCTGTCAGCCAATCAGCTGTCAGGCCTCCGCTAACGGTTGACCAGGATATGATTTGCGGGGTCACGGGGGGGGGGGGCCCTCCGGTTTGACAGGCAGCTCATGTATACTCTGCAGAGACGCTCCGGCGTTGACAGACAGTGTCCCTGCTGGTCACCTTTAACAGCCAGAGTCCCGTTCAGATCGTCTCCATTCAGCTTTTTGGCTCCTGAAAAATTCAAGCTGACAAGCGACTATAAATATATTCATCTTTGCGTTCGCTCCAAATTCAGTTCGCGCTCTATTAAAAGCATACAAAGGCAGATCTTTTCCCATACTTTAACTAAAGGTGTGCTCATTGTCTGGGGCACTTCTAAAAACATGTGACTCACCTGTTTTGGAAACTCAAGTGCATAAAAAAAAAAAAAAGAGCATAAAAGCAGAGCTCTAATCCCATGTGACCTGAATATAATTGAGACTTGCGTTGAAAACATAGGCCTGGTAAAATTAAACAGTGTTGTTGACTGAGTCAGGTTGTTACCTGTAATGGGTGTGGTGTTGAGGGGGGGGTTGGACTGCAAAAAAAAAAAAAAAGAAAAAGAAAAAGGAAGCCAGTGTTACAGCAAAGAGAGATGCAAAACAACTGGGACATGTTGGAATGCTAGATTGGGGGGGGGGGAGGGAGGAGGAAGAGGGGGAGGAAGAGAGGGAGTGGGGGCGAGGGGAGGGCAAAGGAGAGATTGTGCAATACCTGCACATCTGGTAAATCTATCTCATCTGGTCCATTCTCCCTCAGTTCACAGCTAACAAGCGCGCCTCTGTAGGCGCGCCGCCATTGAACGAAGGTTATCCAAACACGCAACTTTTATGTACTCGCTGACCCACGTTGTGCGCGCGGATTTGCGTGCGTGTGCGTGTTGTTCAAGGGTAATTGAGCAATTGGTGATAATTATCATAGTTTTTAAAAAAAAAATTATTATTATTTTTTTAATTCCGTGTCTCAAACGAAAGGTTTTGATTTCATGCTCACGGAGAGAGGAGGATTACCGAAAGCGCCTTCATGGAGGAGTAGGAGGTTGTTGTTGTTTTTTTTGTCTGGGGGCAGAACTCACGGGGGTGTCAGTCGAACGTATAGCTTTCTGAACTTCATTAAAATAGCTTCCAACATGTCACTTCTTTTCCTTTCTAGTGTTAAAAAGCACCGACGGGCCTCGACGGGCGCGTCCGCGCAGACGCGTCCCCTGCGCGCAAAACTCGTTCTTCTTTGTCCAACTATGTTGTTTACACTTGAACTGCTCGAGAGATTTGACCCATTCATAAATTTTCTTCCCTGCGTGCGTAAGAGGAAGTGTGCCTCGCCCTCCCCCCCTCCCTCTCCTCTCTCTCTCTGTCTTTCTCTCCCCCCCCCAGTCCTCCAAGACTCTCTCCTTCAGTCTTCATTCATAAAAAAGCACTACAGTACTATAGACCCCCCCAACCTTCCCTTCTTTTCCAAGTGGATACTCTAAACCCCTCCCTCCCTTCCTGTGTCTGTACAAACTAAGTTGAATTTAAAAATTCGGACCCCCCCCCTTCACCCCTTTTTCCCCCCCTTTTCTCTCGACCACTCTCTGCCTCTCTCTGCGTTCATATTGAGTGTTCCAAGATGTACGCTAATCCAGCGATTCCAGAGCTGTGTGGGACGATTGTTTAGCCCCCCCCCCCACCCCTTTTTTTTTTGTCTTGCAGTAATTATGTAGGAAGTTGCGGCTATAGAATGCCGTTACAGTGCTTTTACAGAAGTTACACAAAAGGGAAAAAAACAAGAAAAGAAGGGAGGAGGTAGAGAAGTGAAGGGGATATACTAACTCTTTTGGTCAAATCTGGATCAGCTTCTTGATTTTACAAACTTTTACAAGCCTCATTTCAATCTATTGTTAAACATCACATCACAGAGACTTATTTTCATGCTGTCTGTGCAACAAGTTAGTTTTATGATTCCTACACTAAAGAAAAAAGCCACATTCATTCAATCTGGATTCATTTGGTCTTGTGAAAAATGTTGGTCAGAGTTTTGTAAAATAAATAAAAAAATTTTTTTAAAAATCCAAGAAAAATCTGAAAAATTTAAAATTATGACTCACTAGTTTAAAACATTCATTCATTCAATGCTAATTAATTTGAAGAGAAATGAGAGATGCGCATTAAAACACACACAAAAACAAGCAGCGACAAGCAAAAGAAGATTCCAGTCATTCATCTCTGTGTGTGTCTGTTCTGCTTTGTCATGAATTCACAGCCTTTTTCTTTGTTTGGGCTGTTTTCCTGGATCAGAACTGAACCCAATCGGGCCCTATTTGGAGCATGGGGGCTCTGTTTGAGCCCCCACCCCCTCCCCTCCCAACCCTAGTAGAGAAACATGGAGCTCTGTGTTCTCCACTTTCCAAAATACAGCTGCTACGCAACAAAGTGCGCAAAAACAGCAAGTGCTTGCCACATATGCGGGAATATCGCCCCCCCCTACACCACCACCCCCACCCCGGGAGGTTTTGTTGTTGTTGTGTTTTGTTTGGCTCACAATTAAAACTGTTTTTCTACTCCTTGAGCAGATGATTCCTCCTGACAGCCTCTCATCCACTTACTCATGCGAACATATAAACACGCGTCGGCTCGTGAACATGCTACACACACACACACACACACACACACACACACACACACACACACACACACACACACACACACACACACACACACACACACACAGACACACACACACACACACACACACACACACACACAGACACACACACACAAAGTTTGGCCCTGCAGTTTTATGAATGGGCTGGTTGTGAAAGACTGGCTGAGGCAGCACATTCAGGGGAGGGGAGTGAACTTTCATTCATGACTTTGGGGGGGGGGGGGGGGGGGACGTTACTCCACAGCTAACAACACCTATGAGAGGAAAAGCTTCAAATTCTGTCAGCCTTCATTTATCCTCATTTTTCATAATTGTCAGGTCATGGAAACGGACATTTTTTACACTGCAAAAATGTATGGTTTTATTTTTAGTTCCTTTTGCAAGCAAAACATTAAATCCTAGAGACTTTTGGTTCAATTTGTACTCAGGTTTTAGTTTTAAAAAAGCCCAGATTTAAAGGTAGCTCACAATAGAGACATATTTACCGAATCAAATCCAATAAAATTGGGGTTTGTAAAAGCCGAGCTTATTGGGTAAAAGGCATTTAACAGCTTCCAGTGGTGAAGTAAAAGCTGCGCCTCTACGTGTTGATTCAGAACAGCCCTGTGTCAAAGTAGGGGGGTGGGGTGGGGGCACAGCCCGGGTGTCAGCAGCATAGCTTTGTGAATGGTGTGTTTTATTATGGAAGAGCTAGGGGAGGTGTGTTTGTGTGTGCGCGCGTGTGCATGTGTGAAATGCTTGCATGATTTTTTTGAAGCAATCTGGAAAAATTGCATCGAAAGATGTCGGCATGCTTTTAAAGAGTGCTTTTAAGTTTCTTTACCCCAAACACCTTTTCATTGTTGGAATCAGGGGTCTACTTTTAAAAAGTTTTTCTTTTTTATTTTCTAAAATAAAACATTCGACAGAGACGGCTTCTACAGGCAGCAACTTGCCAGGTGAGCGACACATGGGCCAGGTTGTTACTGCTGATTAGATCGAATTCATGTGTCCAGATATCACAAATCTACTTGAATGTGTTACTATGGCAACAAAGAGGGTATCAATAATGTCATGGTTTGGTTTTCCAACATGGAATCCTGAGGAAGAGAGGTGAACACAGCTCACAGGTCGAACAGGGATGCATTTGAAGAAATCCTTTTTAAATACCTCTAAATCACAAAATAATTACATTTCATTTGTTTTGTTTACAGTTTAATTGTGTTTTTCCCTTTATTTACCTCGATGAGTAGTTTTATCAATGCCATGTGACTTAAAATCGCGCTCAGTGGACGGATGTGGCTGAGGAGGGTGGGCCCCGCAGGAACCTGCTGACACAGACCGATAGGTGTGTGGAGTCCGCTGAGAGCCGCCGAATGACCGCATCGATCCGGGAGAGGAGATGGAGGGGGCTGATAGATGCCTTGATAAAAGATAAAGCGCAGATAAATCAGCGTGGAGGCAGATAGGGGAGGGAAAGGGGGTGGGGGGTCAAATGCGCTGGGAAGCATCACAATCAAGGTCCGGGTGGGGTTGGGAGAGGAGCTGTGGATGTGGCACGTTTGCTGATAACTTCAAGTCAGGTGTGCCATTCGGTGTGTGTGTGTGTGTGTCGGGGGGGTTGGGCGGCGGCGGGGGGGTATTATCTCCCTTTGATAAGGTAGATGTTACCTACAAACAGATGCTTCATAGGCGCCCCCTCCCTCACATCCACACCCTGGCGGCCAGTGGAAGTTCATTATATCATTTGAGTAACAGCGTGGGGGTGGATCGATCACTACATTAAACATTAAGAGGGGACAGCTATATTGGGGGCTGAGGGATTGAGAGTGAGGATTCAATATTGTGGCAGATTAATTACATCTACCCCTCGCCTGCGTGGGGGCCGTCTCTCTCGCTGCTCATGTCCCGGGACAGGACTGTATTGTACGGGGTCCACTAAAAAGAGAGATTTACGGCTGGTCAATGGCCATTTATAAAAAGCCAACTCTGCACAATTGAAAGTGAAGTGGACAATAGGGAAAATACGAGATGTCAGAACATTTACAGATTAAAATCGGGATCCCTCGATGCCACCAAGACCACAGAAATATGAAGCTTATTATTACGCTTAGAGGTTTGTGTTGGAAATTTTGCCTTCCTGGTCAGGCTGAACATCCATCTCTAGGCGCAGCGCAATTATCTTCAGCCCTCTAACCAGAGGAAATTGGGATTCTCCATGGTTGATATCCCATACCGATGCTGACTGATAATATGGTCATTGAGAAGATTCAAATTCAACAGAGCAGGACTGGTTGTGAGAACGTTCCCATCACCGCAGACAAATCCTGTGACCCGTTTGAGACTTGACAAAAGGGAAGCGAAACCTTGGTGATTGCAAAAAATGTACTCTGCTGTGGCTTTTTTTTTTTTTTTTTTTTTCCACGACAGATACACATCCTGTTCGCCAACGCAAACATGATGCATATAGGGGGGGAAAAAGATGTTTCTAATTGGTAAAAAAAAAAAATTGAAAAAAAACGTGTGTAATTTGGGAGAACAGGAACCGCAGGGATGTCCTGGCAAACATCCGTCTCACTGATACCGCTGCGCGTTCCATCAATCGCGTTAGGCTTGTTTGGCAGGCATCTGACAACCATTCTTTAAATATTCAAGGAGCCTGAACCATTATCAGATGAGGGCGATCTGTAAATCAGATAGAGCAAACACTAATGGATCCAACACTCCTGAGCTCCCTGAGCAGACAGATAGCCCACAGCTGAGCCACTCACAGGCCCGTTGGCTCTGAGATGAAGATGAGTTTATCTGTGCTGGCCAGGCTGCTCTTTGCCCTCTCTGTCTTTCTTTTCTCTCTCTTCTCTTCTTCTGCATCATCCCGATTGTTCAGTGACCTGAGAGGCGCACACACACACACACACACAACACACACACACACACATGTTCAGCACATGTTTCCATTCGCCAGTGGAATGACTGGATACGATCTGCGGTCGAAACAGCCTGCGTGGTATCATACCAACTCGACTCTCATTCCTCTCTCTGTTCTCTTTCTCTCTCTCTCTCTCTCTCTCTCTCTCTCTCTCTCTCTCTCTCTCTCTCTCTCTCTCTCTCGTGCTCAGAATTTTTCCACAGAACAACAATAACCTAGAAAGTCAAAACAAAATAAACACATTTAATTTAAGTGGAATGAAGTGCAGCGTCTGACTGGTTGAGGTTTGTCGTTTCACGTAAGAGAAAACAGAAACAGAAACAATTAGAATCGCGTGTATACAACTATGTGACTGAATGAGCTGAGAATGTAATCTGATTACTGTGCTGTCACTGATGCGTAAGTGCAGCGTCAAAGCACAGAAAACTTTACAAGTGCTGATTTTTTTTAATTGATCTGATTAAAACAGACTAAAGTAGGACAAGTGAATTATACAGAATATATCTTTCATAAAAACAGGTTTATCATCTTAAAAATCACTCATTCGTGATGTCATAAATGAAAAGATTAACATAATATTAGATTAGTACAGGATAGCGATTACTAGTGGATGATACTTTACATGAATATTCAGAACATACGTGATGCAACTGTTGTTGCCTGAAAAAGAAAAAAAACCCAGAAAACATCCAATGTTGGAAAGAGAAAGTAAAATGTTAATAATATTACCCTTAAACTTCAGGATGTGTAACTTCTGATTGTGTACATTCAAATAGCACACTTTACACTACTTGAAATTCACCCTTTCATTACCACAGAGCAATGTTTCCAGCTAATCAGCTAATGACATTTGTGACCCGTGTGAATCAATAACTTCCTTTTTAACCTTTAAAACCGCTGCGGAATAAAGGCATCCTTGTTTGTATTGATCTCTCACCACATAGGGGCAGAGAACAGGTGTAGCCTATCCTGCGTTTCCTGCTTGCCTTTATTGCGCCTGTCTTTTGCAGCACAGCGCGGCCTTCGTCCGCCCCCCACCCCACCCTCACCCCATCCCCGTCACATCGCACAGCCCAGCGCACATCATGTGAGATAAGAACCAGATCACCAGATAGTCCAGAGATGGTTCCTCGAAGAGTGAGATCTGAATCGTATTGGTATGATTGGACCCATTAAGTGTGTGTTTACTTAACGCTCACATGTTCTTCGGTTTAGCGAGATCCAGCCACCCTGTTTGACATTGGGGCTGATGTCCAATGAGTTATAGCGAGAGAAGCTGTCATATGCTACAAACTTCCAGAGGCTTAAGACTTGGCCAAAGCACACGTAAACATCCAGTGTAAGACTTTCCAGATCCACCGGTGTCTCCTTGGAAGCCTTCAGGTTGGATTTCCCTGCACCAGGGCCTTTAATGGTAGGAAAAACTCTGTCTAAAATAAGATTGGGGAGTTCATAGTGAGGTCTCATCAAACTGCTCATCCACATGTGGCGATAAAGGGTTTTTATTGCCGCAAATGAGGCTCTAATTACCCAATTTTTACATTTAGGGGTCCAATGACATGGATCCAAATGTTGAATTTTTGAAACTAGATAAATGAAATGTGTAGTGCATCATCCTAATTCATCAAGCCATTCAATCTCTCAGTCGGCGCTAGTTGTATGTTTAAGGAATCCCATAGTGTCTCCTGATATGTTCACACTACATTGCAGCTGAGGGGCCCATTGTGTAGGGAGAGTATGTAGGGAGGTGCCATCCCTGCTCCTGTGATTTGTTTGTGGTGGGCGATGTTGAATGGGACCCCCCATGTAATGATCCCTCCACTTCCTAAAGCACTCAACCATGACCATCACCTTTCACCCTGCATCCTCTCCCTCTAAGGGGTAACATTTACATATGTTAAAAGTCTCCACCCTGGCTTTAGCAGAGGGTCATCTCTACACCCAGCGCTCAGAATGGGGATTGAATTGGATGAGAGTTAAAAAGAATGGAGATGTAGAAAAAGGATTGCAATGAAAAATGAGGATCTACGAGAAAAAGGTGACGTAACGTTGTAGAAAAGACAGAACAGGTCGTACGGTTCCAAAGAAAAGCAGGAAGAGAAAGGAACCTGAAGAACATAACTCTCCCTGGATTCGTTTACAAGACTGCCACAACCTTGTAAACTTACGCTGCAAACGTGGCATCATTTTGATCGGGAGATTTAGCGAAATATGTCAGAGAGAGTTTGCGGAAACCAGAGCTTGTTTTAATGTAAAGACTTGTTCTTGGAAACGCACGTCACGCGTGTCGACAGGGTGGAAATATCTCAACAACTTTTGATCGGTGTATCCTTAAACGCTCGGTTTGGACTCAATGTTAATGATGTGTGCACAGAAAAATAGCGAAAAAGTCAAGCAGGTTCAGTTGTCATGGCTAACATGCAGGACAGGCTCTACGAGCTTTCAGCTATGGATTGCATTGAATGTCAAAATGCCAAGCAAATTCCAGGGTATGTTCTTTCACTTTCCTTAAAACTTCAATCTTTTACTTCTTTTTTTTTTTTTTTAAAAACAAACTCAAGGTTCGGTTTAAAAATTTTTTTTTTTGACTGACAATCTACTTTTAAAACTTCATTCTGTTGTTTTGGGGATTTTTATCTTTAGTTAAATGAAGATCTTGTTTTGTTTCACTAGAAGAAGGGGGCAGGGTATTAATTTCATTGGAAGAGAGGCACCAATCAGAATGCAGGCCAACAAACAAACACAAAAAAGATGATTAATCTTTCAATTTATTGGTATTCCAGAAAAATGACACAAAAATAGCATGCAAACACACACACGCACACACGCACACACACACACACACACACACACACACACACACACACACACACACACACACACACACACACACTACTCCATCCACTGCTGACGCCATTTGAAATGGAACATCCTCATAAATGGAGCCACATCAAGGGCTGTATTCCTGTCAATCGCATTAGTGGCTCTACATGACTGCACTGCTAGTGTGCTCACTATGAGGATTGTTTGCAATTCATGACCATGGCAGAGAAAAAAAAAAGGGTGGGGAGTGGGGAGTGGGGGGGGGGGTCAAGTCAGCAGACAAACACTCGTATTATTAGAGCGGCGGCCGTGTGCCACTCCGTGCACCAGCAGACAAGCTGTCGGGCGACTTAGAGGAGGCTGGAATCACATCGCGTCTGTCTGGGAAATCTGGGTAAATGCTCTCTAATCCTGTTGATCCTCTGCTAAAGCCAACACTTCCTCACCTGCCTGCCATGGGAGAGTGAGAACCAGCCAAAAATAGGAGGGTGAGGATGATGAGCTGCCCTCACCCCACCCCACCCAGAGTTGATGGCAGGACACGGGTCATCATTTTAAATGACTTCCTGCTCTCAGATGAAGTCAAATGAATGATCAGATGAGTCAGAGAAGGAATTTAAGACTCGTTCCGTTAAATCTGACAGACGGAACGTCTAACAGGTCGTCACTGAGTTTCTGTTGATTAATAAGTGAAGTCAACCCAACATTGCGTCACATCTGTTCATATTTGGGGGGTTTTTATTCCAAGAAATCCGCTCTCAGCTCGACTTCTTTCATTTTGAGAACTGTGGGAAAGTCCAGCGCGCCACCGTGACGGCAGATTCTCAAGGCTGTTTGTGGTTTATGTCACTGTAATCTTTTCTGACTTGGTGCTCTCCTGCCATTTTTTCACTTTCTATCTCTCGCCCCGGCGTAGTGGCCTCTCTCAGTCAGCCAGACGTTTGTGTCCCCCCCCCCCACTCCTCCTTTTTTTTGTGAATGGACGACAGTATGTAATTACCCGGGTAGAGTTTTCAGCACAGGCCGCTCCGTCACACACATTCATGGAGCTAGCAGAGTCTGCTAATTCACACACACACATGCACACACAATTGCACACTCTCTCGCTCATGCACACACACATAAATACAGGCCTCCCCAGCTGGAAGTGCACAGCTGCTGCTGTTTACCCTGTCGTGGACCAGAAAAACATCCTGTACAGTTCTCCGGGTGAAAACCTCCCCTCACATAATAAACACAAGCCCTCGGCACAGTTTGAAGCTCCACTTTGGGTGGTTTCTGTGGCCGTGGAGGCACAGGTCCCCTCCAGAAGTCCTGTTTGATGGACAGTTTGTGCAGAAGATCGAGTGGATGCCTTTGGAGGAACATGAAATGGCATCCCGCCCAAAAAACTGATGATGCTAAATATTTTCTCTGAGGGGGAAATGCGGTGCTTTCAGGTTATCGCCATCTGTCCCCTCTTTTTATGTCACCCTCTTGCAAAACGGAACGATTGCAAGCCATATCCAACATCTGGATACCGACAGGAAAGCACGCGGAGCGTATACGTGCTGGTCTGATAGAGGCGTGACATTTACTTTTATCGTTCCACAGACATCTGACTCCGGCCCGTGGAGTTGTTTATCTTTAAACTTGACTTTGACAGAGGAAGTTTTGGCTGCTGTTGTGTCTGGAAGGGTGAAGAAAAGTGGGCGAGGATACTTAAGACTTCCAAACGACTGCTGGAATGCAGTCATGTGTCAGCGTGTGTGTTTTTGTGTGCACATTCTCCTCTGTGTGTGTGTGTGTGTATGTTTATATGCGTCTGTCTGCTTACCCTGTGTTTTACCGCTGACAGTCACTTAAGCATTTTGGCTGGCACGTAAAACAAATTCCTGTGCGGACAGGAGTATTTGCTTTTTGACTTTCAGCTGAACATCCAGTATCGGGGCAGAGCTGACAGGAAATACAGTCCGAGCTCTAAAGTGTGTGTTTGTGTTTCTGTGTGTTTGTCTGCCTGTCGAGCCTCATGTCTGTTCTCTGTTTACTGTCTCTCGTAGCGGTGGCATTTCACAGCCCTCCGGTTACTATTAAGAAGGAACCACAGAGCCCGGGCTCCGACCCCAGCCAGTCCTGTAGCCACAAGCAGAGCTTCAGCTACCCCAGCGGAGAGCAGTGCCTTTACGCTAGGTACCTCCACATTCTCTTAATTATTAAGTATGTTCTGTGGTTGTGGATGTTGTCGGTCTTTAAAGTGCCTCCCCAACCCTTTACGTGCATCAAAGGGCCGGAAAACCTCAATTCCAAAACATAAACCTTCTCCAGACCTTTAAAAATGTGACATGTTAAAGCCCTTATTTAAAGGATTTTCTTATATTTTACTAGGAAACTGGTTCATTCAGGGATTCCTGCATATATTTACTGACATCCTTGTAGTAAAGGGGGCAAAAAAAATGACATCATCATAGTTATCACGTTGACCCAGCGTTGATCAGCTAAAACACACTGACCACATGACTATTAACGCCCCTCCTCCACCCACCATTAGGTCTGCTTAGGTATTGACTGAAAACACAAACTACCCACACCCCCCAACACAGTGCAACACATGCATACAAACATTGCCCTCATCCTGAGTGTATCTGCGTTCTTTGCAGTGCCTATGAGCAGAAAAGGGCTGCAGGAGGAGCCAAGAGCTCCTGCCCGGGGACCCCGATGTCCCCCATGCAGCAGCATTACTCCCCCAAACCTGCCACGGCCGGACGGTCCGACGCTGGCTACTTGAACCCGGCCGCCACCTCCCAGCCACTGCCCAGCAACAGCAGCTACCCCATCAACTCCAGGTGACACCCCAGCAGCAGCAGCAGCAGCAGCTGTGATTGGCTTCTTCACACAAGCATAAAATTTTTATGATGTCAATAAATAGAGCTGTAAATATTTTGTTTCGACTTGGTATGTAAATATATTTTTATTAGGGAGATTCTTCACAATAGAAAATAACCTCTGTGGTGAAGTTTTCCTTTAGATTCTATGATGCAAAATCTGATTTTACTTCATAGTAACTAACATTATTATTTAAGATAGTTAAATCTAAAAATCTAGCAGCTTAAGTAAAAAAAAAAATTGTTTAAATGCAAAGATTTCATTTTACAGTTGTGAAGGTTTTATACAAAGCCTAAGACGCTTGTAAAATGACTGATGTTATTCAACTATCTGCGCAGCTAGTCATGTCAAATCACTGAAGTGAAACCACACCATTGTTATATCTGTTTACCTGCCAGTGCCAACATTAGCAAACATTAAATAATCATGATCAAGAGACACAAAGCTAATATGATCAGCTGGTAACATGATCTGAGTGACAAAACACACTGATTGCTGTGAGTGTAAGGGAATTTTTCATCTGTGATAACAATTTGAGAAAAATATTCTTAGAAATTGCTGGTTTGAGTTCTTTGAAAGTGCTTAAATCATCCTCTAAAAATGTATATGTTGTGATATATTTCATGTAAAATATTCTATATATGTTCAGTAATATGTAAGACATCATAATCTCATCTCACTTCTCAGTTCCAGGTATCAGGGCCCCTCAGGAGACCCCATGGGTCCCCAGTTTCCACCACCAGGGCAGGCTTTTCAGCGCATGCCATCTGCCCCAGCGGGACACGGAGGTGGGGGTGGAGGGACAGCGGGTGGAGGCGGCGGCGGCGGCGGTGGGGGTTATCATCGGCAGCACTCCGACCCCTGCATGCCCTACCTGCAGCAGAGCTTTAAGCAAGAATACATAGACCCGCTGTACGAGCGGGCGGCCCACATGGCGGGGTCAGGCCACGGGAATGGGCCGGGTCACGGTCACGGGCCTGGACCTCACCCCCACCCACACCCACACCCGCACTCGCACCCCCACCCACACAGGTTCCCACCAGCCCACATGATGGTGAAGCAGGAGCCCACAGACTACACCTACGACCCCGGTGAGTGACGACATTTAAATATTCGGTGATATAAATGTCCAACTTCCTGAAAGCTTGAGTTAGCATCTTTTAAAATGTGTCCAATCATCCTTCAAAAGCCCACAGGAAAATAAAATAAATTTATCAATTTATTCTGCACTATTGAACCGAGTAACTCAGTCACTAAATGTCCCGAACTAAACACCAGTTTGAAACTGAGAAATAAAACATGTGCACGAGTCAGTCAGACATCAGTTGAATCTAATTTGTGCCTTTCAAATTCAATTTTAGCTTTTGAGGATGTGTGCAAACTACAATATGAGCTTGTCAGCCGAAAACCGCAATCTTAAAAAGAGTAGTGATCTCGAGGGTTATTTGGCATCACGTTGTTCTTCAAAAAAAGTCCCTTTCAAGACAAACCCTGCCCTGTGAGCGAAGAACAAAATGTCCAAAAGGCAAACACAACTTCTTCACTGTACTAGACTCCTACCCAACGCCCTCCCTACCTCCAAAACTCCTCCTTTCAACTCCCTGACACTTTGCAAAGAAAAAAATGTTTTTTTTTCTGCTGCAGCTACACTCCTCCCTCCCTCCTTTCTCCACCTCCTCCACAGAGAGAGAGAGAGAGAGGGAGAGAGAGAGAGAGAGAGAGAGAGAGGCAGAGGCAGAGGAATTTCATTGAGAAAATGGAGGGCACTGGAAAGACTAGAGTCCCCGGTGGAGTGCTCCAGGGTTTCAGGTTGCACCAGCGGCTTACTTTTTCTGCAGGCAGATGAACTCATAATGGAAAAATGAGCGTGGCCGCAGTAACCTGAACCTCTCACTGGCTGGGCTTTGGGAGAGGAGGAGGGGGGGGGGGTGTTGGGGAGGGAGGGGGCACAGGGTGGGGTAGCCAGCTCTCGGGTGCTTCAACAACATGCTCCACTGCTGCAGAGCGCAGGAGGCCAGCTCTCCTTTCAGCCAATCACCATCCAGAACCACAACCACGAACTGTAACACACGCGTCCTGACAATTAAACCAACCAAGTTTTTTTGTTTCACACGATTCCATCCTATCTCTGTGTTTTCTTTATATTTTTTTTTTGATCTCCTGCACAACTTTGAGAAAAGTGGAGGGGGAATAAAATGGAAGAGGATGTTTTCCCTGTGGATGAAAGCAGGGTGGAGGAGGAAGCTGATTTTTAGCGGAGTTTCCTTGGAAGAATCTCTTGATAGGAGTTTGACCGCACATAAAAACATCACTTGATCGCTCTTTTCTAGACAATTTAAAGAGACGCCACCCATCTGGTGAGATAATAAATTCTAGGCGCAAAAAAAAAGGATGTGCAGTTTCATATGCGAGCTGGCATTTAGTCGCTCAATCAACCCTATATTGTTGCGTGAAACCCACAAAATGGGCACGCCACTCTGGACGCGATTAACCCCAGTGCTCTCACACCCAATCCACCCATCGCTCCCCGGTGGGAGCGTTACCGTTTGATGGAAGATGTATTATTTACAGCGTGATCGAGCGCTGCTGCCCGAGAATGGAGGGCTTGATTTCCCCCCCAAATGGCATCTTATCATGGTCACAGCTGCATTCTCCTGAAGTGAGTCACGATCAGAGGCGAACAGTTACACCTCTTCCAGCTTTTTACGCGTTGTCCACACGTAGGATTTAACGCTGCTTTGGATGCGTGCGCCTCTTGTGAGCCAGTCGATGCTGCATCCGGATACAATGCAGACACCGTATACCGTGTTTCTGCCCGGGCACAAGGCCTAAAAATAACACCAGAGACAAGAGAAGTGATATGATAAACGCAGTTTGCCCTTGGAATGATGAGGCTGGATGCACAGAATACCCTCCTCCCAATCAGAAGAAAAAAAAACCCCAACACTCCCTTTCTTTCTGGACCTTTTGACCCAAATTTCTCCAAATACGTCCTTTGATTTCCGCTTGATGGTACTTATTTGGTTAAATCTACCCTCCTGCTCTCATTAGTCTGATTTTCAGCAGTACTTCTGGCATCTCTGTGCTGCGTTTCAAAATCCACTATACAAATAAATTGATTTGACCCACTTTCAGAGCTGTTATTGGCTTAGCAAGCAGTACATCTGGGGTTTGTCACTCGAATTTATGATCAGATTTACCCTTCGGTAATTACTCTTCATCTACCCCTGGAGAGAAATTTCCATTCTGTCACTTTAAATGTTGGCTCATAATAAAAACCTTTTTTTTTTTCTTTTCTTTTTTCGGAAACAAAGATCACAACATTCAAAATCTAATTTTCTGCTTCCGGGCAAACTGGAAACAGTTTCAGAACATGGGTGTATGTTTATCCAATCATCTGGTCTTGTGTTCATCACTGTTAATATTTTGATCTATAGTTCTCTGCTTCCTTCTCAGATGTGCCTGGATGTCCCTCTATGTACCACCACAGCGAGGGCTACCCCAACCCCCAGCACAGCAGTGAAGGTATTTCTGTTCAAGTTCTGCTTCGCTGATGCTCATGGCCAAATTACAGTTGTCACTCAGAATAGGGAATCATCGTGAAAGCTCTGCGGTCATTGGCTAACCGTAGTAGAGTGTCCGTGTTTCCATTGGCTAACCATCGGTGTGTCTGTTTCCATTGGCAGAGACTCCCACTTCACCCCTGCCTCAAGAATCCCTAAATAAACATAACTCCTGGAAAAAGCTCTCTATTACTCCAGCAAAATAAAAACAATCCTTCCCTTCACATTTAATGTTTGTTACAACATTTCTCGTCATTTAAATTATTTTTTGCCTATTATGCTCAGTGCACAAGACCTAAGTGGGTAATGACCTGACAATGAGTTTAGTAGCTCTACCAAAAAGGGAGTAAAGTCTCTTTTAAATAGAAGTCTTTTCTTGGAGCGCTCTAGTCCTAGGGTTGTAAAAGAAGCGTATTGGTTTAACGCAAGTCAGGATCTTATTCAAAGTTTGGCACGGATCCCAAATGGACAACCTAGTCTTGAGATCAAGGCACCTAACACAAGTCTCCCTTTGTCTCCCAGGCTATCTGTTCGAAAACGACTCCCGCGTGGTTCCAGAGAAGTTCGAAGGTGAGCTAGCTGTATACACTGTGCATTCACACACAACCGCCGGTGAGGCATTAGCTGGACGGCAGCAGGTATAGGAGAAGAAGCGCGAGCCACACAATGTTCCTCTCTGATTTCCATACCTGACCTGTCAGGTTCTTTTGTAAGAGCTACAGGATTCTTTGTGAACTCAAAAGCTCCTCCAATGGGTTTTAAGTTCTCCTCACACCACGCAGAGCTACTCTGTCACCATGAGAAAGGAGTGACAGTTTCCCATGGCGTCGGTGATTGACGCTAAAGGAGATGGAGCCCGAGGGCGTCGGCTCTGGTTGAACCAGTGAAGTGTGCGAGTTCTCTAACAAACAACAGCAGTAACCTAGCTGAGCTTCTCGTGTTTCTACATTTGTGTACAACATATCCAGTGACCAGTAAACAACCAGGAAACAAAAACAAATCAGGATCCTCTTACCTGCACATTTCATCCCCCTGTAGTCATTAAAGCCATCACAACTAGCGGGCCTCTATTGTGAGTTCTGGATATTCTAGTCTGGTCTTTCTCCCCAGAATTGACCCCATTTATGTCTCAACCGAACACACTGCTGACATTTTAGCGGTTATATTTGATAAGCCATTGCTAATGACCATTTGATTCAGTTTACGTCAGTGTGCAAACATGAAACATCAAGATTAGACTCACTGGCCTCATTGGAATTGAGATACTTCCCAGCTGTTGTTGGTCAAAATCTCCTTGTTTGTACATGTAATACAAGAACCATTTGAGAGTCTAATTTGATGATTGAACCTTAATGGTCGGATGTAGGTTGATGTGTCGAAAATGTACCAAATATTTAATGAACTCCAGTTGGAATTGAGTCATGTCCTGTCAAAATAGAGCCTTTAGATGTTTGCGATCAAATCCTGGGAAGACGCTGACCTCCAGATTGATTTCTTCTCCTTTAAGGTGAGGTAAAGCAGGAGGTCACTGGTGTTTTCCGCGAGGGCACACCGTACCAGCGCCGTGGCTCTTTGCAGCTCTGGCAGTTCCTGGTGGCCCTGCTGGACGACCCGGGCAATGCTCACTTCATTGCGTGGACTGGACGCGGCATGGAGTTCAAACTGATTGAACCGGAAGAGGTACGTCCGATCCTATCTTTTATTGTAAAAAAAAAATTAAGATGCTAATTAACCCAAGCAAAAAAACAAAACTTCTTGCTCTGTATTTTTGATGAATATGAAGGCCTTATCTACCCACAGTGGAGACGTGTTGATAGGGATCACACGGGAGTTATTCTCCAAATGGATTTATGTTAGCTGGGCTTTAAGGCGCTACCTAGATTAGAGCGATCAGAAGCGAGATCTGGCCACTTTCCTCACAGGTCTATTCTCTGATCCATTCTCCATTAGTCCCCCATTCATTATTCAACACATGAAATGCTGGATTGATAAATGAAGGACAAGCGCTATCACAGAATCATCCAACACCACCCGCCCACGCACCACCACCACCACCACCCCCAGTTCTCTCTCACCTCCTCACATTTCTTTTGCAGAGACATTTCTGCGATGTTTAAGACTAAGCGATTTGATTGGCCGTGTCAGACGGCGTCCATTTAGTCGGACAGGCCTATACTGTGTTTTCCATTATCTTTTTACTGTACATTAAAAATGAATGGGTTAAGAGTTTTTACAGGAGCAATTAGAGCTGAGAGCACACTAAGAGATCAAACGGGGCTGCTGGCTTGATGGCCACTGTGGGATCCAACCTATCTCTTCCTGAGTCATGAATCTCAGTGCCCCCCCCACCCCACACCCTCCGAGCTTTACAGGTTTCTTCCACTATGTCAGATGTTTGTCGACGCAAACATCACCCACTGTTGCGAAATGATTAGACTCACTTTGCCTTTGCGTGTGTTGGGTTGTTGTGAGACTCTCATTTCTATCGGTTGGTGGTCCCTCGTCAGCAGAGGCTTCAGTTTTAGGTTGGGGGGGGGGGGGGGGTATTTCATGGCTTGCTCCCGACAACCAGGCACGACTTCTATTTCACTGTGAACACTGTAGGACTCTGGATGCATTTAAGTGGTAATGGGTTACATAAAAGGGAAGTGAATCCACATGTGGGGACTGGCCCCGGCCCCAGCAGGTTGATGCCGTTTGAACGGAAGAGCAGGAAGGACTTTGTTTTGCCACTGGTGACCCCTAGTGGCCAAAGCGGGAAATCACACAATTGTGCTTTATCATTTTGGAAATAACGACTCTTTTCCTTCATTTGAGGGGTTCTGATATCCAAGCACATCAAAAGCAATAATTTAACCTTAAGAAAAGTTTACTAGAAGTCCAGCTACAGCTATTTCTGTTTTTTAACCAATCTCTCCCATCCTCTCCGTCCTTCATCTCCTTTGCCTCAGGTCGCCAGGCTGTGGGGCATGCAGAAGAACCGTCCAGCCATGAACTATGACAAGCTCAGCCGCTCTCTGCGCTATTACTACGAGAAGGGAATCATGCAGAAGGTAGGAAACACAGCATTTCTTACTACGAATGTGTTCTCATTTTGACAGACGAAGGTCCTCTCTGTGAAGCCGCCTTACCTTCTTGTGTCAGAGGTGTAGGGCAGAATCATCTCTGCACACCTGAAGATAAGAGCTGAATGTGTGTTTTCACTCTCATCCCTACCAGGTGGCGGGGGAGCGCTATGTTTACAAGTTTGTGTGTGAGCCTGAAGCCCTCATCTCGCTGGCCTTCCCCGACAATCAGCGGCCCAGCCTGAAGGCTGAGTTTGAGCGCTATGTCAACGAGGAGGACACGGTGCCCCTGTCCCACCTGGACGAGGGAGTACCCTACACCGCAGAACAAGCCCCCCAAAACATGGGCCCACAGCCCTATTCCAAAGGCTACATGTACTAAAGCCAGCTCCTCCACCCACCCACGCCCATCCCATCCTGTGTCTCTTTTTTCTCCACCTCCAGAAATCTTCCTGTTGTACCGACCCGCCATCAAACACACCCCGAAACCCCACGCACCTCTTGCACATGCCCACCCCATCCACTTGTATATAAGGCTACGGTGTTTTTTGTTTTAAATTAATCTCATTAGGGATTTTTTTTTTGTTTTGTTAAAGAGCTGCATTCCTCTCACAACTGAGGCCTATTCAATCCATAAAACATGACTGTGGTCAAGGAGATTGCTTAATAAATACTCATAATGATACCCAAACTCAGAGTTTCTTGTTATTATTTGCATGTGGGCGTTTTTAAAAACTTTTTCTCTGATGAATTTAAAAAATAATAACTAGCCTGCAGATCCAGATCCTGTCTCTTGTCTTGGCTAAGCTAAGTGGCAGCTTCCTGTTTGCAGCACAGACAAAAAAAAAAAAAAGCAAACAAGCAAGTTTGCAAAAATGTCAGATTTGTTTAATTAAAAGGTTTTCCTGACACACTGAATAAATATTCCATATTTACATGCAAACACACACAAAGACAAGATAGGACAATTTTAACGGTCATTAAAAGTGCATTTGTTTAGTTTTTATATTGTACTATATAGTAAAAACGGAATCCTTGCGTATGCCTCTACTGTATATTCTGTTATTACTTTTGGGTAAGATCGGGCCTGAAAAATCCAGACCGACCTGACCTGAGCCCGAATTTCAGGCCGGGTCGGGCTTGGACTCGGGCTTAAGATCTTACCTCTACTTTTGGGATTCATAAACGCCATGTTGGAATGCACCAATTTCTTTGACCCGCATCCCAGGGATGCACTACTTTCTTGAGGTAAAATGAACTCTGGGTAATCATGAACAAACAAATATCAAAATTAATTAAATGTTGTTAAAATGTCATGAAAACCCTCAGAGACGATGGTTATTTAAGGATGAATTTTTTTTTGTTCAGTCAAAAAAAAAAAAGAAAGAAGACATTTTGAATCTAAAGTGTCCTGGTAGCAGTTACCTTCATAAACGTAAACTGCAGGTGGCGTTCAGCGGCGTCTGAATGCACGGGAGATTCTCCATGCGTTGGGTTCTTCGTAACGGTTGTAAAGAGGTTCGAGTTTCTGCTGTCGCTTGTGATAGCTGAGGCGAGTTGGGTCGGCGACTCTGTAAAAGGCCGGAGCAAACTCCACCAGCCAACGAGGGTCGATAGTGGTCACCTCACGCATGTACTCCTTAGTGGTCAGCACCAGCTCATGGTAGATGAGCCTACAGGAAGTACAGAGAGGACACAGCTAAAGAGTAGGGCTTGTTTCCTTAGTGGTAAATAACAAACAGCTCAAATTCATTTATAATCCCAGTTAAAAAAAAAATCCTTCACATTTACCATTCAGGCTGGCGGTTGAACAGAGTGCTGGAGGGGTGGAGGTACACCACCTGCTGGTCGATCAGGGTGCGGTACCCGTCGTGGGGGTGCTTCTTGGCAGCATTCCTGAAGAAACCGCTGCAAATGGCCTTCTGGACGCGCATCGTTGCTTTTCCACAGGACACCACATCCAGCTTGTGTCTGAAGAATATTTACTGTTTAGTTATTTTTCGTGCCAAAAGAAAATGTGATTTCTGATAATTATCTTGGAGACATATTTCTCATAAGGAAATTTCTGAATTCTGCAGAGATTAATCACACACACCTGTCCATGATGCTCAGCATCTGCTTACGTATGTCCTGAGCTCTCTTTAATGAACGGGCTTGGATGAAGTTCTCAAAGCACCAGGGATTGGAGAATTTGTTGTTCTTCCAAGAGTTATAGACAGCCAGCAGTGTTAGGTGGTCTCCCTCAAGCTGAAAGAACTTTGTCTTTTTCTGGTCAGCCAGGGCCTGTTTGTCCTGAAGACGGAAGAATTGAACTTTTATTCTTATACGTATGGTCTGAGTGGCAACTTAAGTCAATATGCATTCAAAAAATACATTTTAATGGATATTAGCTTGATGAAAGTAACTCTGGAGGTGAACTGAACCCTCGGCAGGTCAACAGTCTTCCGTGACATACCTTTGGTCTGTAAAAGATGTTCTGCACAGACAACATGGAGACGATGGTCAGCATCTCTTCACTGCAGCCCAGGTGGACGGACATGATCAACATCTTACACAGCATCGGCTCCAGGGGGAACTCGGCCATCTGGATCAGAGATGGACATACATTAGGTGTTATTGTTCATTTCAGCACAAGTAGCATCACCAAGACAACAAAAACCAGCAGATCATCAGAAAGCGACATTCTGACTGAGGACGTTTTCCTCACCCTTCTCCCCAGTCGGGTGAGCAAGCCCTCGTCGTCCAGAGCCCCCAGCGTGTAGAGCTGCTCCATGGCTGTGATCAGCGTCTCCATAGGAGGAGCGTCCATGAAGTCGAAGGCCAGAAGATCATTAATACCCATGGCCTGGAAAGAAGTAGCAAATGAAGCCAACATTTACAGAAAGATCTTTCTACAGGTGATAAAAAGCAATCAGCAAAATCTGACATTAAACTGATTTATTGGTTTGATTTCTGTCATGACAAAATCAACGAATCACAAACATCCTCACTCAGAGGCGGTCAGAGAGAAGGACGTAGACTGTGAAGGTGATGGGATGTTTACCTTTAGTGACAGCACAGTGCTGGCCAGGTTGGTTCTCTGGATCTCGGGTACGTTGGACACGAGCATCTCATCCCTGTAGGCTCTCTCAGTGTAGAGCCTGTAACACTTCCCCGGGCCGGTCCTACCGGCTCTTCCCGACCTCTGCTTGGCCTGGGCCTGAAAGGGGACGCATGAGATTTTAAAGGGTCAACAGAACAAGTATACAAATGTATACTTCTAGCTTGTAATAATTGTCTTATACCTGTGATATGGGAGTCACTACAAGCTGGTCGATGCCCGTCTTGGAATTATACACAATCTGCTTCACAAATCCAGGATCCACCACGTAGTAGATTCCATCGATAGTCAGCGACGTCTCAGCAATGTTTGTGGCAATTATAACCTGGAAAAAAACAGAAATAAATTACTCTTCAAGCTTTACCATTGATCACACAAATAAAAGTGAAAAAGTTCTCAAGTGCATTTTATCACCTTTCTGCTGCCTGGGGGTGCAGGGTCAAAAATCCTTGTCTGCATTTCACTAGGCAGCGCAGAATAAACCGGTAAAATAATAAGTTCAGGAACATTAGGTCCCAGAGACTTCATTCGCTCATACAAGATCTCACAGGCCGTATCGATCTCCTCCTGTCCGGTCAGAAACACCAGGATGTCACCTGGAAAGAGCATCAAACACCTTAAACATTCAGTCTTACCTAGACAAACTGAGCGTCTCAAAGCGGGGACGGTTTAAGGAGCCGTACCTGGAGGCTCGGTTAGATGGATCTGCATCACAGTGATGAGACTGGCGTCTAGGTAGTCGGTCTCTGGTTCTCTGGCGTACAGAACCTCGACTGGGAATGTTCTTCCTGGGATGGTGAAGATGGGCGCTTCAAAGAAATACTGGGAGAACTTGACAGCATCCAGCGTGGCGGAGGAAACTATCAGCTTCATATCTTTGCGTTTCTGTATCGTCTTAAAGAGACAGATACATTATGTTCGTCACTTTGGATTTAGGTCATCACTTGATATGATTTGTGGTTTGTGTAACATCAAATACCTTCTTGAGAAGGCCAAAGAGCACATCGGTGTGGATTGTTCTCTCGTGGGCCTCATCGAGCATGATGAGGGAGTACTGGCTCATGTCTGGGTCCACCAGGCATTCCCTTTGCAGCATGCCATGGGTCATGTACTTGATCACCGTCTCTGTGCTGCTGCAGTCCTCAAAACGGATGGTGTAACCCACCTACAACGATGTAAGAACAGATTTGAAATGAATTACTGTCAAAAGAGAAAAGACGTTCATGACGAAGTCCTTGCTCAGATTTGAGGAGATGACTCGCCTCTTGGCCCAAACGGCAACCGTACTCCTCCGAGACTCTCTTGGCCACTGACATGGCGGCGACACGACGGGGCTGCGTACAGCCGATCTTCCCCCTGGAGGTGTAGCCTGCCTCTGCCAGGTACTGAGTGATCTGAGTGGTTTTACCAGACCCCGTCTCTCCAACGACAATCAAAATCTGATTATCATGGACAGCCTGTCAAAAGAGGAAATGAACTGTTATTGAAGCATTTTGAGACCGGTGAAAGGAAGTCATGTTTACACAGATGGCTTTTGCGAAAATTGGACATGTTGTGTGTTTAATACCATCATAAAATCAGGTGTTTTTCTCATTTGTTCACCAATCATACCTGAACCAGCTGTTCCTTCAGCTTGAAAATAGGCAGACTCTCCCTCTGTTGCAGGATGGAAAGTTCCGTCCTCTTACCATATGACACTTGATTCCCACCAAATGCATATCTTTTCCACTCTGGAAGGTTGAGAGGCATGGCGCCAATGCCTCTCATGTTGGCAGCAATCTGCCTCCCCTCATCTGCACAAAAGAGTAACAGGGATTATGGAATAAAGTAAAGATCAAACCCAACCTCCTAGAATGATTCCTTTATTGCATTAAGCTGAACTGCAACCATAATGAACTTTACAGGAGCTCTTTTTTCTGCATTGAACTATGAGTAAGAAGCTGGAAGGAAGTTGTAAAGCCTCTGATGTCCCCTATGGCTATGGAAGCAACAGCGCATGATGTCTGTGTTCCAGTGTAAACTCATAGGGAAGCTAGATAATCATCTCCAGTCATGTTGTGGTAACAATGTCACAGTGAAATTGGCCTGGTTGAAAAAATAAATCCATCTCTTTCTCATCATGCACTGCCTGTGATTAATTTCCAGTTAGATCTCATATTTGTATCAAAAATTTGTTCATGTGTGAAAATCCCAGGAAGCGATCACATCCTTTGGGTCGAGCATGTTTAATAAATTATGCCCTGACTGTTGAAGTGATTTTGTAATCCAGGTCCTTACAGTCGGGCATTGGGTCTATCCAGTTCTTGTGGAGCCCAGTAGGGATGCTGTCCATCTCTGCTGCTCGAGCCACCTGCTTCACCTCCCGCCTTTCCTTAGCAAGAGCGCTCTGCATCATAGCTGCTTGGGAAAGGGAGCCGTCGGGATTCTAATAAAAGTAAACAGCATGAAAACAGGGACACAAATCAACCGCTAAACGTCACAATGTCGACTTCTGCCGGACTAAAATGATTATTTGGTTCCTAAATGGTAATTATTTTAAGGTAGTGTGACAGAATTGGTCTGTTTGGAAGTACCTTCACTATTTTTACTGGACTCATATTTGTGCTCCATTTGGTCTGTCCTCTCAGGAACGGTGGTTCCTCTTCAACCAGATCAATCTCCAATTCTTCATCTGCAGAGGGAACAGTCATAGACGGGGGATTATTTATCAGGCAGCATAGTTTTTATTGTTGCAGAAACTTTAGAATTGAGTGCAGAGTTGTACCGTCATCGTCGTCCAATTTGGGAAGGATTCCCGTCTCCTCGTCAAATTCTGGATACTCTTCTTTTGGAAGCACATTGGCTGCAATCATCTGAATGATCACAGACGATTAAAAAGCAGTTTAGTATTGTAGTAACGTATCATCACTGACGGCTGAAGGAGTCCGTTTGACTTTTCTTTGTGACAATGCACATTTCTGATTTCTTTTCCATACCTGTTTAATCTCCCATTTCTCAAGGTCGGTGATCTTAGCGAGTCGTTTCCGCTCCGTTGGGTTTTCCTGTATTTCCAGCGCATTACCTTCAATTGGGCAGTCAGGGTTTCTCATGGCTTCACGTCCGACTCCAGTGTCCAGGTTCCGTCTCCGGTTGGGGTTCAGGTCCTCCCCCGTCTCCTGGTCGACATCCTGACAACATGCAGACATCATTATAATAAATGTAAGCATGAATTATCAATTAATAAATGTATGTTAAACAAATACAGATGAACTCATTTTAACCTGGTTGCAATTTTCAGGGAACAAGTAAAATTAAAAAAAAATAAAACGTGCTAACTTTACTTTTTATTTGATATCATCATTTTAACGTGATTTATGCATAAGTTTAAGACACTCCTGAATTGTCATAACTCACCTTCATGCTAAGACTGGCTTTGGTTCCAGTGAACGACAGCACTTTGACCTTCACCTTTTGACCTTTGGTGACGACATCAGCGACATTGGCTATGCGGCCTTCCTTACGTAACTCGGAGATATGCACCAGGCCCTCCCAGCGTTTTCTACAGATGATGAAAACAAACTTAAATATTCCAAAGTGTTAGAAACACTAAAATATGTGCAGGTTTGTGAAATTGTTAAAAAAGAACATAATACTGATAAGAACACAAAATCTTGAAAAACAACCCAAACTTTTACATGCTGTGTGTGCATGGCTGCAAAGATGACGTGTTTTTCACTAACCTGAGGCCGTCCAGCTGCACGAAACAGCCAAACTGCATAATACTGCAGATTTTGCCATCGTAGATGTCTCCAACAACAGGCTCGTCTGGAGGTCGATCCACATGTCGATCTCTGTTGTCTTTGTCATCATCTCTATGTGGGCTCGGTGGATGGTCGCTCCAGCGAGATCGTTTCCTTCTGCGCTTGGGATTCGTTTCTCCTTCATGAGTGTTTGACGTAGAAGGAGAGGGATTTCGCTTACGACTATCCTCTGTGACTCTACCTTGGTCACCATGCAAAGGTTTGACTGACCTGATGGAGAAAAGCCAAATTTTGTCAAGGTGTTTTGACTGTAAGGAGATAGTTCAGATCTAAATGTCATTGTAGATTATATGTTGTTTTATCAGGGGGTGTCAGTTCAGAAAGACATTTTCTCCTGGGACAAATCTATATTTCTAATCACCCGTTAGCAGAGCTTGTTCCAGAGAATTTTGGCATTAGCATCTCAAGCTGCTTCATAGCTGCTTCTGCAACTTGCTTATCCTCTCTGTCTGCATCAGTCGATGGAATCTGAAAGAGACCAAATATAAAAACATTAAATAATTCATACAGATGTATTTTTGTACAGTATTGCAGAGATTCGACAAATAGCTAAATATTACATCAAAACTGTCAAAGCTAATACAAAGATTTCGATAAAATTAAAGAAAGGATCATTTTGAGTGAGCAAATTGGCCTTACGATCCACACAGGAGCATCTGGTTTACATAAAGCAGGGTATTTCTCTTTCAGTCTGTCCCTCTCAGTCGCTGGCTGATGAGCTGGTAAACATAACACAATTTAAAACGAAACCTTAAGCTGTTCATTTTAAGGCATTGTTAAATAAAATAATTAAAATACAAAACTGTCTGTACCTTTACTGGTAGATGGTACCTGTCGCATGGTGTTAATAAGTCTAAGCAAATTACCAACAAGGGTATCCTGAAAAAGACACCAGATTTTAGATCCAAAAGACAAGTTAAAAAACCTAAACAAAGGAAGGTGTTTGTTAAGCGACACACTTACTGTAAAGTCTGCTCCATTTTTAGATAAAACTGCTTTGAATTCCTCAAATGTTGGGTGCTTTTCGGCCAAACTGATGATAAATTCAGCTGTAAAAACAGAACCGGCATGAGGCTAGTCATATTAATCACGACCAGTTTAATGGAACAGTAAATAACAAGTCAGTCAGCTAATTGATGTAGTCGTGTTAAAGTCACGTTACCGAGATCTTTCTCGCTTATTCCCAAATGGTTCTCCAACTCCGTACACACCTTCGATACCAAAGATAAATACTCAAGACGTTTAATTTCGTCCAGAGCAGACATTTTTAGTGTTTACTTCGAAGTTCTGACCTTAACAGGAAGTGGTTCTGTTTCTCTTCTTCAGATTGAGCTTCAGCGACTCGTCTCGGTGCTTGTCGCCCCCTGTCGCCCAATAAGCACATTACAGCACCGGGTCTATGGCAATCAACACTCCACACATGACAAGAGGCTGATTTTAATCCTCACAGGCTTCTAACTTTTAAATCCGTCAAAATTCGTAATACATTTTTTGCTATCCTTATCCTATTCTGTAAAAAAATTATTCAGTAAAAGCACACTGAATAGTCTATAGTCAGGAATTCAAAACTTCAAAGAGCATGCAAGAGGACACAAGCCAGTGTCTTATTGTGCCGGTCCCAAGCCCAGATAACTACAGAGGGTTGTGTCAGGGAGGGCACTCGATGTAAAACTTTTGCCAAATCAAACATGCAAATACAGTGGTGAGGTGTGTTGTAGGTGTGACAGAGGAGTTCAAGGTGGAGGTCTCCCAGCAGAGAAGCACCTTCAGCGGCAGACTGCTGTCACACAGCGCCTCCACAGAGAGGCTGAGGTCCTCCTTCGTGCCCCGTGCCATCAGGGGGTACAATGACTCTCTCAGGAGGAACGGGGGGGAGGTGGCGAGGTCAGCACGGGGTTGAAAATGGATTTAATTTAATTTAAATTTAATTTTATACTGTTGTATATATATATATATATATATAAAATTTATTTATTTGTTTTTTATACTGTTTTTATATTTTAATTCAATTTTATACTGTTTAGATTTTATTTTATACTGTTTATATTTTAATACTGTAATATTTTTAAATTTTATACTGTTTATATTTTTAGTTATAGTTTAGTATATAAGTCCTGTTAGTGCTGCATGTGCCTGTCTGTTAGTGTAATGTATGTCTTGTAGTATGTCCTGTGATGTCAGTGTTTCCTTTTCTCCTGGTGTTTATCCAGTATTATTTGTTAAGTAATGCCTGAGCAGTGGATATATGCAATTTCCTCCGGGATTAATAAAGTATCTATCTATCTATCTATCTAGGTGGGACTGCATCAGGGATCAGCTCTGAGCCCCTTCTTGTTCGCTATGGTGATGGACAGGCTGACAGACGAGGTTAGACAGGAATCTCCATGGACTATGATGTTTGCAGATGACTTTGTGATCTGCAGTGAGAGCAGGGAACAGGTGGAGGAGAAGCTAGAGAGGTGGAGGTTTGTCCTGGAGAGGAATGAAGGTTAGCAGGTAAGACAGAGTACATGTGTGTGAATGAGATGGACCCAAGTGGAAGAGTGAGGTTACAGGGAGAAGAGATTAAGAAGGTGGAGGATTTTAAGTACTTAGGGTCAACAGTTCAGAGCAATTGTGAGTATGGAAAAGAGTTGAAGTGTGTACAGGAAGGACGGCACAGGTGGAGAAAAGTGTCAGGTGTGATAGAGGAGTTTCAGCTAAAATGAAAGGTGCACAAAACCATGGTGAGACCAGCGATGTTGTTTGGTCTAGAGACAGTGTCACTGAGGAAAAGACAGGAGACAGAGCTGGAGGTAGCAGAGATGAAGATGCTGAGGTTCTCTCTGGGAGTGACCAGGATGGATAGGATCAGGAATGAGTACATCAGAGGGACAGAACATGTTAGAGGTTTTGGAGATAAAGTCATAGAGACCAGACTGAGATGGTTTGGACATGTCCAGAGGAGAGATAGTGAATATATTGGTAGAAGGATGCTGAGTTTTGAACTGCCAGGCAGGAGGCCTAGAGGAAGACCAAAGAGGAGGTTTATGGATGTAGTGAAAGAGGACATGATGGTAGTTGGTGTGAGAGAAGAGGATGCAGAAGACAGGGTTAGATGGAGACATTTGATTCGCTGTGGCGACCCCTGAAGGGAAAAGCCAAAAGGAAAAGAAGAGCATGCTAATATTAGCAGGGTCATTGTGCGTTAAAATGTTAAACCTGAGGTGTAGCACATTCTTAATGACATTTTATTGCTTGAAATGAGTTGCATATTTATTTTTGAGGACATTATTTTTGAATTTTAAACATGATACTTCTAATTTTACTTTTTTAAATTAACTTCCTACAAGATTTGAAAGTGACCATTTCTCCAACTCCAATACAATGTCACAGTATCGGCTTAGACCAAACCTGTGTGGAGTTATATGACCAAGAGTATTTTGTCGGTATTTTTGACCGGTGAGAAAGCCTTTACAACTATACATCTTCGATTTTCAAACATATTACGCCCAGTTCAAGGAGATGAAATTTCTTCAACTATATTTTTTAATTTAAAAAAACTGAACTTAATGTTGTAGCTTCATCAAAAGTCAATTAAGAAAACAACAGGATTAAGAAAACATTCTTTGAAGACATGATCACTGTTTCACTGCCAACTATAGAAATGCAACAGTCTGAGAGACAAGGAACTGAATGGAAATGTCCCATTTTATACATAATCTATCAAACATACATGATGACAGAGTGTTGACCAGTGAATGATGAAAGTTTCATAACAGTTCTATGATGTCCCTCCTTTAGGTCAAAATGTTAAGACGTTACAATTTACAGAGTAAAAAATAATCTACACAATCTCCTCACAGAAGGTTGTCATCAACTTCCTTTAAGTTCCTTTGCCGACAACAAGAAGAATTAATGACTCCAGATTTCTAATTCAACAGGAAGTTATGCCCAACCTAAAGGTTGTTTTGCTGCTGGGGGGAAATGTATGAAGTCAACAAATTTAAAACAAGGAGTCAAAGCACAGCTTGAGCTGAGATCACGTATCGCTTGCCAGCACAGAATGATGCACTTTCGCTGTCAGGAACGTGTGTTTGTGTACACAGAAACAAACACAAACACACATATATATCAACGTCGTCTGAAGGCGCGGGAGATTCTCCAGGCGTTGGGCTCCTCGTAACGGTTGTACAGAGGCTCAAGGCGCTGCTGCTTCTTCTGCTTACTGAGACGCGTAGGATCGGACACTTTGAAGAAGGCAGGCGCAAACTCCACCAGCCAGCGAGGGTCGATGGTGGTCACCTCCCGCATGTACTCCTTTGTGGTCAGCACCAGCTCATGGTAGACAACCCTGAGGATCAAAAGAGAAACGTGTCACTAAGTTATTCATATATTCAAAGATTTTATTTCTGACTTGGCCGATAGAAAGAACTGAGGAGCTGTCGTACCACTCAGGCTGCCGATTGAACAGAGCACTGGAGGGGTGGATGTACACCACCTGCTGGTCTATAAGGGTGCGGTAGCCCTCCTGAGGATCCTTTTTGGCTGCATTCCTGAAGAAGCCACTGCAGATGGCTTTCTGGACCCGGACTGTGGCTTTAGCGCAAGATACCACGTCAAGTTTATGTCTACAGACAAGAGAGGAGAAAGTTGGAGGTTCATGAGGAAATCTGCTGTTTGAGATTCAGTTGTGGACATTTTACTATGTCCCTGCACCATACCTGTCCATGATCCCCAGCATCTGTTTGCGGATGTCCTGAGCTCGGCGCAGGGAGCGAGCCTGGATAAAGTTCTCGTAACACCAGGGGTTGGAGAACTTGTTGTTCTTCCAGGAGTTGTAGACGGCCAGCAGGGTCAGGTGATCCCCCTCAGGCTGGTGAAACTTGGCCTTCTTTTGGTCGGCCAAGGCCTGCTTATCCTTTACAAGAAAAAGAACAAATGAGTAAGAGCAGATCTAAGTCGCAAGAGGGAAGACTTCACTAGAGTATAAAAAAAAGCAAAGAAAGGAAAGTTCAGCACTACCCACAGAAAAACAATTAATTATTAAATACAGGACTCATTAAAGAAACATGGACCCCACTGTATATATGTCATTTTAAAAATTTAACGTGACAAAAATAAAAAATGCATTAAGTTAAACAGAAAGTTTAGTGGCGGGCGTACTTTAGGCCTGTAGAAGACGTTCTGGACAGACAACATGGAGACGATGGTCAGCATCTCTTCGCTGCAGCCCAGATGGACGGACATGATCAACATCTTACACAGCATCGGCTCCAGGGGGAACTCGGCCATCTGGATGACAAAATGCAAAATTAAAAACTAAGCATAAAATACATTAAAACAAACGCAAAGAGAAAAAGACGCAACTAGAGTGTGTTTAAAATAGACGACAAGGAGGATTTCAAAGGTATGTCAAAGTTTGCTTGCGAAGAATCGAAGGAAATCCATTCCTCACCCTTCTCCCCAGTCGGGTGAGCAAGCCCTCGTCGTCCAGAGCCCCCAGCGTGTAGAGCTGCTCCATGGCTGTGATCAGCGTCTCCATAGGAGGAGCATCCATGAAGTCAAAAGACAGGAGGTCATTGATGCCCATAGCCTGGTGGATGAAACAGATAGAGCATGTATGTGATTCGCCCCATAGTCAAAACATGACAGTTCTGTGAGGTCAGTGTTGAAATTTCATTCGCTCATACAAGCTTCTCACAGGCGGTGTGAAAACCAGTATCAACGCCAGCTTTACCTCAGACACACTGGCTCTGTTTCTACGCCTCTATCTGGAGCTTCCCTTAAGACATAATTTTTTTGTATTTGCTGAGCTACCTTCAGAGACAACACGGTGCTGGCCAAGTTGGTTCTCTGGATCTCGGGGACGTTGGTGGTCAGCATCTCGTCCCTGTAGGCTCTCTCAGTGTAGAGCCTGTAACACTTCCCTGGGCCGGTCCTGCCGGCTCGACCTGCCCTCTGCTTGGCCTGGGCCTGAAAGTAAAGTGAAACAAAATGATTCAATACCTGCTCAGCTAAGTGCTGATATCAGGGAACAGGTAAGTCCATAATAAAAAACATTTTACCTGTGAGATGGGCGTCACCACCAGCTGGTCAATGCCAGTCTTAGAGTTGTACACTTTCTGCTTGACAAACCCAGGATCCACAACATAATAGATTCCATCGATGGTCAGAGAAGTTTCTGCGATGTTCGTGGCAATCACCACCTGACGGGGAATAAAGTTATAGAAGCTAACATGAAGGCCAATATCAATATCAGTCAGAGAATGGCCTGTGAGAAGAAAGTTAAAACATAAAGTACGACCAAAGGAACGATGACTCTTTAAAAAAAAAAACACCAACTGCTGCCAGTTTTTACAAGACATGCACAGACTGAATTCTATTGAGCTATTTTTCAGTCCAGAACAATTTATCAGAAAGACTAATGTAAACTGTCGTCACCTTTCTGCTGCCTGGCGGTGCAGGGTCAAAGATCCGGGTCTGCATTTCACTGGGAAGAGCAGAATAAACTGGCAGAATGATCAGTTCAGGGACATCAGGCCCCAGAGACTTCATTCGCTCATACAAGATCTCACAAGCTGTGTCGATCTCTTCCTGTCCTGTCAGAAACACCAGGATGTCACCTGGAAAGAGACAGGAAGTCGTATTTTAAGATTGTAGGACTATTTTTATAAAGAAACCCAGTGTGTGTTGAGATTTAAATCCTACCAGGAGGTTCAGTCAGGTGGATTTGCATGACTGTGATGAGACTGGCATCCAGGTAGTCCGTCTCAGGTTCTTTGGTGTAGAGAACCTCAACCGGATACGTTCTTCCTGGGATGGTGAAGATGGGAGCTTCATAGAAATACTGAGAGAACTTCACAGCATCCAGCGTGGCTGAAGTTACGATCAGTTTCATGTCGGTGCGTTTCTGTACAGTCTGAAGGAGGAAAAATTTGTCTCACAAGCTGCACAACTTGTATCCTCCCAATACCTAAGCCCCTGCTCATCCTGCTTACCTTCTTCAGCAAACCAAAGAGAACATCAGTGTGGATTGTCCTCTCGTGAGCTTCGTCCAACATGATAATCGAGTACTGGCCCAGTTCAGAGTCGATCAGGCATTCTCTCAACAACATGCCGTCTGTCATGTACTTGATCACCGTCTCAGGGCTGGTGCAGTCCTCAAAACGGATGGTGTAACCCACCTGGAACATTAGACAATAATAATAATGGATTTGATTTATATAGTGCTTTTCTGGACACTCAAAGACGCTTTACATTGGATCCATCATTCATTCACTCCTCATTCATACTTGGTGATGGTAGACTACGTGTGTAGCCACAGATGCCCTGGGGCAGACTGACTGGGAGTAGCTGCCAATCTGCACCTACGGCCCGTCCGACCACCACCGGAACAATCACACACATTCACACACCAGCGAGTGCCCCACTGGAGGCAAGGAGGGTAAAGTGTCTTGCCCAAGGACACAACGACAAATGACTCGGCGGGAGCGGCAATCGAACCACCGGTCTTGAATCATTGGACGACCTGCTCTACCACTGAGCCACGGTCAGTATAGGTTTATTAGCCTCCTGGATTTGAACCTGAGAGTAGAACATATCTTTATTATCTTACATGATCAATAAGTGCGAACACAGTTAAGGTTGCATCGCTTACCTCTTGTCCCAAACAGCAACCGTACTCCTCCGAGACTCTCTTGGCCACCGACATGGCGGCGACACGACGGGGCTGCGTACAGCCTATCTTCCCCCTGGTGGTGTAGCCTGCCTCTGCCAGGTACTGAGTGATCTGAGTGGTCTTACCAGACCCGGTCTCTCCGATCACAATAAGGATCTGGTTGTCGTGAACAGCCTATGACACACCAACAGGAAGAGGAACGTTACAAATTGGCACTAAACTTGCACACCTGCATTTAATTGCTGATTAAAGTTAACATTTGTAAAAGCTGCCACAAGAGGATTGATAATGATGAAACCATCTGTACTGAGATATCGGTATTTCATTATTTTATTCTACATTTCTGCAGGGATCTCTTTTTTTTATGCTTCAAACCTAATAATCTAGTCATCAACATCCAGCAGATGTTTCCCTTCAATGCATCTCAAAGTAGAATCTACTTCAGCCTAGACATCTGTTGGTTCAAGTATAATAAAAAGCCTCATGAGAATAAACTCTAAAATCCCAAGGAAAAACTTGGGATCGTGAGTCTTTTAACACTTACCTACTGACAAGAAAAGGCCATTTAGTAGTTGTTGTTTTTTTTAAACATTTACACAAAAGAGGTACAAACCTCTAAAAATTCTCATTTTGATTTTGCTTCTTTAAGTGTGACAAACCTGAATTAGCTGCTCCTTCAGCTTGTAGATTGGCAGGCTCTCCCTCTGCTCCAGGATGGAGAGCTGTGTCTTCTTTCCATAGGAGGCCTTGTTGCCTCCAAAGGCATGCTTCTTCCACTCTGGGATGTCATTAGGCATCATGCCAATGCCCCTCATGTTGGCTGCAATCTGCCTACCGTCAGCTGCAAAAAGATGAGAGATGTATTTAATAAATTAGTGTTAAAAGTGTTCACGTTAAGACTTCAGGCACATAATCCTGAAACCTATTACTGACACATCTGGCCAGTCACGGAAGGATAACGCCCACCCCCGGGAAAAAGACCAAACAGACAAGCTAGCTGGCCTGACATGTGGCTGCTGGAAGTCAGATCTCCTGGTCTGAGGGGCCAAGTCTGGGGTGTCAACTCAAGAGCGAGCTAGAACACAGTTTGTTTAAAAAAATATGATGATAACCAAGACCAAAAGCATTCAAATCAAACATATATTTAAATGCAAACTGGGTTTAGATAATTCATGAGCTATTGCAAACCAGCAGCTGTTTTTAAGCACAGTCAAGGATAGGATAGGTCACATCTGTGACTTCCATCCATCAGATATGTGACATTAAGTCATTCCTGACCGTCTGGCAGCGGGTCGACCCAGTGCTTATTCAGCCCCATGGGGATGGAGTCCATCTCCGCCTCTCGCGCAGCCTGTTTCAGCTCTCGTCTCTCCTTAGACAGGGCATTCTGCATCATGGCCGCTTGAGACAGGGAGCCATCTGGATTCTACAGACAGAGGGACAACACAGGGACAGCATTTTATTAACCTGTACATGTTTGCATTAAGATTCACTGGATACATGTGTTTAATAGCTCCTGAAAAACAATTACATTTTCCTAAAGATAATGATTGTTGTAAATATTTCAATATTTAATTTCTAAATTACCACCAATATTAATGATTCTTCACCAACACTTGAATGTGATGACATGTTCAGAAATACACTGTACCTTGACAATCTTGACAGGGCTCATGTCCATGCTTTGTTTTGTGTGTCCCCTCAGGAATGGAGGTTCTTCTTCCACAAGCTCGATCTCCAAGTCTTCATCTGGATGGTAGTGAACATGTTAACAAGCAGCCATTGACAGAACACTTCATAAGAATGTTCATCACTTTGGTCCCTCTGAATGACACTACAATACAAACTGCTAGCGTGTGTAAAAGTGTCTAAAACTTTCATTAACTGATTGAAAATTATTCAATTTTTACCTTCTTCATCATCAACTTTAGGGAGGATTCCTGTCTCATCATCAAAATCAGGGAACTCTTCTTTAGACAAGACATTAGCAGCAATCATCTGTAGAAAGAGAGTGTGAGACTTAGCATGTGAAATCAAACAATGGCTTCAGTTGTTTCCTTATCTTTACACACAATGTGTCTAAACATAAATACTACATAGACACACCTGTTTGATCTCCCACTTCTCTGGGTCAGAGATTTTAGTGAGTCTCTTGCGCTCCAGGGTGTCATCCTGCTCCAGCTCAGGGGCGTGGACCTGATTTAGGTTGCTCGGTCGGTCAGGATTCCTCATGTAGATCTCTTCCCCTCCGTCTGGGCCTACATTTCTCCTCCTGTTGGGATTCAAATCTTCTCCTGTCTCCTGGTCCACATCCTGTTCAAAAATGCAGCAAAAAAATTATTTATAGACTATCACTATTACTTATCTTTCATGTAATGGGAATTGAAAGACCTCGATTTACCAGCTGAATTTTATGCACAAACATAAAGTCCAAACTACCCTATCTCTGATGTATTAAACAAAAAGTCTACATACCTTCATGCTAAGGCTGGTCTTGGAGCCCGTGAAGGAGAGCACCTTGACTTTGACTCTTTGACCTTTGCTGACAACATCAGCTACGTTGGCCACGCGGCCCTCTCTACGCAGTTCAGAAATGTGAACCAACCCTTCCCATCGTTTCCTACAGAGAGAAAATCAACACAGAATTACGAACAGAATAACAGACTGGAAAAAAGAATCTTATGCTCCACCTAAGCATAAACCAGTATATAGAATTTGTGATTTTGATCATACTGACCTCAACCCTTCCAACTGAACAAAGCATCCAAACTGCATGATACTGGTAACTTTGCCATTATAGATGTCACCAACAGAAGGCTCTTCTGGAGGAGGACGGTCCACATGTTTGTCCTTCCAACGGTCAGAGTCTCTGTCTTGGTCTTTTCTGGGGCTCGGTGAGCGATCATTCCAGCGAGAAGATTTTTCTCTTCTTTTGCCACGATCTCTTTCCCTGTCTCTCTCTCTGTATCTGTCACGATCTCTAGAGCGAGATCTGGACCTGGAGCGAGAACGATGGCGCCTCCTCCGGTCCCTTTCCCGGTCTCTGTCTCTGTCTCTGTCCCTGTGTCGATCTCTTTCTCTGCTTCTACTCCTACTGCGACTGACTCGTCTGCTCTTTTCTGACCTGAAAGATTGAGAGACAAAAACCAGAAACATTAAATAGGGAAAGCCTCCAATAGCACACACATATACAGTTTTGTTTCTTTGGTGATTGACATTGACATTACATCATCCGTTTCAGTAGAACTGTTTGTAATTTTCATTTAATAAACAGATCATACAGAACTCATCTGCTGATTTTGATTTCAGGACAGAAAATGAAAACATCAGCGTCTGACCTGCTCTTGCTGGGTTTGGAGTCTGTTCCACTGACGCTGGGCATAAACATCTCCAATTCTTTCATGGCATCAGCTGCAACTTTCACATCATCTTCATCAAGTAGCTTCTGAGGAAGCCAAGAGGAACAAATAATATTTGCAGCAAAGTACAATAAAACATATTGAACAGCAACATTGCAACATAGCTGTGCTAGAAAGAAGATGAACTGCCTTACATTAGTTGGTTTTTTTTGTTTGGTTTTTTGAGTATTTTTTCAAGCTCAAAAAACAAAACAAAAAACAATACACTCATCCAAGAGTAGCAATTATTGAAATACTGTCACTGCCACCAACAAAAAATGTGTAACAGCCATGTACCCTTGGTGCTGGATCATTTGGTCTGCAGAGTGCAGGGAACAGCTCCTTCAATTGATCCTTTTCTGACTTGGGTTTGACCAAATCTTCAGAAACTGAAAGTAGAAAGGTCATTAACAGAGTTTTTTAGTTGCAAATGGTGAAAAGTATGACCCAACAGTATATGACATTAAACAAGGCAAGAAATGGATAGCCACTAAAAATACAAACAAAGTAAATTTACTGTTGCTTTAGGGGTAAATGCCTGTCAAGGTAAAACATAAATTCACTGCTCCATAGAGTTTTACTTCTGCAGTACCCAGTTTTATTTTAAATAGCTGCAGTGCTCATAAAAATAAACATAACCAACAGTACATAATTTGCACTGGATTGTTGTTACTGTAAACATGAATTCACTGTTGGTATATTCACTAACAGTAAATAAATTAAAACTACTAATACTATGGCAGCTCAGCAGGAAAAAAGCTTAATTAACTTACCTTTACTGGTTGATGCCTTGGAAGGAGGCCGCATGGTCTGAATGAGCCTGAGCAAATTACTGATGAGAGAGTCCTATAGGAAGCAACAGAACAGATAGGGACAATATTTTAGATATTGAAGTTGGCTGTGAACGTGAATCACCGTTAATGAAGCATTTAGCTTTAAACTTACTGTAAATTCGGCTCCATTTTGGAGCAAAAGATCTTTGAATCCATCAAACGTCGGTTGTTTTTCAGCAAGGTCTATAACAAATTCAGCTGCAAGGCAATAAAAGAACAGATAATTAGCAGAAAAAATGACAATATATTTCAGTAGGGCCTGACGTTGGTAGAGATTTATATTAGAGTCGTAAACAATTGCAAGAACTAAGAGAAATAAATACTAAAAAGTATTTAATCTTGTAGCAATAAATTCCAGCTCAGCGTTAAACCCATCACAATATGGCTAACTTTAACAGTTAGCAGAAGCTAGGTGGTTAGCCAAGCTTTTAGCGTAGCTTTATCTTCGCGGAGCTATTCACGGTAATAAAATACACACCTAAGTCTTTGTCGCTTATTCCCAGATGGTTGTCGAGCTCCGTACAGACTTTAGACACCAGAGACAAATATTCAAGCTGCGACAGCTCGTCAACTCCAACGTCAGCCATTCTCCTCGAATCTTGTTGTGTTTAGTAGCGGAAATCGACGGCAGGCACATTGAAGGCTGGTAATTAAACGTCATAATAGTGCGCCCCCCGCTATTGGCTCACAATAAATACGTCACCATAACGGTCACGTGGGTAACGAGATTTGCCACACGATGGCGGTAAAACCCCTGAGAATATGTCCACGATAGCAACACTAATGGCGTCTGCACATATGTAGTTTATACTCTTTTATGGTTTAATATGAATTCTTCGTTTGGGTTTTGAAATAAACTAACTCTACAGTATATGCATTTCCCCTTATATATTCTGCATGTTTGAGGTGCATCAGTTAAGTAAAAGGCGAAATAAGCTGAAATACTGTCCTCCTTTTTTGTGTCATCCATGTGTTCTACAGTAGATTTTATTTAACTTTGGACAATGTATAATGCATCTATCCTCGAATCTTTTCAAAGACAAGATTTTGTACACCACTCTTTATAACTGTCTAAAAACATCTTTTGTAGACTTAGAGGCTTAACTGTCGCTCTTGGGTAGATGACAACAGCTAAATTATGTCTGGTATGGCCTTGTTGCTTAAATAATTTGTTGGGATGCAATAAAGAATTTACTAGCCTTAACAATTTTAAGATAATTTAGTTGCAGAAAGGGGATGTTTGTCATTCCAATTTGCTCAAATGTGACTAAAGTGAGCTTCACTGTGGGGCCATATAAATGTACTTAAAAGCTGATTTTTGTGGGTTGTTACCTATTTATGAGGGAAATCTTAATTTCACAGCATAAATAATATCACAACCGTGTGCTCTAAATTTGTGGCAAATGTTTGGAAAAGGCGTGTCCCACTGAGAAATCCCCCATGCACAATTGTACCCCAGTTGTTCCTGACCTCATGTACGCTCTCATGTCATGAGAACACTGTGCAGTCAGGCTCTAAAATCTTCCCATAAATAAGGAGATTGCTGCAGTACCAAAATGTACAAATGCCCATGGTTTTGCAGTGAGATGTTTAACTATCACACATGGATGTCATTTTATGGATTTCATAGTTTAAATAAAATTCTTATTTGGGATCCAGAAGAAATATTTTGAGCATAAACAGATTGTTATTGGTAATTATTTCCAGCATTTTGCCATATACGTATAAAGATAACAAAGGATTGGCAGGTTCAGTTTTTCATTTGCCAACTTGGTAACTTAATTACACTTTTGTATGATCTATGTATACAAATAGATTTTTCCAAAGTTAATTTAAGGCCATCAAACATGGATGAAGTGACACGCTTGATGAAGTCAAAGAAAAATGATGCAACCTTTTAAGGCTGACATGTTTTTAAATTTCATGATTCATTTAGCAAATAAAGGCAGTATTTTTGATGTATAGATCTTTCCAGAAATCTGTATTTGCCATTTTATACTACTGTTTTGGATCATTCAAAACATTGTCAAATAAGCTCTGCTTTGACTCACTGTTTTAGCCGGAAGGCAATGCCAACTGTATTTTTGGCAATTCTCATATTAGAGTGGGATACATATTGATGGTTCAGAAGTTAAAGAGGATTCACTTTTAATACTGCAGTGGGTGATTTTCCAATTTTCCCTTGAAAATTAGCAAAAGGAGCATATTTAAAAATTATATAAGACAAGAACTTTGGCTTACTTTGTGCACAATTTATAGCAGCGAATTGCTCCATGCAATCTTGGGTACTTAGCTCAGCCTTATGCTACAACTCTATCTCAGGTTTTTATCTTGGCCAGTACACAAAGTGTCACTGCATGCAGTCGTGATTCATGGTTTTGTACTTACTAACGGGCCTTTGGCTCACAGAGGCTTAATGTGTTTTACTGAAAGAGAAGTGAGGATCGGTAAATCAAGCATGCACATCACATGACTTTGTATGTGCTGTCAGGGTCATCTTAAGGTGTGTTGTGTTTATGTTAAGACTACAAACTGGTATCCAGGATGTGGAAGACAGTCTACTCCACCGTCCTGGAATAACCTTTTATACACTTCACAGCACATTCTCAGCTCATTGACCCTTTGGACCCTCGTACGCAAACATTTCGTGGTCTGTTTAATCTACATATTCCCCTCTGCTGGTGCCTCACAGCCTCACTCCTCTCAGACCTCCTACTTTTAATCACTTTATTAAATGTTCCTCATTAGTCACCTATAATTATATCATATTTCACACACTATCACTTAATTCCTAATTGAGAAAGTATTAACATGTTCTTCCAGGAGCCTCATATTCACACATTATACATTTAAAGAAAGTTAACCTATGAAACCTAACCTATGTCTGTCTGTCTTTTACAGTATTTCACACTATAAGCACAGAACCTGTAAACTGAGGTTATGTTATTATTTTTGCTGCAAGTCTCATTTGTTATGTTCCCAGTCTTACTTTTTAAAAAGGACACAATTTATATGTTTATGATTTCCTGTGTTGACTTAGATAAGAATGTATCATCTAGTAAATATCTACTTTCCCAGGAGAGAGTTTTCTCAGATGTCCCATGTGAGCTTTTCCAAGTCAGAGCATTTTTTATTTCCCAAGGTCCCAACGCTGCAATCCGTGCAACAGATCTGCATGTATGGCACTAATTCTATTCTTTAAACTAAAGCAAACTTTAAAGTTTCAAAATCTACAAGTGGGATAATTACTTTTTATGTCATAAAACAAATAAAAACCTGCTTATATGCCGACCTTATGTCAAGCATCTAACTGACAACTCAGTCACGAACGCAGTGACCTTAGAATATGGTGAAATGTAAAGAATGATAACTTATTTCTGATGCCAGTAGCGCTCTATAATCTTCTACATGAATGGAAACTCTGGTTCTATAAATGTTATGTGCAGCCCTGCAGTTGCTCCGTATAAAAGTAAATTAAACAATGTAAACGCAGCTGCTGTAGGGGATGTAATTGTAGCCCAATTCTAAGTACGGCAGGACCCTTACCACTCACACCTATAAATCTATACTTTAAACATAGCTGTCGTACTTTTGAACATTAGAGAAACAGCCAAGCTAACCGAGTTCCAATGCTTTCAGCACTTTTACACCAAGATAACTCAGGATCAGGCAATGGGTCTATAAGTAAATCCAAACTACAACCTTTGAAGGGCCTCCAGTGAACAGTGTCCACATACTTTTGGCCACACTGGACTGTAAAAGTCTATTTAAAATAACAATGGACGATAAACACCAGCAGAAACACGAGACCCAAACAGGTGGCATTGTGTCTCTTCTTTGGATTCATGGGGAATCTATTTATTTCTCCCAGCATCCATTTGCGTAGCTACACATCCATTCACTGTTCAAAAGAAAACATGCCTCATTTCTCGCCCCTTCCAGGTCCCCTGAGTGGTGTAGGCTTCCAACGCAACGTATATATTTTTCTTCACCTGACCACAGCAGTTCTTTCCCTTCGCCGTCCTCACCTGACCTGATTTCAGAGGACTAAGGGAAACGCAGCGGCGAGGGGAAGGGGAGGGGTTGGCCTCATGCTTACATAAGAGGTCTGTAATGTATACAGAACACATGGTACATGTTCATATCTGCCCTTGATCTTTGTACATCGTTTCCTTGGTGGAGCGGAGACACTGAGGATTAGATGGACTGAGAAATAGAGATGAGAAGAGGGGGAAAAAACAGGTTACTATTGGAGCAGATTCTTTAAAAGGAGATTGTGTGTTCAAGAGAGTAAAAGAGTCCAAGGGGGAGACAGAGGGGGAGGGAGAGGTATTAGCAGGCCATCCATTCTCCCTTGGGTCCCTTGGGTACTTGGATTTACATTCTTCTTGTCCACTGTCCTGTTAAACGCACATTTGTGTTTGCATGAAGCTCTTCATGGCCATGTTTGTGAGGAAACAAATGAAGATTAGGAGTTTCACCCCTGGCTTAGATGCAAAAAAAAGAAAAGAAAATTAAAATGTACAGAACGCCATGTACTTTTCTAGCTGGGCCCACGTGCATGCGTGAGGGAAAAGCCAGTGGAAGCGGATTGGAAGAAAACGGGGTGTTGGCAAACAGTCTTTGCGATTCAGCCATACACTGCAATTGACAGTGCAGCTGGCTGCAATGTTCTCCTGCTGTTGAGTGGAAAATTCCTACTATGACAGAGCCTGAAGTGCGGGAGAGCGAGGGTGTATGTATATGACACCCATGAAAGAGAGAGAGGAAAGAAGGAGGGTGATCCGAGGGGGCTGGGCTTTGGTCCAAACAGACAGCGAGGGATTGGTTGGCGGAAAACCTGCCTTTGTGAGATCACAGCCCCCACAACAGCTTCCACCCACATGGCAGATTTCATGTGAAAAGATCCACCCTGCCTACACCAAAATTATTATACAAGGACACTTATTTCGGAAGTCACTCAAATCACCTGCCATACAATGACGTCTGGCATGAAGTAGCAGAGAGAAGCCTGCTGGAAAGCATTGCAGGATTTAACACAAGCGCATGGGAAAACAACTTCAGCGTGAAAAGCAAAAAACAAGACCTGCAAGATTATTAACATTGCAGGGAAGGTGACCGACAAATACAACTTTGCATGAATTTGACAGCATCATATTCAGGAAGGCTAAACGTCTAACCGCAGATACCTGACACCCACTGCACTCCGAGTACGAGCTGCTCCCATCTGGCTCTCAAGGCCCTATGCCATACAGGTGCCGAATGCATAATGACTGCATAAGGGAACGCTTGTCGTTTTATGAGATCTGACCTCTGGTAAGGGTCGTGCAATCTTTACCGGCACATTTATACTTTATAAATGGCACCTTGGTCTATATTCTTTGGGAGAAGCAGAAAAAAAAGCATTCAAATGTCAGTCAAAGCAAAAAAATTGTATCACGCTATCTTGAATATTAAAAAAGGGATGAGAAAATTTAAACTTGTTTGATAGTATTTCAGAAAGTGAGAGCTCCAGAGTGGTGATCACGGAATATACTGGTATCATATAGCACTATAGGGTATTATGTAACTATGAATTGTTATTATGTACTTTATTTTGGTTCACTCACAGGTCTGTGATGTGATCGGCCTCAATTCCAGAAACATTACACAGTTGCCAGCAATAAAAACCTCTGATCAACCGACTAGCTTTCTAGCGCCAGATGGCAAAAAGACAAAGCTATGACTCGCCGCTGAACTCAGTCTATCAGAATTTAACCGCTAAGGAGACGGATATTTCCCACAGGAGGTGGTGGAGACCAAAACAGAGGAAAAAGCAGCATGATTATTACAAACGATATGAAACAGAGTCATCAGTCAACACTCCATCATAGCTCCAGAATGAGTTGGTGTCATTTTTCCGACTGTCTCCAAGTGGCTAAAAAGATCCAGTGATGGCCCTTTTGAAAAGTTGATTATTCATTGCATTGGCAGTTATTCGCTGTTTGACCTGAGACAGAATAAAAGCAGGTGAAAAATAATTTGTATATGACCAGAATGTTTACATAACACCTCATTTACATGTACCTTTACCTATTCCTGCTCTGTTCAGTGGTCACAACAATCCCTTCATCTTTAGACCACCAGATGGCAAAGCACTGTCAGGCTGACTGTCAACCTTAAGCGACCCTTAATAACCTGGTAAATCACTGCAGACCTTTACTCCACATCTTCATAATCATTCTTTCTCCTCTGCTGCAGGTGAGATTCCTACCTGGATCCTTCTTTTTGCAAGTAATAACCAGAAACTCCAGCAAATGAACCCATTCACATGAAGGAATTCTTTCGGCTTTTGACAGTTTGCTGAGCTGCTCAGTTCAACCTAATCCAAATTGCCCCGACATGTAGCAGAAGGATGCACCATGGCATGAGGATTTGCAAGGTATGTGTGATGATTTTATTTGGTCAGCATATCTGTAAAACAGAAACAGCTGGCGCTCACCGAGGGGCGTTAATACATCATCAGCAGACATGCTCGAAATTAAGTGAGTTATGATTATTATTATCATTTCTGACTGAGCCAACAGCCTCCCTGTCTGCAACGATGCATCAGTTGGACTTGAAGGATGAACAGGCAGACCCTCACTGGAAAACATCACCAACTTCTGATTCGATCCGTCAATAAGTCCAGACAGGATATGGCCAGACATGGGCTGATGAACTGAGCAGCGCTGCCAGCGATTTATTTTCCACGTTGATTCTGATTTGAGCAGACAAACCTTGTTTACTCCTCATTTAGCCATCATTCCAGCCCGCCCAGTTTGCATCATTTAGCTGCATGCTACCGTTAAGAACACTGTCCTTGCATACCACCGGAAAATATAGCTGTCCTCAATCTTAGTAGGATTATGTGATCACCATGGATTATGGTACACAGGGACGTTTACATTTTCATATCACTGAAACCTACATAGGGAATGATTCGAATATGTGAGGTAATACAGCTGAACTATTTAGAGTCGGTGTGAGGATAAGATATAGAATAAATGTTATGATACATTCGTCACTTAATGGGGATTAGAGATTAAAAAGATACCCAGCTGTGTGATCTAATTTCACAATTCATGATAGAGAAATGACTTAATACTTTATAGACACGTGGAGACAATGAGATGATGACAACACACAATTTTTGTGGGTTTAATTTATTAGACCATTTATGAAAACCCTTCAGCACATGATGTAGCTGGCTGGAGAACTGAGAGCCAAAAAGAGCCAGTGAGATGTCAATTTAGTCACATATTTATTACATAAATATATAGTAAAATAGACCAGCGACAATTACCATAAAAATATCTTCCTTTAAAACCCTGACCATAAACAAAGATTGGAAAAATCACACATCAACATTTACAAACACGTTGATTGTCTGGAACTGTCATAAGCAGCCCACCACAAAAACCTGACATCACACCACCCACTGGACTCAGGTTGGTTGTGGGGGGGGGTGGGGGTAGGGATGGGATAGGTTGGGGGGATTACAGGGGTTACAGGGGGAGGGTGGCAGGTGCTCTGGAGCAGCGGGACATTGAAGGAAGGACAGGTCCAGGTGTAAAAGGGATTGGTGTGATGGAGGTGTGGGTGGTGTGTGAGGAAATCACAGTAGATATTCGGATGCTTCCTGCGCATGTATGTGTGTGTGTCTGTGTGTGTGTGTGTGTGTGTGTGAGTGTGTGTGAGTGTGTGTGTGAAAGACGAGAAGTGTGTGTTTATTGAACCCAGACTGTTGCCTATAAGTTGACTGTGTGTACTCACATGTTGTGTGCTTTGTTGGTTAGTTGAAATCCTAAATATTGATCCTTGCTTTGCATGCTTGTGACAGTGACGACAGAATTAAATGATGACAATTATCATACTAAAAATATACCGGTAATAATAATAATTTCACATACTTCTTATTGTCTGGTTCAACCTGCACCAGATACCAGGAGGCTGTGGCTTGTAGTGTAGTATCCTGTACTGTTATCACTCACAGAAAAAGTCAACTGAATCAACTTAAAATGCCTTAAACTGCTTTTTTATTTTACCCTGAAAGTATATATTATCTGGCACCTCTGGATATAAACAGAAAGAGAGAGATCTGTTCTTAGTACAGTGAATGGCCATGTGTTTCCCTGTGTACTGCATCCCCTGTCCACTGCTTTGCAGGATACTACTGACTACGATGTATCTGCAAACTCTGCTGTACACTGCAAGAACAATGATTTATTCTTATACAGATTCTCATCTGGATTTCTATTCCCTTTGGCTTCGTATGCTCTCTCGAACTCCCTCTAGCCAAGATATTTCTGCAACTCACAAAACTCAGTGGCAAGAATGTTGAAGATGGAAAACTTTTTGATCAATCCTTTTACTTTACGATGATAAGTACGAGTAAGTCATAAGGTTTTACTCCAAGGAGGACCTCTAAAGTCACCATACAGTAGGTATTTGTGTTTAAAAAAACACCAGAGTTCAAAATGGTGGCATTTATGGGATATAATTGACTTTTTTTTTTTTTTTGCAGTTTGGAAAGTCCCACAACGTTTTTCTACAGTCTGTTTTTAATGCCTGTATTTGGCAGAAAATCCTTTTGGTGCTTTAAGGGATTATTTACATTTTTTTTATTGCAGTCATATGAGTGACTGCTGGGGCAAATATCCAGCAGACCTGAAAGGCAGCACTGCTATATAAATAAACCTATGGTGGCTATAAATAATGTAAAGTCAAGCAGCGAGGGCCGGGGGGAATGTTTAAAGCAACGCCATAAAACGGCGCCTTCGATTGCGAGCTGCCACCAGGGGCAGCAGTGAGCACACAGCTCACCTGGACAGCAAAGGAAGAAGAAATCTTCAACGAAGACCAGATTTTGATGGTTCCTATACCTTCAACATTTCTTTTTTATAACATTTTGCTAAGATTAATGACTTCAACACCCTTTCTCCAATGAATTTTATGAGTTTCAGGATCAATTTATGCACAATCAAAGTCCTGGGTCATGACAGGTGACAAAGCTCCCTTTCGCACGTCACTCTATTATATTATTCAGAAATAATATGACTAGCCTGAATTATAGTTTGCATTGAGATCTGTGACAACATCCTGACACGCTTTCCATATAAGTGACAAAAACTCCTCACATCCTGTCTTTGGCACCTTCTGACTAACCCTGATCCTGACCGGTCAGGTCGTGACCCCTGAGTGTCTACAGAACACATCATAGTTTTCCCAGCAGCCTTTGCAGTCACAGTGAAGCAAGGAATTCTTGACAGAGTGATACAAAAGTAAGAAAAGCTGTATTAGCTGTTGGTTCTTTTTTTTAATATAGATATAGCTCATTTGCATGTTTATATTTTTTAATGTTTTGTTAAACATCTACTGCTGGTTTGAAATCTTGAAGTTATAGTATGTGTTTCCATAGTCACAAATGTACTGAGCAGGTTGAACAGCAACCTTCCAACATCCAAGGAAAGAAAAAAAAAGAGACAATAGAGATTCCAAAAGAAACAAGAAATCAAAGCCCAAGAAAATTCTAACTGACGTTGATTTTTGTATGCTTCTATTTTTCCATTTAAATACACCATCCAGACTTTTAAAGTGGTATCTTCATGTTAAATCAAGACACGCTATTCATGCGAACACTCTATTCATCAGGATCCACATATTCCCGCCTGCAACGTTTACTTTTCTTGATTCATCATCCACCTTCTGATTCATCTGCTTCTACTATACAAGTGTGTGAAAAGTCATTTTCATTGTGTTTTCATTTGTGAATCTCTCATCTAAAAGGACAATAAATTGTGAAAAAGTGAATACAGAGACAGTTCATAGACATTTTTACAACATAACCCCATCTAGAAATCAAATCGGACATGGAAACACCTACAGCACTGACTGCTGAATACAAGACATAGAACTTGTTGAGTCCACTAGTTATCTGCTTTTTAGTGAAACATCTATCCTGCTGTTAAAGATACCGCTTTGAAGCTTGGTGCTTTTTGCTAAAAAATGCTTTCTGTACAAGCAACATGAGATCTGTCTGCTGTAAACACTGAGCGTAAAGGTGGTGAAGTAAAGAGGATGCTTCCAGCGGACATTGAGCCTCAAAGAGGTGCTTGATGGTGATTTGCTGGTGCTGTGTAAAGTGGTTTGGACCTGCTACAGAGTGGTCCCTCTCTTCAGATTTCACAGTTGGCTGAGTATTTCCTCTGGTTTTTGCAGTGGGGTTGTGTACTGCATGTGAGATGAGTGTGTACTGTATATTCTCTCAGGATGTAGGACAGAACAAAAGGAAGATGTTGGACAATGAGCACAGACAGGGAAGAGGGAGGCGGGAAAAGCACCCTTTGAGGCTGGGTTATCAAACCTGAGCAGTTCTGAACCAATTCAAAGCTCATTTTCAACCTGACAAGCATTGCATATTTTTCTCGTAAGCACAGATCTCCCAATGCTAAGATATTCATATAATTAATCTAATCTTTAATGCATATCTCTGATTAACAGACTATTAATAGATGAGATAATTTGTATACATTCTTAGCTGTCTAGGCATGTGTTTTCCCACCCGTTTATAAAAATACCCCCATGACTATAAATCAACTCGCAGATAGTCCGAGCAGCATAAAAGTCAACTCGCAAGTTGATGCCACAACACACTCCATAAGTGCTCTTAGTTCCATCTTGGGATTTGGTGTAGAAGGCAGCTGTCTCAACGCGGGACAGCGACAGTGTCAAAGCTATTCATAATGGCCAGATCGGAGTTCGGAGCAGTCGCACGCCATTTGGTATAAGGGATAAGCCGAGCACTCTCGTTTTCATCACATCTCTCTCGGTTACACATCTACCACTCGACCATTAGCACACAAGTGAAACAGCATCTCCACAGTCACAATCTACCAATTAAACAGTCTGACGATATCTTTAAAAAAAACAACAACAACTGCTGGAAATTCAAGATGGCGACCCGATACGCAAATTTGGCACTTTGCTCATGGCTCATGAGATTGAAATATTTTCCTGCTTGTTATGGTAACGGCCTCCAAAAGGGGCCGTCAGTTCATGTGGAGTTATTTAATATTGTGTATTGCAATAACCTATAAATCACTCTTGAGAATCCTCAACTGCTACTGCTCACCGCTCTTATTCTACCATGCATTTTTCCAAGTGCAAACATTCCTGATAAATCCTCCGCTGCTCTGTAAAACGATGCCGCAGAACAATACCACCAGAAGGGGAGTGATACAAAAGCAATCAATAAGGCCATCATTTGTAAAGATAACAAAAATACACTGCCTAGAACTGCAGCCATGGCAAAAAAAAGAAAAAAAATCTACTCTGTTCAGCGAGCAACAGTCTGGCTTTTGTTTGTGGGAATCTTTTCCGTTAAAATATCACCCACTCCTCTTGCGCGACCTCACTCTCGAGACCCCCTGCTTATACTCTGCTAGCCTGCTGAACACAGTAGTAGTTACATTCTTCAAAAGAAATAATACAAGTCTGTGACAGGACTCTGTTTCACAGACTTCTGTCACGTACCGCAGCCTCAAAAGGTGCTTTTGAGAGGTTTTTTGAGGGGGAAAGAAAGCAAAGCAAGTCAATCTGATGTCAGCGCCATGGAAATCAACAGCACACCATTCACACACAAAACGTAGCTCTGTCACATGAGCTATGGACGCTGAACACACACGTACATATGCATGCACAGCCTTCGTTTTGGCCATGCCAGTCAGTACATTTTCACAAAGACAGACTATGCTCACCAAAATAGAACAGGCCTGTGGACAGAGGAACAAAAGTACCACCCCCACCCACCCACACCCAAGAGTGGATTGAACCCGGCTTGGATAGGAGCCATGTACTGCTGTTGTATGTACACCATTAGCTGACGGGGTGAGAGAGAGCAGGATGCACCGCTGCTGGTGGTGGTGCTTTCACCACAAAGGAAGAAAGCGCAGATGCTGTATTATTAATGAAAGGCTGACATCTGCCTTTGTACACCCAGTCACATGATTAAAGTTAAAACGTGATGCTCAATTTGGACTTAAAAATAGGCTGGCCCCGATAAAATAAAACACAAGCAAACCCCTTGTGTGTCTTCACTGCGCCACGGAAGCCCATTTCCGCCAGGAAAAGATGGAATGGTTAAAAAAAAAAAAGAAGAGATTGTGATCAGACAGCAAGTAAAATCTTTTGGAGAATATCAGATTTTCAACTACGATTCTTTATTATCAGCTCTAATCATTTCAGTTTTGACACACTGCTTCCTGCAATGTGTGTGACCATCATCTGCCTTCTCTCACGCCTCAATTTCCTGTTTCAGTCCCTTCAGTCTACTTACAGCCTTAAACGATCTACAGCAGTCTTGGGATCATGACCCAACTCCCCCTTTGCTGGGGAAACGGTGCATAATCTGGGAACAACGTAATGTTTATGATGCAAAGGGGGTGGGTTTATTTTCATATTTATTCATAATGTGTTTTAGACCTAACACGAATGAATTAAATCAATCACAATCTCCCATTTCCCTGTAAAGAGCAGGTTTGCCAGTAGCTGGCGTATCACAGCCCCGCCCATCCGCCTGAGGGACAGGTATGCAATCTTTGCCTGGTGGCACTTCTGCCAGTTAGCCTTTCCATGCATATGAGCAAATGTGCCAATATCAGGGCCGCGGCCTGCGGTCTAGTGATATAAGTATGACCACACGGGTCATATAAATAATAATTCTAATTGCAGATGTGTGGGTGAGTGAAATTATGCATCATTAATGAGGAAAATATTACGTTACCTGCAGCGATCCCTCAGGAAAAGAAATGATAGGTACGTAACCACTGACTGTGCCACGCACAGAGAAGGGACAGCCTTAACTTAATTAATTCATGTTAATTAATATGTTCTACACATCCCAAAGGCCACACACACACGCACACAGACACTGTCCAGGTTTGTTTGGAGCCAATCAGCTGTGGAGGTGCAGCGGGATGCTGATGCAGGTGAGATTACAGAGGAAAGCAGCAGTCTGTGATGGGGTCCGTGAGTTTACATGAAATGAAAACCAGCCTCTTGTGATGCAACCAGGAAATGGTGGGGCAAACAATGCAATATTGGCTTTCGACCAACTTTCCTCTGGTCAGCGATATAGCTACTGTTTGCTGCTTCGACAAAGCGCCCGGCCGCACCTCATTTTAACACCTACACTCCCTTGGATGCACAGATGGGTGCAAATGTGATTGCTGCTCAATAATGAGAGCATCATGTGGACGTGAAAGTGACAACTGCAAAGCGATGCCATGCTTCGCCCAGGGAGGCTGACATAGTGTTACTAGCTGTGTTAACCACCTCGCTACAGGTAGTTCATTTCCTCTGGACAGTTAGCCTGTCGCTGCTTGTGTCACCTGATGTCAACAACAGTGTAGCTTCAGCCACAGGCTCTACAGCGGGCCTGTTAGCGCCAGCAAAGGGAAAGATAAAGCATCAGATCACATGATGCGTCTCATCAGATTAAATTAGACAGCGGTTTCTCCTGGGGCGGAAGGATGGAAGTCACTAAAGAGCAATGACTAAGCTGCAGTTACTTCATTATATCTTTAAATTCAGTGACTCTTTCAAACTGAATGCCCGCTAAACAACATTTGGCTTCTTTTGCATGGAGATGAATGGAAATGGGATTCATGTGACGATGTCCTCAACTTTGACGTGAACCGTGCCTGAAAATGGCGTTCCCATGGAAGTGCTGCGTTCACATCACAGCTGACTGGAGCTGATAAATTGCTGTTGAACACTTACAGTTAATGATCGCCGAATTTAATGGAAATTGTCCCCTTTTTTGTGCATGCTTTTTTTTGGGGGGGGGAGCTTTTCTTCATCTGAATGAAAAGTTTAAAAATGGAGACTAATTCTAAATCTCCTTGAGGCAAAATTGTGATTTATGATAATGGGCTGCATATAATTCACATCTTTTTCTGACAGGAATGGGTCTCCATATGGTGTAGCAACAACCCCATCCCCTTCCCCCCCAAAAAACACAAATCCATCCAATCAAATAAAGCTGACAGAAGCTGCACTCTCCGACCTTCACGTGTTAGGAAACAGGTTTTCATTGAGGGCTTAAGAAAGCAAAGAGGGTTTGGTTACTTGCAGTGGGTTTAGACTCGTGATCCGAAACCTGGAAACCTCCATCAATCTGACAGATGAACACACCACAGGAAAAAAAAAAGCACTTTGCTGATTGTGAATTGAGAAGACAAAAAAAGATGAGCTAACAATGAGTTTTCATCTAAGGTTCATCATCATTTATTAGAAAATGCTCTTTTACCTGAGAGAATCCTTCAATAGCTTCCTTTACCCAGTTACAAAAAAATGGTCTGTGTTTGAATGTGTCTGTGTGTGCGTGTGTGTGCGTGCATGTGTGCGTGCGTGTGGACGCGTGCGTGTCGGGAACGGGTCTCGCTAATGCTCTCATGGGTGGGCGCATTTTGAATGCAATTACGAGATAAGCGCTTTCCTACAAACGTATAAATAAGATCTGATGAGACGAGATAAGTTTCACTCATTTGCTTATTGCACTTCATTAAAAATAAATGTAAACTTTATAATTAGTCTTTTAATGCCTGCCTAAAGGCTGCATCTCAGTGTTTTTTTTACTTTTTTTTTTTTTTAGGATAAACTAATTGAAATAAAACATTTAATGGTGGAAAAGGCAATTGGCTTGGATGCAATTTCTTTTTTTTTTGTCACAATCATAAATTGTGATTGTGCCACTTTTTGTGGGGTGTTCTGGGCATTTCAAAGTGCATTTTAGTTAAGTGCTTGAGTAAAACTGGTGGTCAGAGCGGATGTGATGTCAGCAGTGGGGTGATGTAGATTTTTCAAATCCTTCCTCATGTCTCATAAGCTGAGGTAATCGGTTGAGTAAACTTGTGCACGCTTTTGCACGTTCCACTGATGGACATCGACCAACCAGAATACTCTTTACAATTACATTAACTTGGTCGGGATAGAAAAAGGTTAAAGCTTCACACACATGTCGCACAGGGACTGAATGAATTTAGGGGCTTGTGTAATTCTTGGAAGGTTCTAGTGGCCTTAACAATCAACCCACCGAAAATGAGAGCATTGCATCACTACACATTGTTGTACCCAAACCTCCAAACAACACACGCAAACACGCAAATACACACACACACGCACACCACTTTTCTTAGCAGTTTACAAAAACAGCACATCACGTAGAAGCCTTATTCTCCACAACACCCCCAGTATCCCTCCTATTTGTTCTCTGAGACTCGGACTACGTGAAGAGCTGCTGTCCTCGAGACCAGCCGGTCTCCAAAGGCCAGCTCCTCCAGGCAGTCCTGACCTTCACCCACTCAAAGTACCAAGGGTCTTTAGGTCACGCAAAGAACCTCTGAATTTTTAAGCCAGGCCAAATTTCATTAAGAAGCAAGACTAGCTTGGTTGATGTTAAATCAAACTCGTCTTTCGAAGGGAGCTGGAGGGAAATTGCATAGACATCTTGCTACTTGCATGTCTTCAAAAACTCTACATTTGGCATGGGAGGACCAAACACAACATAAAACAAAAAAAAACAAAAGAAAAGAAAAACAAACAAAAAAAAACATCACAGACATCTCCACCCTTGTCCAATGTGTTAACATGTGACAATAGACTAAGATCATAGTATAGGAGGGATGGACTTGGGAGCCTCGTGAAGCCAGCCCTATAACCCCAACTTCTCTTTGTGTGGTCTGACCAACGCAATTAACTTAAGTTAAGTTTCACTACAAAACCCAAATTACTCTGCTTTAACCAGTCAGGGCTGAAGACAAGTACGGTCCTCAGTTTAAACAGTCAACTCGGTCTGAGGCTCCACTTCTACTTGACATCCTGTGAGGGGATAGCGAATGAATTTAAAGGGAGGCTGGGTGTGAATGCATGTAGAATATTATCTAGGTTACATGCGCCTTTATGGCTTCTGTCCAACGTAAAAGCTGTGGCTATGGTTCAAATCAGCTATCACATCTCATTTATGCCTTTGGTAGTCTGCAAACTGTTATCGTTGAAGCTAAGCTGTGACAGTGAAGAGCTTTTGCTCGTCTGCGCTAGTCTATCATTGCGTGTGACAGTGTAAAAGACAAGTCCTAGATCGCATCTGGCTTTTATCTGCACGCAAAACACATGAAATATCAAGTATAAGTGGAGCCTCAACCAGTGGTCTACAACTGGTCCAGATATGCAAATGTTTTCTCGACAACAACTTATCAAAAACAGACCATGAAGGTTTTTAAGGCTGCCTTCTAGGAGGCCATGGGGTGGCAAAAATATGGAAATCCATTTTAGATTTTTACAAATATTTTGTGGATGTGTTGCATCCAAGTTAGCTAAACAAGCATGCCAAGTATTAGCTTGCTTATGTTCTATTCCCACTCAATTCCAGCAGGACACGCTTATTTCCCTTCCAAACGTTAGCTAATGTGACTGCTGGCAACATCAGACATCAAGAGTTTGGAACAACTGAATCAAATTCAACAGATGAGCATACACACAACTATAGGCATTCATGTTTAGTGTGTCATGTGAGAATATGACGTGTATGAATCTATTTTCCAAACAAGAGGCACAGGGTTTATGATTATTGTCATGGGGCACTTGAATATGGATCAGCATGCACATGTGAGAGAGTGCACACATACAAATGTATGAAGCATTACACATGACTGTATTTTTTTTTTTTTTTTTCTTACATGAAAGCGGGATGGAGCGGTTAAAATTTACTCTGTTGCAATAAATGCAATAAATCTTACGTGTTTGTATAGTATTTACATCCTTGGTTATGGCCAAAAACAAAATGAAAAGGAAATCAAAAATGAAAATAAAAACAGAAAACATACAAAAATACATAACATAGTATTGCACCTTGCAGATGGGCAATATATATTCTCAGTTTTGTTGGTTGTTTGTAACGTCTATGTGACACCACTATCCTTGCTGCTGGTGTGTGAAAGTTAGGTTGCGGGTGCCAGGCTCAGGTCCAGCCCCCTCCTCTCAGCTACATTCAATACCATAAAGCACTCAGCCATTGCAAAAGTCGTAATCCCTCAGTCTTTGGGCTGTTCACATTTAAGTTTTAGACCCCGTGCTATTTAGTAAAGCAAAGAAGCGCCGACATAAGCAGATAATCTCACATTTACGTTGCGTCTTCAATCCAAATTAAAGATGGACAGAGCACCAAAGCTTGAGGGACGAGTCCTTTTGTAACTTCTACTGATACATACACACAAGCACATATTATCTGAACATATACATTTTTAGAATCTATATATGTATCTCTGAACTTTCGCATGTGCCTGCAAAGTATCCTCCCAAGTTCCTTTGAGTTTTGTGTTGTGTGAGGTATGACAAGATTGTTGTTGTTTTTTTTTTTTTGTATTTTCAGTTTCTGTTGCATTACTTTTCCTGTTGAATTTTTTTCTCCAAAGACATAAAAAAAGAAACAAAATATATATATATAAAAAAATCCTGTTTTGTGGGTTGTAAATTCCTCCTGATAAACGGGGACGGACAGCTGGACAGACACACAGACAAACAGATCAGTTGGCTTATCAACACAAACTATAGATGTGAAAAAGAAGTGAGATATTTTTCTATGTTTGCACTGCACGCATGGTCAAAAGTGACTACAGCTTTTTTTCGCCTTTTTTTACACAGAGCAGTTTAAGCATCAAAAAAAACAAACAGAAAAATAAGAAAACAATGATAAAATGAAAAAAAAATTTTTCTCCAATCACTTTGTTCAGGAGTCTTTTTTTAAAAGTCATCTCTTTTCATTTTTGTTTTATGGATTTATAATCATATATCTTTTTTTTTTTTTTTTTTACTTAATCTAAATCAGACTCAGAAGGTAAAGCAGCATAATAATCCTTCTGTCACACACACATACCCAGTCAGCTCACGAGAACAAAGGACATCAAAAGTTTTTTCATTTTTCTGTTTCTCAGTTCTTTTACCAGGATGTGTCGGCATTCCAAACCCGCATCTCTGGAACACAGGACCTCTTCCTCATCCTCACCGTATGAAAGTCGGAGGAGGTCATCCTTTTGAAGGGAGCTGAGGGGTGGGGCTGGGAATGGGGGTGGGTATTTTTAGGGGTCATCAACTGGCATGGGAGCAGGGGCTCATATGGGGCTGTTGTGGGTACTGAAAGGGAAACGGTACATATTCCTACATCCCCATCTCCCCTTCCTCCAAGTGTTTGTTAACGTCTCTACAACCAGCCATATCACCCTCTCTCACCCATGTCAATGATGGCAGTTGCTGTCACCCCCCCCCCATCCGTCCCGTGCTCTCTTCTTCAACATCCTCACATTCTCACGCTCAAGTCTGTCATTTGCTCTCCATTGCTGCTGCTTTGCCGTTCACATTCAGTCGGTGGTGTCACTCTAGAGGGCAGTTACGGCTGGCCTTGTCTGACAAGGGACAGGCCCGGATCCCGCTCCGATTCGTTGGCGATTCTAGGTCAAACTAGGGTCGTTTACGATGTTTTTGGGGGAAGCAGAGAGGATACTCATGGAGAGGAGGTTTACAGGTCAGGAGACTGAATTTGAAACATCACTGCTAGGATTCTGAGATTAGACAGGATGATGGGAAAATGAGTTCAAGGAGGAGAATGAGTTAAGTGCTACACATGCCCTCCTACGCGGGGATCTCTCTCCATCCCTGGTTGGTCAGATTAGGGGTGAAGGCTTTGGGTTATTGGTCTAATACTGACTACAGCACAGGTTTGGGACTGGGCCCACTGCAGCTGCTAGTCTCTGTTACACAGAGCAGCCGAAAAAAAATCTAAAACTGCTCTGTTTTACACAGAACAGCAGGAAAGTTAGTTTCTGATTTAACAAGAGGTTTTTGATTTGATTACTAGCTGAAAAGGGGGTGGGGGCAACTGCTGCAGTAGTGCAAAAAATCCACTCCAAGTCCTGCCAGGCTGGGTGGGGGCTGTCATAGTGGGGATGGGGGTGGGGGGGGTGCAATTCAATCAGAGCTAGGCTCCAGAAAAAGGGCACTGCTATGTTTTGGAGGAGGGTCAGGCAAGGCAGATGATGGATCTGTGGAAAAGGGGGAGATACTCGTGAAGTGGGATTCTTCTGAGAGTCAGACCAGACCACGCCATCGTCCCCGAGGGTGGCGTTCTAGTTCCGGCCTCCTTCCTCCTCCCAGAATTTGCTCCAGACTTGTGAAGTCTGGCTCCGCCATCTGTGACAATAATGCATGATCCCTGCCACATGCTACTGCTTATTTCTGAGAGGGTGTAGATTTCCCATCCTGTACAAGTGCCCAGTAAGAACTACTGCATGGCATTGAAAATATTGATATTCTCAGTCTCTTTTTGTTTTATTTCTACCATTCTCCTCTAGTCAGAGTGGTGAACCCGGCTAGATTTGGATTGGGCACAGAATTGGAATGGACAGAATGGGCTTTTTTTTTTCTCTCTTTTTAAATTAAATGAACATTTTTGAATCGTCATACCTGCCGTGGGTATTTCTAGTGACATTTTACTGCAATAGTGATGAGAAGTGGCAAAGTGCACGACAGCAAAGAGCTTCTGAGTTGGCTCCAAAGGCGTCACTTTGGTTGCGAACATTCCACCTTTGTACGTCTAATGCACTATCCACGACCGACGGAACGCTTGTGTCCTTTGAACATTTAACAGGATCAAATGTACTGCAGGAGATCGGCACGATGCACAAGGAAACAGCCCTTTCTGTGCATGCTAATTCAACGGATTTATCCACTGGGGGCTTTTAGCCGCTCTTTGCTATGGATCTGTTCAGAGGTGTTCCTGCTGGGCTGCACCTCCACACTGTCCATCGTTGCCTCTGTGAGTCGATTTCTGTTCTGACAGAAACTGGTAAATCCAAAATTTCAAAAGATGACACTTGGTCCCATGTAACAAAAACACATAAAACCCAAATGTAATGGGTACCATTCCCTGGAGTTGGTAAACTTTTCCAGGGGGACGGCCGGCCCTCCTGTCTTCAGTGGTATTTTCATTTTAAACCAAGTGATAGCACTGAGGGTATGTGTGTGTGTGTTTGCTGTGAGTGTTTTGTCTTTCCATGACTGCAAGTGTGCACATCTGGACATTTATGTGTAAATTTACACATGCGCCAACTCGAATGGTGTGTGTCTGTGTGTAGGCTGTGGGCAGCTGCCCTGGGTCCACAGAGGTGAGGTAGTGCCTGACACCACAGGGGCAGTATTGCTACCCCAGCCTGGGGGTGTGTCCACTTTGAGGTAAATGGTAGCCGTCTTGGCATTTGCCTGCTCTCAGTGATGCCCATGGTAATAAAAGGCAAATGTGTATGGAAGCCTGGAGGGGCCACACCGAGGTGAGTCCGTATGGAGAGGACTCTGTATAAACCCTGCAGGTTTGGGCTGTATATCAACACTGCTGCACAGTGCATACAGTAAAATGAGGCATTAACGTTAGGTTGAGGTGATGTGTGTTTTCATGTTCATGTATTTGTGTGTGTGAAAGAGAGATACACAGAGAGAGAATGCTTTTTTGTGTGTGTGTGTGTGTGTGTGTGTGTGTGCGTTTGTTTGAGATGAGCTTTCCTGCCTAGCTGCTGGTTGCTGCAATTTTAAACATCCTTAGAGGCTACCTTTGGGAGATTGACTTCTGAACTCTGGCTCTCAATCTACAGCTGAACTTTTATATCTCTTTTCCTCGCTCTATCCCTTCTCTCCTCTCCTATCTAACTCTTCACCTCCACTTATCGTCCTGTTTTTTCCTTCTATGCAGCTTCTCCTTGGAGAGAGAAGGGCTTGATTATCATTCATAAGACAGTAAGCTGAAAAACAATCGAATCTGTGTGTGTGTGTGTGTGTGTATGTGTGTGTGTGTGTGTGTGTGCATGCATGTGCACGCACTGTATGTCAGAGGAGCCGGTCCAATGACACAAATGAAGGTAGTTATGGAGCCATGGTCTGCACATTTTTCAAAGGTAGACAACTCAATTTCGTAAAACTGGAGTAGCCTTATATAAATATAGCACCGGGTTCACTGGGATGAAAGAAAAGGCTCCAAAAAGACAGCTGTTGAAGGCTCAGATTGAGATGAGGAAATCGTAACGAACTCGGCCTGGTAGCTCTGCGTTACTACAGCCATTACACACCAGAGTAATGCTTAAAGCATCTGCTGAAATTTCAACTTGAGGTGTTTGTTGATTGTGTGAGCCTGCATACGTGAATTACTGAGTTACTTTGACATAATACTGAGAGGTGATGGCCAGCATGGGCGCTGGAAACGTGGGCTTAAAAATGCTTACATCTATTCCCAGAGAGAAGGGAACAGAACCCTGCAAAGAGTGCTGCTCTGAAGAACTGAGGTGGAACAGGCTATGGCTGTGTACTTATATATATATGTGTGTGTGTGTGTGTGTGTGTGTGTGTGTGTGTGTGTATGTTGTGTGTCGTCTGTGTACCTGTCTTGGCAAATGGTTACAACTCTTACTAGTTAAGACATCATGCTCAGACAGAAGGGCCCCCCACAAAGATTTTAAAATAAGGGGAAAATAAAAGGAGGAGAAAGACGTGGAGGAGAAGGTGTTCAAAAAACAAAATCCTCTGTTTGCTCGACTCTCCTGTTGCTGGTGTGTTGTTATTGTTGGTTCCAGTTTCTAAACCACATATTGTAAATGTGATGTCGGAGAAATGCAGATTCCAGCTGAGAGGACTCTCCCTCAGTCCTTCCCCTATAAATATGATGATGGCCCTTCCCATCTCCCAGTTTGCCTCGAATTCCTCTTCCCCCATCGCCTGGCGGCGATCGAGTTTCACACCTCCTGGTCCTCGAAGACCTCTAGGAAGAGTGGGGGGAAGAGTTCGTTGGGACACTCCACTTTCATGTGAAGGAAGCGGCTGGCGTGACACGCTCCGATCATCCGCAGGTCCGTCACCTTCATCAGGAGCTTCGGCCAGAAGTGGGGAATGTTGTGCTTGCGGTAGTTGATGTAGTGTTCGAATGCCAGCAGGTACGTCTCCTGGCACTTCTCGATCTTGTCGATGCAGGTCAGGCCGGAACGATCTGGGGAAATTAGGAAGAGGGAGGGAAGGAAGCATGACAAGAGAAAGGAAAGAGAAATATTTGAAAATGAATGGATAGAAAGTTATTGACATAAAGTTAACTTCTTTTTTAAAATGAAAATTTCGTGCATTATTATCAAAGATTTCTACAAATGTTACAATTTTCACAACAAAAACTGGGGGATTTAAAGTCAGTTTTTGACGTTATTTATATTTTTGTTCTTGACAAAGTGTCAGGCGCTGAGGAGCGACTGCAGCAAGGGAGTTAAATTGTCGTTATTTATGATGCATTAAACCTTCAATAAGAATAAAGCTAATGTATGTTACATTAAAGACAATTACACAATATGACTTTCACTCTTTCTGCACTAGAATAACATTCTGGAATATGCTGATTAAGCAGAAGGCAGAGTTATTGTGTGGTCCTGGAACACAACCAAAGCTCCCTAAATGCCGACACACGAGATGGTCGGGAACACGCTGGCTCTCGTCGGTTCAAGTGCTCGTTGCTCAAGCTTAAAAGCAATAAATCTGTCATTTCGTTTGCTGGTTCACATCATTTAGCTCAGCCATCGTCCTGTCTTTTACAAATCTTTGCGAAGCACTTCTTACTCCTGCAGGTGCTTGAACGCAAAGCAACCATGCAACACGGCTAATTAACTGGAAGTAGTCGACTTAGTCCAAGGAGTGAATTTCTGCGGATGCAATTAAACATGATACACAAAAATCAAAGCCAATTACGTCAGTGTAGTCATATTAAATATTAAATAAATTATTTGATATATGGTAGGTATGGTAATGTGAAAGAAAAATCTTTCACAAAAACTAAACGTATTAATTTTTCACATTTTACAGTTTATTTAAATAACTCATTTCGCGATGAATATTATTTCTACTACTTCATTTCAAATTTGCTTTTCCTTTCCCACTTTTTAATAACGCGTGGATACCCTGAGAATTACTGCACTGCTCATTTCTACAATGAACCCGATAGCGAAGCCCTTCTAATCGCATTGGGTAGGAACTTTGGATTTGCTCCATTCAACACTGAATATATATGTGGACTTTTATCCTCATGCCATAATTACATTTTAATTCACAATAAGCTACATTATATGCTTTGCAAAGCAGCGGGTAATGACTAGAAATATGGAGTGGGGAAACTCCATCTCCAAGGACACAGAAGAATGAAAATTTACATTAAATTATAGTCAAATTCCAGCATTACCAATTGTAATGAGAAGCACAGAACAAAGGCAAAGTCACGCATTTTTAAAATGTAAAAAAGAAGTTCTTGAGTCAACACCCACCTGAGCTCATGAGCAGCACGGCCTGCAGCAGTGCCACCTCCGTGTCGTCCAGGTTGAACTGGGCCAGGCTCTTGCCCAAATCGAAGATGGCGTCTGAAACTACTCCCAGCCCGCCGTTCTTCAGCTGCTCACGCTTCACGGCCATCTCCCCGCTTAGTGTCAACGTCTCGCTGTCCGGGTCGTAGCGCATGGCTGCTCGTAGCGACATGATCTCCATGCAGCAGCCCTTCAGGAGGATGATCTGGTCTTCACAAGGTAGCTGGTGGCAACGAGACATGAACAGTGGTGAGACGGGAGGTCTAGAGCCTCACACCAAGAAGCACTGAACTTCACACTAACTTAATATTCTAAGGAGTGGATGTGCTCTTAAATAAATTTACAAACAGGAATCGAGTCAAGAGAGGAACCAGAAGAGAACTAAAGGAATAAAAGGGATTGATAAAAACAGATAGGCAAGAGAGAAACCTGTCAAATCAATTTTACATCAGTTTATTTATATGGCATCACATCTCAACAAGTGGTTAAACTCATGATATCTTGTGACACTTTAAAAATAGCGCAGCTCCAGACTATACTTTTTAATCATGACAAAGAACAAGGAAGGAGACAGACATGTTTCTGCTCTGATGAATATATTATATCAGCACTAATACACCTTGATTTACATGCTTATTAGGGTTCCAAATTAATAAATCAACAGACAGGGATGTACTGAATTGAATCCCACCTTAATATAAACTTGTTCCTTAGCTGACTGCACTCCGCTACCGAGGAGATTAATTGGCATTCATTGACTTGATTTATCTTGTAAATTTGTACTTGTATGGAACGCTTCATTTTTATTGGTCGCCTTACTTTCTGTGCATGCTCATCATTAATTTTTTTTTCATCAATAATTTAATCCGGTTTAAAAAAAGAAACTTCTTTTGAAAATAAAATACATTATATTGTGAATAAGAGATAACACGTTGACTGATTATCTTCGTCATTGTCTGGAATGCTAAAATGGATATCATTATCTTCTGCGGTTTGGAATCAAGAAGCTGCATGAGGAAATTATTCTGGTTTACTTATTTGAGTAGAAGCATCTATCAATATATTAGCTACAACAAAAGAATAATATGAACGAGGTTACTATTTATAAAAGCATCCCGATGACCCCTACTTTCCAGAGTATCTGTGATTTATTTCCCTCTCCTGTAATTGATTACAGCCTCCCACTCATACAGTTATTCTTCCTTTCAAAGACACACGCTGCAGCCAGTAACTCGCTGGCCCGATAATTATCCAATCACACAAGGTCTCATTACAAATGGCAGAGACAATAAACATGATTACACGCTGTTGAGAAAGGCGGGGCCCATAGAAGCTGGAGCGCTTCTCTGATTGTCCCCAGCAATGAAAGCTACTCCTTTATCTGTTCTCCAAGCCGTTCTCTCATCCTGAGCTTTACAGCCATGTGGAGATAATGAGCATATTTAGCGTCAAAACACAGGTCGAACACACGTTCGCACCAGACCGATCGAAACTGGCACTCACCTCAGAAAACATGGGCAGTTTTTTGGCAAAGTCGACGACACGTGTGATGGCAGGAGTGATGATCTTGGTGAACTCACTGAAGGCCTCCAGGTCTACTTTATCTCCGTCTGACGTGGGCGCAACCGGAGACTGGCCGATTTTTTCTGGCTGTGTGGGGGAATAAGGAGCAGTGGCTGATTAGAACACAGTCGAAAATGGCATCGGATACAATGTGTGAAAACAGAGTCACAATTTGATGACAGGACTGACTTACGGGCAGAAGAGGAGACCAAAACCCCTCAAATTATACTAATTTGTGGTATTACCATCAAGAAATGGTTCATTTTGATCCAGTTATACATGGAATGCATGAAATGAATTATGTCTGTGTATTTATCAAATATTTTTACTGTTTCTGACGCATTTACAACAAATCGACCAAGATTTTTAAACCCTGTTTAAGCAGGAACATTCATGTTTAAGGTTATCTCTTACTGCTGCAGACACAAACTAGTTATTTCTAGTGTTTTTATTACTTGCTGACAAAAGAAATTCACAAACTAACTGCAGTCTGAACATTTACTTAGGATAAAAATCCAAAACACTATAATAGTGAAGAGGAGGAGAGGATATTTGAGCTAAGTAGGAAAAGAAAAACTCAAGAAAAGGGGAGGTCAGGCTACAGTTGCAGTATTAATGTGTTTTTATAGCAGAAGAGCACAAAAGAATAAAATAAGATTATATCAATAAGATTTGTGTAGGACTTAAAAGTAAAATATAGCAGAGGAAACAAAACCGTTTTAAATGCCAGCCTTAGTGCTTCTTCACAAAGTGCTCACTTGCCTTGGGAGACAAATTAAAACCAATTTATCAGATAAAGACAGAAGATCGTGCTCTGTGAAAGGAATGGGACACATCACCAGACAAATAGCAGTTACTTAGAGGAACGGAAACCGCAGATCGGTAATACATATGTTTACAGAGTCTTGCGAACCGAGGCTACCACAATGAAAAATTTCGTTTCACGTCGCCTTGAATAAAGTGAGCGTCAAGGGTAAAGTCATTTATTCTGCCTCGGCTTAAACAATAAATGAGGCGAGATAAAAGTATAGAAGTTATCACCTTGGAAAAGGAGCCGTGAATCATGACCCAGAAGGTGAAGAACTGCTTGGATTAGAGCAAACATGGCCAATTGAATCAAAAATTCAAAGAGAAGGTGATATTACCTTTGGTAGTCCACTACTCTTGTCATTCCAGGGGCTAAAAAAAAAAAAGCTTAATTGGGGGTATTTTTCCTTCCTGATGTGACAGCAGAAACTTCAGTTTATTTAAAACCGGAATTTAAAACCCAGAATAAACTATCCTAGACAGTCAAATTATCTTCCGACCATTTCAAACTAGCATCTGAGGGGCTTCAACAGACTAACAAAAATGGTTTTCCTGTAACTGTAATGTTTATGAGCTTCAAGTCCATTTGAGGATAAGATTAGAGCTGAAGAGGGACTCCATCTTTGTGCCGGGTGTTCGCTCAGGAAGCGACCGGCGCAAAGATAATCTCCACCAGAGAAACTCCTCAAAACATATAGGGAAGAATCCTGCTATGTGCGCCAAAACAGACACATGATGACAAAATCTCGATAAGAGCGGCCAGTAAATACTTTGCTAAACCGAGTGGGGAGGGATGGGGTTTATGTGAGTTATGTGGTGAGCTTCAACTCTTGACCTTTTATGAGATGGATTAGATCTGGAAAGTTCATTCCAGTATAACTGGAGAAGTAGTCCAATATGTTTTAATCTGTCTGATGGATGGATGAACTTTTCTCTTGGTTCATGTTGTATGTGGCTTGATTTTATGGTATTTAAAATTAATGAAGACCATCTATGATGCATTGAGTAGCAAATACAGTAGATGTTGTACTGAAGGAGGTGAGGAAGTATTCCCTGATGTGATATCAGGGGGATTGATGGATTTTTGCTAATAACTCAAGAGCTACTTTTCAAGGTGATGACATTTTGGCTTCTAAAAATCTCTTTTAATGCAAGAACGACAGATAACTGTTAAAGCGCTTAGATACCAATGAACTTTAAACACGAGAACCTCAACTTGAACCCCTGCTCTGCATTAAATCATTTGATAGTACATGTGCACAACAGGGCGATAAGAACACCTCAGGACTGAAGCAATGCAGATATATGGTTCCAAAACGCTGCTTTTTTTGTGTGTCTGACTGCGAATATCTGTTCAACTAGAACCACATGTCCTCCGCGCACAGAGTCGAACAACTTAAACCACCCAGTCCAGCATTCTCATTCGTATGATGTTGTTCGACAGCAAAAGGCTGCAAGTAACAAGTTCATAAGCTATTGAGAATAAGAGATTTGTAAGATTTGAAGTTCTGCCAGCAGGTTTTATGCTTTGCTTGGCCTAGAAAACCAAATAAAACACCTGGAGCATAAAATGTGGGCGGACTACAACAAGCAACATGGTAGAAACTAACGGATGGCTGCGTGGCTTCCACCATATGAGCAAATATGATTGGATTAACAATTTTGCATTCATACTTGGCAACTCAACTAATTAATTCCATATGTACATAAATGACTTGATGTTTTCTTCATGTCTGTTTGTGTTTTTAGTCAGCATACAGACATTTCTTTCTAAGATGGGAATGTTCATCCGGCAACACAAAGGGGACACGATGTACGGATTAAAGAACGTTTTCTTTACAGCCTCGTCAGCAAATGCTTTTGATTCGCCACAGACAATATGATGAGAGATATGTTGGATTGAAGGCAATCAATACAAAAGTCCCTAAAAATGACTGCATCTGGATGTGTTTGTCTGGAAATGCATGTACACATGAAGCCGTATGAAGCGGCTCTCTTGTTAAAGCTATTTCCAGATGCCTGACCACAGGCTGCGAGCGCTAGAGAGAACACTGTGTCGCTGTGACTCAGACCAGTGTGTGCTTAGGGATCTGAAGCCCATAATGGGCAACACACAGGAATGAAGACGGTTTAAACAATGTGTTGCTGTTCGGTTAAAACGCCTTTAAAAACCCAACCGCCGGGGCTTTTTAACACCAAACGAACTACAGTTGTTTCATTCATCAGGTGGATTCAATCACGGCCGCCTAACAGTCAGCGCTTGGATGGAAGACGTTCGCAACGCAACAAAATGTGAGCATTCGAGCTAACCACGTTTTGTTGTGCGGTTTACATCCGCTCCTCTCCACAATGCAATGTCCTGTTGAAATCTCAATATATTTTCATACGAAAAAAATAAATAAATAAAATCCCACTGTGAAATGTTCTTGTGCTGTAACTCAGAACAGCTGTTGAGTTCAATTCCCAGGATTTTTGGCTCTCTTTGTAATCGGCCGACTGTTTATCTGCTTGATGTGGTGAGTTTGTTGTGTTGCCCGCTTTTGGTGTTACAGTCTTTGCACTTCTCACATATTACCGCGGTTTACGGTCATTGTTGGACTGTCTTCCACACTGCTGAAGCCACTCCTCTTCTTTGAACTGAGCAGTGATAATTCTTTAGCTTTCAGCAACAATGGTCGCCACAATACTTGTTTCTGGGAATATTTAAATTTTCACAAAAAGATAAGGTATTTATATTATTTGATAGATGACCTGGCTAAAGAGAATATTTAAACTGAACACACTGAACATAATGAACCTAAACAATTTAGGTCAGTCTTTTTTTTTATCCTCCTGCATTCTGACAATTCTTAAAAGACCACATCCTTTTGCTTGGCGGGACGCAGCGCTCTGGGCATTTTTTTTTTTTTTTTTGTAGCATGTGAAGTGCTGTGTCACTGTTGCTGTTCAACATCTCTTGGCTTAGCAAGCAAAATTTAGTTTTTGAAGCTTCACCAGCCCCTGAATCCCAGTTAGTGGTTACAGCCTGTGTGAAACAGGACTGGTAATCCTGAATTTAAACTGACCTTTAGGGATATATGCAGTATTTCATAGCAGCACAGGTTAGTATGTTAATCAGTGTTATAAATCCAGGTTATTGCATGCCTTTCTTTGTATAACATAGTGGAGATTACAATACAATAACTAACCCCAGTCCCTGTTTTAACTTTTATCTTAAAACTTGATTAATGGTGTCGTAAATTAAAAACAGGGTTTCAGATGATCTCTCCTGGAGGGAAATTCCAACATTTCATCTTCTTCCTCCTCACCTACAGGGCGTATGGAAATGTTTCTGGCCCTTCAAGTTTACCCCATTTCACTTCATTTCAGTCTTATCTAAAAAATGGATTTGATTAATTTTGTTCCCATTGATTTACACACAACGCTCCACTGTAAGAAATCAAAAACAGATTTTTGGATTCCGCTGTAAACATTTTTAAATGCTTCCGATACATTGTTTACATCCCTGTTCAGATCCTTCACTTCATATAGTTTGCTTGCTGCACATCTGGCAGCAAATATACTTCCAAGAGTTCTTTGGAATCGTTCCACAAGCTAAAAAAACATTTTTCTTTTGGACATCTCACTGCAATACCTTCTTCTGGTGTGTGAAAATCAAAAGGAGAAGTGATAAACTCATACATTTAAAGAAGCACATGATTTGTGGTTATGCACATCTGAATGTAAGAGAGGCTAAGTAGTAGTGATGAGATGTTTTGTGGTAAATCTTGTAGACTTTGTTCCTTCCTCCTTGCAGAATTATTGCAATCATGTTATCTTCCTCTGAGGCAGTAAAAAGGATCTACACTGGTGATGACATGTTTGGTCTATCAATGAAAGCCATTTGGCGTCACATAAGCTGCTTATCTACCGACCATTATTTAATAATATGCTGGTATATACTTCCCACTATCAATAATTTATCGGTTCCATCCATTGTGTATTTCAAATTCCTTCAGTTTTTCTTGGCAGAATATCAGATCTGTCCAGACTCCCAGGACTTTCATGTTTCTTAGCGTCGCTCCTGTTGTCTTGTAAAAATGTAAACCTTTGTTCCAGCCTGAGAACCTGAGCACTAGAAGGGTTTTCACTCAGGATCCTTCCATTCCCTGTCACAAAAAATCATCCCCACAGCATGATGTTGCCACCATCATGTCTGACTACAGAAATGGTATTAATGAGGTCACGCCTGGTGTCTGGCCTCCCTCACATACCCCACTGGCAAGAGTGGCCAAATAGTCCAATCTTTATCACATCGCACCCAAGGATTTTTCCTCTCATGGTCTGAAAATTGTTCAGGTGCCTTTACAACCTCTCAACAGGCTGCCATATCCATTTTCATGAAGAATGGCTTCGCTCTGGCCGCTCTACCATAAAAACCTGATTGGTAGAGTGTTAGACTGATAGTAATCCTTCCATAAGATTCATCTCCACAAACCGGAATCCAATTACAGTGATCATTGGGTACATGGTTACCTGTCTGACAAAGAACACAATGCGACACAAAATACCCTCCGACTATAAATGCTTTTAAATCCTCTCCAGATGAACCTGCCGCGTTTCATGCATCAATCACCCTCTTACACAAGACAGATCCCCGCTTTTACAAGCCCCTTTACTCGGGCAATGAGATCTGGTCAAATGGTGTTGTGAGAAAAAGGAACACTTAAAACCCCGGTAAGCGCCTCAGATAATCCCAGGCCAGAACATGAGGTCAGCCTCCGTCTGTGTTTGAGTAAGACGGGAAAGAGTGATACCGGGGAGGGAAACCCTGACGGGGCCTGTCCAGGATAAATGCGAGAACCAGTGCAGCAGAAAAACAGTTTGAAAAGAGAAACTCTTACTGCCAGCATCCCTGCCAACTTTCAGATGAGTGCTCACAACTGAAGATTTGCAGTGGCTGAGATAAGGAAGGAATCCATCAAAAAAAAAGGGGAAAGTTGGGGTAGACTCCCAGGGCCAGCCCGAGAAGCAACAAAGAAACGAACATGGGAAACGGATTAAAGTGAAGGAAAAAGAGACTTGAGGTGTGAACAAAAACAATGAAGGGAATTAGGGCTGGGTAAGAGCCCGGAAGGATTAGGATACATATCCCCCCCCCAAATTCTGGAGAGAACTGAGGAATTAAGACACGAGACAAGAGACAAAAACAGACAGCAGGGACTGAAGAGCGATAAATCATAAAGAGCTTCTTTGACAGTCGGAAAGCGCTTCATCTCAGCCAGACAAAACAAAAATGCAATCACTTCTGATTTTAAGATGAATGTTTACACGCGGATGTAATCCATATTCCTGTTTTTTAGATTAGCACACTAAAGCACATTTTAAAGTTTAAAATCACCCCTGTGGCAACCCATCCTGGGCGTTCGAGTAAATTGTGGCTGATGTTTGGGAACTACGAGTGACATGAAGTTGTTTCATCATTTAAAGCCATTGTTTGTTTGTTGCTGTTGCATAGAGTTATGTAGCAGTAATGGAACACATTTCTTATTGATCTGTGCTCAGCAGATCAGCGGCTGAGATCTGGGAGTGATTAAAAGAAGTTTGGAGGATAGTAAATGTGTGTCTGTTGACATCCAGAGGAAACCTAATTTTTCTATAGTTGTGCACGCAGAAGTTTTCTGTGCAACAAAGGGTTATTATTCACTTCCAACAAGTGACTTGAGTTTGTCTGATTGCTCTTTCGCCCACCAGACATTGATGTAGTGATGTTGTCTCCCTTCTAGTGACGGATTACAGAAAAATCTCACAAGCTTTGGGAGACTGTTTGGTTGTAACCGCATCAGCATTGTCCTTACCAGGAATTTGCGCTTCTGTTTCCACTGGGAGCCCTGAGCATTGGTGTGTCGGTGGGCCTCTGTCACCATGTGAATCAGATCCCACTCATCCCCAGTGGGCTCTGGACGGTTCTGAAGAGTTTTCACCATTTCCTCCTTCTTGCGTCGCTCCCTGTTCTCCTCGATAAGGCGCCGTTTAGCCACCCGCTTTGAGTCATCCAGCACCACTTGGGGGAATAAAGAAGGAGAATGTCAGGCAAAAGTAGAACAGGGGTATGCAATTACATTGGATGTTGCTTGCAGGTTGCATGTCATCTATATAACCGCCTAAAAGGTCTACAGCATCAATACGGCTCAAAACTTTGTCCAAGTTCTAAAACACAACACAAAAATGCTGCATTATAAATTTTGTGACTTCTGTTCAGTTGTGATTTCAAGACATTAAATGAAGCGATAAGCCAGACTTATAGCACCGCAGCTATGTCTGTAGGTGCATGGGTCTACTTTGTCTTTTGACTGTGTGTGTGAATGCGTAGGTGCAACACTCACAGTCCATGGCCATGCCCACTGCAATGCACTTCTTGAAGCGGCACAGCTGACACTGGTTGCGGGTAATCTTGTCGATGATGCAGCAGCCATCGTACTTACAGGAGTAGGAGGGGTGGAGGTTCTTTTGTATGGTCCTGCGGAAGAAACCCTGGAAGCAGATGGCAAAGGACAAATTGATGATTTGTAGACAAAGGAGAGGGCTGGAGAGGAAATAGAGGTGTGTAAAACAGGGGATGGGAGGATATGCTGAAAGGGAAATCCAATTGGTTAGAAATCAAACAAGTCCTGCTTTCTTCAAGGCGACAGTACAGGACATGGGTAAGACATGTCATAAATAAATATGAACATGATGAACAGCAGCAAGAAGCAGACACAAAAGCCTGAATGGTTGTAGGAACATTACACATCATCATCTGGTCTTATATGCGTTTGTGTGTTTACAGAGTATTTACTTCAGTTTTAGAGAGAGAGAGAGAGAGTGTGTGTGTGTGTTTGTGTATACCTTGCAGCCCTCACAGGTAATGCAGCGGTAGTGGTAACCTGTGGCCTTGTCACCACACACCACACATGGCTCATCCTTTTCGAGGTAGCTGGGGATGTACCCTGAGAGAGAGAGGAGCAGAGTCAAAGTCAAGGAAAAGTCAAATGGAATGGGATTTTATTTTATGATGATGTTCCACTCCTAAATCCATCACGCCAACACACCACGCCTACTCATCACTGCTGCACCTCATCACTGCAGCAGTCGAAGAATTAAGCCAACGTGCGAAGCCCCCAAAACTGCAGTTCCTTGAATGACCACTAGGGCTCTGACGAGTCCAGGCTCATCAATTTCTACACAACTTTCACAGCAAAAACAAACAAGTTCATTAGATAACAGCCACTGCCTTGTGTGTAACCATGTGAGAATGTTTGTGTAAAACACTCATTTAAATTATAGTCAGTATAAACCATGAACCCTTTGGCTGCCAGCCATGTGTTATGTTACTGAATTGAAAGACGCCATATGAACATGATGTGTGGTAACTTCTATGAGTAACTGCTAGCCCACTTCAGAGTGTTACAACAGCTTGTTAAGTCACATTGAAGTTGACAGCAGTGATGATTGTGGTTTTGGTGCTTTTTGGATAATTGTCCAAGAAAATGAAAAACAATTTAAAAATTGAATTGCTTCGTGGTTAAGTTGTATAAAATAACCTGTCAGAGAAGTCTGAACTCCACCTCTTTCTCAACTTTCGGATAAACCGGTTGTTTCTTGTCTTGGCCCTCATGATTCCTGAACATTAACATAAAGACATTTAGCCCAGAGTTGTAGTGACAATACGGCAACATCCCGCAGAAGAGCTACAGAATCCCCAACTGATCACATCTTGCAGGCGTTTCAAGCAGGACAGACTGTTTTCTTGTCATCCACCTGATGGATTGTTGGCGGAGGTAATCTTCCAGAAATGCAGCAATGCAAGAGGATGAAGATGTTCTCAGCCCATTTATCAAGCCTGAGGGATGCACACTGCTTATTGTGGTCAGATAGAGCAAAAGCACTACTTCTAAGAATTTTAGGGTATTTCCACCACCCTCAGACAATGTCTCCGTCTCTGGATGGAGGTACCACTACAACTGTTTGTCCTCTTTGAGAGAACAACCGTATCGCATTACTTTCCAATTGATTGGCCAAGCATTATAGATTGGACAACTACTGCATTTAGTGTAGTTGTAAAATGGTAAGGCTTCATTTTTAACTCATCTTCAATTACATGACTAGAAATCCCTAAAATCAATGTGGTGCTAACATTAAAGATTTGATTTTATTACTATGATTCAACTTTACCAAAATAGAATTTGTTCCATTTATATGAAATGTAGGTTGCATTCGCTTCACCTTTCTAAATTTAGCGTTGAGTAGCCAATTTCTTTCTCTCTGTACTTGTCTTCCTCTCTGCAGCTTTTCTTCTGTATTCAAATAAGGAACAGGACACTTTGTTCCCTTTCCTCAGGACAGAGTGAGAGCGAGGGAGGGAGCGCAGAGACACAGGAAACAGCATTTCAAACCTTTTTTTTTTTTTCCTCCAACAATCTATAGCTCAGAATTTGAGAGGGGAGGAGACGGAACGCTGCAAGTCACAACTGCACAAATGTGGTTGTTTGAGTTTACACACACACACACACACACACACACACACACACACACACACACACACACACACACACACACACACACACACACACACACACACACACACACACACACACACACACACACACACACACACACACACACACACACACACACACACCCGTTGGCACATCTTTGCAATCTGTATATATCTATGATGATCACATGACACTCATATGAGGGTATGTATGTGTGTGTGTGTACAGTATGTGTGTGTGTTAAGGCGTGGTGAAAGCTGTGAGTGGCAGTGTCAGTTGGGCTCTGCATTTTGGCTTTGTTACAGATTTTAGATGGGGGAGGGCGTGAAGAGGATGGAGGGAAGGAAAGAAAAAGACGGACAGACGAGAGCAGAGGGGCAACGGGTGACATTAGGGCCAAATTGTGGGGTTTTTTTTATATGATTTTGAAGAGCTCCAGCTCTTTTTCCGTTGATAAGAAAAATGCATTTGGAATCAATTATAAAGTCAGAGGGAACAGAAGACAATTGGAAACTTATGTGGAAGGGCATTTCCTAATAGAAAGTAGTGAAAAGAATGAAATTGAACCGCTAAGAGAGAAAAGAATACAAACTAAACAAAGGAGGGTGCAAGAAGTTAAAAAACAAAACAAAAACAAAATAGGTGGAGCGTAGAGAAACAGGCCAATGGAAAAATAACAAGGATATCAGAGAACAATCATATAGGAGAAATGTCAGCTCCAGTGTGTTGGCAAGGCAAACAGCAGCAGCCGGATCCCTGAGCCAGCCTGCAGTGACGGTGTTTGCAAGCCAAGCCAAAAATCAATACTCATGCAGCTCTCCAGCTCCGGCTGCCCGCACCTCCCATAACCAATCCCACAATAGATCCACCAGCAAAACCCACAGAAGAACAGGAGATTTCTCAGAGAGACTGATGCGAAATAAATATTTCATCCTAACTGGTTCCACAACGTGACATCTTCTAATTTATTTTATCAAAGCGTATTGATCGGGGGATATGACTCAAGTCCGCGAAAGGATCCTTCTATAGAAGGCTCAGAGATGTGAAGGGTTGACACGCTGAGGACACTGCTGGCACTGAAACAATGATTATCGACGTGAATATCTGTCAAAAAGTTGCTCAGGTTATGTTTCTGAGTAGTGAACCGTTTTTACCGCATTATTCACTCTCATTTGAGTTCTATCACCACCAGACATATTAAAGATGGCCATCGCAAGTTAAACAAAAACCTCTCAAACACCTCCTGGCTGCACTATAAATCATATAATTATCCTATTTGTAGATGGGACATGAGCCAAACTAAAAAGTGCCCATCAAATTTAGTCTGCTTGTCACTTCTGCAAATTTTTCTCACACTGAAGTTTGTTTATGTGTTCATTTTTCAAATAATTTGACATTATCTGATGCTATGCGAAGGCGATGAAACGCCACGATTGACAGCTGAGGACTGATTGTGACTCTGGCGCCACTCGACGTCACCATCGTGTTTTGTCTTGACTGTTGCGCAGCAGGGGAAGTGGAAACTTGTCATCCATTTTTATATATGTCACCGTTCTCCAACAGCTAAAGGAAATATCTCCACAAGCCGCAAAAGGCTCCGCTAAGTCAACCACTTTGCGAATTTTGTCTGTATGCCATGTGGTGGAGTGACCTTCTTAGTGTTCTTTTGCTGAAACAGCTGCGTGCCTCGAAAGAAGATTGATGAGAGCTGTGAAACTGAAAGAAAACACGCGTCAGCTGTAAAACCAAAACAATGAGTCAGAAGACCCTAAAACGCTCAGAAGTGAAGAGTCAGGACACGTTTCCGTCTCTGTCTGCTTCCAGAAAAACAAGGTCACATTCCGCATAATCGCTTTCTTTTTACTTTGAAATCCTGAAATAAAAGTCATTACACATTTAAAAAATAAAAATAAAAACACTCCAGTCATTACAGTTTTTTTAAATTCTTATTTAATATGTATCTGTAGTCTTCTAGCCTCATTTCATTTTGTATTTTACTCTATAAACTCATAAAAGAATCCGCAGAGTCATCAGCCACCGCCACCAGTGTCTGGACTTCAATGGGGGAAGTGCCAACAAGTAATTATTACGTTTATAAATGATTTATTTTACTCTCTTGTCTGGTCACTCCCTCGCAGGAAAATAGTGACATCATCACTGTGGATGCCCTTCAGGCAGATGCGTTATCAGACCATTCTAAATAAAATAGGCCAAATTGAATAGAATACAAGATTCCAGCCATGATAGAGCAAAGCAGACAGGAAGAGAGTTGGAAGGGAAAAACATAAAACCGAGTGGCCCGAAAGGAATTTTATAAATGGCAAATCAACTCTCCTGTAGACTTAGATTTTATGTTTGTATTCCTCCCACCCAATCGCATTCAATATCTCACTCCTCCCTGTTTCATACATACTCCTTTAAGCTTAGGGGATTTTGAGCTGTCACTCAGACAGAATGCTAAGTCTGACAAGAAAGAAAAATGAGCAGATGGCTTTCGTTTATTGATGACAGTTGCCAAAATGTTTTATATTTTCTCTTTGGAGCTGACAAATCAAAAGCTTTATGTGCATAAGGCAGTGATGAATAATGTACCATAAGCTTCCACGGAGTCAGTCAATTGACTGGATTCACCGCCGTGAGACTGACAGGTACAATTTTTGTTTTTCTAAAAACAAAACAAAACAAAAAAAACCCAAAAAAACCCCCCAGCTCAACAAAAATGCTGGAAAGTGATTTTTAAAAAAGGAACTGAAAAGCTTTTTCCTTCTGAAGGAGGAGTGGGTTTTTGAAGAGACAGGTGTGGGTTTGTTTCCTCGCTGCCACTCCAGAGAGTCCACAAAACATCACCCACCAGTGGGTGGATATTCTATTGATATTTAGATTTCACTGATACAAATGCCATTTTCCCTTCAGGCCATTTGCCTCACGTCATTTGTCTTTATCGATTGGCTTATTCCTGATGCATTTTCTGTCTAGAGAAAAGTAGGCCAACACCGGTTTTCAGGGTCAATATTGTTGCAAGTTTCCAACAGCGTACAAATTTATTAGCATAATAAACATATGAAAGGAAACTATGATGGATCAAAATCACTACTTCAATGGAAAATTTCAGATCACGTCCTTTCCCATTAGTTACTCACCAGTCATACTCTTCACCGAACATTGGCTGTTCTTCCTCTTCCTCTTCGGGCCATTGAGCCACCTGGCAGAGAACGAGAACGACAAAAAAGAGGAGAGAAGAAAAAAAGAGAAGGCACGTAAGCATATATTCTGTAAATACCCCACACGTTCGTTTAAGTAGACGTATCACATCAACCCATCAAACAGCTGCAGACAAGAACAAACAAGTCGACCCCACAGAGCAGCACTGCTTCCCTTAAAGTGTTCGTATCGTGTTATTAATCCATTAGCTCAAGAATAACGCTAACGAGAATGCGATCCAACACTTAGTGCGAGTGTCAGATGCAATTTTCCTGGTAATGCATCCGGGAAATGGCTCTAATGTAAAGATCATGTGTAGATGGGAGTCTAGGATGAAGTTAGAACACACAACACTTAACATTCAGATATGCACCTGCAGCAGTAAGGACACATGCGAGAGGCATGTAGAGCATGAATGGGAGCCGGATGAGGTGAAGGAGGAAGCACACGGGGGTTAAGGACATTTTTGAAAAGATAGTATAGGAGTGATTATTGTGAGTGTCATGTGTTACATGTGTGTTGAGCTGTAACACCAGGGCCCTTTAGTAGCAGCTCCAGGAGCAGGACTCCATTAGCAATGTCAGGGGAAAAAAAAAGAAAGGTCTCACTCTCTGGATGCACTAGACAAGCCGATATGTCACATTCACTTTATGATGGATTTACATTACAGTATGTTCTTTATTATAGGGAGGAAATGATCCGTCCTCTGCTTCTCTGTCTGATGTTATGCCTTTTGTCTCATAAATCTTTTATCTGCTAGTGTGTGTGGCATTTTGCCTCGTCTAAATTGAAGATCCTCTGATCTATATACTGTATCTACACAGTGAGTCAATAGTTTGGAAACACCTTCTCACTTAGTGGTTTTTCTTTATTTTTATCACTCTCTACATTGTGGATATAAAATAAAGACATCAAAACTACGTAAAATATATGGAATTATGCAGCAAACCAAAAAAAAACAACATTAAAAAACGGCATACATTTTATATTTTAGACAACTGTTAGAATCCACTTTATGGCACGGACTAATCGGCTAAGTAAAGAAAAACCCACAGGCCATCGTTACTTAATCCAAGATCCTAAGATCCCATTTATCCTCTGCTGCTGAGGATAAATTATTCTTAGTCACCAGCCTCAGAAAAGTTAACAGCACCTCACATTAGAGCCCGGAAAAATGACACACAGACTTCTAGCAGCATCTCTATATAAGCTGTTCAGAGAAGACCACAGGAATCAGGTCTTAATGGTCAAACAGCTGCTGAGAAACCACTACTAAGGAATAGAAACAAAAAGAAGAGATTTATTTGGGCCAAGAAACACAAGGAATGGATATTAGATCAGTGTAAATCTGTGCTTTGGGTCCAACTTTGAGATTTTTGGTGGAAGGCACACTGAACCAGCACTGCTACTACAGCATCCTGTAGCGAAGCGCTGTCCCATCCGGTTTGCATTTAGTCGGACCATCATTTATTTTTCAACCAGATAGTGAATCAAACACACCTCCAGGCCATGTGAGGGCTATCTGACCACGGAGGAGAGCGATGAAGCGCTGCGTCAGATGACCTGGCCTCCACCGTCACCAGCAAGTGCGACAAGACAACCACTAAATGAGAAGGTGCGTCCAGACTTTTCACCGTTAGTGTGTATGAGTTTTATTTATACTGATAATATAAAAAATGCCAAGCTTGTGTACAATATCAGGATAAAACCGGTTTCTCGTTTTATTCCTCCTGCGTCTTTACATAATGTTATTATGTGGGCTTAATTATACAGCTACGCCTCATAGATTATCAAAAGGAATTAGAATTTTACATTTTACGATTGTTAATGAGGAAAAAAACCCATCTCCAATTGCTCACTTTTCTGCCTGCAGCAGTAAATATAGAAAATGTGAGTTTGCATTACAAATTTATATAAATACAGTTCAATAAAACAAGAAACTTTGCACTGAACATTAGGTGTGTGTCTGTCTGCATTCTTCACTGTAAGGAAAGGAAAACTCTTCTCTATCCTACTGTGCATGCTGGGAAAACTCACATAGTACGTTTGTCACTTTATATAGCATGAAACTGGGATTCAGGGATTTTTAAAAAATATTGGACAATCTTTCTTTTTTATGTTTGAATCCCGAGATATATTTAAGTTAAAAAAAAACCCACCCTACTTGGCACGACACACATGACCTGACTCCGATTTGTGATGAGGTGCTCTTTACCTCTGCCTGGTTTATTATTTTCATACATCAGGAACCCTGTCAGTCTGTTATTTGCTCACATGTAGAGGCATGAGCCGACAAAGAGGTGTTTCCCAGGGCGACTCTTTTGTCCCCTGCGAATGATGAAAACCTTTTCTCACCTCTCTTGTTTCTTTTGCGATAACATAACAACATGTTTTCCTTCTCGGTTCATGCGTGGCTGTAATTAAGCTGTGTTTGAACTTGACCTGCGCTATACATTTTACCTCGTCTTTAATTCTATACTGTCAGGTCGTCAGCGATGGCTCCCTTGGCCTTTTCACGACTACATAAGGCATGACTTTAACAAGGCATTAACAGCCAGTAAGCTCTTAAGTAGACTTTTAAATTAAAGCTTCTTTTTCCGTGATTGTTGTACCTGCAGCTTCTTATTAGGTCTCATTAAACTCATCTGTGGAACATTTAAGCGCTATATAATGCCACTGCTGTAATGGAATGCGGGAGGCGATCAGACAACGCCACTCGCTTCGAAAACCAGGAAGCAGTCGAGGATGTTCATCGAAGAAGCGACACCTCTTGTCATTAAAAAACAGGAAAGGTCGCAAGGTTCATCTTTACCCAGGTGCGAACTGTAATTTAACTTTTGAAACATCGCCAAAGCTACTCATTCTTTTCGTACATTATGTGTTCAAAAAAAAAGGTAGCGCAGAGACAATATGGAGCTTTAAGTGCCACCTATTTTGGTTTCAACATCACTTGATAAATTTACTGGAGGCAACAGCAATTTAACTGTCAGCTCGATGACAGCTCGCTCCTCCCATGTGGTGGCATGTTGTTTAAATGAGATACAAGAGATGTTCCTTATTCAAGACTATCACACCTACAACAACTATGCTTTATCTAGAATCTCAGTGACATACTTCATTTTTCCAAAGATTTTCCATCTCTCCTCGCAGGACAAACCCCTCAGTTCTGACCCTCTATTATGATTTCACTCATTCCAAAAGAGCATTCGGGAAAATTTTTTAGAAGCTTTGGAGGTAAAATAAAGGAAAAAAAAAAAAAAAGTGCTGCACTCCTGGCAGAATCTCAGAAGCAATTTCATTACTGTAGGAGCATTCAGCGGAGAGATTTAGAGACATGATGCCAAGTGGCTTACAGAAGCGAAAAGAAAAGACAAAAAGAAAAAAAAAAAAAAACAAATACAGAAAGTCACAATATGTACACAGACCGGTTCCAACGTCTGGTTAGTAATGTGAGGTGGTATTTTAACCACTAATAAACCTCTCGTCTAATACGGTGGTTTCAATCACTAAACAAACAGCTTAAACACACAAATTAAAGAGAAATCTGATTTGGGCGCTTATGCAGGAAAAAAAGAAGGGAAAAAAAGCAGGCAGTCAGTCTGGACAGGTTTCAGAATGTGTCACCAGCTGGTGGTCATGTGTACAAACACAAACACATCGCCTCATGGATAAAAACATTGAATATTTTTGGAAGGAATGCAATTTTTTTTTTAAAAATTTTTTCAAGTCGGGGCTTGAAGCCGTGCACCGCCGAGGCGAACCACAGAGCGCTTTTTAATTTCCAACTCCAAAAAAAAAGTTGGGAAGAGATACAGATTGCAACACACCTCTAAACATGCAGTGTAAGTCCCTTACGCTGTGCCTCTCGGCAACCTGAGCCAACCTCGCAGAAACACGAACACTGTACTTTTTCTCCATCATCACAAGTACGGCGCAACAAATGAAAGTGTAACAGCAACAGTTGGGAGTCGTGATCTATGAGGATCCTGCGCGACTAAATGTACCTGCAACCAAACAGGTGACGCAAACACAAGTTTAAAAGAGGAAGCAAAGCAGACTTACAGTGTGTAGGACTGTAAAATATGCATGTCAGAGGAGTTGAAGTATCTGACGTGTTGCTGCACAGCTCTCATGCATGGACTCAGACTATCTGTTTCTCAGCGTCTCACATTGATGTTTCCACCAATCTATCTTTAGCCGGCTGACCCTCTCAAACGCGCTCTGCCTCTCCCGTGCGCTCTTCTCCAGTCAGCGGCGGCGGTACCACCCACTGAGCCCTGATTGGAGGACAGCCAGCGACTCTATCTGTGATTGACAGCGGCACGAAGGAGTGTCGAGTAAAGTCACGGTAGGGGCTGTCAGGTAACCCGAGTATAAATCCATATGATTAGCAGTAAATTAGAATTAAAAACAAAAAAAACAAAAAACCCTGATAGTGGAGATTTTAAAGAAAGAAAACAGTCAGAAAATTATCCTCGCTTGTTCCCTTAAAGGAGGTACCAGCAGGTAAATTTCACTATGGAAACAGAAGGTATGAAAATTGTACACAATTCTAGATAACTAAAGGACAACACTCCAGAATATGGTCTGCTAAATTTCCTGAAGATATTTGACATAATTTTAAAGTTTTGCTCCAGACAACCAAGATGAATATTTTTCAGAAAAATGTCCCAGTTAATCAGGAAGAAACAATCCCTTTGATGAATGTATATAAATAAAGGGACCATTTAAATTATGTTAGACTGAGAAAATGAGACTAAGAAGCTCACAAACAGACAGGACCATATAGATCATCACAGAACCTTAGATAAAATTACACCCCCAGCAGCATTCGGTAAAGGCACTGTGTTTTGTACAGTCTATTGTTCCTTCTGCCGGTTTCTCGCTGCTTCTTCTCTTCTATACGTCCGTCGAGCGCTGGAGGACACTTCATTTCCTCATGTGTCCCGCCGTCGCCTAAATTACAGGCTGAGCTAGAAGGGGATATAGACTGCCATTGAGTGAAAGCACACAACTCCCTCTGTCCTTGCAAGTGTACAGCAACCCACACATAAACCAGTAATAAACATAGAGCTAAATCCTCAAACATATATATAGCTCATTACATCCTACTATAGAGGTTTAAAAAGGACTTTACAGCCTAAATTACTACATTTAGCCTGTATTTAGCTGCATTTATTGCACATCAGAAATGTGTGGATTCTGCGTAAATTCTATTTTATATCTTGTCTAAAAATACATCTGACGGAGATCGAATCATGTGCTTGCCGTTCAGTGTTTATTGAATTTAAGTCTCTATGAATGAACAAAAATTCAACTGAATAAATTAACTAAATTAGTTAAATCAATTAAAGGAGGAAATATTCTGACCAAAAGAAGACATGAAAAGTCCAGATGTAGGTCGTTTGAAAAGTTGTAAGGACATTACTGTAATCGGTGAGACTCATTAAAACAACACAGGCATGTCATGCCTTCCTCAGGGTGTGGAGGCACAAGAAAACAAAGAGCTTATATAAACAGACAAAGATCAATAAGGGAAAATTAAATTATTAGAGATGAGAAAGAAAAACACAAATAGGCTGATTATTTTAATTTTTTTAAAATTTAATTTAATTTAATATACTTTAATAATCCCCGAAGGGAAATAAAGAACACACTCTAGTTAGTCAGACTCCAAACTCCAATCACATGCATATGTTAATGTGTACAGGCCCCGAACAAAAACACACACACACACACACACACACACACACAGGGGGTGTGAGTGTGTGCAGAGGAGGTAGAGTGTCGGGCAGCTCCTTTGTGGTGCGCCCCAAATGAGCAACTTGGAAGGGGGACGGCGCCTTGCTCAAGGGCGCCTCACTCGAGGGCGCCTCGGCAGTGCTCCGGAGGTGAGCTGACTAATTCCCACTGTCAGCTCACATCCGGGTGTTTTTTGGGCGGGAGCGGGAATCAAACCGCTGATCTCAGAACATTGGACGACCTGCTCTACCGTGCGCTCTACCACTGAGCCACTGCTGCCCCAAATGACATTAATATACAAAACTGCGCTTAAAAATGTGGTTTAATGATAAAATTGGCGTGGCATACATAAACAGACACATTCTAAAGTTTGATTTAAACAATTATTGCTTATAAATCTCTGGATAAAGACCTTGCCACTTGATGGATGAAGATTAACTATCAAACGTCTGCAGCGGGTCCATCTGAATTCATATCAGCACATTTGCATAACATGATTTATGGCAATTGCACTAACACTCTTTAATCAGTAAACATTTGGCATTGAAATCCACAAGCAGACTGAATTTAACATTAGCTCTGCACGCTGTAAAAAATTTGAATCAAAACCTGGAACAGTAATGCAGAAATAATGAGCGAATTCATCATCCCTTTCTCAGGTGGTAGAAACTTGAAACTTGAAAATGGCGATGTGGGAGTCTCAAGTCCAACATGACTCCGCACAATCATTTGAAAGCAAAGCACCGTCAGAAAAAGGTCAAGCGTCACAGACACAGACGTGCAGGAGGAACAATGGCCGTCATCTCATCGGCTTTATGGACGGTGATAATGTTTGTCTAACAAAATAAAAAAAACTATTACTGCATTACAGGAGAAACTAGTTGGACTGCAAACAGTCCAAACCCCCATATGTTTAATAATTCATTGCCATGAAAGTATTGTTGTTCCTGCATTCAGCAAGCTAGTTAAACTCGCTATGTAGAACACATGACTTAATGCACACCGCGTTGACACACCCAAAACCGGTATGAAGCTGACATTGACTAAACAAAACACCTTCGTCATTTGGCACAAGTGCGAGTACATACAGTAACTCCCATTCTATTAGAGCCAAATGACACCCAGCCAGTCTCACAGCCTGACCTTCAAAATGCCGCCTGAAACACAACCACTGGTGTAAAGAGTCATAAAATCTGTAGTGTGAGGGAGATTGATAATGCCTTCAAATCCTGCGTCATGATCCTGTCGCTATGATCAAGGGTAGAAAAAACAGAATCTCTTCTATCATAGTAAGGCAGGAGGAGAATGTAATCAACACCAGAACAAGTTATAGCAGATATAGCTTTTTTGTTTTTTTTTACCCATGTGGCTAAGGAAAGGTGACTCTTTTATCCCAATGTGTAATCATGCAGAGCAGGTTGACAGTTGCACCGGTTTCTCTGCTCCTGTGTGTCTTCCTTGCACAGACAAATTTGACTGTTTTCCTTGACAAACAGAGGTTTAGACAAGTTAACATGTCTAGGCATAACAAAACATCCACAACAATAAACCTGATTATAATTTAATCTGAGGTGCAGCGTCATCCAGTGTAATAATGTGATTGAAACCATTAATCAAAATCTTTAATACCTTCTTAAAAACATAGTAACGGATAATAGTATTGATGTTGGATGTCCGTTTTTTCAACAAAGCAATATTTAAGTTGGAAAACAAGATGTTAGAGTGGAACGTATGCCAATATGTAATTTATAGTTGTAGTGAAACGAATCCATCAAACCTCTATCCATCCATCTTCTCGAAGACGAGACGATTGTGATTGTCTCGTCTACAGCCATTTATCACAGGTCTGCTGGAGTCTATCCCAGCTGGCTATGGGTAGAGACAGGGTACACCCCAGATGAAACCCCAGCTTATTGTGGGGCCACACATAGTCAAACAACTAGTCACTTTCACACTGATCAATTCACATAAGCCGTATGTTTTTGGATTCGGGAGGGAGCTGGAGAACCTGGAGAAAACCCCCGCAGACACACAAACACACGCTACACAGAAAGGAATCGAACCTGGAACCTTCTTGCTCTGAGGCGAGAGCGCTACCCACTGCACCACAGCGCTGCCCGAATCCATAAAGCATTCTCCATAAAAAAACAAACTTAAGAAGAGATATATTAATACGTTTATTCAAATACTTTTTCTGCTGCTGACCTTTTGTTAAACGACAATAAGCCTCTACACATTTATAGACAAGGTTTTATTCAGCGCTGCTTTTACCACATCAGAGAAACGACCATTTCCTGTTGGCCCCCCTTTCACAATAAGAGCTTCCCTCTTGCCCTCCAGCGCAAAAATGACATGTGCAATAATACTCAGATAATTGTACAACTGGATAGAATACAGTTAAACTGATCATACCTGCAGTGAAATCTACTCTGCGAGAAAGTGAACTGATTTCCCATCTATAATCCTTCTCATGTCACGCGTTAAAAGAGGGAATCTGGAGTAATTAAACTATTCTAATGACTTCCATTCATTGACTTTATTGCAGTTGGACTGCAGCCCGGAGAAAAAGTTTCGTACTTTGAAGCATACCAGCAACAGAGATTTGTAGAAAGAACAAACCACATGTGCCACTGTGGTGTAAGTCTTTGCCATTGTGAATGCAACACAGTGCAAGCAGCCTTGCATCAGCTGCAGTGATATGTGACACAAGCTGCAACTTCATACAGACTTTAGAACTAAATCTTAAAGCGTGGGGCAATTTATGCACCCCAATGAGATGAACTCCAATGGCATGGCACCAAACTTTCTCACTTTAGGTAATAAGAAACTTCATAATATATGACTGCGCATTATGAAATGTAGTATGTAAAACATGTTGGGGATCTAATGTCTATCTAAAACATGTGGAACTTGCATCATTAAATCTTCATTCGATGGGTGTGCTGTCCGTGGTATCCTTACAATCACCGGTTCTTCAAATTGGCTGAGCAGGTCGAAACAATGTTATGACAACACGCAGGAGGGAGGGGCAGAGATTTGATCAAATCCACTGTCATGCCGAGTCCACCACAAACATCTCCTCTAAGCAGCAACTGCTTCAGCCTGATGCCAGAGGAGATTTATTCCCTTTGCTTTTAATTATCCATGTTGTGCAAAATCCTGCAGCCAGCAGAGTAGTACAGGTGCTGCAACACAAGCAGAGATACATAGAACAGTCACACCCAAACATGTCGACTGAGGCAGAAAGGCTGGGATACGGGCGCCCATAACCATGACGACACCGACAGTCCCCTAGAAAGAGCTGTTAATCTTCTGACAGGTGTCCATGTTAGCCGAGGAATCCATCCAGGCTCCGCCGGATCGACGTTCTTAACATGAGCTTCTAATGCGGCACATGTGGAATTTATCTGATGCTGAATTGGAAGCAGCCAACGAGTCTCTCCACCTGATAATAATAACTCAGATTGTTGTGATCGCGTAAATTTATTCTGACAGTACAGGCATGGTAACGCACCTCTGGATGCGAAAGGTTCGTCATACTTTTCACAACTTGATTCAATCCCCGCAGAAATACAAACGCACTTTCTCTTCATAGCACACTGTATAAAAATAAATGTGAAAGATTAACAATTTGATTTCTATGGTCTACTAGCTGGAAATAAATTCATCTGTAGACACGCTGGAAACATTTTGCTTGCAATTGTTCGGGAGCCAACTTCGTACACGACATCAATGGCCAATGTTGACTTCAGTCTCCTCCTAGCATCTTATTTCCTATAGGGACAGAAGGGTTTTTTATAATCCCTTTGTTTCTGGTCAACAAAAACAATAAATAATGATTTAATCACGTTAAAACATGATTTAAATGACTTTTTTCTAAACATACCCGAGAATTACAGTAATCCCTCGCTTTTTCGCGCTTCAAGATAAACAGCTTCACTACATCGCAGATTTTTTAGTAGGTAGTCACGTGATACCGTATGCGCATGCTATTGGCTGACAGCACCTGGAAGTGCGCTGCGTTCTGAGACTCACGGAACACAGCGCACTTCCGTGAAACACAAAAGTGCATCAAAAAGTCTATAAGAGTGTGGGAAAAAGTAATACAGATATAAGGTGGTTTGAAATTAGTATGGGGGAGCTTCATACACGTTTAAATTACCCACGGTTGACCCTGAGTGACGAAGGATTACTCTATAACATTTTAATCTGAGGGAAATTATCACTTGATTGTGATGGTCCAACGCAACAAGGACAGAGAAAAATTCCATAGATCAGCCACATCAATCAATATTCTGATTTCAAAATTCAAATCTTGTTAATGATTTTGAAATTTTAAATGACAAAGCCTGATCACACCTGAAGACACCAGGTGCTTCTTTAAATTTCAGCATATGGTTTAACATGACAAGCTGAGACAAAGTTCAAGGTTAAAGTTGTCACACACTTCTCCACTCAGTTCTGTTTGTTCAGCAGCAGCCAGATGAATTCATCAAACTGACCCTTTATCTGCACCTATGGATGATGACAGCTGCCGTTGCTGCTGACTCCAGTAAAATACCTGCTAAACTTTTATTACCTCTGCTCTGAGCTGCATGACCCCTGCCCCATACAAAGGCAGGCGACGGGCAGTGACACGGACAACACAGCCAGACAGGCAACGCACTGACTGGCTGTTTATTTCTGCAAAGCGATAGGCTGTTAGGTCTATCTATACCGAGGGAAAATGTCCAAAGCTTAACGTTGTAATCATCAAACAATTTAACAGATACTCCATCAAGATAACTTTATCACTCAGCACTAATTATAATTGGAATTAGAAAAAAAACCCAAAAAACTTCTGTGTAGCACAACATGTATGCCAACATATACAGGTGTGTGCTAAGCTAAACGTGGCAGATACGTCCAACAGCCTAAAAAAATAACCCTGCCTATGACTACAGTTTGAGTATTTAAGTGAATGCCTCCAAAGTAGAGTAGAATTGTTCTTGACAGGAATTTTGTGTTGTAACAGAAGAGCAGCATGGTCCCATTTTCAGCTTTCCCTCTGATTTAGCCTTAAATTACATACATTACACAACATCCTCTCTTTGTTTAGATCCAACAAGTTCTCATTGAGCTTATAACCTTATAACCTGTGAACCAAAGGGGAACAAAGCTAAGACTGTCCATGGTGGACGTTTTTCTGTTGATTGCAGGACTGATAAAGACAGAACAAAAAGAAAGATGAAAACCATCGAAGGCTGACTTGAGCTAGAAGTCAAGAAGAAACAATCATTTCCCCTCTCAGGTAGCTGCAGAAGGCTCTATTTAACCTCCAATTTTCAAAAATCTTTTCATTGCGTCCTCTTACTCAATTTTTCTTAAATCCGTGGTTTACCCAAAGCCCTCTTCCAGAGAGAGGGGCCCCTTCCTCTAGTAACAGCACTATGACAGCGGCTCCATTCCACTAATATTATGTTTTCATTAATGAGAAGGGGCTTTGTGTTTGAGCTGATCTGACTGTCTCTGCTCCCCAGGAGTTCAACATGGGTCACATGTAGCTATAGGCTTCATTCTCTGAAAACAATTCAGATGAGAGTGGGAGAGTGGCAGATGGAAAAAGTGGCTATACTGTCTGGCTTGTCTGAAAAAAAAAAAAAGAAAAGAAGTAAAATAAGAAAACCATATGAGAGATTTAGACGATAAAAGGGAGACTGAAAAATAAAGAATCCCTTATTTCCTGTCCTCAGAAAACCTCCATGCGAAGCATTATGCACATGAAAAAGTCATGCCTACTTCATTTCAGAGACACGTTTGAGTCAAGAAAAGCAAACAGTCTCAGTTGAAAATTCTATAAACACAGAAACACAATTTCCAACTCACCGTTTCTCTTCTCCCTCTGGTGGGTTAGGGTCCTGCACCTTGGGAACAAGTTCCATTCACCTTAATTCCATCCAGCAGCCAATCATGAGAGACTGAGGCAAGCCCCACCCTCGGTTGCACACTTGTCATTCGCCGGTTGGGAGGGGACAGTCAGTGAAACATGACAGGGTCCCGTCCCTGGGGTTTTGGGAGGAAGTGTTGAGGGGATGCGGGTTGGTTGAGGGGCCCCCAGAAGGAGTCAACCCCCTGCGAACTTTGAGTGGTGCAGGTCGCTATGAAACTGCTAAATGAGGAAGAGGTTGGCGGTCCTGCTGAGGTAAATTGGCGAGCACAAGGGTCGGGGCTGGAGGTGGATGTCAGTCTCAGGGATACAGAGGGTGGAGTCGAATCCAGCCTAGAAGAGAACAAAGGAGGACATCAAAAGTCATTGTCTCAAAAGGAAACTCACACAAAGATGTCAGCTATCTCGCAAATGTGTCAACATTCCTGTTCTTCCAATCTTTACAAAGTGAATATTGCTCTTTTATAGGGAACTTTGTTATTAATTTGGGACTACAGGGTGGAGAAAATAAGCCACCGTCAAGATTCATGTTGATTGAAACTCAAATGTCTCAAACACCCCCCCTGATCAACCACAGAAGTTTAATACCACACATTTATCATTTATTACGTCACATTATAAAATAATGACGATCTGAGTAACACCCATCATCCTGAAAAAAGTTACTAGATAGTGTGTGTGTGTGTGTGTGTGTGTGTGTGTGTGTGTGTGTGTGTGTGTGTGTGTGTGTGTGTGTGTGTGTGTGTGTGTGTGTGTGTGTGTGTGTGTGTGTGTGTGTGTTTTTCTATGAGTGACTGCAGGTCTTGAGTCATTAGCCCAGGTCGCCCTCCTCTGTTGTCCGAGGAAGGCTTTATTCTTTCCTCTACTAATCCCGGGCTCAATGCCTTTATAATCCTGAGCAGTGGGATTCAGAGCATGAGAATGTCCTTAAACATGACTGATATGATTATTGCTTTTGCTGCTAATAGAGAGAGATTACAGGCCGCATTGAAAACAACCTTTTTCCATGCAGGCATATCAGTGTCTCAACTTATTATTATGACTACAGGATTCATTTTGCGGGAAGATGATGGTGTCAAAAAATACAAAGTTCTCACTTTTCGGCCAATTGACAAATGAATATTAATCCTAGATACAGGCATAAACTTTCTTTAAATACTGAAAACAAACAGTGTTTTCCAGAAAGAACAACTTTTGTTTGCTTTTTTCTTTTTTAACTTGAAATTGAATTTTCTTTTTATATTAACCAGCCTTCAAATCCTACATGCAATAAACCACATGCATAAATGTTCAGTTTCACAACTGTAACACCAAAAAGTGTCTCCACAGTTGACTCCCTCTTATTCAGGGTCTGCTACCAGACGAGCTGCCCAGATTAAATTGCATCATAGAGTAATAGATTTGTGTGTATATCTCATTTTCCCCCGATGCTCTGAAACACTCCATAAAGTTACAAAGAAGGTCTTAAAAGTCTCTAAGTTGGCAGCCCGTTTCTCTGAGGGAGGGGCGGGGGTGGCTACTTTTGCCAGACTTGTGGCTGTGGCCCAACAGCCGGGCCTTAACCACACCCCTGGACAAAATCTAGAGGCGACGGAGACGACTTTATTTGGATTATAGACGGTAATAAATGTACAGGATATTGCATTTATGGGTGTTTGTATGCCTATACAAAGTCACCTGAAGGCTGATAATATGACAGACATCCTGTAGCACCAACATTAGGTTTTAGAATTTGACAAATTGTTTGAACCGAAATCATTTGATTGGATAAAACAAGGTAACTGAAGGGTTCTTAGATGAGATATTAAAATTAATGACATTTTATTGACATTTTAAAAAAATAAAAGGATAATTTAATAACTAAAATAATAAAAAAAATTAAAGTAATGAGTTAATTGAAGCCTTATAATAAACCTTATTGAATGACGCCACAAGTGAACTCATATTTGCTCCCTACATCTCAGACTTTCTGACCCTTATTTGTAAAAAAACCCCCAACCTGATTTCTTTTTCTTTTTGGCACAATTATGCTTAATCTGATTGCCATCAGCCATGAACAGCAGGTAATTATCTTTGTCAGCAGAGGCCAAAATAAAAATCCATAGCTGCATTCCTGCTGTTGATTTACCAGAGAAACGACACGTATCTTAGAATAGAAAGTTAACGGAAAGACAATAATTAATTAATAGGAGCAGTGACCTTAAAGCAGTGACTTGCTGCCTTTTTTAATCGGTGGAATTTGTGATTAATGGAACCACATTTGGTGTCGCTGCAGAGTTAATGAATCTACATACGTGTAAAAGCACACTGGCTTAAATCCCACTGAGAAGTCTATTAAGTGTTTCGATGAGTTTAAGAAGAGCAGAACTTTCTCATTTATGACTAACTGAGAACTTGAGATGAGAAGACTCAACCCCAGGGCGATTATTAACACCCGCGGCTAATTGCCAATCTCAATCTATAAGCCATTGCGGCGATATTACATCTGTTTATTACGTGGCTTTCATGAAGAACCACAATCAAAAAATCTTAATCACCACAAACACTCTTTCATGCATACAAACAAGAGGCTGCCAGTGAACAGCAGACACAGTGCATTCATTGTTACGAGACAGGGCTGACCGTCACAACACCAACTTAATGGTGTAATGACATCAACCCAGAGTTCTTCCACTAATGTAGGCGACTTTATCAACAGTCTTCTCTCTCATTGATAGCGAGTGAAATTAGCTCAGTTCAGCAAATAAACAAACATGTCCCACCTTATTTGATTGGTGAGAAAAAGCATCTTTTGTGACCCGAGGGTATGTATTTCCCTAAAATTTCAATTGTTTCTTTACCTAGAAATACTCGGACTGTGCGGTCGCAGTAGGCTGAGCTAAGCTTCATTTTTATCTCCGCACTTTTTTTTGCGTAAAGAAATGTAAACAGAAGTTAAAACTGCAGCCGCTGTGCATATTTTTCCATTTTTAAAAGATGCTGAAACAGCTCGTGAATGTATGTGTTTAAACGGCGTCTGCGTTTCTGGCCTCTGGGTGGGTTGTTTCCCGCGGGAGCGGTTTACTGAACTCTCAGGACCTGCAATCGTAAGAGACGCGCCGTTAACTTATGTGTTGCGCTACAAACTGGAGGTCTGACTGTACAGTCTGACAGCATGATGGTTGTGTATTGTTTCTTGAAAGCATTTAGAGGACCTGAGGAGCTGTAAACTTTATATTTCACTTGTTAAGTAGATCTTAGCGAGTTAGGCTTACTAGCTTCTTCTTTTCAGAGTCTGAGCTCGTTAGCCTAGCCATTGGATATGAGCCTAGATTCCCACAAGTTCTTGTTATTTCGACTCCTGCTGAGTCGTCAGCAGCTTTTGTTCACTCTGGTGTGAACGTCTAGCTAGCACTGGTTGGCTCGCTTTCATGAGTTAAGTTGTGGCGATGGAAAAATAATACAGTCTAAACACATTAAACCCATACCGCATCGTCAAGGTAAAAAAAGAAAAAAGAGTGAAAGTAGTCTAATAAATAGTTGTAAACCATCCCTCTCTCTGCAAGCCATAAGGCCCTGAATGCCGTACCCTTGAAAGTACTCCTTCGCTTTCCCACCCAGGATTTTATACTCATATTAATACCCTATATATATTAGGACGAGAAATGAAAATACACTGTCAAGCAGCCTGGGTCATGCACAGAGCAGAAGTGAGCTGAAGAAAGAGGGTGAGAGGAGATAAGGAGAAGAAAGCCAGAGGGAAAACAAGCATGTGAGATTGAGTTAATATGTACAGCCGTCTGCGGAGGGTGACTTGAGGTAAAGTTGATGAAAGGTCAAAGAATGTCTTGATTTAGGTTCCGTTTAGAATGAAAGCAAAATAAACCCACTTATCAGAGATTGCAGACAAGTAATGGTAAGTCAACAGTGAGGTAAATTTAGGATCTAGGTTTCCATTTCGGTGAACCAATTCCAGGGGTTTTGGTGCTGTGCATGTTCACACACTGATATGGCTTCCTGGGACACTTAATGGAACAGAGCAAAAGTTAACGTTAATATTTATGAATGCTTTTCCTGCTTCAACAAATGTCGAGAAGTGAAAAGGAGACTATTCAATGACAGCACTTACATTTTAGTCCACGGAAGACCATGAAATTAATCGCTTGAGCGCTTGAGTGCTATTAACACATCTGCTTTTTTGCTTGAGAGATAGCATTAAATAGATTTTAATACCCCTAATTAGCAGGAGGGGGTAGCTGACAGAGACTATGCAAAAAGAGAATGCCTGCCTTGTATTGCCCAGGGTGGAGGTGACAACCATGAAAAGTAACATCAGTGTTTTTCTATGTGTCGGATGTCCTTCTCAATCTGTGTTACCTCATATGTGAGCTACACTGTCTGCATGACAAAGAGTTAAACGCTTCAAACCCTTTTAGAAAATTCACAAACATCAATGAAATTACCATAAACCCCTCCAGCAGCAGAGTCAACTACTGCAGTGTTCATCTGTGAACTTCAGGAGGTAACAAACGCTTTTATTTCAGAGCACCTGTGAAGATACTGAGGATCTGACAGCACCAATGAGCGTAGACCATTAAAGGCTTGAATTGAGGACTTGTTGGAACCACTTTGAGTTTGCATCAACATCAAAAAAAGAAGCCTTAATGTTCAAAAATTGTCCAAAGAGCTGCAAAAAAAAAAAAATCGAACCGTTGACTTATAATCAAATGGAAAGTTTGACATTTCCTGAAAAATTAAACTTCAATAAGTGTGTTCTTCTCTTTCTTTAATTTCCTTTGTAGTGTTACACACAATCACTACAGCTCACATGGCTCAGCCTCATGCACCATGACTCTCTTCCCTTCTAAGACAAGCTTCCAAATTTTAATTGGGCCTGCAAAAAGTTGAGTTTTCCCCGCAAGCGGTATTCACCTTTAATTGCAAGCTCTGAACAGCAGCCTTTAAAATGCATCAAAAGAATAGCTAGTGAATGTGTATGTTGATGCCTGGAAAAGCTCTGAATGAATTAAACATGACCAGCTCTCTTCTTCTGCGCCACAGAGATCGATATCCCTCTGTTCTTCAGAAAGGGTGGAGAAATAAGGAACTGGATGAATTTGGTACTGTAAAACAGGTCACAGAGCACTGCCTGTGCTGTAAGTAATTGCTTTCAGTAATTCTTCCACCAACAAAAAAGCAACTAATCAAGAGTTAGCTCCTCAACATGTAATGTAGAATTGTACACAGATCAATCGATGTTGGGTCTTTTATTCTCTAGCAGTTCTATATGGTGTTGAGTTTTGAAATAATGAGACACTTGACCATAGTTCACCACCTTTGTTGCTGAACAAAGAGTGAAGTGCCACAGTTTCCACTTGGAATATGTTTTAATCTTTGACCAATCCTGGAATCATCAACTGTTCTTGGGGCGACCCAGTCCACACAACACTTCTGATAACCCCTACCTGATGCTGCTGGTGAGTACTGGTACATAAATAAAACACACTAAATAATGTAAAACGGAATCTCTACATTGTCTGGGTGTCCCTGAACTTGATTGGTACAGGAGGAGAGGGAGGTGAATACATCCTCCACCGCGGTGAGCAAAGTTTAGCTTAAGCTCACGAGGGGGAACTCCTGTCAGAATTCCCACTATGACAGCAGACGTGGGGTCAGTGCTCCCGACTCCCTAGGGTGGCTCAAGCAATTAGTGGTTAAGTAATGGAACAGAGCTGAGTTGTTGATGTGGTGCAAGGAGTCTGATCATAGAAGAAATGGAGGTGGTGGCGGCGGGAGGATTAGTATCCTAGGGTCACAAGTAGTCAAGGCAATGAGATCGTGTTTCATGCTTCGTCTCTGCTGCTGCACTGCCCGGCTAATTACTCTAAAGGGATTATTAATAGGTGCTAATAGGTCCCAGCAAAGTGACGAAATGTTATCTGTCTTGCCACTGAAATGTGACCGCGTGGATTTGAGTAAGAACAAACACAGACGTGGACAAAAATAATGCACTGTTCAACTTATATGCAAGTGTACGAGGGCTGCTTTGGGGTTTAATGCTCATCAGCTATTGGACAGAACCATAAACTGGATAGATCTATCTATTTATTAGGCGTGGCAGAACATGACTCAGCAGCAAAGCAAACCTGTTGGTAAAAACACCCAGATATAAATCTGGTTTCAAACCATTTGAACTTTGACATTGAGATTCCCCGTAATGATCAACATCTATCTCATCTATCTCTAACTTAGATGGTTATCGATTTTAATCCTGACATGTTCTTTTGTTGGCTGCGCGACAGAGAAAAGTTCATTACACCACATTTCTCCAAACAGCCGTCATTGCACTGTGTATCTATAAGCCTTTATATAGTACCCACAGTAAATCCCTTAGTGTTGCCTTGCTGGTAATGGGAACACTGTGTCCTACCCTGCCTCTGCTGGCAACAGTTTTTTATAGTGTTTGCATGGACAGACTGTGTGTTTGGGTATGCATATGTCATGATTATATGTCTGTACCAGATAAGAAACAAATAGGATTTGCTAACTAAATAATGATTTTGTTCCTTTTGCTTTCACTCTTGTTATTGCAATCTTTTCCGTCCCCTTTGCTAGTTTTCTTTTCTTGTTTCTTTTTTTCTTCTTTCAACATTGTTTTTTTCCTACAGACATTAAAATCACCACGTCTGCAAACTTTGTCACTTTTAAAACTAATAATGATAGTGACAATGTTAAGTCTTGGGAAAGCTGAACCCCTGAGATATCGCTGTTATTTCTGTTCTCTGAAGAATATCTTGCCAAAATTACTCATGCAGTATCAACATGGTTACTATGAATACGGCCTAAGAACCCATTCAGCGATTGCTCATAATTCCTGTCAGAAAAATCAATGAATCGACTATAAAAAGATGCAAAAGGACCGCAACGACGGATGGAAATCAACAACACTAACACAACTGGAAGCAAACATGTTTTGCATCTCTTTTGGTGTGGGCGCCTCACTCCTCTATACAACTGAAGGGGCGGGGGTCCTTTTTAGAAATCTGGGCTCAGGGGCATTAAGTCTCATAATCCACCCATGATCGTTACTTCATAGGCAGACAGAGACAAAGATGCTGAAAAAGGAAATCTGTGCACATGAAATTCTGAAGAAGCCATTTTCATGCATAAAGATGAGTTGGTTCATGTTCAAACAGACAGACTGGAACCATTTTCAAACCTGTTCAGCCAGATGATGGCATCTGACAAACAGATACATTCTATAGCTTTCCAGTACTGGCCGATGAGGAGAACCAGTCAGGACTTCACCCATACTCAAGCAAGAGGTACTAGTGGTACCACCGCTCATCGGAGCCGGCCGACGCCTGGTACTGATGAACAGTTGAAGACATAAATTTAGCAATGACAGTTGCATAGCTGCATCGATGAAGCTGCCCCCCCCCCCCTAGGCCAGCATTACAAAGTTTTATTGCCCCATTACAGCAGACATGTTAACAAGTAACATCACCACAGGCTCATATAAATACAATGGACATTTTGTTTGCAACAGTTGTTTCTCTGTTGGTGTTGTCTTGATTTAATTTTCTTTGACCATCCTTTCTGGAACAATTCAAAAGTAATTACTCATTATAACATTTATTCTAAGTTCAATTTTCATTGTTTGCTTTAGCTATTAGCCCAAGCGTTTATCCTTCAAAATGAAAAACAGGTGGAAAAAAATCCCCATAAGACCAGGATGACATTTTAGTTTTGGTTGTTCAAATTAATTCAAAGCAGTATGCAGAAGAACAGGAGAGCATTTTTTGAAATGACTGGCCAGAAATGCAAATTCTTGATGTGTTTGTTTGGAAATAACAATTGAAACCATCTACTATCTGTCAGTCGACTGCACGATTATTTAATTTGAAGGTTTTGGCAGTGGATGTGACTTTACCTCCTCTGCAGAAAGTCATTCTGGTAAGACAATGGCAAGGAGTTCAAAGTTAACAATGCATTACAATACAACATGCAAGTGACGTAAGTAATGCATAACAGATTCATTCGATATTGTTGTACAGAGCACTTTTTTTTTCTTCAATTTGTGAATTTTTGAACCGCTTTCAGGACAATAACTTCATGCAGACACTAGAAGTTAATGTGCCTTTACGGTATTGGATTATTTCGTAAAAGCTTGCGTATGGAGAAACTGGAATAAAGGTCGTGGAAGCAGGGATTGTGTAATTCTTGATACTGAAAATCAAATGGTGCATTTCGTCAGCGGGGACTGAACGGGTCAATGTATACTTTAGCGACGGAGATGAGTTCACAAGTGTCTCCTTACAGGTGAAAGTCAGCCAAGGTCAAAGACTAAAGTACATCTAATAATAATGTTCACATATTAACTTTTAATCTATTGCACAGTGAGCGAAAAAGGGGGGAAAAGAAAAACAATCTGCTCTTTCTCTCTCTACCTCTCAGCCCTCCTCTTCTCACCCTACATTGGCAAGGACAAGCGAAGGAGCTGCCAAGAATGTGACTGCATTTGGAAAACAAATCCAGCTCACTTCTCTTTTTTCACTTTTTCTCTTTTCCTCCAATGGCAGATGAGCTTTTTTTCTTCCTTAAGGTGGGCCACTGGACGCTGCAGAGCCTGATGCCTGCGAAGCTTTTGTTCTTGAAATATCAAATTCTACGCAGATGGCAACATTTGGCGAAGCTAAATGCATGTTTTTCCATCTTTTTCTCAGCATGCAGGTGTGTTTTCTGTCCATCGCTAGCTGCACCGGCATCCCAACAAACTTTCCAGTCCTCTGTTTCTCTCTATTCCTTGCATCTCCATGGCAGCCCACCTTAACAGAAGCTGCGCTCTGTGTGAAACTGTTGGATGCTGCATGCATGTGTGCTTTCCCGATTGTTTTCCCAGAGATGTTCACTTCCCCACAGTTGTTCATTTCCTCACAGCTAATGGAAGTGTCGACTTGTCGCAACACAACTCAGGGATGAAGAAAGATTCCATTATTATTAGATCACTAGATTGCTTTGGGGCATAAAAATTTATAGGTCCTTAATAAGGATCGGTTTGTGCCGTTTCTATATGTTGACAGCTACTGTCTCTGTCTGTTTGCAAACTGTCACGACGTTACTCCAACCTCTTAAACAGTTAGCTATTAAAGGAAAGAAGAGCAAAGGCAGGAACAGATGCCGGAGAAAGTGTTGATTTAAGCGGTTTTAAGGTCAGAGAGTTTCTTAACCTGAAAAGTATGCATGACCGCACATGCGAGTTATGTTCCTGTGGAGATTGAATCCCCATATGGGAAGGGTTGCATGGTAAATTTACTGAAAATTTCCAATGGATGTTAAGCTTGGTAATTTTAGAATTCTTTTCACATTTGTGATACATGAATTGTGAATGCTGACCTAATTTAAAGGGAGGGGGGAAAATGCACTTCTAAAAATTACAACTTTTTTTTGGTTAAAAGTAGATATTATTACAACTCCTCTGCATGAATATTCCCGTCTGTCTCACATTATGAACACCCGTCACCAGCAGACTGCAGACTGAGTCATCCACACTTTATCCAAAGTGCGGAATACCTTTTACTAGCTGCTAACTCATCAACATGAGGGCTGCAGCTTGATTGAATCCCCTTATTAAAGCCTTTCAATTTATCCAGTTCTATTTCTTTTTATCAAATTAATTTATTTTCAATTTAAAAAGTTCAACTTAACTAAATATTTACGGGGTTTTTTAAATATCCAGTTGAAAGTTGTCTTAAGATCTGCTTATGAGGCAGTAAAGGTTTATTTCTTTGCAGACAACACGTAACAATAAATCCTGCACTAATGTGCCCAACCGTGTATTTTTATTTAATCCATTTCCAGTCCCATAATTGCCATGTTTTTTTTTGTTTTTTGTGGAGCCACACATAATTGCAAAGAGCAGCAATGCCAAATTTCACTTTTCTCAGGATTTGCATAATTAGATGGGATGGCAGAGTAGGGAATTCCATTTCAGCATGGTGGTGTACACACATACACACACACACACGCATACCCACACTGTGACTGCACGGATAACTTTCTCAAACTGAGGCAGCAATCTGGGAAATTTCTCTGCGCTGCCCTTCGTCCCATTTCACTCGTCATCTTTCTGCGGCCCCCATACATGTGCTGTTGCCATGCCAACAGCCTGGGGGAAAGGTCTCCTTGTCCCCAATTACAGGTACAACAACAGGGAAACTTCCAGAAATGCAATCTACCATCCATCCAACTACCAAACTTACACTTGTTACTTTCTGCTTCGATATTACTTTTTAATATATTTAATACTGAAAAGTAAACCTATGCATGGATGTTTCCCTGGACAAGAACATCCCTGATTACTCCAGGTTGTTTGAGACAGTATCGCCAAACTGAGACGTGCTTATTAAATTATAAAAGATCTTTTAAGAGCTGATAGTGGTAAATGTTCCAGACTCCCGCTGCTTGACTTAAGTGCAGTATTTGATAGCGATGATCTGATAGAGAGGGTGAAGCACCTGACTGGAAGATGTTTGCAGAGATTGCTGATTTGCAACTGATGCTTATAAGTAAATAAGTGCACCAAAACCTCACTGATATAATGGATTATATTCCAGGGAACACAAATGAGCCTAAAGTTGGTTTAATACAAACACATGTTGAGAGTGGGGTTACAACTTTTGAGATATTTTGTCTACCTGTGCAGGTGGATGCAGTGTTGCATTGGGCAATGAAAGAGCACATTTACAATCATGTAAATAAAAACATTTGCATTCATCAGGAGACATAGCAAATCTAAGTGGGGCGTTCGTGTCTGGTCGACACCGAGCTCGAGGTCCGGTGGAGGAGAAAGACTCGGTTCGTCTGGGTTCATTACTGAGGCAGGTCTGTGTTTTTGGCTCAAGGTCTATAAAAACTCTCAGCTTGTGGACATAGGAGAGGGCTGTGGCTTCGGAACTGGCTGCACTTGGAGGTCCAGGAGTCTGATTATTAGGCCGGTGAGTCTGAACTGATTCTCAAGCGTGAATAAAACCACTGCTAAGAAGAAAAACAAAAACTTTTTCTTGACTTGCTTTTTCTTGCCATACCACCCTTATGCAACATCCAGGTACTTGACATTGCCCCCTAGAAGATGACACCAAGCAAGGGCTTCCTGATAGTATCTGACATTGAGCCACCAGAGAAAGACTACACTGAAGTCGAGTGAGGTTGGTCAGATGGTTGTGAGCCATCCTGTAATTATGATGGAGAACTAGTGAGACCTAGTCCTCCAACTGGACTGGTGCCGTTCTGTATTTGAATGTTGATACAGATGTTTTTAAGAGCCGCATGTGCACAAACCTACACACACACACACACACACACACACACACACACACACACACGCACCGTACTCCATGTCACCTTCCTCAAACTCCCCTCAAGCCTTTCCATTCATCTCCACATCTCCGTCACCTCTATAATAAGCAATAAAACACATACTGTAAAGAGACCACAGACACACACAAACAGGCCCCCCCTTCAGGCCTCCCACCCAAGGGTGTAATGAAACCTACAAGACCTGGTGAGGCCCCTAGGAGCCCCTGGGCCATAACTAAACCCCCTCAAACTACAATCTCAAACTTTTCCTGACTGGATGCAGCAGAATCTATGAAAGATGAGAAGGTGGTAAAGGAGGAGGGGGCTCTGAGCGTGGAGCCAACAGGCTGGACGGTGATTTTCTTGGCAGAAAAGTCTGGTTGGGGCACTGAGGACCAAAGGCGCCGATTCCCATCGGCTTCCACCCAAGTGCTTGTGTGGTCCTGGTTCTGATTAGCGCCAAACTCACATCACATACAACAGACACACACAACAAAGAGCGGCCGCCCACATGTCAACGGTAACGCCGGAGACTTCGTAAAAAATCAGCATCTCGCCTCGTCGGGCACGGTTTCACAGGAACGACGGTGCCACGATTTCCTCAAATATGTATTTTTGATTTCACACATTTTGGTTATGGTGCGTCGTGGAGACGTTTAGATTAAAAATCTGGTGACGTGGTGTGTAGAGGAGGGGGGGAAAAAATCCAAATTTAGCAACAACGATTATTAGGATTAGAAATGCATTTCACACACTCACGGACACAAAATCAGGCGCTGCACATGTGCTGTACACGTGTGCAGACGTGCAAACACACTCCTCATTGTTCTGTACAGAGATCACAGATGCATGGTAGATATTTTTGGCAGATATGAGATGATCGATAGTTTCAGTGTTTTTGGATTTTAAAACAAAGTGAATTACTTAATATTTATGCACAGTGTCATTATTTATGATGTAATTATTTATAAATTACCCCAGCATGACTTAATCTAAGTATCCTAACTTACTAAAAAGTTTTTATTTTTTGCTAATGGGCATTAAAAAAAAAAAAGGATTTTCCCTTTGTTTTGAGAGAATTAAATTTTTAATCTTGAAAAGTCAGACATCGAGTTATAAAATACTCAAATCCATCAGAATGTTAACTTCATAAAGGAATTAAAAAGGGAAACAACTACACTCCTTTTATTTAGCTTCATTTTATCAGCTCTACTTATTATTAAAATTTAATCAAGGGAATAATACATATCTCCCTTTCTATTTTCCATTCCATAAGATATTCATTTCTGCTCACTTCTTTTATCTGAATAATTTTGAGAAAGTTTGACTGGACAAACCGTTAATTTTTTGTTCAACTCATAAATGCAAGCTGGTGAAAGGGAAGAGAATGAAAAATGGTAAAAGACTAAAAGAAGCAGCAAATGAATAGAGAGATGACTAAAAGATTTTATCGCAAAAAAATCCCTAGGGAATAAAATAAAACAGTTACTTAGTCATCTCATCTTTTCCATGCCTTTTCTGTGTCTTTATTTAATGGATGCTCCACACACAAAGAGAGGGAATATGCAGACAAAGTCCTGAGGTGATGCACATGGTTCTGCGCATGCAAGAGAGCGGTGTTTTTCCATAGTGTGTATGAGTTCATCCAGAGTTTGCCGCCAGTGTGTAATTGCTTAAAGAACCCAAGGAAAGCTACGTCCGTGTGGTTGTCCATACCTAACGTGTACAAATTGTGCCTTTGCTGGTAAAAAAAAAAAAGTAGATGATAGTAAAAGATTTGGTTTTGTTGCCGTCTTGATGTGATGTGATGTGAAACCCTTGGGTCTGCATTAAAGTATAGATTCAGGAGGGTGTTCTTCATCGGGCTGTTCAGACAGGCTCCGCACCAAAGGAGCAAGTCCATGCCTGAACCCACTGCATGCACTCCATCATTAATAATTAAAGAGACGCGTGATGGTTCATAAAACCAACGCCCCAAAACGTGCCAAAGTCATCCAGAGTTGAAGTGAGGCATCTAAAGTAGTCTCACAGCGTTTTAATTGTGCGTGACAATAAGAAATAAACTCCATGTGATGAATGTTGAATAAAAATAAATAAATAAAAAGCACCACATCCCGAGACAGAGGGAGGGGCGACAAAAAAGGCAGGGAGACTTGTCAGCAGCTTGTCAACGCCGCCTCAACTTCGTGTTCACCTCAGCCTTGGTTGGTAGGAATCTGTGTAATAATGGGGTAGGTCTGCTTGGAGGCTACAGGGCCGGGTATCTGTGGTTGGCCAGCAATGTTTTGTCTGTGTGATCACTGGATATCCACTTCAGAACGTGTCAACTTCATGTGTGTGTGCAGAGGAACGCACTATTTTTGCAATTTTAGAAAAAAAACAAACAACTACTTGTGATTTTCTCATAGATTTTTTTTAATACACTTTCAAACAAAATTTCAGTCCAGACTTGTTAATTTCACACATGTCAGCAAGCAAGAAGTCTCCGGCCTTTGCTTTAAAGTCATAGAGCGTGAAGAAGGAGTGTAAGCATTATATAAGTGTTGTTAGCTCACGTCTGGGTAGAATGATGATGAGGATGAACCGAAGCAGGACGATCCTGTCAGACCAGATACTGAACAGCAGTTATGGAATGCAGATGAAGGCAAGGCCTCATCACACTTCAAAGACTCCCCGTCGAAAATAGCTTCACATACTCAAACATACGTTCAAAGATCTGCATTGAGATCTGCGTGAGTGAGCAGGAGTAGCGCAAACACGTTGCATTGACACGGAAGAAGTTGGCGGGGTTGAGTGAGCTTGAGTTCAACCCCTCTGAGAGGCTGTTTAAGGTAGACGGAGATCCTACTTTCTTGCTTTGCCCTCTTGACTCCCGAAAAAACAACAACAACAACTTTTAAGCACAGTGTTAATTCGACCTGCTGACCCCATGAGTTCTGCAAACCCAGGGGCCGCGGGTCAAGGGAGGACAGACCAGAAGCGAGGTCGGAGGACAAACAGCGACATAGATAGAACGTCTGCATGGTTGACCTCACATGCTGCTCTGTGTTCATTTCATTTGCAGTGTATGGAGGCATGCAGAGGCGCACACGCATGCACAATAGGGACCAGAATGCCATCTGTCAAAGCTCAGAGAAGCTCAGAATTAACAGGTGCTAATAATAATTCACATGTCTTTATTTATTCTCCTATTTTTTTTTAACATGATATTCTTTTTTAAAAATTTGTTTTCTAGAATAAGCTTCAATATTAGTTGCGGCTACTTTTTCCGCAATCGGTAGGTGTATGTTTGTGTAGGTTCGCCAAATATTCTCCAGCAGCGGTTCTAAGATCTTTCAGGAAATGAATATTTCAATGGCAGGAGCTCACATGAATAAATGCTTCGGGCATCTCCGTGCCCACATGGGCGCATTAGTGCTGTTCTTGACCCGCATTTAAACATAAAAGCTAGCCGTCCTTCTGTTCCACAACCTTACACAATTGACATTGAGAAGAACATTGAGCAAACAAGGTCAACATACTTTGCATATATTAAGAACATGCCGTACATTTAAAACATAACAGAAGCAGATTCTCAGGTGCGGTAGTTAAAAATAGCAAAGCAGAATGTAGAGCATAGGTGAAGGTCTGCTCTAAATAATCCCTCCATTCATCAATTTGACCTAATCATAGACAAGACGAGCTCAAAGCTAATCGATAAACCATTATTGGCTATTCTTGGGCCCACGGTGTGTAATAGCAGATCAAGTATGTAGCACACAGCCGGCCGAAGGGCTCGTATTGGTCAAGAACGAAGAAACTAATACGCAGGTCAACAACAGGACGTAGCCTTTGTTTCACTGAATGGGTGAACTGATATGTTAGGGGTTAAAGGTCAAGGCTTTTATTCCACACTGTCTTACAGAAGAAGACTGGATAAGCTCTGCTGAGCAGCAGTAACAGTAGCAGGGCTACTGGGAACTATGTATAGTCTACATTCGCCGGTGGTGTTAGCATCGTAGGCACAGATATAATGGGAGATTATATGTTGCCATGGGAGACTAAGCAACAGTGGCGCATATAGGATTTGCTCTGCTTAAGCCAAGCACAGGGTTGAGTTAGATAGGAGCTTTTCCTGTAATGACCTCTGAAAAGAAGCTCATTGCTGCTGCAAAGGGAGAGGGGGGGGGGGTGTCCATATGTACATTAAGTTCCACCTGAAGACTCAGCGATGGCTGTCTCCGACTGTCACATGTCACAGAAGAAGACATTCAGGGTCACCCGGTCTATACGGCAGACATGTGACGTGTGCTTTCAGTATGTACAGTATGTGCGAGGAGGGAGAGGCTGACAGGACGACATTAAAACCCTTAAACAGCCTCCAGGTGGTGGAGGGTGAGGGACTGAGTTACATGAGGACAGGCTTTCAGCCCCCGCACCCCCCACCGGGTCGGAGATACTGCACACATTTCAATGCTCTCATGTCTTTGTTTTTTACAGTGCCAATCTGACATATTTCTATTCATCATTCAGTTTAAGTTAAAAATAACTTTTGGATATGAAATACTCATATTGGATGTTATGCCTTTTATTGTATGACTCATTTTTATTTTTATTAATATTCTATAATTACTTACTGTTATTTATTCTTCAATGCAATGGTCTTCTTTGGCTTACAGAATTAAATCTAAATTAAAATCTATCCCATGATCGATTCATTTCCTCTACCGCGCCGTCCTTTTCATCATTAGTTTACAGCAACGATTTCTGTGTTTCATCTCATTTTATGCTAATTTAATTAGGTTCATATTTAAACGTTGCACTGTCGCGTCCCTTTTGCCTCATATGAAACAGTCTAAACAGCTTTTGAGCTCGAATGAAATAAAAAAAAAATCATTTTGATGTCTTGATTGGAACACTGTTGCGAGTAAAGGGCGTGGAAACAAAGTCCTCATAAGGAAATAAATAAAGGATTAAAAAAAGTCTGACAAATGAAAACGAATATTTAAATTCCTGTATTTTTGTTTAGCTTTGTGCCTGTTCAGATTTAAATATTAAAAGAGCTGGCCATGCCTCGTCTAACAGTAGAGCCCTTTCAGCCGCCTTATCACCAATGAACGGTTTGTACCAGCTGCTCAGAGATCATGTGACCACATCATTAGACTAATGGGCTGCCGATTAATGTTAACATGCCAGCAGAGCTCATATCGGGGAGATCTACAGGTCATTGCAGAGCCATCAATAATATAATTGACTGGTGCTTTTTTTTTTTTTTTTCAGGTAGCCTTCTTCCTTTCACTTCTGATCTTCTCTTGATAACAACAATCTGTTTTTCTTTTACTTTGTGGCGATTCCACCTCGTAGGTAAAACGAGACAATCCATCATCTTTTCCTCTTTTCTTTTGCAGACCATCTTAAATTTCTGATACGTCCCCCGATGCTTGAAAACAGAAACGGCTCAGAAATGCAGACGGACGAATCAGATGCGCAGCAATCTGAAACACGCCCTCTATTTAGTCCATATGATTCGATACTGTAGGGGTAGCTAAACTGGGTCACAAAGTGGCGTTGTATCAAACAATTCAGTCACTATCTTCCCATTATCACCGCCGGAACAGAAAGTTTCAAGCATGACAGTGCATTAGCTAAATCATGCATAACCTATAATGAATTCATTCTATTACATTTATGTGAATGTTTGCGTGCTTGTTGATGAAGCAGAAGCCGACCTTTTGAAACCTGCTGACATTCCTATCAGTCTCAGTTGCACTTGCTTGCACTTTGTGACCTGCATTTGTGTGCTGACAGGCTAAATAGGCCAGATAAGCATATATGATCCACCCCCAGCATGATCTTCAGTCTACAAAACTACCAGTAGCTGGTGCTCTAGAGACTCTTTATCAGATACTTGAAACTTCTCAAACCCAGAACCCCAAAGCCGAAGTCAAAATCTTGTTATTTCAGCCAGTGATCGATTATCAAGACCAGGAATCAGGTCCTGATATTTCCAGTTAAACTGCAGCCTAATGTGTAAAAGGAGATAACTGGTAGGGGCTAACAAGTAGGGGAAAAGAATGAAAAGTTTAGCTTTGTTAGCTTTCATAACGCCTAAAGCAAATATGTAGAAATTGAAGATTGTTTGACCAAGTAAATGAGGTGGTCATGAATGAGATTTTTTTTAAAAAAGGATCCTTTTTCTGTTTACTCAATTCCTGTAATTTGCATCCCAAGAATACTAGAGAAAGAGCGAAAAATGGGAGACTCCTTGGATAAGCAACACTTTGGCGAATACATGAAAGGGAATGATCGTAAAAAGTTATTCATGAGTAGCCAGAAGCAACACAATATATTTCGCTTGTTTCTCTTTTAAGATAAAATCCTCAACCTGCATTGACAGCAGCTGGAGAAGAGAACTGATATCCAAATCATATCTCCTCTGTCCACGTATGCTTCACCAGAGTCAATGCTGACAATGTTTTTGGCGTTCATCAAAGCAAAAAGAAAAATCTTCAAGTTCATATGTCATGATTTGTGACTCGTCTATCTCAGGTACGTCATGAATGTCATCAATCAAAAGCCAACAGTTCAGAAAATAACAGCCGGTTTAATGCTGAGCTTGAAATACTGGTGAACCCATGAATCCAATCCGGAACTTTAGAATTTTAGCTATCATTACAGGCAGTGGCGTGCAGTCAGGGGAGGCAGGTGAGACACGGCCTCACCTGCTATCATGAAAGAAAAAATTGGAAAATGGAAGAAATAAATTAAATGGTTATATTTATCCAGTGATGTGTATAATACAGGTATTTTCCATTTAACATAACCAATTTTAGCTTATATATTTAACCAAAACCGCTGAATTTTCACATTTACCGCTGAAATACTGAGAAGAGACCTAAATAATAAATCTGCTCTGAGACTTCAAAAATAACCCGCTCAGTGTTGCTAACTACATGGTGAATAAAGTGCATTGTAGGTTAGTATGTTTGTAAATCTGATTATGATGAGGTCAGTGCCTCACCAGCCATGAACCTCACCGCACGTCACTGATTACAGGTTAGCATTAGCAGCGTAGTCACCAATCACTCATATGATATAATCTACATTATCAGAGGGATCAACAAGTTCTGTAACTTTTGAGTTTGTTTCATCAGTCCAGAGTCTTAGCGTTATATTTGATCCCGGTCAACCTTTAGCGACGTACCATAGCTATCATTCTGTCTCGTTTTTATTCACGGTCTTGCTTCATCCAGTTCTGATCACTGCCATGTTTTATCATGTGGTGTATTTTCTACATATCATCTTTAAAATGCTACAGAAAGAATGTCGACTGAAACTGATAAATTCGATCATATTTCCGTCACCTGGTGTCAGGCCAAGCTCTGGTGCTTCTGATGACTTATTAAAGTGTAAATGGGCTTACCCTTTATATCTCTCTGACCTCATTAAACCCTTTATCCCTGCTCTTCTCTGTCCCTGGAGTGAAAAAGCAGTCAGTTCAATGCAAAACCTTTTTTTCTATCATGTGGCCTTCCCTCCCCGCTAACACCATACGCTCTATCTCTACTGAGGCCTTTACATCCAAACTTAAAACTAATTTCCTCACCTTAACTTTTAATTAGTGTGTTACCTTGTGTTAGTTCAGCCCTCACACCCATCACCATTACTTTTTGCTGTTGATTCAATGAATATCTTAACCCTGAACTACAGACCGACCAAGAACCCCTCTCTCTCTCCTGACTCTGAATCTAAATCAGTGGCTCCAGGGTGCCTCATTATGGATCATTGGTCCCTCATGTTTTACAGTCTACACTTAATTGTATTTTTGCAATTAACATCTGGAGCTAAAGGTTTTTCTCATTATTTTTTGCTGATGTTATTTGTGTGGCCTGCTCTTGTCTGGACATAATGTGTCCTCCTGGATCCATATTCTTACCATATGTGGACCCCTGTGCATGCAAGTGTGTGTGCGTGCGTGCGTGTGTGAGTGTGTGTATAGGGGAAGGGGTCTTTATGGTCTTTAAAGTCTAAAATGTCTATTTTTTCCTCTTAAAATCAGCATAAACAATGTGAACAGAATCCTTCTAAGAAAAGCTGCATTGTGAATTACAAATCATGAAAACCTCTCCAATTTTAAATCAAGACAACCTGCAACAAACGGTTTTCATCTTTGCTGTGTAATTGGACTATAAAGCAACATGCGGTCTTTAAGCTCATTGAAGTTTAAGGCAGGACTTTGAATGGTGGGCCCCTATGGGGGCATTTAAACGGACATAAACTGTGACATTCTACAACATGCATTGCATGTGCCGAATTTAAATATATTTAGGAAGTCAACTTCCTGCATATAGTCTAATTCCATACGATGAATTAGAAAATAAGAGGGTACATTACATTAACTAGGATGTGAGTAAAAACATCTGGTAACAAGAGCTGATCATCAAAGAAATATTAAAATTACAGTTGAAGGGTGCAATCGCTGCACATGTGCATCGCTGTCAGGTCTAATAATTATTTATTTCAGCACCAAAAATTCCAGAAAACAAGTAGAAGATTCAGAAGTGTGCTGACTCATAATCAAGGGCCCCCAAGGCTTCTAAACAAGCAGTCTAAATGGATAACCTAGATAGCGTCCCCTCATCTGTCACGCTCAAACACACACACACACACACACAGTACACGTACACACACACACCATACATGATCACGCAAAGTAACACAGGACACAGGCTTCTCTGAGCCGTTCGCTAACGGAGCTAGACATGCGTGGCCGAGGTCAGATGGGAAACATTAAAATAACATGGGACCTTAGGGGACCGGGAAAGAGGATTGGAGCCATCCCTCCCTTAGCTAATGGTCCTTCAGCGCTGGTGAAAATGTGTGCGTGTGTGTGTGTGTCTGTGTGTGTGTGACCCTTCGATAACCTCTCAACGCTGCAACTAATCACATTGTATGTGGTTGTATGATACGCTCATAATTAAGGTTGTCTCATAGGCTGGATGTGTCTTCATTGTGTCTATTTTGAATAGCCACCGTCCAAACACAACAAACTGAGTTGCTTTTTACAATAAAAAAGTGATAAAATATAAATTGATTATAAAAGAAAAGCGATGCAGTAGCTGGCTCCAGAAGTCATCCAGTGGCGTGATCACATGACCTCCATCCGAACGCATGTTCGTCCAATCAGAAGCCGACTTGTGCTTGTCTGTGTGTATCAGAAATAAGTCAGCAAATAAAAAATGTTGCCTTTGTGAAATATTTTGTGATTGCACAAGTCTATTCTCAGAATGTTCTTTACTTTCTACAATATGACAGTAATCTGATTACTGTCTGGTATATACGGCTGTCGTCTACATTAATTTCTTATATTTAACTATATTAAAACCGAGCAATTAATCAATTGATTAGAAAATCAAAACTCTTATGTATTAGATTTCATCCTTTCATGACCACTCATGATGTGACGCCACCTGTTATGTTCCCACGCAGCGCTGATCTAGAAGCCCGTGAAGCTGAATGTTCATTCCTCACGTGCTGCTGATACACACCCTACCAACACACACGCATATAAAGTTCCACATCTTCCCCACAAGCTGGGGATGTCCTGATACTTGAAACTCTTTTGTCTTGGTCAGATCGTTATCCTACGTATCATGCAGAGTTTTTGTATTTTACACATGGCTGGACGGCGAATGCAATCCTTGTTAGAGTATAATTATGGATCTATTATTATTTAAACTGAGAGCCAACAGCATGAATCATCGTGGAATTTCATGCAGAACATATAAATCACATATGACATTTAAAGCAATGAACTGGTGATTGATTTTTAGTTACAATCTCATACAATTTCTTCATACAGGGCATAAATAAGTATCGTATGGCCTGAACAATTCACAGCAAAGAATAAACTTAAATGAAGTTTTTATTTTTTGAAAATTTATTTCAAACTCATTGGTTGAATGTGAGGACAACTTATTGACAGCATTTGAAAGAAAACAATTTTGGTATTTGACAGTTTTGAGAGAAACATCTTTGAATCCTGATTGGTGCACAGAAATGCAAGACATTATCTTTTCCTGATTTGGTCTTTCCACAGGATGAGGTACAATACGAACAGGGACAGGAAACAGAAGACAAAGACAAAAAAAATCCAGATATTAGAGGGAGCCTCCTGAGCCGTTAAACTATAGTCATCAAATCAATTTCCTCCATCTACATAAGGTTGTCCCAGAGCAGGAAATACCAACCAACCAGCTTCTGCTCCTCTGGGGAAAGCCAGCTTTGTTTCTGCTTATGGTGTATAAACTAAAAAATATGATTCAATAAAATTGCTTTTCTCCCCTCCTGTGGAGGATGCCCTCTCTCCCCTTTCATTCTTTTGTTTGGAAATTCTATTAGTAAATCATAGACATCATTTCTAAGAATAATGCACCTGATTAATCCAATTAATTCAACCCCGACAAATCTGACAAGCAGGCAAATTAGGAGTGTTATTTCTGTAAGAAACGCTCCCCTTATGCACAAAGCATGTGCATTTAATGGGCGCAATTGTGCACTGAATGCTAAGAAGAAGAAAAAAAAATTCCGATAGATAAATTTGCCATGCCTAATGCAGGATTGTTTATCGGAATGCTGCATCGGAGACAGGAAGCGCAGATGTACATCTTTAATTTAAAGCTCGCTCATTTGCCACCGCAGCAAAAGAACATTTGATGAAACGGTAATCATTAAATTATGGAGTAGAGGAAATAAATACTGTATAATTATAGTATTTAAAGATTTTGTGACAACTTAAAGGATGCTTCTTGTACTAATCCAACCTGGATTTTTTTCCTCTTTTGAAGTCTGATGCTGTGTTTCACTAATTCATGCTGAAATCTCTTAGTACCCCCACCACCACCACCACCACCACCTCCACCTCCCTCTATGAACATTGTCTGGGCTTGTCCACTTATGGCGTTATTGTAATTTATCACACTGTTACCTCACCATATAAATGCACCACCATGCATCATCTGCAGAAACAGAGTGACACTGGTTGTTCAGGTCGGTAATGGCTTCTGCCACTCAAAACTTTTCTCGGTGGCTTGTGATGCATACGTGTTTATGTCTGGAGGGATTATGTCTGGGTTTCTGTATTAGTCCATTGGCTGAGAACAAAAATAAAATACGTGTTCTTTCCATATACCTGTGCCTTACAAGCTAAGCCCTTAGACGCTATCTCGCCCCCCGACTCATTAATCCAAATGGGTCTCATGTTACACACGTGAGCAAAGGAAGGAATTGTCCTTGTCGAACAGCTGAGGTTTGACACCACGGCTTCTCCGGATCTCGTTTTGTTATCCTTTCAGTTTCATGGTTGCCGCAAAAACACATGCTCCAAAAACCACAACTTCCGGGTGGTGCCACCGCCCGATTGGTCGAACGGAATACATACCCCCGACACACCCTCCACGCGAGGCAGCCTGAGGTTGCTGGTGCTGGGAGCGGGCCTTACCGCCTGAACAATTAGAGGTTTGCGTTGCTGTTGTGAGAACCCACCCTTCGCACACAAGCATCCCCCCCTTTAAACCCCCCCCCCCATAAGAAAGCAGAATGCTGCCAGAGTTAGCACATTAGCTATCTTCAGATCCAGACTGTGCTGTGGAGGTCAAGCCTGAGTGTGTCAAAACACATCACTCACACACCTACTTACTATATTTTTATTCCACTGTTATTTCAATGGTATGCTCTCAGTAAATACGTCTATGAGAGATGTGGATGTAGCGATGTGGAAAATTAAACTCTGACTTAATTTCCATGGGTCAAAATACTTGTATTACTGAATTTGCAGTATTCTTCTGCGCCTTATTGAGGAGCCCACCCTTTAAATCATTTAGCCGGTAGTGGGAACTTAATCACGGACCACCTATGAGAGTTTTCCACTTCATTTAGCCACTAATGTACGACTGTGGATGTAAGATTGAATGACTTAGGAGAAAGAAGGAGGAAAGGCAGAGGGAAAGAAATTTTTAATGATCTGGTAAAGTCAGAGACAGTCTGCTTTGGAGACGCGACCCTTCTTATATCTTTGTTATTGCCTGAAAATTATATGAAGGATATACAGTATATGACTCAGCCATTTTATATGAATAATCATAAGGCTCCAGCAGTATGTGGCTTACATAGGAGAAATTCCAGCTTTAAACTTTTGGCTGTCAAGCATGAAGCACCACACAAAATAGACCAGGCAATTAAATTTGATAAAAAGTATAAACCCTACATTGAACTAGAAAGTTACCCAGCAGACTGTATACAGCTGCCAAATCCCAACAGTCCCTTTAAACAAATTTTTAAAAAAAACAAACTTACAGTGACAAAAACTGACAAAAATAATTATTTGGATGAAGACATTCAAGACTGAAATACAGCTGTCTGCAGGATCTACAGGATGGAACTGAAGCTGTAGCCCCTCCTTAACAGCTGTTGCGTTCTCTGCTGAGAGGAACTCACAGGAGGTCTTCTATGTTGATGTACGTCCAAGACAGCTTAGAATCACTTTACCTTTCAATGCAGAGAACCAAAAGCTTCCTTTCATTTCCTCAGGGACACGCCAAATCGCATCATTTATAAAAAATGTTGGTGAAGAGAGTAATCATTCGCGTAATCACCTACTCGCCGGTGCGATTCCTGGTCACCATACGGCAGCAAGAGAAAAGATGACCCTGTGGTTAAAAAAAATATCTGAAGCTGGATCGACGGCAAACTTTTGTGGGTTCTGTCCTGCCTTTATACACAACCCTCCAATGAAGTTGTTGGAAAATCCGTCACGTAGTTTTTGCATAATCGGAACAGACAAAGTAATATTACCTCCTTGGCAGATGTAATAAATAAACCTGCCAACAGAGAGCCTGCCATAAATGATTATAAAAAGGTATTCAGCATATAACCTGACAATAAGAACCCCAGCTATTGTATTTTAAAACCCTGTGCAAAGGAGCACAACAGCCAGAAAAGCTTGCAGTGGCTTAGTACGTTCTTTTATTTGCATTTAGGGTTGTTTGGTAGACCAAAATGAACGGAACAGATTTCCAGGCTTTGCTGCCAGGTAACAACAATGAGCTTTCTGAGCAGGAGGCTGCTCAAGGGTGGAAATGCATCTCCCTTGAGTCGGGGAGGAAGTATGAGTAGAACAGTACCACAGCCTGAGGGCCATCATTGATTATGGTAATTAACATGAATCAACCTTCTGCAGTGGTTTTAGAAATGGTGAGAGGCAAGGAAAGCAGAGGAGGCAAATGTGATGGAATAACATAAATATGTGAATGAAAAGGAAGGATGGAAGACGGTGAAAAACAGGTGGAGGTTAAAATAAGACGAAGAGAAACACATGAGGTGAGAGGGTGAAGTATTGAAAGAAATTTAAAACATTTTATTGATATCATTTCAAAATAACTGCAGATTTGGAGACATTTAAACAGAGACATCTTTCATTTGAAATTGATTTTTGCACTCCCATTCATGAGCTCGCTGAGAGTGGTAAAATTCACTCAACTAGTTAATAATTTTGTATCAAATCAATCTGAAAATTTTTCATGCTGACCAAACAAGACTTATTTTAATACCAAACTAAATTTGAAATTAGCTTTAAAAAGTTCAACTTTGAGCTACATCACACAGGATCACTTTGTAGTCCTAAAACAGATCTAGCTTTAAAACGGTACCCGACAATGGTGGCAATAAACCATCAAGGGATTAAAGCTACTGCCATTAATCTGAAAATGGGTCAAAAAGGTCTGACGCAAGTTTAAAAGAAACCAATCCAAGATTCTTAAAACATTTCACAGCACCCACAGTAGAACTCGAATAACAGTCATGGAAAATATAACGGGTATATTTGAATATGGATACAACCTCTGGGGACCATGAATGCTTGCCTGACTGGAAGGCATATTTTCAGAGACTTCAGGGTTCCTTCTTTGGGGACAAGACCGTTTTTATGAAATCTCATGCCAATCTACAGTATAAGATATAACCAACCCATAGATCAAAGTTAAAAGTGAAATAAAGCAGCTTAACTTAACTGCTTTCAAATGAAGTGAATGGAAATTCTCAAATTCAGTCAAACCTTAAGACATCCACTCTTATCATGACACGTGCAATTTAGTTTTAAGTTTTAACAGTAAGTGCATCTTCTTATAGTACAGTCCTTGTTTTATTTTAATAATACATGAGGTGCCAAGGCTGATGTGAGAACAGGAAGAGAACAGAAACAGAAGAGGAGAGATGGTGAAGAGCAGAAAAGAGGGAATGAGGAGCCAAAGCCCAGCGGCTGACTGCATAAAACCTGTCTCATGGGTAATGTGTGTGTGTGTGTGTGTGTGTGTGTGTGTGTGTGTTTCATGGCAATAATTAGCTGATCAAACAGATACACAGTGGGCCAGACGTGTGCAGTGGGTGGACCGTAACAATCCCGACCATTAGCTATGAATGTAGCCTCTATGCCATTCGTAGGAATGTGTCTGAGGATTTGCTGTTAGCCTGTGAAATCTATCCATTCAGATTTCTATCTATACATTATCAGCTAATAAGCTACTGGAAAATTCCCCTAATCAGTTTCTAAATGTAAAAAAGCTTCTCCTGGGTAACATCACAGAACTATTTCAGAGACAAGTACAGGTTTTTGGTTTTTTTGAGTCTTCAATTCCCATAAAGGCCACACACATTTAACCTTCGCCCATTCCCTCATTATTGTCTTTAAAAATATGATCCTCTCTCTACCTACTTCATTTATTCCGCTCTTTATATGTACTTTCTTTTATATGTACCATCTCCATCCGTTCTTCACCAGCTTCCTCAGCTTGTCCGGCCCCATCGGTCTCCACAGTGTGAAACCTTCCGTTTCATACTTCGAACATATTTCTCATGTCAAGGAAAGACCAGACTCAAGCCTGCCAAGCAAATTAGGTCCCAACTGCTGGTTACAGAAACCAGACACTAACATATATAACTCGTCCGGTCCAGGACTAAAGTTCTACCTCCCACTGTATCCAACTGTGTGGGATAAAAGTCCTCCCATGCAACATGCTTCATCTCATCGTCTCATTGCTGAAAAACATCCCACATCTTTCCATTGACGTTTATGAGCTGATTGACAGGACAATGGCCAGGCTGCCATCCAGTGGCGTTCAAGGTCAGGTGATGTACTTTATATGCAAGGGGAGGGAAAGTACATTTTGACAAGTGTGCAAAAAAAGACCTGAAACATTTGGCAATGTAACAAGGATTTCATTATGCAGTCATCCCAAAGATTCCGAACACATGGTATTTGTTTTCAAGGTGCAGATGCCATTTCGGGATGAAGTGCAATGTGTGAATATTTACATTCATACTTGAAGTCCTAAGGGGGTTGTGCATCATAGTAGACAACACATGCAAGCAAGATGCAAAAAGAACACAAGCAAATTTAGTCGGGTGCAGATGTAAACAGTCAATGCAAACGGTCTTTAGGTGCTCTCCATGTGCAGTGCTGGTAATAAGCCAGTCCTCTCGCTGTTAGTCTCTTTCTGTTTTTGAAGCTAGATGATGTTGGTTCTGTGAGGAGGAGTGAGACGAGTCAAGAGTCGTGCAGGGAAAGGATGGAGACGAGTCATTACACCCGACACGGCCACAGCAGGAGAGGCACAGAGAGGGAGGGAGGGAGGCTTATTTGTTCCAGTTCATTATCTGATGTGATTTCACTCAGAGTGAAATTTCTAGTGACAGCCTGAGCCACTGACCTCAAAGGGATTTTGTGTGGAAGAGTTAAAAAATTTTTTAAAAAAAAAATCAAACAATGATTGCTATGTCATGAATTATCAGCGGGGGATTCTGGGAAATGGAGATCGATATAAATGCTCTTCAAGCATGTTGTGGTTCAACACAATAACGCGCTCTTTTCTTTCAATGATGACATTTTTAAATACCGCAAAAAGGACAAAAACCGAGAATGCATTGATCCTCCGTGTCAGCGCTGATTGCGGATAAAAGTCTGACAGATCGTGCCAATTTGTACATACAGGCCAATGTATGGATTACACACATTTGCAAAAAGATTTTGATGAGTTGATTTGTTGAATAAAACATCAGTCATAAGCTCAATGGGAATATCCGTCCCAGTGCAGTTTGGTTTTGCTCACAGTGCAATAGTAGAGTTCCCAACACGTATTTTTCAGGAAACAGGTACAGAATGTAGCAGCAGTATAGTAAGCACATACAATGCCCAGGGGTTCTTTATGTGTATGTACCAGAGAAAGGACTAACATGATACTGTTAGCAGCAAACAGCTAATGAATGCTGTCTTGGAATAGCAGGGGCAGCATCACGGGGGCACTCGTCCACAAATACAAAATGTCACGGGGAAAATAAATGAATCTGGTCTTTGGCCGCCACCAAACTCACTTGTGTATGACAGCTGTAAACATCCACACTCACTCAAAAACATCAACAGGAGAGCTGAAGTGTGGCAGTCAGCTGCGGGGTCGGCGCTGTGGTCTTTCCTCACAAATGTTTTGCATCTTTCGTCAAGCTTGCATATGTCAGAAGAGGCAAAAAAACCTGGATGACCACAACGCTTTGCCTGCCTGAGTCTGCTCTGTTTGCCAGGAAGCCATTCCCCCCTGAGCTCCAAGCAAACAGCCCCTGAGCGGGATTGGAGCCCAGGATCAATGAGCTGTGGACAGGACGGCGGCACACAGCTAATTAGCTCGGCTGATAATACTCTTGACGGAGAGCAGGGGAAGATACTTTCAGGCGGATGAAACCGAGATCTCCTGCGTCCGTCTGCGTCTCCTGTCGGCTGAAGGAGTGAGGGCTGAAACGGTTTACACCGTGTTTACATCGATTGACATCGAGTGTGAGATCGACTCTCAATTAATCACTGATGCCTTTTTTTTTTTTTTACATTAGTATCAATTTAAACTATTTATTGGTTACATGTAAATGTTCACAGTGGAGTATGTGTGTCGGTGTGGGTGTGACTCGGCTGCTGTCAACAGTTATTATTGTGCCTAGTCACAAACGTGTGCTTTCTGCACAGTCATGTTAAAAATAGGTAGGAGAGAATGGAGGTGGGGGAGGTGGGGAAGGGGTGACCACTCACTTCTCTGGTGTGCAAGTGTGACAAGTCAGGCTGACCCAAATGCTTCGAAGCTTTGACAGTTGCCATGGTAATGGCTATCCAAATCAGCATTCAAACGTTTGCTTTCTAAGACACTTTTTTATTTTATTTTTTTTGTTTGGGGTGAAAAAGAGGCAAATAGTTGATAAAAAGCGAGAAAGTGAGCAATTAAAGCTGTACACATAAAAATAAGATGGTTACGTAAGCACGTCTGCTCGATGTATCCTAATGTAGTCCAGCGAGCGATGGACTGAGGTGGAGACGGCGGCCGATGACTCCCCCTGCTGTTGTTCTTCTCTTAAATGCGAGTTATATTAATAATTAAGCCACTCAGTAAACGATGTTGTTTTGCGAGGAAAGTATGGCCACACGTGATGATCACACGACGTGCTTATCTCGCTTTCCCCATGACTTCTTCTTTATCTTATCTGTCAAGGGCACAAGGGGCTCTTTAGGTTAAGGCGGTGTATACATTAGATGCACTGTGACATACACAGGACAGCTGAGGTCAGGTCAGCGGGGATGTTTGCATGTACCTGAAATGACCCCTGAAGCCGCTGACAGTAAATAGAAAAGGTACACAATTTCAGAAAAAATATATAATGGACTCCGGCTGTACTGCATTCCTTCCTGCCTTACACGCCTCAGATGCACACAATCTCAACAACAGCAGCGATAACACACCAAATACCCAATTGTCACACGCCAGTAATTGTTGTCTTCTGGCTGCACTTACACCAGTGATTCACTGTGCATTTTTCAGGGTTATTTTGTAATTTGCACTGTTGTCAGCGGCGTTATATCCGGCTTTTTAACTGATAAGAAAATAAGACAGCGCAACAGATTAAGAGTAATTTCCGATGAGCGAAGAGGTATTATTGTATTCATGCGTAAAATGTGTTTCTGGAGCTCTGCACAGCCTCTGGGATGTATTTACGGGGGGAAAAAAATGTTACACAAACAGAACAGGTGAAGTAAAAAGCACTCATCTGCGAAGGAATGAAAATGTCATTGAAAGCCTACAAATTATATAAGAATCAAATCCCACCATTACAAACATTACATTCACTGGGAGTGAAATTAAATTAAAGCTAAAAAAAAGGGCAGTTTTCCATTGTCTTTTAATCAAATCTAACTATAGCTTTAGCCATTTTTTAATACCTACTGGCTCAGATTCTACAAACTCACGGTGTTTCAATGAATATGATATTAAAAACCACACAAAAAACTCTCAGAAACATGACGACTGCAGGGCAACACGTGTGTAGTGCATGTGGAAAGACTTAACAGGATCTAAAAAAATGATTGACACCTAATGTTACCAAAAGGGCTCAGAGAGCACAGAGTTAAAAGTCACTGGATTGTGATGAGGACTGGAACGAATCCGAAACAGGATTAGTTTTACTCCGGGCTGCAGAATTACTTCTATGGGTTGGATTTGGTGAATCTTCAATGCAGGACAGATTATCTTTACTTTGTTCCTGTGTTTGTAGATGGATGAAATATGATACAAGGATTGTACATCGTTATTTTTCCAATTCGCTGCTGCTGTTGACATGAGTGACTCTCGGGGTCTGACTTCACTGCATGTGTGCAATAAAAGATACCACATATACACGCTAACATACACATGTGCTACATAGTTTGGACATGCGTGTATGAGGTATTTGCAAGTTTGTGTGTGTGTGTGTGTGTGTGTGCACTGCAGCAGTAATGTCAGCAGCAGTCCTGTAGCACCAGGTGCGATTTATGAGGTGTAAAGAATGCTTGCCTCCAGCCCAGCAATGGAGGACCGATCCCACATCCTCGCCTGCCTCTGTCCCTGACTAACACCCCGCCTGGCTCCTAGTTAAAACACACACAAAAGTACTTATACACAGACACGCAAATGAACACACACGTCATACACACAGCACCCACCCGCCACTTACACCCACACACAACCCTTGAACCTGAAAGTGTGTGTAACGTCTCCACCATCCCGTTCCTGGTCTGAAAGACTCAACCATGAGCTAAACACACCTTCTAAAATATCCCCGTGGCCCAGTCCCTCTGCCGCCGATGACTTTCTTTTCCCATTACCAATACTGTTCCGTCTTCTGTGGAGAAATCTAATGCACTGTGACCTTCATCTCGCCAAAGAGCAATGAGATGCTGTCCAGTCGGACCGCGGCGAAAGAAAAGCTCGACCTGAAAGATGTTCAAAAGGTCATTCCTGGTATCACGAACAGGGAGCACGTTTCACAGCTTTTAGGAGGCTCATGAGTCACCAGGAACTATAATGGACAACACTGAAACATAGAATGATGGATTTGTCTTAAGGCAGTTAAATCATATTATACCATATTATTTTATATTATATATTAATTAAATACAAATGAATTAATTTTTTTTCTGTCTTTCTGTCATTACTTAAAATGCTGCACTGGATGTATTAAAATCATTAAAGCTGGTGCACCTAAATCCATTTATGTCTCTATCTGAAGAATGATGATGTATAACTGTTATGACGGGATGGATAAGACTGTAAAAAGACTTTTAATTTGTAGCCTGATAAGATAAACCCCTTTCAGTGTGGGGTTCCGTCACCAGATGCAAATCATACTGGCTCGCTTCGAGATCACTCAAGTCCAGTTCCCACAAGTAGCATCTCTATTTGTGATAGCAGTCACCTTTGGTCCAGTGTGAGTACTCTACCATTAAAACCTTTCTCACCAAGCATCTGTCCCAACAGCTTTGGGGTTATTCCGTCTCTCCCTCCCTGAGCTGTGCTGTGCATTATCTCCCTCTGCTGCTTCCCTAATGCTGCAGGGACTTAGAGCAGGATTAAACCACAATTATGTGCTTCCCCATTCTCACCAGCTGTGTGGGAAGAGGAGAGGAGTGAGAAGGAAAGACGAAGAGGAGAGGCGAGGTATCAGTTGACTGCTTAAGAAAAAAAAAAATTTAAGTTTAATTCTTCCAGTCCAGATTGGAACATGGTGCTCCACCACTTCAGCTGTTATGGTTATTCAAATTTTCTACCATCCTGATTTCCACAGAGAAAAACTTCTTTCCGTTAGTCTGGTTTGTAATGAATGACCAGACATTACCTTTTGCCAAATGTCAAGTGAGAAATATCCCTCGCATTAACTTTAGTAACCATAAGACACTGCTCAGTGCGTATGTAGGAAAATGCGTCTTCCTCAAGCGTTCCACGGACTCCAAACACGACGTCTACGTGTAGAAAAATCTTACAAAATGGAACTTCAATGAATCTTTGAAACACAACTGATGACTCTCCGTAGCGTTACGGCAAACAACTGGTTGTGGAGCAACATTAGCGTTGGCTTGAACTTGCACATATGCCCACCTGACACGTCTACGTCTGACATACACTTTCTGGCTTTTGCCTCAATGACTCCTGGGGGAAACATTTAACTCTCTGCTTTCTAAACGCTCCAATATGTCCACTAGCTGACTGCTGCCTACGTCTGTTCGCCTTTAGCACGCTGTGGTCTCAGAGCTACTTAGCTGATGGAACACCAACCATTGTTGGTTATCCAGGAAATATTAAATGCTTTCGATGCCTATGGCAATTCATTGAAGTTGCAAGTCCATAGGTGCTACAGGATGATCTGCAGGGACAGTTGCTGAGGAGATATATGTAATCAAGATGCAGGACGAACGCAGCAGAAGTGCAAAAAGATAATGAATGATTACCAGCAGCTGAGCCTGTGAATGTGGAGACGGGCAGAAACCAACCTACCAGTCATATTGTGTGCGTTTGTGTGCCGTTAATGATTTCCCCGGGCCTCCTGCGTTGTATCGTCCACTTTGTCTGTGCCCTGGAAGGAGGAAAAAAAAAACACAATAGAAAAATCAGTAGGCTGGATGATCGACTGAAAAGAAGAACAGAGGGTAGAGGGAGGAGGAGGTGAGTGATATATCATATAGAAAGCAAATAAGGCCTTTCTGTACAAAGGGCAGCACAGGACACCCACCTTTCCTCAGTTTTTCCTTTCACTCTTAATGCATACATTTGTATCTCCATTTCTCTCCCTCTTTCATTTGTTGATTTATTTCATTTCAGCTTTTTGCTTGCCTCCTCTTTTCCCTCTCGAGATGTTTTTCATCCCTCTTTTCTAAACTGTCACACAAATTGCCATTTCTATCAGTCTCCACTTTTCTTCCTGTCTTTTCCTTTCCCTTGTTTCTCTTTTTGTTTTACCTTTAACCATCTCCTGTAAAAATGTTTCTCTGGGCCAGGGATAAATGTTTGGTTTTCATGTTTGTCTGTAAGTTTACAGGCCGGAACTCCAGTGTCAAAATGAGTTACATCCTCCTATAGCTGGTAGAACTGGTTTCAACGTCACTAAAACTGGAGTTCTTCACAGACTGACATTCACGTGCACCATAAAGTCAACTTCTACTTTTCGGGTCAGAGGAGTTACAGCAGAGAAACAGATACAGATCTCGCTCATGCGACAGCTTCCTCAAATGATCAAATGGTCCGATTATTGAATTAACATATTGGTACTTTAGATAATATATTTATGTTCAACCATAAAATCCTGGTTCATTTGCTTTCAGACCTGAACAAACCACTCAAAGGGATCCAACAGATCCAGTGTTGAATTCACAAACACCCAGACATCTGAACTTTGGGGCTCCAAATGAACCAAATGTGAATGCATCATACGCATTTGCAGCTAATTAATTAGGTACAGCTCATTACAGATAGTTCTACATGAGCAGAAATTAACTTGAGCATTACTAGACACAACTACTTTAAGATATTTAGCTAAAATCTCAGGCCGGGCAAACTCCATTTGGATCTCTTAACTTCAAGTAACTGAGCTGACGACCCAGAAAATGAACTACAGTGAAACTTGTATCAATGCCACAGTTATCAAATTACCTCCTAATTTTGTTTAATACACAAATGAAGAAAATGATGAAAAAAGACAAGGGTTCGTAGTTTTGCACTGAGCTGAGAGCTTGGACGTCTTTGGAGGAGAGTGAACTTGAAAGTCATGTCTTTTCATTTTGCTAAACCCTCCTAGCAATGCCATCGCCGCTGCCAGTGCGACCTTTTCTCCATCATGCCGACATGAATAGCTCCCTTTGTTGCAGTGAAACTGCACTGGCAAGACTCTAATTAGCTGGAGAGCTCTTCCCCCTGTAGATCTGCATGGGCAAACGAGACAGGGTACAAGGAGGGAGGTGGCTCACCGTGAGGGGAGCTGGGCTAACAATAAGGAGACAGTCTGAATGGAGAAGCAGTCATATGATGCCTTCCTGATAAAACATACTTAAAGAGCTTGGTCTGAAAGGCACACAGCATGAGGGTGGGGTAGAGTTTTTATATCGGCAACCAGGATTCGTCCAGGCAACGTATGCTGCATTCCCCCTTTAAATGCATCAATAATGCAATTGCATCAACAGTCAGCGTAAAATAAAAATTAGCACACACTTACCATGGGTCATGTGTGTCCTGAACAGTGTTGGTGAGTTCAGAGCGCAGTCTGAATTCTGATATCAGTAAAGTTAGCATACCGTGCGATCACATGCTTGTGCTATATTTGCACTAAAGCTATGGATAGCTATCATACAGAGCACATCCGATCCAATACCAGTGAAACATCAGTTAATGCAGCGCACCATATGATGAAGACCTCACCAACTGAACTGGGTCAGACATGACCAAAACTTTAACACATCCAAATGACCAACAAACTAATGAAGAAAATACCAGATGAAAGTCCAAGATACTGATGAAGAAGTGCATCTTTGTTCATGTTGACGTCTTGGTATTTAAAGATATAGAAATGTTTCTGAAGCCAAAGGTATGTGAAGCCAGGGGTTGCGGCTTAATGGAAGCATCTGATAATCTGATTGTTCTAAATTAGTCTTACAAGCCCGGACACGATAAAAGAAAGAGAAGCTTTGATAAGATCCGCTGAAGACGGAGTTTCGTGTTCACCATGACTGGTTGATTCTTATCCGACCAAGCCCGACTTTTGGGTCCCAAAATCACCACCGTATCGTTACAATTTCAAAGAGAGGCAGCCCTGTAAAAAAAGTTGAGTGTTTGAACCGGCCTGCCAGCAAGATGCTTTAATCAAATGGTGGGATTGCTGTTTGGCGGTTATTTTAGAGTAGAGAATTTCCTCTTCCACTTTTCAATTTAACAATGAAGATAGTCATTAGCTGGTTTCATTCAAAAGGGATAGGCATCACAGTTAAGTTTTTTTTTTCTCCACATACAAAGAAGTAATTCTGAGAGGATTCTTCGGTAGGACATTAACTTCATGCCAAAGTGAAACCCTCACCATTAGGATCCCCCCCACATAAAATAACCACAGTGGCCTCGAGTCGGTCCAAAACAGAAGCAGAAAAAGTTTCCCCACTTAAGATGACAGTCAACTGAAAATTTCTTGGGGCTAAATTCTATCAGTGGGCCCCAAGTTCACCACTCCACCCCCTCTCTAGTGGCAAATGCAAGGCTTTGAACTTCAGGATGGGGGGCGTGGGGGGGGGCTGTCAGCACAATGAATGATGGATAGAAAAATCGCATTCTGCCTCACTGCTTGCCTTTGGGGGAGATGGTCTACTGATAATGCAGACTGAGCCATGAAAGGGTAAACATGGTATGTCATAAAAACCGCCATCGCTGCAAAGTGTAATTTTTATATAGGAGGGCCCAATTTCAGCTTAAGATTTTAATCAACCTGCATCAGCGTTGTTTACCTGCATTTTTTTCAGAGTGATGTCCAAAACAGAACACAGCCGACAAAACTTATCAAGAAGCCATGAACACAAATAAAAAGGTAAGACAAAGACAAGGGTCGTTTCTGTAAGTAGCTCTCATTGAACCCGTTGAACTTTACAAAGTCAATGCACACCAATCACACTCTAAAACTATTGGTATGCACGGCTGGGTTAGGGTTAGTTGGCACTTTGAATTGCAAATTAGGGACTGAGCACTATTGTACACATTTATTTATTTGACACGCAGATTTAATGAAGAACCAAAACCAACAAAAACAATAGAGTTGGTTTGGTGTTCAGACGACTAAAGCCAACACTAAAGGCAAATACTACTGGTCTACATTACTGTATATATTAAGAAAGTCTATTAAATGTTAGATTCCTTATATTCATATTGTACTAATGTCAAGTATTGAACTACACAAATTGAAAACAAACATAAAGAAGTGTCCAGATAATAAATGGATCCTCTCATCAATAATTTCTTTAATAAAGTGTCTGTGGGAGATCTACTGTATATCCATCTGCTTCCTTGTTTTTCATTACGATTAAATTTTATATTCATGACATGAGATTCTTATGATGTCCCTGAGAAACATACTGCAGGCTAAAGTTCAACGCCCCAAACATGAAAACAAGCCGATGCCTTCAGGGACAGCCAACTAATGTCATCTGACATGGGGTTTGCAGTGCGTGTCAGTAAAGGACAGCAACGTGGAGGACCTGCAGCGTGATGGTCGTTGCATGAGAGGGTTATGGGAACTGTATTGCTCATATGGAACTGATGTAAATTGGGGACAAAAAATTGTTTCTTCATGCAGCTTTAGCTGTTGTTCAAAACAAAAACATGTTCTTGGTTTGAATGCATTCTTTCACCCCACCTATAAAGCATGAGTCTCGGCCAAGAACATCAGGAATGAATTCACATGCTATGAGCACTGAGCTTGTTTGTTGGAAAAAAACATTTATTCACACATACATGGACATGAATGCCAAAAACCCCCTCCCCACTCACACATACACACAGAACGTACAATTATTGTTCTCTATTCCATCATCTGTGTGTCAATCTATTCACGCCGCGGAACAGAGGACGGGGGCGCGGGACGGGTTGACAGCATGTTCATAGTGTTGCTCCAAGGGCGGTCGTTTTGTCCTGGTGAAAGCCGGGATTTAGAACATGGGCAGTCATAAAACGCACAGCACTCTGATGGCCAAAGGAGAGATGAGGAGGACAGCAATAAGGCGAGAGATGACAAAGATAGACAGTCACAGCGACTGAAAGACCAAGGAGACACAAGGCGTCGTTGATGAGGGGCTGCACAGCTGGATGGTTCAAGGAGATGAAGGGGGTGGGCCACGGCAAACAGAGAAGACAGTGCAACGGGCTTGTCAAAATGAAAATTTACTGTCGGTCAAGCTGCAAATAGCTGTGGACCGTGCCCCTGACACTGTATTTGCATGAAGTATTCGTTGAGGAAGAGAGGGAAGGGTGTTGGGTGAGGTAGAAGGAAAAAGCTAAAGCTCCAGAGCACCCAAAGGAAATGCATAGTTTCAATCGAAACAAAAAAGAATGTTGACAATAAATGTTCAACAGGATGCAATGTGTTTAAAATGAAAATGTTGTAAAAATTGCAAGAATTCATAGTCCAGTTTCTACAAAACTTCAGGAATCCGCTGGATTTTGTATGGCATTAAAATAATGATTCCAGTTGAATAAAGTTCAGGTCTTCCAGTATTTCCAATGCATTGGCTCATTGAATAATAGAAATTGCTGAAATGTGTGAATGTGGCAACAGAAAGACAGTTAGAGGTCGGTGTCCATCTGACCATCCGGTACCAATCCATTCATCTGTACATAAACACACAAACTTCTCTCCATTTTTGTAAAAAAAAAAAGTATATTCGCGATGACACAACAACATTTTCCCTTTGGAGGATCCTGGTAGGAAAAGGAAGGAGGAAGCTCAACAGGTGCATGACACCAGCTGGGGTCCACCAAAGCTCAAGACATGCATTAAATCACCCTGGCCTCCGAGCCACAGCCCCGCCCAGAACAGAAGCTATCATCACGGAGGCTAAACGCGATTAGTGTCCAGTGGTAATCTAGGGCCTATTCATTCCTGCTTAGAGTAGGTGACACATTTGATTCATGGGATTAGTCTGCCTTGACTCACAGTGTACGGGAGGGTAAATCTGGGGATCCACATTGGGGGGTGGGGGCGCTGAAAAAGGAAGGAACTGCGAGGAAAAGGAAGACGAGATATCAAAGTAACGGAAAGGGGAGCAAGAGCCATGAGGCCGACACTTCCATAATTAAAGCAGACAGTTCCTTTGTGCAGCCATGCCATTAACATAACCCCGTACACTGCAGGGGCCGTGGGTGTATTCAGCTCTTTAGTTTGTGTCTTAACAACATACGTAATGAGACCGTAAAACATGAGAGGCCCTCTCATGCTGAACATCCCGCCATGCACGGGTGTGAGAAGCTCATGTGCCATTTACTTTTTTCCTTTTTTTAAATAGGAAGTCGTCACATCAGGTCACATAGGAAGAGTCGGCATCGGCCTGATCTGGAAAAGATTTGACATTAGTAGGACCTCATCAATGGTGCAGAAAAGAATATTGTATTGCTCCCACAGTGGGGACATAGCCACGAGGATGAATGCTAATTAAAGCTAATGATGCAGCAGACGTACGATTCGCCAAGGGCCAACTCAGTCCAGTATTTTAAATGTATCTGTCAGATTCCCAGACTTTATTAAATATGTACAGAGCTTTAGGGTCCAAAAAGTGATGCCAATGAGGAACCATCTCAGCAAGAAATCTTTCTAACTGCTAGTAGGTGGAAATCACCTGGATTCAAATACAAGTGTGCAAATTTATGAGAACATTGACCCAAGTGGTACTTTCTTCTCCTAGCAGCTGCCACAAATGGTATCTAAAAGCACCATTTCTGGGTGCATTATTAATTACCAAAACTGCATTTTCCTGACTTGCAATTAACTTTTGAAACCCGACTTTGTTCTCAGCACTCATTCACATCCATAAATAAAGCCAGTTCAGCATGTGATCTCACAGGCACGGTCACATATAGACACCCTGCCACAGTCAATTTAGCAAATGCCTATGAAAACGGTTGTGTTTTATGATGCAATTAGAAACAATAAGAAGCTAGCGGTTGAGATATTCCACACAGGCTACACACAAAACACTGAGAATCCATGTGACCTACCACATAATTTCACATGTGGCTATGCTTAAGTTATCTATGACCCTGTATCTCATCATCTGGAACCGCTTTTGCTGCCCCAAGCTCTACATTTGCTTTAAAATGAAGTACAAATAATACAAAAAGAAATGTGCGCAAATATGCACAGAACCGGAATTGTGTTCATCTTCCCCGGTTTCAAGCAAGTATACAAAGGCTAAAGCTACAAATCGAGTCATGAACTCAAAACGGAGCCATTTTTGTCAGAACATTTTGCTTTCCTAAAAGCAAAAGTAAATCTTTAGCAGCTGACAAAGAAGTCTGAGTTTAACATTCATAGATAACAGATATGATAAGTCTCTAATCCAGCAAGCACACAATTTAAGCCCGAAACCACAAATGCAAACACATTATACACACTACACTGTAAAACAGACATTAACTATTTTGCAGAAAGAACAGTTGGGAGTAGAATTATGAATAACAAAGAGGAATCACAGCAGAAAATATTCTGCTTCTGGTTTTCCACCATGAGATAACTTGCCGTTACCTGATGTGACATAGTTCCAAACTGAAAAATAAAAGCAAGAGTTGCTGGACTTCGATTTCTATATCTCAGACATTGTAATATTCACTAAATCAAGAACTGCAATGTTTTCACAGGTTCAAGTGTTTTCCACTTCCAAAGCCGGTTGGGACCATAACAGTGACACAATGGTATTATGTTCAGAAGAAACAGTTCATCTCAAGCCCAATCCTGACTCCGCACAAAAAAAATCCACACCTGTTGGGTTCATCTTCACAGACCTGATCACTGGATCCTCACAACATGTCTACCCGGACTGAACACGCAGAACATCATATCTATTTCAACTCAAAGTAAAAGTATATTCTACCTTCATTGATCAGGTTGAGTAACAAATATAAAAACATCCAAAGCAACAACAATCAAAAAAGCACAAAATCCATCAAACTTCCAACACTTGGAATCTTGCTTGGTCAAAGATTGACTTGATAGCAAAAAAACAACAAGAACTAATTTCTGCTAGTGTGTGTGCACATTGCAAGCCAATCAAGATAAGCCAAGGCCAACAAATAGGTGCAAAATAACAACAAAAACATTCATATCACATCAGATCTTAAACACACAAAGCCTTGAATTCACAGTGATATGTTGTCCATTGTCATAGTAACCACACAGAAACAAAGAGAGTCTGCAAAGCTACTTGTAAGTCTATGCATCCTTATGTGTTTTGTAGGCTCCTATTATTAATTGCTTTCCTCTGTGGATTTTCCATTTTCTCTGCATTAAAGTGCATTCCAGTGGCGTATACAACGAACTTAATGAGGTGTCTCTCTATGTCGGGTTTTGCATGTGCTAGCTTTTTTTATATGGCCACTACAGTTACAACCACACAGACAAAAACAGAACTGGGAGACTTAACTTAAAACAAAGACAAGAAAGTACAACAGCAACTGAAGGAAAAGTAATTCCCAAAGAAGGTTAGAAGGACAGAAGGTACAAATGCAAACACAGTGAAACAGGGTGTCTGATTAACTACAGTACTTATTTATTTATATACTTATTTGTAATGATTAAAAACCATCATCAATCAACAATGTCAGGGAACAGTTTAGGCTATTTCCTCATTTATTACCACAAACTTTATTCAGCTGTCTTTAAAGCTGCGGACTTTGCTTTGTCAGCCCTCCCCAACACTTATAGCGGGATTGGGGAAGCATAGCTCAACTTAAATTAACAAATCGGCCTAGTAAGTAGCAATCTATAAAGCTAAAAAAAAAATCAAGCTGACTGGGAAGTGTCAAAATATTCATGTCCTCGTCTTTCTCTTTAATTTGACTTGAAAAATGAATAAAATTCAAAGGATTCCCATATTAAAAATCTTCCTGTTTCCAGCCACTGATGCAAAGCTAACCCTTTAGGACTGTTGTGTATAACCGACGTGAGAGTTCTCTTGATCTTCTGATCGTGGTACTAGTAAGAAAAATGTTCGTTGCATTTCCCAAGGTGAAACCAGAGCTTTCCTGAGATAGACGGAAGCTCCTTTACACCTCTTGGCTCTGCCTCCACCGATACTAAACCACAGGCACCTGCAGCCAACAGCATACAAAGCCTGATCCAAGTCACTGTGGTATCTGCACACTGACTGGCCAATGCATGTGCTCTTTAACAAAGCAATTTGCCCAAGTAATATTAGAACCAACATGGAGCCAATGCAAATACATTTTTATAGCTTAGTTTTGTGCAATCTGTGCAAATTAGTCTTATCCATTCTTAGAAAAAATGTTAACAGATGCAATGAATGTAAGGCAGCAGCATCTTAATATTGCAAACATTTTTATGGCTTCTGTAGCATAAAAATGTTTGCAGTAGTTTTTTTTGAAACGCAGTCAACAAGTCAGTATTTTATTCCGGAAACAAAAAGCATTTGCTTCTTCTGTTGGCTTAACATCACATGTTCATGCACACAAATCAAAGAGATGAATTACAACTACAGTAACGATAAAGAAATCAGAATAATACTGGGAGGTCAACAACTCACTCTAAGATTCTTACCCAACGGTTACAAAACATGCTGAAACCCTGCCTGCATCCGTATAGAACATCATCTTCGGTCCTGCTATATATCAATTAAAAAAAAGAAAAAGAAAATTATGCTTCAAGATAATTTCATTTAACAGCCATTAAAGCTGGATTCTGAAGCAGGACTCAGGACGGACACACCCTTGTTTGTGTTAGCTCAGCTCCAGTTTTTAATGCAGCTCCGCCATCCAAAGCACAACGTGTGTAATGTACAGTACATTATGTTCTCAACAACAGCATTGCACTTGTGTTGCAATCCCAGGCTTAGTAATCCTCTACTCTCCTCTCTGTGAGACTGAGGACACAGATAAGAAAGGTGTCCAAGTCGCTGCCTATCGGGCTGTGAAGGCTGATGTGAGGAAGCATTGTCCTTGCTGCTGAGGAGACACAAGTGGGTCTATATGCGAACATAGGGAGAGCTTTATCAAGGAAAGCCACGAGCATGGATCTAAATTACAGCTCACTGCACTTCAGATTTGAAGAACTAAAACTGTAATGTATTACATTACCATATCAGTTCAGGACAAGCAGGCCAAGTAATGTTGTGTACCCAGCACATTGGGTTGTAGAGAAGGGCAATAGAAGTAACAAATTATATGCAAAAGAATTTTCAATAATTTTTCGCTCCAAAAGCGTTATTATGTAAAAAAAAATCATTATTTCATCCATCAACAACAGACACAACCAGTATTTTATTAAGATCCTTTACCAAAGTTTAAATGACCATTTAAAAAAAAACAACTGCATTTTTCTATGAAATTTTAACTTAAGAATTTCAAAAAAAATTGCTTTTTTGTTTTCTGCTGCTAATATTAGAATAATAATTGATGTCTTAAGGGCAATTAGCTACACTGCAGAAAAGACCCCTTCAAAAATTCACATTTTTAATCCTTTTTAACTAAAATATTCATACTGAACTCAAGCATCTGAGGGGTTTGTACTTGTTACAAATTTCAAGCCAGGAACGTGCAAAATTTAAATCAGTTCTTGCTGATAAAAAAACAGGAAGGAACAGGCAGAAAGATGTAAATCACATGCTATTGACAACACAGGGAATAGATGTTGTAGGTTTTGTAACTCATTTTAAAAAGCATTATTTTAATTTACAATAAACATCCTGCAAAATCAGTTTACGAAAGATTTAAAAAAAACAACAACACCCAATTACAGCAGTTTTTGTTTCCAGTTTTCTGACAAAAGCATAGCAGTCACATTCTCCCAGCTTCTTTGAACTGACTTTGACTTTGTCATAAGTTCAAACCTCCTTTCACTCCTTTCTCCTCGCATGATAAGCTCTGCATCGGAGCTGAGGTCTGGCACGAGAACATAAAGGCAGTGCTGGCAGTCTCACACTAGAACCAAACACCCTGCCAAACTATGATGGTGAACATGCAACAGTTGCTGTAATAAAACCAGAGCAAACAACAGCACTGTCATCCGCGGTGGCAACTCATGCGCTTGTCATGCATGGCTAAAGGTAGAGCAGCGGTGAAACCGCAACTTCCTTCAGAGATGTGTCACTTGCTGCTGCATTCTAGGTTTTTAATTTTTAAGAAATGCACCATTAAGAGACTCTTTTCATTTCCTCTGAAACAGTACAGATGATATTTCACCAACGTACGGTTGAGATCAACAGCCGGTTGAACCCATATAGAGTTTAATTTTGGCTGCAGGCCAATGCAAACACCGCGATCCCATTAACTGTATCCTATCAGCTGCAGCAAAGATCTACCACCGCTTTGAAATTTCCTCTTTGCAGAAAACGTGATGCCAGCAACACAGTCCATAATTAATGGGTCAACACGTGAGCTACAACGCTTTTGTCGGATCAGATATCTCCGACATGGCGACACTCCTTATTCAGTAACTGCATGCTTTTCTTTTGTGCATAAAGAACTGGATATGTGACGGCTACGCCATCTGTGTAAAAATCAGAAAGATAAATAACATACAGACTAACTTAGCTTAAAGTTCCTAAGATGTTCAGATAGAAATAATACAAAATGTACCATACATGAAATTTGACAGCAAGATAGAGAGACGCCAATCAAACAACTCACGCAAAGCAGACTTGTATTGACTTAGGGAGGATTTGAAATGTTGAAACAGCCACTTGTTCAGGAGACAGAGGTCGACAGCCCTGGAGGACATTCTGTGATAGTTGGCGTGAACACATTACTTCTGAAATGTAAGGTCAGAGAAGAGCTAAAGGACTTCTAACTGCCTGATGTAAGCGCTTCCAGTGCAGCGTACGCCGTCTTCCTGCTGCCTGATGATAAGGCAGAATTGCCATTTCGCTCCGTTTTCTTCATCCAGAAATTGTCTTCATTCTTCTGTAATGAGCTGTTGTATGTATTTCCTCTTTTCCTATTAATGGGAAAAGCTATATCCATCCCATTGTGAGGCATTTTCAATGTGGAAGCCTTCACAAAGGTCACAAGATGCCGCTAACCAAACGCTTTTGGGATGACGGAAGAAACGTGCCTCTATGATGTTTATTTCTGTACCTCACCTTGAAAGTATGTTTGTCAGTCTTTTTCGCCCCCACCCGAGTTAATCATGGTTATATAAAGGTAGCTAGATTGCTATAGTTAGCTAATGGCCATAACACCAACTGTGAAGCACTGCCAGCGTTATATCATAAAGCTGTCAGCAGGACCTGTTTCACAAAGTCAAATGAAGGAATTTTGCTTTTCTTGTATGACTTGGCAATGAATCAGACTGAAACTGCCATTTCTGGTCACTTGTCTATACAGCCCAACATCAACTGACATTTGTCACAACAAACGCAGAAACGATCATGTCTGCTGTCACAGATATTCACGTGAGATAACCGTCACGAAGGCATCATAGACATCGGTATGTAGCCATGTTGCTGTTGGTTTTTTCAAACAGCTGAAAACAAAAAGGTGCATTTTGATGACTTGATTGCAGAAGAATGGGATTATGGCCACCACTGGAATGAAGATCTACCCATGACAACGTTCACAGACAATGCTATAAAGCTTTATTCATGTTTTAAATGTATTAAATGTCAGGTGTCTGGACTGTTGAACAGAGTTGGAACTATGAAATCCACACTTTTACCTTACTTCAATTTTATGGATGTGGCTTTCAAGGTGTGGAGTAAGGTCGGGTATACAGTATATTCTTCAGTCTGTCAGTCTAATTGGACGTTGAACACAACACAGGACTTTTTTCCTGTCGAGTGCATCGTGGACATCTTGCAAACCATATCATGAGCAGAACTGAGCTCACAGGACAGGGCAACCTCTATGAAATCATATTGACAAAGATATAGACAAAGAAATTAGAAAAGTTTGCTGCTTATACTTGCTTTTTAAGAAAAACAGAACCTCGGTGGTCTTAGACCGGTTAAACTGTAAAGCTAACATTCACTGTAAATTGACTGGAAACAGAGGTTTGCTGGATGGATTATGGCAGCTTTGCCTTTGGAAACAAAAACCAGGATCATTTCACAGTAACAAAGGATGTGTCTTTTCAGCAAACTTGTGATGTCCTAAGCCCTTTAAGCCACAGACACACTCCCATAACACTTCACAATCCCTCGTCAGCCTAATAATGTTTGATGCTTTGTGAAACACTACATGGACACACAGCTACATTGAAAATATAGGCATTCAAGGCCTGATACTCTTATTTTTCAGACTTCATTTGAGCAACTGGGGATTATATTTCTTTTAAACGAGAGAAAAGCAATCACAAAACTCTAGTCTTTACAGGTACCGGTCAAAAAAGAGACAATCTGCTGTGATGTAACACACAAAAGGCTCATATTAAGTTCTTGTTCTCTGGTGGGAATGCACAAGACAACACGTCGGCTCTACCCGTGCCTCCCCTCCTTCAGAGGATCCACCAACCTGGGAATCTGAACCAGACCACATACAAAGGGCAAACAAAGACTGTCACTATAGAAGGATGAAGAGCGAGGGAGGTGAGGCAGGAGGGGCCGTGGTTGGCGCCACAGCCCAACTCACTAAATTACTGAACTAATGTGCAACAGGCATGCGAGCATCTCACACATGTTCAAACACACTCCGAACAGTGTCTCGAGCGGTTTTATGCACGATAACTCTTTTCGTGAACAAAGCGGCATAAAAGCAAAGGCAGGGGACCCCTGTGTCGACGGCAGCCGAGCCTGGCGGACCTTAGCTTATCATTTGCACTGCAGCAGAGCAGTGAATCAATTTAAGGCACTTTGTTAATCAGTATCATGGACAGATATGATGTATTGGAAGGAAAAATAGAAACAAAAGTCGACCAGTGGCGGAGACGGAATGGGGTCAAGCAGAGGTGGAGGGAAGTTATGAGGGGACTCAGCTGGGACTCAGATGAAGAGAAGATGGGGAGGAAGAGAAAATAATCCTCGATTCGACTACGCTTAGGCTCCAGGATAGACAACATCTGTAGAACAAATTTCTTTCCGTTGTACCCCACCACCACCACCACCCTTTTTTTTTTTTTTTCCTCTAAAAAGTAACAAGAAGAGTCATGATGAGCTCAGGAAGAAAAGGAGACAAAACAAGAGGAGTCCAGCAAATTTAAAAAATGACGTAAAAGCAAAATAAAAAACAAAACCTTCCGAGAACTCTGTGACCCGAAATTTTAAAAAAATGAAAAGGTCTTGTGGGGAAAAAAATAAGCAAAACATTTTCACTCCATCCGAAGTCAGATCGCAAAATAGAACACAATTGCACGGGTGGACGATTTGGGATCAATTCAGGATCTTTGGGATACACGTTGTATGGAGCCGCATTTATGCTTGTTTTTTTTTTTTGTTTTTTTAAATGTATATATCCAGATTCTTCAGTTGGTTAGGAAATATGCTGCGATGCTTATTGTGGTCCAGAATGACCAAATTTCACTGCTTGGAGAAACAGCTCTTTTGATTTACACATGGCTGAGGTCAGATTGGCTCTGCCTTTAATTGATCCTAAACCTGTCATATTCGTCTGACTTAAACTAATCTAAACTTGGAAGCATAGCTGTCTGGTATAAAAACCACTATAAGTAAAACAGTGAGACATAAATTTTTTTTACACAAACAACCGAGGATGGATGACACTGGAAGTTGTGCTGGTCAAAAAGGTAAGTTCACCTGAGGACAATTGATTATGTATAGTAAAAATAGTGAGTAAAAGAAAGACAAGCAGAAAGAAGGAGAAGAGGGCAGAAGCTATGGAGCAATGGATTAAACCTTTTGAGGACAAGTCGACTGTGCCCCCCACCTCCACATACACTAACGCTCTCTGGGGTCAACATGTGGGGTGACAGACACGGAGCGAGGGGGCCCAGGGTGCGGGCCTGTAGTTGATTTAGGATTGTTGAACGCGGGCCAAAATTCCTGAAGGAATGCAGTAAGCCGGGGGGGTTCATAAAAACTAGTCATAAAAACCAGGCCAGAACTGGGGTATAAGAGAGGGAAAAAAAGGAATGTAGTGAATATGAATACATGTGTGTGTGCATGTGTGTGTGTGTGTGTGTGTGTGTGTGTGTGTGTGTGTGTGTGTGCATGTACATGCTGGTGTTGCTATGGTGAAACAAGATTCTTAACATGGTGGGAGAATTACAAATGGGAACAGTGAGGGTGTAGTGTGTACATACAGACAAATACACATACAGTGATGTGTATGCACACTTTTGTGTGTGTGTGTGTGGGGGGGGGGGGGTCAGACGGCAGGCGTGCACTAATATGAGCTCCATGAATGAGGTGTATGGAAAAAAGGCTCACCTATCTTTAGCATTCATGTGTTTAGCACTGAGCCCAGCCGAGCCGTCTGATGTTGGTGCTCAAGACAGAATGAATGAATCCATGAGAACCGAGTTTCAGGTTTCTTTTAGGAGCTGGCTGCAGGAGAAATACCAGCCATGAGACTAACTCTTCATTAATGCCTTACATGTTGAAATCCTCGGGGCTGCATGTTTTAAATACTTGGTAGCACCTTGGAGGAGTGCATGCTGTTTAATAGATAAATTACAGACACTCATACAGAGTTAAAACCAATCCAGATTCTCTTAATGACAATGTTATAAAGGCCAAAAATCTCTGTGGAAGTCTTCTAATGAGAGAGTTCTTCCATCCAAGTGCTTTTCAGCCCCTTATCAAAGGCTAAGGTCCATCAATGATTTGAAAGAGAACCTACAAATTATCTCGACTACGATTCAACCATCACCAGATTAAAACTACTCTCATTTCTATCGGTCAGCCACCAGAAACTTCTACACCAGACAGCTTCCTTCCAGTCCTTCAGATGTTGTCGAAGAAATCATTTAAAAAATATAAACATTAAAATGTCCTGGAAACGTCATACTTCAGGAATCAGTGGACCGATTCTATATGTGTTGACGGCGAAATGATTTGGTCATGGAGCCGTCTTTCTAATGAATTTATTTTGTCTAGCATCTGCTTTTTGGGACCCCAAAATACTGCCATGAAAGCGAGAATGAGCCACATCTTGCAACAAAATCTAATGATGTGGACGCTGAGGCTGGCGGTGGCTCTGTTTTATTTCCCGAAGCCGTTTGTTGCTCTTTTTTTTTTTTTTATACTAACGCCAATTTAATTTTGTGGTGTGGTTGTGACTTTGCACGCACTTGTAGACGATATCAATCGGTTTCATGAAGCAACGAATGCTTGGCCAGACAACCATTGAGATAACATTGTAGATTAAACGTATTGGACACACTGGAGGTTGTTGCATCAATGATTGGAATAAAACCAACAATGCTAAGCCTCTGTACAAAAATTGAGCACACTTATATATTTCACATAAACATGTACGTCTGTTTTCTCTGACTCACTGACATATACTGACCAATTATAGTGTGGTAGACCTCCACGATGGAGACAGATGTGGCCGCAGTGCGGTCACTTAATGTATTTGACTATGAGCCATTTCCTCGATGAAAATCATAAATACATCAAGTCCTGAAAGCTGAACCCTAAACTTTAATATACATGCATACAAATTTAAAGTAAATCTGAGCATGCCGGTCCTTTGAATTCTGTTCTTGGTTTCAGCTCAGCCCAGTAATGATCTTCTGGTCCCTGGCTGAGCGATCAAACGGGCTCGGTAAGTCTGTTTCACACTGAGGCCGTTTATTTTTTTTCTATTTCTTTATCAGCACCTTCTATTTATAGCTGTTTTACTGCAGCGACACAGCTTAGTACAGTATGTACCATAAAACACCGGCCTCCTCCAACCTCATCCCCAGGCATGCCTCGACTGTCGTCTCCCACCACTCTATACATGAGCATATGGAGACTATTGGAGTCATTCTAGACAGCAGGAGACGCACAACAACACAGACACAAAAGTCAACACACATAAATGCTATCAAACCGAGCTTTGGGCACACTAATACACAGGAGCACACAGACGGTGATAAACACACAACGTCAGACACCACAGAGACAAACACAAAAGGTCACACATACAGAGTGAAGTCATTCAGACATGGGACGAAAAAAAACGAAAGCAGTGACCACACAAAGCACAGAAGACGAAACATAAGAGGCACACAATTAATTAAATATCTGCAACTACATTCCAGTGTCATTTTAATGACACTGATTACAATCAGGCAATTGATCTGCAACAGTTTTGAAGCAGTAATTCACTGGTTCTGGAATCTCAAAGATAAATAGTGGATAGATATCTGTCAGGAAATTAGGAGACCTGATCCTTGACATTTTTGAACAGAATTCTGTACATTTTAAAGGCTGGTTGCTTCACAAAGAAAATAATAAGCAGTATGAAAATGATAAAAACTCATAGTTTGTCCAATACAGCCATTTTTTTAAACTTAAAAACACAGAAAGAGGCAAGAATAAAATCACAACTGACTGCACCAGACTCTATGCAAAGACTGTACAGATGACATGCATTCAAGCAGAGGGTAAGGTTATCTGAGCGTTGCAAACACAGAACTTGATTTATATTACCTCAGGAGCCTTGGCACGACTGAGTCGGGGTACTGAGAGTTCAAAGGTCAAAGCTCAGACTACAGAATGCAAGGAAAAAACATTAAAAAAAGAGTAAATGCCAAACCAGGGAAAATACATGCAGTTCCTTGGATCTGACAGAGATGACAACCTTCAATACAATGGTGAAACCTGTTTTGATGTCTGTTGCAGACGTCCAGAGAGGCCAGAAATGACGAAATCCCTCAAAATTGCCGGCTTTTTATTATCGGTAACAAAAAATACAGCAGATCGCAGATCGGTCAACCTCTCCCCAGGCCTTTGACGAACAAAAAGATGATACACTATGTCCCCATTTGAATCCTGGAGGAGAAAGGAACAGAGACAGACCAGGAAACACCTGGAACAATGACCTGGAGGTAGACATGAAGATGACTGAATTACATGGGGATTGCTGGAGACGTCAGCCTGGGATCAGGATGTTTGAAGATTCTTTGTTGGCAGTCTATGCCCAGAGCAACACACGATGTTGTCGAGCATTTCACTGAACAAAACCCACACGTGTTATCCTCCTTTATCAAGAAACGTCACTGGAAAGCTTTGTATAAACGATGGAGAACAGCTACGGTGTAAGTGTTATTCAAAGCAACAAATCCATTTGACAGTCGTCCAAAATACTGCACAAAGGTTCAAACAGCACCTCCACTTCCACACCCCCTTCACACACAAACACACACACACACAGTCGTGTCAAACCACATCAGCACAGTTAACCTTTACCGACTTGGCCAAAGTTCCGCACACAAGCTGCTTTGCCAAAAGGCACGTGGGTGATATTACGTAATCGAGATAAATCCTCAACTGGCAACGTGGCACGAGATCAAGGAAAGAGCGAAAGAAAATAACAACACACAGCGGCAGAGAAGATGCAATAAAATAATATGAGTCGGGCCAGAACAGAATGAAGCCAAAGCCTGGTTAATGTTCAGCCATCCATCATGTTAGATAAAGGAGAGGTGTGAATTTAATCAAACTCAACAGCACGATCTGTAAAAGCCTGCTCAAGGAGGAGGAGGGAAGATGTCCCCAGTGTGGCTTCAGCTCGTCCCGGCATGTTGAAAGCAGCCCTCTAACTTATAGAAGTTTAATGAGAAGGTGCAAAACATGGTTCGCTGATCTGGAACTCCTCCAAATACTGTACAAAAGGTAGACTGCTGCATTCCTGTCGCCGTTCCTTCTGTCCCTGCAGTGCTCTGTTTAAGTATAGCGTGTTAAAAATCAGATCTGAAACCAGGTTAAATGAATCTACTTCATCAAATTACTTGTTTTCCTCCTCGTATGCATTTAATAGTGAAGAGAGGATGTAACAGAGGTGAAAATCTTCCACATGGCTGCACGAAACTCAAGCCAAACTGACATGAGTGTTGCCGTGTACGTTTCAAACCCTGGGTTTTTAATGCTTGTCCCTCCTCTCTAGGCTTTATGAGAGTCCTCCGAAGTTCACTTCAGTTGTGTGGCAGAGGAGTAGGAGTACGGCAAACCGGAATATTTGTGGCCTGACGACAATGGAGCTGGAATGTCTTTCTAAACTGGTTGTTGCTGCCCACCACTCTCTAGCTGTTCCTGCCCTCTTTTCCCTCCGGTCTGTCTCAAACGTTTGTTCATCTTTCTTTCTTTTTTTTTTCCATTCATCTGTGTCTTTGCCCGTCTCGGAAGACCAGTCTGTTCCTGATTACGCATATGTTTGCTGCATCCACAGCTTCGTAACCATGTTTACAGCAATTTAGACATAATAAGCATGCTGACTACAGATTTTCTGTCTCTTTTTTTTTTTTTTTTTGGTGCTTGTGTTTGTTTCAAAAGGTGTTTACGGTTGCAAAGGCAGCTTTTTCATTGAAAATTGACACTGAAAGCTTTACATCCACAACTCTCAGGAAGGATTATTGCATGCAGGAACCACACGTCGGATTCTACCCTACAGACATGTGCAGACTCCTATATAAGGTCATAAACATCCACTGCGGACCGGCATGAGCCAGCATGTTCTTTTATGTATTCCCCTCGGAGCATGTGCAATAAAATGACCCACTTTCTCTCCAAACATGATATGTTATAACTCAACTTATCTGTACCGTTGTGTTACTCATTAAACTTGTAAACCAGCAGACGCTCGGCTCCTTTGTCCTCAGCCAGAGGTAAAAGATATTGTGAGGTCTCCATGTGCGCCATACGTGCCGTGTACATCTATAAGCCTGCACAGCTGAAGCGTAACAGGGGGAGAGTGAGAGCAAACACAGCCGGGGCCTTCCAGGGTGCGAAGAGGCGTCTGGCTTTGGGGATGGGGGGGACTAGGGGGGTTGGGGGGGGGACTTTGAATCTGGTTTTGCTTTCCATACGAGCGTGAGCCCACCGGCAGACTGGAATGTATATTACACATCCAGTATTATGTAGCTGGGGGAACCAACTGTTGGAGCAGGGGTTGGTGTTCATATCGCACCCTGCTGCACCTGTTCAGAGCCTCAACTGACACCGCCTGGAGGAGAAGACGGAGGGAGGGGGAAATGGGAGGCATAATGTAAAGCAAAAATACGGCCGGCTTTAGCATTGGAGCTATCAGCACTCGTGAGAAAGGGCAACCAGATTTAAAGAATTTAGCATCAAATTCCCATTTTTGGATTTCTTGTTGTGTTATAATTGTCACAAAGTTTTAATTTTTGTTTTTTGCCTTAATGGAAAACATATCTGTTGAATCTTTCATGTGTAAATATGTTAAACCACTGGAATACTTCAGGCTTTTAGCATATGTTAATTCTTGTCACACCAAAGGCGGGCTGTCCTCACTGAGATGTTTGTTCAAACACTTCAAACAACAAGGCATCGGGACGGAGAACCACATTCTCACATTCCCCTTATTTACAGAGGGTTTCTTTCCCTTATATGTGGATATTTTCCATCTTTTTTCTCACTTATTTTTCTTTTTATGATGAGATATTGTTGCAGTATTCTTTCACCTTTAATGCTCTTCATCCATCTCAATTTTTTTTTTCAGTGCAAGTTGCTGAGTTTTGGAAATATCAATTGTAGAGACGTCTGCCTTCCGTCAAACATAATGGAAATAGATGGTACTCTGTCTTTTTCCACAATTTCTTAAGTGCCAGCAGAAAACATGTATGAATTCTGTTTTTATTTGTCAGTTTCTTCCAGAGAAAAACTTTGTTTCTGCTGATGCAGGGGTCGGATCATTGAAAGCCCATATAATCTGATTTGGAGGTCAAAAAAAGGAACAATTTGTCATTTGGCATCAAAGAACATGTTGAAGTAAAAGTTAAACAAAATAAAAGGGACTCAACAGACACTTGATATTATTAAAATACACAAAAGCATAATTGATTTGTTTTTTGGTCGAAACTAAAAACTGAAATTATTTTTTTCCCCTTTTCCCGTTGACTGATTTTCAGATTAAAAAGATCCTCAAACTTAAAAGATGCTGGATATGTTTTTCATATAAGGTAGTTTTAGAGGCACCACATATGATAATTATTAGTCAGTTGATGATGTCAATGAATTCCAGGATCTAAAAAATGGTTTTAAAAAAAGCTATTAGGACTTGTTTTGTCCAACTAATCGCCCAACGTCTCAATTCTGTCCTTGAACAAGGTGGTAAGATCCCTTGATGCTGCTCATACTTTACTTCTGAGGGTAGACGGAGGAGATGGATGTTAAATCACTATGATGTTAGACAAAAAAAAGGAAATTCATCAAATGCGTGTATTTTTATGTCACCACGAAGTAGACACAAGACAGCAAAGACAAAGGCCACACATGCTCTAATGGATTGTTATATAAGTGCGCCAGCATAGATTGTCAGATGTAAAGATCTTGATGGACGAGCTCAATAGACACGCATGACACTTTTACCGTGGTGTAATTACCAGAGAGGTCCTGCACAAAGCTACTGGAACACGCCTGAACCATCTTTTATTAACATCTATATCAGATGTCCTGTCTTGCTCTGTAATTAGAAATTAAGAAGCCAGGAAAGCCCCTTAATTCTCACGAAAACGTAACCGCCACCGTGGTTCAAAACCCCGAAGCACGATGGAAACTCCAACAGCGACAGCTAATTTATCATCGGGGTTTTAATTTCAGTTATATCAACGGCATTGGACTTGGCATTTAGCCTACATGCAAAACTAAATAGCTAGAGGGTATCGAAAATGCTCCTATCGTCTCACCATCTCTGCGTCAGAAACATATCTTCTTTAACATCCAGCTGTGTGTAACATCAGGAAACAAGAGCTCTGGGTGAAACCTGTGAAGTTACAACGGTCCAATCTGGTTTGCTGAAAGAAGCCATTTGTTGGTAGTCTGACACTGAATAACATCTGATACAATAATATCTGTTTCACGCCATCTTATCCAGATGGTTTCCTGACAGGCGCCGTTGTGTTGGAGCGCTGGTGAGGAGCTCAGCATGAAAGTCATTCGCTTAAACGCTGATCACAGGTTACCACGCAGGTGTCAGAGAGAAGAGGTACTCGACAAGAAAACGGCTTCTTTTGGGTTTTTTTGGGAGAATATTTTAGCTGTCGACACACCACGCACTGTCATCCATACGTCAATTTCGTTTCTCCTTCTGTTGTGACCTGGAATCCAGAGTTAAATCAAAATGATGAAGCATATGCTCTAACAGCAGGGGATGCACTTTAAAGAGAACAGTCAGGCATGCAGACAATCCATACAGCTGGGCATCCTGTACAGTTGTTCTGACACAAAACGACCTTCACTTAACTTGTTGTGTGCCGAGAATCTCAAAGTCACATGACGACTGCAGATTTTACAGCATGTCAGTTTGAAATGCGGAAAGTATTTAAGCACAGGCAAGCCGGAGATACTTTTCTTGGTAGGTCACAAATATCTATACATAGTTTGGCCAGTTGAAAGCACCGGGAAGTTTATTTTACCATTGTATGGAGTCATCCGTAGCAACAATAATAAACAGGATGGCACTCCATCAAGGGCGCTAACATCCTCCAAAAGAATTTATGAACCCGACCTGCTTCACTTCTGATTGATCTGGAATTATGAGGATGTTTCCCAATCTGCAGGAGGCGCTATGCATCTCTAAAGAATTTGATCAGATAAATTGAGCGATCATAGGCATAAAACTTCTCGCCCTTAAGACTACCGGGATAGGCTTCAGCAACCCTCCTGACCTGTGGAAGAGGAAGAAGCAGCTATGAAGATGAATGAATGAACGAATGAATGAATTCACATAAAACCCTGTACACATGTTCAGGTCAGGCTGCTGCTGGGTAAAGTCACAAGGCGTGGATCGGACAGCCCATCATGGATGTTTTTTAAAGTTTCAAACGGAACGGCGTCACAATTACAAAGTAAAACGTTTTAGTGCAACTAATTCGAGTGAAGATAATTTAATGTTCCTTCTCTCTAAGAAGGAACATTAAATTATCTTCACTCGTTACATTTTTACTTACTGCTGTGCGTTAACTGGAAAACAACGTACAACTTCAGTCGGTTTGTCAATGATTTGATGAGTAGTAAACAAAAAGAATGCTTGAATTGTAGTTTTAGTCAAAATGTCAAAATAGTACTGGTTTCTTGCAGAACAAATAAAGAATCAGACAAATGCGATTTAAATAAATAGAATGTAAGCGAGCCCCGAAAACGAAACTCGCTCAATCTTTGGCAGCGTCGTTCAGCTGGGGCTCACCTTTGGTTACAACTTCCAATACCAGCAAAGTTATGAGAGACATGCAATTATAACCACAAGGAGTAGCAGCCACACTCTGCCAAATAGTGTTTGCTCTTTTTTCTGCTTGAGCCTTCTATCTGGCAGCAAACAGAGCCAGACTTTAAGAGACATGTTGATGCGATCACATGAGAATGAATGAAATAACACGATGACTAATAATAATAATGAGTTTAAACAAAGAGCAGCAGTGGAGGAACATTTTGTGCTTTGCCGAGTGGAAGTAAAAAAAAAAGCACTTCCTCTCAGCGAATGAGGGAAACCTGCCCAAGAAACCGCACCGTTTTATGAAACACCACCCACTCAATCTGTGCCATTCTACAACCTGACATTACAGTTGCATCCCCTGTTCTCCACTGCAGTAAAATCATGTGGTGGAACAGAGAGAGAGAGAGAGAGAGAGAGAGAGAGCCTCTAGGCCCCCCATGACAAAAAGCGGCGTGAATCCACAGCTGTGTTGCTAACCAGCAAAGCCTCCTGGATACGATGCACAGAAGGACGCATATCACAGCGTCAAGACAACCGCAAATGAAGCTGCGCAAAAAAAAACAAAAAAAAACTAATCCAACACGGTACTGACCAGCGTCATTATTCACTTACTGTTCCTGGAAAAGCTATTTCACAGAACTTTGATTCATCCCTGGCTTCTATGCAGGGTTAAACTGAATTGCACACGTAGTATTCTGTCTCAGAGATTATTCTTACTTTTGTTTAATGATGATCAAGAAAAACTGATTACTCACTTGTCACAAACAAAAAAAAGGAGACCAGTTTTGGGCGCTCATCCATCTGACTAATCCTTGTCTTGTAAATATCACCGTGTCCCTCTTGTACAAGGCATTAACTGTCATAAAGCTTTACTTCTTTTAGCTCGTGCCAGGCAGGGATGAATGCCCATCTGAGAAATTCAATTCACTCATACTGAAATTTGAGGTTTAGCGAGGGGAGAGGTTCAAAAGCGTGCCGCAGGATTACCCAGCCAGGTGGTGAGTCAAACTGTCATAGAATAAAAGTCATTCTGTTGCTGGCTCGGAGCCCACTCACAGTTTGCCCATCCTGATTTACGGATGCCGGCGGTCTCCGGTCCGACATAAATTTTTAGCAAAGCTTAGAGATTATCCGTGTATGAATTTAAATGTGTTTGTATTTGTCTGGTTCTGCCCGTGTGCATGTAGATGTTTATACATATTTGTCCATTAGAATAACCACATGCATGTTTGTGTTTGCATGCCCAGGTGGGGGTGGGGGGTGGGGGATTTGTGTACTTGTTTGTCTAGGCGAGTGTGTGCCAGAGCAGGAAAGCGATCCCCCTGATGGGCGCGACAGCTGTGCAGGGAGTTGTTGGGCTCTTCATCTCCGTCACTCCGGGATCACGGGGACAGGATGTGCTTGTCGATGCAGCATCATCTCTTATCCTTCTGACAGAGGTAACATTTCCTTCTGTGACAGCAGCAAACAACAGTCGTTTGGTCACGCAGAGAATATAACATGTGCAAAGGTATATCAACCACATTCCTGCACATTTCTATCTGTACAGAGGAAAAAGTTCCTGCACAACGTATGTTTACAATTCCTCGAGATTTTTCAGGTATAACAACCTGGAATCTCCCTCTTCAACATTGATTCAAACCGGCAATGTAGCTGCTTTAATATGTCGACAGCGAACTCCATCATCTTGGGAAAGGTGAAGGCTACACCCGTATCAACAGCTGCTACGTCAATCCATCAAATGTATATTTAACCGACACTTCATATGCTAGTAATCTCACTGACATTAGGTGTTGCAGACATGAGAAGATTGAAGTGTTTTCCTCTTCCTCAGCCAATAGAAAGAAGTTTTACAATACTAAAACTTCACTGGATTCCATGCTGAATTATGGGACGACGATTAAACTCTAACCTTAAAAACGGACCTTTGTCGATGCACGCCTGTGAGTCACGTCAATAGTGCAAGTATTACACCTGCAGTTGCTCCTTAAAATAGATAAATGTGCAAACCAGAGAGAAAATTAATGATCACAGTGTAAAAGTGAAGCTCACACACACACACACACCAGTTTTATGTGGTGACACAGCCGATGTGAAAACAAACAGAGACGAAAGTTTAAAAGAAGAGTTAAAAAATTATTGCTAAGGTCTAGGAGTTAATATTTGTAAAGACTGTACCGACACTTCCTGAATGATTCAGAGAGGGCAAGCAGCAAAAAAAAAGAAAAGAAAAAAATGCTCATGAATGCAATAAAAGTGTGCATTTTGGCAGCGGAGGCACATCGCAGGCCGCAGTGTGTCGGTTAATAAATGCAGCAGCTTCTAAAGAAAGAGAAAAGTGCTGGAAAAGGAAAATCGGGATATCCCCGAGGTTGAAAAACGACTTCGGCTGTAGTTCCTCACTCCAATATGAGAGCGAGCTGCAGTCCAAGGCAAAGCCTGTGCCCTTTTATTACATTACATGCTGTGGAGTTGGGGGTGCAAGTTTTCTTAACGATGGTCAGCACGGACTTGACTCATTTGTCGGTCCTCCACATGAAGCCTCGGAGTATGCATATGATCATCCCTGCAAAGGTCAAGGATATAATGCAGAAACAAACGGTATTGTTGATGATGAGACAGCTCGATTGTTTCGGTTGTCAAGGGTTGTGGGGATCATTGTGCCGGTCGGGCAGCAGAGAGAAAAAGTCTGGCCCGTATGCGTGGTGTGGGAAAAAAGAGAAATTCAAGCAAAACCTGTGGGAGGTTGATAAACACATATAGCTTATATGTACTGTACATACGGGATCCCCTCCCTCCACCCACAGCCAAATCTGATATCTGCACCTGTGGAAATGAGACACTATGTTCCAGCATGGAAAATAAAACCAGCCCCACCTCCACACTCTTTTGACTGATTTATACCGTCAAGGTATCGCAGTAACTATACCCTCACAGACCCTACCAATGGAGGTTCACCTTTAATCAAGTTTTGTGCTCAAATAGAAACAATGGAGTGACTCATCCAGTAAACAGCTTGAGTACTGAAAACATGTGTTACCTTGGTGGTCAATTGCTCTCTGTTCTGTGTTGTTTCCTCACATCTGACTCCAGCCTTTATCCCAGTGCAGGTCTCATGGAGATCTGTAATCAGAACAGGCATTTTGTGATTCCTTCATAACTTTGCCAACAAATGTAAAACATCCCCTGGGTGAAAACGCTACGGAGAGCGAAGAGGCTTACACAGAGGGATCCTGCAAGACAGGAGTTGGCTAAATCCAACAGACAGCCGCAGCTCTGCACAAGGAAATCCACATGGCCACTGATGCATGCATGTGCTGCCAAGTCAGGGATGGCATGGGAGGAGTCTCAGAGTTGAAGAGAGGAAAATCCCCAAAGGAGGTGCAAGGTTTTCTTGTCTATGCAACCCGATTTTAGATTTTCATGTGACCAGATTACTACTTATAGGCTTAGCAGTCTAATCCTTTAGCCAAATGAAGTGTCTAACTTAAGGCTAAGACTGGCCAAAGGAATCAAACAGAGTTTATAGTACTGAACATTGCCAGACTTTAAAAATGCTATGAGTACGCTCTGTTCAGGAATGAATCAAAGGAGAAATATTTGTGCTCCATCCCGCATCTCTTCCACCGCTTCACGCAACAAGGCCCATTATTTAGACCTGAGGCTCTTCAGTTAACGGTGCATCAAAAAGTAGTTATTCACATCCCTAACCGCCCCACCCGCTACCCCGGGCGCAAGTGAATACACCTGAAAATCTCAACGTTCATCATCAACGCAAACACGAAAAATAACCGCCGCCGAGCGCACGTCGCCGTATTGCCCTCGTGAGAGCAAAGAGGATCGTTACTAAAGAAAACGCATGCTTTGCATACCTGAGCAGAGACGTATTAACTCTGTCCAGGATGCATTAGCATTTAAGTCAATTATATTAACGCTCTAGTGCCCAGTCAGTCTTTTTATACTGAACAGAACCAAAATGTGCCTGTTTGTGACAGGCAGAAGCAAATTAAATCAAGCTTTACATCTGTGGCTTATCACAATCACAAACACATACACACACACACACACACACACACACACACACACACACACACACACAAACACACACACACACACACACACACACACATTTAGGCATGCTGTACATACTCAACAACATATTTACAAAGAAACACAAAAACACTGAGATTAGGCTGGCAACTCAAAGGACTTTCCTGCTCTTAATTTTTTATTAGTTTCGATATAAACAAATATTGTTCGATAATAAGCATCTGTCTTTGGTTTACTGGATCTTTTTCCAATCCTCATCATTGGCTGATGAAGTTCAGCCAAGTGGAACGTCGACCTGGCTTGGCAAACCTCTCCACCCTTGCGTTGAGAAGATAATGGAATAATTCTTCCAGGAGGCATATAGACCTGATTAGTTGCTGGCAGAGAACTCTGAAAGCAGCATGGAAAAGAATCTGAGACTTTTTTTCACATCAAGAGCGTTGCGCATACATTTTCTGTGTTTTATATTGAATGTCTGTATTTGGCATTTGAAGCATTCCGAGGGTATTTATATGAAATCTTTCATAATAGTTTATGAAAACACAACATTCTCTACTAAATGCAGTTACTCATAAGTACAAATATGTCTGATTTTATAAGGTACGCTGGATGAGATTATGGTATGCTTCTTTTAAGTCCCGGTAGAGTCCGAGCTGCCTCGCAGAAAAACCGTTTTGATTAGTTTTTAAGACTTCAAAAGCTGTAAGAAGCTACCTTTAGGCTGGGGCAAAACATCCCAGATTGTAGAAAAATGCTTCACTCATAAGTTGCAAACATTATCATCTCATATCCTTTTCTGTCTCCTTGAGCTATATCCTTCTTCTGGACAAATAATATAGGTAAATATTGAAATACTTCACATATTATATATCTACTCTCAGCAACACATGCAGGAAAGCAAACTCAAGAGTACAGTGTGCACTTCTTCGTTTGTGTGATGGCAGTGTCATTATTAAGACAGAACTCCACAGCCGAACCTCCTCCATAAGTCCCACCTAAAGTGGATTTTAAAGCAACAGCACCGGTGTATTTTCAGCACCAGCTGTGGCGATTCAGTGTGGCCATGCATATCATTCTCTGGCTAACCCATATGCTAACACAGCTCTCGGCCACTCAGTGAGGGATAAATATGCATCTGCGCAGGCGAGACAGATAAGAGAGCCAGCTCCTAGGAGGCAGAGCTAAACCTGACGGCACTACAGTATACGCTCCATTTGATATGGGTTGATGCTCATTTATGTTAAACATTAAAGGATGGATAAAGGCGAAGTCCTCCGTCTGTACTCAGTGTTCTTTAGCCTGTGATTGTGCGTGTTTTCTGAAAGCTCAGGGATATCAATGAAATGAGGCAATACCACTGGGAACCATTTGGGGTAGTGTTGTCTAATTCACAACAAACATCAACGGACATAACCACAAAGAAGAAAGGATGTATTTAATATTCTTATAGAACAACATTAAGTTTATCGCTGCGTATTTTATCTATTTTGGATTTAAGTACTTAAAAAACATGTTTATTCTCTCACACCGTTTGTACCTGTAAAGACGGAAAACTACTTCCTGTAATTCAGCTACTGCACCCAGCCCTTAATGGTTTCTTTGCACATAGTATATTAGACCGCATTGGTTAGGATGACACTAACGGAGGGTTGAAATAATTTTTGAAGTAAACCTCATTATTTCCATCATTTATTTAAGTATTTAAGATATGAAGAAAGAAATCACGAGACAAATAATGAGGTCTGTCACTGGTATTACTCCCAGAGGAGAACACAGATGCTCAGATAGAGGAAAGAGCAGCAAACCAGCTCGGCTTTTAGAAGCATAGTCTTGTGACATGTTTTCTTGAACCACCAACAGCCATAAATGCTTTGACGCACGATATTGAGGTTCAACTGACAGCCTCTGAAAGTTTAGGTATGGAACAGACTTATGGGTTTTGTAGGCATTAAAGAATATTAGATTTCCTTGAAACTCGTTTAAAACCATATCATGTGACAAAATTCAGAACTAATGGGGAAATTCAGAGCCCAGGCCTCCACCCGCACCAATAGTTATTGATTTGCATAGTGTTACTGTTTTCCCAGCCTATATGCTGACTTACACTGATCGTATCTTTTCAGCAATACTGTTAGCACATAGAAATAAGTTATTTTCTTCATATTTTCCTCGCTCTGTCTGAAAAAGCATCGGCTTATTCTCGCAGAAAGGCCTAAAAGACGGTTCAACAATCCAGGAGTCAGAGGAAATCACTCCGCTTCAAGGAGTTGTTGTTCAGCGTTCTGCCCTGCCGTTTATGGGCCATATGTTCTTGTGAGACTTCAGCTAACCTTACAATGAGATTCTTGCATTCTTGTAACTTTCACCCCCAGGCAAAAAAGACAAAACCGGCTAGGGACCGTGTTTTTCTGATTTCACACAGACCAGCAAAAAAATACAAGGCGGAACAATCATGTCTCACCTCAGGTGGCCTGAGAAAGCTCCATTTTCACCTTCAATTTTCAAAAACTCTTTGCACTCAATTCTGTGGATACATAACTGAATAACAGTGAAACAATGCCTACAATTTTACTACAGTTTTACATTTTTGCCACCTGCATTATTGACAATGTACACATTGAAAAATGATGGTGATCCCGTCACACCGCAGACAGTTTCTCTTTGAAATGCTTACAAATGACTGTTTTTTTTAAATTTTAGATTGCTTTGTATTTGAAGAGGATGATGCATTGCTCACCTTATTTCATCTTCGAAACTTTTCAATAGGTCTCAAAAAGGAAGTTCATTTTCTATTGAAGCTAAGGCGACCCACTCTCCTGTTCTTGCCATCGCAAGAACCCAAACACAACAAAAAAGCCAAGAAAAAGAAACTTCATTTTCATGCAAATCTATTTTGTTCTTAATGTATTGAAGTATTCCTGCCTCATTGGTATGTCCGTCTTGCACCACAACATTAAGCAGAATGGCTGCGATTCTTAATCGTTATGTTGAAAAAAAAAGATCTATTTCTAAAAGAACAGCACCTCCTAAATGTAGACCACAGCCGTTGCTAATCTGAAATTTGGAACGGAGCTTATAATCAATCCTCACCCTCATTATGGTTGTGTTTTTCAGTGGAAGTTTTTCCCTGTTGTGTCATTGTTAACTGAATCTTTTCACTTTAACGGCTATTCATCAGACAAAAAAAAGATATCAGATGATGTTATCTTAAGCTGCAAATTCTAACAGGTGCTTTCCAGAAACTGTTCAAATGAAAAGATTGATTTAGTGAAGTTATAGGAATAAATTGTATTACTTGTCTTTTGGGTCTCACAATAAAAAAAAACTTCTCTGATGAAACATTCAAGTACAAGTTGGACTTTCCAACTGAGGTGGGTTACATGCTCTCGATGCCAGAGGAAGGCCTCAAACAGGAAATGTAGCAGGCACACTGACGCTTTGCCAAACCACCAGCTGAATCACGATAATCTGTTTGCATATTATTCACAACAGTAACTTAATACTAACTTAGAGTAAATGTTGTGTTTATCTTTGTGCTGGAGAGCTCTCTCCCAAATCTTACCATCCACAGTCAGACGTAACGCTCATATCAGACGTAGCACCTACCGGACGATCAGGTGATGCTCCAATCCCGACCACTTTGACCAGAATTAACTTAAGTCCCCTCATTTGAACTTTGTTACAAATGAGAGCAACGTGCTCTTCATTGATGTCCATTTTATTCCAGATCAATGTTCCTATGGGACATGACTTTAAAAGCAGACAGAAACTCACACACACAAACACACAAGAGTGTGCACGATGCTGTAACCGAGCCAGCGTGGAGATTGATCAGCTGGGCAGCGTCCAAATTAAAGCCTGTCCTCTGCAGACATGCCAAGCATAACAACTCTCTCCTTTTTGCACTTTTCTTTTGGATGGGGAAAACATGCATGGAGGAAGGAGAAAGCAGGAAAAATGAGTAGACAAAGAGCTACAATTGGATAATGTCTTGACACCCTTCACAGAAAAAGAAATGTCACTCAGATGTCTGACCCATTTTCTACTCTCGTTTTCACTCCACTTTCTCCCAAATTTACTTCCTTCCTCAAATCTACAGTGAAGGAGACATCTAACTCATAATTCATTGCGACTGGCAGTAAAAAGCATTGCCACGGGAACCAAACCTACACACTGAAATGTATGTACACAAACGCCCACTAACACAGCTTTATCTACAGTATGGCCCTGCAATAATTGGAACAAGAAAACAGAACATACTGTGCTTCAGTAGGCAATTGCTTTTATATTTCTGTGTGTGCTTTCATGTGAGCATGTGTGAGTGTGTGTGCATATGCGTGCATCCTATGGTGATGCAGGCACATGTACTCTATGTGTTCAACAGCCTGTCCTCCAACAGAGGCGGCTCAAGAGTCAATTATTCACTCGATGGGACCACACTGGCACTTGTTTCAAATAAAATCATTGGATACACTTCTTCCAAAAGTTAGGGCAAAAAATATATATGAAGTGTTTTTTACTCAAGGCCGTGATGAGGAATAAACTCAAGGGTGACTAGGTACTATAACCAGCATACAGTAACAGTAACATATGGATTATCAAATGCCCATTTACTGTAATTTATGGTGATTTATATGGACAATAACGTTGACTGTTTGAACCTGAAAAAAAAAGTCAAGACGGGAAAATCTCCTGTTCAAAAGAGCCTGAAATGTATATAAAATAAAAAGCCAATTGAGAAAAAACAAAAGGGGAACAAAAGTTTTTATTTGGGTCATAAACCCTTTATTACCATATGGGCAATGAAAAGCAATGTATTTTTAAATGAGTCACCACTTCATATTTTACCAGTCTTCACCTATTCCTCTTTATCTCGTTTTGCATCACATCTGTTAAGTTAATAATAAATTAAATGACTTCCTTAGGATCCTTAAATCCGGGATTATTTGGAAACACAATCGCGGTTACCATCTCGACGGCAAGCAAAGTTGCGACTGCTCGGCAAGAAATGCCACGTGGCGTTTCATGTGAAGCAGCAGGAGTGAGAATCGTTGGGGTCGTATCGGTGGTAACTCGATCCAGCTCTGATGCAGCTGCAGGGAAGCGCAGCAGTAAACAGCAAGGCTGACTTTAAAGATGTTGAATTAGAGAATCGCTGGATTATTATGATGCATCGTTTCCTTTGACTGCGCAACAATGATAAAAACGGACATTGTGCAGAAATGGCGGACTCGGCCTCTAACGGTGTAACCTACTGTTCACAAGGTAACTTAAAAGATAATAAATGTGTGTCCGGGAACAAAACAATTCTGCTCTTCTAAGCAAACTGACATGAAAATTTACAAAGCATGTAAGACATTTAAGACATTTGAGAGCGCCCCCTCTGGTCAGTTTAGAAACGTCAGGACAACACTGACTGCTTGGAATCTTTGAAATCCTGCAAAACTAAGAATGACAAGACTACCTTCTTAAACCGTGCACGGTCCTTTCATTCCATCTGGTTGCCTTTCCGTTGATTTGGACTAGCTGCTGCAGCAGGGTCTAGTTTTACAGTAACAGAGCACACATGCGTAACGATGACCTTTGGAAAAAGAAGGGAAACTACGACGAGAGAGGGGAGAGGAGACCAAGGGTCATCTTCGGTCAACCTATACCATGTCGATGGTGATGCACGCACATGTGCAATATATACTGGAATAACAAGTGGATGCATTGACTATACATTATGTTTTTTCATATGATACCCACACAGACTGACAGATTACATCTACTTAAGCTAGCACATAGTGTGCTGTACATGTGGTTCCTTTATGCTCCTTACTCCGTAATCTGATTACTGGTCTCTCCCTTCCACAAACAGGCCGGCAGCATCAGCTCCGTCTGCCTTGGCACAAAGGGCGACCATGGATGTGGAAGTAAGGACGTCGCACTCTGGGGACCAGCTGGACCTCTTCCAACCTGGACAAGAGTCAGGGACATGACTGGGAGAATACAAGCAGCATCTGGAGCCTCTTCTCTGGGGCCTGGGCCAGCATGACAAGGTAGTCCGTCACCCTGGGGCCTCCATCCAGCTGACTGGCTTTATGCATTTCGCTGCAAACAGCAACTCTCATTATCTAACACAACATGTGTTCCTCGCAGAACGGCGATCTGTAAAGGCTCAGGTGATAACATTTTGACTAAGAATAGCCGCCTACCAACCGCGAACGCGTGATTAGACATACATGAATATCAATTCTGAGACAGGCTGTGCAAGCATGCAAGTGAACTCCCTGAACCTCTATATTCGGTGACGACGCGCCAAAGCTATCGTAAGACAGAAGGATAACCAGCCTCACACTTTGCCTGTTGGATTTTCTGCTACTCGGGCCAGTTATGTTGAGGGAAACATGACCTCGGCTTCCACAGAACACACTGAGCCCTTGCTGAAATACGGAGATCACACAAGCAGCCCAGAACCGCATGCAAACATGAATGAAGACATGCTACTGTCAGCAAGAGTCTTCCTGGGCTACTGCAAGATAGATTAAGTCAATTTTAAAAAAAGCATGCACACACAAACACACACACATATACAGCCTCAGGGTTCTTGACGCTATTTTGACATCGCAGACCTCCGCAGCAGTTCGCTATCGCTCTAGTTGGGAAGAAGTGCTATCAGGTACAGAAAACGCACAATTGTTGTCAGGACACTCCATGTAACAATGTGTGTGTAGGATTATGGGTGATCTTATTGTGTTTCACAAATGACTGTAGATGTCACCACAATGCTCCCAAACTGGAACTACAAGTTTTTAACGGCTTATTTCTAAAGTGTTAATCGGATTCCCTTGAGCGGTCCTCTGGATGAGAAGTCAGTAATGTTTGACTATCAAGAGCGAGGATAGGCTGCCAGCACAGGAAGGGCTCCTTCATTATTTGTTTGAATATTTGCAAACATTAAACCCTAGAGCTGAAGAAATTACAGGCACATGCTTTCCACACCTCAGAAGCATTAATATAGCCACACAAAGCAAGAATTCAGATGATTAAAGTAAAAATTAAGTCTGCAGTGAAAAATAATCATTGACATTTGGATCATGTCTGTGTCAACAGCATTTAATAGTACAGACACAATCATGATGCAGCGAAAAAAATTGAGTTACATCCTACGTTACAAATAAACCCATCAAATATTCAAGGTTGGTTTTTAAAACGTGCAGCACAAGTTTGTCTTGTCTGGTTTAAAAGGTTAATTCCAAATGGAAAGCAAGCATCAGTGAAGCTTGCAGAATTGCTTTGGATTAAAAGGATCACTTTGCACCCTTTCAGCAGGATTCTGAGGGTGAAGGACGTCTTTAACGACTGCTTTAGGCGGTGCTGCTGCTGAATATGACAAATTCTGTGTGCAAAGACAGCAATATTAAAGATGTGAATTTCTATTAAGACAGTGAGCGATAAAAAAAAATCGCATGACGAAAGCTCAAATCTATGTTAACAACAGTGATCCTTACTCATCTCTTTATCACCCTTTAAATAATGCAAGAAAAGTGAAGCTCTCAAATGCAAAGCAGGGTTAGGTCAGTTTAAAACATTCTTTAAATGAGATTGATAGGGAGTTCAACACCAGACCGCATGATTCAGCAGCCGGACCTTGGAGTTATGGGTCAGGAGAGCAGAGATGAGAGCAAACTGCCAACGTTAGCACCCAACGAGCCTCGTTTTTATAGTTCAAAGGGACAAACACTTATCTTTATTATGCTAGAGGCACAATCTTGCATAGCTGATCCTTGACGAGTCATTTTTTGCCAGTCGTCAGTGATAGCAAAGCGAACTTTGGAGCTGAAGGATATTATTTCCGTCACCAAGAAGCTAATAAAACGAAACCTGTTGTGTGATATCATGTGAATTGATTATATTCATCACGGCCAAACACAATCGAGAAGGGTTCTGACTTTACAAGAGATAACATGTTAACCAATGTTGGCCTATAAAAGGTATGAAGTCAGTCAGGTATGAGTCTCCTGATCTGGTTCAGGACATGTGGGATATTTCTTGGTTCGAAAATCAACTCTAAGTGCTAACAGACCCAAAACAAATGGCAAATGTACCTGATCCTGGCATCAGCTTAATGTCGAAAAGCTAAATAACTTGTGACTGCTATGACAGACAAGGCTCTTCACAAACTGCACCGCACCGACCTTCAGTTTTAACATCATGGAAATGTATTTCCTCCATTATCTTTGTTCAATGCTTTAATTACTACATAAATATTAATTCAAATTTCTTTAAGAATGCCAACATGAACATCCAAATCACCTTCGTCTCAAAGGCATGCAGCACAAAATATGTATTAATTTCCTGAAAATGCAATAGGACTCGTAAAAGTAATAAAAGATTTGCATTAAGTCTGAAAATGCAATAAAACCCAAAAACGTAATAACTTAAAATTAATTATTTCATCATCTCTACAAAGCAATGCACTCAAAGTAATTATAGGGAGGAACAAAGTCATTTGCAAAAAACGATTCTGGCTTCATAGAGATTCAGATGGGATGTCAGCAAAAAGAAAGTTTCCCTCCGAACAAAAAAGTGCACGCGACTAGACTCTGAGGTGATCTCTAACCTCAGAGACGGTCTGCGAAAACCAGACATGTGACCAAAATCTAGGCCATTCACCGAACGAGGAACCAGCTGTCTTTAATAAAATAGCAGCAAGCAGCGACGGTGAGAAAGAACCAAGCTGATGTACCTGAACAATCCCTAAGAAAGCTTGGTCCTCTAAGACTTGGTCCAAGTGTTTAAGACCAAATTACTTTGGTAAACATTACCAGGACACATCGATCTCAGTTCTTTGGTTATTTTACAGAGATTCCTAATATATATCAATAAATCAATATATTAATGTCCCTGTTCAAATAAATGCTAGTGTTTCTTGCGGGGGTATCTGAGTTCAACCGACAGCGATTGTTGCCGAAGAACAAACACAGCCTCATTCTCTCCTGACACTTGTAATCCTACACTGTCTGGAGTGAATGGTCACGACCCTGCTGAAGTGATGCATGCTTCCATTCTCAAGGCCAAATGCACGACCAGAGGACTTTGTTTTGGTCTGGCAATTATGCTGCTGTTTCATACTGGAAGTACTGTAGGTGTCTGGAATATGTGATCTTATCCCCAGTCTTAGCATAAGAATAATAAATACAGTGACAAAGAGGTGGATTTTTCCAACCCGTCAGACCGTCGGAGGGGGTTTGAAACACGTCCATCAAAAATTTCCTGAAGCATGTGGAATTAAAAAACATGGTGGAATGAAACACCAACCTTTGTTTTCCTGCAGGGCAAATCATTTATCCAGCTCCTAACTCAGGGATATTCAAGATGTTTAAGGTAATCTCCTACCCTTGTTTATGAAAAAAAACAAAACTTAATCCTTGTTAAAAATTACTTACAACAGAATGAACAAAAGAGCATTAAAGTCACTCTAATGGGATATTAAAAGAGGTCAATCCATGCTGTTTCCACGAGTCGCCATAGCAGGACTTGGGTCGTGGCCAAAACTCAAATTGTGGTGTTTTATGAGCGTGTCTGCGGTCAGTCGGAGACATTTATCATGTTATTATTCCTCTCATCGGGTATTGTAACACCACTGTCCTCCTTGTTAAACCTGTCAACCATCCCTTTCCCCACCAACACAAGGAAGTCAACTGCAGCGAAGCGCTTTGTGTGTTATTAACGGACAAACTGAAGCAAGTACGTGATACCAATGTGATATTTACAAGAACAAATGGTTATGATTTTCAAGAAAGAGCTGAAATATTCTCTGGATCTGTTTTATTCCTCCATAAGTAGAATATTTATGGATTTCTTCAAACGAAACAACACAATTTAAAATTTCAACTTGTTCCTGCATGCAAAAATTGTCTTACATGACATCAAATAAGTATTTAAATAAAGTTGAATCTATTTTATTTTCCTGCAATGAATGCCAATCTCTAACCATATGAACCATATGAAATGACTCACAATTACACATCTATTCTTCTTGGGAAATCTTATAGAAACCCAACCTTCTACCTCAGGGAAACCAATACCTAGATTGTTTAAACTATAAACCATATGATGGGAATCCTTCCATATGCCGCAACGACTGCACATTTATGTCTCAATCGAAACAAAACAGAGTCTTTACAGTCTCGGGAGCTGGTTGTTTAATATATCTGCAAATGCGCTGTGATTTAATTTCAATTCCGCCGCCTAAACGGAGGCCACTCTCACAGAGAGCGAGTGACTCTTCCTCGTAAAATGCTCCACTTCACCCTGGCAAAAATAAACCTCCCAGGCCTCCGTGCCAAGTATTCCCGTTGATGAAAAGCCAGTTGTGAGTGGCCCCAGTAGTAGTCAAGCATGGCCAAGCTGACTGGTGTTAATAAGTGAGAAGCGTGGCTGTGTAAAACACCCTCACTTCTCTTTCTGACCAATAAAGGCGATTTTATAAACTATTATTTTTCCCTGGTAATTTTTTGGAAGCCGTGGGCATGAAGACCAGCCATCACAGAGAGCGTCTGAGAGCAACAATGGCTCAATGGTAAAGAAAAACATGAAAGTCCCTTCGGAAACTGCGCATGGAAAAAATTGCTCAACAGAAAAAAAAGAAAAAAAATTAAACATGACATGAAAATAAGACTTTTAGTCATAGAAGACAGAAGCGCTTGTCTATTTGTCTCAAACACAGCAGGACCCCCCAGTTGTCCATGTGCAGAATGCACAGATAATATCTTGTCATGTTACTCTTGATAGTGTGCCTATCAGTGTGTGTGTGTGTGTGGGGGGGGGGTCACAAGAACCCACCATACAACTCTGTTTTGAAGTGATATCAGCACCAGCAGCTGGCAGCACATCTGCACTGCAATGACCTGTCGTTTGTTGCTGGGAACTGGGCTGCGGGTCAACTGGAGTTAATTTGCGAGATGCAGAAAAAAAGCTGTGAATCGGTGACAGTGACAACAACAAGATGTTATTTGTGCCTGAGCTCATTACGTATGCTAAATCATGCATCGTATGGAGAGAAAAAAAAAAAACATAAAGAGGCCGATTTATTCGATGAAAATAAACAGAACATTTCTATACAAAATGCTCTTTTATGCGAAATGCCTCTGTTTACAAAAGGCAAAATCTATCAGCACCCCCACACACCCCCACCCTGTTCAGTGCAGAAACTGGTGATGATTGGATTTTGTGGTTGGCTGCCTCCTTCCTGGATGTATAGATCTTACCCACTTGTAAGTCCATATGGATTGCGTAATCTAATTAGTCATAGAGGGGAAAACACAGACGACGTGGTGCAGCGCCTTGGGGCCCAGTTTCTATAGGATGAACAGTCAACTGAGGTCAAACACAAAAGTAAAGGTGGTAGAATAACAGCCGGCTCCCTCTGCAGTCTGGGATGTGCATTTATCGAGATAATTCAACATCAAACAAGTCACATGTGACGCTAACCTCTGCTAATCAGCTCCAAATATGTCACCTTTCCTGACCTGTATTTATACAACAGTCTCTGAGATCCAATTAGCGCGCTTGAAAATGCCAGAAAAATCTAATTCGGGTCTGCAAAATCCAGAGGTATTCAGCTTTGACCTGATGGCGAACAAAAGCAGCTGCTCCCTCAGGACAGCCACTGCTATGCGGAGGACATTCCTTACGCTGAGACGTATCGCACGGCCAGGCTTCATTAAAGCTGACAAGCAAAACAAACCTCCAATCAACTCTGTGTTCATCTGCATGGATTTAACTTCCAAGACGGTCCTGATGGATAAAAGCAGGGATGCGACTCATCCGCCAAATATTGGTATCGGCCTGCTGTCGTCATTATCGGCAAGTAAGACTGCGAGATCAAGCAAGAAGTGTGCTAGTGTGGATAAATAACACCAAAAAAAATAAATATATATACAGGTATGTATAAAATATATCACCACCCACTTCCAGTAGGGTTATTTTTAACTTTGGTATCAGCTCCAAATATCCCAATTGGTACATCTACGAGAGAAAAGAAGGCAATGGGAGACAAATCCCGGGATCACCCCAGTCACCACGCTCAGTTTAGAATTAGCTCTTGACATATTGCCCTACCCAGCATGCCCTCTGCCTCTCTAGACAGCTCTGACATCATTATACAACAGATACAGACCAGGACATCAGCTGCACAGCCAAGGTTATATAAGTGAACGCTCTGTGTTTCTAAGCATTAAGCACTGCTGTCAAACCGTGGGGAATAGGAGGAGCTGGTGAGTAGACGAGTGGAGGGAGAAAGGGAGGGACCGAAGGAGGGACGGAGGGTTAAGGAGAAGCAAAAGAAGCGAGAGGGCCAGGAAGAAAGGCAGACAGAAACAGGGTCACAAAAAGAGAGGCCCGTTGGGGCGCTCGCCGCTGAGAGGGACTGAAGAAGGTCACCTCTGGCCCCCCGAAGGAGCCCCAGCTAGAGGAGAGGAGGAGGAAGAGGAGGAGAAGAAGAAGAAGAGAGCAGACCCGGCCACCCTGTGGTTCTCATGTACAACATTTTTACATCACCCATTGGGACTCATGCCAGTGTTCCATAGGCTCTTTTTCTTTTTGTCTATGCATCGAGGAAAATTTTTTTCCAATAAAGAATAAGAAAAAAAGAGTTCCTGCATGTCAGAAAACATCGGTAAAATGTTTCCAAAAGTTTGTCTCTCTAGTTTCTGGATTAAGAAGCTGCTTTAACCACAAAGATTTTGTGTCTTCTTGAAACTCGGGAGAAAACCAGAAAGGTGGATTATTTTTCCAGAGCTAATAATCAACCCAGGGAGAAGACATTGATATTCACGCTGATAGCTAATGATTGATGAAACATGGTGTGTGTGTGTGTGGGGGGGGGGGTTACCAGCTGATCTGACATAAACATACTTAATTTGAACTTGTTTTTATTGGATAACTCATGCATTAGCGATCATTCAGCCATTTATAGCAAAAATCTGGATGTAAGGGGGGGGGGGATCCTCGATGAATGGATTCCTACAGTAACTTAAGACCTTTTAATCTTTCAAAGGTTTCCAAAGAGGTGAAATCGTTGGTTACAACTTTGATCCGTGTACTCGCCTTTCAAACATAAAGCGTCAGCGCACCAGAGGAAACGCTTCTGGTGCCATCTTGATGTATTCGGGCTGTGAGAGCGCACAGCTTTTAGACTGTCACTTCCAATCAGATCTGTGCAACAAACTACTGTGAAAACCAATGCAACCGAGACTCCAGACCCAAAGCAGAGCGGTTGCATTGAGTGATTCAATTATTTCAGTCTTCACACACAAACAGCTGCAAACACGCTAAACTGTTTCCATCATATTAATAAGCCACTGCGCTCAACTTTGCGCACAGATTTACTCTTACTGGAGATTTTCACATTGGTCTGGAAGAACTATTAAGTGTCGGCTGTTGTCTGTCAGCGGTCAGACGGGGGACATTGAACATCCGGTTATATTATAAAAGTGGTTCTTGGCAACATTAAGCATTTAAGGTCCTTTAAAATCTGGATATTCGCTCATGTCAGGGGAACTTTCAGAGCTATGTTGTATTTAATACAAGTAGACCCTGTTGCATTGAGCCATACCGCACATATTTATCTAAAACATGCACTCTTTTTTACATTTTTTTTTTTAAAGAGTCTCCGCATCTGTAGTAATTTCTGGTTTTAATGAAATGCACATTTGAGCCAAAGCTGCAACAGCCTGTTCTGACGCTGGCAATTTCTGATTGTTATCAACTGTCAAGATCAGACAGCGCTCATCTGGGCTGCAGACAACAGCGATAAAAATTACAGAAAAAAAAAAGAAAAAAAGCTGGGAGTCAAATGGGGGGAAGAAAAAATACTTTATATGGTAGCATGTCTGCAGCAGGACTAAAAACAGTTACAGAAATGCATGCATTTTGCGCATGTCAGACCCGCTCCTCCACCTTCAGACGGCTCACACAAGTTGACTTGATTTGGATCAATAACGCACCAACTCTACAGAATCCCCGACCCTCTAGAAATGAGGACGATCGGGATTAAAAACGCGCCGAGGCGCAGACCGACCTTCCCCGACAGAACGCCTACGGGACCATCGTGGGCGCATCGAAGTTGCGACCTGTGAACTTCATCGATCCTACTTTCTCTCTTCGGTGTGCACGTGTGAATGCGTGATTGGACCATGCGCGCGTCAGAGCGCACCAGGCATGCATCCAAGTTCGGGCCTGCGCACAAGAAGCATATAGCACATGCGTGATAACGGTGGAAATGCATCGTTACTGTGCGTTACCGTTACCGATGCCATCACATTGACAACAAGCGCCAAGCGCACGGTGAAACAATGGGGGCGGAAGGCTGCAGATCGGCCGGGTTGGACCCATCCTACTGTACAGGAACACCGTGTGTGCCTTGGCTGGGGATGGGATCTGTCAAACAAGCCCAGGCCACCGGAGCCAGCGCCGCCAAACAATCCATGCCCTGCATGCTGCGTTAATGTCGGTCGAATCCGGACGGAGACACTTACTGTCGGTCACCAGCCTGGGGGCGGATCAAGCGGGAGAAAGTCAGGAGGGTCTCCGGGTGTAGCGGTCGCGCCGAATATCTCCACGTCCCTCCCCTCACTTCCGAGCCCCGGTCCTCCGTGTACTGTCAGAATAATCTCCGCGCCTCTCGCAGCTCCTCCGAACCTTCTCGCTTTCAACGCGTTCGGGAATCGAGCGCTCGGTTTTTCCCCTCCTTTGGTGTCTTCCAGGAGCCTTTTGGATGGGCAGCAACGACAGGAGAGAAGGAACCAAAAAAGAAATACTACACGATTTGCTCCTCCCTCTGCTTATGTACAGTACAGTTGGATCCGTGGGTTCTTGTTCAAACTATCTACCGCTCTCTACAGGACCGCCACTGTAAAGCACCGGCTTTGCGCACACTCACGGCGGGACCAGACGGGGAAATGTGGACCATCCGTTGCCTTGAATCGCCTCTGCTGTCCTTATTTATTGATCTCATCCTCACTGCACCTCCTCCTCCTCCTCCTCCACCTCCTCCTCCGTCTCCTCCTCCTCCTTGAAGCGCAAAGGCGAGATCAGTCCATCTTGGAATAGGTAGAAAACGCAATTACCGAATTTGGAAAAGCGCACGAAGCAGTATCGGGAAAATAGTTTTAAAAATAATAATGTAAAGGTATACAGAAGTGACAATAATAATTATTTGGGCAACATTTATTTTGAAATTATTGCTTTATGACGCCAGCTAGAGGTCAATGAGGTCACGTGATCATCCATGATTTATAAAATGCTTTATTGGAAGTTGACATGCACTGAGCGTGTGCAGAGGATTTTGCTTTGCCTGCAAACCAATTTTCCGGTTCCAATCTACAGCAACTTTGTTGCAAGTGAAGAAACAGGAAACGACAAATGTCCGCGTTGCTGTGGAATAAAAACACAAGTGGGGTGCATCAGGGTGGTTCACTATTTAGATGTTTTAAAATGCTATGAAACTTTCTGTATTCTATTACGCTTGTCTAATAGCAGCAAATGTTCGGATGTGGAAGTGTTCATCTTATCCAAAAGCCATTTAAAGAAAATATCTCCCATCTTATTTTGATCATAATAATAGCCCGATAGAGAGAACCTTGTTTTCTGCTGCGAAATGATGATAATTGCCTCAAATCGGCCGCCCGCTGAGAAAGTCTTCCTGAAAACATCCAGGACCCTGACGTCAATACAACCAAAAGTCTGTTAACATATGGCAGAGAGGTTTTATTTATTTATTTTTTTATTAAAACCACTACATCTTTTATTTTTTTACAGCGAAGTCCAAGGTCTTGCAGGCAGGGATTATGAAATGTTGTCCAATCCTTCGGCCTCAGCTCTGATTGAGATTTCCTTTCCTTCGCCTTGGTCTCTGAAGGAATTCTACACATAGCAAATAAATACTGACTCCAAACAGTCACGTCTGTCTCCGATCTGCTGGAGATAAGACGACAGCTGGGTGAGAGTGACACATTCTTGTTGCACTGAAGGCGTGGACGTCTGAGATTTACAGTTTTCATTAAAGACGTGGAGAATAAAGACTTACTTAATGGTGAATAATATGTCAGCACAGACACACAAAAGATCTCTGCTTGTTCTGCGAAAGCGTTATCGAGTGCCTCTTTTACATTCCCTGTGTGCTCTCATCTGGGGGAGGGTGGGGGGTTCACTGTGGTTCCACCCGGGAACCAGCTGCTGGAGGCAGAACCAGCGCCAAAGAAACATCTGTATCAAAGAGGCGGGGTGATTAAACCAAACAGGGGTGTGACAATTAGTCCTGATGTAACAGAAAAGGTGCCTGAGGATCCTGTGTTTGTATAATTTAAAAAAAACACTCAATGATTGCATAAAAATTCCACTATGTGCTTCCTGCACATCTGGAATCGGACATGGTTCTGGTGACGGAGCCACCAGAACTGCTTGTGTCAGGCAAGGTTCTCGGGGTGGTGTTGTGTAGTATTATGTGAGACTGCAGCTGGACCTCTCTCCACATGACATCTGCTACGGAACAACCTCCATACTGGAACACGCCCGCTTGGAAACCGGGCCAACGTTAAACGGATTGTTGTGATTGTGTCTGAATTCACTGGTGATAATAGCCTAACTTGGATTTTTTTTTTTTTTTTTTTTAGAGGTGTAAACAGCAGCTTTCTATTATGTATTTAATCCTTCACTTTAATGATTATCAATAAAATTTAAGGAGTAAGGTCCTACTCGTCATACCATACCTGATTTATTTAATCTTACCGAACAAATACACATGTCAATAAAGCAAAATATCACACATGGAGAACTAACTAATGAGTTAACTCCGCATGCGGTCTGCATCGATGTCTGTCGTCCCTCAACGTGACAATTGTTTTTGTGCATTATTTACAGCCTTGCGTCCTGTTGAGAGCTCAGATGGAATCGGTTTTGTTTTTTTGCCTTAACAACCAGTTCCAGAGGGATGCAAATGAGAGTTTTAAACACTAAAAGATTGCGTTTCCTGACTTTTGCAGCTCTTCGATAAGATTGCAGAAAGACCGAAGGGACCACATCATCTCTTTTTAAATATCGGGCACTTCGGAAAAACCCCAGATTAGCGTCAATAATTATTGCGATTGAACACTCAAACCTCAAACCTTAACTACTTTAAGCTTCACCTCTGGTGAATAGTTGGGCTGATGCCTCATTAGGTTTGCAGGTGTCATAGGTGTTAATAGACCATTAATACCATCCCCTTGCAGCCTCATTGGGACTAAAAACTCCAAACCTGTTCATTAAAGTTAGATAGAATATGCCAATACTCCAGAGTACAAGAATGATATTAGGAAGCTATTAATTATTAAGAAATAAGATGATACAGCAAACCCTGTTCTCAGGGGTCCTATCATATTTAATATATGCCCATCCACCAGCACAAACTTCGTTTTGGCTGCCTTTTATGTACACTCTAGTCAAAGAATGCAAAGTCAGCCAAGTTACCACTATTCCTCGAGACATGGCGCTATAAAGGAGTTGGAGGACGTTGCCACGGAGAGGACATCTGGCCTGAAGAACGGACGAACGTGCACGGGTACAAGGATGGACAGATGGATAATGAGCCTCATGAATCTGTTCCCACCATAGACTGAAGAACATTACGTGCATACCATCTGGGAACAGGTTGGAGTTTAGCGTTCTTCACCATCACCGAAGCATCAAAAATTCAAATTTGGCCAAAATAATAAGGCTATTAAAACAATCAAGTGCTAAAAAAACAGAAAAATATTTTCCAATCTGGGAAAATAGACGATTGAGTCAAGACAATTTCTGCCCAGATTTTAATTAGCCTTATGTCATTCTGGTGGGATCAGTTTGTTTTTTTGTTTTTTTGCATTCTGTATTTTTATCTTTCCTTTTCTGTGGTGTAAATTTGTTACATAAATAAAAGTTTGCTTAAAAAACTTGCAACTGAGGACAAAAAGTTATTTTTATGGAAAGCTGAACTTGTGACATTTGCTGGCAGATCCTCCCCGATGAAAACCTACGACTACAAATGAGCAGTTTTTGCCTTCACTGAATGATATAGAGAGCCAAAGCAGCATTCACCATTTTAACAAAGCCTCTGAAGAAGTATTTATGTGTGTTGCGGGCACTTTCCAGACAGCCTATATGTTTTTCTAACATCATCCTTTGTCCAAAAACCAAAAGATGGAGGGCTAATCTAAGAAATGGCTGTCAAAGCCCGATACCCTGTTCTGAATAATGGATCACTTAATCTGCAGCTTCGCCTCATCCCTAATGATATCACCACGTATTCTCCACCCAGACAAAGTTCCCTGTTGATTGAATTTAACATGTTGTTCTCAGCTTAATGCAGACATCAGAGCTCTAAAGGTTATGTTGTGATTCATCATCAATTGACTGCGGTACTAACCGCGGCGTAGGAGCGGTTGGGTTTTAGTCATGTCATCTTGGTAAAGCATCGGTTAATTAGTTCTGACACAGGAGACATGGTGACTGTCAAGGATCGCTTTCTGTGCCTCATAAATCATTTTGTCTTGCGCTAAGATGGCAACATATACGTAAAACAAGGACAACTATGGAGTCGCCTGATTCTGCCTCAGCGGTGCCATTTTTCTTTGGTGACAAATGAGTCTCTCAGGCAGAATATGGGTCTCAATAACTTCTAAAGAGTGATGGTTGTGCAAGTTTTAATATACTTTACATGAAATGAAATCTTGTTTTCATGCGATCTATGGTATCTTTTTTTTTACATGCAATGTACCTACATGTCATTATCTTTTAATATAGCGTATGTTTTATGATTGTAATAATAATTTTGTACCAACCAAACGCTCCTATGCTTCCTGTGCTACTTCCTTGAAGTTATCATTAAGTGTAGAATAAGAATTTGGAAATGTTCCCTTTTTTAAAACTTATGTTTATGTTATTCTTTAAATCCATCTTTGCTCTTTTGTTGTATTTCCAAAATCACTGCTGAGGGATTGTGGTTACAGCTTATTATCACTTTACACAAGTGTTGCCGATGTAAACAGGACTGGAATCTCGACAATGAACCTTGGAAGAAAGAAATTCACCCATTTCTCAACTCCAAAGTATAGTTAACACTTTGCCCACACATAATATTTATAGATCCTATGAGGAGCGGTCCTGAGGAGTGAAAATTTTGAGTGATTTCTAACTGATGGTGAGACACTAGAAAATTCAAATTCATTGTGCCGGTTCTAACGTGACAGATTAGCATCAGGAGAAAGAGATTGTGGCTGCGGTTAAGGGAGGAAAGGTCATAAAGAGAGAGAGTTCAATCTAAAAGGTGTTTTCTTTTCACGCTGTTACTATTCAAACCAATATCATTTTTACAAAGAGCTCCTCGAATTCACAAACCAGATTGTCGTTCTCTAAAACCATTTTCTGGAACATTATTCCTTTGTAAAGTGCTTCTGTTCCGTTGGCTTGTGAATCAATGGAGGACGTGCTGAGAGATCAGCTGTGGTATCAGCAGGGAATCCAGTCGGATCTATCAGAAATGGGTGCACACGGAAACCATGCGTGTGCGATTTTCCACGCATAAACTGGTCCTAATAAAGCAGAACACATGCAGGAAATGTGTTCACGTTATGTGCACCTCATGTAAACCGGCGTTTACAGGATTTACAGTGGGGAAATAAAAGGATTTGGCGGAAAAGGGTGTGAGAGTAACTTAAATATGAAAAATTGTTCATGACGAATGACGAATCCACAAAAACGTTTTGTCACAAAGCTACTTAAAGATGTCCTGTTGAATTTTTCTTGTAAACATCTTTACACTGAAGACAGTTTCTTCCCCATAAAACATTGTCATGGTGCATGTGCACAAATGAAAACACAGTCACCAAGGCCTGTTAGTAAAAACCTCACGGGGAGCCTTTAAAAGATGCTACCTTATGAAGGCCAGACATCCTTTGTGCTGAGATATTATGGGATTAATCGTGAACTATTGCCCCTTCCATTATTGAATAATTCAACAGTATGCCCCAGTGATATTCACGCCTGTTACCATGGCAACGGAGCTGAAGTTGTACTTAAGGCTTTCACCTCAAAGTTTGCTGAAGAACCTCCCCACGGCCCTCGACGACGGAAGCAAGGGCGACGATCAGAGAGTAAACCGGAGGCCGTTCTCTCATCGAACGGAGGATGAAGGACTGCTGGTGAAACCTTTACGCTCGTCTTCATGACTCATTCGTTTAATGGCTTCGGTTTTATGTTTGTTTGCCGCGACTCATTCTTCAACAGCTTCACGGTAACACTGACGGAGTCACGCTCCTTCGACTGGAGCCCCTCCTGGCAGCCTTTCATCACGATGTGATTTATATCTGGATTTAGATACAAACGGCTTATCTTTGAAACACATCCACAAACTCATTTCCAAACTTCTCAGTAGTCCAGGCTTGTTTCATCCTTTTGTGACATGCTCCTGAGGAAGCTGACTCATGTTCATCATCGCAGTGGGACATTTGCATTTCAGCCCTACTTTTCATCCGATCTATTTTTCCTTCTCAAAGGAGAGGCACTTTGATGTCCCTCAAATCTCATTATGGCTGGTGCTCAGCACCGGCAAAGACTGATTTCCTTTGGTTTTGCAGTTGCAGGGAGAAAATGAGAGAGGCAAAATCCCTGTGGAGTAAAATCCAAATGGATGCGGCCGATCAGGAGGGGAATCCTTTGAAATGCACAACACCAGGCGTACCTTGTTTATCAGTGATTAACAAGACTTAGTCTGACGATGACAGAGAAATTAAAATCAGGTACACAATCCACAAATTTAGACATTCTGATTTCTGACTGATGGTAGCACTCAATCACCTGGGCTTCATGGACTGTACCAGAACCTGTAGCTATAATCAATACAGTAGTTTGAGTCCAAAATTGAATAGATTTTTTTTTGTGTTATTTCAGAATTTCTTTCTTTAGTGATAATGAAGCTGAAAAAAAATCACTTTAATTTCCCCCAGAAATATATAACTCCCCTCATAAAATAAAAAAAAGTTTGCTTATTTCACCAAAACCAATTTTCAAGCAGATAATACTGTATGTCAATATTGTGTCAGTTCTATCGCCTCCAAGTGGCCTAAAAGTCAATTACAGTTGGAAATTGTCATCAAAACGATAATTATAACATTATTAATTGGTTAAGTCCAGTTAAGGTGATTAATCTGTAAATATCTTAAGGCTAGCTCTAAAGCTAGAAACAAAGCGTGGATATTTGACGTTAAATGCCCCAGATTCTGAGTCCCGAGTTTGAACTTTAGAAGAGGCCCTGTAGGAGGTCTACATGAATGATTAACCAGCAATTTTTTCTGCACTTAAATTCATCCGTAAAGTAGCTCAGTGGCAAGATTGCATGAAGCCCAATGTCATTAAATTCAACATCTATTCATTAAACTATTATTTCTAAAAATTAACTTTCCTCTAACAGTGGCAGTAATTTACACAAAAAGCTGAAAAGAGTAGTGATTGCTGAAACCTGACTTTGGCAGGAAAATCAATTTCAGTTCAAATATTTGAACATTATTTCCATTCAGCCAACAAACCCCCTGATTTACCATGGTGTCTGGCTTATGTGACAGTCAATTGGGAAAATCTTCTTCTTTTTTGAAGGAAACATATGGAAACATTGATGTATAGAGAAGGAGAAGAAAAAGAAAGTAACTGTCCTTAGATGGAAAGATGTGGAGAAGTAGTCAAGTAGTTTTCCTGGACCTCTTGAGCTGAGCTTATCCAAACTTCCACAATGTTGGGAGCAAACATTTATCCAGCTCTGCCATTTTGATTTGATGATACAATACAAGTCAGATTTGAAGAGAGAGGGCTGTTCATCCTCACATTTCAAAAAATGCACACAGTTTTAATGGCTGAAAAATAATGGGGCTATTACACGGTTCCCTGCTCCTCATCTAATGCTCTCCTGACAGAATATCCACTTATGTGTCCTATTATTCTGTATTTCAAACCATAAACAAACAGTACATCTAAGTGTGTGTGCCTGTGTGTGGGATGCAGAGAATATCATTACTCTTTTCCATATGTTGTGCAGCAGCGAATCTGACACATCTACACACACACACATCCACAGACACACCCACAAAACACACATACACATACTGTACAAAGTTTACATTAGTCAGATTCTGGTTTGGAAACCATCCCAGAGCGGATAGACCGCGTCGGTTTGGATCGACAGCATGATTTACACTGAGAATCTGCAACATCAATATGTGTGTACCAAGGTCACATGACATGCGCTTAAACTGAGAAAACACACACAAGACATATGCGCTCACACATGCAAGCAGGTCGGAGGAAATGTGGGGGGAAAAAAAAAAGAGAAGTGAGAGGAGACTAAATGAAACAAAAGGGAAGAACGATGTGTTGGAGAGACGAAACAGAGCGAGGGAGCCTTATGGGAAAATAATCACGAACAAAAGAATAAAAATGCTGGTGGGGATCAATTAAAAGCACACAGAGAAGGTCTTCTACAATGTAGTGTTTCAAGAGGAATGCTTTACTTCAAAGTGCTGTGGGCACCGAACAGCAGTCTCTGTCTCTGCATTTAGTTGATATTCCTAAACAGTAATGAGCTTTTGCTTTTTGTACAACAAAGATAGCCTGTGGGTGGAGGATAAATATGTTAGGGCATTGTTTTTCTTTCAGTGCATGCTCCTGCTTTATAGAACCAGAGAGGAGAAAAATATCTGGAAACATTAGAAGACATTGATTTGTCTGTTCTGTATCATTAGCTCAGAGGGAAAAGGACAAAGTGTCTTGAGCTGATTTACTGCCCACAAAATGCATGAGCAGTGGTTTCAGGGCCAGGATTCAACTCAGACAAATAGTTCCTCACTTCACGTCGCTATGAAATGAGAGGTTTTTGACCCCTTTTCTTTTACTTTCCTCCTGGATTTAATTAGCTAATGCATTATTACTGCCATAGTTGGATTTTAAGTACAGCTTCCAACACTTCCTATGTTTGTTTTCAGAGCTTATCTGTAATGCTAGGTAGTATGATTACACACCAAACTAAGATTAAACAAACAATTTACCAGCGATGTAGTTTGTTAGCATCATTGCATGTTAAACTCATCTTAAACTCATCTTCTCTGAATCCTTAGTGTGAATGTTGAATGCATCATGAGGGGTGCCGTGCGGTTATTTCGGGGTGAACGGTAAAATAAGGTTGAATTTCTTCCTTTTATACTGTGTGGCAGAAACAAACTGCAAATCATGCAGCAAATTATTAGCATCTGTCCAAAACATTGAGGGCGGGGTTGCTGCTGCTGCTGGCTCCTGCACGACCAAATGTTGAGGATAAGAGCTGAATCCATCTGCACCGCTATTGACTGGATCAAGTGTCTCTGACCATATAAATGTGGAATAATATTTGTGGGAGCAGAAGAACACCCTAATCCCTCCACTTCAACACCCAGGCGAGCCTTGAAGGAGCGGAAATAGATTCCAAGAGGACACCGTGGAGACCACCCTCGAACCAGACATCTCTGAAACAGCTCAGGGGGTGGTCAGATCGGAGTTGAGGGTGCCCTGGCATGGATGCCATCCTGCAGCTTCACCGGTGCATGCAGAAGAAAAGCCATCAACAGAGGAATCTTGAGGAGCGCCACCGGATCGCTCCAGGTCAGGGAGACATCGTAAGACCTGAAGAACCGCGAGAATGATTACTGATAATGTGTCCTGGTGCGCTAGGTGTAATTTGTGTGAACATTTCTGCACGAGCACACCTTGAAAATGGAGATGACAAAACGTGCATTCTTCACCATCACTCACACATAAAAGAAAAAAAAAAGCTTGACATCAAAAGGAATATTGTAACCAAACAACTCTACTGGGTAAATGCTTCATATGGCACTGTGGTTATCCCACAAACAACCCAGCATCATTTCTTCAAAACACGGCTCTGTAACCTTTTACTGCAGAATTGCAGTAATACATGTGTCAACACAGAGCTGGTAATGGAAACTTAATGGAGAAGTAGAAGGGAAGAAAGCCAGAGCACAAAAGCACACAGATGCTGCTTTAGAGAGCATTGTTCTTCTGAGGAACAATCACTCGATGATACCTCAACAACACAATTTATTTGCTCTTCCACAGGGAGAACTTCTAAAGCCATTTTGGGGTACTGGAATTACAGAAAAGGCTTCAAAATAAAAGTCTGGGATTTTTTTTTTTCATGTGATGATCTTGGTAAAATATATATCTGAGATGGTTTCAAGTCCCTGTGCACAAAATAAAAACATATCCTCCTGCCAGACGGAGTCATAGATTTGCTGAAAAAAGAACAGCTGTTGGAAAACGTCTCTTTTTGAAACGTGATGAATGAGGTGACAGTGACAGCCAACTTTATTTTGATATATTGCCACTCCGATGAAATCTACATGATTTCTTCTCCGTCCAGCACGGCGGCTCATGTGGAAATATATCTGAAAGATTCGCTCATGCGGCGCTTTGATTAATTTTCCTCTGAGGAGAATCTTGGGACGGAGATAAATCCTGTTTTCACCATAAATAAGAACATTTAAGGTAAAGAAATCAGAGGGTGCCATCAATAAATGCATCTAATAATAGCGATGCTCCCACCTGTCTCACACAGGGGGTAGCTAACAGCGATGCATTATGGGGGGGGGGCATCCATAGTGCATTGACAGACAAACAATCTTCAGACTCTGTTGTGTTCATGGTCAAAGGGAAAATAACAATGAAGCCGTATTGAATTTTAATTGAGTGACTGTCTGGCTGCAGTCAATAAATTACCTCTACAGTGCATTTCGCTGCATCGCCGTGTTTGCACTATTTACCGCTGGTCACACTTGACTGTGCAGAACAACTGCTTGTAACGATAGCACTAAATCCCGTTCTCCCAAAACTGACCTGTGGTGTTTGGACATGAAGATAGTGCTCAGAGGATTAGTTTACATCCAAATTTATGGCCTCTCTGGTCTCTGAGAGAGACCTTGCTGATGACCGATGACTGTCTCCAAAAGAACCATTACTAAGTGGCCTTCAAAGGTTGAAGAATGAATGCAGAAAAGGTCCGGGCACAGTTTTTGGAATTAACCAGTTGAACTTCTCCCCATGTTAGAACTTTTCCCATTTGCGAATCACAAATGCATTGTGCATGCTTTGAATAACTCTATATAAACGAATGCTCTTGCATATATTAAGGTTGTGTAAATCTTTCTAGATAAAGCGATATGATCATAACATTGGCGCGATGGATCACGATGTTGCCTCACAGCAAGAAGGTTCCAGGTTCAATCCCAGGTTCTCTGGCTTCTTCCGACCTCCACTAAAACATGCAGCCTAGGTGAATATAATAACACCAAATGGGCTGGAACCATGACCCGCTGACACGGCTACATGCATACTAGAAATATGTAAATTTAACGTCCTCTTAATGAGATGTTGTAGTGTGAGGTTGATTATTCTACAGGCATGAAATGTCCTAAATGTTTAAAATATTTCATATGAATGTATTAAATAGCCGTTCACGCCCAAAGGACACTCAGGGTTGTACATGTAAGCGTCCCTCATCTCTTCTCATGCAGCTATAGAAACGCCTCAATCACACGTGTTTTGGCTGTGGGCTCCTTTGCATACTAATGCTGTAATTTGATAGAATGTACAGCCTCCAGATTCCCCCTGCTATCACCTTTCTTGTGCTGCCATGCAGGGTGTCATATCACACACGAGCCGAGCGCCCGACTGAGTGTTTGATTGACAAGTGCAGAGAGAGCTCGATAGCAGATAATCACCAGAATGTGTATCTGTGGGAACTTGTGTGCATCTGCAAATGTTTGTGCGAGTGTGAGCACAGAAGCATGTCCAAGACCGGCTCGCCACTGCAATGCGTCAGGATTCCACATGCGAACCCTTTGCTGGCAGCACTTATGAGGCATTTTCTGCAAAAACATGCCTCAAATCCATGCCAGCCATTCTGCCTGAGAGCTGGGATGGATCTGAAGAACATTCTGAATATCTCTAGTGTGTGTGTGTGTGTGTGTGTGTGTGTGTGTGTGTGTGTGTGTGTGTGTGTGTGTGTGTGTGTGTGTGCACGCAAGGGAAGGAGATGGAGAGCACTGAATGGGTTGTGGAGTGCTGTAGAGAGATCACTTTGTAGTTGTTTTAAACCCACAAGGGAAAACACACATCTACACAGATGCATACTCTCAGGGACACACACTACAACATCGCTCTGTATCAGAACAGCAAAATTTAGATATAAATAATTATTTGACATGTACTTTATTTTACAATTTCCATAACTGATCCGGTGGTTCACCAAATAGAAAATAGAAAGTCTACAACTTGGAATTGAATGATTGCTTTCTTATTCTTTTAGTCCCAGTGGAAAAAAGGCATTTCAAACCTGGTTTGCATCTCAAAATGGATTCCTGGCTAAATTCAATACCTTGTGTCTGACAGGAGGACATTGAAGAAGAGACAATTAGCTCAAGCTCAACATGCACAGAGAAGCTGAGGTAAGGCTGCAGACGTCTGACCTCCATTTACAGCCAGACCATAAAATAAGACAAATGACCAAACATGAAACATGAAATCAGCCATTAAATGTGACCTGATCACGCACACACGCACATACACACACACACACATACACACACACACACACACACAACTATCCTGTTGCATTTCACCCTGTAGAGATAATAAGTTGTCGAGTGTCCACTCTTACCTGCTGAACCGTCGTGGTGATTGGCTGCTCCACCGCAACAGACGTCACTATGATTTGAAAGTACATGCATCCAAGGACAGTCTGCGCAAAGCGCCGCCTTGACCTCGTCGAGCTCGTCCAAGCTTCAGAGAGTTAACATTACATCGGATGGGGAACAGATGACAAGTTTGAAGAGTGAGAAAAGGCCTTCGTGGCGCAACAGCTTGAGATCTTGTGACTCACACCGTCGGTTTCACACAGACATGATCATAAACTATAAATTATTGGACACATTCAAAGGTCATTCTGGTGGGAAAGTCCGTGGATTGTCAGAGCAATCAGGATTCGTCCTCTGAATGTTTGAAAAATGGCCTGAGAGGCGACTCAGTGAGATCGTTCTTATTTAAAAGTGATTGATAATACAAACCCGGAGCCAACAATGCTAAAAGTGACACTTTGCCCAACTTTGCTGTCTTTATTCTTTCTTTCCATGACACTGGAAGTTAACGTTAAGCAAAAGAGACTTTTATCGGTAACACGTTACAGAATTGAGCATTTTTGGAACTGAATGCATCGTTTTCTGTTTCTGAGACAAGAACAGTCAAAAAAAAGTAAGGGTGGGGTTCAAAAGAAGATTTGAGATTTGGCCTAAAATTCCTAGCACACCTGTTCTCCATGACCACACACACGCATGCATGCGCAAACACACACACACATGGGTCTATGCAGAAAATAAATGATCACATTCACACCGACACCTGCTGGCTATACTGATTTAAATGCGCAACGGTTCAAAGCTGTGCTCCACGGGGGCGTGCAGGGCATTGGGGTAGAGGGGGGATTGCTCACGGACACCGGCGTGGCAGGTGCTGAAGATTTACAGCAGCAAAGAAGCTCAAACGACCCGCTCAATATTCACGGTGGAAGAGAATCAAACAAGTGCGTGTCCTCGAAAAGGACTTCCTGCCTCCACATTCATATTAAAACAAGGAAATGAATCACCCCACACACCCCCTGCTGCTCTAGATCATGAGACGGGCTAATGGGATCACCCAGGTGGGGAATCACATTCAATGTGCTCTGATAACTTGTTCAAAAAAAAAAATCACACTTCTTGAAGATTTTTGTTCACAAAATCACAAAAATAATAAAAATAAAAAGATATACTGACTTTCCCTCCTTCCCTATTTCCTGTCCATCTCTCCCCCACCAGTCTGTGTGTGTGTGTGTGTGTGTGTGTGTGTGTGTGTGTGTGTGTGTGTGTGTGTATTTGCTTCACCTGCGGTCATTTGCTTCATCATCTCCAGCATTTTGCTTGCGACATTTGTCATGTCATCTTTTACACATTGTCACTACATCGGTTGACACCTTCTTCTTCCCAATTTATGAATTTATGGAAACTTGTTCGCTTGTCAGTTCCTGACATCTGTGTGTTTTCCTGCCTCGGACGCGTTCATCCCGATCTGCTTCTGTCATTCTCTGTTGTCCCTGACTTGGTTTTTCTGTCAGACGATCTGCCGTTCTGCTCTCTGCCCGGACGAACTGCAATCATCTGTTTGTTCATTTTCTGAATCCACTTGTTTCTCCTTTGCTTAATAAATCCTTCTTCTCGGTGTCCTGAGTTTTTGTACTTGGAAAGTAATGAGCTTTATTTGCTCAAAATATTGATCTCATTTTATTTCATTTTCCACTGAGAGATATTGACATTCTGGTGGGCAGTCTGTGCTGCAAAAAGTAAAAGCGTTGCCTCGTTTTCCATTGACTTTAACACAGCGATGGAGGAAATATCACAAAAAATATTTCCTCCCCATAGTGTAACTGATTTTAAGGCAGATGCACCAGAGGTGGGTAGTCTAGAATTGACTGTTTACAGGGAAATTGATGGTGTTTTCATTTAAATTGCCATTAAATGACCTGCTCCTGGGCCGGGGTTTATTTCATAATTAAGATGAATAATATTCTGTTACAGAGAACGTAAAACACACAATAAAAATGTGTCCTCATACTAAACTGTCTTGACTTCATAACAACCTAATAATAACGATTATAAATGATGCCTTTGCTTTGCCTTGCCATTTGAGGGTTGAGTTTTAACATTGCCCCGTGTTTATTTGAAGTTATCCCTGATGAGATGACAGTAGGGAGTCAGGTTTTAAATAACAACACTCTTCATAACTGCATTAATGCAAAATAGTCGACAGACTTATAAATTAAACTTGTCTATCTGGTTGATCCTTTATATCTTATTTTACCAACTCCACCATAATCAGTACAAGCAAACATTGGTTTTCGAACGCTTTAGACATCGAACAAATCGGAATTCGACCAAAGAATTCTGATTTTTTTGTTTGTTTTAGAAGTCGAACAAAATTTGGAAGTCGAACGCGAAACAAAAGCCTTTTTCTCGCCACCAAGCGCGAGAAAAGTCGAGAGAAAACGTGATGGTAATGTGCTTTTTATTTTCGTTGACTGTATTCAATAATTTTTCACTTAATTTGCGTTACATTGCCTATGGTATGACTTACGGTACCTTAAACTTTTGTCCAAAAGACGACGTAACTCGTACCTTAGGCTAACCTGATTCCGTTGATGTTTTTTTTTCTTTCTTTCTCGTGTTTGCTTCTTTCTTTTACATTTCTTTGATGTTTCATTACTATACAATTTGATATATAAATGACATTGTGAAATAACAGTACGCAGATACAGCGGCAGAAAATGGATGGATATTATGTTGAAAAAAGGTAGTTTTCTAGCGTCTTGGAACGGATTAAGACTATTTACATTATTTGGAATTGGAAAAATGTATTTGGAATTCAAACAAATCGGTATTCGAACAGCCTTCCGGAATGATTGGGTGGTCGGAAACCGAGGTTTGCCTGTATATATTAATTCCACACCCACTGATGGAAATAAACATAGCAGCTTCTAATCCATTGATCTGAATAGGTTGTGTGTGTCAGGATATGATGTTACCTCTCTGGTGAGATCATGTTTAAACCCCACACACACCAGGATGACAGATCGATCAGCCAATTTGCCGCCTTCACTCTTCGTCAACACTCTTCTACCTTTCGCCTTAAGTTCTCTGAAAAGAGGTACGCAGAGACATTTTTGCAAAACATTTTCTGCGCGCTCCGACCCGCAACTGCAAGGTGACGACATAATCACCTTATTTGCGAAAAGAAAGCCAGAACTCAAATGCAAACTAATGAAGCCGTTCATACTCTGCTGGCTTTTTCCCGCTCGCTGGAACCTCGGCAAGCCTTTTTGAGCTGATGATAATGGAGGATCTGCTGGTTTGGTGATTGCTGAGGGGCCTGTGAGATGGACATAAAAGAGCTCTGGGAGAGATGGGCTGCTTGAGTGGCCTTGATTGAAAAGTGTTCTCTGCAGCTGAAGCCACTATTCCTGCTTCAGAACAAAGTTTATTGCATCTCTGACTGTCGACAGCTGACGGCGTGTCGAGCGACTCCGGCGGGGTGGAGGCAGATAAGTGAGACCTCGCCAGGAGAACGCGAACACGCCGTCCTGATTCGTCTTTTCTTGTGTAAACTTGCATTTTAAATTCAGATAATCCTCAAATCAATATGAAGACGTGAATCATACTTTTGAAAAATGATGTTATCTCTCATCAGTATTTTTTTAATATACACATTCATGTATGGTATGTGTGCTTTGAGTGCATTTTGGCAAGTGGTGACTGGTTATCTTGGACCCTGACCTACATAACATCCCCGGCATGAATCTACCAGAGAACCCGTAATGTAAATCAAGATGTAAAATATGATCCTCGGAGCGAAAAAGCTATGCAGCGCAACCTCAGCCCACATCTGGGACCACACACACAACAAATGGTTGCCCCCTAGTCGCCTGATCCTTTTGAATTTATCTCAAGTTCACGTCGACTGGATCATAAGATGCCTTATCGCGTCGCATCCCTAGAAGCACATCTGTCGCGGGCCTACACACAAAACAAACAGGCCTCCGCCGCTCCATCCGATCGGTTCTACAGACAACCCGTTTCTCTCCGGATGCCTGTGAGAAAACAAGACGAGGAAAAAGCAGCGGAGGTATGCGAGGAGAAGGAGCGCGAGCTCTGATTTCTCATGTGTGCCGCTGCCAAACCAAATGTCTTTGTTGTTGGGAAGGGCTCCCTTGTCTGGCTCTCAGCAATTCCAACTGAGATTAATTTATTATCATCAAATATACCATGTAATGAACTTTTTGGGTAAAAATAAACAATATAGCATGAATGCCAAACACAAGAACTCCGCAGCACAAAGTCAATCCTCCCTGGGATGATGCTCGGACTTATTTTTACGCCTGCCAGGAAGAACATACTGTGAGGACACAGCAGCTTGTAATCAGGTTGTTGTAGCCAGTTTTTGCTTTATTTACCATTCTCGCTTGGCACATTCATCATTAAGGGACTTAAAGGAAGAATTACAGATATTAGAATTACGGAATTTTATGTTCCCAGTGTTTGCTTAGTCGTAAGGGAACTCCATAGATTTGCCGATCTCAAATTGACCTCTCAGAGCGACCCCCGTTGTGTGCGATCAGACACTCAGGGCGTACGACGCTCCCCTCGTCTTAACAGGCGAACAGGTCAACACGGCGCACACACACCGGCTCGATGTGTCGCTTGTTTGTTTGTTTTTTGTTTTACCCAGCAAGCACAAACCCGTGGCTCGGTTACTCCTGCTTTGCTCTCGCTTCCTCCCACCTAAATAAAAAATGCCCGCTTTAAATCTTTAATACATCTAGTAGTGTTTCATATTTTACTCGGCTATGTGTTTATTGAATGGACTTTTTTTTGTTGTTGTAAAAGTCAGGTAGTCAGAGCGGTTATGTACTGGGTTCAGATTCCTCTGATAAATGATAAACTAGCGACGTATCTAGGGTGAGCCCCGCCTCCAGCGCCAAGTCATCCGGAATAGGCTCCACCCCCCCTTAACAACCCGCCACAACATGAGAGATTACAGGAAAAGAACGAAAGAGGCGGTTGACTCCAGATAAATTCTCCTTAATGGTGTGGGCAATCAGAATATCGACACATGCCAGATATAATTCAATCCATGAATTAAAAACTTAAGACGTAAGACAAGGCACGTTTATTTTTAAATCCTATAAATCCATTAAAGGCAGCTCTGCTCATTAATTTGTCTCATTTCTGACATAACAGAGCCAGAAGGATTAAACGGATTGCTAAACATTGGAAAACTTTGATGCTTGTCAAAATTTCTTTTGCATACATCATCGAATGGCAAAAGAATCTTGCCCTGAGCTTTAAGGTAACGGCCCGTCTCCCCGTCTCCATTGGACTGGATGATGTATCTACGGTGTGCTGCGTATGCTGGGGATGTGTCTCATCGCTACATCGCTGCCAAACTACCGGCGCAGCTTGAGCCTCCATCATAACCTGTCAAAAGCCTTCATTCTTGGCTTTTGCGCCAACCATCACTTCTGCATCCGTTCCAGGCACAGCCATAAAATGTCAGCCTGCCAATTAAAAAAATAAAAATCCCCTCATATTCACCTTCCTCAGATCTCTCCATTCCTCTTTTTCTCCAGTAATGTAATGCAGGGATTTTTTAAAAGGCCGGTATCACGAGGGCCCGTCGCCCTGGAGCAAGTCCAGTAAGTGATTAGAGGAAGGACTGAGAGCCTCCCTGTAGCTCACGCCAAAGTGTAAATCAAAAGAGCACATGAGAGAGAGACATAAAGGAAGAGTGAAGGTCAGACAGAAAGGATCAGATGAGGGTGAACGCTTGGAGAATTTACATCAGATTAAATTACTTTCAAAGGTGTAAAATTTTGTATCAATGCTCTCCTCGGTTTAAATGGGTATTTACTAAGGCTGCGCCTGTAATAGAGCCCTGCAACACGTGGAGTGGATGAAAGATCAGTGGAGGGAAAAGTAAAATAGTCTGTGAGGCTGACTTTGAAATATCAATCAATAGATTTGTGGGACTTCTAACCTATGACACAATAAGTGCTTTAATGTGGTAAAAACAAAGTAGCAGACATGCTAAGATGCTATTTAACAAGCTGCCTAAAGCATAAAACATCAGAATGAACCTGCTTGGAATGATCAAATGGAGAGAAACACGTTCAGCGCTCAGCCACTCAACTCCAACGCGATTTCCAGGAGGCGTTTAAGTTGCTTTTTAAAAGTCAGACACAGTTCCCTATGCTGCAGGTACATGACTAATCAGTGGGCTGTTATTTAGCTTCATTTCCATTCCCCACATCGAGACTCTGATGACGCTCAGAGAATAAAACCTCCAGACTTTGATGATCCTGTGATTTTTTCTCAAGCCGCAACAGAAGGACTTTGCAAACGGTTTAGCAAATGTCTCCCAAGTCCGTTGGGTGGTTTGTGATTAAATTAAAATATACCTCCTGGGGTCACAATATTTTACTTTATGAACAAATACCTGCAAAACTAGTCTAGCATCATAGAAGTGCAAATTAGCGAGTCTTTGCATGCATTTATGATGAAGGTGGACAATGTCTACTGAAAACAGCCGTTAACATTTAGCTTGTTGCGATTGCTTACCTGGATGCAGATCTTAGAATTCATACTGTATTAGCTAAAACATAACTTGACACCTCTGTTTAATCAATGAAACCTTCCAATCCCTTTTCACATCCATTAAAGGTGAGACTATACAGAAGCACATCAAGTACCCAAAAATAAAGCCACCATCAAACATCAAATTCCAGTGAGCCCCATAACAGACGCAGCTTTACAAAATGCCAGCTGGTCCGAAATCAAAAACACTTTACTCCTAATCTCCGACACTGCTGTTTCTGCAGGAAAAAGAATCAGACACTTTATTAAAGGGGTGTTATTATCCTCATCCTGGATCTCCAATATTTCTTCTTTCGTGAGCAAAGCCCGGTCTGATATTTCCAGCTGCCTTTTATTGGTTTCATCGGCACTGGAGGCTCAACAGGCGACTACAGGGAGGGCAATGTTAGAATGATCAAAGATTTACTGATCATCAGCTCCAGAAGCCCCAGGGCTTTTCTCTATTTCCCTAATATCAGAGTGTTTTGTGTCATATTGGTGTCAGCTTCTCTGTGTGTTGTGTAAAGGAAAAAATGTAGTTCTCATTACTTAAAGATGAAAAATATAAATATTTATGTATTATTTATGAATCATAAATCAATCAAAGCATCATCTTTAATTATATTCTTACTAGCTGATTCCTCGACATTGAAGGAAAAAAGCCTCCTGTGCTCATTTAGGTGAAGTCTGTGTCGTGGCTGCTGTGAATGATTTCAAACTCATTTCAGAGACGTCATGTCTTTTCCCTTCAGTCTCCTCTGATTGATGGCTCTAAATGATACCCCTGAGCCCCATCCACCATCTCCATGGAAAATACAGTCAGAGGAGGGAGTTGGTCCAACCAGCAGCATCATAGCTGGATGACAACTGTTCAGGATACACCGAGGTCTGATTACCAGAAAAAAAAGACACACGTCAACTCTTCAGACAAGCAGCAATTTAGCAGAAATGTGTCCGGTGTGTGTTTGATGGACGTCAAATGTCGTGGAGCTCTATCATGTAGTGTGTGTGTCTGGACTGTCAAGAACATCCATTTGTCATCTCTAATTGTTTATGCAGAAAGGAATGAAGGAAATGACTCCTCTCGCTTAGCTGCAAGGCCAATAATCATTACCAGAGGTGTAGCTCTGACGAGAATTTTTGCGTTCCCGTCTTCCTATCTGACCTGTTTTAAGCACAAATCCAGGAACTCCGCTGTGTTTGTGTGTGTTCTTTGAGAGAAATTAGCCTGGATGGCTGCTTAGTGGTAACCGAGTGGCTAAATGGCTGCGGACATCCTGCCGAGTCAGCAGCAGCACAGGAAGAAGGAAGAGGTCTGCCTCTGGAAGGCTGCTGGCTACATTTCCTCCTGACTGCATATTAATTATTTAATGTCCATTCACATCATTGTCAACCGACGGCAAAAATGTCGACCAATTACAGGAACAAACGATCAGCCGGCCAGAGTCAGATCAATATAATCAATCATTCCTTTGCCAAGCTGTCGAGATATTTTATTGTGTCAGGACTCGTTTTATGGCTTATTTGATCTACTCAATGAGACTGTTGTGATGAATTCATAACAGATTTTATTATAATCTGATATTACATTCATTTCACCATGTTTTTATATCAGATATCTGGAATTACTCAAGTAATTGTACTCAAACTCCAGCTACGAGCTCTTAAAGACTTTCCTGTTGGTGTTTCTTATGCATATGTAATGTTGCACTTACGTGGAGGAAATCCCTGAACTTGTGTCACAACCAGAGAGTCCAACAAAGCACAGCCAACATATATGTAGTGCATCATTTAAAAAAAAAAAAAAAGATGCCTCCTCCGTTTGAATGTCTGCATCTGAAAAGGTCACGCAGATAACGGCTCGGAAAGATGGATTTGTTAGGAAGAAGTGCAAGATGGGAAAGTTTTTGGAGGAGAAACGGACAAATGTATCTTTGCATTACAGCTTATTAAGATGCCACACATGCATTCCTCACATCCATAATTTGTTCAACGCCGCAACAGTGATGCATACAGATGCGGTTACATTCAATGTTATGTTTATGCAGAACGAAGCTGAACCATCGTAAAATTTGTGGGACCGATGGAGCGGAATGCCGCGTCTCTTAGCTCATTTGCACCGTGATGTATGTAGCACATTTATTAAGAGCTAATTTGTGTAAAACTGAACTTCTCACAATGACAAACCGGATGACATTCATTGCACTGTTATTACCGTGGAAGAAGATATTTCCTTTTCTCGCTTCATTTTGTCAGACGTGACACTTCCATAAACGCAGTAATGCTATAATTAACAATAAAACACTGACTGTAAGCTGGTTTTTCTTTCTTTTTTTTTGTATTGATTGAGGACCAAGCTTTTACTGACTCCCATTTATTTTCACCACAGCATTCTGGACAAGTAGAGCAGGCCGCCGTGGAAACAGGTGCAAAGTCATCCATCAGAATGAGTAGCATTCATAAGATCATTTTCACTCAGTGTTTAAAATTCCTCCCTCGCAATTATTAACAGCCCCTTCAACCCTCCCGGTATTGATTGGGACTCAGCCGCCACTTTTAAAACATTTTAATTAAACTGGGCTGTGAAATTTCGAAACCACCAAAAACAACAGACATGGTTGGAAGCTGCAGGTTTATATTTAAAATATCAAAATCTATCATTTAATTGTTCAAAAATATCTGTTTGAAAAAGAAAGTATTAAAAATGTGTCTCTTTAAAACTCATTATTCATGTTTCTGCTTCCTCTGACTTTAGGGTGCTCCCAAATTGCAGTTATTAATCCAACAAGAACCATCTCAACCTTTACTGATGTACAACTACAGTAGTATATAAAATGCGATGTGACAGTATTGTACTGGGATATGTTCCTGATCCGGGATGACATACCTGAATGAGCTTCACAGTGTTATTCTGTTACTCATCCATGCGTGCTCCACTGTAGACTCACATGTTGTTGCGATCACAATGTACATCTCTGTATATTTCAATTAACATCAGCAGCAGACTGAGCAGAGGCAGTTTTTTTTTCTCCCCCCATTGAGTTCGTTTGGCCAAGGAATATTCTCCATCCATATAGCTTAGGGTCGCTGCATCAGGAGCTCAAGGTCTGAATTTCAAGACCGAATACATTATAGTGAGGTTACAGGGCCATTCTCATTTCCACAGCTACCCTGAATAAAGCATGAAAAACTTTGGAGGACGAACCCCGAGTGACCTTTGTGGCCCACAGCATCCCATAACCCAACTGCAGCCTGGCGAATTGTTGAATGTTGTCCTTGTCAAATATCTTCTGACCGCAATATATTTCTCGGGTGTTTGCTTTCATTTGGGTCATCAGTCACCAGCAAAGCCCCCCCACCCCCTCCAAATAAATAAATAACAGGATTGGAGTCTGTACCAATAAAGGAGGAGGATGGAACTGTGCTACAGTGGGACATACACTCAGTATGCTGACAGTCCTTAATCATGTCCGTTGATGAGCTCAGTACGTGTGTGTGTGTGTGTGTATGTATGTGTGTATACATATAAAACTCATTTTTCTTCTCATTTTTCAACATTTTATGCAAAAAAAAAAACAGCCCGAGTAACGCGTCACAACTATTTCCAGCCATCTTTGACCCAACCATCTTGGGTATGTTAAAGCGGGACCTTTCGTAACAATAATGAAATGTTTTTTCTGCGTCTTGTGTCAGTAACCATGGGCACAGCCTTGTCACAACATGAATTTGTTCAAGTGGCGCTTCTCATTGTGAGAACTCGGCCACAGTTCATATTGTATAGAGTAAACACGATGACGAATGGTAGGAATGAAAACTAGACGCACAGATAAAAATGCAGTAGTACTAGTTTATTAGGTGGGCTACACTTGGACAATACCGAGCAATAAATCATGCTTTGGTAAAGCATTGCTGTATTCAGTGTCACAGCGGTGGAGTAAAGAGAAATTATGTCACTATTTCCTTCACAAACAGGGTATTAAAGGCTATTTTTGAAGATCTTTCTACTTCTGCAGGAGACATTTAAAACGAAAGACTTCTATCCTACTTGTGTTTTTGCTATGAAAGAAAAATGTGTGATTTAAATTAAAAAAACTCTGAAGTAAGACGATAAACCTGCTTTAAACTATGTATGAGTTGCTCCATGCCAACCATGAACTAGAATAAGATGCTTTTATCATCAGTGTGTCCCAACAGTTTTGGTTTGAAAGCATCAAGACACTCAAAAATGGATCAAATTCAAATCGGCCTTCCGATTTCTCAACGGCTTCATTGATGAGCCTGTGCTTACAGTATTTATCAGTCTATGAAAAATTCTGAACATGTTTTATTTCTCAGGAGAAAAAAGCAAAGCTAATCTATCTGCCACACCATGTATGTCTTCATATGCAAAGTATATACCATTAATTATACATGTTATGTTTCCTGCATGACAGCCAGAGGAGGTGTCGATGCAAGTGGGGTCAATTTGTTCTGGCTGAGAGAATTAGTGGTTGGGCTTTGCATGCCTCGGATTCCCTATTTACTAGAGAGTAGCTATTAGTGCCCTGCCTGAGGCCTGAAGGCATGTTCAGCTCCTGTCAGGCAGTGATGAGGGGATAGAAAGCTGGTACACAGGGTCCGGTCTTTGCTGCTGGTCTGTATACTCTGGTCTGCATGAGATAAAGGTCTTTACAGCCTCACAGCAGCCAAACACTTCAATTACATAGATGGCCAATGGCCAGACCTGCTGCTTTCAGATAAAGCCTCATAATTTGGAGTTAAATAAAATACTTGAATCAAAAAACAACACTGGTACTGAATTATTGTAATTCTTCATCATGCAGTCAAGTTGCAATTTATAACTGGAAAGGTATTATGTGTATTTTACATCTAAATAGAATCCATTATTTAACGCTACTAAATAATTCCCACTTAGAAACATTTTTCTCTTAGAATTTTTTTTTTGTGCTTCAGCGTCATCAGAATCAATGGTTTTGTGGTGGATTATGACGTCCACTCTGTCACTTCCCTGCCTTGAAAGAGAGATTTTTCCTCTTACACTCCATCCATAAGGGGTTTGTCATTTCGTGTTGAGATCGTGGCACCTTTTGAGGTAAACATTTGATTTGTGATATAAAAATGTACTGATAAAATAGTCACATTGTGCAGATGTCGGGAACTAACCGACCGTTGTCTTTCAGGACCGGATTTTTCAAAAATGTTCTGACATTTGAAGGCTTTAACTCGATAAGAGTTTTCTTGGCTTCTGCTGATACAACTTTATGGATACATTATTTTATTTATACATCGACCACAATGTAATGAAGATAAATGAGCGAGTTGTGACAATAATAGTTTCAGACGTTGCTATATTTGGTTGACCTTTCAACCAGTCAGCATTAGCAGCCTGGAATATATTCAGCAGTAACACACACTGACACACAGACACACACACAGATCATAATGACGGATGTAAAATAATACGATTTAATACGATGGAGACCTTTCATGTTCTGATCTTTGAGCTCCCAATGATGACTCATAGCTTTGAGTCATGGTGTTAAGATCTATGACACAACTGGTCTGAGATCGGAGTTTAAAAGTTGTTGGGTGAGTTGGTGGGGGAAGGGGGGTATTGACAACATTGAATGTGATAATAAGATAAATCCCTCTGGGTTCAAATTTTTCTCTCTCCTTTAAAATCCACCTCATGCATAACTTCATATTTAATGAAAACTTTATTCAGATATTAGTCCCTTGGCGATGGTGTTTCGCAGAAGATGAATTTGAAGATGAATTCATGTGAATTTTTAAAAACCCCATCTTTTTTTTTAAAAAACCTGTATTTTCACGCAGCCTGACCAATCATTTCTGACGGACGGCTGCTCATTAGCAGTTGTCTCAAATGTCACCAATTTTGCATACCACATCACATTTTCCTCCCCCATCCAGCTTGGCCCATCCATCTACCACTACCTCCTTCCAACTATTTTATGCTGTGAAATTGAAAATGTGGTCATATTGCCATGGATGCATTTATATGGATTGCAATGTAAAAGAACTGTGTTTGATGACCTTAAATGACATAAAGTTGATTTACCTTAGAGTGTGTAACGTTTATGGGATACGGCTTCATCTTTTAGTCCTTGCTTGCAGACAGATCCACAGTGTGTCCTTTATTTGCAGGATTCTTGCGATGACTTGACATTGTGCGTTGGTGACCGATAAAGAAGGACGGGTGTTTTTATTGTGCTGTTAAAATGCAAATCAATGCAACACACAGCCGACCCCCAGAGTTACAGGTGACAGAGACATGGAGGGCATCAGCAGAGGTCCATCAGAACAATGTTTACCTGCACCCCATTAACCCGTGAGTCATCAACCCCGTGCTACATCTGAGAGACCGCTGAGGTTCCACAGGGTTTGAGTTAATAAGGATGCTGCTATCTAATTACTTAGCTGGCTTTTCAAGTCTGAATTGGATATGATTAGATACAAAAAATATAAGAATATTTTATTTAATAGAATTTGAAATGAGGCAAAATGATTTATACCTCAGCTAGATGGTATATAAATAGTATATATACCTTCTATTCTTGTCCATGCAGGGTATGCACAGACCATTAATAATCATGAGCATGGGATTCAATAAAAAACCAAGGGTGTTGTCATCCATGCTGCTGAATGATGCTCTGCGCCGGAGAAGCAAAATAAACATCGATTTCATCACACATACAAATCTGTCACCTTTGCCTGATGGCGATAATGTTATGATAATGTTATTCTGCTGTATGTAGAGATCAGTCTGATCCAAATGTTGACAAGAGGGTCAGATCAGGACAAGCAGAGTGAACCTGTCACCACGAACATGTCTGACAGCAGCAGTTATTTCTCGGATTACAGATTTTCAAAATAATGTTCATGTCGCAGTGTGACGATGATTCCTGCTTCCACAACGACAGAATAAACTACTCTGCAAAAAGAAGGAAATGAGAAGTATTTTTTATGCTGATTAATATTATTTATGACATAAATTATAACAGTATTGATCAAACCCAGTTATCATCGTTAAAAATTACACATTATTATTTTGCTGGCTTTTGCTGGAGCTCCTTCAATATATTCACTGAAACAAAGTGACTCTTCCCTGTGGATTAATGACATTTTGGAAACATTGCCTGTAATTGCTGAGGATACAATTTTGGTAAGTGGAAATCTTTCCGTTTTAAATGTCCCATAATATAATGAATATCTTTCATGCAGAACATAACCCTACATGTGAATAGGGAATGCATCTGTTGGTCTTTGCAAGAAAAAAATGTGTGTCCAATCTGTCAAGGTTTTAATTCTGCCGACTTCATATTAGCAGTTTGAAATTCTTCAAGCAGAAGCTATTTTTGCACAGATATGCAGTCTGGTTCTTCCAATGTAACATCAACATTACTTTTAAGTCATATATTAGGCTAAATGAATTGAAATTGATTAGATACTGTAAGCAGACCAAAACCAAATCGATGGCAATGATCCATCCTCCCTAGACTGTTAGCATGCTCTATTTGCCTCAACTTATTGAGTGAAGACTACGTGAGCTTCATCATCTCTCATTCCTTTAGGGCAGAACGGACTCCCAACTCATGCTCGATATCGTAATGAGGTCCAATGCATCCCATCCATTATCACGTTTAACGATCGAACTTTAAAAGAGCTGCGACCCGAACGTCGATGTTTCTGAAACCTCTGAGGAAAGTCTCTCAGCGAATGAGTTCTCTTTTTATAAACAACTTCATGAAAGGTTTGATTTGCTCTTCAGTTTGAAGCGTTCAGGGCCACGCTTACAGTGTATCACCAAATCAATGCCACTTGCTGCACATCGGATCAATAACTACTAAGATATAAGAAATCGATAATTGCATTGATTATATCACCACTCCCTCTGAACTTAACATAGTGAGTCAGGTGGCTTGTTTATGGCCAGATTAGCACATTGCTAAAGAAGACAGCAACCACTTTATCATTCATGGTCCTCAGAGGATACAGCTCACTGATTGGTCATCCTGTAACACAAGCAAACAGATTTTTTCTGTGTAACTGTAACGTTTGTAACTAGAACAAGTTATTTAACAATAAGAGTAGTTAAATTTATTTTACATTACACTGAGTTACATTTATTAGTTACATCTGGCCCTTTGAGGACAGCCATGTTGCTGGATTACCATTAAATTTGGTGCAGATATGCAAGTTTTTTTCAAAATGAATTGCACTTCAGAATTTGCATGCCCTGCCTACATTTTGTAAAGTTCAGGGAAAATGTTGCCCATTTGCAAAGCTGCAAGACTAATGACAATCCCATTATCATCAGCTACTGTTTATCTTGTGCTAATAAGCAAACGGTTACATAGTTACGCCAAACTGAGACAATCAATAGGATGAACCTTTTACCTTCTAACTGAATTTGCTCATGTTGCAGATAGCATATTTGAAACACGATATATTTGTGTATATGAGCATATAAGTATTTTTTTAGCATTTAATAAGGACATCAACTTATTATACAACAAAAGATGAAAGAGATTGATTTAGAGCTTTTAGAACACGTCGACACGATTTTGCATGATTACTGAAACGAGGTGACGTTTGATAATGAGCCCGAAATGATGCTTACGACAATGTGGATTTAGTCTCAATAAACAGGAAGACTTTTGGTTCCATCTGAATATTTCCTCCCGTGTCACAGAAGTACTGAAATAAAAGATGTCACCTAATTGATCAAGAAAGATATCGTATATAGGACACACAAAAGAAAGCTGCAAACAGAAAACAGTGGACAAACTAAATTAAATTTAGTGAAGAACAGATGTCCTTGGGCTGGTTTACTTATCTAGAATAATATTTTACTTTAATGCGTATTTCCTGATGCTGTTCCATCGCTCTCTTATTATGGTTATAAATGTAATTTGTGCCCCTAACAGCTTCCTTCTGAAATAAACCGGGTGAACAGAGGACAAAAAACCCCACAATTGAACATAAATGTTAGGAAACCTGGAAGAAACCTTATCAAAGCTGCAGTCAGATATATGCGAAAATCATTTCATCCAACTTCACCACGGTATCAAAAAGAAAGGAGGGAAGAAGAGCGACAACTTGTTGCTCTTGTATTCTGTCGGGGTGGGAAGATTAAAGAGCGTGATGAGATAAGAGGGGAGGGAGATCTGAACCAGCCCCTTGCAGTGGGGCAGATTACCGCTTTTTGTGGCATTCGCACAGATTTTTTATGAAGCTAAAATCAAAGCAACAGCTTGAGGAGAATGCCGGACGAAGACGCGCGAGGACAGCAGCAGAAAGGAGGAATGAGAAATGCATAATGGAGGTGGAGCTGGGGACCGGGGCGCACACACGTGTGCTTCCATGTATATATTCATATGCCGCTCACCACCTGCCTCTTTAAGAAACTCAGCTGGTTAACTCTTCTGGGCTAATATTTTATACAGCAGCAAACTAAAACCTTGGGATGAATTCAGAAGCTCTTTGATAGGGAACATCTTAAAAAATGCAAACCCCATCAAAGAGCTCCACTCAGAATCCATACCAAGACGAGGCCAGCTTGAACTCTGAACAGTTACTTTCTTCCCTGGCCTTGATGTAAACCCTTCAGGTTGTGATTATTAAAAGCTCATTCCATTCTTTAAAAAAATGCCTCGCTTTAAACCAGCCTTCAAACATATTTTTCTCTAGCGCTCGATGTGTGTGTTTGCGCTGCTGGTTCAGAATCTATTCCATGTCGGATCACTTTCCTCGATAGCTTGCGTTGATCATTGAATGAATTAGTACAGTAATAAAAGTTAATAGATGTACTATATTGAAATCAAAGCAGTTTAATTTGTGCAAGCTGCAGCCATAGTAACAGAAATGGAGTCTCAGGTCAAGGTGGGACAGAGAGAAGAGGGTCGCGTTTGTGGGCTGGATTTTCAGAAACCTTAATGGGACAACCTTGTCACGTTGCTGTGATGCATTTGTTGTTCCAACACAGCCTTCGCAACCGGTTTGTAAGATCTGGTTGGGAAAGCAGGAGATAACTGGTTGAATGCAGATTTCCAGCTCTGAAAACCTTCAATATTGATTTATGGAGATTTTTTCAAGGTTCAATCTAGAAACAGCAATTTATGCTATAAAAAGCAGCTGCGGGTTGAGAAGTGATGACATTACCCTGTTTAAGCCCAGACAGGGAGTGCATTAATTTTGCCCTTGCACAATGCTGTTTCTCGGCTATTTGAATTTTTATTTTTTTTTTGCAGGTGTGTTAGAGTGCAGCATCCATGGTTCTGTCAGGGTAAGCTGATAAAACTGACTTCATGAGGATAGTCTGGTCCAAGCCACGCCTGACTTCCTGTGTGTTGGAGACTATGTGCATCTCCAGTGTTTTGGACTCTCGGTTTCTCTGATGACCTCAGGATTGTGCATCTAATTGCACATTCACACCAAATCACACTCTCGTTTTGCATGAGCAGATTAGCATTTGGAATGCTTTTATGCACAGCGTGGTGAAAAAAGAGCCGCCTGCCGGGCCTGGTCATCGCTACTGTCAGCAGTCTGGGTTAAAAGCCTTTTAATGTGAAAGATGGCGACTCCAATAACACATGAACATAATAGGGATGAGAGGACGGGGGTGACAGAGGAGAGGAAGGAACGACTGCATAGAGAAATCCTGAAATGAAAGAGGAGAGCGAATTAGGATGGAATGAAAACAGAAGAGCAGTAGTTATCCATCCAGCAGGGCTGCATGCGATGCTTATTTTTTTTATCAATTAATCTCCTTGTTATTATCTTTTAATTAAAGGGGTTACTTCAGCAATCCCTCACTTTTCAGAAGCAGCAATGGGTTGAGCTGCGAAAACAATGGATCCCACACTTCCCAGAGTACAAATAACATACTTTTCTCAGATCGACCCAGATTCTTTATAATTACAAAGTCGTGGAGGTGGTTTTCCCCCACGACAAGTGAATTAACCTTTATACTCAAGGTTGTGGATGTGTCTTTAACTGAAAGTGGTAACAGCTTATTACAGAGGTGGGAATACCATGGCCCGCTGGCCACATCTGGCCCGATGGGCTTTATTATAAACTTTATAATATAGCCAGAAATTTCTTTGTGCTGTATTTACCAATTGCTACCGGAAAATAACAATGACTGCAAGAGAAGGGAGTTGCAGTTTGGCACTGAGGAGGACAGAAGAAATAAATTATTCTCACATAAATGCTAACACTTGTGGGTAATAGTGTTGTCAACAATGGTATTTTGCAGAACCTGTAAGCGAACACATAACTGCCAACAATACAGCAAAAAATGCTTTGTTTTTGTTACAGCCAATTCAAAGAACACAAGTTGGCTGACTCTGCCGGTGCACCGCATCTGTGTAAAAACAGCTAAATGAAATACAAATGTTGTGTATCCATCACGATGTCACCATCATTCTCAAACGTTTGATGTTCGACTGCTGAGGTTTTTTTTTTAATGATATCATCTGGTTGTGTTTATTCTGCTATGAGCGAGGGATTAAATTAGCCTTCAGCGCCACTGGCTCTTAATCTGTCGAGGTGTTAAACTGCATCCACTGACCCAAACAGCGTGGATCATTTAGTAACAAAACCAAACGTGATACCACGCGTGAGGGCACATTTGATTTAAAGCCAAACGGAGGAAGAGAACTGAGGCAATTTATCAAATTTGTAGTCATTTGAGTCAAAAATGCTAAAACAAATATTTATGAGGTATTTGTGTTGTTACACAGTTATTAATGTGGGATTAAATGAACTGAAGGAGATCATTGAATAGTTAATCATCTACCTAATATTTCACAGTTGTGACATCCCCTGCTAAGTAAATTGATGCACCCCATAAATAACCAACAGGTAACTGATTCCCTGTATTTGTGGCCTTGTTACATGTCTGTAGAGACATATTGTCAGTGTAAATTATTTTATGACATGAGTCATGTTGGTCATTATACTTGTTTGTCCGTACTTTACTCTTTTTTTTTTTTAGAAATGAATTATAATGTAGGAAACCTCTCTTTTCCACTGAAGGACTGCCTCTAAATCTATTTGTACCAATTGTTCCCACCCTCAGCAAAGTAAGAATCCTGTAGCCTCACAAGAACATCGGCTTTGTGGTTTGAAGATTGTTTCTGAAATAGCCTGTTTTTTGGGTGACTGACAAATCTGTTTGACTGACGTGACACGATCACAAGCTACGAATCACGACTCCTTTTTTTTTCCCACTTGTCTACTTTCTTCTTGTACTCGATCTAGTTGAGACTAATATTTTATTCAGTCAGAATTGTAGCACAGAAGTTGCATTAATTCTTGATTAAACCGACACGAATCACGGAGCTGTCCACGGGATTATTGTTGTGTGTGCGTGTGTGTGTGTGTGTGCGTGCGTGTATCAGCCTCAACTGGAAATAGGACATAACAGTGCGTTTCAAAATCTTCTGAAATGCAGCCAGAGAAAGAGGATTTCCTGGGAACATACTGTCTCCCTTACATGGCCAACAGCACATTTGATATAGTCGTAAAAATAATAGCAGCAGCTCTTTGCCAGCTTCGACTGCAATACATCAGATACAGTTCTTATCAAGCTGTTTCTCCTCAGATCCACATTGAAGACTAAAGAGTGCTTAAACTAAAAGATCGTCTACGGACAGACATTGTGAGATTATCGATTAAATATAAAGAACTATATTTAGTCTGGAACTCCCAAGTGAGCCCTGCTACATGTCATCTCCGCAATATTAATGTGGAAAAATAATTAATTTTGGAATCCCACCGATGTTCTTGTCCAGTGTTTTTTCGGCTTCGGGTTCCATTCTTCGTCAAACCGCAGTCACCGCCACCTGTCTCCTCAGTCGCACTGTGTAATTGTTGATGTTCTACTCGTTCCTATGGGAAATTACACACAAAGTAAAGTGGAGATGAATGTCTGGAGGCAAAGATCAGCGAGGCAGAGAAGCGTCACGGAGAGGCCACGGGCTGAGACGCTGTACCCTGTTGCAGATGACTGAACATCACACACTGGCTGCCAACCTCCCTGTGACCTACACCGAGTCTGCTGTGGGAGTCAAATGTAGAACGAAGATAAATAGTCTGTTGAACAGCTAATATGCTTCAATATGATAACAGTTCTTACAGGACTTGATGCAGAAACACGCAATTGGCCGGTTGATAATTGTCAGTTTCCCAGTAGAGCATATTTCTCTGCACTCATTCATTTTGGACAATGGACACAGACATCTGCTGTTAAAGTTTAAATGATCCCGCTTTAATGAACACGCCATGATCATTGGAAGTTGTGTGTTTGTTTAAAGATTATCAGATTTAGGTCTTTCCTACTTCTAACAAGGACGGCTCAGAATGTTTGTCCCCCCCCCTCCCGCTCTCCTCCAGAGATCCGCTTAAACAAATTGCTAATCTCTGAGGAAATGTGCAAATGACATAAAGTGAGACTGAGCAGATTGCGATTGTAGTGCAGAGTGCAGCTGCACATGTGGAATTTTTATTGAGTGCACGCAATTCTGTAGGCCCACACATATTTCTTGGAAGCCGAATCTCTGCCTCTCTCGGCGCTTTGCTCTCCGTGGAGCTAACTTTCCAATGTCAGCCTGAGGAAAGTGCTCACTCTCTCTCTCTGTCTTTCTTCAGTCAACCAAAACCAATATGGAATAGAATAAACGATGCACTTGTCCAATTGACAGATGATTACACCTCTGATCCCTTGTTGCATGCTTCATTTCTTTCCTTTGACACTGTGATAACCGATTGAGGAGCGGGGAACACGGTGGGTCCCAGAGATAATCATTTCCATGCAAACAAGCAGAGCAGATGGGCAGACAGCAGGCTTAATGAGCAATGAGATATAATGCCCCGCGGTCTTGCACTAAACAACTTGTGGAAGTGACTCATCACCGGCGCGCTTCACCCTCCTCACCCCAAAGCAAAGTGCTGAGACGATGCTCTCCCAGCGGTCGCTCCAGAACGGACGAGGAGGGATGTGATGGCCCCACTCAGACACAAGTAGCCTGCTGGCAGCAAGTCCATCTTGTTTTATTGATCAGCTCAGCCCGTATCTAAGAAATATGACTGAGGGCTGATTCCCTAATGGGACCGTAAATGCAAGCAGGAGGGCCACGGCCTGTCCGCAAGATGTATGCCAGGCGGAGAGGCCACAGGCCACTCCTCATCTCATTGTCAGATAATCGTCTCTCCGGCATGCCTCATGTTTAGGTCAGTCCGTTTTTAAAAGCCCGTTGCGTCCTCCAACCCCCCCAACCTCACATCAGATCAATGCATACATGCATATGTGTATGCATATATATATTCCCTCCCCTCCTTCCTCTCCATCCACCTTCCCATAGGGGTTAGGGTGAGTGCTGTGCGGTTGCAGTAAGTGTCATAGCGGCGGTGAGACACATACATTTATGATGGAACATATGGCTCCTTTAAGGCAGATGCATTGTGGGTCTCAAGCGCCACAATTCTTATTCCGCCCCATGCTGCATCGAAAGTACAGATTATCAGTTGGAAAGGCCGTGCAGAATTTATTGATTGTAATAGTCCAGACAATATTCAATTCAGTTGAGGTAATTACACACAGAAGTAACAAGGAGAAAAGACATTCTGCCGCTGATGACATCTTTTCCACAATATTGAAAACATGGCTGTGAGATCAGCCCAATCAATCATCTGGAAGGGTAATATTTTCTTTTCCAGTGCACAACTGTGAGTCAGTTAATCTTAGGATCAAAGCAGAGAAACTGCATTAAAGCCAAGTTATTGCGCCCAGCTTTCATTCACACCAGTGCAGCGCTACATTAATTATGTTAATTGTATAAATGGCTCAAACCTCACAGTGTCCATCAGAAATCATGTCCTTTCCTACCAAACAGCAAAGCCTCCATTCCATCGCCTCTGCACACACCTCACCACAGCCTCTCCCCACAGCTAGGGCAACGGAGGACGGTGTTCCACTTTCAATTCGCACTGACTTTTTCGAGGGGTGCAACATTGATGTACTGGGGCTCTATTTTAGGATGGTGTCACAATATTATCATTAATCATTGTCCTCTTTTTCCAGCGTAACGCTCCCATTCCGGCCGGTGTTTTGGAATGGTTTTGCCCTCCTCGTCTCGCCTCACCATTTCTCACCGACCTCTTCTCCCTTCGTTGCTCCACTTGAGCTGAAAAGATGACGTATGCCCTCTCGTGGTTTAAAAGCTCCAGAGAATTGTTGAAGGAAATTAAGTTTTCATCAAGATTCTTTATAGCTAATAATCGATCAACGATTCATGATATTTGAAATTATTGTTCATTTCTGATCATTATTTCGAAATTTCTAATGTTCAGAAAAATAAAAGAAAGCTTCTATTCTTGTTTTAACTGTTCATCATCACCACCGGATCTTCTTTAGCTCATCCACCAACCTGTCCCAGATGCTGCATAGACTTTCCTGCTTTGTTTGATCGTAGCCAAAAACTGGGTCTTTTGTAAGTGGGTCACATTAGAAGCAAGTCTGGAAGAGATGCAGTCAGATTCATTTGTAACTTGATGATGATGATGATGTTCATCCAGACGAGGAATTCTGATGTTTCTCCTTCAGAACTCCAACATCAAAATTGTTTCCTGACATTATTTTACGCTCTTCCATAACAATCGGACACTGGCCTGGAGTGCTTTCTCCAGGCAATGGAGGCCAGCTTTTTTTTTTTAACGTGGATGTATATGGGAGGTAATGGGGGGGGGGTTACATGTACTCACAGCAGTATTCACTGAGGCTGACCTTGGTGCTCCTCACGAATCAGTCAAGCACTCAGCTCCAGCCCAGAGAGGGGAAAAATATCACTGTGAATAATTTCTTAATGCTTTCAGTGTAACAAAGAGGGGGGGTGAAATAAAAGGGTTCAGAAGAGTAAAGGGGAGGGGGGGGGGCAAGAATAATAGGAAGACAGCAATAGTTGTTGAAATGGATGGTGATAGTGGGAGAGAGGCAAATGAAAAGTGGAGACATAGAGTGAAGAAAGGCAGAAGAGATACTTTAAGTCGGAGTAAAGAGAAGGAATGGATGAAAGACATCACATGAAAAGAGGACAGGGAGGGGACGGCAGTGTGGGGGGGGGGTGTCCGGTGTCCTGGGATCATGATGCAGTCTACATTATTCATCGCAGCAACAGATGCATCCAGGGGTGACTTACATCGCTCAAGATTTACATGCTATCACCTATGAATTATTAAAATAATGAGTTGTGGGTCTGATGATCCATAAAGTATGGGGGCAAACTCCCTGAAGAAAACGTTAACTTAGAGGTCAGGCACAAGAAGCCAGCCCCTGAATAAACATCCCCCACCCCTTTTATTGGTGCAGGGGATCCAGGACGGTGTGTCCTCCCAGATCATTCCTTCATTACAGGAAGGAACGTGCATTTAAATCCTGGAACAGAGTGGAACTAGATCATCAGAGCTGGAATATCCATCCCTCTCTTTCCTGCAGGTGTTTGACTTCCTGCAGCAGATATTGAAAGACACAAAGAAAGACAGAAAGCTGGACCGTGCTATGCTATTTTACTCAGAGGAAGAGATAGGGCCGCTATAAATATTTTTGTAATTAATTAAATCTTCACAGCTCCTCTTGAACCCCTTCAAAAAGTTTTTTGACTCCAGCAACTGTTCAGCGTTCAAAGTGGGAACATCCCGTTTCATTATTTTCCGGACTCGTGTGCCCTCAGGCAGCAGCTGCCAGTGAGCCTCGGTAATAACACGGGGGGGGGGGGTGAATTTGGTTTGATGACAACCGAACGGAGAACTTGAAGTGCTTTATTTGAAAAGTATCATTTAAATTATATTTTAATATTCGACACACTTAAGAATTGGAAAGTCCTACTTTATTTGGAAAGTTCTGCTCTTTTGTTGTTTTATACAGAGAGGACATGGCTTTGAATTGATCTGTTTTATATTACATTATTTAGAATGAATAAAGTCAGTCTGTTTCGAGCGGATCCAGAGCCCGATTGGATCGCATAGTGAAATATGAAAAAACCTTTGAAGAACAAGAGGTTGGAGTGAGGATGGTGATCAAAGGCAGACCACTGAAGATGACATGTCCCCCTCGTCCCCCTCCCAACCTCTTGAACCCTGCAAACAAAATTCACAACACATGCATCATGTGACTTCTCTGTTAGTTTGGAAACTGCATAGACGACGACCGACCTTCAGAGTCATTTTAAAATCACCTTTCAATGAAAAATATAAAATCAGATTGAAAGTCAACTCTAAATATGAGGCGTAAAACTTGAATGTATCAGTAGAACATTCTGACAGATAGACAGACAGGTAGTAAGTAGTCTTTTTTGGCCCTTGTGTGTTTCTGTACACATTAACCGTCATTTTAGTCTCTGAGATGTGGATTATCGATCTGAAACAGACCTAAAAATGAGCCAACCGTGATAAACAAACAAACAGGAACAAAGAAAAAAAAATCAACAGGAAAAATGAATGAAAGACAGAACGAAAGAAGTATCTGAGCACGCTGCTCACAAATCTCAGACCAAACTGTAAAATCCGTGAGCGCTGATGGAATACAAATCAGCTTTCTGCCACTGCATAGCCCATTTATCACTTTTTTAGTGTGCAGTTTGGCTTTAAACTGCAATATTTTGTCACCAGACAGCTGGACTTTTTTTATGGTTTGCTCCAAAACATGTTCCACATGACAAACAGGCGTTCCCTTTTCATGAAGTTTCACGAATAACTGGAAGAATATTGTGTAAGATCATGTCTATGTGATTGGAGTAAATAATACAGAATCGAATGACCTGTTTGATCTGTCTAGATCCTGTAACGGTGCGCTTTCTCACCTGGTCAGGGTTTCTCTTGGCTAGGGTCAACGTTAAGCGGCATCGACTACGCACACCGTCATTTCTTCTCAACATCTTCTCCTTCATCCTCCCCTCCTCTCTCCCCAACTGCACTCATGCATAAAGAGATAATAAAACACAACACACACACACATGCATACACAAGCACTGAGAACATCAGGGCTCAATGTCCTTGTAGAGTGGAAAATAAAACAAAAAACTAACATAAAGCCGGCACAAAATGCTCAGAAAGCCCTCGGTAATTAATTAGGATTTTTCAGATTTAGTCATGGCTTAATACCCAGCAGCGCGCCGCTAAATTGCACTGAAGTGAAAGCTAATCAGGCCTGTCTCTGAAGTTGAGAGGTGTTTTATTTATGATTGCTTTTCTGGAACGTTCTCTCAATTTATGAAGCACTACCGTGGCAACCGGAAAATTCTAATGGTTTTATACTCCGGATGCCACAGAGCATTCATAAATCTCAGCATTGGGTGGAATGAGTGTGTTAATAATGCAAAGCGAGAACAATCTATGAATATTCACAGGTCCTGTGATAGATCAGGGGAAGTCGTTTTTGTGAAATGGCTAATAGTTCCGCTCTGCAGACAGCTCATTCACAAATGCTGTTCATCATTAAGAGGTGTCTCATCTTGAGTTCAGTGTAACACCTTCAACTAAATTCAGCAATGTTTTTTTGTGGATTGTGGGTTTTGGTTTTTGGAGTATTGCATTTGAGGTTTACTTCACTTTGAAGCAGAGCGCTGAAATCAGTGGATTCATTGTTTTCCTCTTGACTGAATTGCAGCAAATCCCACGCTGTGTTCTCCACAGGACAAAAAAGCAAAAATGAAACCACTCTTCCAACACCTGTCAGTCAAAGTCCCTGCTGCATTTTTAACACGTTCGCTCTGAGCTCGGCTCTGATATGGAAGGCTGCAAATGAAGACAGCCATCAGAGCACCTTTCACTACACCAGAGGTTCAAAGAATTCACACTGTTTCTTTGAGTTTGTACTTCCTCTTGTGGCTTTACTTGTATCTACATTAGTGAAGTGGATGTTTTTTTGCACACCAGAAGGCGGCTGAACAGATGAGTGAAGGAGGAAAGAGGGGAAAAGACCCGGGGGTGGTGGCCCCGAGCTTCCTGGTTGAACTGGTTTCCTGTTTGCATTGTTGATTGTGTTTCTGTAACCACCAATTAAAAGTTACGACATCACCAAAGGTGTCTAATGAAGGAAACTTTCAATTACATTAAATAAAAATCACTCAAATTGATACCTGTTGTTCTTTTTAACTGTTAATAAAATTACATATTTCTGTAGATTTGAATATGCAGAGATGCTTTGAACAGACATCCTTTCCCCGCTGCCACAGACAATCGTATAATTGACTGCTTCACTACTCGACACCATCTTGAGTTGAACGCTGCATATATGATTTCTACTGCGTTTGACAGATGGGCCTTAAATAGCCTGGCAGTATTCCTCCATGAGCCTCATTTCAGTGACAGCACATCGGCTTTGAGGGGACACCTTCTCTCGTCGCCAGCCCTGCCCTTGGCTTTCTCAGCTAGTTCAAAGACCCTGTGGGGTATCCAGAGCTCATAATTAATTTATCCGATTCTTGTTTGATTCTATTTTTAGTGAGCCACCTTCCGTACAGTAACACTTCCTCCTTCCCTCCAAAATGAAACGCAGTCCCCATGATTAGGCACATTATTATCGGGTTGAACAGTGTCAGTGTCCCAGCAGGGGAGGGAGGGGCGGGTGGAGAACTGAATCAATGGCTTCATCTCATCCCTGTCGCTCCCGCGTTTTCCTAAAAAAAAAAAAAAGAGCATGCACTGTGGGAGCCCTGCAACATGGGGCATGCATATTTCAATCCGAGTAAATGGCATCGCCGCGTGTTCTCGGGGTTGCTAAGGGTATTGATGGGTGGCGCTGCCTTTCTGGTAAGGCTGTCATCCATATTGAATGATGCTTCTGGTGGTATGGCAAGCATGTGTTTGTTTTCATCCCAGATGAAAAAGGGACACGCTCGCCTACCCGGCGTTTGCACAAAGTTTTTGTTCAGCTACAGTAGAAGTTATGATGAAAGAAAATAAAATATGGAATCAGAAATAGGGTGAGTTGTTTTGATTATTATGTGGTATTTTGCCATTTGAATCATCTTATTTAGGAGTAAATTCCATTTATAAAGTATTTGTTTATAGTGCTTTATATATAAAAAAAGCTTAACGTAGCATGATTGCCTAGTAGCGCAGAATAAAGTGGCACTAAAAGTGTACTGAAGTAAAGACCTGAGTGATTAGTTACTATTACTCCTGCTTTTTAAACACTGTAGATGTCCATGAATGGCCAGAAATATCTTTATTTTTACTCGCAGGAGCATCTTTCTTTCTGTAAAACCTGCTTTTAATGGGTCATGCAATTACTGTCAGACAGTTTTCAGCGAGAGCAAGGATGAAAATCGTCTTTTGAGACTGTAAATCTGAACGGGCATTAAAGAGGGGGTGGGCAGAGGAGAGAAAACCTCTGGATAAAATAGACTAGAAGAAAAAAATAAAAAGTCTCCCCTGTGGCATTTCTATTTATAGGGAGTGAACGTCGCCTCTGATTAAGGTCACAGAAAGCAGTTTGCTGCCCTCTGCTGGTCACAGATATTTTCTAACTGTGGTCCTAGTAGTTTTAAAACTACAGCACATGATCAACATCCTTTTAACTCTAAATCATCCTTTTATCAGGAATAATATGAGCTGTCTATGTGATGCAATGGTAATATGCATGCATTATTGCACACTGCATGCTGAAAATATTAACCACATGGCAGATGATTCAATTAATTAGGTCAATCATCATCCCACATGATCCCCAGGCGGTAGTCTCTTAAAACTGATTTGATCTAAAAAGAATGAAAATGTTTTAAATCCAGAGTCAGAGGTTAGAAGGGGGCGTTTTGCTTTACGGATCGTAAAGCCCCCTGAGGCAGCTCTGTGATGGTGAGCGATAAAAATAAAATAGATTTGAGAGCCCACTCATTTTTAAGGGAAGGCTAATCAGACCGAAATTTAAAAAATCTATGAAATTAAAAGACATGGTGAGATAAACAGGTCCACCCATTTCATTATGAGGGCAAAGCAGCAGCGATAACGATAATTCTCTTCATCTGGATTCATTACATCAGCTATACAACTTAACACCCCCCCTTCTGCTCTGATTGGTCTATAATAATCATTAAGTTACTTACAAGTTTCATGTGGAGGTAGAGGACGCCTAAAGAAGACAAACAAAAGTGTTGAGATTTAAATGTATAAATGCTGGAATAGGAGTTAAAATGCTTGTCAATGTTGTTCATGTACTGTAGGTCATGGGGTTTTTAGAGATCCCTGGGGGGTGTTGCTTGAAAGAAATCGAAGTTTCATCACCCTACATGTTGTTAACTGCTGTTAAAAAAAAGTTCTGTAAACCTCAGAGGGAGAATCCCAACCCTGACCTCAGCCGGATAGAAATGGAAGACACAGAACTCGAGTATTTCACTCGCCTTCTGCTGAAATCAAACAGCGTTGATTAATTATGTCGTCTGTGCAGGAGGCAAGATGCTTCATATTTACTTGTCTCATACGTGTAATTACAATTCCAGACATTTTCACATCATGTTAATTTTGAGGTACATCTGTCTACTATTATTAAGCTTTGCTAAATTCTGGTAAATCAATTCCCTTAATGATTAACAGGCCACTGGTGTATCAGTATAAGTCGGCAGTGTTGCAAGAAGGTCCAAGGATTGCATTTTGTGTTTGTAGCGCCAGAGTGTGATCAAGTGGAACTGACAGACAGGACGAAGCAGCCAGGCTTCACCTGTTCTGTACAATCATGTCAGTCTTTAATCCAACCTCCATGATCCTGAAACGTAACATCCAAACATTTGAGCTGAACGTTCGTCTGAATGACTGAGAAGAGGAGATTAAATTCATTTTTTCTAGGGAGGTGGACCTTGGAATGGAAGATTAGATTCTGGGGCAGATCTGGATCAAGGTACAGAGGAATGTGCTCTCTATTGTCTCAACAGATCCACAAGCCGACTTCTATACATCTCGTCCGGTGAATTAATCATAAGCAATAATAAAAACACCTGAGTACACTTGGAAAAATATTGTATTTTTGGGTCGAGCACTTCTACAGAAGATCACGTTGACATTTCCTTCAAAATTAAATTCCTCTGGCCAACATGAGACTGAAACACACTTTTTGATTCAACCGACACATTGTTCAGTGAAAGACGACAAAGAAAAGCCTTTCTGGTCAAATCACGAGAAAATGAAAGATGCATGAGATCAACTACCATTTACAAAAAAAAAAAAAAAAATCACAATTCTTTGGTTCATGTTGTTCATTGGTTGCATCGACTCACTGATTCTAAATGATGCCAAATCTGCGAGGAATAAATGGTTGGCCTCAGCTAGAATTTAGATGAAACCTGTGTTTTAATCAGAATTAGTCAAAACATTACTCTATTACTACTGCTTTCAGAGTATTTCTGTTTATGTTACTATGGCTACAGCTAGGACTATGGCTGAGAGTCAAATGTGGGGGTTTAATAAAAAATTTTAGTTAAAAAATAATCTATTTTGAACCTTGTGAGAGAAGACTAAACAACGATCAGAACCTACTGAATCAGTTTGAAGTGATTCACGACCAAAATGCTGAAATGATCAACGGTCACCTGGTAAAGACTGCAGTAACAAGATAACCTTAATGTGCTTCAGAGAAGACACTCACCACCAGTCAGAAGGTTGGACACCTTCTCATTTAATGGTTGTCTTTATTTTCATGACTATGATGATTACTGCTTTGGGTCTGGGTCAAATAACCCTCACAAAACCTGGAGGTGTGGATGTCGACTGGAACCAACCTGACTTGTGCACAACACAACTGATGGCCCCAACCCAATTAAGCAGGCAAGAAAACCTAAAAATTAACCAGGACAAGGCAAAACATCTAAAATATAAAACATATCAGTTTGTATCATAATGTAGAAATAAAAATAAAGAAAAACCACTGAGTGAGAAGGTGTGTCCAAACTTTTCACTGGTAGTGTATGTACAACTTAACACTTAAATAATACTGATGTAGACTTAACCTTAAATACCAAGCAGCTCTGTGACGTAACTCAGAAACTACTGAATAACTACAGTTTCCTGTTTACCCAAAGATTCAAATCTATTCTAGGTTTGGATTGGAAGTCATTTGTATGAACTTTGTGAATCCTGAAATCTTTTTCTGGTTTTTAAATCAGGATTATTTGATGTCAATAAAATGCTTTTTTTTTTTAAAAACCCAAACATTTTGAAATGTTTCTCTTAACATTTCTCTGTTCATGTATTTTTAGGACCCTTTCATATGAAATGTTGGGAGTGTCCCTGCATTTAGTGTAACGATGAAACTAAAACGCTCTCGTCTTCAGATTCTCCTACATGCAGGAGGCTCTCTGTGACACAAACCAGGAGGAAGGGATCAGAAATATGGAAATGGTCAGCAAACACATAAGCAATCCCAATTGGGAATATAAAACCTTGCTGTTTCTGTTCTCTGCTGCGCTGCAGAGGTCCCTTAACGTTTCATTAGAGAGCTGTTACTCTCCTCCAAGCCCACAAACTTCCAGAAAGAGGAAACTCCTGGTGGGAGTGAAGTTGCATAAATACAGCAGTGCATTACGAGATACACAAGAACTTACTGCCTCATCGCTTACTTTGTGCGCCAGCAGGGGTCAAATGGCACATAATACACGTAGAATGGTATCGTCTTGTATCTCACTGATACATCAAGATGCGTATGTCGATTCAACAGAAATGGGCACAAAGATCCCTTTTTTGAAGTGTCTCTGGAAAACTTCTGTCTCAAAGGAGAATCATTAAAGCACTTTCCTTTTGTCTTCTCTGTAAAACGCATTGTCTTTTTCTTTGTTCTGGGGTTCGGTACCATGAGAGTTATACCCAGCTGGCTTCATTTAGAGCGTTGCTCAATGAGAGCGAGAGAGTCACGGATCCTTGAGGATCTGCAGCCAAATCAGAGGAGGCCTGACACTCTTTTGTGCTTTCAGCTGTCCGTGGGGGGCTCCGCCTTGTCAGTACTTATTAATCCCAAAGATCCTCACGCCGTGCAGCTGGGGCAGCTTGGGGATGAGCACAGTGAGCAAGGAAACGGTGTTGACCACAAAATGGACCCGGTCGTATTTGGTGTAGAAGCTGGTTAGTATGTACCTGCATCAGATAAAGACGAAAATCTAGTTAACAGTATGTAGCAGTCTCATTTATTCTTCGCGATTGTTCTAGCACAGCGCCAGCAACTGGGGGATGGTTTCAACATGCTGAACAGCATTGCACCATCGGGGATTTGGCATTGAACTGAAGAATGCATATTTGATGCTGCAACACATTTATACATGCAGAAAGCTCGTCTGTTAAAAGAACATGTCATTAAAGACCCAAAGAGATGGAGACTAAGCAGAATCAAATCTACAGCGCAGCACTTTCTGTTCCAGCCTGACGTTCCCGGGGATGAGACAAAGTAAGAAAACTCATTTTCAGGAGGGATTCTTTTTTTTTTGTCTGCTTAGAGGGAGAAATTATACATCCTGTTCTCTCTGAACAAGTGAAGACATGTGAAAGCTCAGGAGACTTTTGCAGATGTGTAGCATTTCCACCTGCAGCCAGAGACGGACCGCTTCTGTTCCTGCTTTGGCGCTGGTCACCAACAAGAACTCTGGGGAAATAAATTGTGTAAAAAGTGCTTAAGTGCAAAAAGTGTTATCGTGATAATGCTCAGGGCTGAGCTGACAAAAAAAAATAGCCCCAGGAAAGCGGAGTGCTTCCTGTAAACTGAACTCCTGGTTAATAAGGATGGTGCGGGGCATTAAAGCTGCAAGGAGCTAATGCTGCAAGCGCTGGGTCTCTTAACAACGTATGAACTCGACTAATGAGGGAGCAGCTCAGAGATACAGGTACGAGATGAATCCTGTTTGTTTTGAGAATTTCTTTTTTTTTTCCACAAATCTGTCAACGGACACAAAATAAATTACTCAAGGGTAAAACTTTGCACCAGTTCTGTCAGAACTGCAGGAATAAATCAGCAGGGAAGGAAGACTAATGAAGGCACCTGGCTGGCAGAAGTGGGAAAAAGAACCCGGCAAATAAAAGTAGCGCCGGTGGGTGGCGGGAAGGACAGGGGTCATTTTCAGGTCGGTGATGTCCTCTTTATATATCAAAGGTACCTCATATTTGATGCTGATACTCAGAAAGAACTTCTTTAGGTAATTTTTCTTTTATTAAACAGCATTTCGATTTACATCTCACCAATGTCAAGCTTAGAGACACAAGGTCTTGGAGGTTTACTTACAGGACAATGGGAGTGATGGTGAGAAATTTGCGTGAGGCGGTAAACTGCACACCGTAGTCCATCTGCTCCCAGTGGGTCAGGAGGCGAGCCTTTCCCTGATCGGGGGTCTCAAACGGTGTCCCTTTCACCGTGTGGAGCAGGAGGTACATGCACTGCAACCCAAAAGAGGCAAAAATGGAGCACAGTTTTACCAAAAAGACCCCAAAACATCCCAGGAAGTCCACAACCAACAAGTTGGTGTGTTCTCAGGATCCTCAGAGTTCCCTATGAAACAGTACAACTCCAACCACTGAAAACACTCCTGAGATAAGATCCAGCTGTAGGTCATGTTGTTTTTCACAGGCAGACAGTTCATCCAAGTTTCTGATGCACCTCAGAAAATTAAATGCTGGTTGCGTCATTGCTGTTTTCACTTACTGACAAAGAACATTCAAACACATGACTCATTTGTTGGGTTACTTTCATTCAGCGCATCCCAAAGTCATTAACAAGGTTACACAAAGGAATCTGTAGAGCCTATGGGCATTCTCCTCCACTAACCAGATTGTGAATGAGGTTGGTGAGGGTCCAGACCACGGGCACGCTCACAAATGGAATGCTGAGCAGGATGATGTGCAGGAGGCCGATGCCCAGAATGTAAGACAGCCACATCCCCCTGCTGTTCATCACGCGGGTGTTGGGGTTCACCTCGCTGTGGGCTGTACCCACATTCATGGCGGTGATGGCGTGGCGACAAAAGCTCTCTATCCGTTGTACAATGCACAGACAGAGCGATTAAAGTCAAAGCCCAACTGGTGTGACTATCGTGCTGCTGTAAGAAAAAGAACAGATAAGGGTTAATTATGTTATTAATTACTTGAACTGACATGTCAAATTTAATTAAATTCATAGGTCGCTCCAAACACAATTTGGTACAATTAAACTGTTTGTTTGTTTGTGTACAGCTGGGAAATAACTTGATATTCATCATCCAACGATGAATGGTATCGCTTTAGGCTTTTATAAGTCCTGATGTTTACACACAAAAAGAGCACAAAAATAATGATTAAAATTTCAGAAAACACTTCAGATATAAGATGTGATTTAGGGCAATAACTGATTAACGCAATTACAGTTCTGCACAAATCATAATTGAAGTACAGAATCTGCACAAAAAGAAGCTTGATTTGTAAATCCTGCATTATAAATGACCCATTAAACAGCTTTTGGGCGCTTTTCTTTTAAATCCCATCACACAGAGCAGTTTCAGAAACTGTGTAGCAAAGCATGCTTGTCGATTTGAACGAGCACCTGCCAGCCAATCAGAGCCCAGTATTTCCTCCGGCCTTCACGTGCGAGTCTCGCTAAATTTAGACACGGGTCGACTAATTTAAAAAAAAAGTAAGATAAACTCCTGAGCGACCTAGCGTCAGCCTGTCCAAAATTGAATGACAAGAGTGAACAGACGCTATTTCACAAGTCCTCTGCGTCTAAAATGTAACCGGCTACACATTTATCCGTTAGCTACGCGTGTAGACAAACTAGCATTAACACAGTCATAATGATAGCAATGTATGCTACCTCTAACTGAGTAAAAACATCATTAGGCTCCTAGCATGGAAAGATGGCTTCTGTATTAGCACCATTCCGTTATTACAGTTTTTGTTTTATCGATCCGTTATGTAATCAATATTACCACCAAGCCGCCGACGAGGCTCCCGTGTTTCCATCAGTCATCCCAATAACACCTTTCGGCTCCAAACGCGGAGGTAAGGTCGGCCAGGAAGCTCCCAATCAACCCAAACATCCACTTTTCCTTCGTCTTCCAGACAACAGCTGGTGACAACACAGCACAGTTCATGATGTAACGTCACCGCTATTCGTTTTGAGGGCCTCTCATCGTATTCTTTTGTGATTGGTTAGCCTACGTCACATGACCAAGACTGACCAATCGCATTCTGATGCGCTGTAAGGAGGTAGACTACGCCCCCTAACGTCACAGCGGGGAGAGAGCAGTGAAAAGGGACACGATTCGCTAGATTACGGCCAAATTAAATAATTTTCTTTTAATGACTAAACAGAAACTAACTCGTGACTTTTATGACATTACAAAAATGTTTTTTCTTCAACACTTTTCTAGGTAATGTGTTCGTTTTCATTTCAATTTTGCTTTATCTTCTTTTTTTCAAGTTTAATATTTACATATGATGGTTTGCCATCATTTATAAATGTGAGGGAATTAAAGTATTGCATGGATTTGGAAAAAAAATAGGTTTATTGGGGCCTGTTGTGTAAAAAAACAATCAAGGGATCACCAAATGGATTTCACAACTGTCCTTTCTGTAGCTCTTGACATTTCAGATCAAAAACTTTGTAGTAGCACAAAGGAAGAGTTAATGATCATGACTGGGTCATTAAAATTTCATGATAAATCTTGCAAACGTTGTTGATAGATCGTGGCTTGGTTTACTAGCCAAACAGAGAGCAACAATTAGAGTGCCCAAATACAAGAAATTGCTGAAAATTAAATTAAAGTTTCCATTCATAAAACACTTTAGATGAAGGTGTGTGTATTAGGACTCATCAAATATTATTTAAATGAGTTAAATCGTGAATACTCATTTTTGATTTATTAATGCATTGACTGCATGTGCTCCTGTTTGTTTTTCACTTCATACCTAAGTACAAAAGGAGGCCCCTTGTCTCATCCAAGGTGAGAAGAGAACTTCCTAGAGGCAACAAAAAAATGACTGAAGGGGCTGATACTCTGGTCCCAAAAACAAAGATCAACAGTGTCATGTTCTAGGTCCCAAGATAAGCTCTAATACTAATTTAGGCCCACATTGCCTCAGGCAAATGGGGTCATCTGTGTTCTACTGGCATGCAATGTTACGTGACACTTACTGTTTGTATGGGTACCCCTACAATGAGTGGCAAGAAACCAGTTTGGCCGACAGACAGTGGACTCTCATAAGTTCATAGCTGTAGGTGCTATAGTTGTATTAGCTATGTAAACCTAGAGCTCTGTTGAAATGCAAACTATGGATGACATTACTGTGAGATCATTGCTGGCACTGGAACAATAGCCAAATACATGACATGGATAAAACAGTCCTGGGGGAGAGGTCCAAATAATGACGCATGCAGATGTAATGTCAGATCAACAAGTCATCATCTGGATGCATTTGACGGTGAGAAACACTGTAGATTTTATGAAGAGACAGACAGACCTAGTTCCATATCAGAGCGCCAATTCCTTCCAGGAACATAAATAACTCACATTTCAAGCAACTGTTGTACAAATGATGACCCCTACCTGAATCTAAGTAATGATGATGGGATGTGATGGCTGTGATATCAGCAAAGGCAGCTGTTTTAAGGATATTGACTAAGAGTTGTCCAAAACCATGAATATTTTTGGTGTATTCTGATGAAAAGATTAATTAATAATAAAAAGCATGTTTTAAACTGTTTCTTTGCATCAGCTCCTGCTGCGTTTTATTGCACAGCACCAATATGAAATCAGTGAAAGCAGGAGTTATGTATTTTGACTGTACTGGCAGAAAATTCTGGCTGCCATGGAGGATCATAAAATCAAAGCTTCCCTGTGCATTTAATGGTTTAATGGTTTTTCCCTCTGTAGACTATATTTCTCAAGATCATCTTCCCGGGTGTGATGAAATAGCATTTCCAGACTCCTACTGGTCACAAACGCTTTAATGTTGAGGTGCAGTTAAAAAAAAAATCATTGTGAATTTGACAACAATTCTTTGCATGCCATTAAAAAAGTTTTTGGTTTTGTCATATAGTCAAATCTGTCATAATCGTGAACATTGAATTGTTTGATTAGAAAATATTGTTGAGTTGTCATGACACATTATAAGCTCAAAGGTTCATGTTCTCAGGGCATTTCATATCAGAATGTATTTGACAGTAGGGAGCGTCTGACTGTCTGACCAGCAGATGTCAGCATTAACATACCTTGAACTGCTGTCATCCTGGAGACTGTGCTGTTCTACAACTTCAGCCGTAAATACTGCACAGACACAGTGCTGCAGTAAAGATACATATAAATCTCAGTATTTGCATACATGTATGTGTCATATGCACTTTGGTCTTGATCAATGTAATCTGATCAATGATTTAATAACATCAAATGTTATAAATTCAAATGTGCAGTTTTTGTTGAGATGTTTTCATTCAAATTTACCTTCATTTTGGATGTTTAATCTCATGGTGGCATTATTTTACACTGAAACGTGTTTCTAACAGTCTACCTGTCCTCTAGGAAAATGAATCAGATTTAAAACAACATCTGACCTCTGTAAATATTCATCTTAATTCTGTATTCCCATTTTATTCCATTTGCTTTTTTTCTTTAAATTACGGACGATTCCTTTTGACCAGCTATTTTAGAAACCCCAGTGAACTCCATGCAAGAGTTCTGAATGTGTGTGATTCGAATATAAGCTAACATGCAGTGAAGCTGGAGGGAGAATATGTTCAAAAGTGTAATGGTTCTCATGACCCGCAAGAACTGAGCCAAAAAGCAGAGAATGTCCCATGAAGATGCAGACGTATGCATGAGTTAAACCAGGGTGCCCCTTCAGGTGGATTGGGGCTCACTTGGCTTGTAGTGGAGCAGGATGTGACAGGAATGACACTAGAGGGGCAGTTGTCTCCAATAGAAGAGGTGGACTTGTGACCCAGGCCGGCTTGGATGATATCCCCGCTGGAAAAGGCTGACGCAGGGAGTCCATTATTGCCCCTGGAGGAAGCTGAGGATTAGAACACCAAAGAATTTCAATAAAAGAAGTGTCTGTTTGGGGGTCAGGGAGGGGCAGAAGGACGGTGGTGGTGGGGTGGAGGGTTCTTCCTCATTGTCCCAATAGTGATTGAGAGCAAGAGAAGGGGAGTAGGATGGTATTGTGTTTGCAGCTCCTCTGAAGAAGGTGGTTATTAGGGGGGATGGCTAAAGAGGGGTGAGGGATGGGGAGGCTGTTGACTCTTCATTTTGTGTGAACAAAGTCTCTGGAACATAGCCCTCTTATGTCCCTCTGTCCTGGACTCCCTTGTTTACGAGTGCCATGAATTCTGTCTCTCTCGACGGAGCCCCCACCACCTTCAACCTGCACCGCTGCACATTTTGGGGCTTAAGAGACCTTTAATTAGGCCGCCTCAGTGTCCGGCTGAAGACCGCTGAGGGTTTAGGCTCTTCCCTGTGAGACCTCACTGAGCGGCTCACACACACCAATAGATCTTCTCTCTCACGGCCGAAGCATGAAGTGTTTGCTGCTCTAATGAAAAAGGTTTATTTTGGGGAGGTCTTGTCATCTTTGTTCCAACTAGTAAAAAAAGTAGTGACAAAGACGCTGATATTATCATTTAGACGCTCCCATTTCCAGGACGCAATAATTCTGAGGTGAGGCAGTGAGACTCCGACTTCCAAAATTCCCCAGACAAGTCATGACAGTAAACACAATGCACTTTCCGTACAGACCGAGGGGAACTGCACAGCAGGGCTTTATCACTGCTATCTGGTATTAATTGGTAAGGCAGTTAATTCACATCTGGTTCATGGTCATCAAATATAAACAGGAGATTTCCATTTTGCACGATATGACGCGGAGCGTTTATTCGTGCCAAAACAAGTTGCGTAAACTAGACAACCACGTTCACAGCTTGACGCACATTTCTTTTTTTTTATCATAACAGCAAGAGAATATGCAGAGAATAAAGGTGGCGGTGTGCAAGAGGCAATGGGAATTCGCCAAACGGCTCCAGCGAAATGAGTAATTTCTGGTTGCCCCCATTGTCTGAAGATTAGCGGGTGAGGGCTGTGAAAGGAAGACGCAAAGGCAGGACATAAACATGGGAGAAAGTGAAATAAAATGAAAGATGTTAGGAATGAGAGACAGAGAAGAATGATGAAAAGAAGTTTCTTAAGGGAACAGGGAGGGATTGGGCGTGTTAGGGAACTTTTTCGCTACAGCCCAGTGTGTGTAGATACCCTCCTAATCCTGGTTTTATTGGCTGCCTGTGTTCAGCCAAGCTGGTCAGATTGAGTGGGGGGTGGGGGGTAGAGAGGTGGTTGAGGGGGGCGAACACATGTCCTTCTTTGTGTTAATACGCTGATTAGGCCTGAGAAAGAGCCGGACCTGGTTACGGCCTTTCTCAGGTCACCGTAGAAACCGGCCCGGTAGGGGACCTCTCCCCCTCCTGTGCACCTACTGATGCAGTCCCGCCGAGGCCTTCGTCTGTAGAGGTCGGCACGAAACACCGCTGCCAAAATGTTGTTGAGTCACAGTTCATTTCAAGATCAGGCCTCCATGATTTTGACCTTAATTGCTGTTGTCTTCCCAGACACTTCACATTGCGTTTGCGGACGCAACCTGAGAAACGCGGTTTCAGTGTTGTTCGGATGCCGACCACAAACCCACCACTTCGCCTGGACTCGTAAATTAGACCACTGTCACATTCTCCCCACCCATCTCTGGCCCACACACTGTCTATAGTTCCTTAACGGCAGCTATCATCCAAAATCCCAGAGCTGAGCTCGGCACATTTCTGACGATGCCGTGACACACAACAATGTCCGTGATGGAAAACAGACCTTCTCCATTGTCAGCGCCACGATGACAAACCACATCTTGACGTGAGGCGCTGAAAAGTTATCTTCATTGCTTGAATGTAGAAGACTCCCCACCACGACTGGCTGAAGAGCAAGCCTCATACAACTCTCACAAAGATATCTATCAATTATTGTCACGTTGAGTCCCCCCCCCACACACACACACACACACTCACACACACCGCCCCCCTCCATCTCTCCTTCCCGGCTCTAACAGGGCGGTAGGTCGAGTGCTGCCAGTTTCCCCTACCTTCTTTGTTATAGAGGAATAAAATAGAAGGGGTGGGTGAAGTGGTGGTGTTGACTTGGGGGGGGGGGGGGTCCGGTACTGACCTCCAGACTGTGGTCATGGAGCTCTCTCTCTCTCCAGTGGGCACTCAGCCTCCTCTCTGCAGAGTGCATGCTCCCACCCCCTGCTGAGCGGCCTTCCAGCCTCCGTACCCCACCAGGCTCACTCATCCCCTGGAGCCCCCCCACCCCCCAAGAAACACACATTAGTGACAAATGGGATATTTTTACTACAGAATTAGCACTGCGCAAATTTTAATGCAACTGAAGACTACAGTAGAATTATTTTCATTTGACTGGCAACAGCAGAATGGTGACCTCTAACCTCTAACTACAACAACAAATTGTGTTGCTTTGTCCACTATAAAAATTCACATTGTGGTTTTTTTGTTCCTGAAAAATTAAATCCAGATTAAATCCGTAAATGTTGTAATTTAACCTATTATGACCTTTATTACTTGGAAAGAGATCTCCAAAAGGCTGCTTCCCATATGCCTTTGCACACTTAATCTGAGCTCTATCATGTCATCCATCTGGTCTAATGGCTGGTAAAATTTTTAAATTATGTGTTCAAAAGGAGCTTCAGATATAATTTAGAAAGAAATCCTTTTTGTGCTAGTCTGCACTTCATTCTGAGGACTTCATTTAACCCTTGTTTAATGAGGGGTGACCTCTGATTAAATTTAAAATCTTTTTTTCCACTGTGTCCAGTTCAATATTGCAGCAGCACAGTAGATAACAGACATGAAAAGAAAACCATCACACTATTAAAGTGACACCAAAGAAGATATTACAATTAAGAAAAATTATTCATGTCAAAAGAAGAATGAAATGAAACTAATAAAGACTTTAACAGACAACAACAGACTCTTACAGGACAGTAGGGTTAAATTGCTCAGGATAAAAATCAAGGTGATATCTAAGAAATTTCACGTGTCATAAAAAATGAAAGATTTTGGTTCGTTATTACTTTTAAAATGTCAGCGGAGGTCACCCTTTCTGTGATGAACGATTGAAAGTCTTTCGAGACAAAACTCTGACACAGACTGACATCACTACAACTGTTTGATCTCGTCCGGATCTTGTGTATTTGTCCCCGATCAGTTTCCTTGTGTGTGGATTTACTTCAGGCTAAGTCTATCACAAGTGTCCCACCCTCCTCCTCCTCCTCCTTTGCTCTCTATCTACCCCCCCCCCCCCATCCCACGGCTGCTCGCCCCACAGCCCATCAGAATGACAATAGTATTGATGTAAAATGTGTCGCCTTTGGGCCGCTGAGGCATATAACCCCTGCATGCCTGGCCCAGGCACCACTACAGTTTATGGCTTTATTGTGTCCCCTTTATGTCCCCTCCCTGTTAATGGTGGGCGGTCAACAATGTAGAAAATTCACTGTATATGTCCCAGTGAGTGGTGGCGGCGATCTGCGTGTGTCGACGTGTGTGTGTGTGTGTGTGTGTGTGTGTGTGTGTGTGTGTGTGTGTGTGTGTGTGTGTGTGTGTGTGTGTGTGTGTGAGTATGTATATCCGGATCAATTAGTCAGGGCACAACCCCTAAAAATCAATGTGTCAACATATACATCCCTGCGTCTGAACCCAGTATCGTTCCCCGCCGAGACGCCGGCCTGCATCCCTTCCCCTACCTCCAACCACTTTGGCGGAATACTTTTTCTTTTTTCTTTCTTTTTTTTTTTTTTTTACCAGCAATCATGGATGAAACAAGTTGAGTAAGAACTCCTCTCTACCTTTTTCATGTCCCTCCCGCTCTCGTTTCCCTCCCTCCCTCCCTCCCTCTTTTCACTCTTTCCTTTCTTTTCCACATTACCAGGGGGTGGCGTGTGATTGACAGATGGGAACGAATAATAATTTTTTTTCGTAACCTAAGGCCATCTTCTGTGATTGGCTTGCCAGCTGACATCTCTGAACACCCCCCCCCCATCCCAACACACACACACACTCACATACACACACACACATACACACACACACACACACACACACACACACACACACACACACACATACACACACACACACACACACACACACACACACACACACACACACACACACACACACACACACACACACACCTGCCACCAACACCACCTTAATATTGGGCCTGTGGATGAGGCATCCTGAGGGAGAAAAAAGTAGAGAGAGAGAGAAAAAGATATCTACCTTAGGGAAGAACCTCAGAGAGAGGGAGGGAGGGAAAGACGGGTAGGAGTGTATGTGCATGTGTGTAAGAGACACTTATTCTCTTAACTACTAGGAGACAGACACACTTTTCCTGGCCCGACTCAAAGAAGGGGGGAAAACAGGAGGAAGATTTTTTTTTAAAAATATCATTTTAGTCTTCCCCTCATTCAACAATCAAGCTGCCCTGAAGCTTGTCTTCCTGGAAACTCTTCTTCGCTGCCTGCTGGAAGTTCTATGTATTGATCCATTTACACTCTCACACACTGCAAAGGCTTACCTCATGGATTTGTATCTGATTGGATATTTGATGTGTGTGTGGTTGTCCAGTTCACGGGTGCTTGGAGGCTATCCCATCTGGTGGTGAGTACAAATCCAGAGTTTCAGCATCAGACCCTATAGACGCATAAAGAAAAGGAGTATTTTCGGTCAAGTGATCATTTCTGAGAGGGCAGAATGTGCACTTTCAGTTGACTGCGTGGAAAAATGTTCTCCGGCCCAGTCCAAAGAATCTTAACCTCAAATACTAGTGTAACGGAAAAGGCTCGCCGTTCTTTCCCCCTCTACACTCAGGTCTATTTATCATATTGGAGAATGTTGTGATGCAAAGAGGATTAAATTTTTAGTTTGGAAACCATTAAAATATTCGAAACGTATGGCTATTTAATGAAAGTTAGGGAAAATGCATTAGTGGTGCGGCTGTCATGTTGATATGGATTGTCAACAGCTCTCAGCGAGATGTTTCCACACAACGGCGTAAATCAGTGGGATCTTTCATTAATGCATAAATTGTGGATATGGCTCTAGGACAATGACAGCGATGGTGTTACAAGCGAAAACTCAACAAAGCATCAAAAAGGCTCCTGCTTTATAAATCGATTTCTAGCTTTATATAAGAATGTTATTTTAGGAATGCAAAAATCACGATTATGATGGGGTTAGCTATATTTTGCTTTGTTTGCTATTGTGTGTCACGGTTCTATATTCAAGCCACAGGACTCCCAAACATGCTGTGAATTGAACCTGACCTGTTTTGGGCTCAGTGGGTGATGCAGGTCATGAATTTAACCACAAAAAAAAAAAATTTCCCACCCACAAAGTTGTGTATAATTTTAAAAATATGACAGGTATCAACAGCGATTAATCTACCTCGCTTTTATGATTTATTGTTTTGGAAAAACAGCTAAGCACATCATTTTGCTATTGCTCCACATTTCAACATCTTCCACTATAAATTTTTTCAGGAGACAATATGTTTAGGCGCTGCAGGGTTTTTTTAAAGTCTTTGTTAAATTATACCAGATTGCTTTTGGCATCAGCAAATGAAATTTAGGTTTTATCTATTATTAAATTCAGCTTTATGTAGCTGACCTCATGGCTCCTGGTCTTCTTTATATAAAATAAAAGCTTCTGTTTTGAAGATATGTCTGTAGGCGTATAACAAAGCTCTCTTGGAACACGACACAATACTTGTCAGAGCTACTGCACTTTTAGTAGCCCAACTAGCATGTGGTCCCACCATAGCGCTGTCCAAACCACGAGCATCTTCTGGTTTCATTTACAGAGCAGACAGCTGCCAAGCACACAGGCCACAGGGCTGAAGTGTTAATGGTAAAGAGGACTTTACACCCACTCCTGGCTTAGGCAGCAACCATCAGACAACAGTGACAAAGAGCCTGGGATTCTTTCGCCTGTGAATTACCTGCAGCTGTTCTGTTCAAGGAGCTTACATGACACTGGTATAATGTTCGAACTCCAACAATGCGCAACCACCTTAGATTTGGGCAGCACATTTGGAAGCGTGGGCCAGGTGGGGGGTTAATGGGAGGTTGGAAAGATGAAAAGGCGAGCCGTAGCTCCAGGTGAGTAGACAGGTATTGAGAAATGGGTGTCGAACGCGGTTGTCAGTGGCGTCACCCCGCGGTATCCGACGCTGTCTCCGAAAGACAAAATGAGGTGGTGCATCAAATGGGAGGGTGCTGAGTTTCAGTGAGGGCCCAGGAAGGCTCCCTCTCAACTTGTGTCTCAGGGGCAAGGACTTGGCCATAAATTCTCCAACCAAGGTGGGATGGGTTGGAGGGAAAGAGGAGTTTTGACTGCTTTATGACTGGCAGCCTCGCTTTTACAAGATGGGGTGTTGAAAACAAAACAGAACGACTCCAGCAATAAGCAAACGTGCATTGGTGAAGATGAGGCATAGCGGAGAGACGAGGCAAACCAGTGCAACGAGACTGGAAAGATAGAAAGTAAGAACAGTTGGGTGGCATTTGAGGGAATTCAGATCACACATAACCCACAGGTCGTTATATGGTCTGTTACCTGATGATGTCATTCTTTTTGTGTGGCTTGCAAATGATAAAACATCATTTTGGTTTCACCCTTTAACTTTGATTTAACCATTGAAGATGATCAACATACAGTATAACAACTCAAAGGACAATGACAGAATATGATGTTCTTTATTTCCTGCTGGCGCTGTTATTAAGAGTTATGGTAAATATTACATCGAGCTTCTGAGGCTTAACTCTTCAACTGTTATGAAGACGCTGTCAGGCAGAAAGTGTGTTTGTGTTCCTCACACGAACAGCTGTGGTTATACGTAAATGATGACGGTCATTTTCTGCAAATAATTACCTCAGTTGAACCAATGTAGCTTTAGCCATCGAGCATCGGCGGCGACTATATGTTATATCACATACTGTAGTACAGTTTTATGTCATTTCAAGTTAGGCCACGTATTTTTAAATGCTTCACATTACTAAACATTTACGTCGTTGTGGTTGTGAGATAAACGAAAATGTCAGGGAAAGAGAAAAACTGGCCAAATAAAGCATTAAAATTCAGCTTTTGACAGATGCTAACACTGTTGTCCAAAAAAGAATCCAATATACAAAAGTAAATCATAAATAATGAAGATATTGACATTTTTTGACCTAAATTATCATCAACTACTAGCCTAGCCACAAACACTATTTTTTATCTGTGCTGCTGTGAGTCAAAACTTTTATTATGGGAATACATTATTGGAAATCTGATTGAGAGAAATAAGCAAAATAAAAAGGGTTAAAAATATTCAGTCACTGCTCGATATGAAGAGTAAGTTTCAAGTTTAGCATTGGCTCTGCATCATCAGGAAAATAGACAACAAAAGTAAACAAAGAAGAGTGCAGAATAACAATTTGCAGGATTTTTTTAGAGAATCATTTCCTTAGACTCTATTTTATCTCATCAGTGATCTGATTTTAACATAATTTAATTACAATTTGCAGATCGAATACAACTACCTGAATGAAATTGTCTGCTGTTTGAAGCACAGCTTGTAGAAGTTTTTGCAAACCACCGGGCCATCAATAATGTCAGCCCAAAAAAACTTCTGGAAAGATCTCGAGCAAAGGTTTACCAACCACTCAGTCTATACACAGACCTTTCCAGTTCAACCTGAGCAGCTTAAATGGGGCTCTGGAGTCCATCTCTGGGTCTCAGGAATGTCATTATCTGACTGAGACACCCCCCACCACCAATCTTCAATTCAATCGTCAACCCCAAAACCCCTACCATTGGTAAAGGGATCACTTAAATGATTCTTACCGTGGTTAAATCCTCCATCTGCCGCCCCCGTGTGAAAAGATCAAGGATGTTTGGGTATTATTCTCAACGGTGCGGTGGAAGGTGGAGAAAAGAGCAGAAAAGTCCAGAAGAATGTCATTCATAAGAAACTTCAGGGTTCCATTACGAATGGCTAAGGGCTGTCGTCGGGACAGGGTCAAAGGCAATATTAGCCTGAAGCCCAAGAGAAGTGTCTCCATAGAAAGTGACATCCATGAGGAAGGGGGATATGAAAGGCAATGTTCTGTAAAATGTGCTTGAGGAAGAAATAAGCTATAATATTATCAAAATCTAGCATTTAGCAGGTAGCAGCAGGGATTGAGGCCATTATGAGGCAATAGAGGTCCAATGAAAACAGTTTAAAGTATTTTATAAATCTATCTCAAGACTCTCACAATGACCAAATATTCACAAGCCCTCCAATAAGTGAGAGTAACTTTCATGTGCTGATCCAACACGTTACTTCACAAAATGTTCAAAGACTGTTTTCAGTCAGCAGGCATTTGGGATGACATTCAAACCCCAGCTAGGTGAGAGGTTCAAAGGAGAGTGGTATTTCAAAGCAGCGAAGGCGAGTCCTAATCTTCACCCACCATCAAAGGACATGCAATGTGCTCTTGTAGGAAATGACAAAGTCCCCTGGTGCACAGCTATTAGCTGCATTCAAACACAGGCCAGGACAGTTCCTCAAAGGGAAAACAGCAACAGCCAGGGGCAATGAGATCATTAGGGGACACGTGTGGAGGCGCAAACACACAATATTTGAAGTCTTCAATACCTGGCTGATCTCACTCGAATGGCTTGTTACATATGCTAATTGTTAGCAGCAGCTCTGATACAGAGAGAGCGGGAGAGAGATGTTCTGATCACAGCTGAACAGCTTACATTAGGTCATAGGTTTGAGGTCAACGATCGGGACAACTAAGCAACAAACCAATGCAGTGTGGAAGGGTCAGCATCCAATCGCTCTCAAGTTATTGTTCAGGTTTTTCAAGTTTGAAGTTAAAGCTAACATCCTAATTAACTTATTCAGAGCCAACGTAGTACAAAAGTTAAGTTTTAGAATGAAAAAACACAATTCAACAAAATGTTGGTCAAGAAAATATGAACGATATTAAATATTCCTGTTCAGATCAAGCAGCTAAAACCTTTTCTTTGTAAAGATCAGAGAATCCATGACTAACAGTCATTTGTCTCACTCTGAACTCTGGATGTATTTATGTGACATTTGACCTTAGTGCAGGATTCAAAGATGCACAAACATGGAAGTTAGCTTCCTAAAGATAAGGATCTTCAGATCAATGGAAAAAGGACTTGAGGCGGTTCACAAGTGTGGCCTGCAGACAGTGCAGATGGGAATATTTGCAGATTGGTACCAGGCAGCAACAAGAAAAAGGTCAATAAGTTTGTTTTTTAATTACTCATGGAAGTTATCATTTGGTGTTAGAAATTTCCATAGAGATGTTCCAAGCAGGTATATAAAACAAGATTCCAGGCGATCCATTACGAGTTATGATTTGCATAGAATGCATTATCTTTTTTTTCTTTTTTTTCAAGTGCCAGCAAGCTGCTTCAGAGCAGAAGCTGGGATTGATGCACCGTTTGTCCATGGAGACTCTCGAAAGGATTCTGCCCTTTCGAGGCAAAAGGTCAGACGCTGCCAAGTCCACAGATTGAGACACGAGTCCCCCAGTCTCACATGCATTTGTCAGTCTTGTAGTTTTCTTTGCTGTGCAGAGCTACCGCTGCTCTCGTTCTGTTCCTGACAGGCAGGTTCACAAGTTTACACCCTGTCCGGTCTCCCGCTTCACGTCTCCATACATGTGACTGCAGGGGCTCCTTGTCCCAACTCCACACTCACTGCAGCATTCAGCAAGGAGGGGAAGCAAAGGAGGCAGAAAGAAAGACAGGTTGGAACATTTTTCAGGGGTCCCGTCATTTTATTTTTATCTGATCAGCCAGGAGCTGTTGGACTACAAATCAAAAGTGTGCCAAAGAAAGAGCGAAGACAACAAAACACAGACAGGAGCTTTGCATTCCAGCTTCCATCAGGAAAAGTCCCATCCTCGGGCAAAGCCGGCAACTTTCCATGGCCCACTTACTCTCTTTTGCATGCATTTATCTCTCTGCGGACTCCGATGTGGGATTCATAAATAAAATTCTGACGCCGGTGTTTTCAATGCATATCTCTGCTCACTGTTCTGCCAGGGCCTCATTTAGCAACACGATGTCCTAGAGGCAAATCTGACAAGTTGAGCTGCGGCATCAATATATAGAGGTAAATTAGAGGTAGATTGGAGTTTAACTGCAAACAATATTCTTGGAGTCTGTTACTGCAGAGGCCTGAATTCTAACAGAATACACTCGGGACTCAGAGTTTCAGGCAGAAACCCAGCATAAGCTAACACTTAGTGTAAGAAAATAAGTTAACTTGTTCAGACACGGCTAAGAGCGGCTGGCACCGATCGTCAATAACTAATACATTGGAATAAAAAAACGCATTTTTAGAAAATCTCGAGTCAGTATCAAATTTGTTTGCAGACGCTCAATCCCTTTCAGATTACTTTATTTATTCTATTTAGCTGAAGATTTAAAACATTATATGAAAGAGACAATAAAATAAAGGTAATATTTAAAGAGCAATATTTTGTATACTGCTCTAATAGAGAGGAGATTTGATGAGCGATCCATGAGAGCTGAGCAAATCCTCTTATTTTATTAACTTAGGAAAAGCAACTCTAATTCTGTTTCTGCACAAAAGAGGTATAGCTGAAGACGTCATCCACTCCTTAGTCTCTTCTTGACCTCAAAACAGTAATCTGGAGTATCTCGTCTTGAAATGAAACTTGATGGAAAATTACACCATCATGTGTCCTGCAAAAAGGGTAGGCAAAACCATTCAGGGGATCCACCTCCTGCCATCATTTCAGTGAAAACCGTGAAGGAAGTGGACTTACAAGGGGAAATACAACCACAAACAAAGGTTTGCAGGAGTCTTTGAGCAGCGCTTAAAGTTGATTGCATGTAAGAATGGATTGTGACAAGCTAGCTAATCCCTCTTTTTACCTTTATGCTACACTATCATACTTTATTACCTCTGCCCAGCTGGTTGTGTGTACACCGGCTTGCTTTTTATTTGGTCAACAACATTACGGATAATAGTTACTGAATAGGATATTCATTCCTTTCAATAAAAGTTTCAGAAATCTGAAACCTAGTTTAAAATATAAAAACACAAAGTGTACTCCAGGACAGTATTGAAATGTAGTTTTTAGCTATTTGCACCTAAATTTAATATTTTTACTTTTCATTTTTAAAAAAGTTCACTTTTCACTCCTTTAGATACATTAACAGAATCCTATACACAAAGCATGTGATAGATAATAGCGAGTTCTGCATACACTAGCATTGGTACTTACTTGTCTACGGATGATAGTCACCCAACAAAGCAGTGCAGAAGGCCAATGCCTCCATCTTATTTGCAAATGAATATCCTTACAGCAAGTAAAAACAATCTGAAACACAGCACTTAAAAAGGATATTTCTATTTTGTGTTGCTGCAACTATGATTTGGCTTTACGTTCATGACGAAGCTATGTCCTGAGACAATAATTATTCACTGTGACGTTAGCTAGAAATAAAAGACACAGTAAGTGAGGTGCCTTTTTCTTTAATACATACTTTGGATGAAATCAAAAACAAGTCTTGCTGAAATGAAGAAGTTTTTCTCTAACTATATGAAAATACAGATTCATTCATTCATGTAGAAAAGCTGCAAAATTATATAAAATTGTAGAGGAAGAAAAACATGAATGTATAGCTAGCTTTGCTAGAATTAAACAAATAAAGCGGCCAAATGTGATATATTTTGTGAAACACAAGGAATATATGAACATTCATTGTAAATGAAGGTATAAAACCCTAAAACACAAACACAATCGTTTTGAAACTGTATTGTTAACTCTACATTCTAAGTGAACATAAAGTTTAAGATATACTTATTATTATTATATTATTTTCGTATTATTTTACTAATTTAAATATTAGCAGAAAGATATATCAAAGTGACGATTTACAACATGGACACATGAAAGTATGATAATACAAGTATATTCATTGATATTAGAAAGTTGGATATGGGTGCTGGTCGTGAACTTCGAGCTGCTTCTGTATTCCATCAGGCTAAAGGCGTTGAGGCGAGATGTCATGTTCTACTCAAGCAGTTCAAAGGGTCACCTGGTACATTTTGTGCCTCTGGACTTAAGAGACTGTCACATAAAGAAAGCTTATCTCTGTGCAAACATGTGCAACAGACTGACCTCTGCAATGCAAAACTGGAGAAATGGCAGCTGCAACATATTTCTGACTGTATGAGTCCTTGACTAACTTCCTGACTCAAACTCTAATCGCTGGGAGTCAAAATAAAAACCAAGACGCAATAGATACGCATCAACAGAAAGAACAATTGGGAAAGGTTGATTGAAGTGTTTTTGTTGACGGTTATTTAGACTTGATTGGACGAATTTCCACTCATCGGTGAGGTGTGTGCGATGGAATCCTTTTGTTTCTTCTGTTTAATTTCTGTGGTTTCCAGCGGCCTGTCTTACTTTACCATCAGCCCAGTTTAGATATGGAGAAAACCCCCCAACCACGCTGTAAACCCCCCGAGCCAGTAGAGGCCCTATACGGACCTGCCCAGGCATGCACCTGCCAAACCCTGCTGCTCGCTGCTGCTCTGCTGCTCTCCTCATCCCCTGCAGCAGATTCCCCCGGCATTCTGCCTCTGCTGCTCCCTCATTCGGTTGAGACACGTCGCTCGTGCCTTCCGAGAAGTGAGGCAACGCAGGCAGGATCAGTGCGGCACACATGTAGTCTGCATGCACGGGTCTGTTTGCACGATACGCCTCATAACCCCTTGGGGTTAAGACTCTCATTAGCACCTAGCCAAAAAGATATCCATTTCACCTCATCTGTCCATGTGGATCAACTGAGGCACATCCACTGCAAACAAAGACAAATAGCCTGGTAGATCCACAGCCTGTGGTCTAAACATGCCATGCCCACCACAGAGTCCCCTGTGGTTAGCTAATATATTCCATCAGAAAGCCCAACTTCACTGACCATGCAGTAATGTCAGAGTGGTGGGTAGAGAAGCTGAAACGTAGCAGAGATTGGCACTGTGGTCTAAGTGCAGAGATGTCTTACTTGGGTTGGAGAGATTTTCCTTTGAGTTGACTGATGTTAGGTGTCACTGTTGAGTTCAAATCCAAGCTCTGCGGAGGGCATCATCCACGGGTCCGTCCCATGACGGCGAGATTAATGGGCAGCAACAAAGCAAGTAGACAGTGTAATTTAGACACTTAGTCACCCCGTCACCAGACGGGGTGATGTCAGCAACTCAGTGATGTAGGTGGGTGTGGGAATGGCAGATGAGCTAATGTGGCTTCCTTTGCTCGGGTTCACCCGAGACAGGAGCACATACGGAGATTGATGAGCGCTACGAAGTGACTAATTCTGCAGGGGAATATCAAATTGAGCCATTTGGAGTTTAAGTAAGATACGAAAAAGCAGACGCTTGTATGTCCGTTTGCATATTACTGTTTTAAAGTTTAAACAACTTGAGCAATTGATTGAAACAGAAGGATTTGTTGGTTGTGTATGATTTAGGAAGCTCAAGCTAACAAAATCATTAGCCCAGTGTGTTCAATCTATGGTGTCTTGGAGGTAGAAAGGTTGTCAAACCTTTCTACCTGCAAGCCTTCTGCCTATATGCTCACCTGAGATCATAAACAGTGCATGGGATGGGGTGGGGGGGTGTTCGGACGTGGGAAGGGGGCAGGGTTTAACCATATGTAGAGCGCAAAAGTGCACATGAGATGTGAACCTAACTAAGGGGGGATTTTTTTTTTTTTTCCTGTGACTTCAATGCTTTGACTTTTGTATTGGGGTGGGGCTCATCTGTCAGAGTCAGTGGCTGCCGTGATTGGGTTGCGCCCTGCGGGGGTCCTGAGGTCATCCGAAGTGGCGCTCTGATCTGATCAGCGTCAATTGTTCCTCTCCATGATCCTCTCGTGGCCTCCAGCACCACGTTGTCCACCCAGACTCCAGCAAAAGCGCTGCAAGACCCTCGCTCGACACCGGTGAAGAAAAGCCCTTCTCTAAGTGCAGCGAATTGGCTCTAGATCTTCAGAACATTAAATCTATAGACACACAAATCGCTGACATCTAAAGCATCCATCTGTAACGACTGCAGCCATGTTGTTGCTTTGGGTGTTCTACTTCATGCGTAGAAAAAAATAAACAAGACATTTAAGTCCAGGAAACCATTTGGACCTGTCATCCCAAGTAGCCTGTTTGAACAGGGCCACAAAAAACATGTTTTCTCACTCAAGAGAAATAGAAAGCAATTCATATTAATCACTTAAATGAAAAAAAATTATGATGGTGACTGGCATTATGGTTTGCGGTGATTAATTGCTGTTTAAACACTTTTGAAAAGTCTTTCTGGTGAGGACCAGATCCAGATAGACTCTTTTCATTCGTCACCAGTAAGATCGGTTTTACATTGTCATTCTTTAAAAATAAAATCAGATTGAGATGAAAACCACATATGAACTGTGGGATGTGTAAAGGCACGTGTTTTTAGTCCTTTGAAATCACGCGAGGGGCTTTTTTTTTTTTTTTTTGTTGGTTAGATCAGAAGATCTAGGAAGACTTTGAAAAGTAACACCTCGAATGTTTAATGTTGTCAAAAACATTCTCCAGTCTGAGAATTAGCCATCAATAAATTGAAGTTCTCCAAAATATGTGACCATCCAATGTTGTCTCTGGTAGTTAGAGACAACTGACCTGCATTTAAAAGCATGTAAGTTGTATCTACAAAGGCGTGATGAGGATTGGTTTGTGGCGATAAACCTCTTTTATCCGGCTCTTCTTTTTATTCTTAGGTTTATCGTGTCAAGCAGATTTTGTTAATGGATGCTTCCCCGTCTCTTTGTGGTGTCACAGGTCCCTGGCACTGGGGCAGCAGTATTCGTCTCTGGGCTCCCAACCCATCCTGTGTGGCTCTATCCCTGGTCTGGTGCCCAAGCAGCTGCGTTTCTGTCGCAACTACATTGAAATCATGCCAAGCGTTGCTGAAGGCGTCAAGCTGGGGATTCAGGAATGTCAGCACCAGTTCAGGGGCCGGCGATGGAATTGTACCACCATTAAGGACAACCTGGCCATCTTCGGCCCTGTGTTGGATAAAGGTAAATTAATAACAAAGGTTTGCTGTGAACCGTACCAAGTAGTAGCTTCTAACTGTTTCCACCTTCGGCTTTGTGCTGCCTGACAAATAACTAACTAGGGTAATTACAATAATACTCACCGATCCTGGCTGCTGTGAGAAATGAGCACAGGTACAAGCACCGACACATTATCCAGCTTCCATCCATCTTTTCCTCCAGTATCACATTTGTATTCCAACTCGGTGACTTCTTTTTTGGTTTTTCCAATCTAGTTTAGTTTATCTTAATGAAACGCTGCAGTCAGCACGGTGAGTAGATCTATCAGGGTTGGCTGACAGGTACAACTGATATACCGGAGACATCACTCAAAGAACTTCACCTGCAGAATGATAATTGTGTTGTGTCTCTGCACTGACTGCGGCCATTAAAGAAACCGCAAAGCCTGATAGTGAGACACAGGTGTCTCTCTCAAGGTCGGGCGGTAGCTGTTTATAAAGAAAGAAGTTTGTGTTTTGTGAGCGAGGCTGCTGATTGGAAATTAATTAGCCTATATGTCAGAGGGGAAGGAATCTGTGCAGAAATGGGCAGTGTGAGCAGTCCAAGCTCCTCAGTCAAATAAAAGGGGAGAGGGGAGGCCAAATGAGATTACAGGCAATAGAAAAGGGCTGGGGGGCTCTGCACAACCCCTACTGTGCATGAAGACCAGTACGCGCCTCACACAGTCCAGCTCCCACGGACGCCTCATTCACACGCCCTTTTGACTCTGTCATGAAAACATGCTGAAAGGGGATCGCTCCCAATCTAGTCCGGGTGTGCACTTCGGGTTTGGGAAGTGAAAGACCGAAGGAAAGAGGTGAGGAGGAACGAGGAGCGCATCGCTGAAGGAGCTGAATGGAAGGTTAGGTGACGGGAGAGCTACCGACCTCCACCTCCAGCCACCGTCCCCAGCCATGGTGGTGCTGTTGGTGGATGCCTGGAGGAAGTGGGGTCCTGTGGTGGTGTATGTGATTTTTAAATCAGGGTGTTGGCAGAGGGGTGACTAGAGAGGGAGGAAAGGGGGGGGGGGTTCGGGAATGCCAGCTCTGGGCAGAGCGGGGCTGTGGGGGCGCGAGTCGCTGGGCCCATTGTGCGGTTAATACAGTGTGACACAAGGGAAACAAAGGCGGATTGATGGGCCCAGCAGGTAGCAGGGGCAGTGCTAGCCTTGGCTAACAGCCAGAGATCCAGGGGCCCAGGGCTCACAGGCCCCTGTTGTGGAGGGCCCAGCTATGTTCGCCAGGGTGAGCAGGGATGTCAAACCCAAAGACTGCATGTCATCAAATCACGCAAGAAATAACCGGTATTCCTGTTACTGGGAACAAACTTAGTATTAACTTTTTGTATTTAAATAAATGCATCTAAAAAGACATTTTTCATTGACACTTTTCAAATATTACTTACAATGACATCACCTTTAAAGTTAGGACGTCCATTTTTGACAGTAGGGAGTATCATCGCCAGCTTCCCACTGTCATTCTTACGACCTCAAACACCCTAACTCAGTTCAGAAACGGCGAAGGGAACAGGAAACTCAAATCTTGCCTTCCTGCCCGGTGTTCATCCGATATACACCCCCATGCTGGGATTAAATATGTCTTTTTCCACACACCGCATGTTCAAAACTTTATCGTGTTGAGTATGAAACATGTTTGGATGGCTACCTCCGAGATCTAGATAGGGACCAGATGGTTGGAAAGTAACTTGTTACCAGGTGATTACTTTCTAGCCTCAGTCTCAAATCATGTCGATGATGCGATGATGTCTTTTTAATAGATGTAAGATTTTTTGTCATTGGGGTGTGGCTCTTGTTGAGAACTAGTGGCAGCTGGAGACACAGTTTGAATTAACACATCATTTTGTCTTGGAAAGTAACGGATAATCTGGCTGTTTGAAAGTTGTGTCTGTTGACCAATGAAAGCATGTTCCTGACTTGCCAACCAATCCCTTCCCACAAGTGATGATATTACAGTCGTAGACAGCAATGGCTGATGACAGTAAATCTGTACAACCGCAGCATACAGTCTGGAATATTACAATATAACAAATATTCAGTACAAATTGAAAGTCTTGTAGCATCAGATTAAAACTTGTTATAAAATGGTATGTAACGTTACATTCAGGGGGAGAACATTTGACATGCCTCTTCATCAGCAGACTTTGTCTTTTGGCTTATGAAGTGCTCTGATTGCATCCTGAAATCACAAATTGCTGAAGAATTCCTGGCTTGTCTTTTCGGTCTCCATGCGTGCCGATCGTAAAGCTGGACCACCGCAGGAAGACCCCCGTGTGTTTTTTCCTGTCTGTTACAGAGGCGGTGTGGTGTAACGCATGAGCCACAGTAAGTGTGCTGTGATTGTGAAACAATGGTGTCTGGTTACCTAATAAGCTGTGGTCTTCAAAGGAGGCGTAACTCCATCCCTCAGTGTGAAGAAGGAACAGTCTGACACACTGCTGGGTTTCACCAGAAGGCCTTGGGCTGCTCTGGATGGGACGGGTGTATGTGGGCGGGGTGGGGTGTGGGGTGGGGTGGGGGATAAGGGGTGACAACATTCCTGAAACACTATCCAGATGCAAAGCAGCACACCTCAGGGATGACAGGAGGTGACTGAGATCCTGCTGAGAGTTGGACCTTCCTCAATGGGGTGGTCACTGCAGGGACTCTGAATTTAAGCTCCTTCACATGTCCTGTAGGATGTCCTTCCTCATCGATGATGATGATCACACAGGAAACACTATAAACCATGCTACCCTGAATTTCTATTTCCATGCTAACCTGAATTTCCCTTGGGATCATTAAAGTATCTATCTATCTATCTATCTATCTATCTATCTATCTATCTATCTATCTATCTATCTATCTATCTATCTATCTATCTATCTATCTATCTACCCACGGTAATCAGAGACAGTTGGAGTTGTCTATAGGCGCAGATATCACCACGTACAGATGAAATGCTGCGTTAAAAAGTTGTTGCCTAGAGGTATCCCTTTCATTACCGCTGTCTTAGTGTTGGCAGGAGAAAAGCTTGCCTTGTACATTTCTGACACTATCTTTTTTTGCTGTCTTCATCTCTCTCTCTCAGCAACTCGAGAGTCGGCGTTCGTCCACGCCATAGCTTCAGCTGGCGTGGCTTTTGCCGTGACACGCTCCTGCGCTGAGGGCACTTCCACCATGTGTGGCTGTGATTCCCACCACAAGGGACCTCCTGGGGAGGGTTGGAAGTGGGGCGGCTGCAGCGAGGATGCGGAGTTTGGAGTACTGGTATCCAGGGAGTTTGCTGACGCCAGGGAGAATCGTCCAGATGCTCGTTCGGCGATGAACCGACACAACAATGAGGCAGGGCGCACGGTAAATACACACTTGGTGGGGATGTACAGGGATGTGCTGCTAGAGTTCTGTTCCACATAGGGAAATATTGTCAAATCCATGTGTAAATCTGAACATTTTAACCATGAGTTGAACCCACTCAATCTCATCTGAAATCAATAGGCATCAATTGGCGACTAGCTTCCAATCTTTTGGGAAGTTTTCCACAGGATCCTAGAACCTGGATACAGGGGTTTTCTCCAATTGAGACATCAGTGAATCAGTTAGATCAAACAGTGCTGTTGTGCCTTAGATAAGACCTGGGGCAGTGTTCCACTTTGTCCTGCAGGTATTAGATGGGGTTGAAGTCGTGGCTGTGTGCAGGCAAGTCAAGTTCCTCCACATGCCCCTGGGAAGACCATTCCTTTATGGACCTGGCTTTGAACACAGGTTCATTGTCATGTTGAATCAGAAAAGATTGTGTTTCCTTAAAGTTTCTGTATCCACAACCATCATTTTAAGACTTCTCTTCACTGGTTGTGTCTGAAAACAAATCATCAAATACAGAGTCGGGCAGGGGTCGGATTAATTGGCTTTGGTTTAACAGTAGCTGTAAGTTGTACTGAATATCTGTAGGATTGACACTGCAGGGCAAAAGCCGGTTCCATTGTTTAGCATGTTTTCTAGTGTCGGATGACAAGCATGTTTAGCAGTACTGCCATACATCACACTAATTAGACAGTCTCAGCAGGCAACTGCTTAACTGCAGCAAAAAAAGGGAGCAAACTGGAACTGGGATGCAGCAAACAATGGACAATGGTCTGACTGTCTCTCAGATGGAATGGATTTATTCAGGAGACTTTCTTTTTGAAAATACCACTGGTTCATGTGAAGACTCGGGACTCGGTATTCGACTTGTCCGCACATTTCTGAGGTTCCACTTAAAAATGAGCTCTTGACTTTGAATGACTGGTTAATTAGTGATCTAAGCAACACCTCCCATCCCGCCTTGCCCCCGCACACCTCACCTTTCATGCCTCGAATCCCGATGAAAAATTCCCTGCCAGTCATATAACAGAAGTGAGTTGAGGGGGAAAAGAGGGAAATCAGCTCCGACTTAAAACATCACTGGCTGCTGTCACCGCTTGGAAGAAATAGACTCCCTGGTTGCTTGCTGGGGGGCAAATGGTGGGACCACACGGCAACAAGACATTCCTTTGATCTGAGCACATAGGAGCAGCCGCGGAGACCACATTAGCTAAGTGAAAAGCAGCACTGTCATGAGTCTCCTCTCCACCTGGCCCTCTCACGCTCCATTCTTTTGCCCCAAGGGGCCTCTAGGACTTGATGTTGGCATGACAAATGCAATGGTGTGATGTCACCAGTTTATCCAGCCTTTCTCCTGCCCTGAATCTCCCCCTTCCTCACCCATAGGTGCTCTAGCCACCTGCCTTCTCTCCCCTCAGTCAGGGGGAATTCTGCAGCTAAATATAGCCATTAAGTTAAAGCACAACAAAATCAAAACACAAAGGTAAAATATGCCCCGCAGCGCCGCACTCACGATGTGAGTCAATGGCTTCTGAGAGAATTAGCCGAAGCACGGAGTCTCTGAACTTCACAGCTGCATGACACCCAAATAAATTGCAGCCAGTGGTTTATCGGTCTCTCTTGGTTTAACTGAATTCACTGTCAGATCGTGACCATAAAATTTGAATAGATCCAACTGAAATGGCCTAAAACCAATTCATTAAATTCAGGTTAATTGCACTTTTATTCTAAATTGTATGGCAGACTTCTTGATTTGCCATTGAAATCGATGCTTCAACAATGTTAAAAAGCCAGAGAATTTGACTAAACGATGGCTTTTCATCTGTTCGTTGCTGTATAAGTGTTTGAAAGCAAGACCTAGCGTGATGGAGGGGCTCACCTCCTCCAGGGACAAGTCAACTTTACACCCAATGCCACCTTTATGCTGTCCTATAAAATGTCTTCTGTTTCATCAGACCATTCTGGACCACATGCACCTCCGTTGCAAATGCCACGGCCTGTCAGGAAGCTGCGAGGTGAAGACATGTTGGTGGGCACAGCCAGACTTCCGCATGCTGGGGGACTACCTGAAGGACAAGTACGACAGCGCCTCGGAGATGGTGGTGGAGAAGCATCGCGAGTCACGAGGCTGGGTGGAGACGCTGCGAGTCAAGTACAACTTCTTTAAGCACCCCACCGAGCGCGACCTGGTCTACTACGAGGGTTCGCCCAACTTCTGCGAACCCAACACAGAGACGGGCTCCTTTGGGACTCGCGACCGAGCCTGCAACGTGTCATCGCACGGCATCGAGGGCTGCGATCTGCTTTGCTGCGGCCGTGGCCACAACACCCGGACTGAGAAGCGCAAAGAGAAGTGCCATTGCATCTTCCACTGGTGTTGCTACGTCAGCTGTCAGGAGTGTGTGCGCGTCTACGATGTTCACACATGCAAGTGAGAGAGGCCTGTGCTTTCAGATACACTGACTGTTGTACTACAAGTGCTGCCTGCCCGCCCTGACTCCCTGCCCACCAGTCAGCTCCCCGCCTCCTGCACGCCCTCCTCGCTTCCCCGGACGGACTGCACACGCTGCATCCCTCATACATTAGCACACAGTCAGGCCCTGATGGGTAATGGCACATCAAGAATGGATAGTTGTGAACATTTTACTGTAAAAAAAAAAAAAGTTCCAAACCACTACAACCCAACCCGTTTCGTTTACGTTATAACCAACCAGGATTGATCCTGTTAACCCGAATAGCCTAATCCACTCCCATCAGGAGACGCTAGAGTTGTGCCACTGTCCCCGCAGCATTGGGCCCCCCTCCCTTCCCCCATTGTCTTTATTTATTTCCCCCCTCCATGCCAACACGACGCCTGTGGCATGTACAGTACACAACACTTTTTACCTGTGAGATTAATGCAGTAAAAAACAACAACAACAACAAACCCACAACCTTCAGACTCTCTCTGCTTTTGAATAAGCATTTTTTTCTAACTAACACCTCACTCCTTCTGGGCCTGTCGGCCCGGTTTACTTTTCATTTGTATTTGTTTGAAACTAACCTCTACACTGTCACTTAGTCGTAAAGCGATCCTGAAAACATCGGCGGCCGCAGGAAACCATCGCTTTGACACTACTGAATCGAACTGAAAACAGTGGGCAGGCACCGGAAGCGCCGCGGCCCTGCCTTTTGTTCACTACTGAGCTGATGAAACCGCCAGCGTCGACTGACTCGACTGTACCAGTCGACCCGGTAGCCAGGAAGATATATGCTACAGCCTGATTTTATAGCCCTGCATTTCTGAAATATTGCCACTGGGCTGGGACTGGAGGTATGCAAGCATGTGTGTGAACAAGCATGCTCATTCCCCCTAACAACCCTTCATATGTATATGTGTGCACTATTCAATTACATGTAATTCCAGGTGGTAAACATTTGAGCATTGTTTATGCAGTCTCTTATGAATAGCGACTTTGTTCCAGGCATGATCGACCTGTAAATCGCTCATGATTTTCCATAAGTGTGATGCAACAGTTATGCATTATTCAATCTGAGGAGTGTTGTGGTGAAAACAACCAGAGCAAGGTAGCGCTCAAATTATACCAGTCTGAAAATAATTTACGGCTAAGGGCTCATTTCAAAATTTATGCATCAAAGTTGAATCAAGTTTTAACACGCTTAGTATTAATTCTAGTCTCATGAGCAAAGAACAAATCCGCCTTATCACTGTAGAAAAACAACAAAAACAGGGGGATATGATGACACGGAGACCAAAGTGCAGAGTAGGTTCTGCATCCTCCCATCAGCTCTATTCAGATGGTTAAAATTTAAAATTCTCTCCTCAGAAACCTGGAAACTGCTGATAACTGGGGAGGGACTTCATTTCCTGGAATCAAGGCAGTTGATGCTGAGTCGGCTGAATTGTGATTTTTTTTTTAATGCAAGGGGGATGATTTTAAGATCTGTGAGGAAATCCAGGTGTGATTTTTTTTTTTTGGAGTTCATGTGAGCAGCTTGGAAAACTTCATCAGGATCTGGATGTGTGTGCGCAAGGTGTGTGTGTGTGCTGAATGATGAGGATGGATGTAAGGATGTATATACAGATGGATGGATGTTCTGACAGTCCCACCTGTCTCCTATTGATTCCCCGCAACACAAATACTAATGACCCGAGGGCGCGTAGGCCTTCATCTCTTTGTGACATAGCTCAGCACTTGTGTTACTTTTCTCCACAGCCCTCCCCACCTGGGCCTACCTTCACTGTGTTCAGTTCTCTCCCACCTCTGCCCCCCTCATCTCCCGCTATATCCAAAGTTTTGTACAAAGTGAATAATTCCCTTTTTATTTTATAATCGTAAATGTTATGTTTTTATAAATATTATTTATTATACAATGTATATATCTGTATGACTGAACTAAGATTATATATTTGAAGAACAAGACCGTCTCGTGTGTTTTCTTTTATTGCTTTGCCAGCATTAGTACTCAATAAACACACAATACACAATAAATAGGAAATGGTTCAATGAGATAAATCATTCATTGATACGTTGATTATATACTGATTTCTATTCAATACCTGACACAACAGTAGATGTTTCAGTCACAATTCGTATGTAAAGCATTCATTTAATTATTTGAGCTACACGTGCCTTAATTGCCATGACCACACAGACGCTGTGATTTAATATGACTGGATCCTGCACACGCGCTGCAGTAAATTATTGCTCCACTGCAGGAAATAGTCCCCAATAATTGCACTCGTTACTCCAGTTACAGTCATTTTTCCTCTACAGTGCAGATGTTTGAGGAAATTACAGTCTTTTAAAAGCGGTGAAGTGTCGCACCGTAGTTTCTCGTGTGTCTCTGACCGGAAGTTGCCAATTTTCAGATTCACCATATAATCAGGGGCAACTTAGGAGTCACTCTCTATGACTTATAACTCGGATTATGATTAATTACAGAATTAATGAGTCATAAAGTAGAAGAATTACAACCAAAATCATCCAAGATCAGGCACTCCTGGTAGTTAGAAAAAAAAAAGCCTTTAATTCAATGGGATAGTATCATCAGAAAACACCAGAGTGTGTCCTTCAGGGTGTAAAGACAAGGAAACAGTTCTAATAGTGTTAATAAACAGCTGATTGATCATTAATCCCTTCATAGATTTATTGATTACTCATTAACAAATGTTTTATTAATATACACTCTGACAGTTTGTTTTGCAGTAACTCATAATCTCCTGTGTTAAAATACTGTCAGTTTTTGTCTAAACTGTTGAACAATCAGTAATTAAACTTCACAGACACTGCGGAGGTTACCCGCCAACATCTGAGTCGATTCATCAAAGCCATATTTCTGGTAATTATGAGTCAACTGCGCCACATCATAAATAAAAAACAGACGCTTATGATTTCAACATGCCCAGCCCATAATTATGAAAAGAACACTCAAGACAATTAAAACAGCTGCATGGAAGTGTTGGTGAAACAAGGTTCAAGTGTCTGTACTAAATCTCCCTCATTCGTCCGTGGAATTATTTATATGTAGAATCATTATAAATTTCTCATTAATTCCACAATTTCTTGTTAGTTTGAGAGTTAATTTATTCATAAAATAAAAAGGTTACAAACGAGCAAAAACACAAACAAAGTGAGATCTTTTAAGTCTTGGAACGATCAGCTTACAGATCAATCGGTGCGTATTGATAAGGCCTATTAAAACAAGCCGCGTTATGCGTGCACAATGCTAATTTTTGGCCTGTCTCTCAAGTTAGATCCCAGCAGACTGCAGGGTGCAGCACACAATGTTCGTCTTTAATGCTCCGTACAAATATACAACAAACCCCATTTATTCATATCTTACATATTCACAGAGCACCGAAGAGGAGGATGCTGCAGCACGGGGAGGCACAGTCAGCTCCAAGGATGGGGAAGAGAAAGGATGCAGACGGAGATGTTCAAACTGTCGCCCCGCTCATTTCCTCCTGCCAGCCCCCCCCCCCCCCCTCTTTTTTTTCAGGGTGCTTCCGTTCCTCCGGAACCTGAGTGAAGACAGACAAATAAAAGTGAGAGGAGAAAGGCAGGCGGAGGTAAACGTGCCGCCACAAGAGACCACCTGTCTGGTCGACCTATTTTTAGTCGCGCTACACACCAACCCGTACCACGAGTCTCTGAAGCAAAACTCTGGCTGCGAGTTTAAAAGATGTTTTCGATGTTCAATACCCTGGGCATCTGAGTTTTCCTCCAATCTGTTTGCCCAGATTGGAGCAAAACTCAGATTTACCTTTTTATAAATATTGAATTTCTTTGAGTCAGTTGTGATAAGGTGTAACACGGGGCATTATAATCAGGATAACATTAGCCTTACTACTGGGATCAGACTTTAATTCTTCACTTAGGGAGAAATCACAGTTTACAGAATTCTACATTAGCTCCACCTCGCCAGAGACAGGAAAATGAAGAAAATGCAGTCTGATGCAGGCAGCTGCGGTCTTACCGTTGAAGGATGCCTTTTTTTCCACTATGCGGCTCTAGATCATAGCAAAATTATTCAGAGCGGAACCCAGGCTGCAAGAAGGAAAAAGAAAGTGAATGAAATGATCTTTTTGTGTGAATGGACACAAGTAAAAACAGCAGATCTGTGTTCAACATCGTAGATGATCCCACAAAAAAGGTTGGGTTAATAGCAGGAATTGAAAACGTACCCTCCTTCTTCTTTCAGCAGACTCAAAAACTTGCCAACTCTGTAGCCGGGTTCCACCTAGAAGACAAAAACACAACTGGTTAGAATCACAGCCGTTGTCTTTACGAACAAACAGCTGCTTCATGTAATTTTGAAAGCGATTTTTTGAGCGATTGTCAAATGGTGGCAGGCCCCAGAGTTCGTGGGTTTGCGTCAACACGATCGGAGAGAGATGGGAAGGGCGAGAGGAAGCAAAATTAATGGAAACGTATGCAATAACTGACAGTAAGTCTCGAATCGCCTGTAGCGGTAGAGTCAGGACACCAGAGCAGACAGAATCATTGGAATGAAGCAAAAAAGATGAAGACTGAACTGAAAATGTTGTGGATGAGAGTGTGTGTGGCTGTGCGGCCGTTTACAGCATGTCTCGGCAAACACACATTCATACTTCTTCAGAGTTTGAGGGGGGGGTGTAGGGTGCAGAACATGGCTGCATTTGTGCATACCACAGCAATTACACAGCCTTCAGCCTCCACAAACAGGCAGCACATGTCATCAGTGCAGCACACACAAAGGATGAAGGGGGGGGGGTCAACCTGGTTTTTGTTTTTTGGTGGGGGGGGTGTTAAATCTGCATGGAAGAAACTTAAGCATCACTGGTTCATGCACTTCCAACCACACCGCTGTTCCTCGTAGATCTGGCTCTGCTGGGAATGTTCAAATATCATTGGGAATCTAATTCACTCCTGACAAGTTAAGCTTTAACTCCAGCAATGACATGTTGTGCTTCCATGAATTTGAGGGATTTGCCAGAGACCGATTTAAGCCAAAACACCCTGAATTTTTAGACCCTGATACGGATCGAGCTCCAGAATCACCAGATCCGATGATTCCCATAATTATAGCCCCCGTTGCATGTTGTGTTCCTTCTCATCCCGGTAACCGAGACGGATTTTCTGTTATTAATTTCTTGTCTACCGACCCAAACTGAGATCACTACAACAACAGGGTTATTTTATTATTATCTCAAGGTCTGGTTACTGTAGGAACAGATAGTCTTGGAGTCCAATTCATTTCTGATTAATCATCAAAATTAAAAGGGAACGCAGAGGACTATAAAACTCATCCTAATGACACAGATGGTATTAGAAAGACAACTAGAGGCGCATAACAAGTGATAACTAGCAGAACCCTTGTTACAAGCTAGTCCAATGGGTGTGTTTAGGTGAAAAAGAAAGAAAATATGCCTGTAAATTTTTTAAAATTCTTGTCTTTAATTCAAATCACAACACTGAAAAAAATGCTGCATCTCCCAGAGTGAAGGATGAGCAAACTTTACTTGTCCAACTGATCATCCAGTAATTTTGATGTGCGGGGTAAGTGAAGAAGTGTTTGGGCACAGGAAAAACACAAACATCTACACCAATAACAAAAAAAAAAAAAGTGGCCAAAAAACTTCAGAACTCCTGAAGGCACCTTTAAAGAACGTACTATTCTTACTTAAATGTATCAAACTTGAAGTTCATCCATCATCCATTCCCCTGACGGATGACTTGAATGTACCCTTAAACATACATGATGACTGATCTCAATTGAATTTATACGATCCAGGCTTCACACTAGACGCACGGAGCGTGTGTGTGATTCAGAACACATGGACGTGAGCTGTAAGGCGCTGGAGAACACGGTTTCGTAAGCTGTTTGTGAACTACACACGTACTGTATCCTTCTGCTCAACAAATCATCAGCAAAGCCACACGGGTTTTTCATTCCAGCTAACAGACTTTTTCAGTGACGGAGACAGATTGTGGCGACCATCGCGAATGCCAGCCAGATGTCGAGACAGAGGAGGGACGCCGGTGGTCGAGCTCAGACCGCTCTATCAGAAAAATAATAACACACACGCTGGGAAAACAGAAACTTCTGAATTGAAAGTGTCAAGTGATGAGTTGGTTATTGAAAGATGAGAATGTCTTGGTTTTGGCATCCCACCTTCTGCCTGACCTTTCTGTTTTCTGACACCGCTGGTGCATTCAGAGTCGCATCAACATTATATTTACCGCCATGTTTATAAGCCAGAAGAAAATATGATTTAGAGGGAAAAACATCGTCCAAAGTCAACCGACTGAATTCCTTTGGATCAATCCTCTGGGAACCAATAGCCTGCATATTATATTCATGGAGACGTGTCAGTGTGGCTATTTTGCTAACACCAGTAGAGAGAGACTGTAGTTTTCTCACCTGCACAGACATTTCGATCAACATGAGCAGCTTTTTAATGCCGATCCACAGACTTTGGCCCTTCACGGCTTCGGCTATGCTGGCCCGCTCCACGTCCTGAAAGCTGCCCAGCAGCTGCGGATTGAAAGCAAAAAATAAGAACACTAGAATTCAAGTACCAACAAAACCTCAGGTGGAAAAAAGGAATCGCGAGTCACCTCCAAGGCATCGACCAACTGCTCTCCCCTGGAGATGTTGGGAATGTGGATGGTGGTGCTGAAGGCATCTAACATCTCCATTTCCTGGAGGACGTCTTTACGGCTCGTAGTGCCGATGATCAGAAGCTTGCGACCCTGGAAGGAGAAGAGGAACAGCTTCAGATGATCGATCGTTACAGGAAGTTCCTAGGCAGCTATTTTGATGATTGTTTCATTTAATCAGTCATTCTTCAACAAAATGTGTTTAATATTTCCTCAGAAAGTATCTAGATGCATTGTTTAGTGGACATGTCTTGCGGTGAGAGCTAGGACCAACAAAATTGAGCACATTTATCAAATTTTGGTGCAATTCTGAGCAGAAACAGGTGATTTAAAGCGAGAATGGATGCAAACTAACGGTTTTGGAGAAGGGGAAGGAGGATAACGGGGCGGAAGACGACTGAGAAGACAAAAATTAACCGAGAAGAAAAACAAATGCGGCTCCACAAAGCCAACAAGTTGAAGGAGGACCTGGAGGAGACAACGAAGGCGGAGAAGCAGAGGAGTGGCGAGTAGATGGGGGGATTATGGCCGCCGGCTGCCCCCCCATGGCGAGGGGGGTTGTGATGCTGCATGCAGATGAGGTGCCACACAGGCGGCGGCGCTGCCAGGTCCTGGCTCTCTCACAGAGCCCATTCTCCTCCTCGTCCCCCTGGCCTCCCCCCGGCCCCAGGCACCCCGCTGGGCCCAGCGCTTTACAACCCCAGAGGAGCGCCGCAGCCAGGCATTCAGCACCAGCGCCACGCCACTTCTCATGCAGCCATATAGTGGGGCTATACTCTCATTCACAAACTCATCAACAGCAGATACATGCACGCGCAGACACACACACACACACACACAAACTGCAACCAAAGACACTATGAGAAATGGTTCTCTACCTCCACCACTCATGGTGAGCGCAACAGCGCTTGACCAAAACAGTTGCTAATGTCATATCCTCAAACACAAACGCTCACACACCCAGCCGACCTCCAACTATTCCTTACAGGACATTTATGTCAGCATCCGTAAGATCTGCTGCCCTCTTTCTGACAATGAAGGACTAGCAGCGCCCCAGCGAACGAGGCCAGCAGCTGAGAGCATCGTTTTTACCTTCGGAGGAGGTTTTTTCAGCAGCACCAGCAAAGCTTGCAGCACCAGGTTGGAGAAACGAGGGCCGATTGGGACGTAGTCTGACAGGAGACATGATTTTTTTGTTGTTGTTATTTTATGACTAATTTCCGACTTCATAATAAAACATAATTTTTATGAAAGTCATTTCATCAGCAGTAGGACAGTTTCTCTGTTTTTTTTTACCTAATAGACGCTCGATGTCGTCCACAACCACACAGCTCAGCTGGGACTTGTAAGCATCTTCAAATATCTACCACAGGGAACAGAAGGCCAAAGAGGTCTGAATGGAAATTGGACACACACTTCCTACACCTCAAAATTCTTAAATTTGACATCTTCGTTTTGAAGTGTTCTAAAGCTTAGTCTACCTTTTTTATGGCTTGGCATTTTGCTATCTCCGAGTGTCCGATCATCTTGTCGGGGGAGCAGATCTTGATGAAGGGGAACTGGGAGTCTTCAGAGATCTTAGCGGCCAGTGCTGTTTTCCCGCTGTTAGGTGGGCCTGTGGGCGGAGGTGAGAGAATCATCCGTCTATTGTCAGTCAAGATATCAACAGCCTTTCCACTTGGCCTAAATGACTTCCTGTGAGGCGTACCCTCCAGCAACACGGACACCAGCGGCGTGCGATCGCTGTTTTTCGTCTGCTGTACCAGGAGCTCCCCGTCCTCCATGACCGCCGACACCGGGTCGCCCCACCGGATGATCCCGTTCATGATGTAGCTGGCGTAGTCCTCCTGATTGGTGCCAAAGGCCTGAAGGGCAGGAGAATCAGGGATGTTAGCAGATGTTATTTTTCATAGAAAAGTAAAGAGATGGGGAGGCGAGGCGACTCACAGGTTTGATGTCGTTGTTCAGCGAGGCCATGAAGTCCACTCTGGTGACCTGGAGCTTCTCTGCCGTCTCGATGTTTACCTCCACTGTGTTACTGGCCTACAAATACAAACACAATCAAGTACACACACAAAGATGCATGACATTCAGTGACGTCAGTGACTCCTGCTCATTAAATCCATTTCACAATGCACAACACATTTAGATCGCGGGTCAGGAAACAGAATGCTCCCTCAGAGCAGAAAGGTCAGACGGGGAGGAGTAAGGAGGGAGGAGTAGGTAGTAGAAAACATCACAGCCGTCAGACATGTGGAAAGTCGCTTATCATCACCTTGCAATATCTGCTGCTCGGTGTGTGTCTGCGGGGGCAGAACATTTAACAAACGACAACAGATTGGGGCCTGTGCGTCTGATAAAACACTTACTGTAAGTGTGACACACACACACCTCATTTTATTTATAACATCTGATGCTCCCGAATAGGAAACTGATTCCTGATAGTTTTGTTACATCAGTATTAACTGCAAACTAAAACAAGTAACATCGCATCAGTAACATCATTCTGAAAAACTGATATGTCAGCCATGGGTTCCATTAGGCCTCTGACCTTGATGTGCCTGTTCATGGCAGTGGACTGTGCGGCCCTGACCAGCCCTTCCAGCTCGGCACCGCTGTAGTTCTTCGTCTCCACAGCCAGCTCCTTGATGTTGACATCTTTGGCAAGGAGGTCATTTTGACGCATCTTTGCGGTGTGGATGTGAAGGATCTGAATTCGTCCCTTTTCATCAGGTAACCCTTGAAAAGGATAAAGATGGAACTTAAAGCTTCAGAAATCAGAGTTCCAAACACGTCCTTTCCACTCCTACCATCCCTAGCATGGTTTTAACTTGAATACGAAACCTTATCTTGGATTCTTACCGATCTCCATCTTCACCTCCAGCCTTCCTGGCCTCAACAAGGCCTCATCTATCAGGTCAGGTCTGTTGGTCATACCTGGGGGGAGGGGCAGACAGATAGGTAAGGAGAGAGGACAGACGAAATGGGAGAGATGAGTCAGACAGAAAGAGTGTGTGTATGTGTGTGTGTGTGTGTGTGTGTGTGTGTGTATGTATGTGTGTGTGTGTGTACACACCTATGACCAGGATGTTGTTGAGCTGTTCTACCCCGTCGATCTTGGACAGCAGCTGGTTGACCACGGTGTCGTGGACTCCTGTGCTGCCCGCCATGCTGCCACGTTGCTTGCAGATCGCATCGATTTCATCGAAGATGATGATGTGAAGGCCGCTGTTCGCGCCGAGCTGCTCAGCCGACAAACAGGAACAGAAGAACCCAAAATCCACATTAATAAATCAAACTAGAAGGACTTCCAGAGCTTTTAAAGAGTCTTGCATCTCGCAGTAAGACTGGTTTAACTAATGTTCACTCAGTGGGACAGTTTCCTCACATATATATACGTTTAATACAGCTGCATAGCTAAAATCATGCAATCGAGGGTTTTTTTTTCACAGCCGTGAAGTCAAAGGACTTGGGGAGCAAACACTGGTCATGCATCGCCATGCTATTAAATGAAACACAAAAGGAAGCACAGCTGTCTACAAGCATGAGCTCGATCTCCAAAGAAAAGCTGCTGTTGCTTTGGGAATTCCGAATCCTGAATTTCTGCACCAAAAAAAACAAAAAACGTCCAATATATATTTGTTGGTTTTCTTGCAATAAGATGATGAAGACGCTGGTTGTACCCAGCATTCAATAATGACTGAGAGACAGATGAAATAAGTGGAGGAGCAGCCAGGTGGGGGGTTATCCCTCCATCTACGGACCTGTCAGTCTTAGCCGTAACATTCAAAGCAGGTGTGGAGCTGTGTTTATTACACACTGGACAGTGTGTGTGTGTGTGTGTGTGTGTGTGTGTGTGTGTGTGTGTGTGTGTGTGTGTTTGTAAGGAGTCAAAGAGAACCCAACCACTCATTAGGTGGTGAAGAGTGAGACTCGATGCTACTATCTCACCATCACTGCTGTGTTTCAATGTCCAACCTCCCCACCCCCCCCCACACACAGCCCCCCCACACACACACACAGCCCCCCCCCCCCAACACACACACACACACACACACACACACAGCAGAACTTGAACAGTTATTACAACATGTCTGGCTAAAGGGCAGATCTCTCCACTGCTGGACAAATGAGTTTTCTCTGTTTAGATAGATGAAATTCTTATCTGTGTTTGACGGGGTTAACAAGATCCTGATCTCTGAGAACAGAATCACTGACTTGTTATCTGGACTGTCAACTCATATGTTCTGAAAAATAAAGTCAACATTTCACATTTACAGTGTACAATGATGCGTCCTCTCCTCACCCTCTTCTGCTCATCCTCTGCATCAGCAAACAGTTTCCTAATGTTGGCCTCCGACTCTCCGACGTACTTGTTGAGAATCTCGGGGCCGTTGACGATCTTCGGCTCCCGGGCCTTCAGCATCTTGCCAATCTGTCTTGCCATCAGGGTTTTCCCGCAGCCTGGGGGTCCGTAAAGCAGGATTCCCTTTACGTGTTTGCAGCCTGGAGACAGATACACAACCAGAGAAATGGTTTGGGAGTCAAAGCTAGCACAGGCCGCTCAGCAAATATTCCCAACATTTAGAAAACTCATGTTGTTGTTAGATAAAAGTGACTCTGCAATCATTTGTTAAACAATCGATATCTGACTTTGACTTCTTGTCCTTGAAATAAAATGTTTTCTTCATGCAGATTGTTGGAAATGTTGATCAGCAGAAAAAAATAAAGAGTTTACATCTTTATTTAGTTTTTTTTGTTTTATTCCTTCCTCATGAAGATTGATGGCTCCAACTCGGAGCCCCCAACTCATCCAGGCTTACAGTACGGGTCTTTTGATGGCCTTTTGCACCTGCTGAATGACATTTAATCCACGCTAACTGAGAGGCCCCTGATAACCATCTGAACTGCCATTTGGACCTGCTGAAGGAAAAGCAGCCAGGATGACAGGTGGATGGGGAGGGGTGAAGGCGAGAGTGACATGGCCGCGTCGGGGAGAGAAAGCACTGAAGCTTGTGTCTGTCTGCTTCACCTCTCGGTTAGTAAAAGGGGAAACAAGGTGAGGCGCGTATGAACCCCACCTCTCCATCAGCACCTGCTCTCGCCGTGCCCCACGCCTGCCAATTACAGCTTCACCTTTAGCTGGACGCTCTATCGGGGCACACCATCTCATTACGGCCGCCAGCTGGCCACAGCCAAAGGCCAACTCCTGCACATAACCGACTGGGTAAAGGTCAGCTCACACACCGCCGGACGCCACCACTAACCCCCCCCCCCTCACCCTCTCTTTGCACCACGGCTGTGAGCTTTAATGCGCGCCGGATTTAAGTTGTGTTTGCTCTGGAGAATGTCGGAGGTCTTTACGGCTGCAAGGCCTCCAGTTGTAGGAGCGACAAATAGGACAGAACCAATTGTGTGCACATGTGTGTGGGAAGGGAGGGTTTCGTTTATGAGCCACAAAGAAGACATTACAATGAGCTGTTGTCCTTCACAAAGTAAATCATCGTGGTAATCTGACAGCTGTCAAAGAGCTATTAATGTGTGTGCACAGGGATTGCCATCAGGGGTTTTAATCACGGACCAAGACGCTGCTTCACTCTGCAATGACATGCCAATCAGATGAAAAATTCAGTTAATGGTTTGCCATAATGTTGATTCAAGGATTGAACGCAGGCTTGACTATAATAACTGAAAACAGTGATTACATTTGGAAGGTATTATCCATTATTCTGAGAAAGGCAATTCTGCTAAACACTCCTCACAATGCTGAAGACAACATAGGAGGATCTATGTGCACCTGTCGCTAGACAATGAGTCGATCGTGAGTCAACCCTGAGGTGGAATAACTGTTGGATCATCATCCGACCTGCAGCAAGGCTGCAGGAAAAGACACAAACAATGAATAAGTGATAGCAGGAAAAGAGAGAAAGAGGGAAACTCACCCATCTGTTCGACTATGTCTGGTGGGAACACTCGAGAAGCGAAGGCTCTGCGGAAAATGTCAGAAAACTCCTTGTCAAGGCCTCCGATGCCCATCTTCTCAAAGTTCCAGTCTGGGCTGATGATGGACTGGCGAGACTCTCGGGTTTTTGATTTCCCTAGAGGAAGTTGAAGGAAAAAAATTTTACTTTTGCATGAAGATACTTAGATAAATATCCTCGTAACTGTTATCACAATAACAGTGATTGATCAGAATAGTATTTGGAAGGCGAAGTAAGGCAAGTAAAATGTGTGATGGGTGCCCCCTTGTGGTTTTAGTGTTATTCTGCAGTCAATGAAGGGTTGGAAAGGTGTTGGCAGCGCACCATCATCCATTAATATTCAGCTTTGGCAGAGTAAAATAAAACATAAATAAAAGGTATTGTGCTAAAGTATGATGAAAAGATTTTGTATACTACATGTTCAGAATCTTTCTGAAGACCGGGATCAGTGTTTTCTGTAAAGCCAGTACAACTAACAGTAATATGAGCTGTGTGTCACTCACCAACCAGAGTCATGGATGAGCTTTCTGACTTCTCAAAAATCACCTGACTGTTTCCCAAAAGCAAACCAATATCAATCTGAGGATGGAAACAGAATTAGATTGGAAAAGTTCATAAAACAGCGCAATCAGTTCATTTTGCCTCAGTGACAGATTGTTCTCCTGATACCTTTGCTTTCTTGCCAGAAGTATGCTCTCCCCTTAGGATGCTGGGGTCCATGGCCTCAATATCCTTTATCAGCAAGCCAAATAACTTATCACAGAAACTAAATGCCAGCTAGAGGAGGGAAAAATTACATGAAATACACCAAACAAAAAGAAACATTCAAATAAAGTCAGTTGTAGTCCACAATACATTCAGAGCACCTGCTGGTTGATGCTGAAGGCCTGGTTGTTGAAGTGCTGGAGGAATTCGTTAGCCATTAGGTCTGTGTCATAAGGATTGCTGTCCACATTCTTTTTCTGAAGGAAATCAATTTCCACCGTCATGCTGCTTATACACTGCTTGGTCTTATCAAACTTGTAGTTTGTCACTACAAACAGGAAAAACAACAATGGGTACCAAGTTTCATATATCGGCCTTTCAAATGTAAAGAGATGTCAAACCGATTTTTAAATCAGACGTTCTTCTAGTATTACAACAGATTCTCTTCATGCATTTTCCAATTCAGTTTTTTTTCCTCTTTAATTAGATTAATGAAAGCAGTAAAATCACTTCTATTCTGTTTTTCACAGCCACCAAGCAATCCAAGTGCAATGCAACCCCTTGGCCTGCAGATACTGCAACTTTTCCTTTTATCAAGCGCTTCACTTATTTTCAGCGCATTGTTTCAGTGCTTCAGAAAGTTTATTCTATCACAAACAGCTCAACAAAGTATGGAGAAGACATGGAGAACACTGTGCTGATTGCTGCACCTACAGATGAAACATCTTTTGGTGGCAGCCGTGTGATGGTGTGGGGTGGCATTTCTCTCACTTGAAAAAGAAGGCTTGCCATCATTGGAGGTAATCTCATTCCACATCTACACAATCTGGGACCAAATTGCATCCAAGAGGATGATGCTCACCCCCACAAAGCGAGACTATCAGAGATTACAACCCCTGGCAAAGTGATGGAATCGCCAGTGTCAGAGGAAGTTCAGTTGTTTAATTTTATAGAACAAGGAGCACATCACTCACAGATATGATAAAAAACTAAAGTCACTTCAAATGGTAAAATATCAAGAAAAAAATTGTGGCAGTCAACAACAGTTACCGATACTTTCTTAGACCAAGATGAGGAAAAAAAGATTTTTTCTACAAAATTAAACAACTGAATGAAAATCCTCAGAGACTCCAAACTTTAGGAATGGAGAGGATGAAATGGCCTTCAAGCAGTCCTGACATCAACCCCTTTGAACACATGTGGGATGGATGTACCGTTCGTGCCAGAGTGACCAAGATAACCATGTTGGCTGACTTGCACTAAATGCTGGTTATTGCATCAAGTGATCTGGCTGGTGACATGCATGAGGAGGAGATGTCAGGCTGCTGTGGCTATGTAGACTTGTTACAACAAAAAAATAATGCACCAGACACAAATTTCCTTACATTTTGTGTTGCTTATTTATAGAAGCACTAAAATGTATATACTGGTATTACTGAGCCACAATAAAGGAGTGATGCCATTCTAATAATTTTTGTGTCAAAGACAATCAACAAAATGAATACCACACAAAAAAGGAAAATTAAAATAAATGATCTTTTTTTAATATACCAATAAGTAAATTATAACAAAGGAATAAAAATATGCAAACCCCTAATCAAACGTTACAAACAGGAAACTTACCTTCAACCTGTTGTCCAATGGACAGACCAGCCCATTTCCTCTGTGAAGAAACAAGACAAGCTAATGACAAACTTCCACATGTGATTGCTTGTGTTGTATTAGGACATCTTACAGCAAGGACGATTATGACTGGTTACTATCTAACCAGATGAAAGAGAACTACACTTAAAAGAAACACTACTTTTTTGACAGTGATGTTAGAGCAACGTTCCTCAGCAGCATTTTACTACATTTACTCTATCCCTGATGACTGAGCTTTTAAGACGGTGGCCAGTGATGTGGTGAAATAAGACTGTCTCAAGGAGGTTGCAGTAGTACCTGTGTGTTGTTGCGGCTGGCAATTTTACAGATGGAAGGAAGAGCAGGCAGAGACACGAAAGGCAAAAAGGGTAAAAAAGCAAGAACAGAGAGAATCTGACAAACACAAAGATCCGTGCAAAGAGCCGACAGAAAACCACACAAGCTAAAAAAACAAATCTTCAGGACATTTCCGGGTGAAATACTTCAAAAATGTGGAAAAGCAATATGTTCATTGTTGCTTTATTGATTGTTATTCATTTATTGTGTGGAAGGGGATATGACATAGTGAGCTGACCTGCGGCAGACTGAAGCCGATGGCCCCACAGTTAACACTGGGATGCCTCTTCAAGGTAAACACGTACTTGTGGGCCTGGTTTCGGACTGTCACGTGTCTGCATTAAAAAGAAAGCATTAACCAAGATGATGCTGTTCTTCCTTGTCTTCTGAAGCCACAAAATGTTTGTTTTCCAAGGATGGTAACAAACAGAGGAAATCCAACTCACTGTTCAAACTGTGGCTCCTTCTCATTGATGACGGCGCAGTTGGTCAACGACAGTTCATCTGTTGGGCAACGAGCCGCTTCCATAATCTGGAAAAAGGGAAGAGAAAAAGAAAACAGTGACTCCACTGAGGAATAAATAGAGAGATCTTTGAATGAAAAGGATTTACGGTGATCTCTAATAGCAATAGAAGTGTGAAGTCTTTCCTTTGTACCACAGATTGCATAAACAACATTCTTCACATCGTTTCCATGTAAACAGATGAAACTTAAAGCATCAACTCGGCATAAAAAAGCTCCAGCATCTAAAAGGGAAACTATTAATGACGGCAGACTGGAAAAAAAACGGTGTTAAAAACCCATTAGCAGGGCAGACAACAGCACAAGAAGGGCTTTGGTTTATATGCATTGTGTGGACATACTTCATTGCCTCAGTTAGCTTGAGGCATCCACCTCACATTTGTCGATCGTTCATCTTATTTCAGTGCACTTATAGTAACGCTATTGGTCAATTAATGGCAATTAATGATGATTTTAGCCTGTTCTACCGAGAAATGGGTGGAAATTTAAAGTTGGAGCTAAAATTACAGACCTCAGCAGCATGTTTTTAACATTTGGAGCCATCAGCACGAAACATGTACCGAGGCTGTTTCTAAAACGAGCTGTACTAGATGTTAATAAGTAGCAATACATGTCAGCAACATTTCGACTGGTCATGAGGTACTTCATTCCTCTTCCGGACTGACAAGGAAGTTTTGAATGACAAATATTTCTGCTACACAGGCTAGTGCTATGCTAGCTCACAAAATGTGTAAAAAAAGCTCTACTCCTTTGTGTAAACAAAACTTTTTGTATTCAATTCCTTCCGTGCGTGGTTCATATGCAATTGTACTCTAATACTGGCTTCAAATAAACTCACCCGAGCGGTCATCTTTGTGTTTTTGCCCCGGTTTCAAGTGCAATTCGGAGTACAGTAAACGTTGACAGAACAGCCGAACCGAGTGACGTTTGGGAGGCGGGATTTCCGGTCATACCGTGACGCCATCACGCAAAGGACTCGAGAGAGAACGTGATTGGAGGGACTGCCTTGGTTTTGTTTTTTCGTTAGAAAAGTAAGACTTTTGTTTGTTCTCATTTTGGGCTATTGGACCGCGGACAAATTCAGATTAGGGGAAACATGCATGAAGTCAACGATGACAACAAATCTTATTTAGAAAAGTCCAACAATGTTGACGTTTTCTTCTATTTTTCTGCTCATATCTTATTCTTTTTAAAATATGTTGAAATGTTTTTATTTTAAAAAATTAATAAACAAAATAAAAATAATAGAAAAATATTACAAAATATATCAAAAAATATATATACAGTGAAAAATAACAAATTCAAAATAGGTGGATTAAATAAGAGTTGGAAATAATACTTTTCATCTTATGCTGAAAATTTTTATAGCAATAGATGGTATTACATTCAAATAAAAAAAATCTCTTCATACTTTGTGTGCTTTTTAGCTTTTGAATAAATGCAATAGTTAAACTATTTCAGCACACGCTTTCTTTGGTCGACAGTTAAAATGTTTAAAATCTGTGGATGCATACACTTGCATTAATATTTCTATAATGTAATGTCAATATCCTGTAAGTCAAAAAACAATGTAATATGATGTTAATACGGTCACATTGACAGCCTGCTCCTTTAGAAGTAAATACTGTTGGACATAAGTCATAGAAAAATTTGTCTTGAGGAGAAAAGCTTGTGGCACTTGTTTGACCACCTGGTTTTGGTTTATTCCAAGAGGAAAAGTATTTGTAAAACAAACTGATGTCCACTTAATTTGAATTGATAATGACTTGAGTAAACATCTGTGCGAAACAATAAAAATGTAAGATACTTTTGTAATGCAATTTGATGTGGTGTGAAAAATGTAGCAGCAGGAGGAAGATTTGGGTAAATTATGTATATTTAAAGATTTAAAGCACAGAATTACCAAAGAAGTAGCAATCTTTCATCGAGTCTGAAGTATGTTGCTAATTACATATTTTCAGTATTGTATACATTTAATGGGTATCAACCCTCATCTCAAGTACAATTCAACATTACCATCATACTTACACCAACTACTATAGCTGAGCGCCCAAAGAAATATGAAATTACCCTCTGCAATTTTTTGCAAGAGACAAGACAAAATCCTTAAAATACAAAATATTTATTTTGAAAATGTCTTTATAAGAGAAAAAAAATCAAAACCATACAAATTGTTTGGTTACTAGCATACCACTCTAGTGCTAGGAACGAACAATGGTGAATTGTTCACTGAGGGGTAACTCAGATGCTCAGAACCTCTGCCCTTCAATTCTATTTTACACCCAAACAGAGGCAAACAGAAGCGCCAAAAAAATGGCACTAGTGGTGAAATGGCATCCTGTCTGTTCCAACAAATTTACATTAGCAGAGTGGGCAGACATGTGGCAACCTTCTGATTAACTGTTTTTTCAAAAACAAAAACACAAAACCAAAAACAAATAAAATGAGTTTTAATACATAAATGAAATACAGTGGGTACTTCACTATTGGCATTGATATGATGAGGATTAAAATAAAAGCTAGAGGGAGCTCTTTGACCAAAAGTCAGAATCCCAAGGAGTATCCCAACCTTCCAAAAACTGAACAGTGTGCTTCTGAAATTATGGACAGGGAGGAGAAAGCCTCAGATCTGCATTCCAGGTCGGTAGCAGAACAGAGGCAGCAGAGGTCAAAGTCACACCTTTGAGGTTGCAGTGGAGTCGGCTCAAGACTTGGTGAACCGGACTATATAGCAGATATAAACATATATGTATTCTTAAATGTTTTAATCTTTTTATTGTGGTTGTACAATATTCCCTGATGGGCCTGACTTGGCCGCTGAGTGTTATACAGAATCCTGAAGAGATATCAAAATTAAAGAAAAGAAAAACATTCAAGAGAAGTGATGAAATTGTCCTTTGTGGGAGACGAGGGGGAGTTTGATGGGGGAAATCCTGTTTGTTGCAGTTTGTGGGACTTTTCATTGCCATCCCTTGTCCTGTTTTTAAAATGTTACACACGCTGGTCAAACACACACAGTTCCTCCATCACACTGCCACGGCAATTGGCTCTGTTGGCAAGAACGAAAGAACACATTTACTAGAGATAAAATAAAGACCAAACATTCCAGTTTTCATCTCCCATTCCTTTTTTTTTTATACCTATGTTAGCTTCTTGGCTTTGTTGTAAAGTGAATCCACAACTTTGCTCATGTTCTGAATTGTTTCCAAGGCTGCTTCGTATGTTTTGTCCACTGGGGGCTCCTCAAATATGATCAGGACGCCTTCACCTTGGTCAAGGATTCCTGAAGCAGTGTCAGAAAAAAAATCAGATATGCCTGAAGATGTTTGCTGTGCCTCTGAGGTGTGAAATATCTCATGTTTGTTTACCGTGAAACTTTTTGTCCAGAATCATCTGTGATAATTTCCTCTCCACATCTCCCTATGCAAAGAAGAAATAATAAAACCATATTTTAGGTGATAAAAATGATCATCATAACACTGAGCAACTGCAAACATACATACCTTTGAAAGTTTGATTAGACCCGATATGTGTTCTATCTGAAAAGGAAAGGATTGGAAATTCAGGATTTTACAGTATAGAAACAGCATTCAAGTAAAATGATTTCTAGGCATTTAAAATCAGGAAAAATACAAATCCCAGCAGGACTGCATGGGGGGGGCATACTCTACTACTAGTTAAACAATATCCTGTCACACTCCTGTCTCAATAGGCTTTATGATGGCACACTCATGGGCAGAAAAATAATGAGGCAAACGAGATTAAAGTGAAATCAACATTTTCACAGTATTTTATGTATCATCTGTGGGTATTTTAATATGAGATAGTCTTCATCATTTAGAAGAGCGGCCAGAAAGTCTAACAATATACTGTGTCAGCAGTGTTCTGTGCTACTAGATGTCCTACTGGCTGATCCGTCCCTGAAATTCTCCCTTATGTTCCGCGTGGGGTTGAGATGTGGGGAGTGACCGGACCAAAGTGATGCTAACTGAACCGACAGCTCAAACCACGACCGTTGTCTTTGCCGTGCCGCTGCTTTGTGGGTAAAACGAACTCTCATCTTTGCAGATCTGGAACTAACTTTTCAAATAATATCTTCTTAGCATTAATTAATTTTCCTTATCACACTACCACCAGAAGAAGAAAACACACCCCCTAATGCTATAGCCCCGCTTTCATGTTTCTCAGTGCTGGAGGTGGATTCTGGGTCATATTTTACACCTGTATTAAGGGAGCGATCTGGATCACCTTGCAGCTCAAAATGTGATTCATCGCTGAGCTACTTTGACTTAAACAGGTACGTGAAGTTCAGAACATGCTGACACAGACACGATACACGCGCTTTTGTGTTTTATTGCAAAAAACAATGTATTTACAGGGAATCTACCGAGGAGTGCATTAGCACAAACAGACAACACAGACATGAAAAAAAAATTTACATTTGGAACCTTTTATTATATATAACATTTTATGTTGCTACAGTGACAACTGACAACTTTACCTGTACTCTGGAAAATGGTTCAATAACTCGAATGAGGTTCTGTTCCAGCAGGTTGTCATACAACTTAGCCAGGTGAGTGTTGATGATCGGATCATCCCTCAGCTCCGCTCTGTACTCTGTTAGGGCCTGAACAACACACAACTTTAATTTAGAATCACACTTGAGCAACACAGTACAAAGCAGGCAATAAGTAAGCCAGCACACTACAAAGAGGAATAATTAAGAGCCATTATATCATCAGTGGGTGAAATCGTCCAGTATGACAACAACTTGAACCTGATTTCTCTGGGTGCTGCACACAAATCAGGAAAAATAATAATTACAATAGCCTACTTGTTGTTCGCGTTGTCGCTTTGATATTGTTAGACTATTCAGGGAGTGGTTTCTTACCTTTTCAAAATCAGCTAATGATCTGTTCTTGCTGGCCTGGGCGACACACTTCAGCGCGTCTGTCTGTAGACGGATGGTGATAATAGGAAAATCAAAATGTTATTTTGCAGAAATAAGCTCAAAGAAAGAGTTAACACAGAATGGAGAAGGCTCCCCAGTAGTGAAGGTCATTAACTTAAAATGAAGTAAAAAAAACAAAAACAAAAAGAGTAAGACAAGGCCAAAGATATTTGTTTTCCATCTACAGTGTTTCAAGAAGGAATTTTAAACACTGGAAGGAATGTGCGGAATGTCCTGCCCTAAAACTTGTACTTCATATCAAGAGCAGGATCATTTATGTTGCATTCCCATGTATGATCACATTAGTTGTGAAACAGTAGAAATATTCAGGAAAAGCAAAAACAAGAGATTTCCTCTTAAGTCCATCTGTACCAACTACAACATTGACTACACCAACCTGTCGGCCAGCGTATCGCAGGGCCAGTTTACCACTGATCAAGGCTTGAACCTCTTCTGGTCTGAAACAGACACATGAATCATTGAATGAAGACATTAATAACCACATATAAACTTAATAAATGCCGTGAAAACACAGTATGTTGACTTTCTACTCACAAGTTGAGAACGATTTTGCACAGAAGCATGTATTTGAGTGCTGTGATTGCTCTGGGGCTGTCTATAGAGTCGTAGCCCTCAAAGGCCTCAAAGAAGTAGGAGTAGGCCGTCTTCCAGTCCTTCTCCTCGGCTGCATGGATGATCCCTGCAACAGAGATGATACAACATGAGTTACCTTCTACAGAAAACACTTGGCATCAGTCATGAGAAATAGCAAAACAACTTGATAAACTTCCTGGGATGAGGATAATCCCTCATGTGACTCAACGATAGATTAACATGCAGTTTTTCCACACTGTGCTGAGAATTCATGAATAACTTTGATTTTATCAAGCCTACTAGTTCCTCTGCCTACACACTGGCAAACAAAGTGTGACTGGGATGGTTACCTGCATAAAATGAGCTGAGTTACTGGGGAAACCACCATGTCGTGCGTCATGGGGTTTGACTCAATAATTAGAACATGTTAACTTCCCTTGAATTCTTTATGTGTGGGAATACTCCCCAAAGTGTTATGAATCACAAAAGTACTAAAACATAACCAGTCAAAATTCCCACTGCATTTATCATCACTCTGATCGGGTATGAACACTGCCGTATAGTTTTAAAATGTATTCATACCAGGCAGGTTTGGAATAGCAGCTGCATTTTCCCAAACCCTAAAGATTCCTTTGAGGTATTTTGACAAAAATGAAATGACTGCTAAAAGACTACAATTTAAGATAATTATTGTTAGACTAGAATAAGAATCATCATACAGTAATAAATTAACCACTTTTTAGTATTTGAAGGTTATTTTTACACAGTATGATGCTTATAATACCAACAATGATTTATTATGCTATCAGGAAATCCTTCTGTTCACTGGTATGATAAATTCTACCTTTCAAGTAACCAACACACAAAAACTGGAAGTGAGAAAAGGACACAAATCTGACCTGACTGCATGTCAAGAGCTGCCTGAAGTTTGGGAGGACAGTAAATGGCGTTGGCAGTGGTCCTGGCGGAGGTGAGGGCTGCGCGAGCCTTGGGTAGGTTGCTGAGAGCATGGTATGTCTTACTTTCAAGCAGCTGAACTTCTACCAGAAGAGCTTTGTCATCCATCTTTTTCAGTTCCTGGAGCAACTGGGAACCTGAAGGAAAGAGGACAAACAACCATTGGTATCATGTGATTCAACTAATGTAGCTAGAGGACAGATGTAAACCTGTAGTCCTAGCATATGCTGTTCTCTCTTTCTTTCATAGAGGACAAACTTCACAAACCCTTGCTTTCAAGTTACATTAGTCACATTTTAATAAGGACCACATATTTTATGAAGGCAACTATTAAACCTGCTACTCATAGGTTAAATAAAATCTCAATTAAAACTATGAAAGTTTTGTTGCTGCTTGCTGAACTATAAAACTTCTGGTGAATATTTTAGGTCCAATAGCAATGCCTGTGAATTTGAAAAACTCTGAAGATAGAGGCTATCATTTACAAAAAATATTAAGAAGTCATGTCTGTAAACACTTACCAAGGGCCAAGGCCTCCTGGTATCGTTTAGTGTCAAAATAGAGTGAGATCAGTCGTGCCTGAGAGGAGAAAGAAGGCTGTTAGACAAGTAGAGATCTGCTTTGGTAATCTTATGACCTTGTGGTAAAGAAAAAGAAAATGCAAGAGAGTTCAGAGTCAAGTCCTACTATTTCAGACTTTTTTTGTTTAGTTAATTTGCTTAATCTTTTCACTAATGTGATTGACCTCCACAGAATATTTTCCAAGTTTGAATAGGCCAATTATTCAGGAAAAATTCCATTTTGCTTGTTTTCCAATTTATCTATTTCATTTTGTACCCACACAGTACCTAGTTTCCCTCTAAAAACATTGATGGAAATCAAGATTGAAACGTCTACATGAAAACATATTTACAGGTTCAATATTCAGAGATTATATACGACAACAATCCAGCTCATTAAAAAATGACAACAAATGTACCAGATGTAGTGACGAGTTAATTTCGATCTGGTATCACTGAGCAGACAAATGCAAACAGAAAGCCAGCAATAAGAACATGATGCTTCTATAACTATAACTTCAAAACTTTTAACCATCTGATAGTTCTATTACATTCCTTGACTGTATGTTTAAGTACCATGATGTCTCAGCGATAGTTCATACATTTACTGGAATGCTTTTTTAGAAAAAGTACCAAAAATAGAATGCAAACCAACACTTATAAAAGGTGGATCTCACCCAAGCATATGAGAACATATTTCTCTCACAGCCTTGGCTCATGTTACACACAAGGCTGTTAAAAAAATTTTTATTTTCTTCCTATCACATTACTTATTCTGGGAGGCTGGAGACAAACTCTAGCTGGTCTGAAAAACATACCTCTACTAAGCTTCAAGTCATTCATACATGGTTTTCTTGTGCACATTACACCTATTTATATAGAAATACACAGATTTGCTGCGCCAGTAATTCAGTCAAAGCCCCCACATATTCCAGGCTGTGAATGTGACAGTGCTGCCAGTCATTTGGCCGTGAAGCCCACTTCGACTTCTGTAGCAGAATGATGTCAGAATCTTTTACCAGATACATGCAAGAATCTGTTTTTCACTTTCTCAGCATTTCTGTTTCACTTTCTCATTCTTCAGTCATACTTAAATACTTAAAATTTCCTATTTTCGTTTGGTTGTAATCCAAAGCAGCAAGAACACATAAAAGATTCACTAAAACTCCCACTCTTTGAGCCAGAAAATGTTAAATTTAATCCTCTACACAGCAGACGCTTTATCTGAGAATATCCCTTTTGGTTTCTCTTTTGTTAATAATCATGAACCGCGTTGCACGTACCAACTACGATCAGGTAACAGGGTCAATAAATCCACTGTTGGTGATAGCTTGGTCACTATTTTTGGCCTTTTCACATAACGCAAAATAATTACTAATAATAATTATTTTACTTAATTGTAATTGTACTTAATAATAATTAAGTACAATTACATTTTAGCCTCATCAGCAACCAAGTTCCAAAACAGATAGCAAATGATTAACCTTGAGTGGCATAATCTGGGAGCTACAAGTTGTTACAAAACTTTCTGACAAGCCTAAAACCACTGACGAATCAATGTCATCAAACTCCTCCTCTGATGCTTTCATTCAGACATCACAGGGTTGAGTTCCATTTGAATTCCTTACATTTCAGTGAATTAACTTTGGCTACTATGTGGGATTGATTTACATTTATGGTTTTAGACTGTAACTGTAAACACATATAAAACCTCCTTACCTCCAGAGCCTGTCGTAGGAAGGTTCTCTTCTCAGCCTTGGCCCACTCAATGCATTCAAGACATAGCTCAACCTCCTGACCTGTTGCTGCCTCCATGTCAAGAAAGAGATCCAATAAAGAGCGGACCAGCCGGGCTGCCTTGGCCTTGCTGATGGAAATCAGGAAAGGCCTTACAAATTTCAGCAGACCCCCTAGCTCTGAACACCAAACAGAAATTTAAATACAATTACTTATGTCTTCGTGTGTGCTTATAGACTGTAGAAGGAAAATCTGGCACCAAATTAACATCAAAGTGGGATTTCATTACCTGCAGCCTGTCCTGTTTTGGCCAAGAGTGTTCCCAGTTCCAGGATACTCTGTTCTTTAACCCTAACAGCTTCCTCATCATTTTCTTGTACATCTCTCCTCACTGTTAAAAAGGCAGGCAACACATAGACATCATATTCAATCAACAGTACACCATCTCAATTTAAATCAGTATTGAATAGACACACCAGTTTTCTGCAAATATGGTTTAGCTTATTAAAAAAAAGTCAAAAAAGCAAATTCTTCATGTCTGAACAACACTCCAAAATAATTAATTTACACTTAAATTATAAATAGGGGTGAAATGCATCAAATAATAATAATATATCAATTCAATCAATTAAAGGACTTCCTTTTACTAACTTGTAGAAAAAAATCACCCATACTGTTCTGTCAAAAGCTAATTAATACATGACACACTTAAAACAAAATCATGCTTCAAAATATTAACAAGTAAGAGGCTTAAAGTCAACATCTTTACTGCTCATGTGTAAGCTGTAGTAGTGACAAGGCAATTTCAAATCAGTAATTCCAATGTAAAATGTGTCTACAATTATTTATTATCCTCTCCCCATTACTTTCCATGTAGAACACAACCTTAACACGAGTCACACAGCCATTTATTCATAACTCTGTCACTGATAGCTTAATAGGCTGCAGGTATTTTTGCCTGTCAGAAAGCTGTCCTTTACTTCTTTGGATGACATGAGTTAAAGGCTTTTGACAACAATGACGTTAGCAACAATAGCATTCGCGCGAACGGTACAATGTTAAGTACAGCTAATGTCAACTAGCTAGGAAAATGTGGTCATTAACGAAAAAACACAAAAACCCCGTACAACCAAACGCTTTCGAGTGATTATAGCTAGTACACATTTCACGCTGGGGCCTAAAGTTAGCATAGTTGCTAAGATGCTAACTCTTTCTATCTACTAGCAGTTGCCGTTACCCACCATTCAGCAGTGAGTCAGCACGGCACACCACCGGCTCTTGCTATGGAACGCCACTAGCTAACATGCTAGCCTCGCTGCCTGATACCGACTGAGAAAAAACACTTTTAAGTTGTCAGCGGAATAGTGTCCATCTCAAAAACCTACCCGAACACCTACCTATAGAATGGAGAATGTCAATCGAGGCGTCGCGGTCCGTGCTAATGAGAGACTGGGCTCTCTGAAATTCAACCACTGCTGCAGCCGCCATCTTCCTTTTTCAAAATGCTGCTGAATGAAAATTGCGTGCTGACACTACGTTACTTCGCGTATGCGACGTCATCGTTACATTTGCATGACGGGACTTTAAGGCATATGGGAAATGTAGTCTTCTCAAAAAAAGGGTCATACATTTATACTAGCTCTTCTCCTTCCTACAAATATTATTTGATGGTATACATTAAATGGTTGTATGTTTGACACAAGATCCATAATATTACAATTATATAATATTTTATATTTTGTGCAGTTATGTTTTTGAGAATTAATTATTATGAGATCAATAGTGTTTCCATAAAAATTGAAGTACACATAAATTTGCTTGTTTAGTGTCTTGCGCATCTGAAGATATAATAACTTTGGAGGCAATAAATCCTACGAATTTTAGGATTCTGATCAGTTATTTCAAGTGAAAAATATCAAAAACTATACAGATCAGTTAAATATAACATCAAAATATTGGGCTTAATGCTCTGCGTCTATCTGTGTAGAATGGTTTTACACTGATAGGTCTAATGTGTAAGTGGCTGATGTCTAACGCTGAATATAACAAAACAAAATGATTTAAATGGGGGAGGGGGGAGGTGACAATGGCGGGTTACCACAATTAATAATGGAGCGCAGACACGTGCAAAACCTCGCCAAGAAATATCGTGTAATATCATATAGTTTATTTGCGATTATTGTAAGAAACCACGCGGATATGCAGTAATAATAACGTATCCTAATCCACGGGTTCTATACTCAGAGCAGCTGTAGAACGAGCTACCTATGCTTCAACCCACGTTGTGCTCACACATGCATGTTGCATGGCTAAATTGTTGACTGAAATGATTGCATGAAGAAAACAGCATGAAGGGAGAGTTCAGCGGGTTTGGCCGCTGTGTGGCGTGAGGCGGCGTTGTTTCCCAGCAGAGAGACAGCACCGCGGAGGGAGCGCAGAGCGGCGCCCCACCACCGCCTTTGCGTCAACCATCCTCACACTCAGTGACACAACACAACATCAGCCCTCGCAGCATCCGCATCTCACGGCCAGGAGGACCAACATCGTCATCTCAGCAACCATTCCACAACTACCTATCATCGCCGACACCAGGCGTGTTCATCCACCGTTTCATTTTTTTTTTTTTTGTTTAGGATTGGTCCAGATATTTATTTATTTTTGTTCCTCTTTTCATTTTGGCGTTTCTATATTCTTCGAGATGGTCTGATCTTTTAATCCCATCTCGTAAGGAGAAAAAAAAAAAAAACCGGACCGATCATCGTTACAGCATTACTAAATCACATTCGAACAGGCAACCTGGTGAGTTCACGTTGATTTTGTGATATATTGTTTGTGAAAGTGCAGCTGATTAGATTGCACAGATTTACTGATCCATTCACCTGTTTTTTTATTTAACTCAGGCGACGCGCAGCCACAACAACTAAAAAATAAAATCGATAGATAGAAAGAAATATATCTAGTAAATACCAGGCAGATTCTAGAATAATAAAAGATAACATGGAAACGGTCTTCCCCATTTTAAGCCACCGCCTATCGTAGCCATTTCGACGCAGACGCTCCGGTTCAGCACCACGGAGAGCACCGGTGCGCACAAGTCTTCCTCTCAGCCGACGCATCCTTTAATTACAGGCCAGCAAAGTCCGATCCAAAATACAGCGTTTTGGGAATTTCTCTACATTTTTTTGACAGATCAGATTGATGACATGGTGATGGAATGAAGGATCCAACAGCTTTTTTTTTGTTTTGTTTTTGTTTTTGTTTTTTACAGCCCTGCGCCAGCGAATAGTCGATCTATCGACTGACTGTCTTTGGTAATGCATAGGCACTGCAGTGAGGATGAAAATATGTCGTCGCATGAAAGAAGCATAGAATGAAGAAAGAATCTCTTTGGTCGTGTTGTGTTGTTGTTGTTGTTGTTGTTGTTTTTTTGGAGGTGGGTTAAATCGGACGACCTTGGATTTGCGCGTCGATCAGTCGAATCCAGCGCATCAATCTCGACCTTCACCTGTTAATTACGTGTTTACCTTTCTGTTCTACCGTTTCAGCGAGAAGGGAGGCGTGTCGGTATTTGGACATGAAATATGAAATGCTCATCAATTCACTGTTCAGTATGCATTTAAAACAAATATGCAACAGCCGACGCAGAATCATTAAAAATACTTGAAGGTTTGTAATAGAATTACAAATTCTATACTATGCAAACACATGGTGATCCATTCCAGCACTTAGTGAGTCGAATCAGTTCCAAGGGTTCTGTCAGATAAACCACCAACAGATAGATAATGGCAAGATTATTTCTTGAAAGCTGAAGATTCCTAGATCTAATGTGAGATCACATACATTTAAAAAATTTTTTTGGTTTTTATTCATTTTGTTTTATTTATTTATTTGTTTTTATTTACTTGTATACATCCTTGGTTAATTTAAAAGCAGCTGATCATTCAGCATTTTCTCTTCTCATCATTGATCTTTCCTGCTTGCAGCAGCTGCCGTCTGGAGATCTGAAACACAACAGAGACTCGTTTAAGTCAAGCTGATCGTTATCCCCTCACAGGACCATTTACTCCTCGCTTTAGATGCCAAGTGTCGGCCTGTAACCAGGGAAGCCCAGCTCCCGGACGCATTGAGGCCTCGAGACCCTCAGGATCTCCACTGGCAGACGCTCTTCTGACCCCGTGCGGCTGAAGCCCGTGGACGCCAACCCGTTTTCACCATGGGAACCGTGCTGTCTTTGTCACCTAGCTACAGAAAGGCGGCCCTCTTTGAGGATGGACCGGCCACAGTGGGCCACTACACCGCTGTCCAGAACAGCAAGAACGCCAAAGACAAGAACCTGAAGCGCCATTCACTCATTAACGTGCTACCGTGGAAGCGGATTGTAGCGGTGTCAGCCAAGAAGAAAGGCTCCAAGAAGGTGCAGCCCAACGGCAACTACCAGAACAATGTGACCCACCTGAACAACGAAAACCTGAAGAAGTCTCAGTCATGCGCCAACCTCTCTTCCTTCACCCAGGATCAGAATACTCCAGCCCTTACCAAGAGCTCCAACAACACAACATCATCTGTCAAGAAGGCCCCTCTGGCCAACTCCAACGTGGCCCCTGGGACCCCAAAGAGAGTGATCGTCCAGGCCTCCACCAGTGAGCTCCTGCGCTGCCTGGGGGACTTTCTGTGCCGGCGCTGTTACCGTCTGAAACACCTGTCACCCACTGACCCGGTGCTGTGGCTGCGCAGCGTGGATCGCTCCCTGCTGCTCCAAGGCTGGCAAGACCAGGGCTTCATCACCCCCGCAAACGTGGTCTTTGTGTACATGCTGTGCCGCGACGTGGTCTCGTCTGAGGTGGCCACGGAGCACGAGCTGCAGGCCGTGCTGCTTACCTGCCTCTACCTGTCCTACTCCTACATGGGCAACGAGATCTCCTACCCACTCAAGCCCTTCTTAGTGGAGAGCTCCAAGGAGACCTTCTGGGACCGCTGCCTGTCCATCATCAACCTGATGAGCGCAAAGATGCTCCAGATCAACTCTGACCCGCATTACTTCACTCAGGTGTTCGCCGACCTGAAGAATGAGAGCCAGAAGGAGGAGGAGAGGAGCCGCCTGCTCATTGGCCTGGACCGGTGAGGGGATGCTCGGGGGGGAAGGGACAGGGTTCAGAGGTGAAAAGTGGGGGGGGGGGACTCCAGTCTGGCATTTTTAACAAGTTTGAAAGGTTATTGGTGATGCAATTTATTTATTATTGCTCCAGCTTTCTATTATATCTACACTTTAGACTGTAGAGGAGAAACCATGAATGTTTGCTTTGTATTTGAAATCAAGTCAAACTGAAACAAAAGGATCTAAAAAGCAGAAGCACTCTTTTTGCTTCTTGGAGGCACCTAATTATCGAGGCCAAATTCTACTTCTGGATGATGAAGGATAGATTTCTTATAAACCTGAGAACATATGCTTTGTTTTTTTTCCCCCCTGACAATGATATATAAATTAAAAAAAAAAAAATGCCAGACTTGGGTAAATCCTTTGCTAACATACGAATATATATCTATATGAAATACAAAAAAAAACAAAGATGCAGAAAAAAAAGAAAACATTAGAAAAGGGAGCATAGAACTACAGCAATGAATGTGGAAAAGGCTGAGGCTGCAGCAGCCCACCAGTGACCTTCTGACTGTTTGACCATGTGATGTGCACTGCCTACTGCAGGAGGGTGAGGGCCATCGCCTGACTGGCTGTCTTCATGCATTGTGGATGAACAGGCACCCCCGCCTGCAAACCCCGGCTCCTTTGAATCACCGAAACACCATGTCTCCTCGAGTTAATGTGGAATTACTGGACTTTTTTTTTTGGCTGCAATGCATATCTGAAAGAACAGTGAGGGGGTGGGGGTGGGGGGGGTCACCCCCTAGTTCCTGTTCATGGCTCTTCAGCAGGACTGTGCAGTGGAAGACAGTAAGCAAACAATGCATTGTGGGACTTTTGATAAGAAGACAACAGCCGGCGGACATATGGCCGATGATGACTATTCATCAGAAGCCCCCCCTACTTTATTTTCATCTAGGAAAAAAAAGTAAAAGAACTAGTTAATGGATGTTTTACCCCCCAGAGGCTTACACCTATGGAGGTTTATTTATTGCTTTGCTGGAACAAATTTACCTTGATTTCATTTTTTAACTTAGAAACAATGTTTTGCACGTGTGCCATGCGACTTTACTGAGTTTCCAGGAAGGCAGGAACAACTATTATTATTATTATTATTCCTTTAACTTCTTTTTACATGATTTGTAAACCAACTGCATCTGCATTAGAGAATGCTGTGAACAAAGTGACACTAGTTATTTTTAGCTCTGCTTGATAAAATAGGCTATTTGTTTACCAGGGAAGTTCATTTTGTACTTTTGTCTATAGGTTGTGTTGCAACCACCTTGGAATGATGTTTGATTTTGTGCTTATGATTCAGCATAGAAAATGTTTTAACAGTGCCATATCTCTGAAGAAAATCCTGCTGGTTTAAAATACTGTACTTTTGGTCCTGCTGTTGAATGATCAGGTGGATTTTCATCTACTAATAACTACTTACTGACACCTAATTTATTGCCATTTACGTATTTATTTAGGCATATTTAATGTACATGAAAGATCACGATGAGAGACATTGAAAAGGGAATGGCATGGCGGAGGTGGTGGTGGGAGGGGGGTTACTGGTTGGTAGGTGTACTTATCTTTGGTTGGAATGAAGATTGATCCAGGTTATGCAAATGACTGCTGGAGATTTATTGATGAATATCTATCTTAAGAAGCAATTGAGGTCAAAAACCAATGTCAATCTGACCATCTCCAAAGAGATATCATCAAGGACACGTTGACCTAAAGACACTATCAACTCTATATGCGAGAAAATACCCAGAAAACATTTGTCAAACGCAGCTCTGACTGCCGTGATGGGCTTACCCAACCTGCTGTCCCACATATCAGAAAGGGAAAGCACACTCATTTTTCTGGGAGGGGAATTAATTTATTTCAACAGCACTTGTTCAGCATCACTGCAGAAAAGCACAGCTTACCTTGAGGGTGATGCAAAGGCACCGTGTCTGTGTAAATCAAATGTAAGGTGACATAACAGCCGTCCCGGGGGCTGCAGGAGACGCGGTGACCTCCACAGAAATGACTCGCTGTGGCGTGCAATGCCAAAGACGTGGCGGCCAAGACAGAAAGCATGCAGACAACTGAGAGATAGATTCAGTTTGTTGTGAAGCAACGTTCCTGCTGCTTCTTGGTGTCATCGTAACTGCAAGTCAACAGTATTTCCACCCAGAAATGTATGCGATTATTCCTTTTTTTTAAACTCTCCTCAAGAAAAAACTGTGCAAACTCCTTCTGCGCTAGTATTCTGACAGTTGATCAAAACAGCGTCACAAACCAACTTGCATCATGTTCTTAATTTGTCCCCAGTGAATGAAGCGCTTCTCTGCTGCTACTTGAAGCAAAAGAAAAGTAGTGCGTCTGATGGTCACAACCTGCGCCTACAAGGTTCTCTGCCACAGGGAATTAGATCGCTGAGAGAAAGTTCATTTGGAGTGTTTGTACGGGCAACTCTAGGGCAACGCGCACTTTAGATGGACCTCTGCTCTGGCAGGGAAAGCGGAGCATTTTGGGTAAAGGCCTCAAAAACAATCTCCCTCTCTCTCTCTCTATCCATTTGCCCCCAATTCACTTTAAATGTGCCATTTTTTTCCACTTTGCATTGTTGAATAGTTGTTTGAAAAAATACTTTCAAATGCTTATAAAATAAGAAAAAAGACTCAAGTGATAGTTAAAGGTTTCCGTCAAACTCTTTTTCTGTATCTTGTTGCGTACTTTGTAGATAAAAAAATGAAACAGTGGTTCAAGAACGACATGAAGAGAGGCATTGGCTGCATATGTGTGCAGGTGTGTGTGTGTGTGTGTGTGTGTATGACTTTTTTTTTTTGTACAGAAGAATGTGTGACATGTTTTCTAATGGACATGGAGCATTCACCAACCACACCGGTACTAGGACTTGGTTTTTCCTCTGTCAGATGGGGGAGGGGATGTTTAAATGCTATTCAATTCAAATGTTTTTTCTTTTTTGAAAAAGACAAAAAAGCTGTTGCTGTAATTGACACTTTTTTCAGTTAGTTGCTGCTTATTTTAATTTATTTTTGTACTGTGATTAAAAAATAAAATGCACTGAACGTTAAAGACAGCCAGGTGGTCTCTGTGTCTCCAGGATTTGCTCAAGTGCACCTCAGTGATGTTGCTCTTCATCCCCCAGCAGACGTGAACAACGCTGCACTTTCTACAATACCTGTTTTTCACTGCCTTCAATTAAACCAATGAATTTCACTCTAAATGCTCTTAAGATGACTCCAGAGGCAGCTGGGACATGTAGTGCAGGTAGGTTATTACTCATGGGGTTGGTGATTTAATTCCCACTTCCACACGTCCTTGAATAATGACACCGTCACAGCGAATTGTTCCAGATGAGAGAATAAATAAAAAAGCAAAGGAATGTGATTTTTTTGTTCTCATTCCAACAATACAGATTAACTAGATTAGAGTTTCCTCTCTATTTGAAGGTGTTGATACAAGGAGTTGCCAAACAGACATCTGCATAGACTGGTTTGGATCGAAGACAAATATTAAACCTATGAGCGATCTCTATTTTTATTTGGGGGGAAAAACAAGAAGGTTGGAAGGGGGATTGTTGTGTCTGGTGAAATCAGACATTAGAGTTGTGTCTCCCACACAGATTAACCACGGTCAGTTCATTCATCACATCACCTGTCTCCACCCATTACTTGCAGTTTATTTGCCCAACATGTCAGCGGGTTCTGTCTTCCTCATTGCCCTCAGGGGAGGAGGAGAATCATCCCACTCTTCAGAGGAAATGTTCATCCATCAGCTGGTGGCTTAGACGCCCGCTGAGGCAGCCGCTGACGGCTGACAGAGCGGCAGTGGATAGCGCCGTTGTCATGCCGACAGCTGGGACTTTAGCAACCTCTGGGTCACTGAGCGGAAACAGCTGCTAGCGGGTGGATTAACGCTGAATTCTTTCTCGCTATTAGCACATAGCATGCTAAGAAGGGAAAGATCTGAGTCAACATCAGTTTTCCCATTGACAACCACCTATTTTTGACTCGGCCCTACCCTGTCAGCACACACAAACACACACACATGGGAAACAATCCCAAACAAGGTTAGAGGCAGTTCAATTTATTAATAAAATGATTAATTAATCACTTTTCATTATGGATCATCATAAATGCACAATCTGCATTTATACTGAATACATGAACAAATATGGTGAAGGTCCCTTTAGACGTAATCTGGATATTACAGTATGGCATTTAATCACAAATATTCATACGAAACTTTGTATAAAATTAGGCACATAATGAACGAATGGTGTACAGATGCTGTAAATATTTTGCTTACAAGCATTAAACATGGAATACACTTTGGAAAAGAATGTGCCACCCTTTGGCTAGCATGCTATTTGATATAATTCAAAAACTATGATCCTAAGAGAGCAGAAATGGAACAAAGATGAGTACTGAGCATGCTCACTTCAAAGTCAAATGTGGATCAGGATCAGAATCGTGTTACGTGTCAATGTGAACGTAGCCCCAGTGTTATTATTCATACCTGACATCCTCTGATGTCAATTTAAGGTCATTACAACAACTGATTTTTACTTGTGCAGCAAAGCTGATGGTGAAAATAAAAAAACAACAACAATTTTTGGCTGATTTGGCTTATGAACCAAAAAGAATAAAGAAATAGAATAACATGATTATTATTCTGCAATAAAGGTTGGTTCTAGACTATTTACATTTCAGGGTAATGTACCTATTGCTGCAGACGGCTCTTATGTTTTGATCATAAGTCCTGGCTGTTGTTGGGAGTTTCCCTTTTTATTTTCACTGAAGAAATATATATGGAAAAGAAAACCAAGACAAACAGTAAATTTTTCACTGCCCTGCAGGATGAAGCCGTCAGAGCGACAATGAAGGAAAGTGGAATGGGAGGAAGCGTAGAGGGAATAGTGAGGAAGAGGAGCCAGAGTAAAGAATTGTTCTTAGAGCCTCTTTGCCTTGAGAGAGAGGAGAGCAGATCACTGAAGTGACACGGTGTCCATCCTAATAATGAGCAGGAGAGGAGAGGCCACAGACACACACACACATAACAGGCAGCTCCTGCGTATGAGCTCCTCTGAAAACATCATATAAAGATTCCGTGTCACTTCCTTAACCCACTTCCACGCAAACGGAGACCGCCATGGAAGTGCGAGGTAGAACGGAGATAAACGCTAAATGCAGCGTTTTAGCTCCCTTTAAAATGACTGCTATGAATGTTTTCCTCAACATTGACATAATGAAATTGATAGAGGAGCGATGAGTCTGTCCCTTCAACTAGGGCAGACACTGAGGGAGACTTGATTCATAACCTTGGGTTGTCGTGCCCGTTTGCTGTTCCTTCTTTGTCTTTATACAAAGACAATACAATGATCGCATCGGCATGATCACTTTGACTTCAGGCTCTTTCTTTTCAGATGTATTGTAACCAAGCAGGACTTTTTTTAAACTCGGGGTAAAACTGAGGTTGGTTTTTAGCAGCGAACACATTCAGGCAAAAGAACAGATGACTCCATGGCGTCAGCGTCTGTGGTGTTTGGAGCAGTTGGTAAAAAAGAACATATTGTGATGTCCTCACACTTATCGAAAGAATAATCGCAGCGACCGTTTTCAATACAGGCAACAGCTTTTGTGAGATCAACAGCACAAATCAAAGCATTCAAGTGCCAATGGGTTTGATTTGATTTGTGAGATTTGGCTTGGAGAGGGACGAGCGGAGTTCAGCAGCAGCATGAGATGAAAAGATGAAAAGTCATCCTCAATCTTTGGACGGGAGATCAACACGACCAGTAGACTTCACGCCCTTCCTCCTTATTTGTCGAAGCCGCCAGCCAGACTCTTTCGACCAGAGCCAAACGGAGGCGAGTGTCAAGAGCTAATCAACATGCAAACAGGTCGGACGTTATTTCTCTGACGCAAGGGGCGGATCTACGTCAAATGGAAGTCAAATCATCACTAACATATGGCAAAGACAGGAAATACACTTCATTCTTACAATGAAAAAACAACAAAATCATTCTTGAAATCCTGTCCTTTAGCTACTGCCTCCTTTCTATAGAAAATTGCGGCGAAGTAAGTGCTGTGCAGACATTTATAAATTTTTTATGCTGAATAATTCTAACCATCGATATATAAAGTAATATAAAAGTAAGCACTTATACAGACATAGACAGAATATAATTAGCATGATTTAAATTAATAGATTAAAACTCTCTGCATGCAGCAGGTGTGATGTTCAGGATATGCTCAACACATCCTCTGACTCACAAACGAACAATGAATCTGATTGAACAGCTGTACCTCAGACACCGACTGAACCACCGCAACACATTTTCACACTTCCTGTTCCCATATGTGATTGTAAACATTTACTGGAGGAAAAGCGGGCGCCATGCATCCCTTTCTCTAAGTCGGTAGACAGGCAAGTCTTCAATCTGATTCAATAACATCGTTATTCTTTTGAGTGTAAATCGATAAAGTAGATAATCAACGTGGAGTATCCGAGTCGCGTATAAATATCATCTCAAATGTTTTTTCTTTTAGGGTTTCACTTTCGATGTGGCTCCTTCATTTGGAGTTCTTTTTTTTAAATGCAACAACAGTGGTTCAGAGAACAGCCCCTGCATGATCTCCTCTCACTTCCGCAACTACAATATTCCATCTACCGTAAATACTAAAGTAAATATTGCACAGAGCAAATCATTTGAAATTGGGATTTTAAAAAAAAGAACACCGCTTTGAAGTATTATCACACAGAAAACACATTTAGCAATTAATATTTAGCCTGTAAGCAAATCGTACGCTTCCTGTCTGTAGAACGATCACACAGACATCTACAAAACAGGTCGAATTTGGCATGGTGTGACATTTTGAGGTTTCAATTACCCAAATCCTCTGGCAGAGCTGTTGTTGGAGTTGTCACATGATTAGCAGCTCTATACAAACAAGAGGTGAATCAGAAATGAATCATCATTGCCATCATGATCATCTTGGCCTAAAGCTTTTTCTTTTCTTCAAGCGGCCCGGTTTAGTTGCCAGGAATGGCCAGGATGTAACCAGATCTGCTCTTGATGAAGTCTGGCTGGGACTGGTTGATCTTGGGCTCCACGATGACGGTGCACTTCCTCCCGTTCATGCTACACTGGATGGGACTCGCGACGTTGACCTGGAGCTTCCTCTTCTCGCTGCAGAGAGAAAGAAAAGCAGAAGACGTGTTTTTACTCTCACTATGACGAACATAAAGAAAACCTGCCTTGAATGGCTTTTCAATTCATTCAGCCACAGTTTAATGCACAAGAACAAAATATGTGTATCCATTAATGTGTGTGCGTGCAAAAATATGAGTGCCATAAATCATTCTTGTAGTAACACACATCGCTGCAATCTCATAAACACACCGTGCTCATTTTCTGTTTGCTTTTTCGTAAACACGGTCATGCTCACACACATTTGTGTTGGTCATAAATCACTCCCCCCCTCGCAAACACACACACACACACACGCACACACACACACACACACACACACACACACACACATTTTCTATATTGACACACTCGCACACCACGAACATATCAGAAAACAGACAGCATTCTATTCTTTTAGTCAGCTGGAGGAGGGAAGGTGATCAGCCCATATTTGTTTGTTCATTTGCAAGACAAAAAAAAAAAGATTGATTAAATTTGGAGAAAAAGGAGAAAAAACTTGAATAGATAAATGATTTCCTCCAATTAAACTGGGGACATCAATCTGTTTCACTCGGACGATGATGATGTTCAATGATGTTCGTTTTAGCAGAGTACTTCCATCCTGAGGATTGTTCTAATGAGGCGAACAGAAGTAAAAAACATCTGTTCACCATCAAACTTCTAATCTAACTCTCAGCAATAAACCAATTAACAGCAACTGGAGCTCCTCAAGTGTGGACAAAGTAATTTAATCCAACAGGAAGGTGATAGCTTAAATTTTCAGTCTCTAATTAGTTTGAAACTTTATTAAAAATACAGCTTGAAGATAATTGGTAATACAGAGACTGAAATAAAGGTATGAAGAGTTAGCTCATATTTATTTTGTGTATATATATTTACACATATGGGAGAGAGAGAGAGAGAGAGAGAGAGAGAGAGAGAGAGAGAGAGAGAGAGAGAGAGAGAGAGAGAGAGAATAGGAATAAAGAAGATACATGCGTGCATTGTTGTAGATTTAGAAAATAAAGATGGATAATATAGAAGGAATCATGCCAGAATCCTGCTGGAGTAATGATCCATATGGTGCTGCCTGGCTGGGATTGGTTTTTAGTGCCTGTCACATCTAGTTAGACCTTTTCTGGGTGAACGGGTGCTTTGCCTCGTTAGCTCTTAAACAGAATCGATGACAGGAATCAAAGCAGCGAAAAAAAAAAAAAGGCTCACATTTTGAGGCTGCTGTTCACAGAGAGGGGGAAAAAAGAAAAGCGACGCAACAAAGCGAACATGTTGGTGTGGTAAATGGTTCAGAGCCTGTGACACACGCAACACTCAATTCGGTCAAGTGCTCATCGTGACACACTTTCCTAGCTGGTACGGTTACTTGTCATCAAATCCATTAAGTGTCATTATGGTTGGAGTCGCACAAAGCCAGCGATCCGAGTGCCCCAGACCTGATCTGAGGTAAAGCGTCAGGAACCCGATGCCACCGACTTGATGCGAAACAATAAGTCAAAAAACATCAAGTTGAAGGGTTCTGCTACCCACATTGCACTCCTCTGCAGATTGGAGAAGCTAAGGGTAGCACCGATGTAGGTTTCCATGGTAACTCCCATGAACCGAACTCCCCCATCTGTCATGGCTGCCAGCCAGTCGATGGTACTGTGTGAGTTTCTCTATGTGCCGATACGTCTCTTTGCCCGGCTGTCTCCACTTCACAGGTGTAGCCGTGTGGCGCTACTCATGAATGGAAAGCAGATTCATGTCAGCGTGTAAATATGCTACAAGGAGACGTAGTGTTAATCTGTACATCAGCTTCCACTTTGCCCAAAAAATGTGTCTCTGATACAAAATCTGTCTCTGAGAGAGCGCTCTAGAATTCCAATTTAAAAAAAATAAATTTTCATCTCAGAATAGTAAAACTCAGCTCAGTTGAGGTTTAGGGGTCATAGACTGAGCTCTCCCATCAGGAGCCAGTCAGAGCCCCAGGGCCAGACTTATTTCTCCACCGGATGGCCTCTCCAACTGGAAAATCAATCCCCCACCCCCCCCTTCAAAACGCCCTTCACGCCATGTCCAGACTCACTTTGCTCCCTCACAAGCATCCTCTCTTTCTTTAGAGGGATGGAAAGGAGAGCAAACTGAAATGAAGGCTTGAGTGAAACACAATTTAAAATGAAAGTCAAGGGCAAAGTTGTGGTGTCTCAAGGATGAGTTTAAGAGCTGGAAAGAAAAATGTCAGTGGAGAATGTTCAGCGAAAGAAAATGCATGCAGTCCAAAACAACGGGGTCACTCTGTGCTTCAAAATGGAAAGCAGGAGTAGGGGTGGGAGAGGATGATGCAGGGTATTTGGGAATCCATCCAGTCCCATTTTGTGTCATCCTTCTAATATCGTACCTGGCTCTGCCACAAGCATTACGCTCCTGAAAAATATATGAGCACGGCAGGTGGGGAAGGAGGGCCAGTCTGCAAAATGGACCCACCATAAAGACTGAACTTTTCAGGATGGAAATAAAATTTAGATGTTTTCTCATTGCCAATAAAGATGAGAGTGACATTTCAGACAAACTCTAACAAGGGAAGAACTCTGATTGTCTGATTTACGAGACTTCCAACCGTCTGCAACTTACTGTCATGCATATCAATTCTATTCTTGCCGTAATTTAACACCTTCAAGGAGAGGGAATGGAAAATGGAAATTGACGGCACTGAATTACAGAGCATGCAGGAGAACAGAAAAGCGAGCGACACGTGTTATAAATAGCGCGCTGTCCACGGCACGAGTCAAAGCTCGACTCCACATATATTCACTCGAACGTGATTAAATGGACACTCGTGTTTTCATAGCAGCAGATTGATCCAGGTGGAAGCAGGAGGTGAAGTCATGCGGCTGATCTGGCAAAGACTCAAAGGGCCGATCTCAGTCATGTCCAAGTAACGCTCCTCACATCAATATTTCAGTTGGTGGGACCACACTGAGATCAAGGAAGAAAACCAAACAGCCCAAGAAGAAAGCATGGATGCATTTATACCTTGCGTCTGTGTTTATGAGTGTGTGTGTGCATGCGTGAAGGGCAGGTGTCCTGGGGTGGGAACGAGGGAACAGACTCTGCAGACGGAAGCCCATGACGGATGGGTATCCAACGCTTTCTCCACGCTCTTTGAGCACCGTCGGGGTCAGATGCAATATCTTAAAAACAACACCGGCGTGGATCATAAATGGCACGGACGTTTAAAAGATGTGTGTGTGAACCAATCAATACGTGAGTGAGAGCTTTATTACCACCTCACAGCTGGCGGAGCCGCTCTCAACTCAATTACTTCCAATTTTTCCCAGTTTTGAAGCTCTGATGGGATTTTATGGATGCGGCTCCTCCCTTTGTAGGATTTCCAAGCACTTCCAACTGGGTGATACCCAAAGGTAGACGTAGAACTCGCTGAGGGAATCACTTATCTCATTTGGCATTCTGGAATGCCCTGCGCCACCAGCTGCCACTCAGACCCCACCCCAGTTAAGCGAGCTAACATCTGTTAATTAAAGAAGAATTTCAACATCTGCACTGTATTCTTTTGAAGGTGCAGAAAAAAACAAACATAAAGTAAAACATGGATTATATTTAGGGTTCTTTTTTTAACGCATCACCATGTTTCCGGATCCTGACACCCTTTTTCTTTATCCCTCTCCTCCCACTCCAACACATGGATTTGCATTTTACACCAGCCTTGAAAGTCTCCCTCCCTCTCGCTGTCACATCCGTTTTTTCCACCTCACATGGCTGCATCACACGTGCTCCCGTGTGCTACATTCACACCGCAGAGGAAACAGGAAAGCAAAGAATTCACATGAAACTACACAACAGTAAAGAAACACTGCATTAGACTGAAACTCAATGTGAACAGAGTCTGAATGGGAGGACCGGTTGTTGCAGGACAATCATCACAGAGACAGAATCGGATACGAGGCAGCACCGCCGCTCAGGATGGATGAAACTGTTAATGGCTTTATCTGCCCCAGTTTAGAGCGGCTGGGATTTGGACTGATTCAAAGCGTGAAAACTGCCTAAGAGGCTTACAGTCTGCAGTTCTTTAATTAGCACCGCTGCGCCCAAGTCGGACAGTTTTGCTAGTGTCATAACTGCAGATGTAGTGAATGAATAGTAAAGAGGATACAAAGGGAGAGGAAGGAGTTGAGCAGTTTTGAAGGCATGGTGGGCGAATTGGCGATGCAGATTAATAAACCAAAAGATGTCACAGGTCATAAAAGACTTGAGCTGAAATTTCTGCATTTCTCTGTATATATACAACTTATTTTTCAAACTTTTGGCTCTTTTTTTCCTCAAAAACCTCCTGCAACAACTGTCTTACATTCTTCCAGCAGGCCTCTGAAAAATCGTAACTGTAAAAAGGATTGCAAATATTGGTGCATTTCTTCTTTTACAGTATATTTAACTTTGTGTTCCGGTGTAGTAATTTTTTCTTCTTATGCACAATAGAGCACACATAATGAGAGAGTTTAAGAAAGTGGGTCATTTAAGAAATGCTCTGCGGTAAAAATGGTATCGACTTAAATGTGTATAAAACAGTAAAGAGGGGAAATAGGGAAGGAAGACTGCTCAATCTCTTGTGAGCTGCTGGGCAAGGCTTACGTTAAATACGTGTCTGAGCATCAGCGCAGCTGCAGGCCTCTACAATGAGATGGAAAGGGGTCAGGTAGCGATGGAAAAGAGGCCACTGAACGACCCTTGAAAACCTGCATGCTCCACAAGTCTGGAAAATGAGAGCTGCTGCTGCCTGAGTAATATTCCACTGTTCCATAATGTGAGAGCTGATCTCCGACGCTCCCAGGAGGCTCCATCTGAAGACGGATCATACATAAACTGTACACACGAGATAAAAAAGACCTCTGCTTGTTAATATGCTAAGCTGGTATTTCTGCTTCTTTATGCATATTAATCAAAATCTGGGCTGCTGCAGTGACGAAGCAGAGACGGCGACAATTGATGGGCCTTGAGCAGTCATGAATAAAACCCTTCTTGTGATCCTAAAATATGAAATTATGAGTACATGTACAGTAATGCTCTGCATTTCTCTAGTTTATGCTGAAATTTAAAGTAAATGTACTAAAGACGATTTATTATTTGATAGAAGATTTAAATTCGGTTCAGTTTATCTTTTTTTCCCCTCAGTCTGTTCTAACCATGCATGCAAAAATAAACACAGAATACGTTTGTTGATCCTGAGAATTAAAATGGCAGAAAGATAAGGTGGCATTCCAGTGATTTCATACAACAATTCCAGAAAGTCAGAGGGACTTGAAAGGAAAGATAAAAACCAGACTTGTTGAAAGATTTGCAGCAGAGACCCGACCAAACATCCACATATGCTTCAGCTTAACTATTCTACATCTTGAAAAGAGTCGTTTCACTAACAGTTTACGGTATATTTGATCAACATAATGTTTTCAGGAAAATAAAGTGTTTAGTGCAACTGTGAAGCCTTTTCGACCTCTTACAGCGATTGGTTCTGGTGGGAGGATGGGTCATAGGGTCAGAAGAGTGCCCATTAAAAGTCTAAAATGAGGTTCCACGTATTGTGACCTTGGGCATTTTTCAATAGTATATACAAAAAAAAACAACTGTTTTTTTTGTAGGAGTTGGACACTGGTTATACTGCGGTATGTGCTCAACTGACTCTAGTTTTTCATATCAGGCATGTGAAAGGACTGAAGTACAATAAGCCCTCGCGCATTTGCGCGTCAACACGTGTGACTTCACCTCATCGCAGATTTTTACTAGGTAGTCACGTGATACTGTACACGCATTGTATTGGCTGATGGCATCTGGAAGTGCACTACATTCCGTGAGTCTCGAAATACAGCCCACTTCCGTGAGACACAAAAGTGCTTTAAACAGTCGATAAAGAGTGTGGGAAAAGGGAAAGGCGATAGAAGGTGGTTTAATATCAGTATGGGGTTCATAAATTGTTTAAATTACCTTAAATAATAAGATAGTTTGTCGCTGTATAGCGGAATTCGTTAATCGCGTGTGGTTCCTGAAACGCATTAACCGCGAGTAATGAGGGCGCAATGTATAAAGACGCTCAGTGGCTGCAAACTTCTTTTGAGGCTATCCAGCAATGATTTAAAATTCTTGACTGCTGTGGTTTCATGTCAACCTCACAGGATGTTGTCACTTTGGTTGTGATGGCCAAAGGAATTAATTTGAACTTTCAAAGCTATTCCTTTTGTATTGTTCTTGTCCATCACTCCTCAGCAACGGCAACATGTGGGTAAACCACTGGTTTTCCATATGGCATCTGTCTCCCCCCCCGCACAGCAGGTCAATGATGGCTGTCAATGTTAACAGCTACTCGTTCAAGCTGTTGGAGAGAATCAGATGTTCCAAATTTACCATTTGAACAAAAGGACACGTCTCACCTCCACGATTCTGTTCAAAGATCAGTGGGAAATGAAATGGAGCTGGAATCGAACAAAGGAGGGGCTTCTGTCTCCACAGATGGCGGGGGCTATCTCACACAGCAGATCCATTATAGCCACACGGCAGGAGGGTTAAACAAACGTGTGTTTAAGTGTAGGAGGTCAACTCCCACCTTCCTCATTGTTCCTGTCTGGACGCCGTGGAGACGGAGCTAAATGTGACCCACTGCTCAGCTGTGTCTTTGGGCTTTCAGAGGGACTCCGGTTCCACCTGAAGGCTGAATGGAGTTGACTCAAAAAAACATCAAGTAAATCAATAAACCGCCACACAGCGACTCAAAAAAAGAAAAGACGGACAGGCGGCATCAATTAGTTACTGTTTGCTGAAGGGAGACGTTCACCTCTTGGGCGGCCACGCCTCCAATTCTGTTCATTAAAGGCGATCAATACGTGAATCAAAGGCTCATCTGTTCTCATCTGCTGACATGTAGACGCTTTGTGCTCTGTAGGAAGGCTTGGGCCGTCCACAATGACTCACCGCCAGGGACTCAGAGGTGATGCTGTGTGAGATAATATTCTTGTTTTTTGTCCTTTTTTTTAAAATAAAACGTCATCTCCAAATATAGTCCAAGAAAAAGAAGAGTTAAAACCAAAAACCTTCCTTCAGACCTAACAAGAGAAAATAAGAAAAGATCCTTTGTGGAGGGGATTTATAGGGTTTTTAAATCTTAATTTCATTTATTTATAAACTTTCCTGGTAAATAATACAAAGAATAACACCGTTCTGCATCTCTAAGTATTAGATCTGTATGGAATGTTTTATAGTTTGAAATTTCTTATTGAGAACACACCATCGACTTCTAATACTTCCATAACGAAATTAGGAAGCCTGTTGTGAACAATAAGCTTTGACATTTATCCTTTTTTGTTATTTTTCCTATTTTCCAGTTAGAAACTGAAAGTATTTCAACCTTTTGACCCATTGAAAAGGTTGGCGTAGATCCTGTAATTCTCAGAAGGAATCAGATGGGTTGTCCAGAACACTAAACAACACCTGCAGGAAGACTCCACCCTTTTTTTTTTATTCATGTCACCTGTCAGCAGTCGTAACCTTACGGATGATCTTTGTGTCATAAAAAGCCGAAAGCAATTGCTGAGATGGAAGGATATTGGCGCAACAGTTAAAAGTAAGGGAGTGGAGGGATGACGATGAGGTGACGGGAAGGAAAGGGAGGGGTGGGAGTCAATGGTGAAAAGATGTTAGGAGGATTAATGGCAGAGGAGATGTGAAGAAACAAACTAGGGAAAAGAGGAGGTGAAGGAGGGAGGAGAGAATGTGCCGGGGCTCATCATAACAGGCCTGGCAGGGGGAGAGTTACTGTTGCTGGGCGGGGCATGTGTTTCAGGCTGGGGGGTGGGATTACTGGTAATTGTAGAGGTCACTGAAGAGATGGAGGTACCTACTGTATCATCTTTACTGTATAGCACTTAACTGATGCTTTTATCCAGAGTGACAGTAAGATGCCGGCCTATAGTGAGTGCATACATTACATACACTCCCAGTGGAGCTCCTGTGGGAAGGCAGAGGCAGCAACTCTGTGAGTGAGTGGCCAAGAGATTAAATATAGCTCGCATCAACATTGTGACAACCACAGCAGAATATATATCCCCACTCAGGGATTTAAAGCAGGCACTATTGTGTTTCAAATCCACAACAAAAGAGACAATGAATAATCCAATTTTTTAACCATTGCAGCATAAAAGTTGAAACACAATAAAACAATTTGTTAGGAATCATGAGGTTGAACCACGAGGGACTCACATGTGTCGAGCTTTTCATTCAGTTTGAACCATTTGTAATTAGTGTCTGATTTAATAAGAGGAAACCAATTATACAATCAGCTGCTGGTACAGCGTGTGACGCTATTTCACATCTGAGGTGGAGGATAAAGGTCAAAGTTCGAAGCCAGACATCATTGTGATGTGTGAATGGAAAGGCTTATTAATGAAGCACAGCATCACTCCAAATAATAACTAAAGGCCTCAGTTAAATTTCATAGAAAAATCACATTTAACTATATCCTACAAACATTATTTATCAGTGTGTGTAGTAACATATACCATATAATGGTTTACACTTTATTACATCCAGTTACATTTAACTGAGACTTAATAAAACAGTTACAGGGGTGCAACCTTAATTTAGAAATGTAACATGATTTCAAAGAGAAATTAGTTTCAGAAGCTTTGCGTTACAATAGTGTTGTCCTTATACCAAATAAGAGTGGGTGTTACGGGGTTAAAACCCCTGTAACACACTCCTCTCACTGTGTTTGTCCTCGTGTGAGAAAAAGAAAGTAGGTCAGACAAAGCTGCACATTCATTCATACACATCGATTAACATATTGTGCATTTTCATTCCTATAACTCGACACTAGTCTACTCAGACAGTAAGGGCACGCGCACACACACACACATGAACACACACACATGAACACACACACACACACACACACACACACACACACACACACACACACAAACACACACATACACAAATGCCACAGATGGATAAGCCCTGAAGACCTTTTGTGACTAAGCAAAGTTTGTTGCCAACTCAACACCTGTTTTATTTAAAAGACACTCTTAGAAATACAAACATTTAGTTTAGAATAGAACTAATACAGTATTTTAGTTAACAAAATAGGCAACTACCTGGTGGAAATTTGCTCATTTACTCTTCATGAACAATTTCAATTGGAACAATCTGAGACAGAATATCAAGAAGAGTAAAGCTCATAAAAAAAAGCTACATCATCTTCCTCTTCTCTAATCTTTTTCTTCTGATGTTCTGTCCATTGTCAACGATCTGATGGCATGTGCTTCTATCCCTGTCTGTGGCATGCGACAAAATGTACCATCATCAGCTTCAGCCAGCAGGGTTTTTAATAGCTCCCATACGTATCAGACAAACACGGATCCCATGGTTGCCATGGGAACTGCATCCGCAGCGCCCCAGAAAGGAGAAAGAGTTAGAGAGAGACAGAGAGAGAGAGAGAGAGAAAGTGAGAGGGCGGAGGAGGAGAAGTGGAATGTGAAGTGAAAAACAAGAGGGGGGAGGCGGAGGAACAGCAGGGGGGCGGGTGATTAATGGAGGAGGAATTAGAGAAGGAGAGATGGAGAGAAAGAGAACAGGGAAGTCTATCAGTCTAAAATATTTGATTCAGCAGAAAGGAATGACCTTGGTGTGGAAGACAAAGGCAGTTAGTTCACTCTCTCTCATTCTCCATTTTTCTAATCACGTCTCTCTAGAACCCCCCCCACACACACACCTTTTTCTCTAAGCCCCCTTTTTATCACACCATTGTAAATCACGTTAGCGTCTTCTTCAGATCAAAATGCACTTTGACACTGGTTTAAAAACGGCTTTTGTTCATAAATACTCACAGAGCTCCAGAGCAACAGATATTATCGCTCTGGAGGAAACTTTGAAAAGTCATTAATAATCAAGTATCATAAATTGGGAGGGGCTGCTCATCAAAGCAGTGCCTGATCCATATCTTCTCCTCATTAGTGTCTTTATAAAATGTGTTTTTTTTCCACCACGTTTTGATGATTGATTTACAGTAGCATAAGGCCCAAACTGTTCCATTGTTCTACTTATTCACAACACTTGGGGTAGCAAATACTGTATGCTCATTAGCATAACACATGTGGTAGACCAATCATCTTTATCCACAGAGGATCTCCTGTAAAACAATTCCCTAACAACTTGTTTCATTTGAATACCTCACTATTAAACAAAAGTCCCCCTATCTGAACTGAAATGGATTAGTCCATTAAACCTTGCAACAGACTGGGGTCGGACTGATTTATGGCCTCTGGTGACTCACTTTCTCTACGCCCACCGTCCATGTTGAGACATCTGTGTAAAAAACAGTGTTTCATTCAGAGATTAGGTTCCTCTGCTGCAATTCAGTTATTATATATGATAAGTACTTTGACACAGAGTCATGTGACTCCCTCAGCTTAACTAGAATGACTATTGGATTGAAGGGTTTCTCTAGATCTGAGATTGTACAGGATTGTACTGGATAAACAGTTTCAGAAATAGGATAAAAACTACTCTTCAATACGGGGGACGAGTTGAGGAGCCTCACCGCCTGAGGACAGGCGCTGATGTGGTGTTTGGTGCTACAGTAACAGATACTTCTTTCCTGTATCTTTAGCCAGATGGCAGCAGGGTGGACAGGCTGAGCCTGGGGTGGGTGGTGTCTGTTAGCATCCTTTGGGGTGGGGTGGTCTTCCTGTTCAGTAGATGAGCACTGAGCCTTCTTGTTTTGAAGTGAACAAATACACCAGTTTGCAATGCTTCCAGTCAGGGTGACTTCTTTTGCTCCTCTAAAGTATTCAGAGAAACTTGGCAGATGAGTTAAGCCTGCTGTTTCCTTAGCTTCCATTCAACTAATCAATAATTGCAGAGCTTTACTCTTAGAGATGCTGCACATCCACTAAAGAAACACTGATGTTCTCCTATCAGAAACTCTCTTTACAGAAAATAAATGATAATTAATTTTTACACTTAAGAATTTACTCCTGTTTCACTGATGCTCTCTGTTCTAAAATCATCTTTTTTCTCTCCGGCTCGTCCATATTAACAGTCTTCCTGAATCGCTTCTGTAGTTTAGGAAGCAGACGGGGGAAGGTTAAACATTCAAGCCTTGAGGGACGGGGGCAGGAGCAAGGGCAGAATATAACATCACTCTGACAGATCGATGAAAGGATGTGGACTGAATGCCACTGCTGACTCATGCAGGAAGGTTCTTAAGGGAGTGGGGGGGGGGGTGAATAAAAGAACAAGGCGAGGAGGAGTCAGACACAGAGGGACAAATAGGTGGTAGATTAGAAGCAAGAAGACAGAGAAAGTATGAATGGATTTAGCCATGCTTGAAGACAGATGTTGTACTGGGGAGGTAAGTCTAGAAACATCTGTCACAGAGGTAGACATGGACAGCCCACAGTGGGGGATGGTGGAATATTAAGAAGGTCCATACACTTACTGGAAACCATAGGCACCATCATAAATCATCACGGGGGGGCAAAGCCACTTAATTATCGGTTAATCCCATGGTTTCCACCTGGGGTGTGCCGATCCTCCACGGGATGGCAAGATAAATGTAGCATCGAGGCTACTGTGTGAGCTATCAGACAGATTTACAATCATGAGTGTATAGAAATCACGATAAATTACATGTATGCAGGTCAATATTTCAATTTGTTATGTGAAACAACAATAATAGGAGGAGCGGAGCAGTGACGCCAGGCGTGGATTTACAGGAACAGGTCACGGATCAGTTTTGTCGCTGACGCATACAAACACAGCAGGGAAGAAAATTTAGCCATTAATCAGCAATGCATTTTTCACACCATGTGCTAAATACATCAAACACTTAAGCCTGTAAAAACACCACACTTTCCTCAGTATATATAACAAGAACATTTGTGCAGAAGTGAGATATTCCTTGGGGGTAAAAATAGAAATAAATGCTGAAGTTTATCACCGGTGAGAGTTGAGGATGTGAATGAATGATTCAAAACCTGGATGTTTTTACATTTCAGATGTCAGTGGGAGACGTGTGAAGGCTGGAAGCGAGTGAAACAGAACCGTCAGACGTAATTATAAAAATGTGTGTCGAACGACGCACATGCCTCCACGACTGGGTTGAGAAACGTGTGAAAATAAGAAAAATGGGACAAAAAAAGTTTATTTAGGAGATATACATCACGTGGCATTTCAATGATTTCTGCTTCGAGGAGACAGGGACAGATTTTATCTCATTATTTGCACCGCAAATGCAGATTGAGAGAGCATGACTGATAAATAAACAAGTTCAGAGCTGGTTGTAATGCATCATCATTACAGGACAGCACTGATGCCATCATTTTATCTCCAAATCCTTCATGACGTAACTGAAGCCAAATCTACCAAATATCGTAAATATCATAATTTTTCATTGGTTCTAGGAAGTAATACTTGCAAAGTGAAATATTCACGTTCATATACCTGTATTTGACATTTTTTGTATTTTGTGGAAACCTTGAACTTAAAAGTGCTTTTATATTTTTACTTTGATGAATGCTGCTACATGTTTGCATTAAAACTTTGTGGGAGCAAATGAACATGTGGAAACGTCTTTTCATCAGTCTCTCATTGATTTTGCACCTACCCTGCTATTCTGGCAGAGGACAGTGGGAGTGCTGCAGTCGTTGCTGTGTCAACACACACACACACACACGCACGCACGCACGCACGCACACACACACACACACACACACACACACACACACACACACACACACAGAGACACACGCAGTCGTGAGAGACAGAGGGAAAAGGAGGGGTGGCTCAGTCTCATCTAAATATAGGCCTCAACAGCAGCACAGCTTTTAATATTTCATGGCCTCCTCTCCAGAAATGAAGACAAGGGGAGCTCCGGAAAAAAAAAAAAAAGGAAACTGTGTGAGACAGGCAGAGAGAAAGAGGTGAGGGTATGTAAAAGGATCGCAAGAGGTTCAGCAGTACAAAGGGGGATGCAGTCAAAAATAGGAAGACAAAAAAATACATGAAAGAATGAGGAGAGGAATGTAGGGAGAAAGAGAGGAGGCATGGGAATCCAACCCCCACACCCTTTGTTTTATGCAAAATAAGACTGAGTTATTTCTGAATTCTTCCACACAACTGCTGCATCAAAGCTAAAGATATGATATTTTCTTGTTTATGGATTTAAAAAAAAAAAAGTGAACACGTGCCAGCCTGGACAGCATGTCGAACCATGCTCACATACAAACTGCTCCAGCTGTCACCAAAATTGAAATTTGAGAAATAAAAACGGATTACTGCCAAGCAGATTTCAAAACTGAAAAAAAGATAAAATAAAATAAATAGAAAATCACGCCTCGTGGCGTCTCGAGCATCCAGATGCAAGTTATGACAAGAGCAGCATTTATTCCCGACGGTATGTCGTTCTGCTTTGGCCTCGCTGTCAGTCAGAGGGGGATAAAGTGCTGCTTTGTTGCTGCGGTAAGCTGCCCTTCTCCCTGCTTGCTGCTGTGCATATTGTGCACCGTGCAGCATGCTGAAGGAGAGATAAAGGTTAAAACCATGTCTACAGGGGGTTGGGTGCAAAACATCTTAGAGGAGACACACAAAAACATACGGAACCGCCTCTCGGAACATTCCAGACTGAAACATGCACCTTAATGTAGTTAGGAAAACACACAGGCAGACACACACAATCACACACACACACTTGCTCGTGCCCTTTGTTCTGTCAGGGTTCTACTGTGATGGATGAGTTTGCATGCAAAGCACATGGCGGGTCATTACATGAGGCTTTTTCAGCCTCGACACCTGCAGAGAAATGAGCTCCACAATGGAAGTAGATACCATCACAGCCTGGCAACAGTGGAGACAATGCTTCATTCAGACACACAATTCTGCCTGCATTGTGCCAGACTACTGTGGCGGAGTCGCTTCAATAACCGGTGAAACGACCACTGCCAGGAGGCAATCAGGGGTCTGGAGCGATCAAATAATCAATAACATTACATAGACATAGCAGCTATGATGTCCAACCTGCCATTTTAGACAGACCATCAAACCTTTGGTGAAGAGCTGTGGAGGAAGGAAACTGAACCTATCTTTATGGTATGGACTTTTTAAGATCATGTTTGCGTCGGTTGGTTGGTTGTTTGCGATTTTAAAAAAAAAAGTTGCACAAAATGTACTAAACCCCCCTCAATGGTGAATGTTCTAAAGTTACATTAGAGTCTAATGTGACATTAGAATTGTCTAAAGATTAGACAATCAGACAAACATAGAAATCTCTAACTCCAACTGCTAGGTGATTTTAAACATCTTACAAATACAAGTGAACTGAGGACAACTTGAGTCCAGAAAGGCTGTTTAATCTTCCTGATGGGTTAAAATGAGCTGAAGGACGAGATACAACATCCACCTGAAATGCTCTATTTTAAAGTTTAACATTAAGGAACAAAAGAGGAGAGGGAGCATATTCTAAAGGTTTGTTAAGGCTCAAGTACATCCTTTATAAATGGATGTATGAATGAACTGAATAGGCTGTTATTCATAGTCTTAATTTGTTAGAATTATATAATGGCTTTGGTCAAATATAGTAGTATGAAAAAAGAACAGTCTGAAGAAAATCTGAAGAAAAAACTTCTGCAGGTTTCAAATCTGTTTTCTCTGCTCCACAACAGCTAGGCTATATAAAGTGAACGCCATGGTTTAAGTTGGGAAAGCTATGACATTCGATCTGCCCCATAATCCTCCTGCAACAGGTCGCTGTAATCAAAACGGCACGACTGGATTGTTAGCGTTTTAGTATTTCAGCCTCTACTGCCACTTGCTGCCCACTACTCACCTCTTAAAGTGGCTCAGTAAGGTGCCAACCAGCTCCCCGATGCGACTCTCATTGGCAGGCACCATGCCCTGAAGGCACACCACCAGGTCCCGGTTGTCCTTGGTGTGGAACACGACCAGCTGGTCCTTCCCAGGAGACACGCTCACCCCGGTCACCTGGGAATGAGCCGGGAAAAGAGAGGACACAATTAAACGCAGGTAATAATGTACACAGAGCCTTTGGAGGAACGCAAACATTAGAAAAGGCAGGAATGTGAGAAATATGACCATCTGTGCTGCTTGTAAACTCCAATACAGCTCATGTGCATACGCAGACAGTATCAGGGTGTATCAGGTTCATTCACTGAGCGGACCGGCCTGGAAATCAACTGCCATAGGAAGTAAAGGGAGAAGACCAAGGGAATAACACACATTCAGCAAATTCTCCTTTGGTGCAAAAGAGAAATAACGTTTTCAATTAAAAGGTACTGCTGTTACTGCTGCATGTTAGCTCACTTTCACAACGTTATTGTGTACGACAAGCGGACAGTACAGACTGACCCAAATTTTACAAATGGGCCAATTACTGAGAGATTAGTCGCAGTTTGATGTGCGTAAGGAAAAAAAAAAGAATGGATGCATTACAGCATAATTCTATTTTCCTTTTATTATGCGTCCAACTGTAGACTTCATATTAATTTTTTTATGGGGTAATACAAAGGCTATACTCTGGTGTCTCACTCCAGACAGCACTTTTAATAAAGATTTATTGATCAGTATCCCAAAGGCTCAATCGTATTTTTCCACTCTGAGGCCCCTGAATCGACATTCCAATGGAAAGCAGTGAGGCTGAAATCCCAGTGTTGTGGTTGGTTTATTTAGCTTTACAGGACACCACTCAACAGGAGGAGGCCAATACCGTCACAGGTAGACTAATCTCTGGAGAGAGAGGAGTTCATTGTCTCTTAATTCCATCTCTCTCACCCTCTTCATGCTCATCATCTGCAGCCCAGCTTTCCTCCTTTGTTACCCCCCTCCCTTTGGGTTTTAGCCATTTATTTCTCTCTTCATTTGTCTTTCTAGGATGAAGCAAGGCAGTGCATGTAAAGGAAACAGCCACGGGGCAGCCAGTCAGGTGACATTAGTATGTGCTCGCCAGACTGCAAAGCCAGGCAAATTCTCCATCAAGAAAAGACAGGACGGCGCCAGCGGCGGTGAAACCAGCTACCTTATTTAGCTTCAACATGATTTCCGTTACTTCTGAAACAACACTTCACGTAATCAGCGTGAATTAGAGCCAAAAGCGAGGCCACACCATCAAGCAATCCACCCACAGTTAATTACATTGAGCCGATTACATTTACATTTATATTAAAGGCTTAATTGATTGGAACGATACTCTTTGTTCTAATGAGCTGGATAATGACACATTCTAATTCACTTCCTTGCTTTTTTTTTTGGTTTTGTGTCTTGACGCACCAAATCAGTCTTAACTCGAGTATGAAATCTTTCGAAGGCGTTTGTCTGCTTGGCCATCTGTTCAACTGTTTGTCTGGCCAAACCTCACAATTCAGACAAAACCCAAGGATGAGGATCCATTTTAGTAGCGCCATCCGACTTAATTGTGTTCATTTGTTTATAGGCTTCTACACGCTAAGATAGTAATGATGATCAGGCTCAACGCTGCAGGATTGGTCTTTCAAAATCTGGGATGCAAGCTGTGAATATGACTATAGGTTGTTAATTCTGAGGCGTGTTTGTTGTGCAACGAACATCTAATGAATCACAACTGTTGTGACGGTGGCATCAGTTAGTTTAAGATTTGCAATTCTGAAAATTTTTATGAGATCAAATAAATATATGTGTGTTCAAGACTGGAACCAATCTGGAGACGTCCCAGTGGAATTAAGGAAATTTGTCATCCCCTGACTTTTTATAGAGGAAATGATTAATCAAGGAAATTATTAGTCGCCTTCATTATGATGTAAATAAGACAAAATGGTTCATGTCATCAACACGTGTCATTGAACCCAGACTGGTTCATTATCCAGCAGTCAGACCTAAATGTTTGACATGGACATAATTAACTGGCTGCCATAAGACAAGTTTTTCCGTTTTCATTTTTTACGTGTTTTTTAGTCAATACTAAACTATATATGTAAAACACATTTTAAGGTCTTTTACTTTATAAGCTTACATGACTAATTACATCTATCATGAACCTCCACACCTCTCTCCATCTGTTTATCTTTTTTTTTTTTTTTACATTACACTGACTTATGGACTACTTGTTCTAGTCTGACTGGCAAGAGACAAATATCTTCTACTAATGTCTTTTTTGTGTTTTCTAAATGTCACGTCCCACCAGTAAACTCCTGCCCAACCTGTGTTGACTGGTGTGCAATGCTTTCTTTCTGTCAAGTGCTCTCAAGTCAGATCCCCTCTGCTCTGCCGCTGTCTTGAGGACATAAGCAGCAGGTTCTCTGAATGTATTCTCACAGGAACGACTTGTTGGTTATAAACCCAATCCCATCACGTTCCCTTACACAGACAGAACAGGAAACAAAAGCATGGAGAGAAAAGGTGATTAAATGATTAGAATATAATGAGCTTAGCTTTGCAGCCATTCATTATGTGAGGCACCGGGACCACCAGTGAGTTGCTTACAGAAAGCAGTCACGATCCCCTCCCCCAAAAATTAAAACGATTTATGCTTTATCACCTTCTCATCCTGATCAGTGGTTGGAGACACAGAGCTTCATCATTTGAAAGCTACTTGCAGCCAGTGGCCACCTCTTATTTTAATACATTTATTATTCAAATGATGCGATACTGAGAATAAACACCTTTTACCTGGTTCCACAGATCAGTTGGGGGGGGGGGGGTGAACGACATGAGAATGAAAAAAGAAAAGCTGCAGGGATCATAAATAAGCCTTGCCAGAAAAAGGAGCAGGCATACAAAAGACCGATTTGTGCACATGCCTGAACGACACCAGACATCAGCTGAGCAGCACTGCTGCTCGGTATCCATGACAACACCGTCTCTCGGGAAGTTGGCATGACAACAATGGGGAGAGAAAAGCGGTAGCAGAGAGAGACAGAGAGATATGGGGTATGAGGTGCGGATGGGTGGAGGAGGAAGCAGGGATAGAATGAAGAGACAGAAAAGTGTGAGAAGGAAAGAAAAGATGGGAAGAAGCAGTGAAATGAATCACTGAAGCAGAAATGATATTTCTTGAACAGAATTTGTTTCATTCAACAAGAAGCCATGCAATTATCTCACGTTTGCCTGGCGGGCGTTAACTGCAGTATCATTCTTTTGGCGGATGGTTGTTGGCTCCTCACTTAAGAACACCACATATATCAGCTTGCCTTCCCCATTTGTTGCCCTGCGGGTTCAGCAGTAAATGCCCGGTACGGGGCAGCAGGTGGAGGCTGTGGTGTTAGCCCATCAGCACTAATCAACAAGGAGAAAACTACTTTCCCCTCTGTCTGACCTTTTCCAATCGATAGCTCCATGTCTTGCTGCTGTGGCCATCAGACTAGTGAACATCTCATTCTTTGCCTCCTCATCTCTTTTCTTTCCACACTTGTTGTCCTCCTCTGTAGATTTTGACCCTAGCCCACTCTTTAGTCTAGTTTGCTTCATATTTAATGCATAAGAAAACCTGGCATTAAGGTAATCAAGAATCACAAGAATCACTAATGGCTGGAAAGATGAATGAACTTCTCTGCACAGACGGTTACAGAATCATTAATATATTAAGACGTGGGAAGTCGTGCAGCGGTGGGGCTCATGCACATGTAATAATCATTATTATTTGATTCAATTTAGCTTAATTGTTGGGTTTATTGTTTCGTGGATGAAAATTGCCTCTATGCTGGCATTATCAAGCTGTGTCATATATATACTATATTCTTTAAGGCCCCATGTCCTCCAACACAGATGCCTTACATACCCCGGGTCCGGTAATGAGCCTCATCTATCAGGTAGGTTTGTGTTTGAATCTGAATGAATAATTGAAAATCTTTTTAATGCACGCTGCTCTCTCTCTCTGTGTCCTCATTTCACATCTACATGCAGCGATATTGGCACCAGGCGTCCGTCACCGAGCTTTCTAAATGCCTCGTGTCAATTTGTCAGACTGAACACTGGGATATCTCGTCACAGTTGTCACTGCACAGCAGCCTCACATCTCACTCATTCCACCAGACTGCGGGAGGGTGTGCGCTTTGGAGATGAAGGCATCACACATCCACTTCCTGCCTCACCTCCCGGGTCAGCAGCTGTGCGAGAAAACTGGAAGAAATGCTAGACGACAGGGGAGACTGTTCAATGGCACGCAGCTGGGTTGTGTATGCTTTTCAGAATCCATTTGATTTTTACGCCCCAAGAAAGAAATGGCGAGTTCACATAATTCCTTTTTAGGATTGTGTTGGCCTTTGCATGAGACAGGCTTTTATTCCTTATTTTATCTCCATCCCCGCAGTTCATGCAAAGTCAAAATTTCCTCCATGTTTATCCTGCGGTCTTCGAACATTCAGCATCATCTATAAATATTTTCTGTCAGGAAAACTTCTATATTTCCTCATGAACTTCAGCATTTCACTGCAGACTTTTCTCTATCACTATCTTTTATAAACACATGTACATTTATTAGAAAACGTTTCATGAGACCAAACTGTAGCAAAAAAATAACAGCTATGAATTATGATAAATATATTAAAGAAAAGAGGGAGAAAAAGAAAAAAACCCCCAAAGTGTTATTTTTGCTCAAACAAAAAGAACACATGTGCACTCGCCATGGAAACGGCCTCTGAGCACCTATCACAGTGTAAGTGTGAATTAAAACCAGCCAACTGCAGAGCCAAATTAGGACTTAGGAAAGTCTGTACTAATACCATTGGTCTTGTGTCTGATGACCTGGTCTGTAATTTAAGGATGTTAAAGACATAGAGCGTCATACGTTGTAGAGGGGGGTGCTCTTCATGGCTTTGTACTGCTTCAGGGGGTCCATCTTGTACAGGTGGCGGTCAGTGATGAGCACAGCCCGGTCCTCTGCCTTGTGGAAATGGTTGATCTGGGAAGCACAAAGCTCCTCATTAGTCACCCCACAGGAGAACTCAACACACACACACACACACACACACACACACACACACACACAGACACAGACAGACACAGACAGACACAGACACACGCACGCGCGCACACGCGCACAAACACACACACACACACACACACACGCGCACAAACACACACACACACACACACACACACACACACACACACACACACACACACACACACACACACACACACACACACACACACACACACACAGCTAAATGCCCTGCAGGGAGCTGGAGAAAACCAGGCTTTGTTGGGTTTGTTTTCTTGTGCAGACAGATACATGCAGTTCCAGGTTGTCTTGAAAGCCTCCTACCTTGCGTACGTTGCAGGAGAACAGAACTCGCATAAATTTGTCTTTTCGCTGAAGTTCGCTGGAAACCAGAGTGAAGGAGGACGCGGTGTCGGGACTGTCTCGCTTCTGTGGGGGAAAAAATACTGTTCAACACTCAGTTTAATAATAAAATTAATTATTAAGGGTAAATAATAAAAATTATTTCTTTATAGTTCTCATCAATCTTGAATACATCCCATTTACTTACCAGGTAGTTTCCTTCCCAGGCCCTCTGGAGACCTAAGTCGGCCCTGTGTCCCTTCAGGGCCTCCAGACAGGCTACTTTGGCTCTCACCTGAAGGGCCTCTTCTGGAGAGAGGCCTTTGATGAGTGTCCAAGCCCACCACCTGGAGGGAATACACATTGAAATCGAATTTTTCCAGTGTGGTTACGGCGTAAAGTCCTGATAGCTCACTCAGTGGGATCTGCAGCAGACCCCAGCTGCTCTGACTTTTACTCACACATCCTGACAGCCAACAACATTGTCTAGGAAAGATATTTTCTTTCTCTGCTTAGCTTCAAATATTAAAGAAAAAAAAAAAAGCCAAACCAAACAGGCATAGGGATGAAAGGCAGTAATGAATCTTTGATGTATGAAGAAAAAATCAATACTCAGTGTGAGCCGAGGGCAGGACGAAAACATGTAAGTTGCTTCAAATGGACTCATCTGGATGTAAAATACTGGAGGCCTTGAATTCTCCTGTGATTCGGATCCACATTTAGTTCAACCAGTTTAAGAAAATTGATACGCATCAAAAGAAAGCAATGGAAAACATTTTAGTTCCGTAAAATTCATCCTCTCCCTTCAGTTCGGATGATGTAACAGAGTAGTTGGTGTCTTGTAAAAAGAGAGCTGACCCAAGAACCTGCCTCTGAAAGGAAGAACAGCAGACTTATACTCACATTTATGTTTAAAGTAAGTTTACCTGTTGTAGATGTTCCTGAGCGCGTCTTCAAACTTGCGCAGGACTTTGGGCGGCGTGGGCCACTTCACGTGCCTCCCATAATCCTTCATGGACGCCACATTTTTGAAGCGCCTGTTCACCTCCCGGATGTAAGACTTGACTTTGTAGCGTCGGTAGGCCCGCAAGATGACGAGGGCTGCCCGCATCCGCCGGTATCGCATTCTCGCTAGCGTTCCCCGCCACACCTGCAGACACGTGATGACATAATAAAAATGTAGACGTGGAACTCACATCGCAAAGATGAACGGTTAAGACTGAAGCAGCAGATGCTGGGATGATTTAAACAGTCCGAAAGCAAATATTTAGAATTTCAAAAAACAGACACAAATGTAGATTTCAATGTGGCACTTTCTGCTTTTACAATTAAATGAAGTACGCCCAAACTTGTGTGCGACCAATCATGGGTACATGTGGTTATGCGACCCTCTAAAGCATGAATAATAGATGCAAGTGACACCCAAGGGAGCCATAAATCCTGATCCACCCTGACTGAAATCACCACCATATGCTCCTGTATTCATGCAGTCACTCCCACTTTCTTACACACACACAAACACACACGCACACACCTTCTCAATTATTTATAATTTATTAGACCACACTGTACCTTAATGCTCCTAAATAATCATAAACAGAGTGCATTTAGTGTCACAGCCTGAACAGTGATGAATTACAGGCAGAACTGCACAGTGCACTGGAGGGCCACTTATGGATATAATCTAAGTGTGATGCAGAATAATCACAGAGATCAATTTAATCTTTCCAAATGTGGGGGTGGCTCAAAGGCACGAAAAAGGATTTCCTGCATTTGCATATCGAAACTGTGGAGGAGGCCGTTTGCACCTGATGAGACTGCTGCTGGAATCATTTGCAGAGGAGATAAATCACCAGCCACCGGGACATAGACGGTAACTTTTAAACCAAATGTTTTACACATGTGTGTTCTCTGATATGAATTGTTCTGTTATGCACAGGGATACAATGTGTAGCCACCTCCACTGAAGACTGAGAGAGAGAGGGAGGCCTTCTTAACAAGCTGAATCATGCTGAAATCAATAGAAAGAAGGCCAGTAGGCCGTTTAAATCACAGAACCAGCTCAGTCACATTGTGTTTTTCAAACAGTGGAGGTTTACTATGGATTTTTCAAGGCTGTAAAGTTTGTGCAATCATGTTATGTCCTGTAACTAAAGAGAAATCTCTCCTCTGCATGTCAGCTCATATAAACCAAAGCCCAGGCTCAAAAGGCGCTTCGCTAGCAAAATGGAAGTTGACAACCTTTTCCCCCATGCTGTACAGCCTCTAATACATAATGGATGACAGTTTAAAAAAAAGAAAGAGGAACGACTGCATATTCATCACTAATCAACCCCTGACATGACATGTTCAGGGTAATGGTGGCTGGAGAAAAATAGATTTTTTCACCTGGACTGACTGAAGTTGTCTCTGTGGACAAGGTGAAAAGCATGTATATTCAGACTTTATTCTGGTCAATCAGACACATGTGGTCCCACATAACGCATGTTCAATGTGAATAAAGCACAAAATCTGCCAAATTAGATCTTGACCGGGCTCAGATTAAGATGTCCCACATGGTGCAGGAGACTACGCCAGCCTGACGACTGCGTTCATGCACTCATTAAGTAAATAAAGGGACTGTGGCTGGGGGTGAGAAGCAGGAAATAAAACTAAAAACACCAGACACAAAATATCCTCGCTGTCTTCTGAGCTTCATTAAGGTGTGTCACACATGGGGAAGTGGTGAGAGGTTCTGAGTTATGATGACACCATCCAGCTCCGCTCCAGCAAACACGATAAACGTGCTCTCTGTTTCTGGAACAGCAAAGCAGAGTGTCTGTGACGCCACTGGCGAGCCGATGAAGATGGCACTCGAGGGGAATGTGGATAAATCAGGCCGATAATAAGGCCCTTGACGGTCTGTCCCCCACACTCTGCCGGCCAATAAAGCCATCTGATCATCGTTTTAGAGACTCTGGCATCACCGCGCCCGCCCTCCGCGAGCTTCGGGGGCTCAGGATTTACGAGCTCATCAAAATCAGATCGGGGGTCTTTCATTGCAACACAGCAGGACATATAACTTGGTGTTTCCATGTGGTGGGTGGGTCTGGAATGCATGCTGGGTCCAAACACTCGCAAATCACAAGTGCCGGGCAACTGGTGAACGGATCACCATGCAGAGCAGAGCAGAAACCAAACAAGATCCAATAATGTCCTTTGGATCGTTTTTAATTTTGAAGCAATGGGGCTGCAGCTCTAATGAAAGGCCATTAACCCAACTGCAGTGTTTGCAGTTTGAGAGGTCCGACACAAAATCCCTTCACCTTGTCGCCTCGAGGGGGAAACGCGTGAACGATTTGCGACATAAAGACAGACAGGCTGGGTCCGCGGCGCCGACACACTCGAATGCAACTCGCTGCTGAACGCCTGAGTTTCCACATCCTCTGGGGAGGCCGAGTTGGTTTTCCAGAGACAGAAGAAGATGGAATCAAGAGGGTGTGACGCAATTTAGCAAGGCTGAAACATGCAGTGAGTGCAGTCTGTCATGGCAGGGAGGTATGGGGCCAAAGCACAGTCCAGCAGTCATTATCATAAATTAATACAGTCCTTTGGGGAGGGAGGGGTTGCCACACACCCACCAGTAGCACTAATACCCCTTTACAGACACTGATTCTCATTAAAAGATGTTTAGCCTTGGGCTAACGTGGCCTACCACGATTAGAAAGTGCTCAAAGTGGTTTTGAATAATACAGCTTCAGACGGGTCAGTGCTGAAGAACGTAATGAGAGTCTCTGGGCGGTCCATCCGTCAGGTAGATGGAATGGGACCAAATAGATTGTAAGAACAATGGTCAGCAGAATTAGCCTGAAGTGACACAATAAGCATGGATGGATCATCCATTAATATCTGTGAATACTGTCTACATTCACACCATCATGTAGAACAGTAAGAGTCTTCAGAGGATCATGAAAGCATCTGCACAGGATGTTTCCTTATTATGAGGAAAGGATCCTAATTATCTACTGGTAGGACAGACTGGAGCTGAAAACAATGGATGAATCCATTAAATATCTGCTGTGCTGCTTTATGGATTCTCCTTAGAGATTTAGAACATGCATTTAATTTAGACGGATTCCAGTGGGTACTGCTTTTTCTTCATCATTAACAACCCTAAATATCCACCAACGACGGGTCAAAGAGTCGATGCATTGATTAGCTGATCAGCAAAAACCTAAAGCCTCCTGGTGGAGTTCCTTTTGAATCCAGTCTGATCAACAAAATGCGGTCAATCGTATCTTTTTGGGAAGCTCCTTTCTTTCAAAATACAGCCTGTTTTACCAAAAAGCGATATCATGACAATGTTTTTAGATGCTTTAATCGAGAAACGACTGCGGTTTTTTCACTCTGATCATTCTTGTGGAGGTGATAGCTTTGCCGGATTGGAGGGGATCTGAGGATTAGAGATGGTGTTTCTGCTGAGGTCTAGAAGGAGACAGATCAGTTCTGGAGTCAGGGTTAGCCTAGCGTTAAGTAGCCCATTATTCCCATGTGTCACAGAAAGCCAACCACAGTCGACTCCCTTTACCACATTCTCCACATATTTGATATAGCGCCATTTAGCGCCTCCAGACACGAGTTATCTAACGGGAAAGAACACAAAATAAAGATCCTTTATCCTATTTAGAAGTCTTCATTTCACTCCAGCTTACCCACCCCCATGGCAATGTTGTGAAAGCTGACTACCCAAGACATAACACTCTTCTGATAAACCCACTGCTACATGTAGACTGTGTCAAGCTTTGGAAAGCAATTAAGGCGGCCGCTATGGATACACGGGGGGGGAGGTCTCTTTTCTCATCATTGCTGCTGGTCTGACAAGCGTCGACAGTAAACGCAACGTGGATGGCTGAGTTTGAATTTATGAAATATTCATTTTAAACAAAGTGCAAGAGGGGGTTGGTTTATGTTTAATTTATAACATCTGTATTTACTATACATGACGGATTCACTTCCATTCACCAAAGACTGGTTAGTATGATGGAGAGAGAGAGGCTCCAGTGCTGAGGATGCCAGACCGAAAGCAGGAGGATGCCGAACAATCACCGGTAAATGGGTCCAATCCCAACTGGAATAGATTTCATCTGGGGCAGATTGACCGGCTCTGGATTGGAAAGACGAGCAGAGTAAGAAAGGAGTGAAGAATGGGGTGACTATCAAGATTAAATGGAGCTGTGAAGGAGCCCACTCTTCCCAGTCTGATCCTAACCCTCTAGGACACTCCACCTCGTCAATGGAACACTAACGGTAATTCAAAAGAGGGTAAAAACAACAACACAGAAACAAACATGACCTAAAGATCTGGACAGGAAACGGTGTCATAAAGGCACCCGACTTCAGGACGTGTCTACACACTGGTTGTTGTTTTGCTGTTGTTTACTGAAGCAAGGCTATTATTATGAGTACACAAGGAAAATGGAAAAATGAGGAGCATGTTTGAGCCCCACACATGAGCTGACAATCCTGGCGTCGTGGTCCCAACTGGCATAAGGTGGTGGGTGTGCCAGGAGCTGATAAAGGGGGTTGCTTGGCACAGTAGATCAGACTCAGGGTGGGACGTTTGTTTGAGTAACACAGATATGGAAGTCAACACTGCCATCATGCCGCTGTTTGATTTGGCCTGTGTCGGTGAGAGTATATAAATGCATGCGTGGCACTAACATCGACAGAGGTTAAGATAAATGGCGCCGCTCTCATGCATCTGCTGTGCTCTGATGTTTGTTTTGTGTGGAAAAGCCGCGATTCCTTCGGGCTTTCCCTCTGTTATTAAAACCTGCTTATCCTGTGAGATACAAGACAAGATTCCCCCGTGGGAAAAAAGTGGAGGGATAAGGCTTCTGGTGTGTCTGCGGGAAGGGTCCAACAGATCAATACAGAGGTCAGTCGATCGATGCGGCACAGGGGTTAATTTGGCTGGGCACGCCTTTGTTGTCTGAGAGCTTGGAAGTAGCTCCAGAAAAAAGGAAAGATGTATAGGAATCTGTGGAAGAGGGGGAGACGTAGACAGCATCAGTCTCTTGCATTTCAGGTGGGGGATGTCGTGTTTCAAGTGCCCAGGTGGTGAAAGCAAAGTGGGTTTTCTCCCCCTCTGTCAGTCAGAAATGGCATTTTGCAGCTTCCTAGTATCTCAAACAAAATTTTCCCATTCAAAATGACTAAAATCATTTTAGTCCGTTCCACCCCATATTAATTCTGTAAAAAACAACAACATATATTTATCAACGACCAGACATACATACTTTACCTGTGTTTAATTAATTATACATAAGTTATGTTAGCAACAAAGCCTACGATGTACTGGCAACATGTGCCTGCTAGGATAGGCTCCCGCAACCCCCCAGCTCATTTTCTGAGCTAAAAAAAGAAGGGCGATTTGCATGAAAACATTACCCAGTCATCTGTTGCAGTCTAATTCCAGAAGACCAAATTGAAAGCAACCAAACAAACCACAAAACAAAAAACTTTTTTTTTTAAAAATAGGCAAAACAGAATCTTTTCAAATTATAACCCTCCACTCAACCGTTTAGCATTTTAAAAGCTGCGTGGGTTAAAACTCAGACAGGGAAACAGACACTGCAGACATATTCAGCCTTTGCAATAACAGACTAATAATACAAAATTAGACAAACACTGAAAATACTGTGCTTGAATGACAATTTCTTTTTAGTTTTTGAGGTTACATGTATTTGCACGCACAATAGGAGCTAGAAAATTTCAATGAGAACTCAAGCCTCATGGTTTTGAAAGCCCTCAGACAGAAGTCATTAACGATCAGGAGTATTCATCATGACTGGTGAGAGAAACTATTTCATTATTGTCAAATACGGCAAAAATTGGCGTTGATTTGATTCATTCAAGTCAGAAGAGACAAATGTAAAGAATCAGTGATGTTCTAAATAGTCTCTATGGGGTCAGATCAATAACGAGTCATTCCCATCTGTATCTAAGTTTCTATGCTACGGAGGGAGTGGGACACACCTTCTGAAGGAAGAGCACGATCCTCTGGACCATTTCGGCTCGCTGCTCCTCCAGGCTGAACAGGGTGCGTGGCGTTCGGATGAAAACCTTGGTTTTGCCGTAAGCCACGTCATGGTCGAAGCCGCAACCCTGCATAAGCCTCTTCACGGCGTCTTTGTCCGACGGCAGGTCGTGGTTCGGCCACGTGAACTCTGAGATCATCTTGTATCTGCAAGAAAGGAAGATAAGAGAGGAGACAACTTGTTATGCAAAGAACTGATGCCTAATCCTCCGTCCACCACAGTTTTATCTATTAGGGCAAATATTACAGCTGGGAAATCAGGGCAAAGCGACAACAAGTGTGTGAAGTGCTTAGAAGTGATGGTTATAAATACAGTACAGTGTGTATCTGTGTGATATGAAAGTAACCTTATCCTTTACACAATGTGCATAGCATGTGTGTACAGAGAGATGGTGTCATAGTGTGGTGCATTCTGGGGCTTTGCTGTGCCTTTTTCTCTGCAGGTTAAAATGAGACGACTCCAATGATCCACATCTGTCCATTCACAGTCTGTGTGGAAATTTACATATGAGAGGCTGTGATTACCAAAGACCGCTTGCAATTTCTGCGTGATTAAATAATTGCAGTTAAATTGATCAGGCAGATTGTTGTCAATTTACTCTCCATTGATCAACCAATCACTTAGTGAAATTGCTTCAGTGCCGCGGAAATTATTGGCTAATTTCTGCTAATTACAAATGTATTCCTATCGAAGTGCATCAGCAACACACTGCTGGTGATGGAAACGTAGATGTTTGAGCTAAATTTCAAAATTGCACATGTTTTTAAAAAGTTTTTAAAATTCTATTTATATAAGCAGCGAATGTGAGTAACCAATTAATGATCAGGTGCAAGTCTAAAAGAAAATACGACTTGTCCCTCCTGTCTCCTCCTTCAAAGAGAGAAAAAGACACTTGTATTTCACTCATATTTATAACATTAAGATTTGTTTTAGAATCAGAATCAAAGCCCAAAGTTTCACAAAATTCCAAAATGATTTTGAAGCACTTTCAATTGGATTCATTTTTCAGTCTTTAGATGTAACAACAAAGAACCGCTGTAAGACCAGAGGATGATGAAGAAAATATTTTCTGATTATAGTCAAACATTTAAGTAAAATAGCTCTTGCTTAAAGGAGGTTTATCACTGGGCTAAGGTAATTAATTACCTCTGCAGGAAGCGAGGGTACGTCTGTCGGTAGGCGAAGCCGGCACGCCTCACTCTGACGTTCTCAAGCAGTCCCAGGTACTCCACCTGATGGCGGCACCGCTCATACTCGAACAGCAGAGGGGATTTCACATCGTTTGGCTTGATGCAGCGAACGTAATACGGTTCCTGTAGGATGCAACAGGGGGCGACTGTGAGTCAACAAACACCAAATATGAGTTTAAACTACTTTCAGCCAAAGGTAGGAGACCGATGGTCAGTGTGTACAAATTGCTGTTGATTTGAGTAATTGCTTGTAATGATTGTTTAGCCTCCGCTAAAGTGCTGGATGTGACGCTCATCAAATGGTTCGTCGATCCTCACTCCTCACCTTGCAGGCCAAGTTCTCCACCAATGAGATCATGGAGTTCTTAAAGAGAGTTGCGGCCGTCAGAGGTCGTTTGGTGACCTCAGTGATGCTCAGTTTGCCCTCAGGCCACATCCCCTTCAGCACTGTGTTAGAACTGGAGCCAAACAGGAAGTGTATCATTGTACAGTTGTGTAAGGATTTCAAATGTTGCAAAGAAACAGTGCAGAGGATGTGGACGTGAGTGTAGCGTGTTGCTGTGTGTGTCACCTGTTGTACAGAAGTCTCTTGAAATCCTGGAACAGAGTGTCTTTGTTCTTGTCTATGAATCCGACCACTGAGTACCTGTGAACGGAAGGACGGACGTAAACGCCCACACACACACCTCCGTTTGCACTCTGTCCAGTTTGCTGTTACGCATTAAGAAGCAGACTATTCTTATATATATACATAGAAACAGATTCTGATTACGACTATAGCCTTGATCACATGCTCATTAGCTTTTTCACTGTTGTGCCATCTGCGTCTACATCCGTGACCCTGGAACTGGTACCTCCCCGTCTACAAGCTTGTCACATTGTCAATAAATCAATGAACTCCTCCTTCCTGCCTGGACGATCTGCACTCATGCCCTTCCTCTCCGAACCCACAGTCACCTCAATACCAGAAGCAGCTTGAGATGATGTACCCTTAGTGTGGTGTTTTTCTGCTGCGAGGAGCCAACAGAACACTGTGTCTCTAAAGGTTTGCACATGATTACCAACAAACCTCACGTGGACCGACTGGTGTTAAGGGCTCTACTAGTAGAACACCATGAGCTCAATTTTTAACATATCTTCATCGCAGCAGCAATCAATGAACCAATCTCCTCCTGCGACCTACGCGGTGAACTTTTCCATCCACAGAGCTGTTACCTACTCCTTCCTCCCATTTCTCACACCCTTTTCTGCTCATTAAATTCTCAAAAGTCTGCATGAAAATCCAGAAGCAGAAGCTTAGAATCTTAAACAAGGCTGCTGATTTCATTGTCAAACATTGCATGTGGGTTTACACATCCCCCTCCAACATGCATGAGTGATGATAATAAACTGATAAAGTGTCCATTGGGGCGTAAACTGTGGTTGGAGTTCATCTAAATATATCTGCGTGTGTTAATATGCTTTTTATTTTAATGTGGGCTGCTAGTAATGAATCTGATCTGATAAGTGCCCGGTCTAAGTGGCTCAGGGATCAATCAAATGTGCCCGTCAGACCCTGATCCTAAGCTGGAGCCCCCACCCATTTTCCCCACCGGGGCAGCAGATACTTAACCTCCACAAATGGGCTCAACACGATTCCCTGAGAGCACTTTCTGGGGGCTTAGCATGTGTGATTTAGTCATTTGGATGATGTCCAACTACTTTAAGGATTGGTAGGAGGTGCCATCATGTAAGGGTGGGAGGGGGGTCATTAATTGAAGGTGTATTTTTTATCTTTGGTTGTATTACGAGTGGCAAATAAAAAGGCGCAGCTATTTCTGCAGCCTTCTGTTTGTGTTTGGTGCTTTAATTATTTAATAATCTTATTGTTTATAGCTTGATCCAGTAGTTATTACTCTGTTTTAGTTATAGTTCAACATTACCTTGCATTTTATCACCAATACTTTTTGTTGATGTCGCACCCTTCTACTACTTTTTATAACATTTACGGGCCTGTGTCATTTTTACGACTGCTGTGCTGTTCCTTTCAGTTTTGCACAGTATCAACCACATTTGATTTAAATGTTATCTATGAATAAACTTGAACAGAAAGAGACAAAATCTGTATTTTAATGTGTTTGTGTTTCTTGTTTACGACAATGTTTACACTTCCCCCCTACAGCTTGGTCGCTCTTTGTAAAATGTTGCACACAGGGTCAGAGAGATTCTTAAATAGCTATAACTGTAAAAATGTGGAGCGACTCTTGAATAAATTAAACTTTCGGATACTTACACAACATCTCCTGCATAGTGCTTGATACGAAAGTCTCTGTCAAACTCCAGACTCTTCTCGGTCGGCGAGAGCTGCAGAGACACAGACGGGCAGCAGTGAGCAATGATAAAGTGATTTGTCAGTGTTTGTCCTGATTCATACTTGTATGCATCATCGTGGCCATGGCAACCTCTTGAAGCTTAATATCAGAAAAAACAGATGAGCTTATGGTGGACCACAATGCTTCACACACATCAATAGACTCTTTTTCAGTCTTAATCAGTCTTTACTCTTTTCTGGTTAATCTCGGTCCTAATTACGATTCACAAAACTACTGGTGGTCCTGATACAGCGAAACTGGAACATCGACACTGTCAGGGTGGATAAAACCAGAGAAGAGCCAGGGTGGGAAGAGAGGAAAATAGAGTAAGACAGGATGAAATGTGCAATGTGATGAATATAATCCAAGGATGGGCCAACAGAGATGTCGTATAAGGAGAGGAAGAAAATGGGGACGTGAATGTATTGTGACAGGTGGTGACAAGACTGAGTGTGATATTTATGACTGTATTTAGGCTGGTTGGCAGTAGGGATGCATAAATGAATGAGATGAAAGTGTGCTATGTGCTCGTTTTTAAATTTTAAACCAAGCTAGGATCCTTGTTTCCTTTTCGTTTCTGGTCTGTATGCTAAGCTAGGCTAACCATGTCTGGGCTCCAGCTACAGTAATTGTTTGTTTCTTCTCACCCTTAGATGCATTGACTAGAAATGGTATCAATAAAAATGCTGCAACGTTTAGTGTTGTTTCACACAAAACTGCGCATCAAAGGTTAAATCAGTTTTACAACCGCATGCACCGATGCCATTTCCACCAGTGGATCCATTAGATTGTCTCTGTGATAGCCTGTGGGATCAGTGCTCACAGAAAAACACTGTCTGAGACAATTAAAAAAAAAAGTCTCTTCTGAGAGAAAATACAGTAAACACAACAGAAACCTCAGCGAACCAGAAGCGTTGACATCAGAGAGTTACATTCATCAGTCAGGCTTGATTCAAGTCTAAAGCCTTAATGAAAACCATGCTGGGATCTGAAGTTAATATCTGACAGCTCTAAGTGAAACTCCTCTGGGGAATCACAAAACCATTTACCTCCCCGGCACTTCACAAATCCATTGAGGATTAAAGCGCTTCCAGTAACGTTCTCTGAAGTTTTCATTGCTAGCAGGAATAAGGCTGGCAAATAATGAAAGAAAATGAGAAAAAAAAGTATTTAATCACAGTTAAAAATGTAGTGTTAAAGTAGTGTCTCTAAAGATCCCTAAAATTAGCTTTAGAATTGTATTTTCAAGCCTGTTCCGATTAAATTCTGTCAGTCAAGATGAGCATATATTTTAATTTGTAACACACAAACACACACACACACACACACACACACACACACACACACACACACACACACACACACACACACACACACACACACACACACACACACACACACACACACACACACACACACACACACACACACACACACACACACACACACACACAGGGGGGCTAAACACCACCAGCAGTTACAGGACAAACACACACAGAAACAGATGCACTGTCAGACACACAGCCTGTATCTACTGGAAGATGTACTGGTCCTCATCCATTACAATCAGTCACACTTTACACGTGTACACGCACACACACGCACACACACACACACACACACACACACACACACACACACACACACACACACACACACACACACACACACACACACACACACACACACACACACACACTTAACATTAGGCTGAAGCCCAGACACAGAGGAGGTGCTAATTATAAAGCTGACTGAAGTGTGTGTGTGTGTGTGTGTGTGTGTGTGTGTGTGTGTGTGTGTGTGTGTGTGTGTGTGTGCGCGCGCACATGCATGTATGCTTGCTTGCTTGCTTTTGGTGTGGGAGGGCACAGTAAAAGAAAACAAGGTCATAATAATAAGAGGACAAAATAGAGGAAGGAGAAACGTAAGCATGAGCCAATGGGGGGATGGGGGTGGGGGCAGAGAGAGAGAGAAAGAGAGAGTGTATGCCAGAATGGACAGATCACAAACCAGCACCACAAACTGTTTATTTGTTTGGGTACCTTGTAAACATACTGGTTGTATTTTTTTGCCGAAAGAATGACACCAAAACTAGAATGATCTTCAGCTCCTGAAATTAACACCAGAAAACTCCAACATAAAAAAAACAACAGAATTGTAGATGTAGCCAATGAAAAAAAAAAAAGAAGAAAAAAATGTAAATACAGACATGACCCCAAATTTAAAACCAGTGAACAAACGGAGAAGGAAAAATATCTCACCTCTCAGAGATGCCGAGGGGGACGGGGATATTTCTAACTGTAGATAAGGAACATTAGTATTATATTTTACAATATGACTTACTAACATAACTAGAAATAGCTTCTTGATTTGAGGGAACTTGTCCTGACCTGAGTCTCTCCCCAAAAAATGTCTGATCCTACAATAAAAAGTAAAGTTGGGGAAATTTCTCTCAATTTTACAGTTCCTGTATTCACAGATTATTTCCACACTCCCACCTCAATCTGACCCTCTCTCCTTTCACCATCCTCTGGCAATCGCTAGCCCACAGCCAGAACCCCTGATGAGAGGTGCCTGACTGTCTCCAAACATGTCAAGAATTCGCTGCAGGGGCCGCAGGAGCTAATCCAAGGCAGCAGATGAGAAGACGGATTTTGTATTTCATGCCCAATGCGCTGATGGGCAGCTGTCGGGGTATTATTGAGTTACACTCCCCAGATGGATTCATACAGTATTTGAGAGCGCAGCTAACACCCCTCAAACATCTCCACACCGAGCTGCTACAGCCTCTGCTCATATGTGCTTCAGTAAGATTTCCCTGTGTGGCTACTGATGACCTTGTGCCCCCCTGGAGCTAATGAGCACAGAACCCCTCTGTGATGAGCGTCACCAACATGTGGTTATCAGAAGCTGTAGCACATCATACATGTGGCGGCAGGCGGAGGACAAAAACAACCATATTTCGCCTCGCATTAGTATGCTGCAGCTACACGTGCAACACGCACGTTTAGAGCTCATGCATATAAATGTGATCAAATCCTGACAGAGACAATAAAACATACCCCTGAAGCGTAGCCCTTATGAAAACTCAGTTCTAGCAAACATTACTCAAACAGGACCAAAGAGCACATGAACAGGGAAGCATCTTCAGCTGAAGATTGTTGTTCCTTGGGTACAGCGATGAGGATTTACAGCGATAGTGACGGTGCTCGTGGGACTCACTTGGTATAAACCTGGGTTCATGATAATAAAGTAAAATGTGACCCCGTGCAGAAGCTCGTTATTGGCCTCAGCGGCGCAGTCACAGTTTAAGAGACGCCGTCATGTTCGCCATGTTATCACTGATCGAGGAATTTGTTCTGCCGTGTCGTAATCGTCCCAAGCACTCTCGTAATGGTTGTCTTCTTTTACCATTTGTGACTTATAGTTTTTATTTTTTATCAGTTTACTTAGAAAAAAATTGTGTCTAACGTGTAGCAAATGCAACACTCTGAGCTTAATGCTAATTTACTTTTGGTATTGTATATTAAACTATTTATACTTCTACATTTGTAGACTAAATAACCTCTACAACCTCTACTACGAAACACAGACAACCAAGGGAAGGCTTATTAATAAATATCATCCACTGTACATCAGAATTCATTGATTCTAATAGGTTAGAGGGAAAAAAAATCATACAAAGCAAAAAACATGGTTCCCCAGAGAAGCCTGCAAGCTAATGAAAAGGATGTTCCATCACTAGGCTGCAAAGCAACATGCCACGTGAGACGTGAAGGCCAACTCAAAGCACATTTATTAGTGATCTAAACTTTGTCTCCATGCTTTTTGTCGTCATGCTTTTATCTGTAATCAGATCCAAAAGGACTAGCCTCTATCTTTGTCTCATACATGAAAGTGTGATGTACTTGTACCACGCACATGCAGCATCGGGCGATTGCAAGAAAGGACAGGGTTAACGACAAGAACAGGACGTGTTCACAGACAACAGGCCTGAGCATCATTCAATACAGACAGGGGGGTGAGAACATCGGTGCAGACGGACGCCACAGATCGTATTGCAGGAACATCTCTTGGAAAAGAGCTCTGACTCATTTTCTTTAACGTCTCTTCTTTTTTCCTTTGTTTCTTGGTAGCAACGCTTCTGATGCACATTTAGCAGATAATGATATTCAATACGCTTACCTTTGATGAGTGGAGGCGTGGGTGTAACACATTTTATTGTGAAGTTACAGAACAAGTTGTTTCATAAACACACACAAATAATTTTGTCATACTGTACTTTAATTCACTTTCATATTTCTAATCTGCTTCAATATCCAAAAAAGAACCAATGCCATTTGTGCTGAACATGAACCTAAAGGATGTCCCAAGGTATGACACAGGATTTTTTGCAATAAATGGTACAAATATTTCTTCTGGGGTTAATAAAATATATACAGTATCTATCTATCTATGTCCATTTCAGATGCGACCACTGGGGGTCATTGTTGTGAATTTCTCCATTTTACAAACAATGCAATATCTTTTTTCACCAGTAACTTGGTTTTAACTCTAGCCCCACACAACTGACTCCGTGGGGCTTGATCCCTCTCCTAAAAGAAGGTTTATTTCAGGTAAGCAAAACAAAAATCTAAGTTTCTTCATAGTTCCAAGTCTCATTATTTTAAATTCTTGACATGTGAACATCACCAAAAACACGATCTGACTGAACATCCACATGTTTCCAGATTTGCTTGTTTACTCCTGCAGACATGGAGCATGTTTAGCTTCCATTCAGTCATATTTTTAGCCACCTGATAAAAGAAAGACTAATATTAACAATCCTTTAAGGCTCTTCTGGCCTCCACCAGCTCTTTAGCAAAATATCTTTTCATGCTCATAGCTTCTGGATGTTTTGTTGTCTTCAAATGAATGCAGGTTGATGAGAGCCAAAGATGATTGGACAGTGGCGTGCTTTGATAATTCTCTACGGTTCTGTCCCTAAAAGGCACCTATTCAACTTTATCCACAGTCAGTCATGTGATTGTTAATGGAAGAGATTATATATATATATATATATATATATATATATATATATATATATATATATATATATATATATATATATATATAGTCTACAACTAATACCAATGATTGATTTTTATCCTTCAGTCTTTTCCTCATCTTTTCCTCATTGTCTACACACACATTTTCAGACAGACTTTAAGAGATGTGACTTATGAGGCTGGAGAGTAATGATAGGTGTTTAAAGTGTGCAGAGATCGGGTACACTCCGTTCCCTCGCAGCTTTTAATATTCACAACTTCCAAAATGCCTAATTTGCATCACCAGTGTGGGTTAGGTCGTCTATTTTAGATCACACTAATGTGCAGAGAGATCATTTCTTTGTCTTTTCTTCATGTTGCATTTCATCCACAACTATTTATTGTGGGCATGTCTGCGACAAGCTCAATATAGGGGAATTATACACAAATATAGCGCAAACCTGCACGCAACAGTATTAAGAGTTCATAAATGCTAAATCAGCTGAAGGGGCTTCAACAGATTTGCCCATTAATAAATGTCAGGACAAAAGTCGTCTCTGGTTGAATCTACTTCTTTAATCTAAATGGTAATATACACCATCTATTCTGGCCAAAATGCCCCCAGAGAAAAATCGAAGCCCCCAAACAATTCACACTCGCTCCTGAAAAAAAAGTCTAAGATATAAATGTTGCCTAGCAGCAGGACTCCAGACAGTAGAGGCAAAAAATATATTTCTCGCAAGTATTGATTCCTTCCAAAATTGGTTCCAGGAAGTACCAGCTGCATCGGTCTGGGCTCGTACCCCTCATATCACGCCCTTTAAAGCCAGAGGAGTAGGTGACAGGGTAACAAGAAGGACAACGTGATGACAGTAAAGGGAACTTTCAGAATCAATACAGCCCACAGTACAGGGCAATCTTCACCTGTGCATAGTTCCTTTGTCATGGTGTGTTTTATTCCCTTTCGGGGGCAACAGTGTATGTATCCCTCTACATTACACTGGGAAAATGTGGTTGCTTCTGAATAGGCTGCAGTGTGTTTCATAAAATGTACAGCATCCGCCTGAGACTTCCCAGAATTCATTTTCTCTGCATCACCCCCTCGCCCCTCTCTCTGTCTCCCGCTCTCTCACCTGTGTCCGTTTCTCTGCTTACTGCTTCTCATAAATTTGTAAATACATCCCCTGCATCTCGCAGCTTCCTTCTCCCTTCATTACCCATTCTAACACAGCTCCGCACGCTGCCATTGGCTGACAGTGACATCACTTAGTGTCGGATCAGTCCTGCCGGTTTTCTCTGGAAGCTGATGCCCTCTAGTGGCCGCTAAGAACACTGAGCACCCTTTTACTGTGTTTGACATCTGAGACGGGCGGCACAGTGGTGCAGTGGTTAGCGCTGTCGCCTCACAACACGGCGGATACGGGTTCGAGTCCCGCTCTGTGCGGAGTTTGCATGCTGCGTCTGCGTGGGTTCTCCGGCTTCCTCCCACCTCCAAAAGCATGCAATTCAGGTTGATTGGCCGTTCCAAATTGCCCGTAGGAGTGTGGGTGTGTGTGGTTGTATGTCTTTGTGTGTGGCTCCGAGGTGCACTGGCGTCGTGCCCGGAGTGTCCTCCGCCTCACGCCCTATGCCGCCGAGATAGGCTCCGGCTCCCCGTGACCCACTGCGGCAGACATAGCGGTGGTAATCTGAAGATGACTGACTGACATCTGATCTGAGACGCTGAAATGCACCTGCCTCACATCAGTAATAACTGACTACATCTAATGTCGAGCAAGCCATTAGACCAGATAGACTGCCGTGCTTCCTGATTATCAGAACTAAAAGGATCATGTCGGATCACCTCTCACTGCCAGTAATGTTCGTGGCAGCATGGTGTCATCTGCCCTCTGGCGTTCTCAGGTTACTAGAGCATCCTTCTACATCATCACAATCTGATATCATACTTGCTGTTTATTTGAATGTTTACTGGTCTTTTCAATGTTTTGTATTGCAGAAATGTGTGAGAAAAAAATTGTCAAGTCGAAAAGGAGTATTGGGTAGAGGGTGGCAGGACATAGTTATTTCTATGGGTGTTTAATGTGTTTATTTAGGTAGGCCAACAGTTTATACTGCTCAAAACTACATAAAAAATAAGTGTTCAGTTGACAACACTGATTAATTCAGTGTCACTTTTGAGTTGCAATAACCATAAAAATATTGACCATTAAAATGATCTTAAATGATTGATAAGTTGTGTCTCAGTCAAACTAAGACACTGGTATTGCTATTAGTGCTTAACCAACATAAAGTAATCAAATATCTGCAAATATGGGTCCCACAGAGAAGATGCAAGTAGCAAGGGCTCATGGGAGTTGTTGTTTTCAATGGAATACAACCACAAATATCATGAGTCTGATCAGATTCACACCGTTTCAACATGACACATCTGATTAATGTGTAGTGCGTCCTACCTTGCGGCTGGTATAGTGGGCGTGTTTGGCTAGCTTGCCATTGAGTCCCTGGAGGAAAACCTCATCCGTCACTTTGCCGACATTCATACAGGCTTCGTCGAGCACGGAGAAGATGCCCTTGTGCTGCTGCTCCACCAGATCCACAATGATCTGGTTGTTGAAATAATCAATCTAGGAAAAAAGACGACACAGAGGAAATGCCTTTAAAACAGGCAAAGATATAGACGAAAAGAAAAGAGATTCCCAAACCATAAATCCAACAAGTTATTAGCTACAAGCAGTAGGACAAAAAATGTTCGCCTTACATGTTTCCAGGGGATCCCTTCTCGCTGGTACTCCTCCTGCTCCTGCTTCAGCACCAGCTGGATGAAGAGCTGCTGCAGCTTTTCATTACAGTAGTTGATGCAGAATTGTTCAAAGCTGCAGCACAGGAAAAACAGGAGAGCTCATGTTACTCTTTGATATGGATGCATCTGTATCCAGTAGTAATGCCACAGACATGTGATAATGTTGATTGAAAATGTTCTTTACACATGTGCTTTTTAAATCAAAATATTCTCTCATTCAAACCTGTTGTTCTGGAAAATCTCAAAACCATAGATGTCCAGCACCCCGATGACCGTGTTCTTCCCATGGACTCTGGCATCATAGTTCTTCACCTCAATGATGTCATTGATCCGCCCCACGATCCAGCAGAACAGACGCTCGTACATGGCCTGATGGCAATAGAAACATTCATAAGTGTTAGGTGGACTGATTGGCTACAAGCTGCTGAGCAGGTGACTTTCTCCGGGGCACAGTCACACAGAATTAAAAGTAACAGATGGGTCCGCTGAGAGTAAAAGGTCACGCCCATCAATGAGCCAGCTCCAGACCACAGCCCATAGTGATGGTCTTAAATCTGTCTGGAGTTATGACTGTGTGACTCAACTTCAGGGAATCACTGTCAATATGGCAAATTTAGCAAAATGTCGCTACTTACAGAAGTGAGCCAGTGTTTTCTGACTACCAACATGTAATGACCACCAATGTGTAATTTTCCATCAGTAACCTTGGCTAGGGCATCCCGTCCGTAGCTGGCCTCTTGTATCGTGTGCTGTTTTTCGATGACGTCCCGACCCGTGGCCACTGTGCGGAAAAGCAGAGCTTTCTCCACGTTTTCTTCTTTGGTCGACAGCAGCTCCCTGATCATGGACACCAGCTTAGTGTTCTCTATCAGCGTCACATCACCGTCCACCCCAAAAGTCAGGTTGCCCTAGCAGCAAGAGAGAAAACAGCTTACTGCTGAGTGAAAAGTGATATTAATTTATTTCATTTTGGTTCTACAAGGAAACAAATGAAACTAGAGCCCATAAATTGTTGACTGAAAACAGAAATAAAACTCCCTTGCTCCCTGTAGATCAACAGCACAACTCCCCATAATTACATAACTTGTGTAGTCTAGATTTCTTAGTTCATACAGATTAAAAAATAGTACAGTGTTAATAAGAAAAACTGCATCACATTAGCTTCTTTCCCAATTTCCTGTCTCTGTATTATAATTGATCAGCGGTTAAAACAGTGGCAACTAGCCACTAGAGGGCTCCAGTGTAACACCCTCCCACAACATATTAGTGTAATAATAATATTACTAAAATAATAATAAAAATATATCCTACAAGTGGTCAATATCTGTGTATTTTAAATATGGAATGCACAAAAATGTGTGTTGAAAATATGACATAAAATTATTTGTGCAATACTGTATATCTGTTTTTCCCGTCTTCTGTTTGCCCGCCAGCCTGCATACCTGCAGTTCCAACTCTGGAGCGATGGAAACAACGCCCTCAGCAGATGGGATCATTGATATAAATGAATGAATAACATCAGCCAATAACCTTTTTGCAAGTAAAATACCAGAGAGGTGATGACTTCATCACCCCAATCCAGCTCAAGCGTCAGCTAAAGTTGGGACTGTTCACTTAATTCACCCTGAGTGAATTGTGTCCTCTTCTGGGAGAAGGAATGTGAAGTGTCGATAGACATCACTACAATCTCATGCATGTTCGAAATGGAAAATAACTTCACCATTTAACTACAAAGGAGTCATGTGTTTGTGATAACTTCACATTTCAGCAATTAATCATGGTAGCATGTTTGCTGACATTGATTGGATCTGGCAGAGCGCCATCTAGAAAAATTTCCATTTTGTGTAAAAATTAAATAATTTGCCACTGTTTAAGAAATCATCAGCAAATTCCAAAACTAGCCAGGAAAGAAACAGGGTTTAATGTTCTAGGGTACTACCAGATGCAGGATGGTGGCGAGGATCTTGTAAACAGTCTGAATTTCATCCCCCGTGAAGCCGATCACTTTCATGGCGTCAGCCACGGCTTTGAAATCGGCCCCATCATTAATGGAGGACTGGAGGGAGAAAAGAAAGATGTCAGAGACAACAAAACACTGACAGGATGTTATAACTGATTGAATCACTTATCGAACTGAACTGCTTTTCTCGTCCAGTTAATCGCTCAGAGATATCAAATAATTGCCATTAATTCAATTACAAGCCAGTGCTGAACTGTGATGTCATTACACAAAAGTAGGACCAGACAAAGCCCTGCCTCAGCTATATGGTTGGGTTGTGTTCATTACGTCTGGATGTTTGATGGTTTCGCTCTGCATGAAGATCACACAAAGGTGAAGGTATAAACACAGCTTTAAAAATTTAAAAAAAATGATGACACAGTCCTTTTTCTGACATCAGATGTCTGATTTGTTACTGAAATTTATCCCTGTGCAATGCAATTAGTTATAAATGACAATCTCGCAGACTTTTTTTGAGAGTTGAGTTCTTTGATTTTAATCGTTTGAGTTAAATGCTTGTTTACTACTTCCATTACCTTGATCTGGCCTCCAACCTTGATGAAATTGTAAGCACTCGGGTCCTTCTGGATGTGAAGAGAGCGTAGAAGTGAATCCGGAGCTCCTCTGAGCAGCTGAAAGAAACACACTTCGCTTATAACCTAACACCTGAGGACTCGGATGCTCTAGATGTATTCATATTCCTTCTTGTCTGTTAGATCTCAAAAACAAATTACGCTGTGCACATACTGTGCATATTTTCTGCGAATGCAAACAGGAGGAGACAAACACCCACCTGGTAGAACGAATGAAAGCTCCTCTCTCCTGGCTGTTGGAAAATGACTCTAGACTGGAAAAAGAAGCACAAAAGAAAGAATAATGTAACATAACTTAATCCTACTGTCCATTTACAGAGCAAAGCCAGTCGTGCAAAAATGTTGTTGAGGTTGAGACCTTTTCAAGTGGAGCCATGTCTTTTTCCAACCTCTTTCTGCAGATTGAGCATTATTCAAATAAACATCCTTCTCCAGAAACATGAATACTCTCAGTCTAAATAAATGACACCACTGTTGTCGCTGTCATCAGCCACCCATTTGTGGCATGCCGTTACCTTTTCCAGCAGGTAGTTGTTAATGTGACCTCCAATGGGATCGCCCTTGAAGTCAAAGTTGATGTCCATGTACTTGCCGAAGCGGCTGGAGTTGTCATTGCGGTTGGTCTTGGCATTCCCAAAGGCCTCCAGAACACAGTTAGATTTAAGCAGCATGTTTTTTACCCTGTAAGGAGGCAGCATCATATTACAGGTTAAGAAAAAGAGTGTCATGCATGTGGGTGCATTCCTCATGTCAAACTCTTTAGATGAACGTGGTGTTGATTTTTTAATCAGGTCACAGGACGTTGGGCCTTAACTGTACCTTCTATTCTTACTGATTTTCAAAAACTTCCTCCTGGAAAGATCTTCAAAATCTTTTTCAAGAGGAAAACTTACCTCTGTGACCTTCATTTCCGCTGCTTCAAATCAAAACTTCATTTTGCTTCCTTCAGACTGTTTTTCTTACATTTATGTGTTTAGGTGAAGCCATTTTTATCGGGAACACCCTTCACATTCATGGAATTTAAAAAAGCACACCTGAAATGTAATCAATACAACCACGATCTGACTCAACACCCTTTTCATTCTCTTAGATTTCCAACCACGACTATTAAGTTTTCACCTACCGACACAATTTCTCCTCTTGTGTGTGGGGTCCACACCCACTCAGCTATCAATGACATGAGCTTGTAACTTTATCTCAGTATTCATGTCAGCATTCATTCACCAGACGGTGAAAATGATTTACCTCTAACTACAATAAAAATTGAACAAACGGCAATAAAGTTTCTGATAGAAAATAAAGGACAACATAGTCATCATGGCGCCAGGTACTACATATATTTAAAGATTTGTTGTCATGGGTAAAAACTACATGGGTTGAGCATTTCCTGCACACTAAATCATGTAGGTTTGGCTGCAAAACACATTTCTGTGCTAGATGTGTGATTAAAAAAAAATGAAACTATAAATAAGAATCGTTATCTGATAATAAAGCTGTTTGGTTGCCAAACCCATCCTGTGCACACATTCTGCAGTGTTTTCAGGTGTAACAGTGTCAATAGCAGCTCACCTTTCAACCTCAGCTCTCTGATTGGGATTGGTGATAGCAGCAATGTATTGCATTATATACTTGCTGGCCTCCGTCTTTCCTGCTCCACTCTCCCCTGTAGTTAAAATATACCACATAAAATAACAGAACCAAATAAAAATATGACATGAAGGCCGACAGATTAAGTCCAGTTTGGCTTTTTGCTTCAAAATATTTTTGCCCAGTAACAGACTAACACAAAACCAATCGTTTCCTTGTCATAATAGAGAGATTAAAATACTGTATTTTAAAGTATGCAGTTCCGCCTCTGACCACTGAGCGGCGCCTCATCTTCTGAGAGCTTCGAGGAATGTACTGTATTTGTTATAGATTATTTTCAACTCAACACAGGTGTTAAATAATTTTTTCAATAAGTCTTGCCCCTGGTTCCTGTCTCAGGAGAGAAAACAAGTACATGAGAAGATGCGAGATTATAATGGATGTTTTATTATTATTAATTTCACTATAATGTATAGGGCAAGGAGATGAAAATTTGCTTTAAAAATATGATTCCAAACATATGCAGGTATTACAATAAACAAGAAAGTGAAGCATCTTTGTAAATTCAGTGTGACTCAAAAGGAGAGTGGGAGTGAGTGGGGGCTTCCTGTGTCACCTGAGATGACGATACAAGTATCTTTGTTCCTCCTCTTCATAGCTTTGTAAGCAGCATCAGCGACGGCGAACAGGTGGGGCGGCCTCTCGTACAGCTCACGGCCCTTGTACTGCTCTATGGTGTCGCGGCCGTAGATGTTCATGGCACGGTAAGGATTGACTGACACCACCACCTCTCCGATGTAGCTGTAGATCTTTCCCTTCTCAAACCTGAGGAAATGCAACGGATGGATGATTGGGAATGTTATCAAATCACAGACATGGAAGGAGGGTACTAAAAGCTATTAAAATTTACATCTTTTTGCATCCTTTAGAGAATAAATTCACTGTGAGCTTTTTTGATAGCATATTAAACACACATCATGTAGTCACTGATATTAACAGTAATTTGATGAACTATATAAAATGTTAATTTATAACCCTTAGATTGTTATATGATAACAATGGAAGTTAGCCTGTGATCACAACACTTGACTGTGCTTGAAAAACTGATCATTAGCTGTTATTAAACAGACGTTCAGACGCTGCAATGTAAATAGTGAGCTTAGTCTCCATCTGTTCAAGGCCACCAGTTTCACAGACGGCTGTCGGAAGGTTTTTTTTTTTTTAAATCATGCCCTCCATCACTGTCAATAAGGAAGTCATGATATTAAACACCACAAATGTGTCAATAAAGATCCAGTGTCTCCCTGTTCAAACAGTTTGTGTTCACGCAGCAGCAATGTACTTTAGACAAAGGCGAGTTTCCAGCATCGTGTCAGGGGCTATTGTTCATATCTTTCCTGCTTTCACAGGACAATATCCCCACACACAAAGCCAATTTTAAAAAAAGCGGTATGGGAGAATGTGACCGGCCTGAACCGTCATGACCTTAAACCTATCCAAAGTCTTTTAGTTGAATTTGAAGATTGACATGAATTGATCAACATCAGGGTCAAACATCCAGGGTGCTGTTGGGGCAAAATGGGAGCATTTACATGCAGAAAATTCTCATAACCTGGAGGATGATGATTTCAATGGTCATTGTTTTGGAATGAGATGACCAATAATCACATGTCTTCATTCGGGCATTAATATCTGACTACTTCAGGTTCCACTCATTCACTTTGAATTCAGGTTTTTCATAAGACACCTAAGATAAACTTTGTTATCACTATTTTAAAATATTAAGATGCCTCTCACTCTCACACTCACACACTCACACTCTCTCTCTCACTCAGATTATCCCTCTATCTTCATCTCTCTTGGCTCCTCTCTTTCCAGTCCGGGCCGCCTGCCTGACTTCCTTCCTCTCCAAAGAAATCTGGGATCCTGGCTCCTCCTGACAGAAGAATAGTGTCTTTCTTCTTGGATGCCAAACCACTGCCTCCCAAACAAGACCAAAACCATATTGGAAATATTATCCTGACAGGCCTCCGAAAAGTAATAGTGACAATGGTTTTAATCCGACTGGCATATAAACTCAAAGCAACCCTAGAGATTTCTATCTCTCTAAATAAAATTCTGACTTGAACTTCACTAACAACAGTTTCTGTTGACTTCACAGACCTTGAGGCTGTCAGCAGATCCCAGCAAGTCTCTTGGTTTATCAGCATTTCCTAAACATTGACTTTATACTTGAGAGTTGACCTGTTAAATCTTATCGTCTCTAAACTTTTAAAAGAATCTAAACAAACAGTGACATTCAAATTAAGTCATACAAACACTACGAATAGAACATTTACACTGTTAAAAGCATACATGTGCCAGTTCTCACGCACAACTTGGCATGACAAACGCCGACACTGGATTCAGGTGTGTGCTGGACAGTGTGGGACACTGGACAATAAGAAGATTACAGATTAAAGGTTATTTATCTCACATGTCAGCATTGTGTGTAAATATAAAACCACGTGGAATAAATCCGTTCATAATACTCTGAGAATCTGTGCCAACATCCTGGTGTTACAGATAAAGAGCTGTTGTGTACTGTCCTCCCCTCCATCAGGAGGCTGCCGAGTGCCTGCTCCATTGTTCAGATGTCAATCGGAGGTCTTTGTCTGAGCAAACTGCCTACCCAAAACATGAGCATAATAGCCTCTGGAAAGTTACAAACAATAGCTTACAAGATGCTGGGCAAAGCATGGAAAGATGGTGGCAGAATGAAGCTTGAAGATACAGAAACACAGAATCAGAAGAAGAGTTTGACTGATTCGTAGATGTCTGGGGGTTTCTTTTCCTTCAAACTCTGCCTTCTCAAAGCCTTTGCTTTCACCAGCCCTACAGAATGTGTTTAGATGAAGAAAAGAGACAGGACAAAGTGAGACCAGAGTTCAATCCGCTGGAGCGCGCTGACTGATCCATCTGTTCTCCTCTCATTTAGGAGGATTTAGATAAAACACACAGTACAGAGATTACAGAAACTCACGGGTCACAAAAGTCTCCAACAAATACTATTTATAGATGCATGGAGGCTGAATCAGATTTTTAAATTGTAACAGGGTGTCTTTGTGCTTTTTCATTATCACGTTGAATTGGGAAGTGAATAATCTGAAGTCGAAGGTTAAATGATATACAAGAGTTTTAACAGAGTCTGAGAGCAAAGCACATTCAACGAGAGAGGACAACTCCCTCTGCATCACCTTCCATTTCCCCTTCATCATCATTCATCCAGCTGTGAAGGGAAGTGAGTCTAAACCGGTCTGACCTTCAGCCGTCTGATCCCGTTCCAAAAGCAACCCCTCTCATAGGACATCACAGATATAGATATGAAGAGAAAGAGGGAAGGACAGGAATCGTGTGAGCAGCTGGAAACCAGATCAGAAGTTGTTATAACGCTGATGACTTCTAATGACTCTCATTTTCCTGAAATTTGCTGTAAGCACAGTAAAATAACTTCATGTCACTATTGTTTCGAATTTCATTAAATGAAACTGCACTTTACAGCATAATACATAAGAAAAAATGTAAAATACACTAAACACACCTTAGAAACCAGGTCTGCTATTTGAAATTTGAAACCTTCAACTGGAAAATGTTTCCCTCTCCAGGTAGTGCTTCATGTTCTTACCCTCCCTCACCTGTATATAAGACTTGCTGAAGTATATGAATGTATAAAAATGGAGTTGCGCACTGTTACATTAGTTTCTGGCACTAGATAGTGTTATGTACATAATTTCCACACTTCTATAAACAAATACCATGATCATAACCACAGTTAAAGTTCACCACTAAGGCTGTCTGTCACTAAATGTTTACACTCAGCAACTATAAACCAGCTAGGGAATGCTAGTCAGGAACACCTAACCACAATAGGGAGCCTCTAACTCTGTAATGAAGCAAGGTCACAAATAACAAACAAGTAAATATGTTCAAAATTGACTCCAAAGATTTGTCTTATGCACAAATAAAAGCCAAAACATGACCAGAGGGACTCTGGTGCCACACACATTGATGTACAATCCTACATATGGATGCACATCTGCACACAATCTCGTCAAATGGGAATCAAAGAGTAGAGCAGAGCACAACCACTGTCTATATTGGTGTTTGGGTGGGCCTTTTCTACACTTAACAGAAGGAGGAGCACCACAGATTTATAGAATTTTCTCACCCACAGTCCCTCCCCACTCTTCCCTACAAAAAACAGTTCCAGAAAGAAAATTAAGACGTTAATGCAACTTCAATAATGACCTATGACCATCATTCTCAAGAATCTAAAAAAGACAATTCAGATGGTGTAGATTTGACTTCAATGTGTTTTTCTAGGTAAAGAAATGAAGCAATTTATTTGCTGGGGTCATATTGCAGGAGCTAAGGCGGCACGTGTCGGCATCACTGTCTTTGAACTTCAGGGTCATTGTAGGAATTATGAAGGGAGATAATCTGTGTCTGTTCCACTTCTACATTGCAGTTCATTATCATCACTGCTCTTGTTTGGATTAATAGCAGCTTGCTTTGGGGCTTGTCTGCAGGGTAGGGGGCAGTCTTTAAAAAACTACTTTTTCTCATTTCAGCTGTATCACACTGTATCGTCCAATTCATTTTTTTTTTAAATTATTTTAATGCAAAGCTTATGAGACCTTACCGCAAAGTTTTAGAGTCACAATAATTACTAAAAAGCCTGAATATTCAAGTTATTCCTTGAATAATTTCTCGAGCCAAAATGCCAAAAATTTGGCTGTTCAGACACTTAATATTTAAGGAAATTTGTTGTGGGGCACAGTGATATTATGTTAAAGACTTTTCCCACAGTTTCAGTGGTTTCTCCCCTTGGGAAAGACTAACTTTTGTTTTCCCCCACGATCCCAAATCAGTTGAGTTCCAATCCAGATCATGACCACAAGAAATGACATGAGTCAGATTCCCACAAAACAACCCTGCAAAAACTGGAGACGCTTTGCTGCAACTTTAATGAAAAAACACAAACATCCATTGGATCATTCTTCCTGCTATTTGTTTCATGATGCCTTCAATGGGATCTGATGCCTAAGGTCTGTCGGATATTTCAAGCTCCTCTACAATACATGTGTGTTTTGGGTGCAATCCCATGTTGTTATTTCAATGTTAGCATACAGCAATAGGTGTGTGTGCTGCTGTTCAAGGTACATTACTGTAGGCAGCTGTAACTCAAGTTCATTTAGTGAATGAAGATGAAAAGAAGGTGTCGTTGATTTCTGTGTAAACATGGCTTGTGATTGTGTGTTATGTGGTTTACAGTCATCAATTGATCATTTATATGACAGCTACTACTCCTTAGTAAGTAATAAAGAGCTGTTCTACTGCAAGGCCCAGTTGAGGTCTACTATCCTGTCATGCTTTTGCGATCTTCGTGTTGCTCTCCTTCACCTCTTTCCCCTCTACATCACTCTGATACACAGTGTGATCGAGGCCTCCTTCAGACATCTGTGCTCTGCATTAGCTCCAAAACCTGCTTAGCATGAAACAGCAGCTCACAGAAAGTCCAGCCCTTCAACACATAATACATCCACCCTGTCTCCAACCTAACATCCATCCTCTCCCAAAATCACTAGAGGTAGTCTCTCTGCTACTAAAACAGCTGGCCCGTATCCAGTTTGGAAGAGAGAAGCACATTACATAACATTTTTCATACAATACATACTGCTGTGCCTACATTAAATTAAAAACATCTTTAATTATGTGTTCCAAGAGCTTCATGACAAATATGTTCCCCAGATAGACATGCTAAAAACTCTTACAGTAGAAGGGATACCTCCACCAAAAGTCCCTAGTAACCCTCAATTAAATCAAACCTTACTTAAAATCAAAATCATTTACACAGCATCCGTTTGCAGGTCTTGAAAAACAAATCATTTTTAAGTTGTAACAAACTTGTGACAAAGCTGGGCAGCTAGTAGCGCTAAGGAAAAAACATTCCCCCTGTTCATACTACAGGATGTTCCCATAAAGCTGGCAGGTCTGGGTACTTGGAGAAAATTGGAGCCATGTGTAAACAGCCTGGCTTCAGATCAGGTGGCTGACCCTCCTTTCTTTGCAGACTGGGATCACAGCCTGACGGCACGCCCCTTTCACACACACACACACACACACACACACACACACACACACACACACACACACACACACACACACACACACACACACACACACACACACACACACACACACACACACACACACACACACACACACACACACACACACACACACACACACACACACACACACACACACACACACACACACACACACACACACACACACACACACACACAAACATATACAGAATACACCATCACTGAATAGTTAGCGTAAGAAGAAATTCAATAAAAGCACCCTGCAGTGAAAGCAGCAGAAACAAAAGGAAAAAGGGGGGTAGTCTGATGCTCGACCTGTTAATGCTTTAACACACTGGGCAGCAGCAGCTGATGAAAAGATCAGACCGGGCTACACTATGAAAAAGGGATGACGGGGCAAGTTTGGAGAGGCGAGTAAAAAGAGAAAAAAAATAAGCAATCCAAAAGAACCAGACATGACTCAAAATGCTATTTCAGGAAGCCACAGTGATTTCTATAAAGGGTAAAAGAAGGACAAGGAGGAGCACAAAAAACAGACACATGGTCAAAAAAAACAAAAAAAACATCATGTGAATAGACAGCAAAAAGGAAATTGGAAATAGAAAGGTAATAATACTGTAGTGTATTATATTAAGTTCTATAGCTAAAGTTTAGTCGGGGAGACATTCTGTCTCTCACATCTCACACACAAGCTGAATATGTTTAGGGGAATGGACTTTGAGATATCAGCTGTTCTCATCAGTTTATTATCCGATAATGCAGCCACACACCTGCACTGTGAACCCCTTCAGTCTCAGCTACATCATCAGCCGCCACCACCTTCATCAGCAGCAGCAGCCTCTTCAATTTAATAAACTCTCCTTGTTCATTCTGAGTATCAAATATTTTTGTCTAATTAATGTTATTATATTTCTGGTCCAGAAGTCAATGTTTGCTAACTACAATATATTACATGATTGAACTGTTAATACTAAGGAATGAGAAGCATTTTATAATAGCATGTGGTCATAATGGAGCTAGTAATTTAAGATAGCTAACTAGGAACATGAGGATCATCCCTTATGGCGCCACAGATTAATTACAAAAGTTAATTAATTTGTTTTGTTTACTCTTACCATGGAAACATCTGCTGTCTTGCCTTCAGTGAATAGCACTCTCTCACACACAGCAGGTCCAGTTTTGCTAGCCACGCATGGCAGACAGCGCTGCTCAGACATTACGCATGATGCACAGCCAATCACTGATTGCTGTAGTCAGAACATAACTACCGAGTGATTCAGTGATTCATATATATATATATATATATATATATATATATATATATATACAATATATACACACACATATGCATTTATTTATTTATTTATTTGGACAGTGATATCCTCTTACCGACATTTTTGTAAGGAACTACTTTTTAGATTTGAATATATTATGATATCCCTAAGTCAAATCAACAACAGCTTGGAATACAAAATTAAGAAAATCTTTTTTTTTAAAAAGCATTTTTAATGTAAAATCTAACATTGGAAAAAACACAGCTGTCAGACAAACTTAATTAAATATGCATTAAATTGTACAGTCAAGCAAGGCAATCAAAAAAACTGGATGAGCAGAGATACTTTCCACACACGTTTACAGATCACTAATGGGGAAAATGAGCAGTGACTAGTGGCAGTAAATAATCCAGTTCAGTATGTCATCAGAGAGGTGTGAGGCACTGGCTGTGAAAGTGAGTAGGCAGTTCCACCCCCATCGGGGCTCACAGTACAGCTCTAACAGGTGTATATAGGAACAATACAACATACATCACTGAAGGAAGCAGAGGATGACATCATTTACACCTACCACACAAACACAAAGGAACACACATGCAACATCCTCCATCTGAGTCACAGTCATCATTAAGGATTCCCTCACAAAAACAAATGTTATTGTAGTGGATGATGCTCACATGGTGCGTCATGTCTTCTGGGGTGTGTAGAGGGGTATTTCTGGGAAGTTGTGTCTGGAACAATCTTGCAGACAGAGAATGTAGTTGATTGTTAGGGCATGAGCCAGAGAGCACAATGACTGGTCATGGATTCTTTCAGGTTAATAGTTTACAATGGTGGAATTTAGGTCAAAATTTTTGCTTTCACTGATGAGGTAATATTTTTGCTGTTGGTTTGTTTCTCTTTCTGTTAGTAAGATTACTCATGACATTAGGGACAAATTTGAATTCATGTTTTTGACAGCGATATAACCTAAAAGCTTGTGCTAAATGGCCTTCTCCTGACTCCGCCTACCTACTCAGTCAGTCCACAAATGAGATGCTTCTGAGCACTACTGGACTTATTTTAGGGAGGAATACAGCGACACGAGCGTAGCCCCTGTTTATGTAAGGGTGGTAATGTGTTTCAGATTACAGACGGTCATAAGGAAATTCTTGCGGTGAGACTGGACTTTTCACTGCTCGATTGGAGAGCCGGCCTTTGAGGCATTACTCAGAAAGCCATCTATGAATCAATCGCTTCATTTCATACAAATCTCCAGGAAAGTCAGACTAAATCGCAAAACCAACACTGCCAGGAGATGATTTTATGAAGCTCTGACCACTGTGACATAAAAAGAATTGCTAGTGCTCATTTTAACACAACTGGTCTAGATCCTCTTTCTTTTATCCTATGATTGTGAATGACATTGCATTAGCTCGCTCTTGGCCAATGACCATCCAGGCATGGTTCCAGGTTTCAGTTAAAGATAGGGCAGAGTCAGTTCGGCTTGGTTTTTCATATCCAGAAGTTAACATATTCTACTTTGTTTTTTGGGCTTCCAATTATTATTACTAAAGCAGAAAGGACTAACTGCGGAAGGAGACAAGCATGTCTACAGATGTTTTTTGCCATCACCTCCAGGTGTGTCTGCATTAGAAAGAAAACGTGTTTATTTCATGATCTACTACTTAATGAAATGTGTCATGTAGTGCTTACAACGGCAACTGACTACTTCTCAGTGAGTGAGAGTAATGGAACCCAAATAACATGATAATTTTGTTAACAGAACTGAGCAAGACATTTTCTGACTGCCAATAAGAGGAAAAAGTTGAATAACGTGGTTGGGATTAGATCATGTCAAAAGCATTTCTTGCCCAGTGTCACATATTTTCATGAACATGCCAGTCAAAATGATGCGTTCTGCACATGGACTTTGGTTTTATTTCCAAGCAAAAAAAAAAGGAGAATAGCAAATATGACCTTGGGCTAGAATTATTCTTTGCTTTGCAAAAGCAAATCATACAGAAATTTATTGGGACATGGAAAATACCACCAGTATCAACTAGGCTTTTCTCTAAAGTAGAAAGTCTGGAAGCATATTTGTTCAACCACTCTCACGGGAGTACAAAGTCTGGCCCTTGACTCTTGGTTTCTCTTATTAGCAAGGCTGACTCTACCTGAGCCACTGGGTACTTTGATCCCTCTATTTATCCCCACAGGAGGAAGAGAAAAAGAAAATGGGGTTGTCCCTTTCTTTATCACACCTCCTCTGATCTACAATCATCAGTCATTCATTAAACAGGTAAAAAAAAATTGGCAATGTCATTTCCTTGACGAATCCAAGACACAGTAGATAATGAGGGAATAAACTTCACTTGCACTGAGAGTTCTATTACACTTAGGAGTGTATGTACAAATGCTACCTAAGAGTAAAACCTGTCTTGACATTGGATGGCCCCACTAACCAAGAAGAGGAGCTACAGGAAACAATGAAATGTGAGGAGCAAAGGCCGAAGGAAATGCCAGCTCTCCTACCTAGTTGGCCCATTCCTCCTATTGGAGACTTCCATTGCAAAGTTCTCTTTGACTCCCAATTCATGGGTTCAAAGGTCAAATTACTCATACAGTCAAATATACTGAGCGTTCACAAATTTTAAACAACATTTGACTTTGTCAGACTGTTCTGAGTGAGTTGGGTTCATCTGGTTGAACAGATCTGTACCAGAGAGCTATGCTTCAGACATCTGCGCATTTCAAATGATTACAAACTAAACCGACTTAAAATAGTGCTCACATCCTTTTATTCTATTTTCAACATGTTATTTTTTTCCACAATTCTGTGTGTGACGATGAGGGGCAAAAGACAGTCATCAAGTCAAGCAAACTGGGGCTGACAGGTATGCTTTGGCATCCAGACTTGGGGAAAAGTTCCTAGACAATCTCTAGGTTAACTGTACAAACAGTTCTACCTCCTGAGCCACAGCCACCGCTGTGCTGTGGTATTTAAGCTCTGCCTGTCATGTAAATAAACAGGTAAATAAAACCAAACATTCAGTCCTGTGAAGGTCAGACCCTACTGAATTGCTCTTGAAAATTTCTTGATCAAATAACAATTAAAAAGGTAAGTACACAGGCCATTGTGTAGTGCTTATATAGCAGATACCCACTAGAATCTTCCCATAATTATCTGTAAAAGTCATGCAGCAAAACTTTTTTTCCTGGATTCCAAGGGGCAAACTAAACAATGCTGCCTTATAAAGACATTCTGCAGGAAAACTGCCCGGCAGCTGGAACACACACAAACTGTAAGGTTTACAGCATCATCAGACTGACAATACCCAGAGAGACTGCCCTGTCAGTCTGAAACCGTTTCCAGTAGCACATTATTGCATTCCACATTTAAAGGTAAAGGTGGATTGTTCCAGGTGATCTTCATCCAAGTCTCCCTGAGAGCTCTTGTGACAGACACCCAATCCCTATGATTTGTAGGGGAACTCCTCAGGATGCTTGAATTGCAGTATCCTCAAGGGCATCAATTAAATATCAATTTAGGGAAGGAATGAGCAAACACAGCTTTAAAAGAATAATTCCAAAGCTATTTCTGTTTGGTCTATGAGGGTATTTTCCTCTCATGACTCACTTTTAATGACACGCATTAGTTGATTCCCCTACATGAACACAGGTTGGCTGTGCAGTTTCAGTCTGGGAAGTCTTACTGACTGTCTGGACGATTTATGCAAAATTCTCAAGACCCTCCTGGAATTTAGCTTCAGCTTTTATCCTACCAGACATCTCTACAAAGACATCGGGCATTTGCCCGGCTCTATTTAGGGTTAGAGAACGGGAGGCTCTCGGGAAACAGGTCACACAGTTCAACCTCAAGTCAAACAAAGTGAATGTCAAATCAAACAAGCATGTCCCACCACCCTGAGGGGAAGCGAGCAATCTTTTCCAAATCATGGTTCACATGCAACTACTGAAAGACTTGATTGCCTACTCAACAAGTAAAGGGTTCAGTGACACCAGTAGAAATCCCCATGTGCAGTAGTCTATTTCAGTTGGTTGATATCCAAAGCCAAAAAGGGGGAGAGTCACTAAATGTAGGGCTAGCTACACACCAAAGTTCAGCTTCTGACTCACTTCAAATAAAACTCTTTTATTCTATTTGGGGATTTTCACAAGTCCTCAAAGACCAATTGAGCTTTTGGTCTTTCAGTGAGTAAGACTGATGGAACCACACATAATGCCCTTCCAGTACCCGAATGAAATCATTACATATGAGGCTCACTTCCCACATGCAGTGCAAAACACACCCAGGAGAGACGTGTAGACTTGATCCAGGCCTACTTGTTTTGGATAATGTTTTCAGTACAAATGGAGATCATTAGATGCCTCATGCCCTCCTTCAAGTGGCCTACTCCCGCCCCAGACAAGCACCCTCAGACTACGGGAAAAGGAGCAGAGAGGAAGCACTCATGGCTGGTCACACCCTCCATAAATAACAATCTGCACATGCCATTTCTAGAACGAGCTGTCTGGCAAGAGAGAGAACAAATACAGGAGTGATGGGAAAATGAGGCCTGTTGCTGTCAGGTTAATCTGAGGTCTTCCTGACCGGCCATCAGAGCTACTGTACACCAACATAGCTTATCTCGTTTAAAAGGCACAGCTACAAAAACAGGATAACTGCAAACATGCACTCTTGTCATGTCAATTTCATTCTACAATACATAATAGTTTTCTGCATATCAAGGTCTGTCAAAGTCATTTCTAACAGCTAGAATTTATTATACACAACTTTTATATCTGTTGAGAGACATAGATATACTACAAAACTCTTTGGCCTTTTATCCAAATGTTTATTTCCGAGCATGAATTAAGCAAATAAACCATTTAGATGTCAACAGGAAGATAAAGAGTCAAGATTCTCTTCATCTCTCCCAAACTGCAGAAAAACGATTAGGTGTAATTACATCACTTCTTGGAAAATTAAATAAGCCCTGTAGTTCACTCCATTTGGCCATAGAAGGGAAAACATGCACCAAAAATTCAACAGAAGAAAACGGCATCCTTGAAATCCTCCAAATATTTATTCTACCCGTCATTACAGCCAGAGTGTCTGCCACACTGTTCTGGGATTGGAATGAAAATTCAGTTTACAAACCAACAGCATTTGAAGCACAAAGAATTATGACAAGAGGGATGATGATGATGAGGATTATGACTCGTATTATTTCAAATATTTGGCATATATCAAAGTGAAGTCAAGTGGTTCAAACTCCAGATCAGTGCAATATTTCAGCCTTTTGTGGAGGCATTGAATGATTACATTCCAGAGATAAAGACTTTCATTAAACCAACACCTCAAGCAGTCTGTTACACTCCTCCTGTCTTAAAGTCAAAACATTTCCTCATAGAGCTTTACAGTAGCAACCATATAAGTCAGGGACTTTTCTAATTTCCTTAATGCATCTTCAAAACTGGCCAAAAATTAATTTTAATTGTTTAAATATAATATCTTGCATCATCCTGTAAGTTGCCAGCTAACTATTAAGACAACTTTACCTTAATATTTTGATCAAGACTGATAAAATCATCTATCATCTACATCTGTGAGAAGCTGCACTGATGCCCTTTAAACATCTCCTACACAAATGTAAGTCTAAGGCCAGTTGAATAAGTCAGTAAAAATTCACACTTTCATTGTAAATGGAAATGAAATGCAACGTCAACGTACAATTGCCTCTTCATTCACAGGAGCTTGACATCATGTTTGACTCAGAGCCATAGACAACACAGCTGTGAGAAACCGCGTGTGTGCGTGTGTGTGTGCGTGTGTGTGCGTGTGTGTGTGTGTGTGTGTGTGTGTGTGTGTGTGTGTGTGTGTGTGTGTGTGTGTGTGTGTGTGTGTGTGTGTGTGTGCGTGTGTGCGTGTGTGTGTGTCCTTTGGGTGGAGTCTCTTACAGCATTTTTTAAAAGTGAATTACCGGTTTGATGAACAGAACGTATCAAATGCAGGCATGGCACACTCCTCCTATAACTTCAGTCTAAATGTAAATGTTACTGTTGCACAAGAGTTGCCATCAAAACACCGATTTTACACATCAAGCACAGGTGCACTGAGTAAACAGACGTGTATCAACCCCCGTGTTGCCAACCTGTACATTCATTTATGCTTAGCAGGAGACAGTGGACTGTCAGTGGGCTACAGGTAACACCTGTTGAGGGGCTAAACATAATGCTAGATGGATAAAACGAACATGCACCCTTTAGTGTACTCGTGGGCATTAAGACCTTACTCACAAAGGTGAATGGCCGCCGCAGGGCTGGCTTACCTGAGTTTAAGGTTCGTCATGAATTCTTCCATAGACACATTGTCCAAAAGAACGAAGTCGGCTTTTCCAAACTCCAGGCTCTCGTGTTCGGCCATGATGCCACTTCTTTCTTATCTTCCCTAAGGCGTGTGCCAGAAACAAATATTTCAACAACCTTTTTTGAGGTGCCAACACAGGGTGGACATTGGCGTGGTTCTCTGACCTCCTCTCCTCCTCCTTCTCCCTCCTCCTCAGTGGACAGCTGTGAGGTGGATGCGCGTTGTCATTCGTGCGTGAAAGTCAAACTGCACTTTCAGTCATGTTCAGGTAAGTCGAGAAAAATGTTAATGAAAGTGTAAACGGTAAAAGTAAATTATTAGCTTTTACACTACAAATAAATTAGACCATATGCCCATGCCCACACAGTTTCCTCTCCTTCCTGAAGCACGTCCTCATCCCGTTACACCGTGCGCCATCTCCGCTCGGGTGTTCCTGGAGTTTCTGTCCTGCGGCGCGAGCCGAGCATCCACCAATCGGATTGAAGCCGCCTCTCCCAGGCCCCGCCCCCCGCCCTGTGGTGAGGTGTTGGTCAAACTGGCCCTGTGTGTGAGCCTAGACGCAAATACTTGGAGACCGCAGCTCCACTGTTCCTGTTACATTTTTCAGCGATGACGGGGCCACCTCTAAGTTGTAAAACATGCTTCATGTGTTGGCCTGGATTTTTTTTTTTTTTTTAGATGCCCGCTGTTACCATAAAAGGAAAAACGAGGGCTCATCATTTATTTTCTCAATGGGATAGGAATGAATAAATATTTTAGGAGTACTTCTGCATTCTTTGATCAGCTGACGGACTCTGAGCTGTCATCACTTTACTGTTTTATTATTTTATTATCTAACTATTACCTTCAATCTACCCATGTTGAATTTGGATCAAGCCTGCTGTTTGAAATTTCCTTTACAGGCACCTGAACCAGCACAACTTAATCCGGTGTGCTACTCGTTGTCCACCAAGATTACAGTGATGTTATTGCTCCATCTTGTGTGGAACAGAGGCAACTACCTATTATAGATGGACGTGTGCAGAGCGATGTACAATATTGCATGTTTACACTAAGGAACCAATTGTCAGATTCCTTGCATAGTCATAATCTGTTTTATTCAAATGTATTGGGTGATTTAAATAATTCAGTTTCTATATTTAAACATGCAGCAGTGAGGACTTTATAAAATTCAATGGGGCTAAGAGAAACCGTTTGATTTGATCAGCTAACGTGTCTATGTCTTTGAATTTGTGCTTATTCACGCTTCACTGATGAATTAGGTTGTACTGAGAGGACAACTCTACTAATGATTCTAATTGAGTTTCCAAAAACCTGGTTGAAGACAAAAATGATCATTTTCACATGTTATTATGTTTTATATGTAATACTGTACTATAGGTATGGAAACAACCAAGATTGTGTGGTAGATTTCTTTGCAATTTTCCTGAAACCATTATAATATATGTAATAACTAATGATAGAATAGTTAACATCAAATGACTGTTCTGTTAATAGACTTGGTATATCCTTTCATACAGCAGCTAGTTATTCGAGAAACGGTTTGCTTTTCATGCTCCAAACCTTTGCTTCAGTTTGTATCTAAAAAGAAATGAAACCGTGATAAAACTTGAGTTTGTCACACATAATTTGTTTTAATATAAAGTTCCTTTCTCTTTGTAAGTTCAACGCAACTGAAGCTCAGCACAGTTCTGTCATCTGAAAAAAGAAAAACTTTTGTTGTATAATGTATGACTTTTATGATCGCTTTGCCTTCCAGCCTAAACAGAACTCATTCTCACGGACTGCACAAGATGAATATGTCACAACACAGCCACAACGATAACGACCATCTGGGGAAAACAGCAGTAGCACAATAGTTATGTAAAACATGACATTTCTATTCTTCCTCACAATGTCAGTGAGTGATTATCGTATAAAATTAATATCAGCGTATTTCTGACCAGCATGCAATTTGAGCAGATGTCTGGAGATTTTTGTTCTTTGGGCATGTGTTTTACCATCAATTATTTGACTACTATGTCATGCAGATGAAGTAAACTTAAGCAAGAAAAATGCTTTATGTCACATGGAAGACATTTTTGTTAAAGAACAGTTCAGCTGAACTAATGGACATGAAAAGAATCACATTTGCTGCTGCATGGACTGAATTTGTAACTCAACAGATGTGGACTAATAAATGTGGGTGAGTTAATGAATTGAAATCTGAAAATCTGAGAAGAGTCTGCATGTATGAAATATGTTATAAAACATTAATATTAGACAGACCTTAAAATGAATTACAATTTTTTAATTTGTGGCAAAAATTGTGTTTGCTTTTGTATTAACTTTGTCCAACATTATGTAAGTGATATTTCATGTTGTCATGATCTGTGGCCTTGTATTTTTGCAATAAAAACAGCATTTTTAATTGCTGAGACAGTCTCGCGTTCTTGAGTTACTTTATACAAAGGACATCAGTATCAACTAAATTTTATCTGGACACACACAAAAAAGGAAACACACAAAACTAAACTGTAGTGTACAATACTTTATTATAAATGTGAGGTTACTACAGTCTCTGCTGGCAGCTCCCTGCGACACGCCTCTTTCACACACGTGACTTTGGCTGTCGGGGCTGTGATCCTTAGTATCAGTAACAGGGTCAAAAGGCCAGAGATCACCTTGGGCTTTGACTGAGGTTTGCGTTTGTCCTCAGTCTTCAATGTGTTTGTTCTCAGTCTTAAGTGTAGATTTCCTATTGATACTGTATATACTATTTATTTAAATCATTTATCTATAACTTTTGACTATTTCAAACACTTTTCCATTACCTTTAGTTGTTCCATTGACCATAATACCTATAAACTGTCTATCAGCCTAATTTACTACAACCAACCAATATACACTACATTTAAATTTGTGGACCATTTATCCATTAAGGCCTTGGTTTATTTATTTTCTTACACCTCATATTAATCATAGGCAGTGAGTTGAGTTATTTGTCTGTCACTTTTAGCAAGCAACTTAACATGTAAAAGAAGTTCTTGAGAAAAGTTCAACCAGAAATCCAGGAGCTGGACAGATCTTCCAAGTCTTCATTGCTGTCCAGTCTGTAGGTACTGTAGATGAAACAGCTTCCTTCGTGGTCTCAACAGTACCATCGGCCACTACAACCAGCATCAGAACCTTTATCTGGCTTTCTCATCAGGAAAGGTTTCTTGAGACCACAGCTTTGTTGAAGAATCTAAGCACCTAACATCATCTTTTCTAATATATACTGTATATAATACATTAACTTTACTTGCTTCTCTTGATTTAAGCATAACATCTGTAATGACAAATATACTTGTTGACCTGCTCAATAACCTCTCTACAATAAAGTCCTACTCCACTCTACTCTACTCTCTACATACCACTCATAGAACTGCCCATGGGGTATTAAATTTCCAAAAGGGTAATCCTGTTTTATTAAATACAATGAAATGATTTGAGTGCATATTTGAGTGAATATTTATCTGTTCCATTTATAGCTGTACATATTGTACCTTGTACATTGCAGCACACTGACATGCAGATACTGGACGTGATGTTCTACAGTGTGTAACAGATCCTGTTGCTATGGAGAATCTCTCAGCCTCTTGTTTGTAAGAGATAAGAAAATGGTACTTCTGGATTCTTTCCACTCTTTGACGTATCCAGGCTGGTCTGAAGGTAAACACCCTGGATCAACAGTCATATTTAGATCACCAGTAAACACCACACTTACTGTAAACTGAGCCTCACTTGATACCACCACCTAGGATAAGTTATTCAACAACAAAAACAGGAACATTCCAGGACAAAATTAAATAAAATACAGTACTTGCATTCCACAAACATTACAAAGTAAAGAATATATTTAAGACATTTAGCAAGTTTAAACAAGGATTTAAGAAATAAAACTTGTTACTTCTATCTTACAGTGTTGCTGCTTAATATTTGAAGATATAATATGTCATTTATTAATTTATACAAAATATGATAAATATGTCTTCCTATCTTATAATAGAGCTTTTCAGATTTAGGTAGAGACTTCCTACCATAATAATGACGTGATTCAACTGCACTACTCACAAATAGAAGTCTACTACAAGCTGCTAAATCTGTCCTTACATGTGCTGCATATGTAAGGCCTCTATTATTGGATTTCCCTTTAGACTCAAATGCTCCTGACCTCAAAACAGCCACCAGGAGAATAACCTATTAACCTCACAGCTAAATAAAACCCCCACCTATTTGTACCCACAGCTCACCAGTGGAGGGGAAACCTTTACTGACATGGGGAAATTCAGGCAACAAGTGCCCACAGTAGAAAATCCTTGAATGGGTGAATAGATTTGTTCAACTTCAGTTCATGGCCAACTTAAACTTTAAACACACGTCTGAACTATAAGAACCTTACAATAAAAAAAACAAAACTACTTTTTCAGTATGTAGAATAAAACAACACATTGTTTGCACTGAAGTTGTTCTTCTTTATTATTTAGATTGTATCTACAGTTCATACAACAATTTCAGTTGTAAAGGGTGTGCAGCTATAAAAATAACTTTCACATACTTGTATAATTACAATAAATACAAAAGAACACTGCACAAGATGGACCCGGGAATCGTTTCTCAACGTGGAACAATGGTCTTTTCTCACCGAACTCGAAATGCGGCATGCATCGCCTTCTCAGCTTTAACGACACTCGCAACTAGTTCACATAAAAAAACACGAAACCTGCACACGAGTATGCAGAATGCTCAAACGCATGACACCACACAGCGACTGGGCCCCATTGCACTGTACTATAATTCCTATTGTATAATACTCTTCTTCATTGATTGAAGCAAATGCATTGCAAAGAATCAGTACCATACATTTAACCTGGTCCAAGAAACTAACGTTAAGATAACGCTGTATCTTATCGGTCATAGTGAATACTGTGAGTTCTAAGGCTCAAATAACAGAGCACTGAACAAATACACATGCTCAAAAGGACAAAATCAATACACATAATCAGAACCACAGTAGCTAAAATTTAGCAAGGTGCATCATTTAGTATTATTTTCAATATTTCAAGTACTTCAATGAAATGAGCCTTTGGGTGACTTTGCTATGGTAAGGCATGGGTGAAACCTACCATGAAAGGTGGGACCTGGTCTTGGTTCAGTTGCTCAACAAAAGATTATTTATGTTCAGCTCTCAGTACATTCTTAATCACACTTTTTTAGCCCCAACGCTACACCCAGAACATGCTGGATACCGCTTCGGCCTCTGCCTGCACCTGTCCACTTGCAGTTCACGTTTATGCGACATTGGAGAAGTGTCAGTGGTGACTATGACAAAAAAAATGTCTTCTAAAAAATCCAAAAGGATAACCGTGACTCAAAACAACATGACAGACGCTGCTGGTAAAACCAAATTGATATACAAACACACTGTGCTCCATTCTGCAGGAGAAAAAGGTGGTCTGCATCTGTCTGGACAGTCAACTACAACAGTATGAAGACAGAAATTATGAAGGCAGCTGTTGAATGTAGCCTCTAACTACCGCAAGGGCATTTTCACTTGGCCGCCTTATAGATGCTCATGTCTATCGGCTCTTTGCTTGGTATACACCAGTCGTCAGCCTCTTGGCAGACTTTGTAGTTCTTCAGAGCGGTTTTGTTGTATACCGGCAGCCTCTCGATGGAGTCTGTGGACAGCGCCTGGAAGAACACGAAGACAAGATGTAATTACAATCATCCTGTCACACCTGGACTCAATCCACAGGTCTGCTGATGTCATAAAGCAGTTCACGCTTTTGATTCTGCACCTCAGCGTGCAAACGATTGGACACGTGTCAGTTTCACGCATGATCACCATGACTGGCTCACCTTCAAGTAGATGACAGCGTCTGTGCCATGGCCCTCCATCGAATAGAGCTGCAGGTCCCCCTGGAAGTACTTGGCATAGAGACGGGAGATGGGTAGACCATAGCCAAAGCCAGCCTGCACAGAGACAGAAGGGATCAAGGGTTTAAGGAGGCTTTGTTCTCTGTACCACTGCAAGCAGCAGTGCTCTCCAACGAATTAAACAAGTCCTTTGTCAAGTTTGCTCTCTGTTCTGGAGGTCGCTTTTTTTTTCTTTAAACAACAAACGAGGCTAGGATTTCAATCTTTAAATAGTAAAGAGAATCTAAATAAAAAGCTAAATGAGCACAGAAGGTACAGAAAAAAACACAACCTCTACCATACGGTGCAATTAACAGCTTTACGCCTGCACAAATCCTTCATTTGTCTTTCAATTTATGTAGGAGTGAAATCGAGTAATTGAATGCAGTTTTCTGCACCCAACTACCTACCAGTGGAGGCCTGGAATGCTCTCCTATCTGTGGGGCAGGAGCGGTGGAGTACATGTAGCTGAAAAGGTTCTCGATCCGCCTAAAGGGGACACCACCTCCCTTGTCACTCACCTACAGACAGGAGATAGAGTAGGGAGATGAGAGATAATGACGGGAGGACCTTGAACAGAGCTGAGCCACAAAAAGGTGACAATAGCAGCAGATGTGGGTGGCATACATATATAACAACAGAAGAAGAATATATTCTGGTTTACATTTATTTAAGTGCTGTTGGTAGATGAAACCCTTAAGATAAAGCATGTAAACATACAATTATGTTTTAAGTACATGTTCTCATATAAAGCTTGCATTTTCAGTTTGAAAATAGGAGTAAATGGGAAAGTTTTAACGTACTTCTTGAACACCTAGATTACATGACCTGGTAATTCATAGTAATAAAGATATTGTAAGGACGTGTGGTTAATATAATCATAGCAATTCTATTAGGGTCTATTCTGTTCTTAATTAGGGGTTAAATGATTATGGAACCAGATTCTCGGAAGACCTGAGCAGCAATGGAAAAGAATGACACATCGTAAGATATACTTATCTTATACTAACAAAAGATTAATTATATGCCATGTTAACCTCGCTTAATTAGTACTTTACTTACAAAGGTTCCGCAGACATAATCCACCTATTATAAATACATCATTACTTAAGGGTGGCAAAAAGAACAGAGTCATTTTCAACCCACTTTGATTGACATGTCCTCGCCTCCAAGAGACACCAAGACCTGAATGGGAGGCAGGTCATTCTTGTTCTCGTGGGTCTCAATGGTGGCTCTCATAGCATTCTGCATAAGAGAAAACAAAACATGACAATAGTTGTCATCAATCCAGCATTTAAAATAATTCCATCTTTATTTTTAGGGTTGTCATCCAACATGCGTCATACCTTAAAGAGCTCAAACAGCATGTGATATAGGTGGGAGGGTACGTAGACAATGCTCAATGGAAGGTTCTTCTTTTCTGCAAAGGGGGTGACAAATAACAGTGCTTCTTAATTTCCACGCACTTCACCTGAAATGCATCATCCTCACCGCTCATGGATATTTCCCATCATTACCCTGCTCTGGTTAGGTTTTTAAGAGGTCTGTGTCAATATTGTCTGATGTAGACAGAGTGGCCCACTTCAGCTTCAGTGATACAATTACAGGCCTGTCAGGTACATCTGGCCGAGTGTTTTGCACTCTAACATTCACACTGTGTCTACAGTCGTGTTAGCATTTCACCTGCCAGACTGATTCATACTTACTGCTCATCTCCTGGAGCATCAGATCGGGAGAGCGGAGGTAGTACTGGTCACACAGCATCTTGGCACTTTGGAAGGCGTCTGAACAAAAAGGGTCAGAGTATATCAATACGATACAAAGATAAGATTATTTTCTTAACACGTGTAAGGCTCATCCACAGTATGTCATTTCAACCATACTGACCCTGGACTACATCTCCAACTTGACAATGAGGGTCAATGCTCCCTATGGTATTTGGGTGGACGGGGTTGGTAGTGCCATCAAAAATGAGAGCTGCACAAAAGAAAATAACACAAATGAAGAATATTATCTGTAAACATATCAAGTACAGGTTTCCCATTCTGACAGAATTAATCTAACACTGCAGTGTAAATATAAAGACTTCTCAATTACATGTAAAAGGATTAAGGACTGATATTTCCCTCTGGGTTGTCAAGCACTAGTGAAAGTGAGCAGCTTGTTTTGACACTTTCCATTTCATATGGAAAGTGTGACTGAATCTGGGCTATGATCTTATCAAGTTCAGCAATCTTCCGATCTATCATGGTTTTTATCACGTGCTCCTTTAAAAAATTAATTCAGTCTTCATTCAATTTGAAATAAAAAAACAAACAAGTTGAAGCTGGTGCGTGGAATGTATACTAACACTGCAGGATTGTGCAAAAGAAGGCGTGTGAGGCACTGTGCTATGCAACATGAATTCTAGATTAGCATGTCCACACAAACCAGATGAAATGCGCCATAATGATAAGCAAAGTGAATTTTGACATTGAACATTGAAAGTTACTCACTATGCTGGTTGATGAGCATTCGTATGGAGATTCGGCTCATGTAGAAGCGGTCCAAGAAATACTGTATATTCTGGTTGGTTACTGGGTCCTGGGGGAAAGCATTTTTGTATTCTATGATACCCTGAGCCATAGTCGGCACAACATCATTGTGTCTGTTTCTGATGGTAATAAGGGTGTCAACAAATCTGGGAAGAAAGGACATAATTGTTATTAATTGTGTAGAATTCATGATCTGAACATATATTACAAGGTTTTGTAGCATTTGTTTTGATTATTTAGGTAAATCTTAGATGTACTTATGTCTTTTGCTATAAGAAAATCAGATCTGACTTTTTTCCAGGAAAAGTATGAACTTACTCCTCCAGAAGTTTGTGATCATCAGGATTCTTGTCAAGAAACTCAAGGATCTCCATTAAGCTCTGGACGTACCTGACAAGAAAAAAGAAAGGAAAAAAGCTTAAAAATAAAAACAATTAAAATAAATTTTAAAAAAAGCTGGTCTTATTTGACCAGCTTCATGTAGTCGTGTTGTTTTCCTCACAAAGGAGAGCCAGACCTTCTAGAAAACATGATCACGTGACGTGACAAGAAACTGGGGTAAAGTTCAGAGCAGGAAACCCCCCCCCCCCAGAGCAGGGCAACTTCAGTTCAGTGTTTACCGAGGCTGCTTTTCTACATACACACTGTATAGTGCTGTGACAGTGACACAATAGGCTTTCAATACATTATTCATGAATCCGTGCTCTTTTTCTGACTTACCAACTCTGCACCATTTTCACAGACGGGGTTGTTAGAAGCTTGTCTGGCAAAAGGTTGATTTCTTTCATAATGTTTGAGAGCCTTACAGGAAGCTCCTGTCTCAGAAAGACAAACGATGTCTTTTCACAGGCATTGATGGAACCTTAATAAAAAAAAAAAACACACAAAAAACGAATAGTTAAGGAAGCTTAGGTAAACTTATGGGTGACTTGTTTGGCGAAAAAGCTGACCATTGATCACATTAAATTATTGATCCTACTAGATCAGTAGTAGCATTTGAACCGATGTTTGGAAGACACAAGCTATAACATCATTATTACAATATTAATAAATACGCATAATGACATTAATACAATATGAAATATGACTATGACTTGGAACCACAACTGTCAGTAAGTTCCTGGACAGTTTGCATTCCAGCAGATTTGCAAACTTCTCAATAGATTTTACACGATCTTACATGTAAGTTAATTTTAATAGCACTGCTATTGATTACTGCTAAGCAGTAATCAATGGAATATTGGTTTTCTTTCTAGGGCCCGAATCGCGCAGCACAAGCTTTCAACAGATCTGATGCAACGTTCTGCACAGCGACCCGAAGGGCAACAACCCACCAGCAGTCCTTAAGGAGCAGATGGTGGCCAGTTTTACACAAATAAACTGAACATTATCTAGATTTCTGATCACATTTGAAGGTCAAGTAGCCTCTAACTAGATAACTAGCTCTGGTTCATTGAACTGAACGAGGATCAGTACTCACCGAAGTCCAGAAATTGCTTCATGGAAAGTGGTGAAGGAGAAAATTTAGAAAAATGTTCAATATGCTTAGGCACACTGGCCAAGGCGGTGTTTTTCATTATAAAACGCACGAACTTCATTATTGCGATAGCTAAGCCTGAACACTCAATAGAACCCTCTGACAGCGAACCTGTTATTGCTCTGTCTTGTGAGGACAGGGGCGGGAACAGTGGAAGCGTATTGAGCTCCAGCCAATGAGTGAACTTGAATTGTTATTTACTTCTCAAACTGACCAATCAGAATCACCGGAGGCGGGTGTAGTTAGGATGCTCTACTCTGGAATTTTTGACAGAGTTTCTTCTTTAATTTTCCTCTAAGAGCCTTGAAACTAATTCAACTGGACTTTTATCCTGAATAGAAATCCAGTTGTTTGTGTTTCAATATTCTAGGGGTACTCTTGCTTTAAATAATTTAAATAATGTGTACGACCTGAACAATATGGTGCAAAAGATTTCGTCCCTTCAACCAAATCTCTGATGTTACACTTGATGGGGTAGTAATTCTAGTACCAGAATTCACACATATTATTTACAATGAAATAGGTTTATATATTTTTATTTATTTTATTAAAGGGCAAATATTTTTAGGACTCACTTTCCTTCTCATAAGTTCAAGTTGGAAGTAAACATAGGGAATGCCATTCACCTCTGGTCTAGACAGACATCCCTTGTTTCCAACCTCATATCCTGATAGACTGAAGTTCATGCTCTACTAATTCTCTGGAAGCCTGCCACATGTTTTTGAATGGAAATGCCCTTATCAGGGATCACAGTGTCCACTCCAAATATCTCATTACGTAAGCAGCAGTTGTATCAGTACAGTGGGGACTGCCCTGATGAGGCCGTCCTGTCCTGCATCCATAACAAAACAACAATTTTTTTTGTAGCTGCAAATGGGAAGCAATAAAATCCTGAATGTGATTCTGCACTGTGATGCACACACAATATCAATGATTATTTGAACCGGCTTGTCCACTCTCAGAAGTAATATGCTGATCTTTGCATAACAATATTAAAACAGGAGCAACAATAAATCCTATTGTTGTTACAAGTTGTTTTTTGTTGTGGTTGTTTTTTTTTGCTTTTTAGTCATTGTTGTATACAATATCAGCTACATGCAATGGAATGTAGAATACTTTTGACAATTAAAAAGATATTTTTATCTCCTACCATCAGAAAGCTTGTGATAAAAACTATCCTTTCTTTCTTTCTAAGAATACAAACATTCAAATGTAATCTTTCTCAGAACTTAAATGGTACATTGTGAAATTTCTTTTTATAGAATACTGCTCAGGCGGACGGTACGTTGTTTTCCGTGCACTGCATTTCCTGTAAGTCTATGATTGTTCACAATTCAAGACAGGATAGTAATGTAAGGATGGTTTTTAAGTTACCTACAAGCTGACAAGATACATAAATTCTTGTTTTACTTCAAGTAAAAATTATTCCTGTGAGTTCAATTCTCTGGAACATTGACGTATAAAACCGGTTTCAAGAGCATGTTTACCAGTCAAATTAGCTCCAAATTGCATCCCTTAGGCCAGTTTCTCTTGACTTTTCAACATGGAAAATTAGTGGTTATCAGTGTTGAAGAGCTGTCACAATGAATTGTTCTCATTAGTCAACGTCATATTATGAATCATTCCAGGTCATAAATGTAAGCTTGACTCTTTTTGTTTTGTCTCTGGTCCTGGGAATACATTTTGTGTGTTGTGCTCGTCTAGTCTGAGGGTGGGTGTAGGGGGTCGTTGTTTGCTTCCCCCCAGTACTTTTCCGCTCCCGGTCAGCCCACATTCCTGCCCCGAGTCAGCTCCTATACCCCACTGGCTACAAACAGCCCAGCATGTTGAATCAGTGAAAAGTTTGGACATACATTAGGGTGAAACTGGATCATGGCAACTCCAGTGGAAATTTCCTCTCACTGCAGACAGTTGATCGAGGATTTGGCAGAACTGGATTTACCTCCAATAGAGACCTCATTTACATACAAAAACATAGGTGTCATTTTATCCAAACAAAGGGTTGAATCAGCATCTTCTTGCTCCAAACCTCTTTTTCAAAATACAAATATATACTATATTGTATAATTAATCAAACCCACTGATGGTTCATACAGTATATTTAGCCTCTGTAATCATACTAATATTAGCAGCTTGTTTCTTTTCTATGTAAGATAAAACTGATGAAGGCTGTGATTCAGTCATGCAGTGTAAATAATCTAGCATACAAATTAAGACTTAAATTATCATTACAATCATGTTCTACAAGAGCTGCATGGATAAAATGAAAAAAAGTTACAAGACAAAGTAAAGAGAAAGTAAAAGGAAAACTTTGGTACAGACCTGCAGGGGCTTTAATGTAAAAAGTCTGCTTCAAGAAACGTTTTAATGTTGATTAGTTTATGACTGAGGTCATGATGCGTTCAATACCTGTTAGGCACTGGGAACGCTTAAGGCTTCTTCCATAAAGATCTCTGCCCACACAGAAATGCTAAAACAATAGAGAAAAATACAGTGCTTTCTTCTCCATCCTGTTTTTGTTTCAAGGTCAACATCTAATCAGCTTCTATCTTGTCAATACATTAAATCTCAGTTGTTTTAAATAATAATAATAATTAATCTTTATTGTCCACCGGGGTGGAAATTCATCTTTGGCTCACCAGACTTACAGATAAGACATTTAAGACACAATACAGCAGTGAGGATCACACCATAGAAGGATAAGACGACAGCACTAAGAAGAGATAGTCCAACATCAAAAAACCTGCTTTAAAGATCTGTTCTGTCCATTTTCAGTTTAATGTAACAGACCTCAAGATAGAGTTGTTCTCAGTTTCTCTTGTCAGACATCACTGAAGTCAAAAAAATGACTTGATTGCTCCAAACTGATTCCACTTCTTGTAGAGTTGTTTCTGTGCCACTTTCAACTCACCCGTTGATGCTTGTGATGTTACGACTACAGGTTGATGGGATGGGTGAAGTCTACTTTTTACTTATGACAAGATCACAAAAGAACCCTGTCTGGAAAATCACACCACTCAAGTCCTGTTCCCAAAATACAGCCTTTAATTTTGAAGCACTGTACTTGTACTTATACTTATTCAGTATTTTCAATATACAGTATTCCTACTCAGCTACATCTCAAAGTATTTAAATGTATTTAAATGAAGTCCATATCCTGAATTACATCCTAATTTTGCTATTTCACACTAATCATGAACAATATGAGAAACAATGGCAACAACAAAATAATATGTATTGTATATAAGGTGGCATGGTGGTGCAGTGGGTAGCCCTGAGAGGCAAGAAGGTTCCAGGTTCGAATCTTTTCTGTGCAGAGTTTGTTTGTTCTCCCCGTGTCTGCATGGGTTCTCTCCGGATTCCCATCTCCAAAAACATGCAATTTAGGCAAACTGATCAGTCTAAACTGTCCATACATTTATGTAAGTGGTTGTTTGTCTCAGGAGGTGATTCTGTGGTGCCCTGGCGATGCGCTGGGAATGTCCCCTCCCTCTCACCCGTAGTCCACTGGGATAAGCTCCCAAATATATTGCAATATGCCTACACTGATGCTTTTTCCTGATCCTGTCTCGTTCTCTCCCTTCTTAGCCGGGATCAGGAGTCACACCTGTCTCTATTTACAGTCAGCTGGCTATTTAAACCAGCCTAATCCGAGTGCCAGAAAAGTGTTTTTGCTTCCTGTAGGTTAAAAGTTCTCCAGCTGCTCTCCTGCTTCCAGTGCCTGTAGTTAATTGTTGTAAAACTGATTGTATTTTTTTATTAGTCTGTCAGTTTTGAGTTTGTTCCTGGATTTCTGTCGTAACTTTCATGAGTATTCCCCTTCGAGGGGCATTTTTTGTGTTTCTTACTTTACTCCTCGTAGTGATTTTCAGTTCTTATCTTGTAAACCTTGTAATTTGACCCGAAAGGTGACTTTCACTGGTTTATTGTTGTAAGTAAACTAAACCCCATTTTACCCTGCATATGGATTCTAGCTCTCCTTGTACGAATCATGACATATGTAGAAAGAAATCAGATTTAAAATATACAGTTGCTCAGTCAATATGTGAAAATTCAGTGATCAAGGCACCTTTTTAGGGGGAAAACGTTGAAAATAGAAAAACAAGCAAACAATATGTAAATCATTTGTTTTCACTCCCTAACACTTGGTAGTAGTGGTAGTTTGGCCAATTCTGGCCACATGCAGTCACTTTTCTTCTCAGTCTGGAAAACGTAAGGTGTGAAGAGCTTTTCCATGAAGGATGTAGCAATCGGTGGAGCCATGTGGCTTTAAATGCAAGCTGTTATATTGTTTGCATTGTGCTTCAGCTAGAAATACACTTCAGCCTGTTTGTGCACTGCTTTTGTTCATTTACTGAGGAAACCGAGCCATCTCATTTTTAATTCCTAGGAGACATCGAAATAAGATTCCACGCACGATTTTTTTAATGCAATTTGCTCATAAATACGTGTCTTTCTTTTCACAACGCAGGGTACTCAAGCCGCATTATCTCGTTAGAAGAAGAGACTGACGCTCGTATTCCCGCGACATCATCATCATCCTACTCTAGTGGAGCTCCACGGTGCGCGCTGTGACGCTCAGTCCTGGAGCTCCAGGAGGCGTGCTTGTCCGTGCAACGGGAGCTCAGACGAGAACCGGAGCAGAGGCCAGAAGGCTTTTACCGGACACTAGACACACGGTGAAAGAAGCTCCTTCATTGGGGGGTGCTTTGCCCCCGCCTGCCCGCTCTCCAGAACTATGACATCCAAGGATCGATCGACCGGAACGCGTGAGTTACCCCCTTTTTTTTTTTTGTACAACCCGTGCCATGTATTATATGCGGCTGTTACAGTGTGTACTGATGATACAGGACAAACTGTGCGTCTTACAGCCATATTTATCCATCGTATCCTCGTTTTTAATTGTATTCTTTTGTTAAAAAGGGCCAAACGTGAGGATGTAACATTAAAAAAATAAAAATCTCTGGGTTTATTTATTGTGCGCACCAGCTCCAAGTGGCCACTGGCGCGATGCTTTGACAGCATCAGCACCACGGAACCATCCACTGACCGCAGGCAGCCTTCAACTTCAGCTCAGTGCTGATGGAAAGCGGTCAGCAAAAGTAGCCTAGATCTGTCTGTTTTGTGGCCTGCTTTTGTCAGTGTGTGTTTGTATCAGAGAGTTAGAAGAGGTGATCTCTAGGATCCATTCAGAATACCATTGAAAACAGCAGCCTGATGGACTGGTAATAGAAATACTGTATAGGCGACAGCCACACTTTGTTTTTCTTGCAGTACTACATAAAAAAAAACAAAAAACACAGACAGTCCAGTTTTTATTTTTCTGGAAATATATCTGTTTTTCCTGAGCTGTAAAAGTAAGTGGATTTAACCTGAATACAAACTGTATGTTCTACCCCCTGTTAAATTATTTTGATTTGATAGAGATTATCCTTACATTGCAGTAATCTATTATCTACAAACACAAATTCAGTTAAACTCCAACAGTTCATGCTCCTCATTTTGGGTTTATTGTGAATAATTGTTATTTTATGTTACGCAAAGCAGGTACAATATTAATTATGTTCACCATCATAGGTTATCCTGATAGCAGGCTAATAAACAAATCATGCAAATTAGGATGATGCAAAGGTATGAATTTATATATACAGTATTTGGACAACTGGAACATTTTTACAGCATAGGATTGGCAGTTTCATGTTGCGATAAACCTAAATCTGTTGACTATAAGCCTGTTTGTGGTAAGAGACTTAAATCACATCATCTGGAAACATGCTAACGTATTACACTGATATGGAGATATTTTACTGAACATGTGAAGATCTTTTGTGCTTGATCAGGGGATTGCAAAGTCATTAGGATTCATCTTGTGGGAATAATGAACATCCATCACCTATCTACCAAATATTTATCAGGATATTTTAGTCTGAACAAAGGTGGGGGGATGACACGGAGCCCCAGATCTACAGAGCGAACGGTCTAAGCTAAGGGAAGATGATAAGTACTGCAATGTTTAAATAACTCAAGCCTTTTCGCTGTTTTGGAATAAATTTTAGATTATATTGAAGCAACACACACATGGTATGTTTAAGGCTTTCAGCCTGCTAATGCCCCAAAGATGGCCTGTAGGGGTCCTGAGAGTGAACAGCGACGTGGTGCTGAAGTCCAGCTGAGTTCAACTTCACCGTCTCTCACAGTCCCTGAAAAAAAACAACAACAACCCCAAACCACCATTTAGTCTCTCATGCATTTCCATTCAGATCCCTGATGAATGTCTTCGCTTTAACACTCAGACAGACCTGATAATTAGCTCCCTGCTATATAGTCTGTCAACCACTTGTCCTGCTTCAGGGTATACGGGTCAGAAGTTTATTTTAAGACCTCCCTAATTTTTGTTTCCCGTTCATCTGCGGATCATGACCATCCCGACACTTCAGTTGATTAACACCACTGTATTTGAAGTGTTCAGCCCAACCCGCTTGTGAGTTCCCAGAGGATCCTGTCCGAGGTAGGTAATTTAAGAAAGAGAATTTCGACTTCAGCCTAACTGCTAATCACCAATCACATAGCCATTGTGCTGCTGTGCAGCATATCTCATGGGCCTGGGCTTGTTTTTAGTATTTCTGGCCTCATTAATAATGTTTTTCCCTCCACACTTTAAATTGGATCACAGCAATTTCCCGCATGCTTGAAGTTGTTGTATAATGTACTTTGTTATGTGCTGATGAGCGCTGCTGATGCCACTTTTCTGAAACATGATGTGCTCTGAAGTGAGGTTAGAGTACCTCGCTGATTTAATTTTCATGAGGATACGGGCTCTCCGAGTTGGATGTGCTTTGAAAATTATTCGATTTCTACCAGGGACACAATTGCAATCCAGCGTAATATACCTGACATCAGGAGGCTTTTAATGTTTTCTTTTGTTTATTGCGCCATCCCACTTTAGAGGAGAACGCTTCAGTAGGTTGGATTCGGCTTTGTCATCACTGATGATTCATAATCGGAGACACACACACACACATGCACACAATGAATGTCTGTTGTGTTTTTGCAGTTTTCTAAAGATGCATTGTGCCAGCTGACCTTAAAGAAGGTTGTTAAGTCCTGCAATGTGTTGAAATAGGATGCTTCTGCGCATATGTGTGTGTGTTTGGGGTGACACGCAAGGTTGCTGAGACAATCTTCTTGAGAACATTGGCAGTTCGGCTGAAGAGAGAAAGTGTTTTTGTTTGTGGAATGAATTAATTCTCAGAGGCAAACGGGAATTACAGTTGAAGCTGATGCTGTTAGGATGACTTATTCAGTGTTCTGAGTAACGGCACTGAAACATATCCTTACATAAAACCCTCAAAGTACATCATTATATGACCTCATTAATATCAAAATAGTTCAACACAAATACATATACAGGAAGATGCTGTTTGCAATATATCCGTACGGTATTGCTGAATTTAAAAAAAGCAGATTAGTAAGTCTATCTCATCATTTTTGGTGTCACATTTGGAACCCTGCTGATGCCTCAAACTGTCTTTCTGTAAATTGGCCATTAACTTCTGACAAGCATTTAAATCTAAATCTTATTTTCATCTGTCACGATCAGCTTTATTTATTTCTTGAGTGCATTGATGATGACACGATACTCCCGACAGATGAGAGACGGAATCTCTCCAGCAGTGACCCCAATAAATCTATGCTTAATGACAAATTATATCTTTGATCGCTGCCCAAAACATTTCAAACAAACACAGGAGTGGGATGGAGCAAATAAGGTATGCAACTCTGCAAACGCAAGAATCACGAAGCATTTGCACAGCAATTCTGAAAGCTGAATAACCTCGACAAGATGAAAGCAAAACTCTTCAGATGAAGCAAAATTCAACTTTTTGCTTCTTTTTTGGACAGCTGTGGTTTAGCTGAGCATCTAATAGCAGGACGCCCCTGTGCTCTCAAGTTAAATACCTGGATGACGTGTGAGATTGTTTGAATGCATATGAGAACACACATCATTAATTAACATTAGGACTAGACCAATACTGTTGATGTATCAAGAGATTTAATAATCCTTTAAGTTAAGCTGCTGTGCCTCATACACATGTGCACATCGTGTAACTACATTTCACCCACACACAACCCATCAGTTATTAATCCCTTTGTTAATTTTTATGACCTTGCCCGTCCAATCCTTGGATTAACTATCCTGCCTGCAGACATAACTGTGATCCGCGTATTACTAGTGTAGATAGAGCTCCAAAAGTTAGAATTATTTAAAGATATGGTGGTTCATGCCTGTTTTTTCTTCTTCATCATCTGTAACTTGCAGCTAGTGTGTCAGGTGTGAGGTCAAGCCACAAACTAAAAATATAGCTGCTGTTACACAATCAGAAAATAACAGTTTATTTCCCCGACTGGCTGCTTAGTAATGCTGCTCTGTCATTTCACTCCCTCTCCAGTTCATTCTGTCTCAGCGGCTCTCTCGAAGCTCCTATCTGTTAAAATGAAAAATAATTTCTCTATCCACTCTGTGATTTGGATCCGCTCCAAATTCATGGGTTTTTCCTTGGCCAACGCTTCACACCTCCACCAAGTCTCATGAAAATTGGAACAGCAGCTAATCCGTGCTGACAAGTAGACAAACCGACAAACCAGACCAAAACATGACCTCCTCGGTGGAGGTTATTATTTCATTTATCTGCATCCGGATGGAACAGCCACTTTGAGCATCACTCGTTTAACATCACAACAGAGGAGAAGAAGTATTACAGTGACGTGACAGAATCACAAAAGAAGCATCCATTTGGACGGTGCTTTTGGTATGGCTACACAGCATGTGATGCCCACCATCATTCTGCTTGTTAAGATCGTGTCCAAGGGCCCTGGTGGGTTGACAAAACCAAACACACAGACTGAGAGTTTGTCATCCTTAATAAAACTCATGCAGAGTTCATCACAGCCTTGGAGCCTATACGCATGTTTATATGTAGAGAGACAGAGTTAGCTCTTGTTTAGAGAATGCATGAATAAGAAAGTGTGTGTGGATAACCATTTATCTTTTCTGCTCAAGACATTTTTTACAATTAAAATGAATCTCAAGTCGATTTTATAGATGAGGATCCTGTTTAAAAGTTAATATATTTGACAGGAATACTTGTTTATCCCCACTTTAAAAGTTGAATTTTGTCATTGCTGCAACTGTAATGACATTTTAAATTACTTTCACACTGAATATTTTAGATTGCAGTTGCAAACATAAAATCTTCTATTCATGATGATGATGCTGTGGTTTCCAATGCACACCTGAGAGTTGGACTCAGACGTGAGAATGAGGTCGTTTATCTCACCCAGCAGTATCATCATCATACACACACACACACACACACACACACGCACACACAAAGCAGCTTTCCTGCCTAGGAACAGCACTTTGGGTTTTCAGTCTTCCCAGCCCCTCCTTGTGTGTTTTCTCTCTGTGAGTCCACACACTTATGCTATGATGATGTTCAAACACATAAATATGGAGGTTTATATAAGGGATTTTTAGACTGAGTGACTAAATGAAGAGGAAGAGGAGAAGCCCTGTAGGGAGATGGAATATTCACACAGCTTTTATTACAAGGGACAAACAATGATGACAGAGAGAACTAAGAGGGAATTCTTTATGCTCCTTTCTTCGGCCTACGTTGTGGATTGGATTTGTCCATTTAGGCCCAGCTCTTCAATAAGTCAGACGATTGGAATGTAAGCCAGTGTCAGACAGTTTTTCAGACGTCCTAAGTGTGTGATGTCTGCAAAAGTAGAATTTTACTGTCTTCTCTGTGGATGAAGACAATGAGACGATAATGATCATTTCCACAAGATGTCAGCTCATCTCAGATGATGATCAAGTGTTACTCATTTTCGACACAGCAAGCACCAAAATCCAATTAACTAAAATATGTCCTTCACCCCAGCGGCTGGAAAACAGAGATTTCTTTTTCTTTTCGGGTGTGGGGTTGATGAAAGCATTTGATTTTTCGTACATAGTGTCGATCTCCTTTCATTTTAGTCATAAAAAAGAGTAATGTGCAGCCGGTGACAGACGTGCAGCTCCCTGGTGCATAGAGGTAATGTCCATCCAGCACAAGCCAAATTTAACTTATTAGCTTTATGGCACAGCGATGAATCAGAAATAATCTCTTGAACCTGTAGGACATTTCTCTGCCAATGCAAACCTTCAGTAGATAGCAAGCTCATTCCTTCGCCTTCATTTTACACTCTCATTAGATTTTTAATGATACTTACAGTATATTCAGTGTTAATACTGCATTTTCGGCTAAAGTAATTTTTTTATATGAAGCTGAAGATTAAGTAAATATCTTATTTGTACATTTTCTTTATAAGATGCATAAATAACAATTAAAATACACCCAGTCAGGCACTCAAATATGACTGCAAGTTAATGAAACTTAAGAGAACTTGAAGAGCAATGATAAAAATGATCACATCTATTACTAAACTACTAATTACTAATCTATTACTAAACTTTCGGTTTTACCGTTAAATAAATTGCCTTTCCTAATCTGGTGATGCATATCCCTTATCATAAATGGTTAAAACTACAAAAGAAATAACACTAAAGTTGTAATTATTCTGATATCTTCTTTAAGATGGTCATCCAGGATTTATCACACTCAAACCTGATAAAAATCACCTTAAATTAAAGATTTGTTCAGACAGATATACAGCCAGTTCTCACTTAAAAACTGCCAGGATTTCAGCAACAACACTACAAACATGGCGCAGCTGTTCTCCTCTTTACTGTAAAAGCTGTTCACTGTGGAAGAACTGGGTCTTAATGTTGCCTGGGCAAAATGTCTCAACACTGTTCACAGGTGAAAGTGGAAATGGCCACATCGTGGTTGTTTCACCGATGGAACTGGAATCCATCCGTGTGTGACCAGATTCACATATGTAGTCAAGATTTTAAGGGAATTTAACGAACAGCAAGATGGTCATGGGTTACCTTCTAATCAGCTCATTCACAAACCGGTCGTGAGATGCAATTTTCATAGCATGACTACTGTTTTGGCACAGAGACTTAAAATATTTTAATGTATGCTGAGAAAAATGTGTGTGAATTGGAGTAACAGAGGTTTTCAACAGGTTGGGGTCCTTACCTAGGATTGCAACTTGAGGCGCCATCTAACATTTATGCACATCCAAAATTTATGCAAAAATACATTATTCAGGAAACTTTGCTTCATATTCCCTCTATCCTTCTTACAACATATGTTTATACAACTGTGGTTTAATATCTGAGGTATATCTGAGGCTGAGGTATTGACCACCGCTTCTCTTTCCTCTTCGGCTTCCGGAAGAGCCGATTGCCAGCCCACCTTCATGAAGGCTGTCCTTTCTGTTCTGGCTTGAAATGAGTAATTTAGCCAAATTCTTTGAGGGAGAGAAAGCCTCACCTCTTTCCAGACTCTGCGTTGCTGCTCTTAGAGAAGCAGCTCACACCTCCCACTGGCCTATCCCGGCTGTTTCCATTGTTCAAGAGCTACCCCACTGACTGCAGCGACCCACACCGAGTCTTTCCACAACCAGTAATTCTGCGGATTCTGGTGTTGTGAAAGGTGTTTTGTCTTCAGCGAGATGTGGAACCTTGAACACTGTGAATCCACTGGTGAATCCAAGGTGATATAACAGCACTGTGGTCGTGTTTGTTGTCAGAGGACACCTGGTTGCTTAGGAGACTGAAGGAATGTAACTGCAGAGTAATGTGACCACTCACTCTGCCCACTCAAGGCGCTGTGCCGACTGTGGAGGCATGATGTAGAGTAATATGCCCAATCTATCTACGTTTGTAATCGGAGTAGCTAAAAACTGTGACAGAGACTTATAGTAAAAATAGAAAAATCAAACACTGGTGTGTGTGTGTGTGTGTGTGTTTGCATGTGTGTCTGTGTGTTTGTGATATGCCAGATATGTAGGAGATAGTAAGTCCATTTTGGACATGGAGTCTTGGTACTCACTGGGGATTCACACGTTCCTTTTTGTGTCTCAGAAAAAGCAGGTTACCCACTTGGTTGCCTCCCGTTACCGGACTGCCTAAACTCCCCGTGGTGCTCCTAAAAATATCCGCTCACTCTCTGAGAACGCCCCACTAGTGTTTAGTAAGAAAATGTGTCTCCTTGTTGACATTTTAGAAAACGTTTTGGATTCATTCGCTTCTGTCGTTTCGCTGCTTTTATTAAATTAAACATACCTCCCTCCAAAAAAACAACAACAGAACAACAGAATCACGCTTAATGTCATCACTGTAACATCTCCCAGAACAAAGAGTCCTGCCGCTGTCTGGAACCAGCTGTCGAAAAATTGACTCAGAGGATACGAAGAATAATTTCATTTGCGAGATAAGCTGAGTGTCTGCAGGTGTGCCATGGAGCTGTGCACAGATTCCGATAAATATGTAGCTGAAATCCAGCTAGACTGGAATCCAGGAAGAAATTTATTAGCATTCACATACAAACATGCTTGTACACCAACATACGACCGTATGACTCATGACCCGGTGGGCGGGAGAAGGCAGTAATGCAAACATACAACACATGCAAGATGGGCAGATCCCTTCCTTTCATGTGTTTGCATCTGATTGTCAGTCAGCTGGGTTTGGGAAACTGGGAAATAAGAGTGTTATTGTATTTATGAACAGATAAAAATTCAGTCGTTTGGAATAAGAATTGCATCTGCACAAGATTAAGTTTAATTTCCAAACCCATGTTAATGTCAAGAAAACACATTCTTATTATTAAAAGATGGAGGTCAATACAGCCCTGGAAGCCTTGGCGAACAGCATGCTGAGTTCAGACCAATAGATTTTTCTGTCTTATTGAAACAGTCTCACATCCATTTCGAGCTCATTGTATTTCCTGTAGGAAGACCTTGGTAATAATGTGTGGGCTTCTGTCTTCACTAATGAAAGCCAGTAACCACATGAACCGTAACACAATGGATAGAATCAATTAATGTACGTTTCCTGGAGCAAATCAATACGAAGATAATCGATGGCTCAGCGGGATATGTCTCCATACCGTTTTCTCACAGTGCGACTAAATATCTTACGGAACACTTCTTGAACAGCAATGTTTTTTCTTCTGGTATTTTAGATCACACATCCCCAACGTATATTGCTTTCTCTTTAGCAGGTACTATAAGCTATCCCAGGTTAGACACGAGCAAATGTGAGCTCAAGATTAAGCTGAAAGCATGTTTGAGAACGACTTTTCTTCTCCTTGTATTTATTGAGCTGGTTTTGATGTTGCAGTCAAAGACCTTTCAACACCTACTTGTGCCTCTTTTATTTCATGCCAGATGAGAAAAGGTAGATGTGCTGCCTGTGAAGCAAATGATGAGACAAAGAGCTGGAAGCCTTCTTCTCTCTTTGTGGTGTTTCTTGTGTTCACGACTGACCTCTTATAGAAGATGTCTACGTACGCGGTGCAGCATTTGAGTTAAACATCCTGCAGAGTCTTTTGCATTAGTCATCACTGTATATAATTATTATCCATAGCATGCATTTGCTTGTTCATTTAAAAAAGGAGCATCGCCAGGCCTACAAACCTCTTTGGCCTGCTTCACTGTAATCTACTGTAGTTGTGTGTTTCCGACCCCTGAGGTCAGTTAGCTCCAATAAAAATCTCTCTCTGTTATGTTTCCGCTGTTTCTCTCTCTCTCTGCTGGCATTTGATATTAGTAGTGTTCACTCCTGCTGCATGCATACCTTTATTAACCGTGTGTGTGTTTGCTAGAGCATCAGACCATCACAAGTCTTGAAAGTATGTTTAGATTCTGACATCTGCATTTTCTTCAAATTCTACCTAGCCTCTTTGGTTTGCGTCAATGCTAAATGCTAAAATGGATTGAGAGCAAGTGAAATGAAAGCCGTCTGCTGCGTTTTAGAGGTGACATAACCTTTTTAGTGTTTCCACTGGTGAAAATGTACCTGGTCCCTGGTAATGAGCCGAGCGGTACTAAAAGATCTCATCACAGCAGGTAGCAATGGCTTCCACGACCACACATTTCAGCAGAAATGCAGCTACAGTTCCAAGTCTAGCTTTTAGAAGTTTGAAACTTTTCATCAGTCTTTCTAAAAGCATTAATGAAAGGAATCTGGATATGTTGTGATTGTTTTTTTTTATGTTGTCTTCTATCTGTCGGCCAGAGGAAACAGAACCGGGGATTTGCTTTGTTTCTTGACGAAGAGCCAAGACCTAAAGTACGTGGCAGAGTGACAATCTAGCAAGAAGTGAGTGAGAATAGTCCCGCTAGGTGTCTGCAAGGCTTATGAGGGAAAATGGAAACAGGTGGAAGTCGTCTGAGTTGGCCAGACGACTGCAGAGCAGATGACAGGAAGGAGAACAGGTGAGTAATTAGGTGTGGCAGCTGAAGAGGAAAGAAGGGAAAGCAGAAAGTTGTTGGATAGACCTGTGGAGGATGTTGCCGTGGGAGCGGGTAGGCGGTTGGAAGGGAGGAACAAACAGACATACCGAGACGGATCAGAGGCTGTGTTCACATCATCGGGCTGAAGTGGCTCTGGTTTGATTTTCTGTCTGAATGTAACACTAATCAGACATAAAATTTGATTATTTCCACATCAGATATGATTTGTTTTCTGTATTTGTGGCCCCAGATCGGACGCTGAATCGTGGATGTCAGATTTTAATTTGTGTTAATTTTTTTGTGTTCATCCAGCTGCTTCTCTCTTCCTTCCAATCCTCAGTCAAGTTGCTGGAGTACCTTTCCTTTGCCCTTTACTACTTCCACCACCCCCTCACTACCCTTATATCGTGCTAGCTCATGTATATACAGTACATTCACACATAAATACACACATCTCCCTGTTTCCGTGAAGCACGAGTATCATAGGACAGCAAAGGGGGAGGGTGAGGAGGTTTAGTGTGTGTGTGTGTGTGTGTGTGTGTGTGTGTGTGTGTGTGTGTGTGTGTGTGTGTGTGTGTGTGTGTGTGTGTGTGTGTGTGTGTGTGTGTGTGTGTGTGTGTGTGTGAACAGCAGACTGGACTGCCTTGACCATTCCTATATAAGAAGGCGCAGATTAGGATATTCTTCCTACAGAGGCTGGCCTATCTGTCTGTCTATCTATCTTCCACCTGTGTGTGTGTGTGTGTGGGTGCGTGTGTGTGTGTGTGTGTGTGTGTGTGTGTGTGTGTGCGTGCGTGCGTGTGTGTGTGGATAGCAGCCTTCAGTGACTAAGTGGTTGCGTCCTTTGCCAAGGACAGCGACTTTCATTAAAGTAATGTTCTTACACCGAGGCACACGTTCACAAACGGAGGGGCATCGATTGTGCGCAGAGGAAAACCACATGCATGCGCACAACGTGAGCTGGCATGTTTTGTTTTTTTTTCCCACAATGCTGCTGGTGTTTATCACATATTCTTTCTGATCAGTGGCAGCCCTCCCTTTTCCCTCACACATCATCTCGTCTCTGGACTCACCCGACGTGCAGCAGCGGCAGCAGCACACTATTAATTAATCAGCAGACAGAGATTGTTGTGTCAGTGCAGGGAGCCACTTAAACCCAGGGTTGAGTTTAAGTGGCCTCATAGATCCTTTGTTCCGAAAATAAAAGAATTAACCTCACTGTCATGTTTTTTTCATGCTTTCCAGCAATCAGTTCGCATTGAATCGGAATGAGAGGAAATTTTCAAAGTAAAATATATAATGTGTTGTAGTGTACGTGTTCCCTTTTCTTTCACTGCTGGTTTTCAGTTTTCAGATGTGTGGTGTATGTGTGTGTGTGTGTGTGTGTGTGTGTGTGTGTGTGTGTGTGGTTGTGTGTGTGCGTATATGATCAATATGTCTTTTATTCAGTGCATTAGAGGAGAACAGAGACAATGGAGGAGGATGTGATGTTCTGTGAAACACACAAGCCTTCAGATGCAGAGGAAACAGGAGCAGGAGCCAAGTTAGAGTCAGGGACAGTGCAGCCGAATGATTCTAGCTGCTGTCAAGGACTCAGGCTGACAGTAATGCATGAATCTTCCGTGAGGTGAAGGCTCAGAGATGTGTACGTGTGTGTGTATGTATGTGTGTGTGTGTGTGCGTGTGTGTGCATGCCTGCTTGCGGTTGGTCTGACAGATGCTGCTTTCCATGTCAAAGCTGTGAAATCATAGCGCGCTGTACCGTTTTGCATTACAACATCTCCACCACCTGATCCTTCCTCGCAGCGGGTTCTGAAATCAGTTGACAATTGCAGCATCACTTAACAAAAATCACAAGAACTGACCCACTCACTGGGTAATAATTGCAAGTCATTAATAAATAAGTCATCGGCTTCTTTCATAGCAGAAAGCTGCAGATCTGAATTTATGCAACTGGCAAATTGATGTCTTTATTATTTTACAGATTAAATCATTAATTATTTTCCAAAAAAGTCTACTCTTAAACCAGTAAATGTTTAACATTTTTGCTTCATCAAAAATTTAGAAGCAAAACATTTTAATGTATTAAAGTAAAAGTACATTTCATTTCTTAATCAGCAATAACAACAACGCGTCTCTAGCCGTTATAGATTTGTTTATAGATTTGTTTTCCCGAACCCGCTGCCAGCAGCGAGGTTGGAAAAACGCTAGCAGTGACAGATAACCTAACTCTTAAGCTAAGATAACTCTTCTTGATGTTTAGTTTTAGCATTTACGCCAATTGTGTTTACTCCCACTGTCTCTTCCTCAAAGGTTAAACAGGACAAGAGTCAGAGCTCCAGAACAGGTGAGACGGCTGTTAGGGCATTATTCTAGAAATGTAACTTTAAGTCTCAGTTAAGGGGCAATACTAGAATTTATTTGGAGTTGGGGTTTCTTTGTCCACGTGATTGATGTAATCCAATATTTCCTCTGTTTTTGTCTTTGTTTTTGCAGCCAACTCTTCATTACTTTTTAGCTCTTAAATATTCCACTATGTTCACCAGCCAGTTTCTAAATCTGACGTCAAGCAATGAACTAAAAGGCAGAGAAAAAGACTCGAGGAGATGTGAGTTTAAACAGCTGACACCAAATTATAGGCCTGTTTAGCAGGGAAACGCTAAACAGTTTTGTGAGTCACCAAACCTCCTCACCCCGTCAGCATGTACACACGCACTGCACGCACACGACACGTATTAGAGGTTAATCTGGGAGACGAAGGCGAGTTGGTTCCAGGAGGGTGGTCGCTAATTGCATCAGGATGGAAAGCGTCATTTTGATCTTGTACTCTCTCTTTATCTTCTCTGTGACTCCTGGGCTGCAGCCCGGTTCACCGTTTAGCTCGGATTCCAGAGCAACACTACCCAGAATCCTCGGTTGTGGCACGAATAAGCAGATGAATGTGCTCTTTGGGGTGACATTTGCATTTCCGTGTCAGGATAGTTGCCCCCCCTCCCCACCTCCTCCTTTGCCACTTGGAGGATTGTGAAGAACTTTGCTACTGGATACCAACATGAATGAATGACAGACAAGAAGAGAAATAGAAAAAGGGAGAAGATGGGGGTGGAGGGGTCGGGGGAGAGGATACGGGGAGGGGTAGGAATTGACGGTTTTGCCAACGCTCTGGCAGAAAGAGGGATGAGCGAAGCTGCGGTGAAAGAAGTAAGAAAAATATAGCAACACAGCTGATTGTCTCCATCCTACCCCTGCCATCAATCTCCCGGATGGCAGCTGCAAACACGGCGCTCTGCCCGCCTGCCTACGCGGCCGACTCCGACTGATGAATCATGGCACGGTATGGCATGGCAAAGCACGGCCTTTGTTAGAGGTGGTGTTCTTCTCTCGTACTGACAGGCTGTATAAGTGTTCTTCACTGTGCGTGGGTGTGTGTGTATGTGTGTGTGTATTGTGGATGTGGATAGTAGTGGCACGTGGCATTAGGATATTGAGGTGTGTGTGCACACTACAAGTGCGTCTGGTATGATAACACACCACACACACAAACATACACTAACTGTTGTGTATTTGTATTATATTACAGTAAAAATGACTCACTATAATTTCATGAAATAAGATGCTGTTATTTCTTTTTGGGCCCCCATACTTTTAGTGCCATTTAACACTCAAATGTTAAAAGAAGCACTTTAATTACAAATTTTAGATGCCTGTCATCTAAACCTCACACAGGATTCAGTAGCATTAGTCATTGAAAAGAATGACTGATTTAATGACGCACAATTTATGATGTTACACCTTCAAGTTCAAGAATTTGGTGGGTGTTTGTATTTTACCATAAAAAAATGATAAATGATGAAAAATAAACTTCAAATGGTGGCTCATTGGTGAAGCAGTTGATGTCGTCGTCTCCCAGCAAGAAGGATCTGGGCTTGAATCCAGACCTGGAGTGTTTCTGCATGGAGTTCTCTACAGATGATTGTGTTTCCTCCCACTGACCACAAACATGCAATAATTTGCTTTGATTTATTTACTGAAACAGTTACCAAACAATGCTAAATTAAAAAAAATCCACATAGATTTCACTGTGTCTGCCATGAATAAGAAAAAAAAAGAGTTGTTTCAGGAATCAAACATGCATGAACTCAACACTAACTCAACCCTGGGGCCGCTCCGGATTTCTCGTGACTCTTCACTCCAATATTATGTACTCATGTCAGTCTGAAGTGCCAGATGGTTGGGTATTTAATCTTAATCAGGTTTGGAGATAAAGTTACAAAGCTGGTTAACAAAAAAGATATGGCTCAGTAAGGGTTGCTAAACAATAGATTCCAGCAAAAAAAAAAAAAAAACTCTTAAAAGCAGATATTCTTGTTTACATTTAAGTTAACAGTAAAAAAGATGCATTAACATGAACAAAAGTGATCTCTTTTGACCAAATGATTGTCTGTGTCATCCACCCACGTTAATGTACACGTGCACGTGCGCACAGACAATGGAAGTCCACGTGCTGGCGTTCAACTGGGTTCTCAGCGTGTTGCACCATCCACTTCTGGCCTTTTGCAGTGTGAAGGGAGATTTCCGCAGAGGAAACAGGTGCAGCGGCACACAGCTGAGCATTATGGGAAGTGTTTGCCAGATGAGAGCGGTACAGAAAGACGCCGCCGCCGCCGCCACGCTGCTCTCCATTCACAAACATACTGTCTGAGTCAGAGGTGCCAAACGTCCACCCTCCGGGATCACATGGTGGCGTTGAGAAGAGCTGGACTGTTTAACGCTGCCAAACAGAGAGGAGGGAGGGAACAGGAAAGAAGAAGAAAGAGGAAATGTCACTGAAGTGCAAAGACGATGATGTTCAGAGCTGCGTCTGATTTAAAGGAAAGGGGACGTAGCTGCTTCGTATGAGATCCAACATTAACATCACACACTGCAGGGAGTTTCTTCTTTTTCTCGGGTTCTTTTTATCACTGGGAAACCAAGCCTTATCCAAAAGGACATAATTAATTCTGCTCTTACAGACAGATGGGATACAAAAGAGACACAGCAATGCAGAAAAAAATACACAGAGAATAGACTGAATATGAAATAAAAAAAGACTTCACCCTCCATCATGGGAGAAAGCAAAAGCCAGTTCCGACTGTATCCACGTTGACATCTGAACCAGTCAGCTGCACACCACGAGTAACCAACTGACAGTTGCATTTGAGAGATCAATCATTGCTTCAATCCTCAGAGGATCCCCAAAATATGAGTATTTTCATAAAATGTTCAGGGGTTATTTGATTGGGTTTGAATGTTAGCAAAAGGATGAAGCTTATTCTTTTTTTAAAATTCCAAACAGCAGCATCAAGTGTCCGTGTGGTGATCAGATGGGTCTGCTTCGCCTTGGAGTCTTGGGGTGATTGCTCTGTTGATAAGCGGCCGGCGCTCTGACCCTCTGGTGTTGTTACCCAAAGCCCTCCATGTTGCATCTATTCAATTTAGCAGCTCTGGTGGCTGAGAGGAGCTTCCGTGTTGTTGAGAGGCAGTGAGTTTGATTGTGTTGTTCCTTTGTGTGGGTCGTTCATTGTCTGAGAATCGTGTTGGATGTCTGCCTTTATTGGATGTTGGCCCTTTCTCTATATGGTGACAAAGAGGAAGTGGTGCTTTAATTCAGCCGGTGCACCGTGTTGAGAGAAAGGGAGGATGGCGGGGGGCAGGTAGGGAGGAGAGAATGGGAGAGGTCGCCTCTGTGGAGCAATGCATAGTGGGTCGTTGGTTATGTATGACTTCTTGCAGTAATCATTAATGAAGCACGGAGGCGATCGGGAACAAAAGCGTACGCCTCGACTTCCAGGGTACGGCGTGGTCCTATGTGACGCTGCAAATGAGCCCAGAGATCCAGGAGATGGAGTGGAAAGTATAAGTGATTGGAAAAAGGAAGGGAGGGGGGCTCGGATGAAACCGGATGAGGGATATTTCGGTAAAAGGAGCAGAGAGTGAGAGAGGTATAGGAGAAGAGGAGCTTAGTAGGAGCTGTGTGTGAGGGAGATAAATGCCTCATTTCTGTGCTGCCAATGAGAGGAGCATAAACAAAATGGATGATCCTGTTTCCTCGTCTTATTTTATCCGGGCTGAGGCCACATTTGGCCATCGATCACCAGCCTCTGTCTCTCCCGCAGCATGTTAGCTGGTTAATAGCAATTACATCTGTGGACATTAATCTGCATATATATATCCAGTGTTGCATTTCTGCATACAAACGCACAGCCTATAGGTTCTTCATACACCATTGAGTCATACTATCTGCTGGGTAATTCTTTCTGATTTTCACTCTGTGGATAATTATGTCCTTGAGCCTGTGTGGATGAATGTTTCTGCTTCTTCCAGGTGAATCACAGGGAAATGAAATCTGTACTCAAAAAGGGTAGAAAGTTTAACCACTTCATGCACACGGTATTCTGACATAGTCTGCATCCAAAGAGAAGCAACAATTTGCCAACGGTTCTAGCAGCTCTACATGCGTGTTTTACCTTGAAAGTTAATGGAGCTGCGCTGATGAAACCTTCGGTAATCGCAACGTTTGAATGCGGTCACGCTTAAAAGGTCCACATATGTAATTTCCTCCTTCCTCTCTTTCTGTTCCTTCAGTTGTCGTTGCTGTTTTTTGCACTTAAGCTGCACCGGAACAAGCTGAAGTGCAAAAATACAGTATCATCACCGTATGGAGTTGCAATGGAGAACAAGCATTGCTTTCTTATATTGTAAATATTCAGTGTGGAGTGCAGCCGTGTCAGCAGTCAGTGGATGACGGTTTGTGGCTGATGAATTCCACACAATATTCTCTCACGTTTTGTTCCGCACCACGCCCCGAGGGAAATATTTGACTGTTTAACTGTGTTTGTTTGCAGGTTGGTGTTTGTCAGGTGGAGATCTTACAGCTTTTGATGCAGGAAGAGCAAACTAGAAACTAAAGTTGTGTGCTGGGCTGCTAAATAAAGTAATAAAGCTCCAAACTGACTGCTTATTCAGCTTCTTATCTGTAGCTTCATTACTCCAAAGGTCTTTCTAGTGTCTTTTTTATAAATTGTCGAAATAAAAATATAAATTACACCCTTTTTTAGTCATCGACTGACGCACATACATCTACTGTTCCATCAACAGTTTTGTTGTACACATGTGCTTTATCTTCGATGCTCTTCCTCCTTGTATTTTTTTTTGTTTGGCAGCATGTGCAAAGACCTGTGTTTGTGTGCGTGCCTGTGCATGTGGGAGTACTTTTGGATCATCCTGTTCGACCGGCTAAGAAAAGAGCCGTAGATTGGCTAAGGCTTTTTTCCCCATCTCTCTCAAAAAACACAAGGAAAATAGCAGCCTGGAGGAAGGGATGAGATGAAAATAGATCAGTGGGCAAGTGCTGACTCACAAGGCAATGCTGGATGTCAGGACGGCATCCATTGCAGTATGCATCAAATTAAGTAGACGTTGTGTAACTCCGTCGGTAGCTGTAAATCTAACTGTATAGTATGACTGTTGTGTGTGTGTGTGTGTGTGTGTGTGTGCATTTCCCCTTTGCTTCCTACAGAAAAAAAAAAGAAGGAAGTGACATCACAGGAGCCATATATCATTTCTGACAGCGTTGCCCCGAGTCCTACAGGCAGGGGAGGGAGGCCAAATCCAGATGGATGAGATGCAGCCTGGTCAGCTAACTCCCGAGCTCATTCATCATGCCATGCTAGGAGCGTAGGCTGTCGGAGATCTTGTTTTGTAACGTGCTGCGAAATGGAACGAGGGCACAAACCCATGTGTACGTCAGAGTGTGATTAACATATCAGCTACCGTAAACACACAAGCTGTTCATTCACCTGCAGGGCACACACACACACACAGCCAGAAATCAAAAGGGAACTCAGCACCAAAGTGATTTGTTGACTGAAGTGGATGAGTCGACCTGCAAGTGGCATTTACATTAAAATATTATAATCAATATCTTTATCGTTAAAGTGTGACCTCACGTTGTGAAAGCTGTCAATTTTAATAATTAAATGACTGAATTTTTTTCACAGCTATGCAGAACTTTATAACCAATTTTATATTATTGTTTAGCTGCCTTTTTCTGTCAAAAAAAAAAAAAAACAACTGAAAAACTCAGAGTACATTTCCAGCTGGGCCCTGTTGGATTTTCAGGGAACAAAAAAACAGCAAATGGCAAAGTAAAGTCTGAAAATAGACTCAAAGAAACTTTGATACAGTCCTCAAGAGACGCTAAACTTTAAGAGCAAAAGCTGGAAAAAGCCTTAATGGGGGGGGGGGGATTCAGTACTGGCATGGGGCACCACAATGTTTGACAGTAGTCTAGCAGTATACCAGCGCTTCAGGTGTTAGCTATAGGTAGCTCACGATCCACACACCGTATGTGTGTGTGTGTGTGTGTGTGTGTGTGTGTGTGTGTGTGTGTGTGTGTGTGTGTGTGTGTGTGTGTGTGTGTGTGTGTGTGTGTGTGTTCTTCTTCTGACTTCAAACCACGTCAGGAACTCTTTCGTTATTTTTCCACAGAGCACCCAAGACCTCATAAAACCTTGGGTTAAATTCTTTACTGTTTCTTCGCCTCCCTTTTTTCAGTTCGTCCAGGAAGGTTTGCGTCACCTTATATCGATGCCGCCCGCCTTGTGATTAATGCCACCATGAATTAGTGCTTACCTTTAATAAAGAGACAATTAAAATTCAAGAATTAAACTTACAGCGATGGCATAAGCAGGACAAAAAGACAGATGCGTGGCTGATTTGAAAAAAGAAGCAGCCTGGTGATTAATCCTTCGTAACTTTAATTAATCATTTTGATGGGATACAAATGAATGGTTTCCAAACTGAGGAGCCTCCATTGAACCGTCAGATTAATCACGTAGGTCAAGTCTAGACTCAGCTCAGAGATAATATCATTTCCATGTCATTAATCTGATAACTTCTGTTAATTTTTATCCAAAATCCCACAAAGCACAAATCTGCTTTGTGAAGGAGACCCCTGGATAAAACTTACACATAAACATACTGAGTGCATTAACTAGAATACTGTCCCTGCATGTGAAGTGATAGTGAAGAGATAATAAGCACTGAGTCATTTTTAAATATCATTGATGTCCCTCAGTCCTCCTCCTGCGTGTCTCTCTGTGCTCGCTTTCCTTTTGAATGTTACACTTTTCTTGTGCCAGCAGTCCGACTGCTTTCAGCTGAATGCTGCTTTGTTCTCGTGTTTGTTGCAAGCAGAAGTCTGCTTGATGTTTTTAGCACTGCTGCAGCACGACTGATAGTCAAATGCAGCTCACAGTAAAATAACTATTCCAAATGGGTGGGTGTGGGCGCGTTATATTGAAAAGAAGGAAACTGGTAGTCTAATATTCAATAATCAAACGTCTGTCTGTGTCTGTCCTCAGGTTGAGGCTCTGAGGGATGCAGTCTCTGTTCGGCGGAGGGGAGCTGGGGTTGCTGGGAGGAAGCAGCGACCCGGGTGGCCTGAGGGAGGATGGTTGTGGCAGCGTGGCGTGGAACTCCTCCACCCTACCCCCCGACGATGTCTACTCAGCCTCCCACTTTGCCCTCATCACTGCCTATCAGGACATCAAGACAAGGCTGTCCTGCCTGGAGCGAGAGAATACCAGTATCAAGAGGAAGCTGAAGATCTATGAGATAAAGGTGAAGGCTTCTCACAAAGTCAAACATCACAAGACCTCGGCAAAAGAATTATTGATGTTATTTTCGTCCTCGTTCGTATCAGACGAAAGGCCTCCAGTTCCGGACGAGGATATGGCTGGTTTGTTTGTGATTTATTATTAGTGCTTCAAAAGGAGAGAGATCTGTCCACTCCCTCTTCAGCTCTTTCCATTTTCATTCAGAGCAGTGGAATTATTCAGAGATAAAAGGGAAGCCCACTTTGGTGGGCTTTGTTTCCTGGAGCACCAAGGGAATAAAAGTGGGAAATGATTCGATATTATCTGGCAGAAGGCTGGAGAAGTTGTAACTCATATTTCTGTCCCAAATTACAGGTTTCTGAACTGTTAAAACCCCACGTTGAAAGTATTAACCTGACTCCATCATAAATGAAGATGTGAAGGAGTCAGAGACGTGTCATCAAACTAGAAAGTTTCCCTGTTGATCTTTAGTTGACCTTTTTTGGTAGACTTTAATTTTTTTATTTTTTTTCCGTAAATCTGTTGAGATAAAAATCAACTTTTTAGACCCAGTTCAAATGTGACCATATGATCCAAGTTACTGAATTATGTAAAACCTAACTGCCAATAATTTAGCAGCGAGAATGTTCTACATGAATTTTGGACTGATTAAAAAATTATCTCCAATGACGTCCTTAGATGCAGCTTTTATAAGATTGTGAACATGTTTAAACAGATTCTAAGAATCCCACACGTGACCTATCGATCTTGAATCAGTTTAATTTGTCTTGCAGTTTTGTCTAACAAATATTAAGTGAATAACAGACGCGGAGTGGGTCATCCACTGTTTTCACAGTAGTTCAGGTATTGGAAACGTGCACGGAAGGTTTGAAAATGTTTCTGCAGATTTAAATTAAAAGTGTCCGCTTGAGTCAGCGATACCGTGGATATTCCTGCGTAGCCAGGCTTGTTAGCTTAGTAGAGGAAATCAGACAGCCTTCTGGTTGAATGAGGAAGAGATGAGGCAGAAATCCACCTCCTATTAGTAGCCGGGCCAATGGGTGAATTAGCATACAGGAATGGAGGGAGAGGGAAATGGAAAAGTGGAAAAAATAGTTAAATGGCCAGAAGGTCGCACAAGAGAAGGCAAATGAGGCAGTAAAAGGAGATGATGATGTAAAGAGCGAGGGAGAAATAAATCAATTCCTGGATATTCCTCTTCTTATTTATAGTTGTCTCCTTATTCCATGAATTATATGGAGCCAAAAGTCTAATGTGCCCCATTTCCCCTCATCTTGTTTTTTTTACTGGTTCTCCCTCTCTCAGCGAGCTGTTTGTGATGCCACAGAGACGTATCAGTAGCAAAGCACTTCTTTTGTACCGGAGACGAGGAAACAGGATTCAGTGACGATAAATTATCAAAGTGGCTGCTGTAGCTGAAATGCTGAGGAAGACATTTCCAAAAAGATGCATGCTGTTGCAGCATTATCGTCTAATAAGGATGCTGTCGGTACAGAAACTGACTCTTGTGTGATGTGCAGCTTCAGGAAAACACTGATTCTGGGTTAAACTCAAAAACTTACATTAAATGTTTTTCGTGCATTTTGTCGTATAAATCGATGGAAATTGCCGACCAATTGAAAAGCGGTTTAACTTTCCCCTTTGGACATTTGCGTGAGTGTAAAACTCCTGCCTCCTTGTAGTGAGCAGCTGTTACTGAAGGTTTTCTACATCCTCAGTGCCAGTGTGTGTGGCGCCTGTTCCCTGAGACACAGGTGTTGGTTTTGATAAAGCAGGTATAGAAGTTCCATAGATGTGGATAATAACCTAGAATCAACACTTTTGAGTCCAGATAATTCTAAATTCTCATGTGGGGAGAACTTTTGTCAAACGCTTGATTCTTTTCTGTTATTTTAAGGTTTATGCTGAGGACTTGTAAGTATTGCTGCAGGCTTTGTCTAAATACAAGCTTCCTGAGTAGCAGCTGTAATGATGCAGATGGGAGCGCTTCCTGCCGCTTTGAGCATTGTTTGAAGTGAGGCTGTTCTCCCGTTTTCCCCATGCTCAGCGGTGTGAGAAGTCTTGCCCCCCCCACCCCCCCGAGGGAGTTTTGCCTGTGTTCTGAACATTCACTGTTAAACTGAGCAGAGAGAGAGGTGTTCTGCTAAATGGAAAAAGGTTGTTTGCTCCTGAAATAGACTTTACATCAGCAGCAATGACTTCACACAGAAAATGAAAAGGCCCTTCGTACTTATGGCTGGCACTCTAAATGTAAATAGGTTCATTTAAGTTGAATCACATGCAGCGATATTATTTGTTTTTCCATCACAAGATCCCGACACCAAACAACAGTTTAGCTCAATAACGAGACAAATCGCAGTACATAATCCCCATAAATGCACACAGTAAAGAATTACATAACAGTCAGGCTTTAGAATGTGTATTTATGATCTGTACTGATGCATATAAAGCAGCTATTTCTGCATGTTCTAAGTATTTCTATGAGCTGCTGTGACATCAAAGCTGTATGTGTTTGTTTTATAACATACATTTATGCGGCGTATTGAGGCGACGCACTGGAAATACTTTTATAAATCTTATTTCTAATAAATCTCAAAAGACAAAAAAAAATTTAGTGATTCAAGAGTTAAACACAAAGTATATATCTTATTTATTTTCCGCCACATAACCCCATTGTTCATTATTTATAACTGTTTGCATATGTGTTTGTTTACAAACCCAAAGTGCTCAGCTGTTAAAAATGTATGAAGCATCTTTTTTTTTTTTAAAAATGACACCGTGTTATTTTTGCATTGTTCATTCTTTCTTTTTGAGGGATTTGTTTACAGTGACACAAATATGGAATATAACATTATATAACATGAAATTCTAAATGATGCTGAAACTCAACCGGATCAAACGAACCGTACCCTCATTATTGTGTGTCTCTTCCTGCAGTTCCCCATGATCAACGAGTTTGGGGAGAACACCAACTCCTACTGCTCCTTTGAGAACAAGGAGACGGCGCTGCTACACTCAGAAAATGGCAACTTGCAGCAAAGAGTCAACGTCCTGACCCATGAGGTAAGGGGAGAGCTGAGGACACGCAAGGGAGGGAGGGAGGGCGATGGATGAAGCGGAGAGGGAGGAGAGAGGCGCCAAAAGAAAGCAGAGATAAGAGAGAAGGCAGAGGCGATATGGGATATGTGTGAAATAAGCGGAAATGCTAATTTTATTTTTTGTCAAACCCACTGGATGCAATAAAAAAAAACCTAAACACAGGAAAGCTCATCCTCTGTGCTTGGAATGTGCAGGAATACCTCCGTGCTTGTGATTTAATTGAATTTAGAGTGAATTGAGGTCATACACACACACACACACACACACACACACACACACACACACACACACACACACACACACACACACACACACACACACACACAGAAGGACACCCAGAACTAATTAAGCACCACAGCTGCTGCCCAAGCAGAATTACTGGGATTGAGTGTTATAAAAATAAAATAAAAAACACAAAAAAACGTCCAAGCGTTAGTGTGACATGGGATTTTCATGCTGGTGTTCTATTTCTAAAATGGATGTATAATTGGGCCCAAACCTGGGCAGGATTATGCTGAATGGAAGAAAAAAGTCAGGGTCCTGCAGTTCATGCTGGGATGATGCTCCCAACGCAGGCCTCAAGTACAGAATGTGAACGTTACCTTTATACATTTACCTGAATGACTCTCCTTCCAAAGATGGAATGAAAGGATGGTGGCGGCGACTGTAATATGTTTGGTCTAGTTGACCCCCGCGCCCCTGATCCCCGGTTTCTGACTGACACAGGAAGTTAGCAGTAAAGTCAGTCGTACCAGAGGTAAAGAAGAAAATAAGAGCTCAAGGAAGGGGATGGTTTATGGGAGCAGCAGAAACATTTAGCATTGGACAGCCAAGGTCACATGGTTCTGACACGAGCATTCAGTGATGAAATGTGTCACGGCTCACTGAGCATGCTCTGCTAGGACACACACACACACACACACACACACACACAGATGCAAACTTGATCCCTTTCCATTCTGATGACTTGCAGTTATCAAGGTAAAGTGGTGACATATGTGCTGTCAGGGGCGACATTAGCAGAAATCAGAGGTCGCAAAGCATAAAGTAAAGATGCATTTAAAATTGATGCAGCCTCTCCTCACATGTCTGAGTCACGTGACTGCTAAGGTTATCAGCTGAGCATATATTTTTTAGCCCATGCTAATCTGAGCATGACACTACAGCGACTCTCTAAAGGTTTCAGCGATGGATCGTTACAAACATGAAAAGAAGCACACTAGGGAAAAATAAGTGCTTTTGTTGCCCTGATCCAGTGGTACTAAGTACAAGAAAAATAAATACACTTAAAAGTGACTAGAGGATATTTACAGCCATTGGAAAATTGAACAAAAACATAAAATATGACTATTTAGTGGATAAATCAAGGACACGATACAGCAAAACTGTCTCTCATATAGACTCAGGAGAACATTTAATGAGAACACCTAAAAATAAAGTTTCTTTATTTTGAAACGGCGTTTACAGAAATCCAGTTCTGCAGTAATTCTGCCCTCCTCACCTTGGCGACAATTTTCCACAAGCATACGTTACCATAGGCACGGCAATTCAGCCTCCCTGCTCCGACACATAGCAGCCATCGACGTCATTGTCCTCACACACTCCCTGTTTATCACCAGACGCTGCTGTTTCTCTCCCTGCTGTTCTCCACATTGTGTAAAGAGAGCATGCTCTTAAAAATCCCCTGCTTCACCTGCTCTAGAAACATCCCTGAATTTAATGTTTGCCCCCCCCCCCCCGCAGGTCTGTCAAAGCAGGATGTGATTTTTGCATCCATGCCAGATTGCATACTAAACCAGCAAGATGTCAAGAACATGATTTATGCATTTGTCAAGCTGGTGGAGGTTATATGCAGTCTAGTGTGTTTTTAGGATTCAGTGTCATAACTCAGTTCGACTACATAACGAAAAAACGTTTGATGAATCTAGCAATGAAAGTTTTGGGCGTATTTTTCCTTCTTTACTTTGCTCGGAAGTTAGAAAACTGATAATGTATGTCAAAATCCTCCTCCCTAAAAAATTTTTTTTAAAAGCTCTTAGCTCTTCTTTTCTCTATTTCGCTTCAGCTCCAGAAGAGAAAGGAGAGAGAGGAGCAGCTTGAGGATGTGATCCAGGCTTATGAGAAGATTCACATGGAGAAGAGCAACCTCCAGAGGGATCTCGACAAGATGGTCAGAGGAATTATTCAGTTTGCTGAACTGTGCATTCGCTAATTTACAGTCGCTCTGCACACGAGCCATATGGCCCATTAAATCATTCTGTGTCACACTCTGCTGATGGGGCCCAACATAAACCATAAAGCTCATGCCCGAGATCCCATAGAGGAAATGTGCATTATGGATGATTTCATTTTAAGTGCCAAATAAGCTATTTTACCAAAAGTATGCGGACGTATATGCACAAATTGACTGGTCAGGTATAAATATTGTCACCACAAGAGTGCAGGCTGTTAGTAGTAGATTAAGTGATTAAGTGATTTAGTATTGAGTATTGTACTCCCTGCATTTTTAAAGGTTGTACTAAATTCTCTCGTGGCCACATTAAAAATGCTGCTGGCTGAGGAAGACGATTCCCTGAACTGCAATGTTCCTGGTTCACATTTGGACAGGGGTTCTGTCCTGACACCCATTTGTCTCAACTTAATCAGTGTTTAAAATTGAAGCAGCAGGGGGCTGAGACAGCCAGAGCAACAGATACTGCATTTCCCATAATGCAACTCAGCATAATCTCAACTTTTGAAGGACACATATTATGTAGAAGTTACCCACAGAACACAATATGTAACAGTTTTCAGGAGTTATATTAGTCATCTTCATGAAAAGTATGAAAGGGATGAAAACACAAAACACAAAGCTACAAAACAAAAGGCAATAAAAGATGTAATCAAATTATACTCTAGTGTCTAGTCTTAGACTTAGAATATTTGTATTTCTGCAGCTTCAGTGTGATTTTTGTCTTAAATAAAATTTCTTTATTTTGCTGGGACTAAAAACGAAATAAAGTTCCTGATGTCTGTTTCTGTAGCATACAGACATACCATGTAGGTAGAATATGAAACAATTCAACATTACTCAGTGTCTGTATCACTCCCTCGTGTCAGAGGCAGGTGAAGGTTAATGTAAGTGATGCTCTGAAAGTACAAACAAAAAGACTAAGACGACATAAATTGCACTACATCACGTTGAAAATGCTCTTCAGGCTGCACTCCTCATTTCCAAGTAATTAACGTCTGAGTGAACCTTTCTTTTTATTACTTCTAGCAGTAAATCAACAAGCCTTCAGAGAGAAGAATCCTTTTAGAGTCAATGATACACAAAACCTCCTTGTTTTTTGTACGTGTGAGAACATAAAGTTTCAATTTAGCAAAGTCCTTTCTTTCTCATTACACCAGGAATTCCTATCATGTAATACAACAAGTTTTTAGCTTTATCTTCCAACCCATTTTATTTTCAATGTTGTGCATTTAGTAGATAGTGACTTCCAGCTGAATAAGTGCTTTTGGTTTTCCCCTCATCTGTAATAATAAACTGTGTCATGAGAATGAAATCCATGAGAATGAAGGCCATGAGAATGAGATCCATGAGAATGAGCAGCTCTTGACATCAAGCATCAGCAGCTAAAAGTGATCAAAGTGAATTTGGGACGAGGGATGCTAAAGATATAAAACCCGCCATATAAACATCTCCTCATGCGTTCATCAGTTGTGGCAGCAGGTGCCATAGCAGTGTGTGTGTGTCTGTGTGTGTGTGTGTGTGCGTGCATGCGTGCATGTGCGTGCGTGTGTATGTATATGTATATTCTACACTGTATATATGTGTAGAATATACGTAAAAGTATGAAAAAAAATTCCCCACGGGGATCATTAAAGTCAGTTTTTAAAAAATATGTATGTATGTATGTATGTATGCATACATGCTGTAGCTACATGTAGCAGTGGAGATGTGTTTGATCCTCAGACCAGCCTGGTGGAGAAGCACGTGGAGCGAATCCTGGGCCTGGAGTCGGCTCTGAGGCAGAGGGACAGCTCCCTGCAGAAGCTCAACATGCAGCTGCACAGCAAAGACATGCAGTACCTGCAGCTCCACGCCGGCCCGGACGCACACAGTGAGTAACACCATCATCATCATCACAAATACTGCTTTATGCGGACCTAGTCTAAATTTCTGTACGTGAAAATCCAGCAAAATGATTTTACCCACCCAGTTGAATTTAAAGCAATCCGTAAGCATCACTTTCTTTTTTCTTTTTTCTTTTTTTTAGTTCTTTCACTATTATTAAAACCCAAAAGGAATAATTTCCTATTTAGTATCAAAGAGTATTTTATGAGAGTTTTATGATTACGGTGATAATAAAAATGAAATGAATCCGTGATGCTGTTGATCTCAATAATGAGAAAGAGAATGAATAAAAATTTAATACCAACACGTCTCTGGTTTATCTAATCTGCATGTCAATTCATAATTAACTAGACGGCACTAAGAGAGCGTAAACCAAGGAAGCTCAGATTCCCCATTATGTCAATGTCACCTAAAAGCAACAGTCCTGTGATCATTTGACCTTCATTATGAGACGTTTTTGGGCATTGAACTCACCCCAACTTTGGAATTATTACTTAATAGTTAGTGAAAACAAATTATATTTTATAAATGGATTCAGGATTATTGCCAAAATGTCATGATTGCTCGTACGTAAACCACCCAGTTTCACAATAATCCATCATGTAGTTTATGCGTAATTAAGTAAAAATGGTCCGAGAGAACGGATGGATGGATGGATGGATGGATGGATGGATGGATGGATGGATGGATGGATGGACAGATGGATGGATGGGTGAGATTATTTGGGTCGGTAGTTTGGTTCATGCACCATTCAAAAAAAGAAGCTTAGAATTTCTCTATCTCTGCTCATCACTGCTCATTTTTCTCTCAATATTTAATCACATCCAACAATCTGGCTGTAAATCGTTTTAATTGAGGTCGGGTTAATCCTCGGTTTGTTATAGAGAACCACATACTGTATATTGTTCCAACTCCCCAGTCACAGTTGCAGAAATAAAGACTTCAGATCTTCCAGGGTACTGCTGATTGAAATTCAAACATTCTGGCTTCAAAAGAGCGAAGTGCCTGGAACTGGAAATTTGAGGATTGTTCTGTATTATTCCACCTGTTGCTGCCATCTGCACTGCTGAGTGATCTGTATTGTGATTAGTCTGCATTAGCAAACGCTAGAAAACCTGCGAGATGGACTGATAACAATGCAAATTAATTCCTCTGTCAGAAATGGAAAAAAAAAAAAAGTTTCAAAGAGGCTCTAACAGTGGAGGACCTCTCCACTGAATCATCTGCATTTGTGAGAGAGAAAAAAAATCTATTAACATTTTGGAATATGAAACGAAATATCCTCTCCAGGTCAGCGCTATCCATCATATTGAGCCTGCAATACAGACAGAACGACCTGCTACTAAAGAAAGTCTGGAAGAGTCACAAGATGGTGAACTCTGCCCTCTTTGGCTACTAGAAACTGTCTCCGCCACATCGACAGATGCCTCTATCGATGACACATCTCGATGAAGGAAAGAAGAGACATAATTTTGCATAAAAACTCTTATATTTAAATCAAAATCTGCATTAAATTAAATGAGAGTTAACTTTATTCCACATATGTATGATGGAGAGGAGGCTTCCAGCGTTAGCGGAGCTGAATCACAGCCGTGCCCACACAGATCACATCACCCAGGTACAATCTGGTAGAAGCTGCCCTCGGATGGAGAACGCCGCGTCAGTCGGGGTGAAACAGGAAAACACATTCATATCTTCTAATGTCACCCCTCTTCTTCTTCTTCTTTTTTTTTTTTGTCCTCACAGTGCTGGACTGTCCGGCCTTGACTTTGCAGAGCTCCCGCAGCCTGGACGCCCTGTCCGACCTCAAGCTGCAACAGCTGGAGGCGGAGCTGGAGGGGGCGCGGCAGGAGGCCCAGGGGGCATGCCAGCGAGAAAAGGAGCTGAAGGGAGAGTGTGAGAGGCTTAAGGAGGAGATGAGGATGCTGCAGAACAGCCAGAGGGACCGGGTTAGTGTCAGATGTCACACGGGTGGGCGGTTCGTGTTTGTCAGCACACAACCCATGTCAAGTACCTGAAATGTTGCATAAATCAGTTCAATCTATAGGAAGAGTGTCTCTACTGAGTCTCAAGTTACAGCGAAAAACACATTTGACTTATTTGCTGTTATAAGTTGAAGCACAGCTAAAATGTTAAGGTCCGTTAAATCGTCTTTAATTAATATAAAGTGATCACTGGACAGTGTTCGTACACGCACGTTCATTAAAATCTACTGTTTTCCAGATACACAAACATAGCACATACACATACTCACACACACACACACACACACACACACACACACACACACACACACACACACACACACACACACACACACACACACACACACACACACACACACACACACACACACACACACAGTAATTGAATAATAATCAAGGCTTGGACCTGTTTGCAGACGCTTATATCTGACTATTTTTTACCCTCACACATATTGTCTGACAGATTCTGTCCTGTATTCCACCGGCACCTTCACACTAATCTAATTTCATGCTCTGTTTCGACAGGAAATGACTTCTCCGTGCAAGCAGTGCGATGTGGAGTGGATAAAGAAGGTGGGAGACGAGCAGTAAGTGACCACAGCAGATCGCTGTCCCGGCTGGAGGGAGGGGGCAGAAAACACAGGCAAATGTCAGGCAGCAACAGATAATCCAACAAAAAGAGAGGGGATGTGAGCAATGAGGAGAAATGTTTCACAAAGAGACAGTATTAATATTTAGTCTGTGGGTACACTCAGCTGGAACGCTGCTGCTGACTGGAAGGAGGACCTGCAGGAGTCCAACCTGAACAGCAGGGGGCAGTGTCAGCACAGCACAGGATACTTTCCCGTCCATTTCCTGACGCCTGTGTGTGGGTTGGGCATCTCTGTGAGGCATCAGATCTTATCTGTCCATAGCTAACACTACACACACAAAAAATCAAATTTATCTTTCCACTCAACTTCTCAGTCACTTCAGACGATGACAGAAATGTCCTTTTGCTTTGAGAGACGAGGAAGATTCTCATCTGAAACTCCTCAGGCTGTTTATTAAATGTTCCAGTTGAAAGAAAATGTAAAAAAACAAAATAAAAAACAACACACACACACACACACACGTCAGGTTGGGCAGCTGACTCCCACACAAACAAAACCCCAGAAGTGTTTCGATGGGGAGCAAACTGAAAGTGAAGGCAGAAGCTAAGAGAGATTTGACTAAGCATGTGGTAGGAGCCCACTACTTTTTCCAGACCTCGGTCACCTTTTGGTTTTACTCACCAATACCGCTTTACTCCCACAGCAAACCTATAAAGTAATGTTCTTCCTTTTCTGTTGCTTTTTCTTGTAATTGGGCTCATTTAGTGTAAACTGCACAGATTGATTTGGGTTTTTCTTTAATCACATCTTCTACAACAGTAATCTGAATTTAAGAATCTGGAAAATTAAGTGCCAGCATTGCACAGTTTCCTATCAGGAGTTTAATATTGCATATAATTTATATTCCATTTAGATTACATGAGTACAGTACAGATTATAGAGGATTTTGTGTAATTTTAGCCACTGGGGTGTGTTCCAGTACTGTTTGAGATCTGAAAATAGTCAAAATAGTTTTTATGGGGAATAATCTGTCATTGTAACCTAAATCCTAGTACTTTCAAATCCTAACTACAGGTTGCTGTTGTTGTTATTGTTGTTTTTTTGTTTGTTATTTTTTTGCATCTGACTAAACCTTAAGCAGATTTGAAAAAAAATTTCAACATTGAACAATTACCGTTCACACATTACTCGCATATTTCATCGAACGTCTGTAGAAGTTAAAATGATCTGCCCCAAAAAACCCTCACCAACCACAAGCCACATGCAGCGACTGATGTTTCCTTCAAGTTTTCAATAAAGCGAGGCTGTTTCAAATAAATCACTACATGATTTTGAGTTGAAGAAGATAGCCATGCAGAAAAATCCGAAACAAACCAAGAGACATTTAATATTAACATAATGTAATAACATGAAGGTAAGATTTAGGAGACGATTTATTTAGCTCGAAAGGCCTCGCCGTTTAGCACTCTTCCCTCCATGAACAAAGCATAAAATCAATTTGTTAATTTCTTTTCAATTAAGAACAAATGAATATCTTACTTTTGCCACAAAGCACAACCGACCAGTGAAAGGCCATGCTGTTAATGTGAGCGAGCAAACGCCAGGCGGTTTGAAAAAGAACATTTAATAGCTATAAAATAGGAGTTCAGATCTCACAGGCTGCAGCGACGCCTCGCTCTCATCGGATCAGATCGGAGGTCAGATTTCAACCCACGCTCCATCCACTTTATCTCACACACACACACACGCACACACACACACCCACAGACACTACGATATACAGTACTCGTGCACCTGATTGATTTTATCGTATTATCGATGCTGATCACGCTCCTACAAACTATACTATACGTCGTACACACTGCGTACACACATATACAGCACATACTAGCTAAGACAAAGGAAACAAGACGCAGTAAACCTGCTGATGTGGTTACTTAAGAGATTTAACAGGAGCTATGATCCCATCAGTATCATACATGCCCCCCCCCCCCCCCCACTGCCTGCCCACCGTGCTGGTAAGTTTTCCTACCGATGCAATTAACAAATAATGTCTAGCCCTGAATCATTTCAGGGGGTTTTTTACCACCGACTCGTACCACAAAGTTTGATGACTGCTTTTAGATGAGGGAGGAAAGGGGGTTTGATCATGACTCCGTCTTGAGTCATAGCAGATGGTTGGGAAAATCAGGTGGGCCAGCGACAAATCCCAACCACCCATCGGACATTATGACTTATCTTCAAGAGTGATGGCCCCTGATTTTATTGCAGATTATTTTGCGATTTTAAAAAATGCGTCCTGGAAGCAGCTCAGTTTTGGGGTTTTAATTGTAACATGGTCATATCCTGTATATAGTTTGAAAGCTGAAGGACAATCTTTTCTAATGAGTCTAATTAGTACAGAGAAATGTGCAGCGTTCTTTTAATATGCTGAGAAGCAGCAGTAGTGAACGTGTGTGTGTGTGTGTGTGTTATTTTCTGTGCAGACAGGAACTTAAATGCTTTTCTCTCTGGTAGGTCTTTGTTTAGGTGTCGGTGTTGCAGTGGAAGTTCTCTGCTCTTATTTGTTTCCCCAGGATGTGAATATGCTTTGTTTGTCGTATGTCTATCTGCCACAATCTCTATGAAAGAATGAATTTGGTAGCATTCCAATAATCAAAGACGTTAAGTCGGCCGTCGGAGGTCGTTTCATCAGATCTTAGTTAGGGGAGACAATGAGGAAGATACGTTAAAAAATATTTTGGTTAAAAAACAGCATGAAAAGTATTAAATGTGGACATGAAAATGAAATAAAATGAAAACCTTATTAAAGGAAATTAAAATTTGAAGAACAGAAACTTAAATAGACGACAGGAGGGAGATGAGCTACTGCAAGAGTCTTAAAACTTTCAAAGTCAATGCCGGTTTAGTATCTGGAAGTGTGTAAATTTGTTGTCTATGAGACTAATCAAAGCTGACAGGTCTTAATTTAAGAAATTATTCACAGCGATGGTGTAAAGTTATTATCTCAACTGATTTCTAGTTAAATTTCAGGGTCTCACATCTCATCCTTTTTGCAGTGAACAGTCTAATTTAACGCTATCAGTGCTGGAATGAGTACACATCAGGTCCAGACTAAGCAGGTTATGATAAAGAAGTGATGAGGCAAGCTATAACTGTGTTTTTCCTGTCCTGTAATAAAAAACACTTATTTTAACTACTTAAAGTAAATGTCAAATCTGCCCGCATCTACAGCTCGACTCGCAGTAATTTAAGTTGTGGGATTCAGACCAGTTTTAATCTAATGAGGCAAGACAAAGTCGGATTGTTGTCATGGATAAAAGACACGGGAGCATGTGAGCCAAAAATCCTGGTTTATGGTTCTTGAAATAGAGTTTCTCTGTCAGTACAGCCCCCAGAGAGTCATGACACATCTTGCATGAAATGGTGTGATTTTAAGCACTTCAATTATGCACTGCGACTTGCGCTCTAAAAATATGAGCCTGTAAGCCTGCTCAATTAGCCAGCCTGATTTGTGAGGCTGTGTCAGTGCTGCAGAGCGGTTAGGAGTAGTATTAAAGGAAGCCTTTGATTACCTACCACCGATCGGTTACCATTCGACGATTAAACTGAGAACACAGTGTTTGCACACGTATGTAAGTGCCCTGTTCACCTGCATTGTAGTACCTCATGATGACAATGATTATGATAATTACGCAATTGTCTCTTCTCCACCTTCCTCCAGGGTGAATTTGGCTCTGGCCTACACAGAGCTGACGGAGGAGCTGGGGCGCCTCCAAGCACTGAGCTCCAAGCAGACGGAGATCCTGAGGAAAGCCTCGCAGGAGCAGGCTAGTCCAGGTTAGCAGTGATCTGTAACATTGCATCATATTTTATGAGCTTGTTATAAAAAAATTTAGGAATCTACTGATAACATATATTATATATTTAGCTTGATGTAATTCCTCAGTTGCTGTTTCCGTATTATTTGCTGCCAGGTGATGGTTTGTTGCTTCTGTTTTCTCACTTGAAAATTAAAGACAGAAGCAGATGTGGAGTAAAACTATACTAAACCGTAAAAACACCTCTCTGTTTCTGTCACGCACAGTCATCGCCTCATTGTAGAGTGTCTACCGCTGCAGCATAAACAACACATGCATTCTCTTTACCAGGTAGACATCAGATGTATAAAAAAAAAAAACATAAAACACACTAAATAAACGACAAAACAAAACACTCTTTAATTTTTTGATATATGAGAAGTGGGATTTTTTTTTTTTCTTGGGCGTTACAGTTCAAAGTGTGAACTAAGCCGTCTCTTATGACTCTTTCCTCCTCATTCATAGGCTCGGAGATGAGCCCTCTCCCCCCCTCCTCCTCTTTTAACACCTCAGCCAGCCATAAATGATGTTTCCTTTCTGATACACGTAGTGGAGCTGAAGTGGTGACTAGAGGGGGGACTGACTCACCAGCACAAAATTGTGCAACACTGCCTGAACAGATCAAAATACACCAAAGTGTGTTTCTGTCAACTGAATGAAAAACGCTAAAATATTTGAAGGTAATAAAAGTGTTTCGACATTTTTTTCTCTGTGTGTGGGCTGGAAATATTGATAGCTCACCGTTGTTGTAGAAGAGTGGAGTTGAAACCCTGAAGTAGACAAAAGTAAGTGGACTCCTAAATCATACACGAATAAAGGATTTTATGGTTTTTTTCCCCCCCCTCCCTATCAGTCCAGCGTCACTCTCCCATCAACCACCAGCGCCACTCTCCGGTATCCCAGCGCCATTCGCCCATCTCACAGCGCCACTCCCCGGCGCCGCCTCAGCTTCACCACTCCCCAATCCAACAGAGACGTTCGCCGGTGCTGCAGCGCCTCTCCCCGGACATGCACCGCCGCTCCCCCCTGCTGGACGTGAACGACGGCCCGGCCTCCTACTCCAGTCGCCCCCCCAGCCAGCACCTGAGGGCCAGCTTCCAAGGCCGGCGCAGCTACTCCGAGGTCGCAGACCCCTCGGCTTACCAGTGCCCGCCCCGCTTCTCCCTGGACCCTGTCTCCACACTGCCTAAACCTCGACCTTACATCGAGGGCTACCCTAAACAGCCCCCCCAACACGTGGGTTCTCCTCATGGTGGACTTCAGCACAGAAGCTCCCCATCCGCCCATCAAAGTGGAGCAGGAGGAGACAATGAGAGCTCCATGCGCCACTCCAGGGAGATGCCGTTCCCACTGTCTGAGGTGGCCCATCTGCATTTTGAGCCCCCTCCTCCTTCTACCCCGGCCCCCCAGCCCCCTCAGTCCTCTGAGGATGAGGAGGAGTGGACCTGCCCGCATCCAATCAGCCCACCGAGGACACTGGGAACGCTTTCTGCTTCGGTGCCCAGCGGCGTCATGAGAGGCCCTGCGTCCTGCTCGGCCTTCCCCATCCCTCAGAGGTCCAACACCCTCAACTGCCACCCCCAGCCGGGGTACATGACAGCAGAGCACGCCCAGTCCTGGCCTTCAATCAATGTGAGTTTAAGCATGTTTTATCACATTATAATAGCTTTTGTAATTATATTCGGCCAAACTGCACAATAAAAACTTTGTTGAGAGCACAATGTTGTGGTGATGTAACTGTGTTGCCTCCCACAAGATGACTAAAGCCGTGTTTTCCACGCAAAGCATCGGGATATTTTAGTTCCAGGTTGCTTCGGTCCATCATTGTCTGAGTTGCTGTCGTGGTCTCAAATCGAGAAAATTGTAGGGTTCTGTTTTTTCTTTCTTAATATGACAAAACGGAATATATGAAATATTAAAAAAAGTTGTCTGAAATTAAATTATTAAGTCCCAGAAAAGTTCCTGTGCTTTCATAAAGTACTGATCTGTAAACCAGTAACTTTTCAGGGAGTAAAATAAGGAATCTGTAGACCACCTTGGGATTGTAGTTCCTAGAGAAACTTTCTGGAAGTGGAAGTGCAGCATGAGTTAAGGGCCTAGTGTGTGTGTTGTTTTTTGTCATTTCTAATTATGTGTGTGTTGCTCTGCAGCTCTGGATGGAGACCGAGGAGAGCGACATGAGAAGCTGCCCTCTCTGCCAGCTGATATTCCCAGTCGATTACCCCGACGATGCCCTCATCAAGCACATTGACTCCCACCTGGAGAACAGCAAGATCTGAACGCCGCCAGCAGGCCACCGGCTCCCTTCTGCCCTCTCCTCTTAAAAAAACATTTAAGAGTTCGGTAGACCTGGCCCAAATGGAAAGTCAAACGTAGGCGATCCATTTACTGGTGCGAAACCAGTTAGCTACGTGCGATAATCTATAGGTAAGGATGCAAATAACGGGCTCGGGCCCCAGGTATGTTTCAGTGTTCAGACACGGGTTGGCGTTGGATTTGTGAGTCCACATGCGGAGATGCTTTGGAGATCGCCCCTTGATAAAGTCCTGCCTGTATAATTACTGGGTCGGGTCGCTGCTGTTTTTTCCGTATGAGTGTTCTTCTGTGGTTTCAGCCAGTTCCAGGTGTCGTGTTGTTTCTTCGCTTCACAGTGTACTACACTTTGATTTCGCAAAGTAAGCCAAAGATGAGTTACGAGAGGCAGGCTGGAAGGTTTCAGGGGCTCCGCATGTCAGAGAGTTAGTTCCTGCGTTCACCAGTAAAACCACCAAGGAGATCAGAAGCATCTTTTTAAACAGACTATTCTCACCACTTAGCTTTAAAGTCTCACACCTGCTTGGATATTTTCTACACACACACATTATATTTACAACAATGTTAGACGAAGATTGTGTTGAGGACGTGCCAAGGAGAGGTTAATGACATGTGGGATTTTGATTTTGTGGAATGTTGTTTTTTTTTTAAGCTAAAGGAAGGATGTAACGTCACCGATAAAAGAATTCCGATGATGCCAATTTGCTTTCATTTCTTTGAAATGAAATGTTTCTCTAAAACATTCCAGTCTCACTTTTCATCTGCTAAGAAATCCGGTGAAATGAATATGAAAGCGTGTTTGGATCGGTTAGGTTCATGCAGTTGTGACGGTGCCCTGCAGGGCGGGGCCATAATGTGTCTTATTTATTAAGTAGGGCAATTTTGTTTTTGGTCAGAATATACCTTTATGCTTGCGGCCTGTTCCAAAAAAATTTTTAAAAATCTAGTATTTTAGCACTTTAAGTTAGCATATTCTATACAACGTGTCTGTTTTCAGTCCCCATATATATTTTCGCTGTATAATTTACTATTTATATTGTCAATCTTTAAGGCAAAAAAATATCAAGATATATTTTTGCAAATGTCAACGCACCACTTCTGGAGTTGGTGTCCCTCCCATGTGCTTGCACACTGCTGTATATAGAGAGGAGTGGAAGATGTAAAAACTGCATGGGGCTTCTGTGCAAAAACTTTTAATTGTCAACTGGGTCTTCCTCAAGATCTGAGCTTCAAAACAAGTGGATGTCACGAATGTCCAGACGACCCAAGGATAAAAGAAAAGAAAATTCAAGAACAAACACACAGATGGATGCATGAGATCAAGATTTCTGACAAGTTTTAATGTGTGTTGCTGTACATCTCTACCATGAAGATCTGATACCTAAAGCATCGTCTCCGATACGAAAAGTTCTATCTGCAGGGTGACAGTACCGTACTCTTCTTTTGATACATGCTTTAGTTTATATCATGAGTGGAATCTTAACTCAAAGATCTGCTTGCATTGCAGTTATTTTATAGAACAAAAAGACAGAAAGTCGCAGCGATGTCAGCAAATCTGAGGCTTTCAATCACATTTGTAGTTTCTAATGTGGGGATGTCCCTATACACACACACACATAAGAACACACACATATACACCCATACATACGAGGAAATGTACTAGATAAGAGCACACAGGGCAGTGATTGCGGTAACAGGATGATGTAGGATGTAGGTTTCATTTCTTTACATCAGGTAACTTCTCTTGATCAACCGTCCTTCTCTGCAAACTTCCAGTTCCTGTTTCAGGAGTGTGTCAAGAAATGTTAGATTGAAGGATAATTCTGGTTTAATACAAATGAAACCTCATTTCCATTCAATTGTTCTATTGCTTATGCTAACACTACTCACACAGCCAATCGCTCGTCTAGGAAAGCAGCAACATTGCTGAGACATCGTCAGACATTGCCTGCTGTTGATAAGCTAACATTCTTGCTCAGCATTCACTAGCATCGCCTCTGCATCATTATCCTTTTTACATCATTTTGTCTATTTAAAAAAAAAAAAAAAGCTAGATCTTGCCAAGCTGTTTGCGGGCATCTTTGCTCATGTTTTCATAAACAGTTTTAATAGTTGATTTAAAAAACATGTTTGACCCATGAACTCACGCCTCCTGTCACTTTTTTTTTTAAAGAACAGATTTTACACTGTCAGAGAGAGTCAAATAAACCCGGACGATGCAACACAGCTGAATAAGCTATGGTGGCTTCCGCTAATTTGGATGCTACAACTTTCTCCCTCAGAGATCTACACCTCCTGATTGACTTCCTGTTGATCAGTCGCGGCGTGTCAAAGATCACACAGTTGAATACTGAACAATTAAACCATTGGACCTATCAGTATGTCTGTGCTGTTTTGTTGTTTGCCTTTATAACATTATGATTAGACAGTTTATTTGAAGACCTCTGCTCACAGCCACCACCACTGCAAAAATTCTTCCTGTGAGGAAACTCTGGAAATATCATAAATAAGTACACTTGTCTTCCCTTGATTGAACATCTAATGATGAATAAAGGAGTTACTTACTCAGTCTGACACGACAAAAAGGCAGCACAGAGATACTCAAACATTAAATTCAAGAGGGCTGTAATGAAACTATTTTATGCTGTATGTATGTTCCTATATCACATTGTGTAAAGATATTTAAAATTGTGTACAGACAGGTATTTTGCAAGTGTGTTTGGCTAATGCAACGTGTACTCTATTAGTCAACAAATTATAATTGGAGTGTCTGAAAATCCTTATATATCATGTGAACTACCAAGTACAAATGATACCCTAGTTATACAAAAGTACCACCCTGCACCTTTCCTCTTTTGTTCACTGTGTACTGTACTGGTATGTCCTCTACACAACTAATTCCCAAATATGAATAGTAATCCATCAGTTTTTAAGCTCTGGTCATTAATGATCACATGATCTAGACTGAACATGTATAACCACAAGTACAGTCTTGAATCAGAAAGGAATGTTGAAAGATTTTGGTTATTGTATTTTAACAAAAAATATCTGTGGTGCATATTTTTATAATTCAAAATGCAGCGAGGAAAGAAGCGCATCAATCTGATCTGATGATGTAATCCAAAAACAAAAGTGACCCCACAAGGGTTTAAACTTAATTTAAAAGTAAAACTATGTAATTTGAGGTAGAGGTACGGTTCAGGTACTTCTGTCATTTTATTGATCTATAGAAGAACAGTCATGAGAGTTTGTCCCCACACCTAGATAGATAGAACCCACACAGGACATGGTTACCATGTTTGCTGTTTGTTACAGAGTGTTGGAAGATGCTACATTGTGGTTTATGGTTCTGGATGTATGTGGGTGGGTGGGTGGGGGGCTGCATAGCAACCAATACATGTTGGCCAGCAGCAGTATTACAGAGTGCTCACTCCCAGCATGAGATCACAGTGTGTCTCACACACACACACACACACGTTTATTCTGCAACATATCCTCAAATACGGATGCTGTGCTGAGGTCAGTCACACCGTGGTTCAAGGTCGCTATGTGTCAACCTCAAAAACTGAAACTATCGCATCAGTTGTCTTCTTTTTTTTTTCTCATCGCGTGTTCTAACAGCAAACGGACTCCTTGGTTTACTCAGGTGATGAACAGACAGACAAAACCAGCTGGTGAAAAGATCAAATCCGTGTTAAATATTTATTTTAAATCTGATTAACTCAGGAGACAAGTGGCAAACTGTTACACCTTAAAAAACAGAATAGTCTGATTTTTCATTCTTGTAGTTCAGCTCTCCTTTAAGTACTTATGTGAGTCGGGTTATCCTCATGGGTAACGTTAAAGGCACACGGTGACCTCACACTAATGAATGAACATTAATGAACTCTCCACAACACTAATGAGAAATAACGGCCACACTACAGCATTTGAGTGGTGGAAGAAAACTCAAATTCTTCTTAAGTGTGATAAGCAAAAAGAAAAAAAACAGAGGTATATAAAGAGTCACTTTTTCTGTCTGTAAATATTCCTATAAATAAACTGGAACTTGCACTGAAGTGATTTAAGAGCTGGTCTCTTTATCCTTTGCTCTCTGTTGTTCACCTCAAATCCTTTGACACTCATGAAACATGAAGCCCTGTAAGGGGATGTGAAATATTTTAAAGTAAAATGATCGTTTTTATTCTTGAGTACTTTAAAGCACATATAACGTGTTCAGTCTATGAACTGCATCCTCAAATGTTCTTAAATGTGCACACTAGAAAATGAAGTTTGGTTTAATATTAGCTGCTTAGATATGCTACATTAAAAGCTTCACCTAACAGAACTCTTACCATATATTTTATTGTGTATATAAAAAAGGAAAAACAAACTATTTTTAAATTGATTCCTTTTTCCTTCTTTTTTTTTTTTTTTTGTAAATTCACTTGAGGTGAAGTTGGGGCATGAACTGTAGTGAAAAAGGGTAAGGGTTCTCATTATACCATTAATTTGAGGAAACTTATTATTTCACTCAAATGTGAAACAAAAGAACCTAAAACAAAACAGAAGTATTAATTACTGTCTAATACACATTGACTGCCATCAACACATCTTTTAATTATAACAGAGCCAGAAGCAATAATTTTTTAAAATATTTTTTTAAAAGTATATACTGTATCTTAATTATGGAGGTGCAAAAATCTTGTGTTAATAATTACTGCACATAAAACATCATTTCAGAAAAGATCAGCTAATCCACTCACATGGCTTCTACCATATAAATATGAACTTAATAAATGTTCCCAGTATTGACCTTTTGGCCCCCAAAGAGCAGAACTCCTGAAAACAAGCCCCTGACCCATTTTGTTTACCTCAAAACCTCCTGCCTTCATCTGCCAAGTTTCATAAAAAGCTTGTTTCCTACAAGTTTAATGCTGTGCCGCTAACCACTGTACATACCCTACCTCAGGAAAAAAACCCAAAATGCACCCACCCATCCGGGCCAAAAACCACAAACTATGTCAGAATTACATGAGAAGCTAAAGTAGACGCCTAAAGCGAGGCCTAACAGATTTTTTAAAAATGTATAAATAAAACACCCAAGCTAAGCCAATAAGTGGTGAAAAGCAGCCATTTCTGCTCACTGATCAAAAACAACATCTCTCTACTTAGAAACACACAAACGCTGCCACTACTTTAAATAGACAGCAGAACGCAGGCGTCACTCAAAAACACCAAATTCTTAGAAGTCATTGTTTTTTCTGCATTTCCAATAAGCCTCAGATCTCTTCCAGACAGGTTTCTTTTTTTTATGGTTGTTCTATTCAGATGTAATAAGTCAGTAATACATCAACATATTGTAAAACTATCATCGTAAGTCAAATTCTATAATAAAGTTCAATGTATTCAGAATTTATGTGTATTTTTACAGGTTTGGAGTTTTTGAGTTTTTCAGATTTCTTTGATGGCAAACAAAACGAAAACACAAAAAACTCAAGAAATTCCTTTAATTTCCAGTGAAATAAACATGACTTCATCTAACTGACTAAACTAGTTTAGTTCAAAACGTGGAGGTTGTTTTAAATGTGAGAGCACTTGGTAAGTGTGGTGACAATGGTTTGGAATTTGAACATCATAGAAATGAAAAATCAGGGATTAAAAGAAAACTAAAAAATCTCTGAAGTTTCTTTTAGCGAAACAGTCAGTTGCCAAAAAACTTTCAGAAGAAAATGTTATTTTTGGACATTAGGAACCCAAAAATTAATGATGGAATCTATAATAACAAATACAAATGTGATGAACCATTAATCAAATCGAAGTATATTCATTTAGTGAATAAGAGGTTGAAGTCAATGAAAATGCTTATAATACTTATGTATTTTTAATTGTCCTCTTTGAAATAAAAGCAGCAGCATGGCAAAACATAATCAATAAAAATATTGAGATTTAATCAATTTGCAGGTTGAAAAGAAAATATTTTTCCATCTCTATTTGGGACGTGTTTGATCAGCCCACTAGATGGCCACATAAACTACACAAACAACAGACAGGGCTACTGCCATGTCATTATTTACATATTGTTTGTCTTGTAAACTGAAAAGCTCAGCTCTTTGCATACATGTGCAATCCTTCGAAGTCATCTCAGATGCTAAAAAACACAAGTGCAAAACAGCATTAAATTCAGATAGAAGGTGACTGCCACTGAAGAATTAATTTTTTTTTAAAAAGCTAAATAAAGTGCCAGTGGAGGAGAATTTGTGAATTCTGGCTCGTTTATGTGAATGATCAAATCTGATATACATGTGAATGAACTACAGTAATAGAAGAAACAACAACCACTTTCCAGATGATGGCATTTCTGTACCAAAGTGTGTTTGCTTTCAAAAATAGATCATCACTTTTGAAAGTAGTCACCTACTGCCCTCTTACACCATCTCTTAATGCCCTCAATCAACAAAGCTGCGGGAGCGGGAGGAGGTCGTTTGATTTCCTGTGTAAGTGGTGAAGGAGGTATGCGTTCACTAGTTCGCCCAAAAGATGTCCAGACTTTGAAAATTATCCTCATCATCAAAAAACATCCTTTTTTTTATGACACCTCCTTTTTAGAAAAATTCACTTACAAGAAGCCTGTTACAGATTCTCCTCTGGTGGCGGAGTTTTTCTTTACTTCCTCTTTGACTGAGTTCACAATAATTTACCGTACGTGCTGTGAATTTGAAAGCTTGTTGATCACTTCCGCACCAAGCTGGCATCTAGACACACGATTTAGACACCAGTATAATCCGTCAGATGCAAATCTTCTCTCACCTCTGACCTATCTGAACAGCTTTGTTGTTAGTTTGTTCGTAGTAAAAAAAAAAAATCACAGTTCAGGTGATAACAAGACAGAGATTTATCTTTAAGGACTTTTCATACTTAGGCTATTTAGAGTACACAATGTGTCACATGTGTGTGCTGAAAATAGCACTCACTGTATCAAGCAGCATAACCACTACCATAGTATCGACTGTTGTGTGACCTTTTGCGTTCAGTGCTCTGGTGATACAACTGATCAGGCACTGATTCATCAGCTGCTCTTCAAGTGGGAATCAGTGCTGGTGTCCCACATGCCTCATTGATAATATGGTTATTATGTCGGATGGCAGGAGGCCCAGGCCAGAGATCGAAACCCGGAGTGCTGAGGCTGAGTGAGCGAGCACGCAAGCCGGATAAATCACAGAGTGACACACAAACACACAGAGTCATGCAAAGACAAAACCCTCTCACAGCCACACATGTTTTCATCCCATCATCCCAAACACATTTACACACTCTCACACTCCAACACGTACAATTCACACTGATTATATCGGCGCACCTTGTGCCAGTGTGACGCAGTGAACTCTGTTTGAACCGACGACCTCTGTAACTCACCCATATTGATGGCAGGCACATCACTCGTACAACACAGCGCTTCAATGAACACACCATGGCCCCAGGGGTGGCAGGCGTCAATGGGGAAGAGGGGGGGGGGGGTGAGTGGATGAATGGATGAAAGAAAGGACTGACTGAAGAGCGAAAAGTATTGCCAGTCAAGAGTCTTTGTCGAGGAGTTATGGTGGAACAACAAAAGTTAAGTTAAAGCATGTTAGGTCACTCTCAGGAAAGTCTAGAGAGATAATACAGTGGCTTGAGCTAGAAGAGATCATGCTCTCACTCAGGGAAGTGAATTCACTTTTATATCCTTATATGGGACTAAGAGAATATAACTAACTGTTTATGGCCAAAAGTATGTGGAAGCCTGGACGTTAAACCCGTATGTGATGGTGATCATCTGCCCAAATCCATGGGAATAAATCTGATGTGTAGCCTCCATTCTTTCTGTGTCAGGCTTCCCAACAGATGTCCCACCTGGCTGCAGGAATCTGGTCCCATTCAGCCACAAATAGAAGAGTGAGAACCTTCATTTCTGATGGTAATACCAGGATCAATTTAGAATCTCTATCATTTACATTTGTTAATTAATAGATGAGATGAGGCAATACGAAAAAACGATCAACACTTGATCGATACAATACTCTGAGGTATGACGAGATGCAATATGATGTTTTGTGATACAACACAACACAAAATCGAGTGGTAGGTTACCATACAATATGAAACAATCCAAAAATAAACCATATGATATAAAACAATATCATATCATGAAAAACAATGCCATACCAACTCTTAAGATGCAATCAAAACAATGGAAGTGATGAGATAGAAATGCATGCATCCCACAGTAAATTCTTGTGCCAAGGATGGCTACAAATTACACAGAATATAATGATATATTCTATAGTTTATAATATTAACAAGGCATGCTAAGATTTCTTTCCTTTCAGGTAATTTGTATACATACAATGAGGCCTCTGTGTGTGCAGAATGTGACTAAGAACCAGCCGGTTTTTCCTCATGTTCTCCAGGACCACTCAGACCGGCCTCTTTACAGAAAATGGGTTTAACGCAGAGGTTACTCCATAAATCATTCACTTCATTTTCATGTACGATTGTCAAATTTTGCATTAGCATTACAGTGCAGAGGATAGCCTCTAGAATCCTGTATGAAAAATTTAGTCTCGTGCAGTAACTCAGCAACATTCATATTAGTATGTTCTTATGTATAACACATGAGCCATTAAAGATGCTAGAAGTTAATTACAATCAGCATTAGGGATCGAAGTGATGGTTTTTACTCTCAGCATCATCTTTTACTTTAATATTTGATGAAGAACAAGCAGTTGCTGACAGATAGTAAAGGTCTTCACCGGGTTATCCTTCTGACTCACAATACCAGCGAGTCTCACTGACATGGAAAATATGACCTTTTTGAAGGGAAGCCGGATTACCCAGACAACCAAGATCACTCCAACCAAAAGAGGATATTTTTTGAGCATTATCAAAATTACTGTAAATATTGACTACTTCAGGATGATATTCAGGTGTTTATACATTGTACAGTGAATAACCCGTCAATGGAGGATATTAGACGAAAGTGTGATTGTTGACTGTGTCATTTAAAAACCATACAATAGTAATATATCACCATTCCATCTTGGACTCTTTTAGTGTCAGGCTTTCCACAAGCTGTTAAAATCTGGCTGCTTTCTTTATAAGAAGATTTAACCAAGACAGACTAAATTACTTAAGGGCTTAATGATTCAGCATTGTTTAAATTGCTTTGCCAAAGATTTGTAGGCTTAGTTTGGCTTTTATAATGGATACCATTGTCTGATTAGTTATATTACTGACAGAAATTCATGGGTAAACATGAAAAATTGCCCTGGAGCAGTGAACTGAACTGAGATCACTTGTTCTCCTTTTCCAACATACTCAATACAAACAGTTCCAAATAATCTTTGAGGCAAACAAATGGAGTCAGGTGCTTGAGTATCTGCCAAATCAACCATATGGCCCCTGAGGTGGAAGTAACAAGAGCGAGTGCACAGAAGCTCTCATTTCCTTTCCACGGTGAAGCATCCAGCTCAGCAGAGGACGTCCAAGCTGTGGGTTCTCGTAACAGATGTGACATAGGTGTTGCAGCCCGGAGCAACCCACTTGACCTTTAACCTTTTGAATGAGAACATCTTCGAAAAAGTGTTGATCCTTTTTCAACACATCGACTGCAGCGTTATTGTCAGTTACAATATGGAACGGAGCATCACTCTATTGAAGAGCGAGGATGCACCGGCATCTTCTATGAGGTGGAGATAGATCTGTCTGCAAACACGTCATGTCATTGATTGGTATTTTGCTTGACTGTAGGGAGATTTAGCCTTGCACCGCATGGCAAACAGTTGGTGTAGCCCCTTTTTTTCCCCTTACAGGCGGCAGTATCACAGCTCTGATCTGTCACCCCTCACTTGCCTTAATGTGTGAAAGCAAGACGTGTTGCGCCTATTAGCACTTCTTGGCAAGGATGGCATGCTGATCCCTCATCCCCGGGGAGCCTGGCAATATGGTGCCGCATGGTGACCGCCCGCCAGCCCTGGCTTCCGCTGTCACAACACATCAGACATCCCCAACAACCAACGCCACCACCCTCTCTTCCGCCACACCTCCGTCAGTGCGGCGGGAAGAGTGACAGTCGTGCCATATAGAAAGAGCCACTGGTATCTAAGTGGACAAAAAATATTTATTACAAGTAAAAGGGATCGGCCAGTCACTTTATCATTCAAATTGTCGTTACATTTGTTTAAATGGGGTGACTTTTGGTCATATTAGGGTAGAACAGGGATGCAGCTGAGACCAGAATAAAAACACAACCTCACTCATGATTGTTTCATTATTATCCATATAAAGACCCCTCACAAAGCCAACACTGCAAACTTTTCATAACCAGAACACAGCAGAGGTGGACTCCTACAGCAAAAAACCAACCGAGAGGCTCGTTTGTGGGATGATGGAAACATTTTATATTTAATGGATCATATATAGTCAGTGCAAGAAAGGACAGAAATGATCGAAGGTGAGACACCGGAAACTTGAAACAGGACATTAATGATGTGTGGATGTGGTATTTTCCACTCTCCGTGACATCCTATTACACAGAAGAATTTATGAATATGCTGAAGATGAGTGGTGAAGATTTTGTCATCTCTGTGACTCGTAACACTTCCACTGACTAAGACCGGACACCTTAGAGCACCCACACAAACACATCACTCATGTTTGTGGGATCCACCTACAGTGTGTTTTTTTGTGGTGACAGGATACATTATGTTAATGTCGCATGAGCTCATATTTTGAACACAGGAAGCCATATTAGACTAAAATAGTCACATTTTTATCTTTCATCAAGTAATTTTTTTAATACCCATCAATGATGTCAAATGTGACGTGATGCTGTGATTGCTCTCAGGAACAAACAAGTCATGGTAGATTTGGACTCTTTAAAGTTCTTACACTCTGCTGACGTTTGACCTGTACAAGCTCTATCTATAAAAGTTATTATCAGGGTACAATCTGAGGTCTGCGTTTGCTGATTTCACATTTCCGCACCAGACACATGACTACACTTTCTCAGCCACAAGCCCATAATACTGACTGTGCACAGTGCTTTGCACAAGGCTGTTTAATGGAAAGGTCGTCTTTTTGGAGGGATTTGCCGCTATTGCAGTGCCTGTCTCAATTATACTGATTGTGTGCACACCACATGGGCAAAATGCATTGTTCTAAGAGTTGATGCCACAGGTTAAAGCTGCAGAGCACCAATGTGACACCATGGCTTTCAGCCATGAGTATGCTCTCACCGCTGACCCTCTCTGCCACGTCGCGTTGCCTACCGGGCATCCTCTGGCCACACCAGCGACGGACAGGTTCTGACCTAAAATTAAATAACAAATCCATACGCCAGAGGTGATGCCTGGGAAGGATATATAATCCCCGCACAATGGGCAGGGAGGCGAAAGGGGGGAGGCATGGGGATCGTCTGTTGATCTGTCACGGCTCTACGCCTGGCTGATCATGCTCACATTAACACTGACAAGACAAAGAGGTGACACATCCCGGCCTGCAGGTGCCCGGGTACGTTCACGCAGTGGCACATGTGGACATTTACTATCTTTGCATGCACGCATTTGCAGTGACTCTGTATCTTTCAAAATTAATATTTAGTTACAGGTATTTACACACATTAATTCATCTGTCATGCGCTAATCTTCATTTCTTCTCTGTGTTGCCATCATTGTGTTTCAGGTGTTTCTCAGTGACTACCAACAAAAAAAAACCCCCAGCACAAATCATTTAAATAAGAGCCATAAACAAACACCGTCATAAACGGAGCTATGAAGCACAGCTCACACATGAAGTACAGAGAAACACATGGTTCACAAATGGTTTGTCTGATAGATGAAGGGTGGCAGAAAGCAATGTCAAAGTAGATTGAACTTTGGGACATTCCTGCTTTGGACAGTTTCAACAAGCAGAGGCCACACAGCGGTCACCGGGGGCAAGGCCCTGGTCAATGGGGGCTGGCACAACATCCTGAGGAGGGTGTCAGGAAAGGAGGAAAGGGAGCAAAGGGGAGGTGAGGATGATGGGGGGGGGGGCTGAGGCGCACGAGGCGTTGTGGTGTCACTGTAATGTCAGCCTATGTCAAGTGCAATCATCGTTAGCTGTAATTTTCTGAGCAATTAGAGAGCTTATATTGAGAATGCTCGCCAGCTGTCAAACAGGAGGACCCGCTGAAGGAGTTCCTCACAGCTACGCTGGACAGACACGCTTTCCAGGATGCATTCAGACAGTCGGACAACAGCCAGAAATCAACACTATCCTACCCGTTTTCCAAAACTGAAGCTGTTGGGACGTGGAAGCGTCCCAAATAGGATACATCACTAGGGGCCTAAACACGGATCTGCAGCTGCACATCAGTGGAGACAATTCATGTCAACAGCCAAACTAGAGGAGATTTGTAGAAGGATGGGAAAGAGAGATGTTATTTCAACAGCTCACATCGTATAAGGCTAGGCTTATAAAGAAACATTTAGACAGCACCAATTCCTCCTGATGGAAACACTGCAGTCCATTAGCCTAGGATTGGATACCAGCACGATAGTGATGCTTGCATTACTCACATGGGTTAACATATTTAGCTTTCTCATCCTGTAAAATCTGTGAAAAACCCATATGTGGGTATGAGATTTAGTGCTAACTAAACACTATATTACAACAAACTAACGCTAAATGAACCTCAATCACAAAAATCAGTCCACGTTTAATTTTGTAAAACCATTTCCCATCTTCTCCATTATTCTATGTGAATCTGCATGTGTGTGTCTGCTGTAAATTAGTCTGACTCTTTCTCTCACTTTGTCTAACCCTCACACCATCTCCTAATACTTTCAGAAAGCTTTAACATCTCTTACCACATGGGCCTCCTCCCATGTCAGCCACTGTTTTACTGACACACGTCTATCCGGGACAAGTCGCCGCCCACATCCTGTCTCCTCACGTTGGCTGGTCCCTCATCACCAGCAGCCTCCCAAGCACCAGCATGTGTCTCCATCGACCTCAGGTAGAGAGGAGATCAGGATATGACACCGGCCTAGAACTCAGGTTGAGCAACCAAGCATGACGAATGCTCCAGAGAACAACGTACAACTAGCGGTAGCTTTACGTAGCAGAGATGGGCAACAGCCACGGACACAATGGATTTGTCTGTGTCTCATGCATGTGTGCATTAGAAGCGTTGATGCTTCTCGCACTCTAAAGTTTGGTCATGTGATCAAATGTGACGAAGCCGTATTCAGAAATCAGAAGAGGTGAGAGGGAGGCAGGAGGATTAAAATAGAGACACACCAGAGATAAAAGACATCGATATGCTAGAGAGAGATACCCCCTCCCCCCACACCCCATCATGTTTAGGTGCTGAATGTATAAATACCCCACTCCCCCCCAGGGTCGACTCAGCCCAGCAGGACCCTGACTTCCAATCCTCCCCCCTCCTGCCCAGCCACATCAAGACTACCCCTGTCCTCCCCCCCCCCTCTCCTGCTTGTCCACTTTCCTCTTACCCCCTCCACTCACCTCCCTCTTGCATCGTCTAATTAGGGTCTGGGGCCTCGTTAAGGACCGCGGCCCCTGGGGGCCAGCTGATATGAAAGCTGATTCTATCTGACGTAACAAGTCAATGCCAAGGGGACAGATGCTAATTTTAATTAATTAAATGGAAGGGTCAGCTCGTGACAAACAGGGGCCAGAGGGGGGGTCGGCTGACGGTGCTTGGACCAACAAACCCTGTCCCTCTGGAGGTGGGGGGGGGGGATCAGCCCAGTTGTTGTCTTTGCTGCTTTTGCTCATCCCTGACGCTGGATCCTGTGTCCCCAGATAAGAACTTTTTTCTGCATGCATTTGGTCTAAAATGGGCTGAAAGTATTTATATCTAGTTTTACAGGTTACTGTTATCATTTAACATTTTTCACTGGCAAATCAAAATTTGGACAATACTGAATACAGGTAGTCCTCAATATACAAACATAATTGCTTCCTAGAGGTTCCTATAAGTTGAATTGTTTGTAAGTTGTTTTTTATTCAATTTCAATCATTTAGATGTCATTACTACTCTAAATACTAACATACTATTGCCTAAGACTTACCAGAAACACTAACAGGATATGAAAACAACACATAATAGATAAAATATTGTAATACCGTAATGGAAATTTGACATCTCTACCGCTGTTGAATCAATCTTCTCTTGGCTAAGCCAAGCTTTAATCCACTGAGGTATTCCACCACACTGATTTCACTTCCTCGTCATTAAGAGTCTGACACGCCCCTTCATGTTTGATGAATGTTGGATTTTATTGAGTTTCTCAGTTAACTCCAATAGTTAACATCAACCAGCAAAAAACATTCAGAGTTCAACGTCACTTAATGCTTCATGATTCACCTCCTTTATTAATGAGCTATCATTTCTAAATCATGTTAATTTAAAAACATTTTGCAAAAGGTAATTTATTGGAAACTCTTCCTTTATCTGGATTATGAGGTCATTTTTATACAATTCATTCTCACTTTTGTCATTTTGTAAAGTATATCCACAACGTTATTCCTGTAAAATGTATTTTTGACACCAATGTCTTTTTACAACAAAACTGTAGTTCACGCACAGTCTGGTTTACTTTTTGCTATGTTTAGGCAAAATAATACTTTTTAGTAACTGTGTTTAACAGCATTATATATCTGGCCAAAAAAATTTGTGTAAATTATACATTTAGATGTCATCTAACTTCTTGTGCTTGGAACAATCTTCAGCATTTACTAAGAGGTATTCAAGTTAGATTGCCATCAGTCGTACTGGCAGATGATCCTTACTGTGATCTTTTCAAAGAGTTGGTATTTCCACATATTTTGTCACGTGAGGTGGAATATGGACCCAAGTGCAGGACACCAAAAGCAAATCTTCATTCCATGATTTATTAACAAACATAAAAATTCTCTAGACAGACAAGAAACTAAGAATCAGGACAGCCTACCAGGAGCCAAACATGAGCAATGAACCAACTCTGAACTCTCATTGAGCCAGGCTTAAAAAGCCTTAGAGTCATTAGCTCAAAACAAGTTCAGGTGAGATGATCACCATGGTGTGTGGATGAGTCTCAGGTGTGGAGCCGTGGCTCCACCCACCAGCTTGGCCTCTCCCTGCTACATAGCAGCACTGCCACGCCGAACCGTGACATATTTGTCTCTACTTTTTCATGGCTAACATCCTGACATTTAAATTACACCTGAAAACACAATTCTGTGATTAACTACCCTAAACAACCAGCTAGCTGTGACTTTGGTAGGTGAATAGATGATAACTGTGTTTTTGATTGATTGAGAATTCTATTCGGCTTGAGGTGAAGGACTCTCAAATAAACTACCACATTTTTTCTTAATATTAAGAATCCATCCCATCTTCCCTTCACCCCCTTCCTGCCTTCATGCTGACCTAGTTCTGGCATTTTATCCTGACTGGAAGATCAACCCCTAGAGGGTGCACGGTGTCAGCCTCCTACCATGTCAATTCCTTCACAAAGGGCAACCTTTGTCACTTCATATTTTCAAGGCTCCAAAACACTGGCTTTTTCATTGTTGTTTCTGGCAGGGGTCATTTCCTGGTGGTGGCCCTGCTTCCCTGTTGTTCTTCCCTATAGTGCACCTGCTGCCACTGCTGGTCTCCCCACACAGAGCCAAATATCTCCATTCAAAGATCCTTCACCCGTCTGTATTTTTACCTGGATGATTTTTTATTGTAAAATTACTGTAAACTGAACAAGTAACCAACAGGCTTTTTTTTTAATCATCTTGCTAGGACGTTCGCAGCCCACTTGGTCAATGTTTCAAAGCTCATTCTGGGAACCAGATATAATCTATTAAAGAAATCATAAAGATTTCCAGAATTATTAAATTTAGAACTTTTTTTTTTTAATATTTTTTTTGACAATGTTGCCACTTTTCAAGATCATTGCTTTAATTTTGGCAAATACTACTGTAGCTGATCAAATAAATATAAAAAGCCATGAGCATTAAACCTAAATTCTATGATATAAAAATCAGCCTTTGGTTCCGTCTCAAAAGTTTTGTTTAAACTACTTTTCCGACGTTCCCTCCCTCTCATCCATCTCCTCTGTGGCCTATGACTCAGAGAAATGGGGCATTTTAACAGGATGTCCTTGATGAGATACAGCACAAATTACCTAAAGTGCCATCTTTGCCATCGCCACTTAGTATTTGACAGCAGGAGAGTGAGGGCTGCTGCTGGCGGGAAGTGAGCCCACAACCTGGCGTTATTGGTGCTCAACACCGGCCAAACGTCACAGCCAATGTTCCGCCCCCGGTCAGCAGCCATCACCCACGACGACCTAATGCTGCTGATGAGAGGGAGCCCGCCTCGCAGGCCTGCACACCCCTGAGGTGTGGCCACTCGGCATCAGCTTAACCTGAGATGACAGACAGTCCAGCACTCACACAAGGGGACACACACATACGTGCACACACACACACACACACACACACACACACACACACACGTGTACACTGAGTCATAAATATGCACACATGTATATATGAACACACACGCATGCAAACACATACACACTGAATCAGGGAAAAAAGTGTATTCAATAAAACAGACTACTTATGATATAGTGTTGCATATCACATTTGTAATCTAATCTATACAATACTGTAACAATGGTAAACACGTATGACGTTAACCAGGTGCAATTTGTCAAAAAAAACAACAACAAAAAACAGAGGGGAGATGTTTTTTAAATCATGTAAAAATAAAATATCACCAGGTCTATTTAATTTTAAGTTAATGTAAGGCACTATGAGCCTAAATTCCCCCCTAACAGATCGCAACCTGATGTTAACCTTGTCCTTCCAATTTAGCCTTTTAGCTTGCTAACAATTGCTAATTATTGCAAAATACAATGTATAGCTAAAACAATGATTTAGATTATTTATCTAGCCTAAATCAGCACTAGATAAAGACAAAGGGAGTCACCAAAGGCATTAAATTTTTATTCTGATGAGAGTGTTAATATTTTCCACCACATTTCCGGTTGTTGAGACTCCTTTCAAAAGTTTTTTTAAAAATACCACAGATGTCAACCATCAGAGCAGAAGTCATGGTACCACAGAAATATATATGATTCATGCTCCAGCCTCCCCCTTCATGGTAATACATCCCACAGGTCTGTCTGACTGGCCACACACCTACGATGGCCAAAGATAAATGGCCAAAGATAAATACTTCCTAGAGTGGAGCTCATTGGTCTCCACCTGCTGTTAGTGTTTTTAGTCACACTATTATTAAAATGCACTACGCAGAACACATAAATGACAAAAAATGCAAAGGTCTGAAGGGATGTGATGGTTTTCACACTAAGCTTGCTCACATGAGCATCACTATGTTAGTTAGAAACCAGATCTGAAGCACAGACTGGAAACTGTCAAAGCAGGTTAAGTGTATTTGTTTGGTGTAAAGTACAGTCAACACACACAGTAAGTTAGACATGGTGCAGTTTCTGGGGTTTTTGATCTGGAAGTTACACAAATAATATTTCCTTACATACGTGACTGTAAGTTGGGATGGTAGAGAGCCAAGATGTAACACCAGGCACAAAACATTCCCTGAAGTTAAAAATGTCATTTCAAAATGTCACTTCTGTTCTTGCCTTGTGAGTCATTAGTGTGCATTGATGTTCCACAGGAAAAAAAAAAATCAGGTCTGAAATTGAAATTTTGACAGCAACTATGGCGTCATTTGTGGCATTTCCGCCGTGTTACGTCCTCCTGCCTGAGCAGCAGGTCGTTTTAGTCATCCTGCTCGAGAAGAGTCGAGTACAGAAAGAAGTTGGCTTTCTGGGCTTAAATGTTTACATTAGGATAAAGCTCATTAGACAAAGAGCTGTGAAAAATTGATATGGATCCATCTAAAACCGTATAATCCACCTGAGTAGCAGTTAGTTATTTTTGAATATAAAATTCACAGCAAAACTTTGCATAAATTTAATATTAATGAACCGCAGATGAATTTCAGGATACAGTTCATACATCCGAACCAATTGTGTTTGTATGTTGAGGACTACCTGTACAGCAAATCGAGTTAGCTTCAAATGTCCCAATGCTTTTCTTGCGGAAGTTGTCAAGATCGTCAGACAAGGTCAGATCATCTCTGCTGCTCCAAACTGGAACACAATCTGTGATCTGTGTTTGTCATATCGATAATAACACATTATGCTTTGTTTTCTTGTTAAATAAAGACTTTCTAAAGAACGCAGTGCTGGGGGGTTGGGGCTTTAGGTTGGTGGATGTGTGTTGGAGGTGAAAGGAAATACTGTGGTGTTGATCTCGTGGAATGCGGCATGCCAGAAAGCCAGCTCGACTGGCACCAAACCAAATGTCCTCAGTCCCCCAGCACCAGCACCACTCTTGCTCTTCCTTCCAGTTCAACTCCCCCTTTTCTCTCCTCACTTGTCTCCCTCTGTCTCCTCCACAATTCGTGAAACAGGAGAGCCGTGATCTCCGCTTCCTCCGACGAGATCAACGATCATTCTGCCCCAGACTCCGGACAGACGGCATTCCTTCCCCCTGCTGCTGTTGCTGCTGCTGCTGCTGCTGCTGTTGCTGCCCGGCTGTTGCAACGGGAATCCAGAATAGATCTCTGACGTCCGCCTGGTTACTAGAATACACCAACATCCCAAGAATCAAAGGAACACAGAGGATGGACACATACACATTCAAGCAAATTTATTTATAACCACTGAGACAAAGGTCCATTATAACACAGATATCCAGATACCTTTCATTGAGTTCAAATCATTATGACTATATTGGATCAAATGGAATTCCACAATAGAGATATGCAAACTGAATTCTGTGGGGGGCAATGATTTAAATGTTCGACAGAAGGTGACATAAATTTTTTTCCCACCTAGATATTTAAAGTAAAATGAGTGCTGTCTGACGATTTCAACGATGGGTACAGCTGTGTGTCGTCTGCATAGCTGTGAAAGTAGACTTTATGATGGTGGATTATCTGTCCAAATTGTAAAAATCCAGCATATCTGCATGAGGAATTGGAGGAGTGATATTTCCTCCAGTCAATCTTCTTTATGAATGAAAAGATTGCAGCAATCAGTAGGAGACAAAATATGTACAGTATAATCTGAAGTGGGGGGAGGGGAGTTCACATGCTGATTGATGGATTACATGGGAGTTTACATGTTTTTTGACAGTGATTATCTTAGCTTAAATATGGTGTTAGAAGGTATGGGCCTCTGCAGCAGACTGCAGGACAAGAAGTTGACAGCTTCTAGGGTCAAGAAGAAGGGGACATTTTATTACGGTGAACAGGAGAGCTGGATGTACAGCATGGGGTGAACGCTGCTCATGGGGAGGGGTTGTACTGTTGAGAACAGCAGTTAACAGGACGGTGGTAGAGGTGCTGACAAGGGGCTCTCAGACTCTGGATATGATAAGGGTAGATTTCAACCAGTGAGTGGAGTGAGCTTGTTGTGAGGGTTTGAGATAGCTGGGGTGGATTTAGAGGATTCTGGAGGATGCTTCATGGTTTTTCTTTTTTTCTTTTTTCCCTTTTTGCTAAGAGTGGAGCAAACCATTTGTTTGCAACCTGAACAGTTCAGCTCAAGTTATGGCAGTGATGGTGAGGTCGTTGTATCGTATCATGGATAGGACACGTTGCATGATGAGATTAGAAAACAGCATCTATTTTTATCAGGCAATATTTCGTATGCATATTGCATACATGTAAATGTAGTGCCACAGTATGATAAATAAGGATTAATTCAAGACGCGCACTTGATTTTTTTATTATTTCTGAAACCTACATAAAACACTGAAACTGCATCAAAGGCAAAAAAGATGTTCGGTCTTTTATGAACAAACTTTTAAACGGCTGGGGAGGAGAGGAGGCAGGGGTTTGGCGGCGGATGGCACTGCTGTCACTTTTGCTGCCGTCTATTTGCATGATTCATGTTGACTCAAGCCCTGCGTTTGTCAGGGGAGGTGTCTGCAGTAAAAGTGCCACAGCCCTCAAGATTGACACTCATTAGTGAAGGGCTCCAAGGCAGACGGGGCCCGCAGTGGGCAAGAGGGCAGCAAGGAGGGCGAGAGGCCACATCCCACTAAAAATAAATGATTTTACATGATTGATACAGATAGCACTGGACTGATAGGACCGTGATATATCAGAGGGCTTAAGTGGTGGCGGCGGCAGGCAAGACCTCTGGATGGCAAGTTGTTGTCAGCTGGAACATTGCTCTGAGCTACCTGGTCCAGCTAAACGTGTCTGATCGGAATCCTGACACCCACATGCATAGGCTGCACCCCCTCGATACCATCACGCCCCCCACCTTCATTTGTTGTGTCCAACTCCCCAAGCATTGCCCCTCTGCATCCTGCCGCTTAGGCTATATCACACTCAAACACACACACACACACACACACCTCAGCCTCTTTTGCTTAAACCCTGTTGTACTTTCCATTGGCTCCACATAACCCAGAACAATCTGTCCATCAAAGTATTTGTGTATTAAATCGGGGGCTCAGGTCATTCATCATGTCTCAAGCTGCCAATCATTCAATCAATTTCCGTTTCATTACAGTGATTGTAATATCGAGGCCCCCAGCATCAGGCTTGTAGGATGTGAAGGAGCAAAGGGGGCAGGATTATTTTAACACAGCATTCAGATCAGATTCCCTTCAAAAGTCATCTTCTGCCGCACCTTCTCGGGCGGTGTTCATCAAACAGTGTCAGGCTGAAAGAAGGGGCCAAGGTTTTAAGTTCACCGTAACAAATAGCTGAAAGCATGCTTTAAAGCTAACCCTGACCCTAACCCAAACACCCCCCTCCCCTTTGAGTCACATGCAACCATCAGTGTACAGATTTTGATGGAGAATTCAAAACATTTGGTGAATCCTTGCACCACATGCGTCAAACTCAAGGCTTGAGGGCCAAATGTGGCCCGCCACAACATTTTATGTGGCCCGCAAGAGCACAAAAGGTCAGAGAGTTTAAAAATAAAGGTCAAAAGTGTGCTTTGACCAAAAACTACATTACCCAAAATGCAGTAATTAACCCTTTTTTAAATCTGACAAAAAGATTTTGAACAAAGTTAATGTCTTAACTTTTTCTTCCTGTTATTTTCCTTTGTTCACTTGGATAGTTTGATCCTTGGTTGTTGAACTCATGTGGGTATCATAATCTAACAAATTAAAAGATTTTTGTTATAACAGAGCAACAAGCAAATGTATTTTTTCTGCCTAACTTGAATAAGTAATAAATTCAGAGCAATTACATTTATTTTACATTACACTGAGTTATATTTATTTATATTTATTAGTTACATCTGGCCCTTTGAGGACAGCTATTATGCTGATGTGGCCCTTGGTGAAAATAAGTCGGACACCCCTGCCTTACACCATCCTTTCTCTGCCTTTCTCGTCTTTGCCACTGCAATAAAGTATTCGTCTCCAGCAGGGCTTCATGGCAGTGACTAAATATATCCCACACCTGGCAGAGGTAGAGGGAATATAGTTTAAGGCGAGGAAAAGTGGCCAAGTGGGTCAATGTGACAGCAAGGACAATCGAGTCGGAATCTATGTGGCTGCTCGCTATGACTTCATCAGGCTCAGGTTGACTGAATTATGCAGCAGAAACAGTGACCAAGCACTTCTGTCACTCCATGAAATGTGATGTGATGCAGTTTAACATCTCTTATTTCTGCTGGTTTCTCACCAACATTGTCTAAATTCCATCAGTTAAATTACAGTATCTCCAAGAATGAATTTCCATTCATTTCTCAGGTATCTGTCAGATTAAGGGGGAGAGAGAAGACATCACTGAACCGGCATGAGATTGAATTGTTTATGGAAGTAAAAGACAGTTTAAAAAAATGTATGCCACGTGACACTTTTTCCAGCAGGATTTATGGTCTGGTAATTAGATATTATAACAAACATCTATATAGAATCACAGCTGATGCACAGCTGCCACCCCGGATGGATAAAGACTGGATCCACCTACGCCTTAAATAATGTGGTGAAGTGAGGTCAGCATTGTGACAGAAGCACACTCCCTAAAATAAGTATGTAAAAAGGAATATATAGCATTATTATGTTTTTAATGAAATCTGTCTTAAGCTTAGTATTAACTTGGTCACACAAAACACATAAAGCTGTTGGGCTTTTTTTTTACAGATTTTAGTGGATGAAAGCAAAATTGGATTGTGAAGAAAGATCGCTGCAGGACTCCAAGAGAAATAGAAGAGACCTGTGAAGCAGCAGCTAGTCAACATAAACTAAGTCTTTACATAACTAAATATATTGTCATAAAATATCTACCAGCCAGTGCATGCACTTGGTGAAAATATTCGGTACACAATTGTTCAACCAGGGCCAGTCATTCACAATTTCAGTCTAAGGTGAAAAATGTCTATGTGAGGAAACTCAAGCGTTTAATTGGCTGTAACTCTGTGTGGCCTTACAGACATTCCATAATGCTCTCTATGCACACCCATCTATAGGGCTCTCGTTTGGGTGTAATTGAATCTTCAACAGTAGCTGCGCCCTCCTAGCCTGCACCAGCTGACCCTGACAGTAGCACTTAGTATAGTGGGGTCAGCTTGAACCTGACAAGGGCGATGATTTCTTAATGTACTTGCAGGGAACGCCGAGTGGACGGCGGCTGAGATGGGCAGCCTGTCTGCATCTGAGTTGGGTGTAGGGTTTGGGTTGGGAGGCATGGTGAATGGAAGCTTGGCAAAGGTGGGGGGAGGTCGATAGGGGTGGTGGGGGTGCGTTGATCTGTGTTCATAGAGCAGGGGAGAGGAATGCATGGAAGTGCACAGCTGCCCTGTTCTGTCATAGCTACGTGCTGCGCTGTCTGTCTGAGAAACATAAAGCTGCCAGTGTTGAACATTCATCTGCGGGACCTCCCATGGATGAACGGGCCCCAGATGCAGATCCCAGCATGAATGAACCTATATGAGTATCAATGAGTTTAACCCAGCACAGCTCCGGCTGTACAGGTTTAATTTAAGCTGCGACTCACAAGCAATGTAACCTATGTCATGTACTGTTCCTATTGACCTCCTTTGTTCTGGATTAATAATCTACATTCAAACAACTGAAGGAAACCTTTTCATGTGTTCTCAGAATGACTTTGACTCTGGATACGTATGTTAATTTCAGAAAGTCTGTGTTAAAAATGTATGGCGACAAAGTTTGAAAGATACGTATACTTTCCGAAGAGGAAAATGGATCTCATGGAATCATTGCATTATGGGAAGTGTAGGATCCTGTATTTAGGAGCTTGACCCATATTAAGGACTAATATTTAGGCCATATCCAACTCCTTTATTTGATTCCTCAACCTCATGACATTAATGTATTAACATTAATCTATTGTGAATTTTATGCTGGTTATTTTGTAAGAAATTATTCCCAATTTTGAACTTTAAATAGTTCTTCTTAGTCATTTTAGAGCAGACTGGAGATTGAGTGAAAGGTTGGGTCACTTGGTTTATGATTAGTTAAAAAGATTTTGGCTGATTTCTCTGAAAGATCTGAAATAGAGCCCAGTCCGTGATCATTGTGTTGAACTCATGAATCAGTCCAGTGTGGAAAATACAGCTGATGTAACTTTAAGACGACAGGTCACAGCGCATGAATCACATTTTAGGATATTAATATCTGGTTGGCTGAAACAGGACCTTAGGATGATATCACAACACATAATGTAATGGCTGAGTGCCTGATGGCCGCAAAAAAAAGGTTCCTATCAGATAAGCAAACCTGATTGGTTAATCACTGGAGGAAAATATAGCATTAAGGTCACAAAGATTCTGAGCAGAGATACTGAAATTCAAACTTCTACCAGATTAGAGTTGAAAGTGGCGAAGGGCAAGGGATAACCTTGAGATCTAAGCTAATTAAAAGAAGATCAAGTTTAATTTGTTGATATGTTCAGGCTGAAAGGTCACTTCTAGAGTAGTGTGTCAGGGCCTTATGCCTTAAGCTTACGCATACTTTCTCTGTGTTTGTAGGGGTTAGTGAGAGTTCATAGGCCAACAGGAGAGTGCACACTGTCCCATTACGTCCCACCACAACACTCCCCTTTCTCAAACCCTCAGAGAAAGTGGCAAATTTCTCAGGGTGTCTCATGTGCTAATGTAGGCATCCATAAACTCCCCTGGGAGTCTAGAAGGTGACACCAAACCAAAGCTTTTTCTCACATTATTGCGAAATATCCTCAAACGTTGAGTGAGAAACTCAAGCAGTGTAGCCTGATTTGGTTTGTATGAAAAGTTTTACCCAAGTGCATCCTATTTCGCTGTTTATTTAGGCAACCCTGACAGGCAAGGAACACTTTCCGAAAACATGGCTTAACGTTCTTTATGTTGGATTGTCACCTGAGACCTGAGAGTACAGCTGCAGGTCTAGTGTTGCCCCACGATGGCTGGAGGATGTCTGACAGGACAGAAACCCACCCAGCATTGATTACCAGCTAATTATAGGCTAAGGAAGTGGCAGCTTGTTTGTTTCAGGGTTGCTGAGGAATACATTTGCACTTCACCGAGACTTCATGAGCTATCTGTGATTTCCGCTGAGCAATATGTGTTATATTTTCTGTTTCTGGATCTGGAGCTCAACAGGATCACTCCTATCTCTCTTTCCTTACTTAATTCTACCACCCTCTGTTTTCACAGCTTTCGTGGGTGGTGACTCTCGAAGCCCTCTTTCGCACCCCATGCGGAGATTTGAATAAACATATGTCGTGTTGATTATGAACCAGGGCTGTGGTGGGACGCAGACAGGGCGCCGATCTTCAGGAGCCACCTCGGAGAGTCTGGAGCTCCAGTTAAGTTGGTCTAATGAGAAACGTTTACACAACGATTAAGAGAGATGTCCTCACTCTTCATTCTGGCGGCGTCCAAACACCTGCTCCCACCACAGCCTGGCAAACACGGCCAAACCAAAAGCAGGCTTCATCACATTTTTTCTTTTCCACGGCCTTTAATAAGCTTGTCAACGCCTCAGCATGGTGTAGAAACAGAGGTTTACAGTGTAATTCTGATGTATTACTCATAATCGATGCTGAAATTCAGTGATTCAGTGGAACCAAACAAGACTGCAAGGGAAAATAAAGTAGAACTGAGGCACAAAATAATTTTATTCTAAGCATTGTAAATACATTTCTTTGTAAATTCTTCCTCTCCTCCTTAAAATTACTCAATTTATTTCATTCCACTGTATCTACATTTAATCACTGGCAGGAGCTTGTCAGTAATGTATTGATATCTAATGCATAGAAGTCAATATTATGAAGTATCGTCTCATGGGTGACGGGATAAGTACAAAACCAATATTCGGAGATGGAGAAAAACAGTTTCACGAGGCAAAATAATCACAAATAAATGCATGGTGTGATTTTTTTTTTCAGTTATATGTACATTAGCATCTTTTTACAATCGTATCAGGACTCCTGAGTTGTTGTTGTCGTCGCTGTTTAAACAAGTGATAATGGCTCTGATGATAATGTCAGGTTTTTGAAGCCGTCTGCTACCAGCGCCAAACTGATGTCCAAGTGAAATGAATGCTGTACATCAGGTTTGATTTGTGAACTGTGCTTCAGGCATGCCATGCCCACCCACATCGGCGCAATGTCAAGACATGGTTATTTATGTTGGAGGGGTTACGTACCCAATAGGCACATTTGACTTTAAACACGTGCAAATATTTACACTGAAACACCGCAGAAATGATGATCCTGCTGCAAGGAGATGATTTCATCGTGGCCAAACTACGCCATGTAGGAAGTGCATTTTAACAACAAGCATATACTGCATGAGTTTGACATAGTGAACATTGTGGTCATGAGTTAGAGCAACATGTAGCCTCCTCGGGTTTCAGATGGGGGGTTGGTGGGCCTTTCCAGTGCAGATTCAGCGGGAACAAGCTGTAAACTAACCTCAATACTTAATACGTGGCGTAAGGCTTCAGCACGTCTCGCGCCAACTCACATGTAAGAGCATCGTGGAGCCACAGAAACAGAAATTCAAAATAGATTTGTCCAGGGAAAGTGGGTTTTACCTCATGGTTCTATTCTTTGTCATTTTCAGCGTGGTTTCTATTCTGATGGCACATAAAACCGACATGATATGGCCTTGAAAATGTTTGCAGCCATATATCTCTCCATATCTTCATCCCTCTATAGCAGGGATGAATTCTAATGTAAATTCTAACTACAAAAAGTCATGATGTGACAACTATAAGGCAAAGGCCTCAACACGGTGATCCACAAACCAGTGGGTGACCTGACGTTTACACTTGGTTTAAGGTAGTTGCATGCTATATCTCAAGTCACATCAAATACATACTTAAGGAAATGTTAAAGCTGGGGTGTCAAAAAGCAACAGAGATAGAATGAACAATGCAAAAAGGAAGTTTTGAAATAGAAGTTCAAACTCTTTTTCTCACATCCACGGTCCAGAGTGGAGGTCCAGCCTGCATGAAGGAACATCCTTGTCTGATGGTTGGTTTTTAAAGGTAAAAAAAAAATATATATATTTATATATCAGTTCAAACAGAGGAAAGGCGTCGGGAAAGAAGATTCCAGACTCTGTTTGAGACCATCTAATGAACACTTCATGTGAAGCACGACGATGAAAACTTTTCAGGACAGCTATTTTTAGTCCAGCTAAGGATATTAAGATGTGATTCCCACAACCTCATAATCATCGCCACCTCTTCCTTTTCTAAAAGTATCTTATGATTTAATTGAACGGTCAGGTGATACTGTTAATGAAGACATGTTAAGACATCTGCTGGTCTGCCACGTCTAAATATGTCGGTCTGAAGAATCTGTCGAGCCGACCGCACTCGCTTTTATTACAGTCTTTAACCACCGTGAAGATTTTACATCAGCATCCAGTTGCAGCGTATCTGCTCGTCATTACTCGTGTTCCAATGCAGGCAGCAGCAGAAAGCAAAGGAAAATGATTTACATTAAGGTTAAAATTCCTTTAATCCCACATATTTGTCCCGGTGCGCGTGAGGCGCCAGCTGATCAGCTAATAAAACTTCCAGCAGAAAATGAAAGCATTTCATGCTTCACAAGGTGATGGCCCCCGGGGCCCTCGCCGGAAACCAGGACAGGACAGGAAGTGGCGACTCCTGCCAGGGGGAGACTTGGTGATGGGAGGGTGGGCGGCCGTGGCGTCCATGTTGTCGCTCATGCCGAGGCCCTCTCACCACCTGTGTCAACACTGATGACTTCATTGCGTGCCCTTCTGAGCTCACCTTGCTAAAAGAGACACGGGAAGTGGGATTGGAAGAGCAGCGACAGCGTCGAGGGGGGGTAACTGTCATATCTACACTGGGGGGCTTTTGTCTATTAATGTGTGCGTGGATAAACAAATGTAGCCGCTAATACCTCAAGGTTATCTCTTTCACCTGTGTGTATGTGTCTAAGCTGGGCGGCCTGTGATGGCCAGAAAAGAACTAAAAGGTCCTAAAGAGCAGAGAATGTTTCTTTATGACAAACCAGTTTCTGTTTCATTCAGACCTGACCTGATAAAATGGGGGGGTTTTTACAAGGAAAGATTCACTGAAATCTCAACCAGTGCATTTAGAAGAGTGTTGAGTTGAGAAATGTTGTCTCATCACCATGAACACCAATGTAAACACTATTCATGGTTTGAAAGATAATGGTATCTGTGTTTTTGCTGTCATGATTTGAAGCCCAGGTTCTGACCTGAAGGAGCACCGATTCAACAAAATCAACAGTTCTTTGTTTATTCTCTACTCTATTCAAAGACATTTGTCTGGTCTTGTGTTCTTTTTATGTATATAAAGGTTTGGAAATAAGTATTTAGTGGCATGAAAATTAAATCTTTGTTTGGGTTGATTATCCACAAATAAAGAAAAGCAAGAAACATTAAACAGTTATTAAATAAATTCTTTTCATGAAAATGACGGAAAAACTCTAAGTTCAAAAAACGATTGAAAGATAATTTTGCAAAAATTAATATCGAATTTTGTGTTCTGGAACGAGACGTATTAATCACATCTACAGTATTTTATTTTGAATCGATTTATAGATTAAATGAGCCCCACGTCATTTAATTGTGACACTTTTTTTAAAATCAAACAAACAAACAAACAAACAAACAAACAAACAAATAACTGCACATAATACCAGGAAAAAGAATCTTCCTAGGATGACAGAGAAAATAAGCGACGATATTTGACTTCATGTTTGACCGAACAACAAATCGTTATCATGTTATTGACTTTGCTTCGGGAAACCGTTCCAACAATGTTTATTCCTGTCGAGCTGTAAAACAACAAGAGAAACCCTGAAACTAACTGGACACTCATTTTTAAACTTACATAAATAAAATGCATTATTCAGATTAACACTCATATAATATTAATTTACTAGTGTGAATTATTGTTTCGTCCATATTACTGAACTGCGGTTCAAACATTATTCTGATTAATGGAGTTTTAATAAAACTGATTTGTCTCATTTTCAATTAAACGTGCGCGCTCCTGTGACGCAAAGCATTCGATTATCGCTTAAAGAATAATTATTTGTAAAAGAATCACCTGTATGATCAGTTCCTCTATTTTTAAATAAGTGCGCCCTTCTAAAATATATTAACGTAATAATATAATTACAGTGTTGCTGTTTTATAGGACAGTGAGGGTTGTGTGGCTGCTCTCTGATGAGGGGATGGCTCTCATATCTGGAGCCTATCGCGCCCTCCCTCCTCATCAGACACACCTCCAAACTCTCACTACTTAGAAAATGTATATATCATATGTTAGAAAAACTGAGCATGAGTTTGACTCACCGGTGTCGACTCCAGGCGTCAAAAAAGACAAGACAGTCTGATGTAGGGATAAAAGAATCAATAGTTCAGTTATAAATAGAACCATGAGAGTATGAGGGATGGTTTTAAGGGTAAACCATGGGATACGACCGACGGGGCCACTTTTGAACTTTATAATACGTCAGTCCGCTGTGAGTAATAACAATCCTGACTGTGTTGATTTCTGATTTTTTTTTTTATGTTTTAATTTTGCATACGTTTACTCAACTGGACGCCAGAGCGAAGCCTTATGACTTTACGCACAGACCGATCGCGCTGCTGCAAATGGGCGGCATAGGTGGCAACCTCTACCTCAGCATGTTGAATGGCACTGAAACGCAAACTTTCGGAAAGAACGCCGACATCAGCAGTCACACCCATCGCGGTGGCAAGGACCTAGCCGAATTTAAAATGGGGATTCAGGACGCGAGGTTTTATTACCCAGAGACGATCCAGAGCGGGCAGGACGCGCTGGGTCTGCCTTATCACTCAGACCAGACGGTGGGAGGTTACGCTGCGCAGCCCGGCAGGTTTTACGCACAGACTCTCGGCAGCTGTCCGTACGGTGGCGTGCGGTCGCCGCCAAGAAGCGGAGCAGGACATGGCTACATCCCGACGGCAGGAGACGGGTTCCCTACAGGCGGTAAAGACTTATACTCTCCGTCTCCAGAGAACTACCAGTCGAGCTTTCAGCACGGCTACCAGCGGCCGCCTCTCTACCCCCTACCTGGGCTGCAGGTGTGCGGGAAGACTCAGGCTCTGCTCAACAATTACCCGCTTTGGGCAAAGTTCCACAAGTTCCAAACCGAGATGATAATCACCAAACAGGGGAGGTAAGTGTGACAATCTGAAGACAACACAAACAAAAAAAAAACAAAAACAAAAACGATGCGCATTGTGACCCACGTTTGTGGTCAGAGTTTTATATGGAATGTCGGTTTCACAGACTTTCAAATTGACTCAGCCTCCCCTTAATGATGGTCAAACACATCATCACACAGTTTGTTCAGGTTGTGGTGTTGTGTTTGTGGCGATCAGAAGTTGGTACTTTTCACATCTCTGAGCTGCTGTTTAGTTCAGGGCATCAGAGGTCAGGTGATGAGGGTGTTCGCAGGTGGATGAGAGGACAATCTGCATGCAGGAATATACTTTAAACGAAGGAAGTTGCAAAACAATTCCAATCAGTTAATCAGTAGCTCTTTATTAATCATCTTTTTACGCGTAAAACGGAACAAATGAAATGTGCTTTTGGCAAAAGTCCCTAAGAAATAAAGTGGGAGAAAATACCAGCTGCGGGCTGAGTTGCTGGAAAAAAGTTTGACCTCTTGAGTCATCCCTGACTTTAACACATAAAAAGAGCAATTGTCGTGAAATCACTTCTCCGTGGAGCCAGCGCTTCCTTCAGTATTTAATTATTTTCTCGACGGTAATGTGGAAAACAGAATCCTCCTTCCCCCTTCAAATATTAAAAGCTTCTACAAAATCAAATTGGCCGAAACAAGCTGGGAAGTTTTAACTCTAATGAAAGAAGCGAGGCGCCTGATGATTTTAAAAATGAGATTTTAAACATAGAAGAAGCTCCTGGCCTGAAATGCAGGAGACGCTGCCTCTGGCTCCTGTGACGGGTCACCGAGCATCGAGACGCGGTCGTGACGACGTGGATTAATTCACTAATGCACGACGCTTGTGTTTGACAGAAGGTTTGAGGCCATACGTTTCTCATGGCTCGGATCTGTGCGCACAAAACAAACACGCTGTCATTTATCCGGACACTGATATTTCCAATGACTCCGTTTGTCAGATTAAGTCTCATATGTTTTAAATTAAATTAATAATTTTTTTAAAAATGTTTGTTTAGTTGTCTGCTTCACTTGAGACTTTTTGCATTTTTTTTTCTCTTTTGGTCCATCTGGTTTCTTCATTATCTGGTTGACCCGTGTGGGCGCATCTGCTGCCAAACAGAGTGAGTTAAACTCGGAGTGGAAATGTTTTTGAAGTAATTTCTGGATGTGATTTCACAAAATTTAACTCCTCTGTCTATCTGAAAGAATGAGCTGTTGTTTCATCTCATTGTTTCCACAATATGAGGAGGACAAACTATTTAAAACCTATTTCGTTGACTAGAAATGTTAAGGAGTGTGAAATTTGGTTTGCAAAAGCAGAGACGGTAAGAAAAACAACAGACCGATCAGGGGTTTTTCTTCCACATGGCAAATAAAAGCTTTTCTTTTTTCAATTGTGCAAAAGTCACTCATGTTGCAGCTAAATTTTAAATCCCAGTATTAAAGTTCTGTTGTAAAGCCCTCCCTCAGGTGCAGAACCTGACTTCTACAGACCAATGAGACATGAGGAAACTTTTTTTTTTTTTTACATAAAAATTTCTGCAAGAAAAATGAAAAGACAGGTGGGAGAAGGACGGATTTTTCAATATCAGAGGCAAAATTCTTCTTAAAAATTTCATCTTGGGTTCAGGCTCCAAATAATTTTGCTGTGATTTTAGAGAGAAGCTGGAGAGTCTGCAATGTTAATCAAAACCCTGATATCTACAAGAGAAAGGGTGAAAGGAACTGGAGAGAAAAGTGAATGGTCAAACAACACTGAGCCTTTAGATGGCCACCCTGGGAAGGTGAGGTACCTTTGAAGTTCAGGAAGTAAAAGACTAGATTCTCTTTTTTTTAACTTTCTTCAGCCTGCACCAGACGGTGGTTGCACAGCCTCACAGATCTCTCACAACTTTTGTTCATGTACCACATCTGGGCTTTGAAACCCAGAGACGTTTTCATGGCCTGTGGCAAAGGGGAGTGAATTCATCTGCACTTCTCATGAGCTAAATTCAGACCACCACACTATCTGCTAACATTTAAGGCCCTGCACAGGCCGTGTATGACTGATGGATTAAGACAAAGTTCATCGAGACTGCACAGCAGACAGTCCAGGGTGACAAACAGAGACTCTTCTTCTAGAATCCAAAAAGCTGATTTAAGAGAAAAAAACTCCAAAAATGCTTTTTATGTGCAAAGTATTGGGATTTTCTGACACAGTAAAAAAAAGATTAGATTGACTAAAACTGAAAAGAGAAAGTGAAGCTGCTTGTTGAGGATTCACACCTGGGGTGAGTTTAGACATGAGTCAAGAGGGCAAAGTTTTCCCTACCTTGGTTTCAAAGAAGCACATTCATTTCTGGAAATTCTATTAATTAATTTGACATAACATTAGATATAGATCAGAGATGAACTGGGGATTAGCTGGAATGCAAATCGTTAATTACATTTTTTTACAGGACCATTTAAAAATTTTGAATTCTTAGTTTGAAAATTCATGAATTGTCGAATCATTACTCATGTTAAAAGTTGTAAATTCACAGAGATAAGAAAAAGTTGGTAAATAAATAGTAATGATAAACATACGGTATATGATTTACGTCCTTGATGAAAGCAGAGATTCAAGATGTCTTCTCAATGTCGCTGAATACGAATATGAACACAGTCAAGTGCAAGTCAACCAATTAATTTAACTCTTATTGCACAGATCTTAACAGAATTAATGCAACAATGCACATCCACAGACCTCAGATGGTGAAGACATGGTTGACAGAACCATAAGAAGATAAGAACCAGAAGATAAGAATGGTCGACATCTTTAAGACTGTAGATAAGATCTAAATTTGTGCTTTCTTTTGTGGTCAGAATTATTCTGAATATCACAATCACCATCATACTTGGAGAATTTTACGAGTCTATTTTAAATATACTGTCCGGTTTGCTGCAACATATATTAGCACATTTATTTATTTATTTGGCACATTTCTATAGAATAAGAGTGTGGTATTTTTAGTTGTGCGTGACCTGCTTAGTCAGCCACATTTACACTTATTGAATAATCAAATTTCTTTCCAAAGAAAATTCTCACTTTACATCATCAAGGAAACAAGAGTGGGCGCCCTCCCTGCAGTGTGATGAGCATTACAATACACTAATATGACACGTGTCAATAATCACATCAAACATGCACCTCTCATTAGAGACGCTACACACTACTATTCATTTTGGGGAGGAATGTTTGAAAGTGTTTTTACATTTATTTTCCTCTCTCTTTCTCTCTCTCTGAAAGCAGAAGTGGGACTATTTTCAAGGTTTTTGACGGTATGACTTGTCACTTCCTGTTCAGCTGTTGATTGGTGCTCATCAAATGCAGGTTTTCACAGAAATACCCTGTCAATAGTTAAACTCTTCTTATTGCTGATGAAGTTTGCTGCCTTCTCAGCCTCAAGTGGATCTCTGCTGGCCTCAGATATATTTCTACATTTAGGTTCAAAAATGGCTCAAATAAAGCAAAAGCATTTCTTTTTCCAGTTGGACTCCTAGTTGCTCTACAAAACCAACATGTAGTATCTACACATAGACAATCTTGGTTTTGGCCTTTCAACAATAAGAGAATCAAAGAATAGTGTCAAAGCAGGAAAATCAGTAACGGATGACAGCTGAGCTCCAAACATTGCAATAAGTCAGCAAAGAGGAGTAACGTCTGTGTTGGAGTGCTGGTGTCCGGCAGCAGCTGTGGACTGGCGTGTTTTCGTCACAGATGATCGAGCATACGCACAGTGACAAAAACTGGACCTGAACTCCTGTCCGGATGAATCAGCGAGTTCACCCAAGTAGAAAAGTCTTCTCCCTGGTGAATCCAGTTTCTTGTCTCCTCTCGAGCATCTGCCTCCCTCCCTTCTACTCCACCCTCTGCTCTTTGCTTTTCCCCTATTCTAATCCCCAACCCCCCACCCCCCCCAGCGGATTACCCTCTGTCTCCCCTCTCCTTCATTCTTTCTCTCGCCCTGTTTTGATTTTTTTTAAATGTCACCACCAGCAGTATTTTCTCTGTATGACTGGCTGCTTCACCAAGCATCCGTTTCTGTATTCAGTCTGAAGGAGACCACGGTTGTGAGTCTTTGTGAGCACGAACACCCGGATCGGATGGAGGGAGCAGCAGACAGTTTTCATCACCATCAAGGTTCCATTGAATGAGAGTTGGCACGCTGGCAGGTTGGTTAGGGAGTCTGTCCAGTAGCTTTAGAGCTGTAGGTTTGAGTCCCACTGGTGCCAATGCAAAGTCTACATGCAAACGTCTCTCAGTTTGTGGTTTCCCCCTCGTCTTGTTCTGATTTCCTCTAAAAGGCTGCAATAAACGTAAATCTATAATATTCGTGAAGCAAAAAAAAAACCAAACAACTCATTCATTTTCTAGATTACTCACACAGTGTGTGGGTTGGTTTATCCTTTCAGAAGCCGAGAAGTCAAGTTCCTGTTTTCGCTTGTATTAAAGAGAGCGATGGAAGAAGAGCCCTTTCACCTGTTCGCTAAGAGATGCTAAAGAGCTGCTGCCATGATTCCTGTTTTCCCAAAGAGGCAACACAACACCACACAAACCCTCATCAGCAATGACGGGCCCTCCAGGAGTCCCGCTAGCCTGTTAGCGGTAGCCACGAACACATTATCTCTTTACACACCTCACTTGCTTTTTACACTGTTAAAAGGACAAAGTGCTTCAGGGGGGAAACACTGAATTTAAATGAGAGAAATTTCCGTCAGGATTAGTTTACAGTTTGCGTAGATTGTCTACGCCACACTGACAACACGTGAGGTTGTTTGTGCTTGACATAATTTACCTGCTTTACACTGGATTAGTATAATAAATCTGTGTTTGAGATTATTTATAGCTGTGACTTCCAAATTTTTATCCAACCACACATTTGCTCACGCTTTAAAGACTCAGAGTTGAACTGCATAAATAAAATCAATCGAACCAATGACATAGAGGGAGGCATCACTCCACACAAATGCTCCATAGCCTCTGGTGCTGTTAGGCAGTTTTAAACAGCTGAGCCAAATGTCAAACACATTGCCCTGATTGAACACCAACAGCAAACTGGTGACCCCATTCAAACTCAGGCTGCAGTGCAGAAAGTGATCCCAGACATTTGATCTTAGGCCTATAAGTAAATTGTTAATATCACTATACAGTCATTAGCATTGGGTTTTAGCATTACCTCCCCAGAACCTCAAGAGTCTATTGTGACTCAACTCGTCATGTTTGCCTTTGAGCAAATCCAGACGGCCTGCTTCCGGTCTCTGTGCTCACCGGCATCTTCATATCGACCACAGAGGTTAGACAGTCGTGACCCCTTCCATCCAGCGCCAAGCGAGACATCCCATAATGCCGAGCCATTGCAAACCCAGACCTGTCTTACAGCTTATATGGGATGTAAAAATGCCAGAACAAGGTGCGAAATACGTTCATCACTGACAGGGATGGAAAGCTTGCAATATTCATGCAGGGATGCGTTGACTGCTGCTGTGCTCTCTAATGCAAAACTGGAACTTTTTAGCAGTTGGTAATGTTGTGGCAGTAAGTGCTTCTCTGTCAACACTATATGAACGCTGAATGTTTAATGCAAGCATGAAAATCTACTGTAGACCGTCGCTCATGTTGTCCTATTGTGGTGTGGCTGTACTTTAATGGTAGCATTATTAACAGTACTGTCTGGACCTGTTCTATATGAGTACTCTGTAATGATTCGGTGCTATATACATAGAACTGATTTGACTTGACTCGTATTCAGAGTCAATGTCTTGTGTTGGTGGGCGTCTGGGGACGCCCTGACCGCCGCGTTACCCCGTCTCAGTGAAGCCCTGTGTGATCAAAATAAGTTCAACATGGAGAGCTTCAGCAATCAGGAACAGCTAGTGGGGCATCTTTTATTAACAGCAGCTTTAATTATTCACCAACACTTGTCCCCCCACTCCATCAGCCTCCCCCCTCCATTACCCATGATGCTTCACCTGGAGAAGTAGAGGAAAACAGGAAGTCATAACGTCAGAATCAGATCTCCTCTCCATGTGTGATAACATTTAACCTGACTATGTGGAAACTTTGGTTATGTTTTATTACGCAAATTAGTGTCTTTCATTTTTATTTTTTGTGCTCTTTTATTGATCACGTTTTTCCCTGTGTTATTCTCCAGGAGGATGTTTCCCTTTCTGAGCTTCAACATCAGCGTTCTGGATCCGTCCGCCCACTATAACGTCTACGTAGATGTGGTTCTGGCGGATCAACACCACTGGAGGTACCAGGGCGGCAAGTGGGTTCAGTGTGGGAAAGCGGAGGGGAACATGCCAGGTACATTTAAAGTCCTTCACATCATTATGCTGTTCTCTTTACGACTGGAAACAAATGGAATAAATGTGACTTAAGTTAATCAATAAATGTATTAACAAAATAAAATGTAAACCAAAAGCTTCGAGTTCAGATTTACAAAAACCACGGGGGAAAGTCAGTACATTTACTTCATTGTAAACAATTTTGAAATACTTGTACTTTACTTATTATTATTATTATTATTATTATAATTTCTTATAATAATAATGTCTCTCTATTTAATTTCTTTTAATCACAGTCATCTATTCTGAAGTAGCAACTATTTTATTAACTAGTTACTTTACAAATTGAGCCTATTAATATAAAATATTATCAGCAAGTAAATTATGACGAGTTATAATAAAGGTACCAGTAGTTAAAGTTGAACTGCTTGAAATGATTTAGTGATTTCATTCTAATAATTTGAAGACATTTACAATATTGATATACTGAATTAAGTATACAGTATGTATATATACACATACATATATACATATGTATAGTTCAGTTTATCTATATTGTGTACATACATATATATACGTGTATATTTATATATGTATGTATGTGTGTGTGTGTGTGTGTGTGTGTGTGTGTGTGTATGTATATATATATATATATATATATATATATATATGTATCTTACAATTTAGAATTTTATGATGTTTGTGCTTCTAAAGTTAGGAATGCTTGACTTCAGGTTTCCTCCAGTTAATATCCCTTGCTTTGAAGTTTCCTAACATTTAAAAGTTAAACAAATTAAATTTAAAATGTTTTGGTCACTTGCTTCTGCAATTTGGATAAGCCAAAAAGCCAAACATTTCAGACGTTGTAATGTCATTAAAGTGGATATTTACCTCCACAAGACGTAAATAAATTCTTCTGCAGGATAGTTGATCGGACACTCGCTGATGAGCATAAACTCTGTTCAGTTTGAACTGGGTTTTTTTTTTTTTTTTTGAGAACGAAGAACACAAAAGCTCTTGAGGAAGTGGTTTACTTACTTAGTAATATTAAAGCAAGCCTACACACTGCACAAGTAGACTCAGAGGTTTCTGTGGACATTTTGATGTTGCTCAGGAGCTGCATGATGCATTCTCCAGAGACTGACTAAATGAGCGTGTATATTACTGTGTGAAAGGTCCCTTTCAAACAATATTGAATATACGTTGTTCTGTATATGCTGATTTTTCAGCAGATCTGCAAAATTTGTAGAAGTAAAAATTTATATATACTGTATGTGTGTGTGTGTGTGTGTGTGTGTGTGTGTGTGTGTGTGTGTGTGTGTGTGTGTGTGTGTGTGTGTGTGTGTGTTCGTGTGTGTGTGTGTAAGATTATTATAAAATCTTACTTATCTTATTAATCTTTCCTTTTGTTTTACAAAGTTTTACATTATGCTGTGACAAATTTGTAAAAATTCAAAGACAGAACATATTTGAAGTCACACAAAAATGAGAAACTTAATTTCATGGAGACGTGTGTGACTGTCAGTTATTTAAAAATGAAGTTAGTTTAAAATGCAGCATCTCAGATAAAGATGATTTGGATTTTGTAGATTCACTGAACTGTAGCCGTCTCTTTTAAAGTTGTTCTGAAGCTTATTTCCATGTTTTCAGTTCTATAGAGAACGTCGATTAATTTCACCCCTTCATACACACCCTGAGGCAAACTACTTGCGTGATCTTCTTCTCTTCCGTCATCATTCCTTTCCGTTCACACTTCAGAAAAAAAGAAACACAGCTGCCACCTGATCAAATTATTATTGTACAACTGAGGCTGGAATAACCTCAGTAATTTAAAAGAGAGTAACTGTAAGGTGTTATCACACCTCGGCCATTTTTGAAAAAAGGTGCTGATGTGCTACAGTGGGGAAAATTGTGGTGAATTAATTTTGCTCGATTATATTTAATTATTTTTTATATTATATTGTTAGTGGCAATGCTGTGAAAAGCGTCGCTGATGAGATTGTCTCCTGCAATGGCAATACCTGCAATATACAACTGATGAACATAATATTATAATTAGCAGAAAATAATTGCTTATATCAATCACATTTCTTGTAAAATGCAGCAAAAAAGATTTTTCTTGTATTTATATTCTATTTCATGGGCCAGCAGTGCCTCAGGCAACTGGGTCTGGGGCTGGGGGGACAGAGGGTGGCCGGTTCAAGACACATGTGGGTCACAAATACAGAGTACAAACTGGTAGCTGGAGAGGTGCCAGTCCACCTCCTGAGCACTGCTGAGGTGCCCCTGAGCAAGGCACCATCCCTCCTACAAGTTTCTCATTGGGCTCTATGTGGCTGCCCACCGCAGTGTGTGTGTGTGTGTGTGTGTGTGTGTGTGTGTGTGTGTGTGTGTGTGTGTGTGTGTGTGTGTGTGTGTGTGTGTGTGTGTGTGTGTGTGTGTGTGTGTGCGTGAGTGCTAGCGCATGTACTTGAGCCTGTAGATCTTCTTCTTCTTCTCCTTTCAGCTTTTCCCTTCAGGGTTCACCACAGCGAATCAGTTGCCTCCATCTAACCCTGTCTTCTGCATCCCTTCTCTCACACCAACTACCTTCATGTCCTCTTTCACTACATCCATAAACCTCCTCTTTGGTCTTCCTCTAGGCCTCCTGCCTGGTAGTTCAAAACTCAGCATCCTTCTACCAATATATTCACTATCTCTCCTCTGGACATGTCCAAACCATCTCAGTCTGGCCTCTCTGACTTTATCTCCAAAACCTCTAACATGTGCTGTCCCTCTGATGTACTCATTCCTGATCCTATCCTTCCTGGTCACTCCCAGAGAACCTCAGCATCTTCATCTCTGCTACCTCCAGCTCTGTCTCCTGTCTTTTCCTCAGTGACACTGTCCATCTACATGTGTGAAAAACAATAGTAGATAAATGATTTCCCTGCGGTGATTATTAAAGTATAATTCTTCTTCCTCTATTTGTACTTTTAGATTTATAAATACTTTTTATATTTCAGCCAGCTGCATCCAGAAATCTAACTGATACATACGTATTAACATTCAAATTGAGAATTGTTCAATAATCACATAGATAATACTGTTGCAGATGTATTAATTTAAATGTAAATAATTCTGATTCTACTTTTCTTGGCATTTTAGGGTCAGAAATGCTTTCAGAAATGTTCTAAATGTTGCTCCTGATGTACTTTTGAAATTACAGGCAACAGGATGTACATGCACCCCGACTCACCCAACACAGGAGCTCACTGGATGAGACAAGAAGTGTCGTTCAGCAAACTCAAACTCACCAACAACAAGGGCAGCACCAATAATGTGGCACAGGTATTTTTTGCTTCTTGGTGTCTAATACCTCCATCTGTTACAGCGTGAATACAGTGATTGTTTCATCAGGGAACATGCTAACAGTGTTCAAACCACTGCTTATACTCATGTCAAGTTTCATATCAACCGTGTTTCTGTTTCATTCTAAGACGGTTTATTTTTAAATGTATTTGTTAATGTATTTAATAACTTGAAATAATTTTCGTTAAATTTTTTTTATTTTAATCTACATTTTATTAAATTTTTACTACTTTTCTACCTAATGTTTAAATTCATAAATAAAATATTAATATGTAGCCTGCAGATAATGACAAAACTTAAAGCTAAAATTAAATCTTCAGAAAGATGAAACAATGCCAGCAGTGATATTTTAGACATTATAAAAGGAAAGAGTTCCTGCAGAAAAAAATATAAATAAAATTTATGTTCAAATATTTATTTTATTTTAAAAAATATGATATTCATCTATATCCGTTTTATGGGTATTTTAATTAGTGGCAGTATTTTGATAACATTTTTGTGTCAGTAGTAATATTTATAGAATATTTTAATTATAATTATATTGTAATTTAATTATTTGTAACATCAGTGTGTTTATAAATTGGTCCTGTGTCTCCTCCCCAGATGATCGTTCTCCAGTCGCTCCATAAGTACCAGCCTCGTCTTCACGTCGTGGAGGTGAAGGAGGACGGTTCTGAGGATCCTTTCCTGTCATCCAAAGCTCAGACCTTCATCTTCCCAGAGACTCAGTTTATTGCAGTCACTGCTTATCAGAACGCAGATGTAAGTCACTTCAAACTTATAACATAGTTTTGGCAGTAACTGAGAAAAGCAGGTAAATTTTTCTTAATATTAATGTAATATTAGTGAAATCTTCATTTGTTCGTTCCTTAGTTCGTCTCTTCGTTTGTCCACCAAATATCTTTGTAACCATTGCAGATAGAAAGATGAAACAAAATGCACATTACTCGGACAGCAAAGGGGATGAAAATGAGATGATCACCTTGACCTTAAGAAGAGGAGGTCAAGGTCAAATTAAACTTTTGTACACTCAGGTGTCAGATAAGACAGAAAGACAAGGGAGAAGGTCAGTGTGAGTAAGACCGTAGATCAAAGTTAGTGCTTTGATCAGTTACAGTAGGTCAGAGCACTACCTCTGATCGTTGATCTATACTAGTATGTCAGGGTAAAATTTTGAATTCAGGGTTGTCACGGGACGTTGCAGTCTGTGACAGCATTGGTTCTAGTTTAATTTGCATATTTATTGTGGGCCTGTGCAATGAGGTCATGACACCATAATGACATCTCTGTATCACCATCATAATGATGTCTAGAGTTAATGATTCATGTCGGAGACATGTTCAATTTAATGCATGCATGCATCATATATTCACACACACTAAATTGCATTCCTGCAATGTACTATTAGTGTAGCTATGCAATTTCTGTATAGAAGAAGTTCAAGTCTGAGTCGCTTCACCTCTGCTGACCTGGATGTCGTAGCCCCAGTGTATGCTGTATGGCTTTAACAGTTGTGCAAATACATAATGTAAGAGTTACTGTATTCCAAATAAAGATGCACTCCCCCTTTGTGATGCTGATTATTGCATCACTAAATATAAATGCAATAAGAGCACCCATTCTGCAGCCTACAAGAAACAACCATAGGAAATTGCTTGTTACCGTCATTATTTATTGGTCAGTGGCCTCCTCTCTTCTGCTGTTATGTTTCTCTTGCGGGTTACTCACTCCTCTTTTTCCTACCATCTTTCATTGCCCTCCTCCTATTCCTTACACAGATCACTCAGCTGAAAATAGACCATAACCCCTTCGCTAAAGGTTTCCGCGACAATTACGACACGTAAGTAATTTATCAAAGCTAAAGCTGTGCTGCAAAGAGGAAACAACAACAATGTGTCTTGTTTTAGAAGAAACAGCCCTTCTTTATTTGATCGTGATAAGTAGTGAGAGAGTGATGGTACACCTGCCTCTCTTTTGCTTTTCATGTTAGAATAGATGCATTTATTTTTGCTTTTTTGTGCCGGAGTGATGCGGGGTCTGACAGTCTGTGAAACGTTTGAGGTTTCAGCAGGAAATAACAACAATGTCTTCTCTTCTCACGTTCTCTTCCCCTCTTTCTCTCTTGCCCAGGCTATACGCGCCTCCTGACTCTGAACGCCTCACCCCTTCCCCCACTGAGAGCCAGCAGTTGCTGCCAGGGACCTGCTACCCCCCAGCCTACCTCTCAGAGCAGTACATTAGTCCCTTGTCCCAGAGAAGCTTCTACAGCCGTGACACCATCAGCATGGGCCAGCAGCACAAAGACCCATCCTCCAGCCCTGGTCCTCACAGCCACTGGTACCTGCCCCCTCAGCAAAGTGTGACCCCCAACCGGCTTGACTTCACTTCCTCTTATGAGGGTGACTTCTCTGGAAATAGTTTCTATAAGTCCTTTCCCTTGCAGACATCCTCTCACCATGCTCTCAGCTACTACCCAGAGCATCCATTTGTATCTGCTAGCATACCCGTATCAGGAGCCACCTCAGTGGGCTGGTCCACCAGCCGGCCAACGCCTCAGTACCTCAGCCACCCGAGCAAGCCTAGCCCTAACCTGGGCTGGTTTAAACCCATATCATCCTCTTCTTCATCATCATCTTCTTCTACATCCCCTGGCTGCAACCCTAGACTTCATCCTCCAACAATTCTGGAGCCTTTACAGCCGCCGCTGCTGCAGGACAAGGCCAAAGACAACGTCGAGTTGGTGGGAGAGGACCCCTGGCTCGAACCCCCATCTGTGAAATTAGCACCCTCAGTTGATTCCGGTCCATTTGAAAGAGACAACAAGAAGAGGAGAGTATCGCCCTACACATCCAGCACTGAAAACTCCCCTCCTACATGCAGTGGAGAGGTCTGCGAGAAGGAAGGTAACAGAGATGCAGACTACTATGGCTATTACACCCACTGAACACTTGACACGCAACCACAGCATCTGCCAGCATCTTCCCCCACTGGCTTGGTGGGCACATGTGTTATAGGGGTGGAACACCCTCTGCTTTGCTCCAGAAAAATACAGGAACTAACAGAACTCGCAGCCTAATCTACTGTCACATCAGTCTAGACAGTCTACTGAGTCTACTCTCAAAGTGTCAAATGATTACAGGAGGAACCTTCAAGGTTACTGTCAAAAATAGTGGTGAGCAGAAGTGGATGTGACTCAGGCCTTTGCCCTCAGAGTCATATAAACATCGTACAAATATGAATTTAGACTTTGAAAAGTTATCTGCATATCTTCTTGCTGACAATCGCCTGAAGTGATTGTCTCCTCTCACTGCCTGGGACACTCGCTCTGTCTCTTCTGGTCGGTTTGATCCCTGTGTCTCTTCCTTCACTCTCAGCCATTCACAAATACCACCACAACATGCTCAAGTTTGATTCCCTTGAGATTCTGAAATTTACTTTCAGTCTTCTCTAAAAAGCAACCCAATACGTTTAGCGCAGCTCCCACTAGTGGCGACAGGAAGCACTGCAGGCTGACAGGAACCATAGGAAAAGCAGACCTCTTTTTCAATTTTAAAAAAACAAAAACATTTTCAAATCACATCACCAGCCATAATAAAGCCAGCTGACCACTGTTTGCTCTGACAGAATGAAAATTGAGCATCTTTAAGAAAATAACTGGAATTCTGTTGGAAGAGGTGGTAGCTTAAAACACACAATCATAAAGTTACTTAATTTATTCCTGAAAGTTTCCTCAACACCTCTGTCCAGCAGCAACAGAACAACAGTCCAATTGACGTTTTTAAAAAATTGGGTTCATTCTGAATGGCAACAGACAGCTGATGCTAAACAGACAAGGCTCTGTCCCAATAAACAGGAAACACAAAGTGATCAGACGGACACAGACTTTCCCCCCTAGTCCTTGAGCCTACCGTGTGGTGACGGCGGCCGACAGAGGCCCGGCTCCCGGTCTGGTGACAGAAATGAAGAGTGAGGTTGCAGTCAGCACTGATCAGAGATCTGCTCCTCATTCCCCACCAGGTGTGCTAATGGCCTCAGACAATACTGGGGGTAACAGACGTGCCCTCACTCGGAGCAGAAGAGGTCTTTCAATGAGAAGGATGTGTGTATCTAACATTTTTTTACAATCCCCAGTGAGAGCTAGAGGAGATTATGATCACCCACAATTGTATGCCTGTCTCTATGTTTATTTGTTTGTACACAAGATGTCTTGGAAAAGTGTTCATAGATTTGTTGAAATTTTGCATAGCAGTAATTCTTGGGCCAACAAAGACTTGATGGAGTTCTGTGAGATAAAGCCTTGTTCAAAGATTTTGCCAGCATTCTGAAAATAATATTATTAACTCACGATGTTCCACCAGTATGTGCAATTTTATCTTAAATTGAAATGCTAAAAGACAATTTCATCGAGAAAGATATGCACTCTTTTGCTGTTTTTATTTTATAAATATAAATATGCACTCCTAAAATGAGCTGATGAAAACAGTACCAGCAGTCTACACTGTATATACTACTGTGTTTTCAACATGTCCCCATATGCAAGCAATTATTTCCAGCATCAAGAATAATGAGACAAAACTTTAGCTCAGTGTATCCAGAAAGACTCGCATAAAAGTATAAATTTCTCCATTTTGTAAAGATGACATAAACAGGACATCAAGTGTTAATTTATGAGCTTTAAAGGTCCTGTTATGAAGGTATTGTCACCCTTTTGACACAGCCATGACTGCCGTGATGCTTGCCTTATTAAAGTTCACATGTTAACGTGAAAATTCAACTTCTTGCAGTGAAAAACATACTTATAGATTTAAAATGTCTTGTGGCACTTGACAAGATGGTCTTAAAAATAATGTTGATGCAATAAGGACAAACTGTCTAACAGTTTTTATTTTATCCGACTCCGGATAATGCGGATGAAGATGATGATGATGTCTAACAATTCAGTTCCTTTAAGGAACATTTTAAATGAAAATGTAAATGTTAGCAAAGTACAGTATTAATTTGATTCTGAACACAAAATGGCAATCGATGAGAAAGTGTGTGTTGCTTGTGTAACATTTCAAAAACATGTAAGCTACTGCTTAATGTTTAGGCTGACAAATGTCGGAGGAAAAACGTGATTCTTTTAAACTTTAATGAAGGCACACAATAGACAATCCTTATTTCAAGTGCAATTAATAGAAAATATATGAGTTTAGGGTTAGAGGTGTCATTACAAAAACAAGAGAAACAATTTTACGTGATGGATGACCTGTGGGGGCAGGATCGTGGTGGCCTGGGTAGCGCTTTCGCCTCACAGCAAGACAGTTCTGGGTTTGAGGAGTTTGTATATTCTTGCCGTTTCTGTGTGGGTTCTCTCTGGGTTCTCTAGCTTCCTCCCACCTCCAAAAACATGTACTTCAGGTGAATTGGTCAGTTCCAAATTGTGGGTGTGAGTGGTTCTGTCTTTTGTGTGGCTTTGCGGTGCACCAACATCACACCCGCTGGTGTGGGAGTCCGCTGGTAAAGGATCCAGCAACTCCCGTGACCCATAAAAGTGGAATGAATGAATGAGCTAATGAATGAATGAATGAATGAATGAACAAATGACCTGTGGAAAGTGTGAAGTATTTATTTTATACCCCCAACATGACAGATCTCTTATCACACAGCAGCTGATTATTCTTTCAGACGCCTCAGAATCGACCCCTGCTGGATATCTCAGCTATTACAATCATGTCGGGCCAATCCCTGATGTACAATCTCTGATGCCTCCATTTCTTATGAGTCTCTATTTCACTTTTTCCTCCCCCTAAGAGAACATGGCTATGGCAGAACATGTGTTTCCAGAACTTTAACGGTGTGATATAGAAATAGATGCAAAAAAGGGAGATCTGGCAAAGTTAAGCAACAAGCGTGTTATTTTTGTGTGTGTGATCCATGTGCACTGTTGAAGTCAAGGGAGGATTCATAACTCCTTTGTCTCTTTCATTGAGAGCCTATGAATTTGAGATGCATAAACAAATAAGAGATGAAGATTTCTGAAGCTGAAAATTGTTATTTATTAAAGGTGACATATTTGTGCATTGTACTGTTGTTTTTACTAATGAAATTAAAGATTAAACATGACATATCTGGCTGCTAAAATGTGCATTTATTTAATGCTGGCAGAACTGAACAGATCTGAAAACAATCAATAAAACAAAAAAATCATTTCACTATTATGTAAATATATATAAATATGTGTACACATTAAATGTTGGTCAGCATTTTTAAATAAACATAAAAAAGAAAAATGATTTATTTCAGCATTAAATTTGATCAATTTACATGATCTACTCTTAGCAGGTAATAATCATGTTCAGCATCATACTCAGTTATGTAAAGGTGAAAACCACATGTACAACGTTAGAGTACTTCATATGCTTCATGTCAGAGCAGGACAGCAGCCATTTCAGATAAGAAGCTAGAAGTTGCTAGGCAGATTAGCTCCAGATGCCTGTTTGTAATTATTTATTAGACACTTCATTTATGCATATGCATCATGCACAGAGACAGGGCAATGACGCAGGACCTCCTTTAAACCTGCAATGAGGCTTATTGCCACTTGGGGCAGTGTTACATTGGTATCATTTGATATTCAATACAGCCCAATTCTTAGAAAGTCATTAGAAAATGCAGGAAACCGATCAGAGAACAAAATTTACTTAAATTTTAATAATTAATACAATAATATATTGTAGAAATATAACCTTACGGAGAAATAGTTGGATTTTTTTATAATTTAAAATTATTTTTCTTTCAAGTAATTCAGTCATTTCAACATTTGATCATTGCGCACATCCCAGTTGTTCGGAGCACAAAAACAAAATATTCAAAAATATAAACACATATCTGTGAACTAAAGAAATCGACATGCTTTATAAAACTGTCAGTGAGATATATCCTGGATAAATTGATTAGCGACTGTTTGCTTCCCATGAACCAGTCATGGGTGTGAAGATATCAGCATCATCACCAGCCGTTACAGAGCGGTTCATAAATGCTCCCCAGATATTCACTATGTCACATGCCAACAACTTCTCATCACCACAGAGTGAAGTTTTCAATGTTAGCGAAACCTGGATCATCCCTGAGCTTCCAATAAGTCCCATTCGTCAACCACACATCCCGCCCACTGGAATCTTTGGCTTTCCTGAAGAAGAAGAGGATACTCATTTGTAAATATGGTGAGAGTGATGAGACAAATAAACCATTCAACTGATAACACAGGACATGAACTTTCTCCTTATTGCCAGGATTATAAAAGAATATATCTTACTTAAAAAAACGTGGAACATGTTCTTCACCCCTTTTACTCAGCTCTTTTCTCCGCTCCCTTTGAAATTCTTCAATGTCGTCTTTCATTCTGTCAGCTTTGTCAACCTTTCCCTCCTCCAGCATCCTGTGAAAAGAGAGTGTAAGAGCGACTTCACACGAAATGCATGTTTGTTTATTAAAAAAATTACTGGTATTGTCACCTATTAATTTTATTAAATGCATTATCTCAGGTAAAACACTCTAATTTTGCTGCTTTCAATTTCAGCCAGAAATTAATATGATGCAGGTGAAAAGAGTGAAGCACAACCCAGAACAGTAATGTTCTAGATGCACGGCTACAGTGGCATGAATTCACAGCACCTGTCAGGTAATAAAACATTACCGTAAAAAACATGGAAAGAAAATTCATATCTGAATGTTTCTCACCTTTGGTCTGGGCGCAACCGACTGTCTGTAGGAGGTAGAAGAGGCTTCAGATCTGGGGTGAGTTCATTCAGCTCCATGGCTAAGGAGGAGAAGCCATAGTACAGCAGGTAATCCTTTGGCTGGGGATCTGTGGGGAGACACAAGCCTCCAAGCTAAGATGGTGCACTTATACAGTACTTGTATACTTGTATACTACTTTGAGCAACCTTTAAGGCTTCATTGCTTTGAACTCTCAAGTCATGGTGGTTGTTTACTCACTAGGCTTCCAGACACATTTCGGAGTGGGCAGAGTGTCACAGAAGATGCCTTCATGCCACAGACCTCCAAACCGGTGGATGACGCTTCCACTCTGGTCCAGCACTGTGCCCTGAACCTCATTCTTGTTTGTGTCTGAACCCCAATATCGAGACTAAACACAATGCAGACCTTTCAGTAAAATCTTAAGATACAGGCAAATCAACTGAAGAAAAGATCCCAAGAAAAAACTGTTAGTTAGATCCATTGCATTCACCTTCACAAAGGTAATCTTGCAGGAGCAGACGTCACAGTTTAGGTTCCGGATGGTGACCTCTCCATAATGCTCCAGATAGCGCTGCTGGCTGAAGACGTTATGGATGCAGGTCACTACTTTGTTCCACTCATAGTGATCTCCATACCTGGGCAAAACACCCAAATCCACAAGTTATTCAAGCAAAAAATCCTTCTCCAATTTGACTTTATTAAATGTGAAATTTTTGCACATTTTCTCTATTTAGATTTTGGAAATAACAAGTAATTTAAAAGCCAGGAAGTCTTAGCATTAACACGCAAGTCCAATTCCAGCACCCCATAAAAATATGTATTAAAAGCATTCATAGACAGCTTGCCTTGGAAGAGTAACGTTCACCATTCCTGTTGGTAGAATCTCCAGTGACTTCCCCCAAAATTTATTTTTCCATCGCTGGTCTGTTCAGGAATATAGAGGTGAGACGTAAGGAATAAACATAAGATCCACTTTTTCTAATGTCAAAGAATGAAAATGGTTTGATGAAAGAAGAGACTCGCCTTGCCAAAAGGAGAAGTTATCTGACTCTGCATGGCAAGCAGAGATGGGTGGATGGTGGCAGACCTGGTAATGAACAAAGAAGAGTTCTAATGGTAAAGATGAGACTCAAATCTGACCACATATAACCAGATTCATCCGAAGAACTTCAACGTCAAGATGAATGCCCACATTGAAATTCAAACACCAGCAGAAACTGAGACATCATGACATCATGATACTATAAATAGAGATTTGATACCCTTATGCATATACATCACCATTAACCTTGGTGTAATCGTTTTTACTTTTGAGCGTCTGGAGCTTTGAGATTTATTCTTAAATCTGAATAATTTGTTACAAACTACTCTATGTTATGTTCTGCAAACAAACACACACACAAACACCCTGGGGTGCTGCTCAAGAAATTAACTGCATTGTTGAGGACTGTCGCTTTATCACTTTGGATTTCACTGCTGCCGTTCTGTAATAAATCACTCTGTCTCGTCTCGTTCACTCACTGTCGACTCCTGCAGTTCTGCAGGGATAAACGACCCCATTACAGCAATAAGTGATTCATCTTCATTTACCAAGAGGCTAAATAGTAATTCTATATCATCAGATCAGTTTAACACTTTTTTCGTTCCATGCTCAGAGCTGTCAAAGGTTTTCAGGGATGTGAAGAACAGGACACCCCTGAGTAAGGCGTCATGTTATAAATAAAGTGTTTGTGATGTTCTTCCTGAGGTACCTGCTCACTGATGAGGCGGAAGCCCCGGTCCTCTCTGATGCACTCAAAGGTCTCCCCCAGAACGGGGTTGAAGGGCTTGTAGCGGTTTCTGAACGTTGCAGTGGCGTAACCAGAGATAGCAAAGGCAGCGATATAAACCTGTCAGAGGTGAAATATAAGCATTAACTTCTTCTGTTTCTGCACATATTTAATTGTTTAATCTTTATATCATCACAAATAGATCCACTCTCCTTATGGAAAAACAAATAGAAATAGCAGCTCTTTATTTCACTTCTTTCTGTCACATTAATGAATTATTATTATACTGAAAATGACAAGAGATCGTAATTTGCTTCTGATTAAAACATTTTGCTGGTTGCTACAACATATCAGAATGTGTATTTTGTGTTAATGTTTTTTCCTGTCTTACCATCCTCTGGAAAGGGTCTGGTGTATTGTTGGCTGTATCCAGCAGCTCACTGTACTCCAGCTCTTCACACAACCTCTGTAGCAGGTTAACAGGCTCATTGAGAGCAGCAGGCATGGAAACTCGAGCCAAGTCTTTACCTGAGGAAAAGCAGCACCTAAACCTCAGAAAAAAAACTCCAGACGCCTGGCATCAAAAACATTTTCTATGTAATTGCAAAGCTGCGTTATATTTTCCTATCTATCCTCACCTATGTTATTGTAGAGGATGGCCACGAGGCCCACGTGACTGTTGTCAGGACAGGTAGCAGGAAGTGTCGTTCGCCGGCCGGTGCTCTTTGGAACAAAACTGCTGGTCGTCTTGGAAATGCTAGCACGGTATTTACGGGTGGCTAAAGCTGAAATGATGGTGAGAGGACATTATATTGATCATATTGATATTCAAAACTGAAAACATAAAAATCCAATGAGGTAAGTCTTTAAGAAGATGATTAGGAATGCTTTCAGGCACAGCAGTGCTTGACATTAATTACCCACCATGTCCTTCCTCTGGCTCAGAGTTGGTGGTGCTTCCATCACTAAGTCCTGATTCATCAGACACCTCTGAGGAGCTAACGCAAAGAACATCATCGCTGGCGTCAAAATACTCAGCTGAGTCTGCTGCTGAAGGAGGCCCGTGGGATGAACGCCGTACCGTTGCAGGCTGACGGCGGAGAAGCAGAACGAGGAATCAGCCACGAGGGAGTGTGATCCATCCAAATGACGGGTGCAGCGTGGAGCTTACCGGAGCTGATGTGTTTAACTGGTGGATGTTGTTCGCTTGCCAGGCTTCGTGCAGCTTCTGCCTCTCCTGGGACAGAGTCTCATGCACAGATTTCAGAGAGGAACACACTGAAGAGGAATGAAAGATGATGAATTATAAGTTTCAGGGGAAATAGGAATGTGATTTAAATTCCTATTTATTTTAGTATGAAAGCTCATACTAGTAGTAGTAATAGAACTTTATTGATCCCTTAAGGAGGTTCCGTCAGGGAAGTTGACATACCAATATTTACCTTCTTGCTTCATTTCTAACTTTGTGTAAGTTCAGCTCTAAATACCAGTTTTGGATTCGTGTACAGGGGTATTTATCGGTTTCTCTGACCTCGTAGCGAAATGGTGCAGATGTCCTGCTGGATTTTCTTGCCCTCGGGTGACAACGTGGCAGTAGGGAGGGAAAGCTGGGAATAAACATAGTCTGGAATGGAGGGGACCGAAGCTCCCAGGTGAGACGAGGTACTCAGGTGACTGGAGGACAGCTGAAAGGAGGAGGACAGGGCGATGGTCGACTCATTAGACAATTTAACAATTCAGTTGATTTAAAATGACAGTTTGATTTATGCTACATAATCCTGAGATATAATGAAATACAAACTAGTGAGATAGAAAACCATCGGTACCTAATAAAGATTAATCTTTGAGGTTTCTAAAGAGCAGACCCTCTAGGAGAAATAGAACTTTACTTAATTTATATAAATTTTCTCACTACAATTCAAATTATTTGATAGGTGAATATGCTATGCTACTGCTATACTACATTATGTGGGATGTAGAGGAAGATACTCTGGTGTGTAGATATATTCAGATGTCGAGCAAAACAGATCTTAAGAGATGGGATGTCTATTATGAGGCTGTGGGACACACAAAGATTTCATTCAGCGCAAATAAGAAAAAGTAAACTTACCCATTCAGCAGGAAAAAAACTTTTATGTAATAATCATTTAAAGAATGCCACTTCTACACTGAGGAACAATGAATAATTTTTATGGACCAAGTTCTGCCCATTGAAAACTCACCGATTTAGTAATCCCACGAACAGGCTTTGAATTAGAGAAAGGCCCCAAAATGTTACTGGGGGGATTGGGATGTAAAAAAAATTTAACCCAATAAGCTCCAAACAAAATTTCACTGATAAAAATGAATCAATCAATCAAGTTAATAAAAAAGTTACAATTTTAAATCAACTTTTATACAAATAAATTTTGCAGTGTCAAACTTCAATATAAAACGTGTCCCTAATACGTTTTGATCAAAAAGCTTTAGTAGTCAAACGCCATCCTCACCATTCCCAGGGCTTCCACCCTGGACAGCGTACGGGAGTGACCCCACATCTTCCCTGACCTCGGCTTCTTTGGCTTCTCAAGTGACAGATTCTGTGCCAGGAAAGAATTCAAAATGAAATCAAAATAAATAACATTATTCTTAAAAGGCCCTGCTTAGAATGGTGAGTAATTTGGACTTGCTGGTTATATTATTCCACCTGTATGCTGATGATGCGCTTCAAATCCCCGTTAGTGAAAGTCTGGCCTGATTCCAATGTCTGCAGGCTCTGGATTAGACGGTTTAGCTCAGAAAGGTCCAAATGGCAACGGTTGAGCTCTGGAAGAAAGTGGTTAAAGGAGCCTCAAGCAGAGATGACTTTCAGACTTCATTCTAACAATACATCCCCCAACTTAGTCTTTGAACACAATCAATGCTGGCTAAAGTGACATCACTGGAGGCGGTTTTCTTGTTGCTCCCTCTGAGGTTTAAAGTGAAGTTTTGTAGTTCCCAAGTAAAGAGCTATCTTGACCTTATTCAGAATACATTTTCTCATGAGACAATTTAAATGTTTTGCGGGTTTTCTGCGATACATAACAAATACCTTGAGCACAGGTGTCCGGGTTGTGACTCTGCTGCAGCCAAGCAGACACTTTGCTATTCACGGCGGTGTTAGCTAAGGGTAGTACCGATGGTGCAGCTGAATCCACCAGGCCTGTAGAGTGCTGGTAGTTTGAATAAAGAGGAAAGATGGGAGTTGATTTGAGACATTTTACATCAACTGTAGTGCTACATTTGACTTTTTTGAATTTAATAGTCACCAAATCTCCATTTCGCTGAGCTGGTGCAGCCACCGTCCTGTAGGAGAAGGTCTGGGGGGCACCACCGTGAGCATGAGCCACCTCATTCTTCTTGTACAGGCGGTGGGCTTGCAGTTTGGTTACCCAAATGTAGAACAGCTCATGGCTCTTTGCCTTGGATAGACAAGGAATACATTTTTAAAAGGAAGGCTAATCATTTATTTGTTAGAAAAGTACCTTTAGCATTTGATGATGACATTTACCTTCATGTGGTAGAGAATGTCCCCAGCATCCAAATCAATCCGATTGGATTTCTTGTTTATGGACATTACAGCGTGGCTAACATCTAGAGAGCCTTGAACCCTTCCTCTGGAGACCTTGATCAGAAAAAGATCAGTTTTAATCTTTTCAAATCTAGTAGGTGACAGATCTTGTTGTTAAATGTTCACTTACATCTTGCTGATTTTTGGAGTAGCGCAAGATCCCTGCATCCAAGACAAAATATCGCTAAAAAAAGAAAAATCAAGCGTTTAAGTTTTACAACTAGCTCCATTCACAAGGTCAGCATCTCAGCTTCTCTGATGAGAATGGATAGTTTCTAACCTTGTGCCACCCTTTCAGAGGCCATTTCCTCCTCTTGAGGAGATATCCTTCACAGATACCCGGGGTGGCCCCATCATGAGGGCTGTCACCTCCTGTGTGCATTTCTACCTGGAGGTCATCAATCACTTCCCAGTCTTTGATAATCTAGAACAGGATGGGTTTATATACGCACAACATTTCAACAAGGCCATTTAAAATACTTCTAAACAGATGTAAAGCAACACATAAAAGCAACATAAAACAATGTAAAAAGGATTTATATCAGAAAAGTATATATAACAACTGAGAAATTAGGTGTCAAAAATCTGGCAATTAAAATTGTTTAATAAGAAAATATTAAATCATTTGGTTCTTTGTATTTGTGTCAAAACTGATGCAATCATCACACTGACTCTGTTTGAAAATCATTTTACAGTTGTATCATTACTGCACTTCACATTATCAGATAAGTATACGGTTTAAAAATTGGTAATGAACTTTATGCAGAACAACAGAACCATCTTGTGCTCTACAGAACTTCACCTGTCTGGAGTGGCGAGATGACAGAGTGCTGCTGCTGCGAGAATGCGATGGCTTTGACATAGGTGAAGTCTTCTCCAGGCCGCTCGCCAGCGATTGGCTGCGGTTGAGTGAAGATCCGCAGGCATCCATTTCAGAGAGCAGACCTCAAACCCTCCTCCCTGCTGAGATCAACTGGTTGTCGAGTGAGATCCGCTGCAATCGTCCAAAAAGCCCACCTGTACCAGGTGAAAAAATGTGGTTCCACTTTCAAAATGTGAGTCATTGTTTTAATTACAGCAGTTACATTTCAATTTATTCATTACTCAGCTGGATGTCAGTGAAATTTTAAAAAATTATCCTGAATTACCAAAAAAAATTCATCCATATCGTATGGCCTCATCCAAAAAAATATGAATACGTTTGCTTGTGTGTAAACTATTTGTAGTGTAAAGTTAGAGAAAATGCCAGAGGCACTTTTTCAAGACTTATATTCATTAAAGATTGCATATGTTATGTTTGATTTTGTCCTTTATGAGGCACAGTACACCGACACATGTGTAAGACATCTTCATGGCCAAGAAACCAAAGAGAATGTGTTAAATAGGCTCAATGCAGCAGAGAGGACTTGGTGTAATCCAGTTACCTAACAGAAGCAGGAGATGAGCTCTCACTTTGTGTGACAGACGTCACGACTACCATCACGTCACAGAACAACAAAACACAAGAATCACAAAACAAATGTAAGAAAATTTAATATTTTATAAATCTCTCAAAGAATTTGGCCAGCTTATCTTTTCTTTTTTACGCATTTTTAAAATGTATTATTTGTGATGCATGCAGCAGTTCTTTCTAATACGTCTGAGATAAAAACAGGAACAGGACATGAAAAGACATTCAATATGCAAAAAAATAATGTTGTTCTTGATGTGGCTTGAAAATATGTAGACAGCTGTCAGACTGAGTGAAGGAATGTTTAAAGGAACTCGTGCAGCAAACACTTCATGTGAGATCATGACTGGTGCTGCCTGCAAGGAGAGGATTAACAACCTCTGCTTAATTGGTTTTTCAGGGGATGTTTTTAGACACTTGTTACCCGGATATGGTGATACTCAATCCAGAGGACGAAAACACTGACACCACATAAAAAAGGGTTTGCCCACAATGACTACAGCAACATTAATGTAATCAGAATAAATTAAAGTAATTTTAAAATATCCAAATCAAGTGATTCTGAAATATTAACAGCAATGTCCGTTGCTGCCGTACGTTGCACTTATTAATTTATTTTAAGCCTACTAGTATTGAGCAGGTATTTAATTGTATTTAATTTAATTGCAAACCTTGAAGGAGGTTAGACTTCTGAAGTTTTATTTCTTTAATGGTTAAATACCAGTAGTCTCTTTATTCATGGCATCACTGTGAAACATGAAAACAACCAGAACACAGGGACACATAGTGACTGCTGGGTAACATCCAAACTGAATTCCCTTTAAATCTGGACAGAACCATGTTTCTGTTGCATAACGGCAGGACAGGATGAGAGTAACTGGCATCAGTGAGGAAAGCATGTGGTGGAATTGGATGAAAGGATTTACAGGTTTTCCAGCTCACTGAGTCATGGAGGAAAATAAGAATTGTTTTACATATAAAAAAATTAATTTGATCTCATGTCGCAGGTGCCAAATTCTGATAGCGGTTTAGTTTAACAAAGCACATTTATTCAGGTACCTAACTAGAATGAGATGTTTGTACTTTACCTGTAGTTTTCCTTTGTGTATAATGTTTTATTTTTTACATTGCTATATCTTATTATTGTACTTTTCTTTCTCTAAAGAATTTTATTTACAAGTCAGTACTTTTTGCAAAATAACATTATCGTTTATAAAAGAGTACCTAACAACTAATTAGCAACTGTTTGGATAATTGTTTAAGCAGTGGTATTTGACAACAATCAACTCAACAATGTGCTTTTCATGCATCTTGTCCTCTCACTTATTGATTGATTATCCTGTCTGTGCTACCAATAGACTGATGTGGCCAGCTAGATGGGAATGCTGAATAGATAACTTACTTCTAATGGCTGTTTCTCTTGTGACATGTTGTAATTCATGTGTTATTGTTAGTTAGTGGCATGATAGGAGTTTGTGCCCAAAGATAGCTCACATTACCACAACAGTGTGTTTAAATTTTTCTAGTTTTTTATCAATGTTTCATAGCTGAGACAATAAAAAATTGCAACCAAGTTAAGGCATAGCGGATGGCATCAAATAAGTTGTGATACTGTGTTCTTCCCAGATTTCCCAGGTGCACATTTACATTTTTACATCCAGAAACAGTTCCACAGTTTCAGATTTTAAATATGCATTTGCTGCCTTTCCTTTTAAGAATTTTTTAAAAGTGTTGAGGTTTTGGTTCTACAAATCAATGAAAGCAATAATTAGTTAAACATTAATACTACCTCAACCAAATGCAACAATAAAATCCTACTTTTGCATAAATGCATAAGTGATTTTATATTTGATTCTTATGATATGATGCCGATGATCTGTGCAACTCATTTTTGTTCAAACAGAGCAGAAGAGAAGAGAAATATTAAGATATGGGATGTGTAGCAATGGATAAGTGACATAATGAATGGCAGTCAACAAAACAAATCAGCAGAGGTGAAGGAGGTCTCTGGCATCTACATCAAGCCAGAGAACAGAGGTACGATGCAGAGATTATGACAGCTATAATCTTGTTTTGGGAATGAAAACTGCTGCGCATAAAACTTAATCAATGAAAATGACCTCAACCAAAGATGAAATGTTAAAGACGGATTATAATATATAGTATATACACCTCAGTTTTTAAAGTTGACAAGAGCACACCCAATAAACAGTTCCACTGATACCTATAGGACTGGCACTGATTGGTCAGATAACGTTTGTCTGAATTTTTCAGCATTCCTTGATTGCAGATTAGACGTTCTGGGCCGAGGTGAACTACCCAGGCCTGTTTCTCTACATGTTCTTATCTATAAAGCCCATTAAGAACTCACTGTGCCCGAGTAATCAGTTTGAAATAATTAGTATTCACCCTAACCTAGCTTTCTATACATTATGGTCAGGGATTATGGTTAGATTCTCATAATTTTAAAATGTTATGATGGTTTCATTCAGTTATTTGCGTCAGAATTTCACTCAAACTTTTACATTTTATAGTTTCGAGTCCTTCGAGCAAGCTGACTGTTAAAGGCCGAAAAATAAGTCTCACCTGACATTCACCTCCGAGTTTCATCATTTGTCGCCGTCCTCAGCGCCCGATAAACCCGACGATTATCATTCGGCATTTAAGAACCTGCGGAAATCACCATTTCGACAAAGAAAACGTTTTTCCATCAAACCAAACTTGGCCAAAAAAAAAAAACGGACGTCAAACTACGTGTTGTCTTCAAAGATAATCACTCATTCTGATCACATAATCTCACCGACCATGCCCTCTCTCCCGGTGAGACACAAGAACTCGCTCCAAATCCAAGGAGAGCTGTGCGTCGCAGGCAGCGCGCACCGTGCGCAACGCGTCCAGCGCATTATCCGTATTAGCAGGATTTACTGAGTGTCTCGCAGCAGAGATGTTATGGAGGATAACCTCCACGTACTATTAACACTTAGCGTACTGATTTGAATCGTAGAGCAAAGGGTTTAAATCAGGTTTCGCCTTCGTTCTAGGAGGAAACTGCTTTTTCTGGTATTTTTAATCCAAAACATTTTCTGATGAGTGCCGATGATTTTCAAACAAAATAATCTGATGAAATGTGTTCATATTTGGTATTCAGTACAGGTCGTCCTTTGGCCTTCAGTTCCCATTATTAATAGTTTCTTTCGATGTAACCAATGTATATTCAGCTATTTTGATCTATAAAATTAAAAGACGCAACTTTCATTTTGTTTGGAATCAAAACGTTTTACAGCGTTTCTAGATAAGTGTGTGCTTTCTGGTTCTTTTCAAGTGGCAGGCTATTATAGATGAACTGACGCAAATTATTATGCTCTATTATGTGGATTAACAAATCACGATCTTTGATCATTTGTGTTCATTCTGACAGGAGTGGTTTTCATGATGCCACTTATGCTTGACAAAAATTCAGCCATTAATATTGGTACTGTTCTGTGTCTGACAACTGAAAAATTAAAAGTAACAACAATATTTGAAAACAGTGAAATATCCAACTACTGTATTATCTGCACGTTCTTCAAATCCTGCAAATCCAAAGAATTGGAGAGAGCAACATTGTTGTTGACAGCTTTCATTTATTTATATGCAATTATACCCTTAAATAACAATTTCTTTGACAACACTGACATACAGTATTTTCAGGTCTTTCCATAGTTACCAGGCAGAGGCGCACTGAAAACTCTTCAGTGTGTGTGTGTCATCGTGGTCACATGGTCACTCTAGGCAGATGCATACTGTATGATTTGCTTTCATATAGTTCCAGTTTATTTGCTCCACTCATAATTTTTAGATCTCACTTGGAGATTTATTATAATCCAAAAAAAAAACAAAAAAAATTGGTGCACTAGTACATTTCCAAGCAGTTTTTAAGGATGCATCTGTCTCAATAGTCTCCTATCTTTCCAAGGATAGGGGACTGTTGAAAGTCCCAAAAATTTCTGTAAAAGTCCCATAAATTTCCCCTGAAGCTCTACGCGGCTTGCTCTGCTTTGGGAGGGTCCTCTGCGTTGTTTTTGGAGCTTTGCTGTTCAAGGTACTGCTGGAGCAGGGCTGATAGGTGGGCAGGGTGGCGCTGCAGCATGGAGGCTGTCTGGGAGGTCAGCATCATCAGTCCGCTGACTAACTCACCCTGGACAACTGTCAGCGATGGCAGTTTGGAGTAGCTCAACAACCCTTGGGCACTCATTATCTTTTTGTCTATACAGGCTCCTATTGAGGAAATGGTAAGACAGTCATAAATTAATTTAGGTGTTTTTAACAGCAAAAACATGCCAAAAGGTTTTCTTGATACATTTACCTTATGCACCATTTTCTGTAAAGCAAATGTTAAGTTCTTGATGCATCACATTGTGCAAAGGAAAATGTGCCTGCATCGAGTATTATGAAATTCCTCCTTTCATCCTGATAGATAATAAACTTACCAAGAAGTACCAATTGTGGGAAAGCTCTCAGAGTCATCAGCATTTCCTTTGCCTTTGGTTCTTTACTGACTAGCAGACAATTGGGACCAATGATTAGAGGAAGCAAGTTGCAGTAAATGCTGTCTGTCATGAATGACCGCATCACCTAAAAAACACAATGTTTGGAAATAGAAATAAAGGTAAAGCAATCTTCAAGGGAGAGGACCAAAGAGGTTGCATTCAATGATGAGTTTTAATAACAAATAATAATAATATTGTAGACTCTCAGGCACAATAACACAACGTCTTGGCATCACCTTATTGGGGAAGAACTTGACAGTGATTCCATGTTTATGAAGTCTGAACTTTAAATTTAGCATGTCCTCAGCATTGCAGGAGTTGTTCTGGACCACAGCAACCATCTTATTGTCCTCCAACGTGTTCTTCAAACTCTTCTTCAAAAGTAATATAAAGGGATGGTCCTGGTATAACACAAAGGAGATATTGTTGGATAGTTAAGTAAACAAGAGTGGATTCAGCAATACTTTCATTTTAAGCAATAACACACACACACACACACACACACACACACACACACACACACACACACACACACACGAATAGAGCATAGAAGCAATATCAAGATGTCACAGAAAGGTTACGAAGGGGATGAAGTTACCTCCGTAGCTTTGGTGTTTTCGTTTGGATACGCGCCCCGAGGAATACCCCGCGGCGGAGGAATGTACTGTGTAACGGCCAGGAGCTTCTGTTTGAGAAAGTGCACTGGTTTCCTGTGCCGAGTCACAGCTTTGGAGCCGTGTCGAACACTCTGAACAAGGGGAATCCATCCTGTAAAACGCAAATTCTGTTTAACATCTGCTGATGAACAACTTGACGTGTATGAAGTAGCTACGCTGACAGTGGTTAATTAAATACATCTAATAAGGTGTAAAGCCGCAGTATGGCTAAATTGCTCCATTACGATAGTTTCTAAAACAAACAAAAAACATATTTTAAAAGTAATGCAGGCACATTAATACAGGTTGAGAAGCACAATTGATCCTAAATTACCCTGTTTCGGTAGAAATTTTGCACACAAGGTCGCCGCCATATTGACTGGAAATTCGTATATTCCGGAAGTGACATCATGGATGTGGTGCGTTCAATGTCAACAGGAAGAAAATCAAGCTAACGTAACTGAAAATCCATTTTACACGATTTTGTCGTATTACTATCATTACAGTCATTAAACAATATCTTCTCATTTTAAAGCAATAGTTAGCTCACGATGAATAATTTCATGTCCTGTAAAATTTTTACTAGTTTTCTGTAAGTGTTTAACATAAATGCATTGGCTCGTCTATTGGCTTGTTTCTTCGACATCAGAGGTATCGTAAATATCATACCGTTAAAGAAAAATTTGTTATAAGTTAAATTAGTGTAAAAAGCGTTCATATAAATATTATAGTTATAACCGAAATGCCTCTTGGGGAAGCGTGAATGTATTTAAATCAAACACGTCATCGTTTCATTTTATTTATTTTTTTGGTTGTTGTTTTTTTTTTTTGCGTGCGCCGTGTATATTTATTTTGAAACTAATTCAGAAGTATGAGCATATGTTTTTATTTTCATTGGTCTTAAATATAGGTTGCAGTTACAAAAGACGCACATTTGCATATTACGGTACTTTACGTAAAGGAAGACGCGTCAGCGTCGGTTTAGTAATCATGTGGCGCACACTCAGTACGTGTTTGACCAGACAGATCGGCTCATTTGGCTGGTGTCGTCCTTCTCGGCAAAGTGTGTCTGCACTGAAGTACTCCCAGAATCCCCCGGGACATTCCGCAGCCATGGACTTAAGTGCCATGAGAAAGAAATACAAAGGAGATGAGGAGGTGAGTGTCAGGAAGAACTGCGGATTTCATGTCTTCATGCAAATGCATCGTCCTTTTCAATCTATGAACGTTGCGTAATTGTCTGCGTAAAGATAAGGTCCTGATGACTTCATTCTACATGTTAATTGCTGTGCCATATGTGAGTGAATGACGCGGTGTGCTATGACGTCACAGTAAATGTCCCAATCCTTGACTGGTGATGCTAGTCTTGATGGTACCAGTGCATTCATGTTAGCTATGATGCTGTCTTGTTTCACAGTGCTTCGAGGAGAGCCAGCTTGTGTCTCTGGACCCTATCAAACAATTTGAAAACTGGTTTGATCAAGCAACAAAGTGCCCTGAAATAGGAGAGCCAAACGCTATGTGCATTGCAACAGCCTCCGAGTAGGTAGAACTTGTTAAAATATGAAATATTTCTTTTTTATTTTCATCACATAATGTCAAATCTCTACCTGCACAGAGACGGACGTCCTTCAGCTCGTATGGTTCTCCTTAAAGGTTACAGCAATGAAGGTTTTCGTTTCTTTACCAACTACTTGAGTCGAAAGAGTTCTGAGCTGGTGAGAATCTGTTTTTGAATCTCCTAAAAAGCTGCCATCACTTCTTTTAGGCTGTAACACTGTTAAGCAATGTGGCAAAAAATAGTATGGAAACTTTTAAGTTCAACAATTGATTTAAGAGACTTGATCGACATATTGGGTAACTCCGGCTTCTCATGTGTGATCTGTTTTTTTCTTTTCTGGTTTTCATGGTAGCAAAGTGAATGGTTTCAGAAATAATTATTTGAATCCACTTGAATATCATGATCCTATTGCTTCATATTGTCACATTCATGATAACAATCGTCTTATCTGTTTGTGTTCTCCAGGAAAACAATCCTTTTGCATCTCTGGTCTTCTACTGGGAGCCACTTAACAGACAGGTCAGGGTCTTTCATGCACTCATCCACGTCTGTCTTATGAAATATTATTAAGTGTGTGTCAGTGACTTTCATTTTGATTTGAAGATTCGAATTGAGGGCAGCGTGGAGAGAATACCCTCCCAGACCTGCAGTGACTACTTCCACTCTCGGCCAAAGAGCAGCCAGATCGGGGCCGCCGTCAGCCTACAAAGCCAACCAATTCCTAACAGAGACGTAAGAACCAAGACATTTTCCCTGTAGCGAATATGCAAGTGTTATGAAGGCTTGATTTTCACTGCGTTTCCATGTTAGTACCTCAGGCAGAAAAATGAAGAGCTGACAGAGAAGTATAAAGACACAAGTGTGCCTATGCCTGACTACTGGTGAGTGTTGGTTCTTATTCTTTGACCTAAGTCCAATGTCAACATCAAAGGTCCATACCGCTTTCATTCCTGTGATATAGCTTAGCATGTGAAGTGGAGGTCACATGACTCAGGTTAGTGGGAACATTACCTGTTCTGCCTGTTCAGGTGGACTAATGAGGTCGTTTAAGGCACGTCACTGACTGCTTGTACCTTTTTATTTCGGTTTCCTTTCTGCTGAGTAGTATATCCTGATAATCATGTTGACTTTTTCCAATTGTACGCTGTTTATCTTATCTCCTCAGCGAATTATCAAATTATCTGCCTCGGTTTTGATGTATTTATTTTCTAAATTGTTGTACGGATAATTACATAACTTTTTCAAGATAATGTGGTACAATAAGTTCCTTGATTCAAGTAGTGAGTAGCCTGAGCAAAGTTGTAGAGATGAACAATTTCTGCTGTCAGGCAGCCATGTATAGCACAAGTAGAATATCATGGAGTGGTTCCAGTCTGCAGCTGACCCTAGCTGTGTACTTACTATGTCATTTAACGGCTGCTGTCCTTTTAACAGGGGGGGCTATGTCGTGAAGCCTTACATGATCGAGTTCTGGCAGGGTCAGACCAACAGGCTTCACGACCGCATCGTCTTCACCAAGCTAGAGGATGGAGAAACTAAGCTGGGGGAGTTTCAACATGAAGCTGAAGGAGGATGGGTGTACCAGCGACTGTGTCCATGAGGAGCACCTCAACAGACTGTCATATGCAAGGGAGGAAATTGTACCCAGAATTTCACGTCATCCTTTTATAGTTGAACAAATTATCCTCCCTTCGTGCTCATCTATAGGGACTGGTGGCAAGCATTTATTACTGATTAAATAGCTGCTGTGTGTGTGAGGTTTATCAGCAAGACAAACACTGTGTCGTCTCTGGAACTGAATTTGAATCAGTTCTGTCAGTATGCATTAACTTTTAAGGAGTCACAACAGTCTGATTTGACAGCACAGGTCTTCGTGCTCTCAGAAAAGTGTAGAGAAAGCACACTGTGTGTCAATGATTTGCATTGGTTATTCGTCTGTTCTTTAAGCTGTACACGGTGGACAGACAACTGGCCTCCATTGTATTGTAGCTTCACTTGGATCATTTTCAGCATTGAAATGTTGATAAACCTTTTTTTTACAGGCCTCTGAGTTTCAAGAAAGTACAGCTGAACTGTTAGTTCTTAATTTCCAATTTTTCTAATTACGGTATTTCAGGAAACAGGAGACATTGGAAATTTAACTTTTTGTCAGATGTTATTGAAAGTTTTACTGTAAATCTAAATATCTTGACTTGAATTGTGCCAACTACCATGTGTTATTCATGTCTTGTAATGAAATTATTGTTTACAGAATGTAATTAAACTTGACTTAACTGTGGAAAAAGTGCCAGCAATAATGTGTAACTGTACCCTATAACCAAGGGCATGTTTGGCCAGCAGGTGTCACTAGCATCACATTTACAAACATCAAGAACACAGAATAATTTAAAACAGGATGCTAAAATCTGGTGGATTAGTCCAACTCAAACAGTTTTTGGGAAGCAACTGTCTTAAATCAATCAAGATTATTGAATCAAAGAATTTAAATGTTGCCCTTTTGACGAACTGGAAACTTGTCTGGGTTAAACTCTTCCTCCATTTTAAAGTCATCTGGGATTGGTTCCAGGCCCGCTGTAGCCTACACTATGATAAACTGTTTAAATTTATTGATTTTAATTAGTACTGTATTTCTAGTCTAAGAAGAGGTTCATTGTTAAGGTAACTTGTTTAAATTATTAAAACAATTTAAATTTTAAACCATTCTGGGATGATTTCACCAAGGTGACTATCAGCTGTAATTCCAGATTGTACCATGGTGATCTCATTTAAGTGAATTCCAGATGATCCCAGGGAATGTCTCCAGCTCTGGTACCAGCAGTCCTCACTCTACCTGTGCTCGGACTGCTGGACTTCTTTTACATTGTATCACCGACAACATATCAAACATTGACATTATCAGTTTCAATTTGAGACCTTACAAGAGTCGAGCAGTAATAAATGTGTAATTTAATAATAGCAAAGGAGAGGCTGTAGTTATAATTATGTAATAGTGCACACACAGCTGCATAAGTAAAGACTACTTTTCACTAATTATAGTGTTCAAAGTAATTTCCCTCGAGTATGTACTTCCTCCATCAATGCTTGTCAGTTGTTTAGTGGATAATTGTATATACCCTGTCCATATTTGAGCTGCACAGAATCCCATATTACATAATGCAGAAGCACAGCCTTGTATCAGATGTCAGTGTCTGCTTACTATCACCATCTCAACAAAAGCAGCACGTCTGATAAGAAATACTTGCCTCTGTAACCTAAAACATAAAACATGCTGAGTTGCTTAAATTGTTCATCTACATCTTCAAAGAATTGTGACAAAACGCTCTTTTATATTAACTCATTTTGAAATATTTATTACAATAAAATGCAATTTTACTTTTGGACTCCAGGAAAGATCATACAAAGGAAATTAATCTTTTAAAGTATCACAATATTTCAGACACAGTCATCCAAATCAAGTTTCTGTTTGCTTTGGGCTTTTAAATATAATAAAAATGTACAGGTGTTTCTTTGCTTGTGCATGGACTATTTAACATATAAAAATTCCAAAACTTTGCATCCATAATAATAAAAATAAAAACTTAGTTTACAACAATGTTACTGTTCACACAAAACGATGTAGAATGTTAACTTTCCTGTCATTTTATGTCTTAAATAAACAACAGCGCAAAAACGGAATGTTGGGAAAGAAAAGGAAATGAGACACAAGATGTTTCCAGCCCTCTACCTAGTGGTTGGTTGCTGATACCAGTTATTTGTACATGTGTGTCCACTGGTTACAGTGGTGTCTGCATGGTAAGTGTTTATATGTAATGCAATATGGTTGTGCTTGTTTGTATTTTTGCCTTCCTTTGAGCTTATATAAGCATGACACTGATGTATGACACATTTGTGATCAAAGTATGTGCATTTTGGTCTATGCGTCTGGACGGTTGTGCACTATTTGTCAGTCTTTTTTTTATGGTTCTCATCACTGAGGTTGTGCTCTGAGAACAGACTCGGGTTCTCGGCCAGCGTGGCACGGACCTTCTTCTTTTCCTTGAAGCGTCCAGAGTGAGAGACCTTGACGTGGCGGCCCTTTGTGGCAGATTTATCTACAATCTTTTCCAGTCTGGCATTGAACTGGCTGTCCATATGTTCAGGAGGGGGATTATTGCCTGAGTGCTCCTTTTTTACAGTGTTGCTGCCGTACTCGGCCGGGATCTCATACAGAACTTTAGGTTCGGATTTCTTCTTGCGTGAGAAGGTCAGCTTCCACCAGCTTTGATCAGCCATGGCACCAGTAGAGACTGCTGGACTGACCTGAAGGCCACAAAGCACAGATTAAGAACTGTGTAGAATATACCTTTATTGCCAGATTATGCACTAAATCTGCTCAAGCATCAATCATGGTGCATTACAAAGGCTTATTCTAAGTATGATTTAGAGTAAGTACCTTCAAATTTGGATGATTTAAGTTTTAAAAAGGACACTTTCACTGAACAGACAGGGATTTCCCCATCTCTTCTGTGTGTCATGGAAATCTCCATATAAGGAGATAAAAATGTACTGAAAACATCATTTATTTGAGTAGCCAATGAAATAGTTACATATCCTATAAATTCTGAACTTTATCTGACATTATTCATGCAATCAAAATGACATCTGAGCCAGAGAAAAAGAGTTTTGGATTTACTTGTATTACTCATGTCCTGTATGTAGAATTTGGCTTTAGAAAACTTCATTATTATTATTATTATTATTATAATTATTATAATAAAATTTCATTATTTGTCTTTTAATTTGATACCACAGAGAGCTCAAATCTAATGACAGCAAAACGACTCCTTTAAGAAGTTACTATCTTAAGCCTTATATGACCCCAACAGGAACCCTAAAGACATTGTGCAAACTTTATCAGCTCAATCATCAATCATTTTATCTCTCCTGTATTAATAAATTAATTAATTAATAGATTAACGGACACAAATGAATGACTTAACATTTCTTAATTCCAAGTTTTGTGGAATTTGGATTTTTGATCAGAGTGGTTCTAAAATTCAGCTTTTCCATGTTTCCCTGCGGGGGCCGGTCATTTCCATTTTGAATGCATTTATGATTTCAGTAGTAAATTTATAGGTATTTTACTTGAATATGATATATAATGTTGTCCTCTCCTGATCAACAGGTATCCCTAGCAGCCAGCAACTACGATGGATGGCTCCTTTTCATCGCTATTCATCACAGTTAGTTGAAGGTGTAACCCAATGGGGACGACACCTGACACCCTGCTCATAGTTAATAAATGAGTGTGGATCAGAGGAGGATCCTGTGTCCATCCTAGGTGATCTGATATGAAGTCATGTTGAAGTAAGATGTTGTCTCAGGGCTGAATCAGGAGCTCCTACGAGAATCACATCACTAAATCAGCATCACTAAAGAACTTCTGGACTATCTATTTATATGATTTCAGCTGCAATTCATGACCACTTGAAAAAAATTTACAGGCCCATACAACATGCACACACACACACACACACACACACACACACACACACACACACACACACACACACACACACACACACACACACACACACACACACACACACACACACACAAGGAGCCTGTAAGCATGCAGATAATAGTGGGAGGTACGGTAGAGCCCTGGGCAGCTACTTTGTGTTGCGACCAATGAGCAACTTGCAAGTGGATGGTGCCTTGCCCAAGGGCACCTCAGCAGTGCTCAGGAGACAAACTTGCACCCCTCCACTGCCAGCTCACACTCCAAACTTTTTGGTCCATGTGGGCCTTGAACCTCCTGTCCCGAGCCCAAGACCCAGTGGACTGAATGACTGCCACCCCAGGGTGTCATGAAGAAAGAATCAGCAGCTATTATGACCATTATTAATTATTTCAGTTATTCTTCAAGGAGAAATGGCAAAAAAATAGAAGAAGTTATTTATTGTCATAACTGATCTTATTTACCTTGAATAGATTTTTTAATTTGACTGTTGGCTTGACAAAATGTGGTGTTTTTCTTCTTTTTTTTCAGTTTTTATTAAACAATCAATTCATACATTGACTTAGAAAATAATTGCATTTATTAATGAACATAAAAAGTACACTGAAATGAATGCGTCTTTTTTATTACTTCAGCAGAACACATTTCCTCCAATGTCAAAACTCTAAGGTGGAAAGGCACCACAAACGTAACAAGAGGTCATTCTTTGATGATAACATCCAAACCAGCCTGATTAAATAACATTTATCATTGCAATTTTTGTGTTTATTTTACTTTTAGCTTTTAAGTCCTACAACTGTGTTGTGATCCTTTAACTCATAAAACAAATTTTATGAGTGTCACTAACTAACTAACGCTATGATTTCTACTTTATGAGGCCCGACAACAAGGAAATAACCAGAGAAACCTCCTTTGGTGTGGTCAGTTTATCGTGTAGCGCCTATGCAAATACGCAGTACATGCCCTTTGCAGAACCACTCATCTCATTCTTATCTAAATCACATGATTTTAGGCACCTGGCACGAACAATGGTGCCAAGGTTCAGGAAAGGCACAGGAAACAATCGCTTTTAAATTGCTGCTGTTGAATGGGTTTGCAGAATAACCTAAACAATTTAAAATGTAGTCTACAGGTACTTAAAGGAAAGCTTTTTATGTATATTTTGCCTCATCAGTCAGGACTGGAGAGGCTGTTGCTTTTTGACCCTTTATTGCTTAATTACGTTTATTCTGAGCTAGATGCTTACAGACTCAGGTAACAGATAGTTTTTCCAGGCTTTTAACAATTTTTCATCGACCACTACGAACAGCTGTTTACATCTGGTTCTCTGCTTCTTTAGTACAACTTTCTTTGATTCTTGGATTCACACACTTAATCTACATATAGTTTCCCTTCATTTTTTTCTAAATTTAGCAGCATGGTTGTGTTCAGTCTTTAACAAAAGACAGGTTCCTCTGTAGCCGATGTTTACAGAACATTTACATAGTATTGTTGACTTTACAGCAAGCAGTTTCTGCTGATCTGAGAGGGCCTGAGCTGCACTTTCACACTTTGTTAAGTAAGAGAACACAGTGAGTTCAATATTCATACATATTTCTCTGAATGATCCATGTTTGACTTAGACGTGACCTTTGAAACAAAAGTCCTGTTGACATAAAGGAGGCCCTCCGTAGCTCTCTTTAATAAGTAACTATGAATTCTGTTATGTGTGGGTGAGCTGCCCAGCAAAGCCTCAGAGATCACAGCAGGAAGGGAACACTGTGGCCACATTTGGAAATCACTAACCAGCTACAAAGCTTTTCAAGAGCACAATGTTTAAGCTGGAGAGTAAGAGGAGGCTTCAAGGGCACCATGCACTGTACAGCCCTCATAATTGAGCTGAAGTTTCAATAGAATCTCAGGTTTCCTCCCTTGTGCCAGCTCACCCCTAACGACGAAGCTGAATGGGTTGATCAAAAGATCTTATGTGGTTTTTTTAATTTCATTTATTTTATTTTATTTTTCTGATGCTTATATTGACATTAAGAAGCATCAAGTTATGCATGTACATATTGTAAACTATTGTTACACCAGATTGAAAGTCACATATGGTGATGTTTGTTTGAATCGTAATGTGTCCAAATAACAAGGACACAAATGAATTATTAAACTCATAACTACATTGTTACTATTAACATGTGATTTTTGAATTGAGGTCATTTTAGTACTCATGCTCAGAGAATCCAGACTTAACAACGCCAAACAATTACATCATTTGACATAACCTGAGGCAAACACACATTTTCTAACATAACAGCAACATATGTTGTTACGTTAGTAAATGTGTTTGCCTAAAAAAACACATAGCTTACTGGATATTCATATGAATCAATCTTCTGTTTTATCTTTAATTTAATAATAATAATAATAATAATAATAATAATAATAATAATAATAATAATAATAATAATAATAATAATAATAATTCAGCAAATTTCAAGAAACTAAACTATATGCTCAATTTAATTGATTTAATGTTGTGCATTAACAACCCCAGGGAAAACAATGGAAATAAGTCCCGGTAGTTATTGTTTAATGCCTGACAAAGCCTGATAGATTACTTTTTATCATCCCATTGAAAATATTACTTTTCCAAGACTATTCTAAAGTGCCGTTAAACCAGCAGTTCATGATGTAGATAAATAACTTAAAAGCAAAAAATCTTCCTCAAAGCTCTGACATAACTATACGGTGCAGAAATATATTTTTTTACCTTGTTGATGACTGGAAAAGATTCTCTCAGATGTGAAACTGACCCACCACCATGCTTGCAAATTCTTTGCCTCCTCTCTGTTGTATTTTAAGTTCGACTTCTCAGGTGGTCATGCACAGGTACGGCATCTCTCTCTCTCTATCTATCTCTCTCTCTCTCTACTCTACAACACACCCTCCTCAAACACACACACACACACACACACACACACACACACACACACACACACACACACACACACACACACACACACACACACACACACCTAAAACCAGCCCAGCTAATTGCATGAGTGAGCAAATGTTGCAACCATATGATTTAGGGAGATATTTCTCCTGGCCAGCCCAGTCTACATCAACATTACTGACATCAATAACTAATGACAGTTTGAGAGGTTAACAGCTTTCCAAACTACAAATAAATTCTATTTTATTGGTCTCACTTTAAAGCTCAGTCTTGTCTTAATGTGGAATTTGGAAGCAGAATAAAGTCAACAGCTGGACAAAGGGACAGAAGCAGACAAAGAGAAAGAACGAGATCCAAAGGATCCAATGAATGAGGTGATTGCCCTAATGTTTTGCATGGGTTACAGACGGTGAATGGGTGATTACTTTGCAACTTTGGTTATCAAATGACCTGAAATCAGGTCACTGGTGCATCTGCATAAACAGATCTGAAGGCAGGATTTTGGTCATCTGATTCTGTGGAGGTGCCAAATTGTTATGGTATTCCTTTGGATTTCAATTACATCTTATAGAGATTTGTCTATGGCCTGGTGACAAGAATGACAAGATGTTTCATTTAGCCACTTAATCACTTTGCAAATGAGTCAGTCATTAATCAACCCCTAAAAACCTAATTTTAATTTCCAGGGGAATTATTTCTTCCCTTTTTCAGGATTCATGTCACATCTTCTTATATCAAGACTGTGAAACTCTGGAGAGAAGCAACCATTCATATAAACAACAAAGTTTATATAATGATATTTAAGCTCTTTGGCCAATTGCAACCAATGAAATACTACAGTACGTACACATTATGTATTGAAAGTAAATCAGGCAGGACTATTGCAGTAATTGAACATTTTATAATTATTGTTTTGGTATTTTTACATAAGAAGAAGTTCTCGTGACTGAATACTGTACTACATAAAAAATACAGTAATTCACTTTATTTTCTCACCCGGTTAACAGGACGACGGCTCCCTCTACTGGTTAATACTAACTCTACAACAATTCGGGCATACCAACCAATCAGCTGCGAGATAGAGCATAGCCATATATCATTGGTTAATATTTCTCTGCAAAGTAACATCAGCTCCACCAATTGGTTCTCCTTCTCTAACGTGTCAGTCGTGGTGTAATACAGATGGTGACAACAATCCTGACATGAATGTCTGAATAAATACAATGAAGTCGTAAAAAATATTGGAAGGACTTTGGTTTTTGAAAAGGCGTACAGAAATGGAGGTAAGTTCGAATAAAGTCTGTCTGACTCGTTTTAGCAAACCAGCTAGCTAACGGTAAACAAGTTAGCTGTCACCCAGTTGAAGTTTAGTGAAAATAAACATTTTACAAAGCTTATGAAGTTTCCATCTTTTTGAAGGATTTCTGTTATATGTCCAGAGATATGTTGTATTCGTCCAGGAACGTTATGCCAATCTTTACAGGCTGCTGCTACGAAACAGGAACATGTACAATACTAATATGTTGATCGGTTTACACCAACAGAATATTCAAAACCTCCCAATCGACATACAGACGACCAAGCTTCTGGGTGAGTAAAAAGAGATCTGCAATGAGATGTTAATCCCAATAACACAAATTGAACAAATGTTCAGAGTGCGTGTGGACATTAATGTTGAATCATTGTGTTCACAGACTGGTTGTTGGATCGACGTCACTGCGGTCTGAAATGGCAGAGTGCAATAAAAGTTATCAGAGAGAAGATCAATTCTGCCATCCAGGACATGCCAGAGAGCGAGGAGATCAAGCAGCTTCTCTCCGGCTCCTGTAGGTCCTTTACAGTCGCATCTTATTATCATTGCACTTAAGTGTTAGTGATAATCATCACATTTTGGAAAGAGAATTACAGCACTTGGTACACTGGATAAAAATAAATGAAACTGCTGATTCTTTTGCAATTCCTTTTCATATTTTGTACTACTCTCAGAAGTGCATTTAAAGTATCAATCATAGGTTTTGGCACAGCTTGTCATAGGAAGGCTAGACAAATGTTTGACTAATACTTGCATGTTGTTATTGTTTGTCCTCATGCTTTGTATATATATAACACTTTTAAGTTTTCTCTTTGTTTTCTTTGTTTTTAATGATAGACATTCACTACTTTCACTGCTTAAGGATAGTGGAAATTCTGAAAGGAACCGAGGCTTCCTCCAAAAACATCTTTGGCAGATATTCATCTCAGCGAATGAAGGTGTGAGGAATTAAACTGTCTCAGAGCATGCATACTTTTTTTTGCAAAGTTTATAATCAATAATACACACAAAACGGTTGGTGAGGATGGTCCTCTCTAAAACTATGATGACTGTCTGAAAATTCAGGTTTAAATTTTGTTTCCTGTTTTTATTTGTTTGTTACAGGATTGGCAAGAGATTGTCTCTCTCTATGAAGCAGATAATGTGTATTTGGGTGAGTGTGATATAAAAACAATAGAAAACTCATAGCTCTGTGTATTTATCATACTGACACAATATTTCTTCAGGCCTTATCATTCCGTTGGATGTGAAATAACAAAAATAAGAAGCCATAGAATACATATTTTTTCATAGGTCTGCATTATTTGTTCTTTCAATCACAGCTGATGCTATGTTGAAGTGGGAGAACCACATGGCTGAAAATAGATGCTCTGTGTCAGTAATTGCTTTGCATTAAGCTGAACATCAGGAAATTTAAGAATTTTTTTCTAATTGTGAAAGTCTTTGTTACTCTCCTAATTGAATTCTTAAAGATATGATAAAATTTTTTTATATATCTTTGTCTGTCCAAGCCGAGTTGGCCAGCTTGCTGATTCGCAATGTGAGCTATGAAGGTCCTGCTCTAAGGAAGCAGATCGCAAAAGCTCAGCAGCTGCAGCAGGAGCTAAGCAGGCGGGAGGTGGAGTGCCAGAGCTCTGGAGCAGACCTGAGGGAACGTTACTATGCTGCATGCAAACAGTATGGAATCAAAGTAAGTACAAGAATGCTATAGTGAAATTCTATAATGTTCTGCGATATGTCTTTTTATTTTATAAGACAACTGGTTTTTCTTCTGACAGGGAGAAAATGTAACCCGGGAGCTTCAGGCACTGGTGAAAGATTTGCCAGTTGTTCTTGCGGAGGTCGGGAGGGATGCCGCGAAGTTAGATGAGCATATCCAATTTTATACTGCTTTCACTAACTTCGTATGTGAGTGGTGAGTATATCAGTAATGTGTCTTTTTTTTCATGCTGCTCTGCCCCCTTTCCCCTCTCAATAATTTATACAGAACAACATAATACAGAAATATCCTCGACAGCCATGTGGGTACAATATTTGTATTAGCCTTGAGATTTCTGTGTAACAGTTTGTTTGTGAGGAATAGTCAAGGTGTTTAAACAACAGTCTGGATTGGAGGGTCATTTAGATGTTGTTGGGGGCAAATCACTGGACCCGGGGGGGAGGGGCGGTGTGAGCACACACACACGGGGCATCATCTGGAATTTCCAGATGATGCTCACCAATGTTAAACTCACCAAGGAAATGAGTTTCTGGAATTGTGGGTGTCATATATTGTACATCTTTTTTATGGATTTGTCTGAAAGGTGATAAATGTTGTAGAAATCTTGCAGTTGTCACTTTTATAGTCTTCTCTTCATGCTGTATTTATTAGAGACGTCATCACACCGATGAACAAAAAATTGAACAAAAAATTATTTACCTGACACATGTTGCTAATTTGGGCGGCACAGTGGCGCAGTGGTTAGCGCTGTACCCTCACAACACGGTGGGTTCGAGTCCCGCTCTGTGTGGAGTTCGCATGCTCTCCCCGTGTCTGCGTGGGTTCTCTCCGGGTTCTCCGGTTTCCTCCCACCTCCAAATTCATGCGCTTCAGGTTGATTGGCCGGTCCCAAATTGCCTGTGGGCAATTGTGTGTGTGATTGTGTGTGCGTGTTTGTATGTCTTTGTATGTGGCTCCACAGTGCACTGGCGTCATGCCCGGAGTGTCCCTTGCCTCATACCTATGCCAGCTGGGATAGGCTCCAGCTCCCCGTGACCCGCTAAGGCGGATATAGTGGCGGTACATGAAAATGTATGTTGCTAATTTTTGTTCCCCATTTTCTCACATGTTGCTCCTGGAAGGTCTGAGCCTGTGTTGCCCTTGCTGACATTTGTCCAAAAGAGAGGAAACACAACATATTATGAGTGGAGAACAGGGAATGTTCCAACGGTTATTGAGAGGCCAGTTGTGGAAGAGGAACCTGATGCAGTCACAAATGATATGGTTAATTTGAATATTTCTTTATAATTGGATGTATAGTAGCTTCCTGAAAAATCTCTCAAATCGATGAAGTCCAGTATTAATACACTGCAAGAACAAAGATAATAATTAATATGTCAATTTATAGCTAACTCTAATTGCCACTAACTCTGTTTTGATTGAATTGTCTTTAGATTGATTGGGGTGACTTTGGCAAAGCTGCAGATATGCAGAATGTAAATGATAGCATCACAGTTAAGGATGGAATAGAATGGGGCATCAGTCTGGAACCAAACACTGAGGTAAGACACCAGAGCATAAACGTGGCTGAATTTTGATTTATATAGCATATAATATTGTATGTTATATAGTTTTCCAATTAATAGTTGTGAAAAGTAAATTTATGTATCTATTCAATAAATTCAATTGATAAATAAATGTTTGAAGTGCCAGAAATAATGCTCTAAGTGTATCCTCCAATGTATTCCACACTGGCCTATGCACTGACATTTTAATTATAGTTAATTCAAGTGAAAATGTTTTATTTAAGACCAAGATGAGGGCTACTTAAGTTTTGTTCATTAAATTAAAATCCAGTTGATATAATATACCAACGTCTGTCTGTCTCCCTCAACAGAACACAGGAGCCGGTGGAATTGACTGGGGTGACAGTGAAGTGGCTCCCATTGAAATAGAAATTATAGATGCAGGGACAGACTGTAACTATTTTTTTAATATATCGATTTATGTGTGTGTGAGTGCGTGCATGCGTGTGTCTAGGTGTGTCTGTGTGTGTGTGTGTAAAAGCAGCTCCTTAAATTATCCTCTGCTCACTGTTAGAATGTATGTCAGCATGTGTGTTGTCTTTTAGGTCCTGAGGGTGTGGCCAGAGGGGAGGATGCTTTATCCATACTGGAGAACTCCCAGTCACGCAGTCAGTTCATTGATGAACTTATGGAGGTAAATCCTTGTCATTTAGCTTGAAAGTTCCCTGGTAAGACTATATATTCATTTGATTTATGTTTGAAGTGATGCCATCAGCCTGGAGCTACTTTGTTTTCAATATTCTCTGTAGGACTAATTATCAACTGCAGCAGACAGTTGTATTTTGTATTTTAAGACAGCTTTAAATGACATTGTATATGTACTTCTTTGAGAGAATGTTATATTTACATTTTTCCAGAGGCATCTAAATTAAATCCGATCATTTTTTAAAAATTGTTAACCAAGTCGACATAGAAAAATAGAAAAATGTTTTCAGTTGAAGGATTGTCACCAAAATTTTGGTATATAGCTTAGATTATATCCCATATAACTGAATGTTTTTTATGTTTGTACAGCTAGAAGTATTCCTCACCCAGCGTGTGAGTGAAATGGCAGAGGAGGGAGATGTGGTCGCCATGAGTCAGTTCCAGCTGGCCCCATCTGTCATTCAGGGCCAATCCCGTGAACACATTCAGCAAATGATGTCACAGGTGCAAAACCTACAGGGCAGGCTCACCTCTCTTCGGATGCAACACCTGTTTATGATCCAGGCCTCACCACGGTATGCCGCTATAGCTAATCCCAATTGTTATTGTGTAAACCGTGTGATTTTTGTCAATCTGCTGATTCTGATTCAATTTGGAGCAACAACTGAAAAATCTTACATTGACGTTAATGGTAAATGGATGAGATTTACCATTTAAACCCCTTTCCTTCAAAAGTACCATTATCTCTTTTTTTGGGGGGGGGGACAATATTGTGTAGCTATGTTGAACGCGTGTCAGAGGTGCTGAGACAGAAGATGAAGCAAGCAGACATTCTGGTTCTGAAAGGTGCCACAATGGCTGAAAATAGGCAAGAAGCTCTAGAGGAGCAGTCCAGGCTGGAGCCTCGTGTCGATCTGCTAGCCGGATGCACCCGGGAACTCCAGAAACTGGTATTGGATAATTTGGTTTTATTTTTGCTAACATAGTTGACAATTGTCCATCTACAAATCAACACATTTGTCTATATACACTTTTATATATATTTAGGCTTTTATACAGTGTCAGATTATTTGAATATACTGTATATTGCACAAAGGGTTTATGCTTAATCCATATGATACCTTGGATTGTCATTAATAGTTAGCATTATTACCAGTAAGTCTAATTGTTTTTCTCTTCTTTTTTTATTTTTTATTTTTTTTCAGATTGAAGCTGACATTTCAAAGAAGTACCACAAAAGACCTGTAAACCTAATGGGTGTTAATATATAGTGAACATCACAGGCATTCTCTATAAATATTTTTGGCATAATCTGTTTGGAAAAATAAAATTGGTATTTAATTTTAAATTGTCTGGTCTTTATATAATATTTTCTGAATTGGCAATAGGTAGGAAACATTTGACTTTTAAAAAAATATGTGTCTGCCATTTATTATTACATCCACATCATATAGAATATAGGTGATTGTGCCAGTATATATTTTTATTATTACAGATATCATTATTTTGTCATAATACTACAAAATGTAAATGCAAATATATTTCATTTTGAGTAATCCAGGAAATTCAGCAATTAATTGTTCAAAATATGGGATCAATTTGTAAAACGTGACTGAGGAAAAAGAAAACTATAATTGTCAGCACATTCTCTCAATTTAAAGTATTTGCTGCTAACTTTTTATAATCTTTCTCCAGAAGACGAACTGAGGATACAATGGAAAAATTTTTAAAATTTACAAGATACAGTACATACAGTATTTATGTAACATTAAATGTGATATTTCATAATGATACACAGTATTGGGTATATATAGTAAAGTATGGCGTGGTATTGTTTAAAGTGACGTGTTGTATGAAGTGTTTTGCCGCTGAATGTCTTTCAGTATATGACAATCAAAACAATATTACGAGTACAGTACAGGATGTTTTTTTTCTATTTTCATTGTGTGTGTGTGGGGGGGGGGGGCTCAGCGCTTGCCACTAGAATGTTCTACGCATGCTCTGTAAAAGCGTGTTTTGGTGTCAAGCACAGCTGCTAGGCTAGCCGGGCCAGCTAACAGTTTTGCAAGTCATGGTGGGCCATTCAGTGAGCAAAGGCTGGAGAATGCTACATTGGGCAACAGCGTGGACTTGTGATGAAACAGGACTTGATTAGTGTTCATACATTGTCCAGGACTTTTGGACGCAAAGACGGTTCAAAATCTCTATGCGTAAGTATTAAAACAAGCCATTTTCAATTAATTAATGCGTAAGGCGTTACACGGAAGATGGTGAATCACGGCATAAGATAACTATCAGACACCCGACACATGAACAAGCAGATAATTACGTGTTATTCACAAGATACGGTAGTGTGTATTATCTACGACATATGATGCTGCTCAAAGTTGCTGAACTGAACAGATAGCGTTAAACTAGCTTCGGAAGCTAGCATAGTGTAGGCTTTTGAGTTCATGTAGTTGTTTAGCATTTTCTATTAACCCTGCCCACGTCTCATTCCCATTGGCTGAGAGCAGCTGGAGTCATGTTTCGTCATCGCGCTTGAGCCCTGTAAATGGCCAAACAATCTGACAATCATGTTTTCACACTTGTTGCTAGGGAGATTGATGCTAGCCACAGCGGAAGTGGGTAGTAACAAAATGCAAGTAGAGGTACCTGTCACTTTTAAGGGTAAACAAGTAAATAAGTTTTAATGAGATAATTTGGCGACTAGTTATATCCTTGTCACGTACTGTCACAAGGATAACATATATACACAATAACAGTAGCCGAATCTCAAAACACGAGGTAGCTAACGGCTAACGTCACAAGGATAAATATAAGTGCAGCTGTGTGAGGGGAGGGAGGGACCCATCCGGCCACCGAACGTCGTTGATGCGTGTGCTCGGCAAGCTTTCGCGACTTCATTCACCTTCAGCAGCACCCAGAAGAAGTAGTTGTCCTGCCATGGGTGGGGTGAGTCGTAAAGCTCTGGGTTCCTCATCTTTGGTCTGCTGAATTTCTTAGAGCCAAAGCCGACATGACTTCTATAGTGTTGAGAGGATGAGGGGATGCAATGGGCTAGCAACTCCTTATTTTTTTCATTTACATAAGCTAAATGCAAACGTAGGTGGGTAAGTGTTGTGTATCTTAGGACTGAAAGCAATGAAATTCTAACGTTGAATTCATGTAATTTGTTGTAGATCATATTTTTTTTGGTCTTCACATTTGGCAGGAATGGGAGGATGAGAACTCTATGAAGAACACAGCTTTGAGCACAGACTGGACTCTCAGAGTGGAAACCACATCTTGGATTGTAGATGCTTTTTAAACATAATCTTTTTCAAGACCCCTTTCCTCTTGCTGTCTCACCCTTTTTATGTTCATATATGCAAGTAAAGGGGTATTGATCCAAAGTTGTTGGCCCTGTTTTTGTTTTTAGTTTTTTCCTTCACCCTTTGTTCCTTTGTAAAGAAATGCTTTACCTGAAAAAGTACTTCACAGAGGGCCTGATTCAGTTCACCATCCTTCTGAGTCTCATTGGGGTGCGTGTGGACGTTGATAACTATCTAAGCAATCAGCTGCCCCCATTGAGAGAGATCATTCTGGGCCCTAGCTCAGCCTACACCCAGACACAGTTTCACAACCTGCGCAACACGCTGGACGGCTATGGCATCCATCCAAAGAGTGTGGATCTGGACCATTTTTTCACGACTCGACGATTGTTGAACCAGGTGCGCCAGCTCGATCGTCTCTCTGTGCCTAGTACGGAGCTCAACACCTGGCTAGTGCATCGTGACTCTGAGACTGTGGTGACCGCCAACAGCCAGTCCAGCCCCAGTATCACCCTGGACAATGGGGCCGGCCTAGACGACGTTAACAACGCTGACGCTACCCTGGCCATGAGGGGAGGAAGCGGAGCACCTGAATCCACATACAACCTGAATGCAGCGGACACCAGCCTGGGAGCTGTGGCCCCAGAGGGCAACCAGGAGCAGAGCAGCAGGGATGGCAATGACAACCTCACCAAAGAGGTACTGCAGCTCGTTTCTTCCTTCAATCTGAGGTGTCAAAATTATGAGCAAACATCTACTACTGAAAGTTGACAATTCTTGTTTTCTTTTGCAACATTCACCATTATAAAAGTAGATTTTAATCACGTATTTATATTCAAATATCCCATGCAGTTGGATGTACAATTGAGGTATTCTTTGGAATAGCAATCTCCATAAGCCTCTTCAGTACACAAAATCAATAACATGTAAACAATATCTATCTTTGATTTTGTAATATCCAAGGTTAACAAGAGAAGTTAGACTTAACCATTCTAAGTCTTTTTAGTTTCATAAATGTTTAGTGCACGGGATCATAAAAACCAGACAAATGAACAGGTACTGAATTTACTAATATAACAATGTACCTTTATCACTGTCAGAAAGATTTTTATGAAACCAGTTAATTCACATCATTCAAAGCTTTGAATTCTGATCATATTTAATGTTGTCCATGAGCATGTCACATTCAAAACCACGACAGAGAAGCCTTCTGAGTTAGCTCTGCCAGTGATTTCACATTTTCACTGGTGTTTGATGTCTTTTTGCAAGATTACACAAAAACAGCTTTCACTGATTTTCATAAGATTTGCTAAGAGGGTTGGGTGTGCGGAGGGGAACAACCGCCAAATTTTGCAGTGGACCCACGGGAAGTGGCAGACTGAAGGAGTATTTGCTTTCTTTAACATTGCAATACTGGACTTTCTCATAATTGTTTGTTAATTCCCCTTAAACAACTTGATGGTTTACCATAATATCGGATGGAGGATGCAGAATTGTCCTTAAGAAGCAGTCACTGAAATTTGAATTAGATGGATTAAAGGGTAGATTATTCTACTTTGTTTATGAATGCTGTGATAATAAAGAGAGCAGCCATTTTGATGGGGCACATGTCTCGACTGTTGAACCTTGGTGTCAGTACAACCCTTAGTGGGTGCCTGCAATTATTCTCTACAATAAACCAAAAATTTTAAAAAATATTTTTAAAAGTTATTTATTCCATTTCGACATTATGGAATAAACAAGTAATTATTGGAAGTGTTTATATTTCAGTTCAATTCATCTGTTATTTCTCCAAGAAAACTTATGATGAAAGTATTGATGAATGGATTTCGAGATGACACAAAGTCATTGTTGAACTGTAATAAACTCAGACTTCTTTCTGATCAGATGACATCTGCTGTGTCAAAGTGTTTATGTCATGGTTGCATCATCTGACTTTTCTGTCTCTCTCTCTCTCTCTCTCTCTCTCTCTCTCTCTCTCTCTCTCTCTCTCTCTCTCTCTCTCTCTCTCTCCTTCCAAACCACATTTCTATTAAAGATAACAGGAAAAGCACTAGTTTATTATCACAAATCCATAAATAGTCCTTAATGGCACGGTGTAATTGGCACCTCACTAAAGTATAAATTATATTTGAATACACTGAATTTGTGAGCAATAACTGGTTGCTAATGTAACTTTCTTTGCATAGGGCCATTTTTCAATGGTTGCTATATGTTTTTCCAGGATATTGACTTAATTGACATTCTATGGCGACAAGACATCGACCTTGGTGCAGGAAGAGAAGTGTTCAACTACAGCAACCGTCAGAAGGAGAGTGAGGAGAAGCCCAGCTTATGTGAACACAAAGATGGGAATGACGAACAAGAAAGCTGGAGAAATGGAGTAAACTCACAAGAGGCTCAACCAGTGGACGGCGAGACAGGAGAGAGCATTCCAGAGCAGGTTTGTAGATGAAATGGATCTCTGTATCTTGTTTGGGGTTTTTTTTTTCACCCAATAGGAGAAATCAGAAAGGAGGGGTTTACACACTGGGGATTAATGTCTTTTTGCTGCAGCTGCTGCTCTGGTTCTTGTGAAACATCTCCTGTCTGTCTCCCTACTACAGATAGAAAATAGTTTCATATTTTTATTGAGGCATCTTCCCCAATGAGTTAACAAACTTTGTTCATGCTCTTTTTTGTTAAAATGCTTTTGATCTTTCCTTTTTTATTTTTTAAATTTGAGGCTTAGCCAAGAACATATCCTTAGGCATTCAGAACTGTTATTCCTAGTGATGTATACATTTAGAAAACACATGCAGTACATTTATTGTTGGTATCAATTATATTACAAGTACAGGATATAAATGCAAAGAATGCACAATTTCATTTTCATAATTGCATGAAACAGAATAGCGCGGCTTGAGTAGCCGCAAAGTGAAACTTGGCAGATATACAGAATATTAACGAATAATGCAAGAAGTAACATGCGGTTTGTTTTGGGATGTTTCAAAGCTGTTGGTCAAACTGTGCTGCAGTCTGTGTTTTAGACCTTCATTACTGCTGTTAAACCGCCAAATGGATCACTTTTGTTTGTGATGTGAAAGCAGTAAAGACCAACCACAGATGTGTTCTAACATGACTTCAGATCGCCACCACTGTGTAATATATCTGCTTGAACTATGAGGTGTCCTGTTTATATTCTGTGTTCATGCACTAAATTTGTAATTAACCATTTAAGTTCAAGAATCTCAACCCACAGAAAACTGGTGTAGGTGTTTTGAGCTTGCCTACTTTATCACTATTTTCTGAGCTTACCTAAAACACAATAACTATTCTGTCATTGTATTATCCTGAAAAAATCTGCTGTAAGACGTCTGTGAGCACACAAACCTCATTTGGTTTTTTTTTGGGGGGGGGTTGTATTTTTTGAACAGGACTGGCTCATTAACTGAACACCTGATTTAAAAGCAGCCATTTTCAGCACAAATTCTACTGTCGTATTCATATTGTGCCTTCCTCTCCAACTTTTACTCAGCTCCCTGGTATTGGCTCACAGACATCCTTGTCTCTCCAAGAATGCCTGAGGCTTTTAGAGGCGACTTTCCCTTTTGGAGAAGAGTCTGAGGTACCTTTAAAATTTGTTGTTTCATATGTATTAGTAGTGTTATAAAACGGCGGTCCACAACTACCGGGTCGTGACCTGGTACGGGGCGGCACAGAACGTTTGAATTTTTTTTTTTTTAAATCAGTCTAAAGATGATTTATTTTGAAAAATGACATCTGTGCGGAATGATGCACAGACAAATGCATGCGCATGTGCCTCTTGACAGGTCTTGATCACATGACAGGTCACCAGCCGTTACCCCTAAATTAAGCACTCACAACTGTGCCCCAAAAGTATCGAAAACCATGCTTCCATTTTCAACCTCCTGTCTTTGTGAAGCGGGATTTTCTGAAGTGATCGCAAACAGAACCAAACTGCGGAGTAGACGGGACGTCCGGAACACACTACAGGGGTCATTGTCTCCCAGTATGCCTAGATGTTGCTCATTGCAGAGAAACATATTGCAATAGGGTATTTCAAAATACACTTCATCAGCGCAGTCACATGAATCAAGTTTTTTAATATAATTATTCATGAAAAAGGATTTTCGTTCTCAAATAAACAACTTTGTTTATTATTTTAACAATTATCGAGCAAATGAAGGCCGGTCCGTGAAAATATTGTATGGAACCAGTCCATGGCGCCAAAAAGTTGGGGACCGCTGTTATAAAACATGACTATCATCTTGTTTAAGTCCTTTGTGATGTGAAACTAAAACTACTGTGAAATTGTGAGAACATTTTTGCTTCATGAGTATATTTTCAATTAGTTCCCAGCCCCGGTTGTCACCCCAGAAATAGTTTCCAATGAAGAAGTTCCTTCTACATCTCAGGGCCTTCCTCTGGCACCACAGCCACCCCAAGCAGAGCCACAGTTAGACCTGGAACAGCAGTGGCAAGACATCATGGCTGTCATGGAGCTACAAGTATGTTCACCTTTATCATTGGCGCTATTGCAAATTAGTGAGATGTATTTATTTGTCTTATCTGTAGACTGGCAAAAGTCGTAAAGAAAAATCTTTTTTTTTAAAAATACAATGAAATGATGAATTTGGATTTTAAAAAACTTGGTTTTTAACTATAAGAAGTACAACTTAAACCGTAATATTAACCACAATATGGGATTTATAATCTGTTATGTATCTTTATGTTTTCCCCTAACAAAATGTCTCTGTTGAAAGGGAATGGATGTGAACAATACATCACTCAACTCCGACTCCAGCAGTGTCGATGGAACAAGTGGGACGACTGAATCAAATGCATTGGGAAATTATGAACTTGCTACTGGCGCCACACCGGTGAACCAGGATGTCAGCCTTCACCAGGCCTCCCTCCCCAGCTGCAGCCAACACTTCCCCCAAATGTTCAATCCCCAGCTGGGCATCAACCCACGAACCATCCTGCCCAGAATCTCTTCCAGCAACTCCAGCAACATTAACTCCACATTTGGAGCCACCAACCTGACTGGAATTTTTCTCCTCCCACATAATAGTTCTAGTAACAACACAACGTCCACATCTATGCTGCCTGACCCGTTCAGCACCCTACTGGAGGAGTCCATGCTCGATGAAATCAGCCTACTGGACCTTGCGATGGAGGAGGGCTTCAGCCAGGCCCAAGCTTCTCAGTTGGAGGATGAACTTGACTCAGACTCTGGTCTTTCCTTGGACTCCAGCCACAGCCCAGCCTCCCCAAGCAGCTCTGAGACTTCCTGCTCTTCGGCAGCTTCTTCCTCTTCCACATCAGCCACTTTCTCAGAGGAAGGCGCTGTCGGGTACAGCACCGACTCTGAGGTTGCCACAGTAGAAACTGAGGAGGGTGCTGTCGGCGGCTATCAACCTGGGTATAGTAAGCTCTGTCGTATGAGCTATCAGGATCCATCCCAGTTCCACAGCCTCCCTCAGCTTGAGGGCATCAATCACAATCATACTTACAACCTGCCACTTTCCTCTGCATTCGCTGAGCACCCAGAGCTCCCCATTTCAACTGGGAAGAAGACTGTCCGTGACAAACAGCATTCGAAGCTTCAGCCTCATCCAGACTTGCTTGACAAGCATGCCAGTCGTGACGAACGGCGAGCCCGTGCCATGAAAATCCCCTTCACCAACGAAAAGATCATCAATCTGCCTGTTGAAGAGTTCAACGAGCTTCTTGCCAAGCACCACCTGAGCGAAGCCCAGCTGGCCCTCATCCGCGACATCCGCAGGCGTGGCAAGAACAAGATGGCGGCTCAGAACTGCCGAAAGCGCAAGCTGGACACCATTATAAACCTAGAGCAGGGCGTCCAGGACCTGAGGCGCGACAAGGCCCGTCTGCTGAAGGAGAAGATGGAGTACATCCGTTGCATCCGGCAGATGAAGCAGAAGATGCACAGTCTGTACCAAGAGGTGTTCACTCAGCTACGGGATGACGAAGGTAGGCCCTATCCTTCCAGCGAGTACTCGCTCCAGTACAGCACAGACGGCAGCGTGCTGATCATGCCCCGCAGCGTGGCCACTCCCGAGCAGAACCGGAAGCCCGAGAAAAAACAAAAAGACAAAAAAAAGTGAGCTGTGCAAACTGCTGTTTATTCTATCACTTTGCTAAATCAATAAGAATGACTTCTGCCGATGCAAGAAAGATCTCTTTTTCCTTTACAAAGATTGTGGTGAGTAGAAAAGTGGTATTGTTGACTACTCCTCTCCTCCTGCATTAGTTTCTCCCTTTTCATTCTGTTCCTACTGGAAACAACTTTAAAGCAGAAGCAGCCTTTTGTTTTGAGTACTGATATTTTACTGTTTGGAGGGGGAAATATGATAAGGAGAGGAGGAACATAAAAAGGACAAAATGAGCTATTAGAAGAATTTTAGCTGCTCTTGACCTTGCACCACACCACTGAGGATGGAGAAGATTTGTAGGCTAAAACCAAGGACTGGTAGTGAAGCGCGGGAGAAAAAAGAACACTATCAACAATGTGTTTGGATAACTATGCACGGAAAGTTGTGAAGGACCATCAGATGACATCCCTCCTTGGAGACTTTTAGTGATTTTCAGTAACTGAGGCTTTTAATTTGCAAATCCTCAGGCGAAGAACAGAGTATACGGTTGTGAGAGGTTAGATACCAAAGGTTAAAGGAAGTCCCTCATTTAAGGATGCCATTAACACAAGGTTTTTGGGGCATATCGCTTGAACTGGATTCCTCTTAATGCTCAGACGCTGTACTCAAACTTTGAAGGTTTCCTTCACGTTTCGAGTCAGCTTGTTTGGTGCATTTAAGTTGAGAAGATCCTAAAGAGATTGGGTTTGATGTCTGAAAGGAGGATGTTGAGACAATAAGGAGTCAGAGGCTGAGTATTCTCAGGCTGGCCTCTGCTAAAAGAGGCCTGGAAGTGAAGTCGTACAAGAGGAGCAGATGGATGTTTTAGATAGAAGGCACACTGCATTGCTAAATGTATCAACGTCCTTATAAATTATGCATAGCAATTGTAATTTGTCTTTAAAAGGCTTGGCTATATGCATTTTGCTGTGTCTGTCGCTACTGTAGGTTTAAATACGGGCGCTGCGTTTAGGACGGCTCTTATTAACTCTTCACAATGTGTAGTATAGGTAAGGTTATAGGCCTTGCCACATCTGCTTTACGTAAAAGTCTCCACTTTTTTTCTTTGATTGAAAAATTCATGCGGAGCCTGTAATCATAAGGGGAATTCAAAATGCCATGATGGGCTAAGAGTTCCAGAGAGTACTGTACAATTGCCATCAACACCACTCAGTCCAGTCACAGATCAAAATTTGGGATAAGTTGTGGGGGTTTTTTGTTGTTTTTGTTTATTTTCCTCTGGTGTGTTTTAATCTAAGTTTAAAACAAGCTCAGTTGTTGCTGTGGTTAAGGGATATCCCTTTTATGTAATTAATTTGCCAATGTTACCCAACTGGAAGCCACTGGAGACGATTTTTTTACTGCTGTAAAACTAAGACATTGGCTTAAATACTATTAGTCCTATGGGGTTTTTTTTGTGTTGACAACAAAGTGAGTCAAGTTATAGAATCAAACTTATTTGAAGGGGCGACGTGACGATGTACGTTTTGGCCACTTTTGTGTCGAATGCCTTTATCTTACGATCTCCTCACTTTCACGTTAAATGTTTTGAGACTAACGTTCTCAAATTAGAAGTGCTATTACTCGTCTATTTGAATGAGGTTTGTCCATATGTGTTACATAACCCTCTCTTAAAAAAGAAAAAAATAGTTGAACTGTTGCTGCTGAGTTAGCAGTTAAGCTAGAGTATGTACAAGAGGCTTAACAAAACTCGCAGCATTAAGATGATGTCCAAAAAAAAGTTTTGAAAGGAGAATTGTCATCATTAAATGTGATATTCAGGCATGAAACTGGTTAACATTCACTTTAGTGTAACCCATTGTGACACCAACTATCTGGTACTGCTACTACTTAGTGCACTTTTTTTTGTCCGATGTAAATATTTTCATGTTTGTGTTCGTCATGATTTATGTAGTTTGTCAAATGTCTCCATAACAATTTCACCCTCTGCTTTTGAGTTTGTATGTAGTTCCCTCCGTTTTGACACATTTGTTGGCAATCAAGAGTTCTTTTTATCAATAAAATGTTTTTATTTTCAACCTGTGACTCTTGTGTTCTAGTCGTCATGAATGGTGGTGTTAAATATGACTTGTCCCAAAGCAGATTTTGTGGACGGGGGCCAGAGGTGGGCAGACTATTATTTACAACCATTATTGTGGGAGAAATTCATCACCCAGAGGAATGTTTGATTCTGTGTTCCATTGGAATGTTGACATGGTTACTGTCGTTCACACTCGGTATATGATCAGATGAGGAACCCGGTGAGTTTCACTTACATCGTCAGGTGACAAAATGAAGCAGGAGTCTGTATTTTACACATTTAAAGCTGAGCGAATATTATGCTACAGGAAGCTTTGGGTGAGGCTGTGTCCATGTATACGCTCTGTGCTAAGATCTCTTCTGTCCACAGATCTGTGTTTGTAATAAACTCATTTATTCAAGAACAGGCTCATTATGAATTTGTTTTTTGTCTTCATCAAAGTGACGATTGACAAGTTTCCCACTGGATATATCTGCTTCATGTTAAATGCAGTGGTGGGTCAGATACTGTTACAGGTCATCGTACTTTCAAGCTTACATTTGTTTGATTCAGGATAGTAAAAATATAACTTTCAAATTACTTTATCAGACATTGTACAAACCTTACTAAACAAATCGGTCTGATAAGCAGCCTGTCCCTGATTAATAATGGGAAGATGTGATTCCTTCATTGCAGCTCTTCTACTGTACCTAATAACCATGTTACATTAAATGATGCCAGCCTGAAACAACACGGTAACAAAAACGGTTTATTCTCCAAAACTGACAAGCAAGACATTAATGAAAAACACTGCAAAGATTACCAATGTTCAAATCAATGAAGATTTCATTACCAAACACCAAAGTTCTAAGGAAACAGCTAAGATGAACATAGTTTACTTTATAAAGAACCAATCGAGTAAAAAATGTTTTAAAAAAAAAGGCACAGAAATTAAAACATCACCTCACTGATACGACGCCATAAGAAAATGACTGAGCACTGGACCAAATATTAAGTCAAAATGATCAGAAAACAGCAAAACCAGCTTTTATAAAACTAGAGTGGATACTGTCAGTTAACACTGCCTCGAACATGTGTTCAGCTGGGTTTAGTCAAGCAACCCTTAAGCATATTTACAGGTACATCATATCCAGGTGAAAAGCAGAATTAAGTGCTACAACAGCAAAATACGATTAAGTTTGGTGGTGTCTTGCTTGCCCCCACCACAACTACCCCCACCCCTTCAATCCCCAATATCCTGTCGAAAGTACAATGAAGTTCAAAACTACTCTCTTTCCCCTTCCGTTTTGCCCTTCGTTAGTTTTTCTCGTCTTTTTTCTCGTCCTCGGTGGGATACGAGTGCCAGGTGAGCCGCTCTTCGTAGAAGGAGATGACCACTTGCGGACACTTCACGTTGGCCTCCTTCGCTGGAACCAGATCGGCTTCGTCAGAGTTTTTCCTGCACAAACACAAAAAAATGTGATTGCATTTGATAGAATAGATACAATTTAAAATTACAGTATTCAGATGCTGATGTTTAACAACAGCTGCCCAGCCATTGAGTCAGCTACTAACCATTTCATGAGGAACATGAGTTCTCCCGTGGAATCTGTTGCACCGATGATCCTTTCTGGAGAAAGACCTCGAGCGAAACCCCTCAGCTTCTCCGTCTGAGTATCAAACAGGCACAAAAACAAAATCAGAATCAATACAAACTACCTACAATAAATAAAGGTTCGAATCTGAATTTAAAACTGAATATAAAGAATCCCATCAACAAAACATTTGCTGCAGGAGAAAACAAAAGTAGAATTTAAACCCCATCTACTGCCTATGGTATTTATCATTGAAAAATCCTGTAACCAAAGGTCATGCATGCAGAAGTCTTGTTTTGTCTGAGCAACATTCCAAAGTCACTCAATACTCAGAACGTCATGTTTGACAAGAAAAACAGCAAACCTTCACACTGGAACTGGTGTCAACATCTCAATTATCCAGCTATCCAGATCTGGATATGAACTGCATATGAACTGGAAGGAAATGAATACTCTCAACGTCGTGGCAAACCTGATGAACTGTCAACCTAAACCACCCGAGACATTCGCAGACTTGTTCTCAGGAAGTCTGAGTGCAGCAACATCTGCAAGTTCAGAATTCAGCCTGAGTTTCCTGCTTGGACCAAACGGCATAATAGTAGCAAACTGGTAAGGATTTGGATTTACATTAGAATTCATGACAAATGAGGATGAACCAGAAACAGAAATCACAGCATTTCTGCAGGATGCGTGGTCATATTTTCTAAAAAATTGGAGACTTCATACAAACTGATTTATGTGTCTAGAAAGATTTTAATAAACCAGATTCACATCTAACAGTATCCAAGTGTTTCTCTGACTTCCTGTGCAGACTGGAGGCTGCTGGAAACTGTCTGGCTTTTGAATGCAGCTTGTTAGCCTCAATAGCTGATGCCTGTTCTTGCCTGCTTTCTAGGCAAGGTGCACATCGCCTCAAACCAGCCTAGATTGACCAAGATGGCTCCCTTTAGGAAGAGGATGTGTAAAGAATTTCACATTAAAGTCAGTTCTATAAAGTGTCACTTCTCAGCTCTTGTGAGACTAATTCCAAAAACCCTACAGACCCGGGTGACAGAATTGTAAGATGTGAGTGCAACAGGAGAAGGATTCTATGAGACTCTCAGCAGAGAGAATATTTTACATCTTCAAGCTTCAAACAGATATGTCTCTTGATGTTTTTGTAATTTTCAATCATTAAAAATCTCCTTGATTCAGCCACAATAATATTTTTTGTACCCTTCACAACAGAGAAGGGTCGGTCGAAAACAGCACTACAGCGGTAAAACACATTTTCTAACTTAGAAATTTAAATAATCAGCAATTTTCTACTATAAGTCTTTCTATCAATGCATTTCCTTTTTTTGCTTTTGCTTTGCGGGGTCCCTGGGGGTGGGGGCTGCAGCCTATCCGAGGTGACACTGGGAAAGAGGCAGGACAAACCAAAGACAAGGAGCCAATCAGAAATGTTTTCATTCACATCTCTGGGCAATTTAGAATTTGTGCAGCAGCAACATTGACCATTAACACTTGTTATCTCTTCTACCTGCGAGTGTCCCTCTCTTTCGTTATTTTCAGCACTGCAAAATAATTTATATTCTCACTTTTAAGGATCGATAGAAAAAGACTGCAAAGATGAACCAAATGTCCCTTTTTTAAAAAGATAAAAAAACAGGGGGAAAAAAACAGAGCCAGGAGAAGAAAACCCTGGTCACCAAAGAAAAAAACTAGTAAGAGATAAGATTCTGTTCTTTTAATGAGGGTTTCAGCTTATCGTGTCTGAGTCCACAAAAACCTGCAGCTACATCAAACCTTTTTTTGTACTAGTACTAGGAAGAATAAACACATCAGTGCCAAGTGATTTATTTTTTTATTTGACAAATGACAAATTATGACTGATTATATTATTAAATCTTATTCACACCATCTACTTTCTTTTCAACAGTTGGTTATGGTCAAGTAGATTTAAACATACATACATTTTGACAAAAAGAGCGGGAAACAAAAGAAAAGGTACATTACTCACATCATCCTTTTTCTTCTTTGTTTTACTGTCATCTCCTTCTGCATCTCCGGCCGCCTTCCTCTTTCCATCTTGTGCCGATTTCTGGGACTGCAGAAATTCTGCAATCAAATCTGGACAGTCCAGGTTGTCTTCGGGCTCCCACGTGTTGTCTTCCCTGCAAACCAAGTTGATAAAATAAACGATAAAGGTCTTTAATTTATTGTGCACTTTGATTGTTATTGGTATCGCAATCATTTTGGGGGGGTTTTGTTGGATATTTAATAACATATTGGTTACTGTGTAGATTCTAACAGGATAATGTCAAGATAAACCTGATCTCTGATCGAAACTCTGGCAAAACACTCACTCAGAGAAGCCTTTCCACTTGAGAAGATATTCTACTCTCCCTTTCACCACTCGTCGATTCAGAACCTTTTCCACCACATATTCTTCCTCCTCTTCCTCTTCTTCTGGCACTTCATCTGGCTTCTTGTCCTTCTTCTCAGGTGAAGTCATCTTGCTCTCTGATGGGATGGAAACAGAAGAAATGAGAAGACAAGTTTTCTGATCCTGACAGCAACTGAGGCGAGAAAGTGAATTCTCATTACGTTCAGGGTCTTTTTCACAAATGGACAACACAGTTTCAGATGGATTACAAACACACATATAGTGCCACGTTAACATACATTACTAGGTTCATTCCTGGACTCTTTGACACACTTCATCGCACAAGTACAAGGGATATAGTGACATTTATGTTAGAAAATAATGATATTTTAAACCTTCCGTAACAGTGGGGCCATCGTTTTGGGGCTCTGTAGTCAGGCTCATACTCATCAGGTAGATCTGGGGACCAGCGGGTTCCTGTTCAACGTCAAGTTTGTTGCACGATGGAAGCAAGCAGGAATGGTAGAGAGAAGACAGCATTGGCGAATGGGATTTGTTGAGACGATCCATGGGCAACAATGTGGGGTAAGGCAGAAACCTCCTCATGTGTAAAAGCCCCATATTCTGCATTACTGAGTCCTACCCCAGGTATCGTTTACCTTGATAGGTGTAACCTCACGTGATCTCATGGATGCTTGTGTGTGGAGATGTAAGAAGTGTGTTTTAAATGGAAAGCACGTGTATTATCGATCACCTTTGATCACATAATCGCTGATAGATACTTGATCACTGATCATCTGACATTAATAACGCAGTGGCTGCAGACCGGGACCAGTTGATGGACGCGCCTGGAGGCGCACAAGAGGTTCGAAACGATGGAGATGCAGAAGTCGCCATCAAAACAAACATCTGCATGCAGCATCTCTTGCATATCAAATAAAACATGTGCGTTAAAACAAAAGCGGGGGGGGGGGGTTATTGTGGCTATCAAAAGGAGGAAAACCCTGCACGACAAAAGCCCCGAGTGGACTCGTTTGCAGCTAGCTGGCGTCTCCATATTGCTTTCGCCCCGGCTGCTAACGCTGTCTGTCCGGTGTCTGTCGGTGATAATAATAATATTCCTCCGATGGTATTAGAAGTGACCCATGTCTCCCAAACCGGATAATAACATCAGGCGCATCGATGCTTCCCATCCCCATTGAAAAGCTGCAGGTTAGCAGCCGCTGGCTAACAGCGGAGCCGTGCTCCATCAAACATGACAGAAACAACACGTTCCAAAGGGGGAAACAGAAACAGAACTCACCGGTGACGTGGAATTTAATTTATTTTCTACGTTCCGCTGGGACAGATTTAAAAACAATAGGGTAATCTTTGTTGGTTAATAATCACGTCGCTGTCTCTGTTGATTTAAAAACACAGAGCCGCTAGCTTGACTCCAGTCAATGTGTCGTTTCCGCCCCTTCGGTCGGCGTGAGAGGGAAAAAAAATGATCCGATGATCGAGTTCCACAGACCGGAACGTGAGTGGACTTATTCATCGATCAGACAGCGGGTGTCCGTGTTAGTGTACATGTATGTGATGTCTTGATCAGTGTAAACAACCGGAGCAGCGGATCAATGGAACACCCCCCCCTCCACCCCACCCCTCTCGCCTGATATTGGGAAATCAATTCGCTCACGATGTCTCATTAATCACTTAAAAACCTGTTTCTAAACGTAACCTGTAACGAGGTTTAATCTTAAACAATGCGTCTTATATTGTTCATTCATCCCAGTAGGTGATAAACAAAGCATTAAAACTAATAACACGAGAAAAGAGGTTTTTATTAAGGTAGTATTTGTTAAATGGGTTTCTGATCTCATTCAGGTCGATGCTCTGCTTTATATCAGAGATGTTTTCTGATGTAAACAGGATTGTCAATCATGTACTTTCACCAAATTATAAACTGGATTTGATTTTTTTTTTTTTTACATCCCGCTTCAAAGCGGTCAATGTTCGTTCGTCCGTCCTTTAGTTAGTCCACCAAATATCTTCGCAACCACTGCAGATAGAAAGATGAAACAAAATGTAAATTATTCGGGCGGCAAAGGGGATGAAAATGAGATGATGACCTTGACCTTTAGAAAATTAGGTCAAGGCCAAATTTCAAATTTTGTACAAGAACCCGATATGATAGAAAGACAAGGGAGAAGGCCACTGTGAGTAAGGCCACAGATCAAAGCTGGTGCTTTGATCAATGACAGCAGGTCAGAGAAATAGCTTTGATGTTTTGACCTATGCAAGTTCATCAGGGTAAAAATTCGAATTCAGGGGTGTCGCAGGATGTTGCAGTCGCTCACTGCATTGGTGGTGTCAGGGAGAGCAGACTACAATTCTCCGATCCTCAGACATCCGAACAGAAACGACACAAGGTGAATGATGACAGATTTATTGAACAGACAGAATGAAATGAATCATAAACCATGACAGCGGGCTTTTGCATCTGACTCAGACCTTACCTAAAAAGTGTCCAGACAATGAAGAACCAGGAGCTTAATCTGTGATAAGAACTTGTAATGTTTGTGCAAGGCTGTTTTCACCTAAATCTTTCCTGCTCCTACAGACATGCAGAATGACCTTGATATGTTTTGACTCTAGTGGATGGTTTCTGCTCCTGGCCTTTGAGACTCATTTTATCACCCAGACACTGAGTGTACAGACATTCAGTGTTAAAAACACATACAACAAGCAGAAGTATAAGTTTAAGTGATCTGACTCCGTTATACCAGCTTGACAGTAGATAAAGCTTGAGTTAAAATGTATATAAAATTATTACATATTTGAATAAATATCTTAACAATATGTTTTATGACAAAACGATCAACTTTCAGTCATAAGACCGGATAACAATTCTTCACCAGCTAACATTGAGATTTTATTTGTTTTAAGAGTAATTTACCGTAATTACTTTCACTTTAAGCTTAATAAAACTGCAGATAATAAAATGTTATCTTCTTATCCAATAAAACACTTTTTTATTTTGAACAATGGCGCCACGCCCCTTCCGCCCTTTCTCTACGCTCGTGCTCAATCCGGAAGTTTGAAGTCACGTGACGGCGCGTCATTGTGACTTGCGAAATGGAGAAAGGAGGTGTTTATGAACAAGAAGCATATGTATATAAGGATCGTGGGCTTCAATAACAGGAATATTGGCCAGCTGGACGACGCCCCCAACAGCAGCCGGCTGGAGACGACCACGGGCCGACAGACACCCCCCGTGAAAGTAAGAGTTTACCGATAGAATTAGCTTTAAGCTAATGTCAAATATGATTGTTTAGGAGGCGAAGCACACCTGCTAGGCAACTTTCCTCTGAGAAGCCATTAGCACTGAGCTAATGATACAATTGTTGGGTTTTTGTGAAGGGCTGTAGATAATTCGGTACCGAGAAGATTAAACACATTTTTGGATTATATAGTCAGTCACTTTATTTTGTTTGCTCGAACGGATACATGATTTTAACATCCGTGAACACGTGGAATCAAACGATTGAGGTTGTTATTTAGTGTCATTGATGGAGAACATGGTTAACATTGTGTCTGCCGTCAAGTTCCAATGAAATCTGCTTCAGCTGACATGATTATTCCAATGTCAATGAATCAGTTGTTGGTCGCTTTCACAATTGATTATTCATGTATTTATCTCACAGGCTACAGACGTCAAACGTCTCTTTGCTCCACAAACAGCACATTTTCGCCCTCCATTGTTCTGGGAGGGGGCACTAGTGAAGACAAAAATAAACAATTAATGTAATATTTCCTTTTTCTTTTATGTTTTTTTTATGTTGGTTCTATGTTGAAAGCCTTCATTCTTTTGGGACTTTTTCTGGTACTGTATGTTTCCCTCTGCACCCTCCCACTCAGTTTCTTATTAATCATTAACAACGATGGGGGGGGGATGTACTGGATAAAAGAACGGATGTTGTATTTCAGAAAAATAAAGGTCAGCATCAACAATGTTGTTATCCTTGTATTTGTCTTATTCTTTTAACCCCCCACACACTGCTTCCTTTCTGTGCCCGCACCACCCAAGTTTGAGACACATTTGCTTTATAGGGAGTCTTGGTCTCCTTGCTGAATTATTAGATTCCGATTGAGAATTCTGCAAAGCAACTACGACGTACTCATCAACTGTTAATTTCTGGAGATGCCACATCTTTTTGATTTTTGAATTACATCTCTCAAGGCCAGCGCTGCTGACCAGCAAAGACAAATGTGTGCAGAAATAACTTTTGCTGACCCATTTCCTATTGGAGGATTTCTTGACTGATGAGAACACTTTGAATACATGCTGGATTTTAACTTTTGAACCCAATTTATTGAATTCTCTCCTTGTTTCTTGGGCAGTGGTACACTTGTTAGGATGATCAACAATCAAGAGGACGACGTGAGTTACCTTCCACTCTTTTCCTTTATTAGATCATACCACTGAATGTCAATTTAACAAATGCCAAAGAACAATACCTCTCTGTGTCTAAAAGCATTTAAGGAAATACAATATGTGCCATGTCTACAGTTATCTGATTAAGATCTCACATTGTTGGTTTAAAAAAGATACAGCAAAAATACAAACTTAAGAGAGAAACCTTGTCTCACTTTCTGTGCCTCAGGAATTTATTGCAGTGCGGGTCCAAGATCCCCGCATTCAGAATGACGGCTCATGGAATTCATATGTGGATTATAAAATATTCCTGCATGTGAGTATTGACATTTAAAACCCAGGTATAAGTGCCTGCTTTTAGGCCATAGACATTCCATTATTTATTCAGTTAAATGGAACGATTGAGGTTCATTTTCAAGCAGAAATGTCAAACATGCTCTGATTTTACCTCCTTCAGTCTGAAGCTAGGAGCCTTTTTTGTTTTAAATATTTGCAAATAAATTTTGGGACTGTTTGTCAAGTGAAACATTTGCTCACCAGTTAAGATGCGCCTGTAGTTTTTTTTAATGGTAATACCATTTTTAAATTTTTTCTCTTAAACGTGTTCCAAACTACTAAATACCTCTGAAGGTAATAGGATTAAATTCTCAGGAGATTTAAATACCAAGATCCTGGAAGATCCTTTTCCATAACAGCTTCATTCAATCCCAGATTCGGATTCCTTACATTTTGTTTAAAGTTGATGTTGTTGTCTAGGCAACGGCCTACGTTCAGGAATGCTTTGTCAGCAGTTAGGCTCTACGGTTAATGACTGGCCATCAAATTGTATAATATCTTGCTTGACCTTAGATCATACACTCTGTCATTGATACTGTGTTTGTTTTTAATGTGAGCCCTCTAATACAGTCTTGGATTAGAAAAAGCAAGAAAACTCAAACTAGTAACTTCTTTCAATGTGCCAGTCACATGTCATGCAATTACTAATTTCTGAAATGTAACTACATAATGCAAATGTCATGTAAAACTGCCAATCTGATTTTTTAAACACTTGGATGACATTTGGCAAATGCAGCGTCAATTGCTCTGCAGTTTTTCTCAAGCTAATGAGTTGTTTCTCCTCCTTGGAAATAAAGTCACATCTAATGATTACAAAAATACAAAAAGAAAAATATATTCAGTCTGTCACATGTGACAAATGCATCAAATAGACAAATATGAGGGTGAAAAATGACTGAAACAGCTATTTTCTTTTAAAGGAACTCTTAAATAATGGGCAAATCATCACAGCTCCATTAGTATCTCTGAATAAAAGCATACTTAGAATGCATTAATGGTAAGTTTAACATGAAAAAGTGATGTTTCCAAGCACTTTAGTATCGGAAATGCTGTGGATGCTGCTTGTAACTGTTAATGACCTGTCAGAGGTTACTCAAATATCAGTGGGCTGCGTCACATGCCACTGGAACAGATCTGACATGTGATGCTTTAGTTCTGCAGCTTCTGTGTGAGTCATCCTAGTCACAACATAAAAGTCTTAAAATGGACAAGTGGACAAATGACTTTATTTTGGGCATTTAATGATATCAGCTAATAAGAAAAGAAAAAATACCTCGGCTCTGTGAATCCCAGTATGTTTGACTGGAACGTGTTTTTATTTCATTCCCAGACCAACAGTAAAGCTTTCACAGCGAAGACGTCTTGTGTGCGTCGACGCTACAGCGAGTTTTTCTGGCTAAAGAAGAAACTTCAGAAGAATGCTGGTTTGGTGTAAGTGTCTGTGAGCAGCATGTCCAGTCAGCTGGTGAATGTAGTTAAGCGTTTAATAATATTAACCTTATTTATAAAGCTGCTTTAAAAATAATTGAAGGCTCCAAGGTTGTAAATGTGGCTCATAGTGGGGGGTCTTCAATCCTGTGATACGAGTTGGAGCAAAACCTTGACTGCTCTAGAGGAGATGAATGTGTAAAATCAAGGCATGATAGCATATGTTCTATTTTGGCAGTGGTTCATAATTAAAAATAACATTATGCGTATTTAGCGGAGAAGCGATTTAAGCCAAATGTAACTCAGATTTCTGGCAGCGGGCTTAACATTGGAGGATAATTGGTCCAAGTGATGCTCTGTGAGGCTGATGGCATTTAGAGGACTGAACAGCACAGATTCCTGATAAACATGTATAGAAGTCAGTAGATTTTTTTAATCCTTCTAGGCCAGTCCCAGCTCTCCCTAGAAAATCGATCTTCTACTTCAGCAATGAAGACTTCCTGGAGGGGAGAAGAAAAGGCCTTCAGGCCTTCTTAGACAAGTGAGTTCTTGTGGTTAAGGGTTTTGTTTTGGTTTTTTGTTTGTTTTTTGATGCAACTGATCTGCTGTAAAATTGAGTTTTTTCCGTTTTGAACCTTTTGTCCTGGCAGAGTGGTGCACATGACGGTGTGTCTGTCAGACAGCCAGCTCCACCTCTTCCTGCAGACACAGCTGCCGGTTGGTCACATCCAGGACTGTGTGCAAGGCCACACCCCTTACACTGTGACGGACGCCATCCTCACATATGCCTCATCCAATCAGGGCTTTGCTCAGGCTCAGGAGGAGGATACCATTAAGGAGCCAAGTTTGACCATTTCCTATGAGTCTATGGAGAGGTGTGTGGATTTAAACTACGAGAGTCCTTCGCCACTCATTAGGCTTCAGATTAGATATTTAATTTAACTTGGCGAGATGATAGATTAATTGTTTAGAACTGGAGATGATGATATTGTAAATAGGCAGGCTTGGCTGCTGTTGGATGATTTCCCATTCACAATCTCCATGCTAAGCTAACTGGCTGTTGGCTACAGCTTTGTATTTAAAATTCAGACATGAGAATGGTATAAGTACAGTAATCCCATGTATTTTCTTAGAAATACAGCAAATTTTAAGTACTTTTGACAACATCTGAGGTATTTCTTTCAGGCATAGAACTAAACATTTTCTGTTTTCCATTTTTCAGCCCAGCTCCTCATCAACCATGTCTACAAGTTAAGGAAATTTTCAGGCCTGACCTCTTGTCTTGTAGTGACTCTGAACCTCTGGGCACTCCAGAAAATCATTGCGATCAAGGAACAGAGGAGTTACAGCAAAAGGAGAAAATACAGGTCCTCCAGACGAGCGACCATCTAGAAGCTGTTGTTGATGACTGCAACACGGCAGAGGTGAGCTTCTATCTGGGTGACGGCCAGGATGATTCTGGGAGTCTCAGTCCTGCAGAACTACCCCATCAGAGGACTGAGACACCAGTGGAAGTCCATAATCCAATAGCAGCTGGCCCTGAGATTAATGATGAGGTAAACAGCGCAAGTGACGGGTTGTGTTCCCCAAGACAGGAGAGCGTCGGAACGGATACTGACAAAAATACTGATGCTCATCCAGATACAGAGGAAGACGCTGAAGTAGAAAACAAATCTGAGACCGAAAAATGTGTAGATTCTGCTGTGATTTTAGATCCTGTGAAAAGTGACACCAGATCTCAGGAGGATGTTTTGGAAGACATGTGCTCCGAGATGCAAGTTTTAGAAAATCATGTCATAGCAGATGATGATGATGATGAGGGTTTTCCATGCGTCAGTGGCAGTGATGGACAAGATGCAGACGTCATTTGTCCAGAGGAGATCGTGAACTCGGATAGGCAAGTAGAGCCAGACGAAGTAACCCCAGAGTTGGAGATCAATGTGGAGACGCCTTCTGAGTCAGAAATCATGGAAGAAGTTGACGACACACCCCAAGTTGAAATTGGGGACGATGACTCAGTTCAGCCGACAGACCAAAGACAAATTTCACAGGAGCTGGGTCTGGTTGTAATGAAAAATGAGACGGATGAGGACAGCTATTCACTGCCATCTTCCAACGAGAGCATTGTCAAAGTTAGTGATGATGAGAGCATTTGCGACGAGGCCAGCGACCTCATCCAGACTGAAAATGATTACATGAACACATCTTGTGTGGAGGTCGCTCTCTGGTCAGAGGTAGAGACCTCCAGTACGAACATTTTGGACCTAAAAGGAAGTTTGGCAGAAAAACATGACATTTCCACCCAGGAAGATGGAGAGGATCTTCAATACATATCTGAGATCAATAACCTTTGCACGTCTCTTGACGTGAATTTAGGTGTATCTGTTGGAGATTTGACTGAAAATGGTGATTTCAAAATTTTGGCAACCAGTGACTCATTTGGACTAGCTGATGATAATTGCATTGACTAGAAAAACCTGCCTGTCCTGGTGACTAATGAAATGTCTGCGGTGGAGACATAGCTGAAGGGCAGATACACTCCATGAAACCACACTGGGGTGGAGTGAGGGACTTTAAGTTTAAACAATAGCATTGAATTTTCTTTATGATGCCCTAAACGTTATCTTAAAAGAATTTTTGAACAACACAATGTGGGCGATCCTGTTAATCAACCAAAGAGTTAGGTATGTCGTTTCAAAACTACTATCTAATTTAAAGCTTTCACATGTTGTAGGTTTAACCCTTAAAAGAAGTTGTAGAATTTTAAAAAGCTTCTATTTCCACCCAGGTCTCTTCAATATTCCCAGTTTATTACTATTTCTCTCCCGTCTTAAGACCCTGTAACGAAGCTTGTTTTCTTTTTTGTGAACAGCAGAGGGCGCCCAACTTCACAAAAGGACGCGTTCAGGTTATTTTATCTATATGAAGAGATGAAGGTTTTATTTTTATGTAAATGGATGAAATTATTTTTTTTAATCAACTATTCAAAATAAAATTCTGGTATTTTGCAGTAGTCTTCAGATATTTGACAAATACTTGAAGCGGTTCAACATTTTTCAAGTCTAAGGTTCAGGCATCTTCAATAATTGGTAGTTTTTACTCTAATAATTCATACTGACTGTGGAGGCATACCTTCTTGTTCAACTCACATCAGTCGTATTGAAATCACGTCAGGGATCTCTAAGATGTATGAACAGGAGGAACAGGGGCATCTGAGCGCTGTATTTAGACCGGCTTGAAAAAAGCTAGTTACTTGCTCTCATTTAAAAATTCAGATCAACTGCTTTGGCGTCACGTTTGAGTTCACGCATCATAAAATGCCCCCAACGGTTGTTTGATGGGCTTCCTTTAACCTCATATTTGTTGTCACAGCATGGGTCGGTGAATAAAGTCAAAACCAATTTATTCATGCTGAAATCCCTGTGCAATACACACCATCACATTTTATTTCCTTAAATGTAGTGCACTGTTGTAATTTCATTATTTTCTGCTGGATTTTAATTTCTTTTTTTTAAGAGTTCAAAAGTCCTACAGTGGGGAAAAAATGGGTCCTACTTTCAAGGCAACACTGGTGTTTGGATACACAAAACCACAGCCTCAAGTATAATTGGTGTGAAACCTGTTTAAGCGTTTTCCAGTCTGACCTCAACAATTTTTTCCGCACCTCTGTTGCTGCTTGAAATTTGAATTAATGTTATTGCATTTAATAAGGGACCCAGAGTTTATTGTACCGTTGCGCACACAAATGAGCTTGTTGTTCATCCTTGGTGCAGACATGAGGGCTAGTCAGTGGGTTTTTCTTTCTTTCCGTTGTGAAACTGAGTTGCTTTTAAATTTTTATTTTTTTTTAAGAAACCATGTCCCCTTTCCAAGAAAACTTATTTGCTTACATGGATCTACAAATGCCATAATAACATCTTGACTTTTTGGTGGCCGTGTTGCTATGCAAGATTTGATCTAATTATTTCAAATAAATAGTTTTTCTCCTTTACAGAGTTCTTGTTTAATTTCTAAGGTTGAATTTTACTGATGTTAGACACAGGTCTAGCCGAGCCTGCCCCCTAGCGGCTAAAAATCATACTACACCAAACGACTAAAAAGGCAGTTGCCATGGGATTCTATGACACTCCAGGTAAATGCGGCATAAAAACGTGTTAATCTATACATTTAACATCTTGAGGCTTTTTATAAATGAAAGTTGGGGATAAAGAAACTAAGACACACGTTCTGCATGTAATTCATTCAAACCAGTGAACTGATAAATGTGTTGGTTCAAAATAATTAATTGTCACCAGGCCTGCAATAAACTTTCATTATTGATTATTTTGTTATTTTAGCTGATTTAAAAATTAACCATTCGGTCTGAAAAATTCCCATTACAATTCACCAGGGCTCACAGTGACATCTACAAATGAAACTTTTGTCTGATCTTAGGCCAAAAACAAATATATTTAATTCAGAATGATATAAAATGGAGAAAAGCAACGAATTGACATGAGAAATTAATTAATGGATTTTCAGTCTACTGACTGATTAATTAACTGTTTGGCCTCTGGTTTTCCATCTATTGATGGTTTGCAGTGTACAGGGATAAGTACGACTGCAGCAGATTTGCATGACATAATTTACACAATAATCAAAAGATTATCTGACTGGATTGTCTTTGAAATTCATGGCCAGATGTGTCAGCAGCATCACTACGGAAGAAAAAAAAAAACGTATTAGAGAAGCATGCATTAATAATTCAGTATTCATTTTAAGCAGGGCCTATCTAACAGTATTACGGAATCATTTTCTTAAATAGGACAACTGACGCTGTGATCATGCTTTTGTTACACATATTTATTCTCACTCGTTTGGCCATTGCACCGTTCAGATTGCTTTATGTAGTACTTCTTGCAGCCAGCAGATGCCATAAATGGCAGGTCAACGACTGAATATACCTCAATGGCAATCTGGATGAGTACCAGGGGGACTGTTTCTGTGTATTAGGCCACTATAATGGTCCATAATGCTGATGATAAGAGAGTGGTTTGGTACCTGTTGGAGCTCAGAGGATGTAAGCAGGGTGCAAGAAGTCCTTTGGGACAATACCCACGATGCCGTTCAGCTCGCCAATCCACCAGCCGTAAATGTTGTACTCCTGGACAATAAATGAACAAATAAACAAGCCCTAAGTGTCTGACGGGTTCTAAGACAAGTAAACGAAGCAGAATTAAGCACAGATCTCACGATTTAGTTTTAGTGTAGAATGGACTCCCTTTTATTTCTCATATTGTTAACAGTAGAGCTCCATTCAAGCAGCAATTACACATGGCCCTGATCGGGTACAGTATCTACTATAATAGTGGGGTTAAAAATTCTCAGATTCTACAAAAGGAAATCTTAGATTTCACCCGCAAAAAAAGTCACGCACAATATTCTATTAGACAGTGGTTACATTAGCCTCCAGGGTTTCATTCAAAAATGGAAGAAAACGGTAAACAAGACTATTGAGGCAATGAATGTCTAAAATAAAACAGCCTTTTTTAAACTGCTCCACAGCCGTAACAACAGCATGTCTGCTTTCCAGACTAATTATAACAAGGCTTAATTTCTCTACTGTGATTAACAAATGTGATCAGAGCACGCCATTTATAGAGAAAATATGTAATGCTAATTCTGGGTTACAGATGAATTGCACTTAAAGTGATTATTTCCAAAAAATAAAGCCACACTTGATTTAATGAAATCTCCTTGGTTTCTTGAGACCAGAGGTAAAACAGCCCGAGGGTTTTTTATTAGGGCTAGTAGAAACAAAAATTTAAGGGAATTAATTTGGATGTTCTGGTCAGCATTTAAAATTCATTTTAATTTTGTAGACTTAATTATTGTGACTTTAAAAAACAGTATTTTATATTTGACGGATTTTAAAATTAAAAACTTAAAACGCAAAATATCTTGCCACCTTTTGTCTGTTTCAGTAGTTAAAAAAATACAATAAAAACCTGAGTTGTGAATGACTGAATTAAAAACTATAACCCGAGAGCGTATTCAAAGTGAAGATGTTGAAAATTTAATTTAAATATACCCAGCTGCTATTGTTTGAGGCTAGAATTTTTTTTAAAATGTATCCTAAGAAATTAAAGTCACTCTTATAAAATGAGGCCTAATAGAAGTGAATTATTCAAATTGCTTTTTACAAATTTCAATTTGTAAGATTTAATCAAAATTGCAAGAATCAGAATCAGACATTTTCTCTTCCTCGTGAAAAGTGAAAATGTTCTGGTGCTCCGGCCCGTGTGGAATCAAACAAATCATATATTTTACGCATTTCACATGCTAATGTCATCACAGCAGTTGGGCTCTAACCAGATCTGTAGCGGATCAATATTTGGCCAGAGACCAGAAGGGCTTGTTAAAGCCCAGCAAAGGAAGAACCAGCCAGACATCATTTTCCTGCCCTGATGGAACGAGGAGCCCGGCCGCGTTTGTCTCCTCTTCGCCCCGGCAGATTAAAAATAACTGTGTACTCTTCATCTCAGCACCAAAAACACACACTGATATCACTGACAAGCACTAAATATGTATGTGCAAGCCTGTGTAAGCATACACACGTCCGTGTGAGTGTGATGTGTCGAGATTAGAGTCGGACCTTTATTGCTCTTGCGGGTTCTGGTTATAAAAACACACACTCTGACATGACTGATGGCGTTTTGTCTGAGGTTCAGCCTATCATCCTGACCTGACACCTCTCCTGAGCCAGAGGAATGAGGCCTGCGGTTAATGAGTTGTGTTTGGACAGCGAGGATGAATGTATCGCTTAGAAAGTGATAAACGACAACACTCAAGTGTTCGTACGGCAAAAACAGGTACACACAATAAGCAAATTGTCCACCCAGGCCTCATCATTTTCTCTGACAAACCTCACTGACAGCTCTGACTGGGATGTTCCAGGACGCCTGGCTCTCTGGCAAACTCTGACTAGCAATTCAGCGCGGGATGAAGCTCCTAACGCAGAGGAAAGTTAACACTGAAATGGTCTTTTTATGCTCCCTGTTAGACCGTAGAGGGTAAAGCCCGGTTGCGGAAAGCTGGCTCTGGGTCCCATTCGTGATAACGTGAACAGAGGAGGTAGAGAGGGTAGACAGACGGACGGGGGGAGGCATTGGGAGAGAGTGAGTGAAACAGTTTTTCTCTCCCTTGGGGGCGTCGCAGCACTATTCCACCAACCGTACTGACAGAGAGTTTTATTTATCTCCGCGGCCCATCTGTGCAGTCAGTCTCAAATTCTCCCTGAGAAAGGTCTTTTGGATTATCAGCGCCGCCATTTTAATACAACTGCTACATCACAAAGTGGGTGCCAATGGCAGTGCAAGTCTGTCAGGCGTGCAGAGTCCATCTTCCTCATGCTTGAAATGGGTTCATCCAGAGTACACCTGCTGTAATAGGGACATTCCAAGAGGCGTGGAGAGTAAATTATCCAAATGACAAAAACTATGCTAACTCCTCAATGTCCTCTTCCTTCTGTTAGTATTCCTCTTTTTGTCTTTTGGGTTGATTTGTTTTTGCTGTGATTTTACATCTTAAGCTTCGCTGGTGTACACCGTGGGCATATTTTGGAAATATTGTGCTACTGTAAATGATAGTTGTCTAATATTCATCTGAAACGGAAGATGTTCCCTTCAGGATACTCCGAAGGAGAGGAAAAAACCCAGCGTCCCTCAGAGGTTGAGTCCGGGGGAAATGTCTGCTTTTATCTCATTAACAAGATGTAGCGCAGCACACTGTGTGTTGTCTCAGTGTGAAAGGTGACACACATCACAGCTTGTGTTTGCTGCAAGCTGGACGCTGATCAAATCCACTCCGTATGGGAGCAGAGGGAGAAAGGGAGGGGGGCCGAACAGCGCCGTGTCGTGGCGGCTGCGGCGCGTTGACTCATTGACCTCCCGGTGACTCCTCCGTCGAGAAAGCGGGGGAATGAGCGTGAGCGGGGGCTGGCGCTGAGAGTTGGTTGCCATGGCAACACCTGCAGTGTACCGGCGCAATCGTTTATTTACCACTCAGGGGGCTGGCTAATGGTGGCATTCTGATAGGCCCATCGCTCACGTTTCCCGACCGGAGGATGGATTGACAGCTAGCCGAGCCTGAAGTGGGGAGAAGGTGACTCGAGGTTGGTCGGATGCGGCGAACGACAAGGCGGGTTTCGTGTCACGTCGCCATCATGGCGTCTGAATAAAAAAAAAAGCATTTCATGGCGAATGTATAACAGATTCTGAATGCATATCCTCTTTTCCTTTCTCACCTTGCTCTTAAACACACACAGATGCTCCCACTTGAAACACACACACACACACACACACTCTCACACAATCCCAAATGCATACAAACTAGGGGGAGTGCTAATAAGCCTGACACATGAGGCATCTTTCCTCGGCCACCAGCTGACTGAGGCAGGCCTTGGGCGTGATGGAGCGCAGGAAGTCTCTCATTGCCCTGCCGCTGAACCCGCCGCCTGGGTGTTACAATCTCCCTCCCTCCCTCCCTCCCTCCTCCCTCATCCTCATCCCCATCCCCCCTCCCTCCTTTCGTTCTATTCCCTCTCTTTCCATCTCTCCTGAAACAGGCTCTCCACTCGCATCGTCTCTAGTTTTTTTATTCTGTTTCTTTATCCTTCTCTTCTACATACACTCAACAGACACACCGCAGCTCTCTGCAGTTCTTCCATCACTGGTCACTTTAAAAAAGAATCATGGACACCTCGACCAGTCAGAAGCTCACAATCTGAAACCCGTTATCAGGTTAGCGAGCTCCCCTCGCTGCTCTCGAATGACCCAATAACACCTGACGCTGTGACTGAAAGTGCTTATTTTGGGGAGGCCGTTAGGATTCCATGCCAAAAGAAATCTTGTCTAAATCCATCCAGAAATATGGATGATCATTCCACACAACCACAGAACGAAATGGCTACTTAGTGTCCATTTTTTCCAAGTGGGCTTTTAATTAAATCAGTGAATTGGCTTCAAATTGGAAACATGACAGAGCATGAGAACGTTTGAAAATATCTCAGGGACGATGAGATTTAATAAAAAGAAAACCTACTCGCTCCTTTCTAATGCACGCCTGGGATTACAGATAGCTCCTTAACTTAATAGCAATTTAAAGTGGATTTGTGAATGCCACTGAGTGTCTGTAATGATGGCTGTTTACGCCGCCCCTCATTTATAATAATTAAGCAGAATGGATTGGGGGTGGGCTGCTCGGACGTGGTTCTGGGCTATTGGCTTGGGCTGAATAATGACCTACTGTAGTTGACCGGGGGATGACCGCTGCCTTCTGCATGACCCCAAACCCCAGACTCACCCCCTGCTACTTTGGGTGGTAAATAGGATGTCTTCCCTGTCTAAAGCGTCTTGGTGTCTATGGCTACAATAGCAGCCAGGGGTCTTTAAATGGCCTTGTGACAGAGAAAAGGAGAAAGGAGAGGGGGTACAGAGTTCACACAAAAGAATAAAGGGATCCACTGCCTTTGTCTCTCTTGCTTGACTTTTCCCATCTAATTGTTTGTCTACTTTCCCTTTTCTTCAGCTGCATTCATTCGGTGTGACCCTTGGACAAGCGGGCCGAACCAGCTTGTTAAACAGAGGAGTCTGTTATGACCCCAAGGAAGGACAATCACGGTGTAACAACATAAAATAGATTTTAGAACACAATTTCTAATACAACTTGTGTTTTTCCAAGAAAGAGTAAATCACTGCAAGGAAATGGAAAAGGGCTGTAAATCAGCTGTTTGTGTGAGGCGTCTTAAATAAAACTGTCCTTTTTAGGAAACCGCCACAAGGTGTCAGTGGTGTCTACAATCTCATTGTCTCCAACAGCCAGTTGCAGCCCAATTCTTTGGCCAAATGTGATGTGATGCTCCCCATCGGATTGGCTGGCCTCTCTCACTCTCTCTGGGTTTTGGTTGGACGGCGAACGGAGGAGGAGAGGTGAGCAGGGCGGCGGAGAGAAAGAGGAAGAGGTGGCAGCGGTGCTTGCCAGAGTTTTAAGGACCCTGGATGGGTTTGTGTCATAAATCTCTTTCCACTCCATCTAGCCGTTCTCCATGAGTGCCTGTGGGAATACAGGAATGTGACAGCTGACCTGTAGAGCCCGTGTCTTTTGATTCTGGATGCATAAATTAGACGGGAAGAATGCAGGACAACCGTATGGTTTAGTGCGTGATATGGCTGACACTACACATGTCAGGGAGAAGTTAAACTATTGCTTTTAGCTGCTGTGATAAATTAATGCGATGCTTTAACAACACATTGTAAATCATATGACAAATATCCCGCTGCATGTTTCAGGCTATGATGTAGTGGAAACGCGCATGAAACACCTCGACGATTTCAACAGAGTTAAAAAAAAAATCTAAGAGTGTGATATTGCAAAAGAAAAAAAGAAGGGGGGTAGGGATGTTGGTGGTGTTGGTGGTGGTGGGGTCTTACGAGTATTTGTCACCACACAATAAAATGTCAGTGTAAACCTATAATGTGCATTTAAAAAAAAATGCATGCTCTCAGAAATGAAATGCCAGAGCAAAACTTACAAGACAAATTTCACGGCGCGTTTCTACCTCATGCATCAGCACGCTGAGCATCGCCATCAAGCTCTGCGGAAAGAGAGTTAGGCATCGCTGAAACCGGCTGCAGAGCCGCGCCACGAGATTAATTCTCTTGAACTAATGGGATTCATATGAGTTGTGAGGTTCCTAATTTATTTGCTTTGTCAGTGATACACAAATATGAGCGCACGTACAGCGACACACAAGGGAGGAAAAAAAAACAGGAATACAGTAAAAATGCCCCCACTTTACAGTAAGTGAGAGATCGATAATGATGGATGAGGGCCTTTTATACAATCGGCATGTTCTCCTCAGTTCACAGCCATATGACACCACGCCTGTGGCTATCCCATTCTGCACTTCAGCAGTCAATCACATCCCAGCTTTAAAAATAACAGTTTGTTAGCACCATTGATTTAGCACTTAGAGCGTGTCCTTATTACCTTGTAATTATGGTCAGTGTTGACATAACAGCACAGACAACCAGGCCTCCCACCCTCTAAGAGAATTTATGAGTGCTGGTTTTATTACGGCCATTTCATGTGTCTGGGTCCCCAGTTAAGCGACAGACTTGAGTTCTAGCCAAGGGCCCGTATTTCACTCACCGAGGTCAGGGTTCTCAGGAATCCCCCGTAAAACTGAGCACTGATGAGCGCCTGTGTGTACACACAGAAGACACAGGGAAGCCCTCCCCAAGGGCTCATTAAAATAAATAGCCGATTACAGGTTATAATCCAAATAACGCTACTCATGAGGGAAATGTGATGCTTTGTGATGCTTTAAGGGCGCAAAATGGGACACGGTTGGAGTCGTGTTGTCACACAAAACATCCAGAAGCAGTTCGCAGATCACCTCTGCATAATTTACAACCAGACCCTGATTTGAAATCCATCAAGAGGATAGTTAGAACGATCTCTCGTTCCGTCACTGTGTTGTAACTTCGCCGTACGAGCTTGAGGAAACAAGAGTGATCTGTTTCATGAACAGCGTGAGATATTAGTAGCAAATCTCGTCTCCAACCTGATTTGGTTGGTTTTAAGGTTCTCAGAGTAGTAGAAACCTGATCCATACAGTGAAAAGTGATAGGACAGGCAGGGCTGAGGCTGTTTGAGGTGGATCTGCAGCACAAAGCCGGGTCCCCTTTGTTTCCCCAAGTGTGTTGCCTTTGTCATCCTCATGTGAAAAATGGTCTTGGCTGTTTTGACATTTTCCTCTATCAACCAGCACACACAGACAGAGAAGGCTGGCATCGCATTAATCTGACACGGCCAAGACAAACTCAATTAAAATTCCCTTTTTCTGTGAAGGTCATATTTCACCTGTGTTTTATTTTACGGCTCTATTTTGTTTATCTCTCGGATCTAAATCTTCTGTGATTTATGATACAGCTGATTGTTGTTTCTGCTCTAAAACCCCACAGAAATATTCCAATTAATTAAAACTCAGTGGCAAACTGCAGATTAAACATACAAGAAATCATCTGGTCGTGTTTCTCAATCTCTGCCACATAATTGCCAGCACAAAAAGACAAATTTGCAGTAATTCTTCCTCCCTCTGCTCTCCAGATAATTTAACGTGAACACAGAAACATGATGATTCAATAGCAACAGTCGAGGAACAAGTCCCCGAACACAGCAGAGTAAAAGTTCCCAAATTACAAGCCATTGATTTCCAGTAGGGTGTCTTTTCACTAGCAGATACTCTGCATGTAGCTACAAGATGGTCATAAAACACGAGGAAATAGATTGAGAGAAAAGAGCTGAGATGCAGGATGGCCTCACCTGCAGTTTATGTCAAACAGAAAGGAAGAGCTTCGCATGGATGCCTACTCAATTAACCCTGGTGATAGAGGTTCCATAATGAACAACAGCACCATTACACAGCACCCTGAATGGTACTTCACCCTAGTGGCCTGGGAGAGAGACAATGCCACTGTGGGTGCTTCACTGCTGCATTTAGATACAAGTGCTTACTAACAGAAGAATTTAGATGTGGGGGATATCAGCATGTTCACAAAGTAAATTAGGACTAAGTGATTACTGGGTTGATGTTGTTTAACCCTTAAATAATTCCACATTTCATGCATCTGAGTCCCATTTTAATTCTGTAATTGCTCCAGTAATGTCAAAGAGTCAAGGGGACAATCAGAAATGGTTCACATTAGAAAAGAATTGCAGTAATATCCCGTTTCATTTTCACCTGACTGCGACATGTGGGTCCAGGAAGCACAGGATCCTCAGAAAAGTTAGAGTGCTTCTGCTGATGGTGACACTGACCTTACTAATGATGTAGATCAGATCTCCTCTCTGGAAGGCCAGCTCGTCCGACTCCTCGGCCGGGCAATCCCATAACCCTTGGTAGTAGTTAGCATAATCTGATGACCAAGCTGAGAGGAAATGTAAAGCGTAAATTTAAAGGAAGGAACAATTCAATGTCCCTTTCCCACTGCGAACAATTAGTTGGACATTTGTACTCATTATTGGTGGAAAAGTGTAATGAGGTCCTGACCTGCTTCGGTGTTCTTCTCGCTGCTGTCATCCATTGCATATGGAAGCGCCTCTTCTAAACAAATACAACAAAAACAAACTCATTCTTATTTGTGACAGAAAAAAATGTTTTTTTCTGAAATAGAATGCATGAACTAAATAGCTGCACAGGGATGCCTGAATGTCTTACTTTCATTGGTTAACAGGAAGAAAAACAGAAAACTATAATAAGAAGAAGAAGAAACGGCCTGGAGTATGTAAAACTTATGTTTATTTTTGTCTCACACATTAAAGTCAAGTTAGAAAAAGGAAAAGTAAAATTGATCGTCAGTCAATCTCTACTCCTCAATGACGATTGAATCATTCAAACATATTAGAACCCAGCCAGGAAAAGAAAAGCAGGTTGTCTTGAAGGCGCGTGGAGGCGGACGTGTCATTGACTGCAGGGCGTGGCACCCGGTGGTCTGAGAGGTGACACAGTGATACGCCTGCCCTCTGCTTCCCACATCCATCCTGAGCAGCAGCGGGCTGACAGCAACGCCACAACACAGCAACACTATCCACCTTCCAGCACAACCTGTGCCTCTGTTTCCAGGAAGACCAGGAAGGACCACACGCATGCACACACACACACACACACAGGCGCCCGCGAGAGCGCACACACACACACACACACACACACACACACACACACACACACACACACACACACACACACACACACAAACACACGCACACAATATATCCACATGCTTATTTGCAGTCACACATCTTTACCACTTGCTTTTTCTTGCTCAAACACACACATTCAAACACTGGCACCTCTATATATTTCACAAAAAAATTTCAAATAGATTATTAGAGATATATTTAGTTACTGTGCATGAGTGGTGTATAAAAAAAGACTTTAATTTTGTTCAAAAAGCTACAAACATTTGTTCAATATTTTTTTCAGTGCTGCACCATCGAGCATCTTTGTGTCGAGAGGCCACCGTTATGGGCCGACGGTTTCTATATCAAAGTGATTTAATTTTCCAGTCAATAAAATCAGTCATGAGACCCAATGCCATCACAATCTGCTTGCAACTGAGTTTTGCCCCGACAAAACTGAAGGAGCTCATCGTGGAGAAAATGATGCTTGACATTTCTTCGCTAGTTTGGCTACTAAACATGAACCTTTGGCAAATTCTTTCCGCATATTCAATGTTAACAACAAGGAAAATAATATCAAGCCTGAGTGGAGAAGTAATTGTGAACTTTCGTGTGAGCAGTGAACGAAGTTAGGGCAGACGTAACAGATTTTGCCAAAGGCGGATATCCGCGGATCTGATTGTTCAGAAAGGAAAGAAAGGTCAATGAACAGATCTGAGAACTTAACAGTATGTAATCAATGTGTAGAAGCTGTAAGTGAGCAGCAGCATGATTGATACATAAAGGAGTGAGAAAGTGAACGAAAGAGCCCGTCATTCGATATGCCATCTGTGGTCAGGGTCTGTACCTCTTCCCAGATGGCTTTGAACGCCGGTATGACAGTCTGAAGAGTGATCTCCCTCTCACCAGTGATTTTGGCAAAGGTAATGTACTCACTGAGTGAAACAGAATCTTGATGTTTCTTATTTAATAGAAAGAGTGATGGACGATGACCCTGAGAAGATCACATCACCCCTTTTGTCCTTCTCGGGATCTCGTAACCACCCTGACACATGGGACTGTCTCCTCCTCAGTAGGAACTCACACACTCTTCTGGGGTCTTATAACGTTCTCAATCAAACTCTAATATCTATTAAAGATGTGACATTAAGAGCTCCGGAACTATTTTAGCCCACGAGAGATGCCATTCTACTTCCTTTCAACTAAATTGCTGTTGCTAGGTGATTTTAGCCCAAACTCTGCTTAGTGGATTGAATTGTGAGCTATTTGTTGCCTGGCAACATTAGCTAATTGGATGTTCATTCAAAGCTATGCGGCTCTTGCTGATTTCAACGCCATAACTGTTTCTCAACAGATAGTTCTCGGTGAGACAAAGTAGATGAAGCGGCTTTTTAGTCGGTGTATGGAGAATCTTCCATTCCTGCGCTGTGTGTCTGCAGCAGCCGCCTCAGTCGTGACGCACTTATTAGTGTAGCTTGATTTAAAATGAGTGATTAGTCTGGATGTTGTGGTGATAGGGAGGGACCTGGCTGCACAAAATTCACAGCCAGAGGAGATCATCACAAATATTTCTTGTCAAAAAAAAATCCCTTAGGGCTAGTGTGGCAAAGAAAGTGTGTCTATTTGTCTGACTGAGTACCATAGGCGTTTGTGTGCAGTCATTCGATCTATTTATCTTAGTGTGTGTGTGTGTGTGTGTGTGTGTGAGTGTGTGTGTGTGTGTGTGCGTGCGTGCGTGCGTGTGTGTGTGTGTCTGTGAGGTGAGCCTCTGCATGTGAGGTAACTACATCCTCATACCTGGCATCACTTCATAGATATCCTCGTCCTCTTGGTCGACCACCGACATCTCCTTCCCTCCTCCCAGCTTGCCACCCTTAAAGGTCGAGGCAACGCCAGGACGAGGCTGGAGATGGTCGGTCAACCCCTCAATGTCATCGTAGGGCTCCTCTTCCTCCTCCTCTTCATCAACCGGGATGAGGGTGGAGCTGAGATCTATGAGGAAAGGAGAAACAACGCGATGGGTGTCGTTAGCATCAAGATGGAGCACAGCGTGGGCACAAAAGACAAGCACACACATTAAAGGGTAAAGTAAGAGAAATTATCAGGCAGACCTGACAGCACAACAGGCGAGAATGGGTTCCGTACAACAGCAGCAACGACCAAATGGAGGTCTGAATTATCTTAGAAAATAGCGATCTTTTTCATCAACTATTAATGTTTTTGTAATGTTTTGATTAAGCAATTAAAATGTCCATTACAGTTTGCAAGAGCTCAGGGTGATGCCTTCAAACTGCTTATTTGTCACAATTGAGAAGTCAGAAGCTGCTTGATAATTGATTTAAATTATCTCCTAATCTCTTATCAATTGCTGTCTGTGCACTAATAGATTTAATGACACTTATTTTCAGCATTAGTTTCATATCAGCACTAGCCCCTCCAGCTTTAGCCCCTCCAGCCCCTCGCTAAAACATCTTCCTGGTTTTCCCCTTAATCTGAAATTTGGGGGCAGCTGGTTTATGAATCATTCTATGATCTTGGCTTAAAATAAATCTCTGCTGTTATCAAAGAACAGAGCTCCAGCAGAACCCTTTACTTTTATGCACCCCAATGTTAAAGTCAGAATCAGGACAAATCTGCTAATAGCTGCAATGTTGGAAATGGATGAAACTAAACTCCTGATTAATTGAAACCCACCAAAATCCACTACTTTTAAATCTCTTTTTTTTTTTCAGAACTTTGACTGATTGGTGTCTCCATTCTGCATTCATTTCCTTTGCTGCATTTTGGGTAACTTAAAACACATTACTGTACCTTAACTGTTCTGTGGTGCATCATATTTGTATTTTGTTTAATTTTATGTATTATATTTAATTTAATCTCCCTAGAATATATACTAATTTTATTTTACTGATTGATTTTATTCTGTTTTTTTATGGCAAATTGTTATTGAATGTCCTTCTAATACTTTTCCATGTGTATGTAAATCATTCTGAATTGCCTCTGTTTGAAATGTGCTATGTAAATTAAGTTGTTTGCCTCGTGATTAAGATGCATTCTATATAATTGCGTCATTTGTTTTGCGTCATACCTTTCTCTCTCTCTGCTACCCTTTCATTTGTATCTCTACTTCACAATCAACTAAATGCAAAAACACAAAGTATACTCAAGAGAAGTCAGCCTTTTCCACAAATAAATTCTGGTGTGTTTAATAATCATTTACATGTTGTGGATCGGAATGTTTTTCGTAAAAAAAACGGGGCTGGAAGGAAGTAAGACAAACTGCAGAGTGTCTGTTACTTCCCGCAAATCAGTGGCCTGGCCTGAGCCCATTTTAGAGTAGACTAGGCACGACTGCTCGCTCAGATGGAGGAGCCATCTCATTGCAGGCGACTGGCCATTGCAACACAGGGTATCAGATCCTCCGCCGTACACCAGCAGCCAAGCAGAAATCAATGTCACTGGAGGATAACCAGAACATCTACCAATCAATTTCCTGTAAGTTGGAATTTGGTAGGAGGGTAGGAGCGTTGGGGGATGGAGGAGAACTAGAGCTTCACAATGGCGCACATGTCAAGGTGGGTGACGTGTCGAATGAGGAGATTCAGGACACGTGTTCCTGTTGGTGATGGATTTTCATGTGAGTCAGAGATGATTAAAGTGTCCCATTCAAAACTGACCTTTCTGCCCCTCATAAACACAAGCAAACTTCGGTAGAAAAATAAGAAGGTTAGACAGTTGGTGCAGCTTCAACAATATTTTCCAATTGACCTATGTGTCTCAGGAAAAAGTCATTTTAAGTCAATTTTATTTAACGCAATATTGCTTTTACAGTCTCAACATTTGACATCCTACATTTTTAAACTCTTGGTTCAAATAAAAGGAAATAAGAATGGAGAACCTGAGAAGCACTGAACATTCAACAAATAAATGCTTATTTACCTCTGAGAACAATTCTGATTTGGTCAACCCATTCAATAGCTTCTTGAGGACTGCTGGCAGTGAACTAGTGGGAAAGAATAGCAACAATCCTGCAAGTGTCATCACATTTAAAGGTGTACTTATATTTCAAACATACACCACCTATATGTTCAATGGAGCAGAAAAAGGAAATTTCATTTGTAATCACATCTAAAGTAATCTGACAATAACAGTCTACATAAAGTCAAATTAAGAAATGCACATTTTCCTTCCTGTATGTCTTGTTTTGGTCCGTAAAATAAAAAAAATCAGCTTGCATATAATCAGCATACTGTATTTTATAAAAAACTATCAAACACTTACTTTTGAAAGCAATAAACTACCAAAATTTTTCAATTTTGCTAAAATAAATGATATTTTAACAGATAACTGTCAAAATACTGGTCATTTCATCTTTGTGTTAGTTGACTAACCAAAAATTATTTTTTTTAATCATTAATCAGATGCAGTTCTGAAAAGGAGCAATTTTTTCTTCTTTTGTACTAAGAGGGAAATTTCAATTTTGATAAATAATATTCATTAATCTGTGTAGGCTTTTCTCATTAATACAGACCTGGAACGGACGTCGTCCCGGCGCAAAGAGCTCAAAACAACAATTTTTTTTGGAGTCTTTCCTGAGGTTGCTGACCAGCTGGACGCTGTACTCACTGATGTAAAACGAGCCCTTCTGTTGTTTATCTGTGGGGAGACGTAAACATGGCGTGAAACTTTCTGATTCAGTTCATGATCCCACAATATTTTTGTTGCTCTGGCATTTTAGACAAACCTTTTTCATTTCCAAAGTAGAAGAATACTATATTATTCAGAACACACCACCTCTTCTGCCACTCTGAGCCAAAGAAACTGTGATCTAGAGAAGGTGAAATGCAGGGGTCAAATATTTTTGTGCAGGTGTTAAAATTGTCCAAATGTAGTAAAAATCATCTACAGGTAAACCTCGGCTTACGTTGCTTCTTCCAGGAGACACATAACTAGAAAAATGACATAAGTCAAATTAACTTGTCTCCAGGTTAAACAAAAAATAATCGTTCCCAGTTCTGTACAGTATTTTATTTATTAGTGCATTTTCAATAATATATGGTTAATAAATCTATTTTCAGCCTACATTTAAATTTAATTTTAAATGTTGACAGAAAAAACGTTACCATCGGATACATCGCTGTCTCTTCATGAGGTGCTTCTTCCACATTGTGGGTTACGGGGGTTACTACGGCCCAATAATATATTATATTTTATTATTCGTGAATTCGTAACATTAAATTATGAGCTTTTAACAGTTTACTGGGATTTTTTGATTCCAAACATATGTATTTTTTTGAAAACTGACATATAATTGAGAATGACCTAAGTCTAAACGATTTAAGCCGAGGAATACCTGCATTCAGCTTCTCAACTCATTATTGAAATGTCTGCTGATGTGATTAAATGCTATACTAATAAGGGTCGATTGATTAAAACCACCAGTCAGCACTATGAATGAAAATAATTGATCCAGGGTTGATATCTTCAAGCTGTTTTACCTTTTCGTTTCTTTTCCAAGTAGCCTTGTTTCAAGACGTTGATGATGTCGTAGGCTGCAACTGAGGGGATGTCCTCAAAGTCTGTGGGCAGAATGTTGTTGTTTTCCATAAAAAGTTACAGAATAGTCAAAATTTAGGTCTTATTTCATTTTGTTACGAGTGTCTCGGACTTCCTGTGAGAGTCGGGAGTGGAGGAAACAAGTAAAGCCCTGGTTTCTTCAGCAGATAGCTGCTGATAGCATTAGCATTGAAACGGCACTGTACATGAAGATTTACTCCCATTCATTTGCAGTAAACATGACGCATAACCCCACTGATAGTTGTGTTTTATTCTGAGCAAGTTAATGAAGGCCTACGATAAGTGATGTCACACATGAGAGACAGCAGAGCCCTGCTCATGTACTGATATGGCCACTAAGCAAACATTTCATGGTGGAGCCACTAGCTGATGTACAACACAGAAACCCAAACACTTAAATGTTCCTCATCCTCTTTAAACTTACCTAAATTTGTCAGACGGCAGAATTTTTCAGTGTAGGAACCTTTTAAGATGACTTTTTATTTGCACCTTTATGGATGGAAATCATTAATAAGAAACTAGAAATGCAATTTTTTAACACTCTTTTTCCAGCAACACCAAACAGTTGAATTGTTAATCTATCGAATCCCTCAATGCACCATTATAATATTAATTATAATAACAACATTATTAATATTTAATCTTTAATCTTAATCTTTAAAAAAAATTGTTTTTGAAAAGTAACTTCAAAGTCAAAACTGTGACACAACCCATCAGAAAAACACATGCGACTCCAATCAGTGGCTGGCATCTCATTGGCTAATAGGCATCCCATACCAGTTATATGCTAATCAACTATAACATTCTAACATCTGGACGCCTTAAGGGAGGCCGCTTTAACCAGCTGTCCATTGTTTAAGTCAAGTTTGACATTTTTAAGAAGAACTCATATATGTGACCTACTTCCTAGCCCTTACCCATTAATGAGTAAGTTGTAACGTTGGCCTCTAGGGTCGTCTTCCGGCCTGTGCTAAAAGAGGAGTACCTGGCTTTACCATGTGTCAAAAACAAAGCTAAGCTTTCTCTCAATTCATTATTCAACAGGCATTAGCCATGCGATGGAAAAAAAGAAATGGGAGTACAAGAACCAGCTTTTTAGTCTGAAACACAGGAGCAATTTAAAGGCCATTTAAACGAGTGAGTGTGGCATCCCATTCAGACCACTGATGACAAAGGGAAACCCCCGAGTTCATCCCTCAAAGGAAGGACATGTTGAACTGCTGGGAAAACCCAAACATGTCATCCCACAACTGAGTCCTCCAACTCTTAAACAAAGAACATCCCCCAACATTTGACACTAAGGGACCTTCTCTCTTCCGTAAAAAATCAGCAAGATGAAAAAATATCTGCTGCAGCTGTGCAATGCTCCGTGAGAGCTCTACTATTCACGGTGGCGTCTGTCTGAACAACTTTGCTCTACAGATCAAAATAAAGCTGATGTCAGACTTTTGCTTGACGAACACTCCAGAGATTTAAGTTCACAACAATATAGACTGTATATAGACTATAACCAAAAGCCACTTCAGCCGGGGGGCCTGACGGATGAGTGGGTCATTCCAGAGCAGAGCCTCAGACACCTCGCCGCACTAACACACTCACATACCATCAGCCTGCCTTTGTGGATGGACTGACCAGTGACACTATAAATACAGAGGTGCTAAGGACTGTTTTGTCAAAGAGAACCTGATTCAGTACATCATAACAAACAGTGGTCATTATGCTCCCCCACCTCATCTATCCGCCAGCAGTCCGTCCATTTTTTTTCCAGGCCTGCTTCCCTGTTGCGGCCCACTTCTAATCCCCTCATCCGTCTGCTTCCCTCGCTCTTCATTTATCTCTAAGGTGGAGCCTGGCTAATAGATGAGGAGGTACAACATAAACACAGGATCACTCCGATCTGCTTGAGTCAATAAACATTACACATTCATGCATCTTTAACACTTTAAAGGCACCTGACTTGACCTCACTTGACTGTCGTTCTTTGTGTGTCAGAGACGGGTATGGCTAACTATACTGGCGTGGATGTGCAAACATATACACAATAGTTCAAGGTTCTTCCACAGGGTAGCAGCAGAACATAAACACAATACTCTGCCTTGTGCGTCTCGATCCCACCCAACACAAAAACAGAATCTGATTGGTCCTGAGTTAACAATGCCTTCTTTAATGAAAATTACACACTAACACCTCTTTGGGACCCATGCAATTTAAAGTGGATATTCAGAGGTAATGTTGTTTGAAAATGTGTAATTTAGAGCATTAAAAAAACCCAACAACCATCATGGTGTTTGAGTTTTGAGCATGACTACAGGCACAGAGAGACACATTAATGCATCTAATTAAGGCCTCATCAAAATCATAGACAGACGGCACTCTTTCATAAAAATCATAAATTGCGTTATCAATTATTCAGGGCGATGCCATAGCTTCATTTTCATCCCTTTTGCGTTTTAATTAGCATCATCCACAGCTTTGGTATCGACATTAATTTGATGGCAATTTATTGATATTTCAGCATAACCTATTTAGCTGAGTGCAATTACCAACAAAGAGAAGCAGATAAATGTGATGTTACAGTCGCATCACGTATTTTGTAAATCAAGGTGAGGAGTTGCTACAGGCCATGCTAACTGAATCTAATCGCTCTCAGTGGTCATCAGCAAGAAAGATATGAGTCCCTCCATTTCCAAATGGGGGGAAATAATCAATAGAAATTGACTAGAGATATGCATTTAATTGTTCCTGACAAAGGCAGATTTCCACAAGGAAGCTGACCTGTGTGCTGATAAGTGCTCTGTTCTGTTACCTCCCTGAACTTCTCTTAAACTCGGAGGGGTTGCACAACAATGCATCTGAGCTGCCAGCCGTTCGCCAAAGCCACAATCTCTCATTTGGTTATTCACACTCTCTCAGCATGGTGTTATGAGCTCAGCAGTTGATCCCGCAAGAAAAGGCTGATTTATGTTAGCATGACCAGAGGGAGTTAATGTATTCTCTCATTAAAATCCACTTTACTTAGGCTGAAAGTCAATCAAAGGCTGGATAGAGAGTGAATCAAAATGAAGGGAAATGGTTGGGTGGGAGGACTAATATGTTACATTAGATCTAACGGTGGTCATAATGCAACAAAGATGTTATGAAAACACAAAAATGTGCTGAAGATGTTGATGGTTCTACAGAAGATTGAAAGTAAGCCGTCATTTTAGCGTCTGTACTTTAAGATGGTTGGAAGGAAGAGCGACAGTTCATCCATACGCAGCAACCAAAGCTTTAAAAAATATCCACATTAGAGAAACACAGTGAGAGGAGCGGAGAGGAACGCCCTTAATTAGAATTTTAAAAATTGGGTGGTAATTCTTTGTTTGTCATTCTGCATTTACGTTTTCTAAATTTATGTATTTTTATAGAATTCGCATTTTAATAATGCACGTGTCGTGGAAGATATATGAAATACATGCGATGTTGTCCATCTTACATGTCTCCTCTTTTTCTGTATTGAATAGCAAGTGTATGCTGCGAGTCTCATTTGATAGGACGTCTGTAGATCTGTAGTTTGGTTTTTTTTTAGCTACTTTATTTGTAGTCATTTGTAAATGTTAAATCACATCTGTTGTTGTGAAGTTACGACTGAAGCGTTGTACGCATCTGCTTTCAGGGAGTTCTTTTCTTTATGTTGTATTTCCACTGACAAAAAAAACAAACAAAAACATGTACATGGCTCTTTAGTCCAGCAACTGTTGGGACTAAAATCTGAAACTAATCTGAAACTTTAGTACAGAAACTAAAATCTGTATTTAAAAAATGCAGGCTTAAATACACTTTTTTTTTTCCCTGATTGATTTTTGTTCGACATATTTGTTTTAATTCCTAACATCGAACTATCCAAAGAACGAGGTGAGAATTATTGCTTGGAGAAATAAATTTGATTAATGCTTTAATTATCAGAAAAATACATTTACACATGTAAGGGATCTGATTTTGTATTCTGGTGCTTATAAAAAAATCTAATTTTTTCCAGATGCGGGATTAAAGGTGAATAAAATTTTAAGGAAACACAGTTACCGCCGGTTACGACAACGGCTAAATAAGGATGAATATAATTTTATCTAGTATATTCGTTAGGAGAAGGTGACCCCTCACAGCACAGAAAGGAATCAAAATCAGCAAGCTATCATATGCTTCCTCCTGTGCGCAGTCCTTGAGCGTGAGGGCTTTCACAGCGCCCTTCGATACAAGAGGTATTGCATTGAATGCAGCATCAGGGGGCAGGACCTGACCCTCGTGTGAACTCTGCTGATGAGGTGAAACAGAAGGCAGAGAGAGGCTCCCCTGGCCCTGAGGGGGCTGCAGGAAAGAATGCTGCTGACTTTACAGGCGAAGGGAGCGAAACCACAGTCCTCTTCGATACTGTCCTTGATTAGGAAAAAGGATTCACTCGGTGCACCTTCACCCACCCGGTGCTCAATCTGCACGCAGGAAGCTAAATTGATACATTTTTCCTCATTATGGCAGAAGGCCTCTGCTGCGCGTCCCTCCAGCGAGGCAGCCGTCAAAGGGGAGGAGAGAGACTGAGAGGCACTGGGGTTAAGAGCAGAATGTCTTCCCTGCCCTCCTCTCCTCCACCTGATTTGATTAAGACTTCAGTCATCGATACATAAACCATGTTTAGAACCTCCTAATGCATGTGTTTGAGCCAAAGACAACATGCAGTGCATTATACGCGGGTGCATGATGCCCGCTTGGTTGACTAATAAAGTTTAATGGGACTGAGAATTAATGCAGGAGGGATTCATTTTTGTTTTTTAATAAATATATAAGGGATCCATTTACAATTCTTACGCAAATATTTTTCTGACTTGAAACAGAAACTTTAGGAGTGGAAAAAGAAAATTTCACTGTAAGGAAATGTTTTTATGCCATGAAATGTATTTATTACAGTTGTGGTTTCTTTAAAAAAAAAAAACTCTTGTATTACAACTGTAGCATCTGACTTGTCTGCCCCTTGATGAAATTTACTATTAACATATATGTTTTTTTGTTTGTTTTATGTCTTTGCCTCTGCACCGGAATAGATGTGAAGCCATTCTATGCTCCGTTTTGCTCTATTCCTACATTCAAACATCTCAGACCGGCCACACTAAAGACACTAAGAGGCTAAATTTACTATGTGACATCGTCTTCCCCCTGGGCAGCCATAAGCAGTGTATACAGCGACCCTGAATTTCCTTTTTCTAGATTTACTACCACTATTCAAATGCTTAACTGCAGATACAATGATCTTCTAATCGCTGGGGATGGTTTCTAGCTGCTTCACTGACACAGACAAAAAAAAGAAATAAAGAAAAAAACCAGTAGTAAGAATATAAATACCAACAATGGCAAAGCCGAGGCCCACAGGAGAGCCTCCATATCTTTGATAAAAACGGGATATAACGCAGTAAATGACAGAGCCTGGAGGGAAAAACACTCAGAAAATACAATACACTTGCCCTCTGAATGTGCAGTTATTGTAACTTCAAAATGTTTCTCTAAGTTCCACTAATATGCTTTAAATATAATTTTATCAATTACGGTAAGCAAACATGTTCCTGAGAACCGTTTCATCGTTTCATTGTACTTTTTGAGCAGTAAATCGTACTTTTTATCCTTTTACATGCAATTAACCTTATTTTATTGCCTCTGCTGTTACGTATAATGGAAAAAGAAAACATATGACTGTCATTTTCCTGACATAAATCACTAGCATGTCTACAGGCAACAGGTGTTAGAGAAAATTTAATATGCTTTCTGTCTCTTAAATTCATTCTTAATATTTCACACCCTTCAAATAATACTGATTATTGACCATAATATATTGATTATAATTTAGCATCATTCTAGCAGTTTTCCATTCAGTCTATCACAAAGAAAATTTGATAACGGCGTGAGCAATTGTTTAATTTGGCCTGTCATGAGGAAGTTAGACTGGGAAGCAGGATGTCTCACTTATTCATTACGGTAAAAACAGATGCCTTCAAATTCACCTCAATAAATAAATAATAATTAGCTTAAAATTGAATATGTATTTTATTTAGGTTTTAAGGAAAATAAAATAAAATAACATTTTTGTACATGGTTGTATTTTTGCATAAAATAAAATTAACTAAACCTCAAGATTAAAATTTGTTCTTTAGTGTCATTCAGAAGAAAACGGTAAATCCACCAGTATGACAGTAACTGTGGCAGAAATCGAACTGAGTTTATGACAATAAACAAATGAACTCATAAAAAAAATAATGCACTATAAATCTGTAAACATCCTTTTTTATAAATAAACGTTTGAACACATTCCTTCTAGGTTTATTACCAACAAAATTACAATCACTGCTTTAAATATCAATAATTTTACTTAATCTAGGCCTGACATTTTTTTAAAAACTTGTCATTTTAACTTTGATCAATACTGTTAGAAAATAGATTTTAAAGTTAGCTATCCCAATTATTTTTTTTAAATACAACTATAGTCTTTAGACTGCCAAACAGTCCTTTCCAAAAAAAAAATGTTTTCTCAAGTGAATGTTTTCTGATTCCATTTCCTCTAAATAAGCTAACTTACAGCACGGACACCAGTAAATCAATGGTGAAATTGTAGATAAGCAATTTTCCAACACCGTACAAGCTCACAGCATCCCTATTCCCATTGGCAGATACACAGTGCAGTTCTTCCAGCGCAGACATCCAGGCGTAAAGAAGCATGCAATTTCAACATCCTAGAATAACTCCACAAAGGCGTGTTAATGAAATTAAAGTGGTACATTACAGCAACAATTAAACAGAGAGATCCCAGAGGCTTTTGGGAGCCGTCGTGTCACTGTCTGTGTACAGACCAACACATCTTTCCCATGTTCATTTATTTCCCTAAGAAATCACCGGGGCCACCTGGGCTTGGCATTGAAACTTCATTCATCTCCAGAAATGGATTCCAGTGGAGGGCAAAATCAAATTCTCATTTGCAAGGCAGGGGGAGAAAGAGAGGGAGTGAATGCAGGAGGTACCTGGGAACGCTAACCTCTGGGTGAACCCACCGCATCTGATAGTTTTGCTATTTGTCTGTGACATTGACAGCTCTGGGGGAGATTAGGAGCCACCCTGCCCCAGGTTCCCACTTTGCATTCTGCCTATGTCCCTCTTTATAGATGGACTAAAACACATTTCCCTTCGCCTGTTTTCCCTGGGTTTCAACACGCCGCTACACCAGAGGCAACAGAGGGATGTAATTATATGCGATGCAACAATAAAACAAAGCAAATGAGGAGAGAGCTGCATCAGAGGGCTTACAAAGTGGGAGGATGCAAAAACTGCACGGTGTGGCTTTTGGTGGGGGTGAAGCCGGAGACGAGAGTGATGGATGCCCTTCTGTTAAATACGTCCAAATCCCCCCTTCAAGCCGCTCTCTTCTTGCCAGGCAGTGTGAGTGAGTTTGTGAGGGAGAATGCACAAGATTAATAGTGTAAACAGCGAGGAAGAGAGGGACAGAAAGACAGCTGGAAGAGCGAGAGAGAAAGAGAGAGAGAGAGAGAAAGAGAGAAAGAGAAAGAGAGAGAGAAGACTATCAGCATCTGCAGCAGCACAGTAGCCCTGGGGGGAATAGTGTGAACTTTTGAACCCTGGTGGCAAGCAGTCGCAGAAATGCACAGAGCCTGCGCCTGCCTCGTAATGTGCGTGTGTGTGTATGTGTGTGTGTGTGAGTGTGTGTGTGAGTGTGTGTCTTTCTAGACAAGCACACAGGCTGTAACAGAGAGGAAAGGAGAGTGAAGGAGAATGGGGAAGTGAGGGGGTCATTAGCATATTCTTCTCTTCCTTGCAAACTATCAGCTGCTATTTAAATGTCACAAAATCCATACACCGATAAATGCTGTGAAAAATTAATCTCCAGGCGAGTATTTTGATGGAGAGATACAGTAGATGGTTATCAAAGAGTCCAAAGAAACTTCATGACCAGTGGGCGTTATGAGACGGGAAGGACAATCACTCACACGACTCTGGACGGAGAGCAGGCAGGTCACAGGTTGGCCAAGCGAGAGGCCAAAGGTCAAAAGTTCGGTGCGTGGGCAGACAGCATGACCACAGGCCAGTAAACCTGCAAGGAGGTCATCTATGCCGACCCAAAATTACTGTCCAAGCGCTGCAGACAAGACAGACAAATTGAGGTAAAAGCTATAAAGCCATTTCCAACAGTTTTGTTTGCGTCCCTTATTTTTCTTAAGCACTCGGAAACTTCACTGTGACTTAACTGACTTTGGACCACAGACATGAACCACTTGGTGTCTTAAACCTTGCTGATTAGCTCCATACCGAAGTATCAATCTGTCAGCCGCTATTGTTTTCCCTATTTCACCCCCTTAACAATCCCGGGAATGCACCTTCAAAAGTCCTTCACTTTATGCAGCTTTATCAAGCTTCAGCCAATGACAATGTTTAGATTTAATATTCTATTTACTGGCAGCATGTAATAACGTTGTTACTGTTCACCGCCTCCTCATATTCAAATGAGAAATAAGCAAAGGCGAGACCCAACTTCAAATGGGCTACCCTACTGCATTGTAGTGCAAGTAATTGGTTTAGGAAATTGCGACGGCACAGTAATTACCGACAAGAGTCACATTCCTGCTTTGTTTAAATAGGACACACCTGCTAGCGCTGAAGCTAAAACTAATAATTGATTAAATCTATGGGACATTTTTCAAGCAAAGCTTCTGGTCTCTGAATCCTGAAGATATGCAACTTATTTTAGTGGGGTTAAAATTAAAAATTGTAAGTAATGAAATTATTTATATGGAAAAAGAAAATAAAAAAATTAGCCTGGACTTAAAGATACTTTGAAATTTTATAAAACATATAATTCCATAGTTGATTGTGAAAATGATCAGCAGAATAACCAAAACGGTAGTTTTTTTTATTCCCGCTAGAATTCAGGTCAACTGAAATTATATTCAAGGCATTTAATGTAAATCTAAATAAGTAGATAACTTTATGTACAGTAAATTGTCATTTATAAAAGATAAAAATGCTGAGATGTGTCAATTATCACCAATCACAAATGGAAAATGACTTGATATACATACGGCAGATGACACTTGGAATCTAAGTACAGGGAGGAAATTCTTTAGAGCCACTGTCCACACCTGGTCAATTATATGGTACATCATTAAAGAGTCATTAGGCTCACAAAAAAGAAAAAGGCAGATGTATCAAAAGCGATGTCTTTCTGCGTGCCACCTGGGTGGAGACTCTCCGCACGGTGCTTCATCATCTCTGCAGATTCCCAGCAAACATCCCAGAGCGCCCAGCAGTGCTCCCCCAAAGAAAAACAAACAGGCCATTCCAACTTTGTAAACTTGACCTGCAAACAGCATGATGGGGCTAAAAGCCCCAAATCTCCAACTGTCTCCTGGGGTCTTCGTATGTGTGTGTGTGTGTGTGTGTGTGTGTGTGTGTGTGTGTGTGTGTGTGTGTGTGTGTGTGTGTGTGTGTGTGTGTGTGTGTGTGTGTGTGTGTGTGTGTGTGTGTGTGTGTGTGTGTGTGTGTGTGTGTGTGTGTGTGTGTGTGTGTAAAAGGATATTCTCCATGCCACAGGCAGAAACTCTTCACATATATATGCTTATGTATGTAAAATGTATTGGAATGGTAGCAATCATGAGAAGCAAGGAGTGAAATAAATATCCAGTGATCGTGTGTGCGCCCCAGACAGCACAGAGAGAAAACAAGGGGGTTCGGTTAAAAGGTTCTAAAGGGGGCCAAAGATGCTAGGGCGAGACTACGGGCGCGGTCAGGTCAACGGTGCGGTCGGCGGGTGAAACTCAGTTCACATTACCATGCAGACACCCGGGCTAACAATGGAGGCTCCATCTGTTCCTGTCAGCCATTACAAATCTAGTGTCAGCCGGTGCACTGAAGACAACAGACCACAGCCTCTAATCAAATGGCAGAGGCTCCTCCTGTGTGTAAAAACAGCCATCGACTTCACACTCACTCACTCTCTGGTTAGGGAACAGAGAGCGGCGGAGGCGGCCAGTCGATTACCACGGACAATACATCCTCTGAGTCACAAAGTCTCTATTGTGTACAGTAGGCTCGAATAAAATGATGCAGATAAACTCAAGAAAAAGAAAAAAAAACTCAATATTCAACCCCCTCTGTGAAGCCAAGTGAGATTTGCTAAATCACATCATTATATATTTTTTCAACGGAGGTTAGTAAAAAGAAAATGTAAAAAAAACCAAAGCACTGTCGCGGATGATTGTTCCCCCAAAAATGTCACTGATTTCAATAAGTGGTCTTGCAATTATTTTCCCTAAACATTTGTTCTTCCATTGAAACCAGCAGAAAAGTGTGAGATGTTTCTTTCAACTAGCAGTGAACAGAGAATGAACTCTGAACTCCACATGCCCTTTCACTGAGGACACAGGCCATTCACTGCGCTAACACGGTTGCCGTCTCCCCGGCAATAAAAGCTCACAGATTTCCCTCACAGAATCAAATGTTACGATAATTGATCCAACAATAAAATGTGAGTGTGTGTGTGTGTGTGTGTGTGTGTGTGTGTGTGTGTGTGTGTGTGTGTGTGTGTGTGTGTGTGTGTGTGTGTGTGTGTGTGTGTGTGTGTGTGTGTGTGTGTGTGTGTGTGTGTGTGTGCTTTTTTTAAGCGTAGCTGTTCGGTGTCAAGGGACATTACTTTTCAATATTCAAAACAAAAATGCAAATGAGAGAAAAACGGAGATTCTGGTCGTGCTGCATAATTGGCTATTCCTCACATTTAACACCAACAATGGCATGACACAATGTTCCAGCTTTAACAACTATTGCATCCAGAGTAACAGACGGCGTAATTTGTTTATGGGCGTGTAACCATTATAGCCATAAGGGAAATTTTTTTAAGCATTTTATAGTTTGATTTTGTTTGTTCCTGAAAGAAATTTAGCCTTGTTTATTCTAAAATGAACAATTTCAAAAAATTAATTATAATTGTCTTGTGGTCAATCTTGCCACCATCTGCCATGATTTGTTTACTATAGTTTTTTTTCCATCGTTGTAGAAAAAGACGGCAGTTATTCTTCTGTGGGCAGAGGACGAGAGAATTCATTAAGCCTTTTTCCAAATAAAGAGATTGTTTCTGACTACATCCAGCTGGCATTAAAACAGTGACAGCATTTTCTTCTTTCGCATTAGGAAATTTCACATGATTCCAGCTTTACCAGGCGCAGGGTAGAGATGGGCACCTGAGGCGGTGGAGTCAATAATGCCCACCTGCAGCATGTCACGTCAAGGGCTGTTAGCTGGCACACAGAGTCACGACTAAACAAAAAAGTCTGACTGGGCGGGAGGGCAAGTGCGAGAAAGGAAGACAGTGAGAAAGATTGATAAAGGTAGAGAGGGATGGAACACACAAGGCCCCTCAGGTACAGTGTTGTATTTCAAACCCAGTTGTGAAAGAATAGAGGGGCTCACAGTCAATCAATCACTGCATTAGCCTGCAGCTACAATACCTTCTTTCTGTGCGGGCCACCTTCATGCTGCCCTCAGTCCACTCGTAAAGCTAAAAGGGACAGATCAGGATAGGGATACGAGAATCTGCCACTGGAGGGAGCTCTAGCTCCCCAATCGGGTCTTTGTTAACTACCACCCCCTTTTCTCTGGCATCAGGACAACCTACCTGCATACTGGCCAGGAGTAGGAGGAAGAGGAGGAGTCACTGATGTCACTGGAGCCAGGCAGAGAGGTAAGAGGCTAGTCAAGGCAGTAATTTCACACTTGTGGTCTGTCTTTTTCAAATTTAGAGGGCGAGCAATGTACAGCAAAAGTGTCTGGCTGTGCTTCCTGCTGGAAGGTGTAGGTGTGCCAATGAGGGTGACGAGGGTCGCGTGACAAAACCGAATCTGTTTAGTTCTCTCAGAGAAATACCGCATTGTCTCGTGAAAGACTGACTCCTCTTTTTTACCTTTTACCTTTTCAGTACAGAATTCCCTGCATGCTGGGCCTACACATACAATACCGACATGTGGATTTCATTACTCAGGCTAAAATTTCACTCCTTTGTCCTTAAATGAGACAGCAGGAGCTCTGGGAGAGTTACCACTGCTTTAATTCATTTTCCTTCTCGTAAAGTGATCCTGGGAGGGGTTTTTTTAAACTGATCAAACAGAGCTAATAAACCAAAGTCACACACATACACACGCACACTCACGCACTTACAGAGTCAGAATCAGGGCTAATGTTAACTTACACTCTGGCACTCCATCATCCTGGTTGTCAGAGGCTAATGAGGCGTCGTCTGATTGGGCAGAACGACCCAGACTCGAACTACGGTTGTCATCAGAGCCTTCTTCTTCCTTGTAGTCCGCTAAGTGTGATTTGTGGAAATGTGTGCATGTGTGATACGAACAGAAACCACAAATTTTAAGGGGTGAGTCAATAATTACAGACTGGAGGACATACATAAAACAATTTGATCTTTCTATACTTACGTGGAAAAGGGAATTCTTGAGGGTTTCTGTGAAATCAAAATGAGCAAACATCAAACTCTTAAAGAGTTTAATTAAAAAGTTTTCTCTGTTTTAAAACTCCAGCCCTCTCAGGCTCAGTATTACTTCTTATATTCTATAGTCATTTCCTGAATGTAAGACCACAATGCTTCTATACTAGAGTGTGCATCTCTTAACGTGCAGGGCAGCCAACACCAGTGGAGTTGTTTTTGCAGTAACTACCATATTTCAAGTTTGCATTTGTTGGGTTCACGGGCTGTTAATCATATTTGGAAATTACATCCCATTAAGAGTAGATTATCCAGGTGAAAACAACAGATTCTATAGGATCTCTGCAAACTTTTAATAACAATACATAAGAGCAAGAATGAGGTCTTGAAGGTGACACCATTACACTAAATGAGCTCCTTCTAATGTAATTTTGCAAACTGTGTTTAAAGCAATTACAGCAACAATTAAGGGTCTTCTGTGGTATTAACAGCAAATGTCAGATAATGGTGTCATGAAATTACATTGTGCAACTTGGCTAGTAAAGCAGCTTTATGTGTCTTGCTCAAAGCAGGTTTAATGCTGATTCTAGAGGTAAAATCTTACCTTACATGAACAACCCTGAAGTTATTAAGTAAGACTTTGCGTGTCTCTTGAGCATTTTCACTGAGGTTTTCATCTTGAAGAATTTCAGAAACAAACAGCTCACAGTCTGAGGAGAACAGGAAATATTGTGAACAATGCATATCGTGACAAATTCTACAAACTATAGGATGCTTAATACTTTCAAGAGATAAAACAAGACTCATTTGCTCATACTATCACTTATAAGATCCCACACTTAGTGTTGCAGTTCAATTCGTCATCCACACATACAGTATGACATCATATAATATGACTTACTTTGAGTGTAAAATTTACAATTCAAAAATACTTCGCTTTGTTTTATCTCTGAAATTGCACCACCACTTTCATTAAGACAGCATATGGACACAACGACGTGACCAGTTCTGCAACATGATGCATGTGAACACACGGACCTTCATCTAAACCTGCTTCTGCATACACATATTTGATGATAAAATTGTAATCTGATCCTGGTTTCTGAGTCAGTCAAGTAAAGCTTTATGTTTTGGTTCCTGTATTGCCTGATGGTAAAGGAATAAAATTATTAAAAAACATAGTCTTCTATTTCATATTCCATTGTCTTAATAGCGAATACAGGAGACCGGAACATTTAAGCTGCTTTTACTATTAGTGGTATATTGTTTCTGCAGGGCCTAAAAACATATAATTATTCTTTGTGTGACTTGACCTGTGAAAATTAAAAACATAAAGGTGAGACATTAAATTTTAAAATGTCTGTAGGAAGGAGGTTGTTATGATTAATCGTTTCTTCCACAATGTTATTGAATATTGCCCTATAAAGCTGGAGCGGGCTTGTGAAACAGGTTGTCTCACATCTCTTATCTGATCCAATTTCTGTATGTCTTCTCTTCCATATACACAAACTGACTGAAATATGCAAATGTTACTCCGAAGGCACTGTTGGACGGCACGGCAGTACATGCAAATGTAGTAAATGCCACGGTGCTGCCATGTTAGAGACAGTCTTTGTCATAGAGGATTTTATTTTTATGTTGATGTTTACTGTTGCTTGTATGACTACAAAATACAGCAGTTGGGAGTTTGTTCTGTTCTCTTGATGGTTTACACTAAACAAGAAAATTGTGACGACCCTAATTTTTATATATACAAATTAAAGATCATCATCTAGTAGAACATTCTCCCGTTTTATAATAGATTCTCCTGCTTTTGAAATATGGTTACACTCACTCAATAACTTGTTTTAAAGATAAAACCTTAGCCTTTTTAGACAAGCATTATTGACGTTGTAAAATAAAATACATTACCATCCAAAAGCCTCCTAATGTCGTTAGGGATTGTCCCCATCCCTGACTGTCACCTGCTGATTTTTAACCTTGTCTGACTCTTCACTATTTAGTTTTTACTCCACAATGTAGTCTATGTGCAGCAAGCCTCATACAACACAACATGAACATGAGAAGGAACATGCACACACACACACACACACACACACACACACACACACACACTAACACATTAACTGACACATTGTCTAACCACCTGCCTCGTTTGATTCTGAAACCTTACTTCCGTGCATCTAGATTTGCACAAAATGGGGTGGAGCAGGTGCACAGATGACAACTTCCTCTGCCCCACAGTTGCGACAGATGACATGCTTTGACGGACTGAAAACCCACTCTGCATGACCTACAATAACACTGTCACAGCACGAACCTGAATCGGTTGTATGACTCTATACATAGTGAGAAAGAGGTGAAACCTGAAAATATTTGTGACGTGGCTACAGATGTTAATTTAATTTCACATTGTTCCATTGTTGTGTGTTTACCTTATAATCTTAATTTTGGGGTTTTTACAAACCAAATGTTATAAAATGGAATTATTTCTGAAATTATCAATTGATGCAATATGTCATAAAAAATATTTTCAGTGTAGTTTCAGCATGGTTAAAGAAAGGATGACACATTTTCTCAAATTTGCCAATAGTACTAAATATAAACTCGAGTTTCTCTACATGCAGGCACTTGTGAAACTAATTACAGTATCAGATGGCAATGGGTACAACTGACCACTTTTTATATTAATAAATCTTGCCAACACTCTGCAATGCTTTAATTACTGCCATTGATCTTATCCTCAACCGCATGAACTGTGCTCACATATCCAGGTTGGCAAGCATTCAGGCTGTTGAAGTGTCCTTGAGCAATTCAATGAAGCCCAGGGTTCTGACATGCTGCTCTGGTGCAGATCTATAGCAGCCTGACATCTCTGCAATGTGGGAAGAACAGCCAATTTCTAAACGGGGATCAATGAAGTACCGCATTATTAAAAGAAAAAAAAAATACTGGTCAGCAAAAGAGGACTGGCCTTAGGAGTTTGTCCAGATGAATAAAGCCATTCATTCAGGCTGCAGCTGCACATGGGGGGGGGGGGACACCGGAAGTAAACTTGTCCCTTGAAAATCTTTCCCCAAACCAAGACAGCTGAAATAGCATTTGAATGACTGATATCAAAACAGGTATAATTAATTACTAATTTATTAACATGACGAAATCTCTTATATCCCAGTTGTTTTAATCAGGTGCTCCTGCATGATTTTTCTATCCTATAAATCTGTTTCCAATATGGTTCATACAGTTTGTCCCAGTTTTGAGCTGAAAAAATAGCTACTGGTGTTATGTAGAAATTATTCCAGGTATTTAATATTTTTCATGCAGCCACAAATACACCCTATTTGTGTAAAAGTAGTCATAAGTAATATTTTATAGAGCTCTAATTCACTCACATTGGTTAACCATTAGCAACCACAGCAGGTGAGACTAATAAAGCAAAGTCAATTCGAGAACGAGTAAATATGACGTTGAAAGCTAAAGTATAATACATCATAGAAATAAAAAATAAACGTAAACCACCTACTTTTCCGTGTTCTGTCCCTCCATCAGTGATTTTCATGCTAATCCAATGCTATTATCGGTTAGCTACTGCTGCTATTCAAGCTAGTCTAAAGTTAGCTTGGGTGCTTCAGCCTATACCGATCAAGATAGATAGATAGATAGATAGATCGATACTTTAATAATCCCGGAGTATTAATTTGTTATTCTGATTAACTTGAAGTTTAATTAGCTCAGCTATCTAATTTGAAGTCAACGCTTTTCTTCATACCAGCCCAGTAAACTAATATTTCTGCTAGTTAATGTTGACCATAAAGGTGGATTGAGCGATGCGTTCAAGGACTCACAGACGTAGGTAAAAGATGCTGAGCAGTGTGGGATCTGAAATGTATCATGCGACAGCATATTTTTTATGATTTTATTTTATTGTGCTGTACATTTATTGTTAGTTTTATAACGAATTTAAAAATAATTTTTAATACATTACATTAGTCACGGTAAGACTGAATTAGTTAGCAAGATAGTGTTAATATATAGTCCTTTTAATGGTGATGCATTTGAGGACAATATATGTTGCATTAACTTTCAAGTGATTAATTGTATGTATTGATTGAAATTATAGTGTTCAGTATTGGTCTTTTCAAGCTTGGAAAATATTTCTGATAACACATGAATGGAATATCACTATATTGGTCCCTCACTGGATTTCACTGGGCAGAGATGAATGGTGGAGGGTGAACAGTAATAGAATGGCCCGGAATAGGCTTTTACTTTCAACAATAGTGTCATGGAGGTATTTGTAGCTGTACAAACAGAAAGAGTAGGGGGTCTGACTATGACTATATTGATACCTCTATATGCAGTATATTGATCCAGTATTACTCTGACGCTGTAAGGAAAGTCATCAGACACTGCTCACATCGATGTCATACCCTGGATATCAATCAAGTGTATGTTTGACTAATGTAATATTTGTTTGCCTTTTAAGATATGGAATGTGTACTCAAGCTTGCAAAATGATTATATGATATCCTCAGAACCATCACACAGACAAATACAGTACTCTACATTCATTACAGTTTCAAAGGCTGAGTATTTTCGTGTATTTTAACAGGAATGTGTTTTAAATATTATCTCATTTACTACAAATAGAATATAAGAAAGGAAATGTGTTGTGATGTAATTAACTCAGATTGTACAACTTTTTTTTACTCTTAAATAAGACTTTATTTTACAGCATGGCAAAAAAAAAAAAAAGTTTCCCCATCACAGTTTCATTTCCATGCATAATCGTGTTTCAATTATTTTAACTATTTCATCCTGAAAAAAATTTTTCATGATGTTGTCTTTCCCTGTCACTTCTCGACAGGAAGCCAAGGGGTCAGGGCAAGTTGAATCCCATGTCAGGATTGTCCCCATGTTGACCTGTGCCTGACTGGCCTCCTAGAAAAAAGCCCCTGTGAAGGTAAGAGGAACTAGGGTCCCCTCCCCTGGAAAAGAGGTTCCCTCCCCTTGACAGCTCCACAGAGCCCCAGCCACCTGCCTGCTGGGTCTGCCCCATATGAAAAGGGAAGCCCTTTGTAATCCGATGGGGATTACACCACCCAACAATGCACCGCTGAAAGAGCGACAAAAGCCCTGTATCAAACGCCGATGAGGGGGAGCAAGGCTATGATCTCCCGCTACTACCAACACTGACTCCTCCGCCACCTCTCATCTCCCCAAGAGGCTCTCCCCCTTTTGCATTTGCTACCTCTGTCCTCCTTCTGCCCTCTCATCTCTAGGATCTGGCCTTTTATCAGTGCATTCCTTTTCATTTGCATTGCGGTGTGGGGAGGGACAGCGGGTCTCTCTGATCTGATAGAGCCAGGGACAGAGTCAGGCGGATCCTCGGGGCATGAAGGAGACCATCATGAAAGGTGTGTTTGAGTGTGTGCATCCTGTCTTGCAAACACACACACACACACACACACACACACACACACACACACACACACACACACACACACACACACCATACCGCATTGTCAAGAAACTCTTTTGCCGTCCAGATAGACAAATAGTGAAGCACCCAAGCTTGTCTTTCCAGCTCTTTGTCTTAACTTCAGATAAGGACGTGCTGCATCTTGATGACATGCTTTTGCTCAAAATTAGAAATTCATGCATAAAATGAATTCATTTTTTGAATGGCAAAAAATGTACGAAAAAAAGGCAGGTGACTCAAACTGCAAATTTTACTTTTAACACTTTTTGTTTTAAACTATAACATGAATCACTTAAAGACTGGGTGTCACCTTTTCTGATAAAAGTATGTCAAGTTGGTGCTCAAGGGTTGCCCTATTCAAACATGTCAAACCCTTATTTAAAAAGAAAAGTTTTGCCTTATTCTTAAGGGTCTGTTGTAAATGTTTGTGCTGCTCAAGGAGATAAAAAAGAGGTAGTTTACTTTTCGGATTTCCTCAGTATCATTGTATTCCCAACCCACCCATTGCTCAAACATATGTCAGTGTGTGGGGGGCTTTGGTGGCGGTGAGGTGAAAAGTGATGATAGATTGAGGACACAAAAGGATAGGAGAGCAAATGTGTTGCACTAAATCTACAACCTTCAGTCAGCTACATATTGACAGACACAGGGAGTCACCCCTCAAATCAGTGTTAGCCTTGTGAGCATTGCATATAAAATCATTCAGATTATATTATGTTAGGATATATGAGCCATTTCAAAATATTAATTCAGCATTATTTGAGGTGTCTGTTAAGGATAGCAGTTACAGATCGCCGTGCGTTGGCTCGACTGAGTGATCACGTACCTATATTACACGTGATATATGATTGTATGAGACGAACCTATTCTTCATCACCATGACATTGTCCCTAGAGGCAGTTGTTAAAGAAGAATATGAATTATCCCGTTGTGAGATGGTGGAAAGACACAGGAAAGGGAAATAAGGAAGCACGGCGCTATTGATGGCAGTGGGAATGAGAGACTGGAAAGACGCCAGAAGAATGTGTCTGCCCGGGCTTGTGATCCTGCACACTGCCGCCTCTCCTTCTGTCCAGTTAATTGGAATACAAAGCAGAGCGGGGTCGATGAGAGAGTGGTGGTGAGGATGGAGGTGGGTGGGGTGCTGTCTGTCTCCAGCAATGCTCAACCTTCAGTGCTCGCTGGGAATTGACTGGGGAACCAGCAAGCGAGACCGACACACTGTCACTGGTAAAATGAACTGTCACCTTGCATTTCTCAACCTCCTGGCAGTATCGAATTGGCCGCTTTGAACCATGTGACGTGACACTGATTGAGTTCTGGTTTTCCCATCCTGGGCTCCGAAGGAAAAGGCCGATTTAATTTTGAGAGAACAGGCTTTCCATGCAAAGTACGCAGGCAGGGGTACATCAGCATCCAGGCAGCCAGCTCCACTTCCAACCTGTATCTTTACTCCAAATCTTTCTTGGGTGCTTTATTCTTCCTCGCCACCCCTCATTATTTCATTGTGCTGCTTCGTTACTCTGCCTCTCAGCTAGTCTTGTTTTTCTTACGGCATATAGTCATGGCGGTCTGACAGGCACACAGAGGAGGAAAACTATTAGGGGCAGCCATTTGGATCCTGGAGGCAATCCCAGCGAGTATTAAGACGTTAACCCTAGCCAAGTCACTTGTCTCTCTCAGTTACTATGCTGATGGAGCGGGGAAAGGATGCAGTCGCAGAGGGACCCAGGAGGCTGCTGCTTCAGGTCAGCTGGCGCTTCCAGATCCAATCGAGCCTGACTCGAATGGGGGGGAGGATAGTTGTCAAGGATCTCTCAGCCTGGGTTAAAAAGAGCCTCAGTAACAAAGGAAAAAGAAAGTATGACATTCAAAACAAGGCCGCATTTCTCCACCAGTGAATTAACTCGGTAACTTAAGTATCCGAAAAATAGACCCTTAAAGATGATAATATATAATAGTAATTACAGGTATATAAATACAATTTATATATGTGTGTGTGTGTGTGTGTGTGTGTGTGTGTGTGTGTGTGTGTGTGTGTGTGTGTGTGTGTGTGTGTGTCACACATACAAATTATATGTGTGACTGGAAATTATATATAACTAACATAAAATGTATGACTGTTCATTGTTTTGTTTTATTAACACTTTGTCACGTTCTCGAAAAGTGCTTAGAAATTGTGTTTTTATAATTGTTACTGATAATAAATGTCAAATATTTGCTGGTTCCAGATTCATGAAGGTGATTATTTTCTGGTTTTTATTATCTTACACTATAATAAATGTAATATTTGTGAATTTGGGGGCTGTTTATTTGATAAAACAAGGCATTTGATGATGTTGGTTGTTGATGATGGCTCTAGGAAATTGTGATGGGCATTTTTGACTATTCATCTGGAAAATATTCCTCAAAACAAAAGTAAAAATTATTTTTGTTAGAGCCTCATTTCTCTTTTCTTACAGATGAAAGGCCTTTTCCCATTCTGAAGCAGGTTGTTGAGCTATAGTAACACTGGTACAATTATAATTTATGTTTTATTTTGAAATTTTGTTAAAATCATTCTATTCACTGCAAATTTATCTCCTGCACCTCAGCAGATTCTCCTTCTTCCTTGCGTCTTATAGAGTGTGTGCACCTATGTGGCTATTTTTGATATTTGCCATTACAAATGACTCCTCTCTTAGTTGACCAACCCCCCGTTATTCCATGAATACTGTATCTAGTTTCCCTTTGAACCCGCAGGACCCTGCTGTGACATGCGACAGAGGAACTGGTCAAAAAACCAAGGAAGTGAGCCTGCCAATAGACTTGTAAAAAAGCCTGCAACAACTGCAAGCAACGTGGGGTACAAACAGCACTGAATTGACCTCAAACAGAGTGGAGGGGAGGCGAGGGGGGCAGGTTGGCTGAAGATGTGCGTGTTATCTAAGGAGAAAGACATTGACTCCTGCATTTGAAGAGAGACCTCATATTTGTACACTTTTCTGTGTTCATTATTCTCTTTTCTCCTCATTACATTCTCCAGCACTATAAGCAAGGGGAACTGTACTGATACAAAAGTGAAAAACATCCTCCTCCTCCTCCTCCTCCTCTCCCACAACTTGACATCTGTCTCCGTGGTGTTGGCTGCAGCATCGACTCTGACACCTCCAGATGGAGAGCCCGCTGGGAGCGCTGAGGTATTACCAGCAGAGATGGCAGGGATCACACCTCTGGAATGAAGTCCCACACTTGTTTTCTACCCCCGTCTTTTATTATTTTTTTGGTGTGTTGTTATATCTGTCACAATTCATAACGATTGTCCCCTTCCCAGTCCTCATCCTTGTGACTCATGTGAAGAGGAAGTGTTTGGTTCATGAAGAAATGCATGGCAACAAACCTCTCAGCCCTATTCTAATTTACAGTAATGGGCCGTGTGGTATTTCAACTGTAACTTCTATTAGTAGAACTGTATTAATTTTTAATATAGTTGTGAGAAAACTGCACACTCATGCGGCTATATTTCAAATGACTACTGATTTACATTTCCTAAAAACATCTTTCAAACGCTCTGGACTTCTAACAGTTTTCACAAAGCAGAACACTGCGTATGTAAATGGTTCTCAATGTCTTTAGTCTTAATAGTAAAAGCAATACCTGCAAATGTGTGAAGTGTGAGAGGGCTGGTGTTGACTTCTCTAAGCCACTCTGGTGTCTTGACAGATTGACTCTGCATTCATTTGTGCCTGAACTCTGTGTGAACCTCAGCTTTAGGAAAAAGGGCACTAAACAGGCCAGAGTTGCTGGGGCAGAAACTGTGTGCGCAAACCCGACACCCAGTGCAAATATTGAAACTGCTGCCCCATCAGATGAAACTAGGTGGTCAGGACCAACAACAAGCTTAAGGTGAAGCCAGAATTAGCACTGAGATGTTCAATTATCATCTTATTTCCTGGTTTTTTTTTTAGTATGTGACTCATATGATGGACAATAGTGTGTGTCAACTGTATCCAAGAAGAATTTTGCTAACAAATCAGGGTGAGACCAGGCTCCCTGGAGTTTGTTGTCATGTTTAGAGCCCCTGGAGGTATTTCGAGGTGAAGAGGTCACTAGAAACCACCCCATGTGTTGAGAAAGATTCCTCTTGTCACCTTATGCAAGGGGACTTTAGAAGGACTTTGAATTGAAGTAAATACGGGCAACAAATTTGCAAAAAGGCTAGAAAAATCATATTTAAAACAATTTATTATACGCATATATTTTAACAAAGGTTCAAGGAACACATTCTGTAACAAAAAAATAGTTCCACTTGACTTTATCAGTGTCGTTACAGCCTAATTTTTATTATACATTAACAGCAAATAAAAAAAGTTTCTGTTGTAGACTTTATTCGGCTAAAATCATTTCAACAATCCTTGAAAAAATACCCTGTAAATAAATAGTGCAAACAATGACACCAAGTAGCCTACTTCAGTGCTCCTACACAAAACATTCGTTCTCAGCAGCCAGTTCAGAAGTCAACGCACTGTAAGCACATGAGCATACGCAGACATACACACTCTATAAGTCAACATGCATTTATAACAGTTTTTCTGGAATGGTGTGACTGAGGTAAAGAAATGGAGGAAGGCTCAGGTTCCCCCGGCAGTCATATTTATTTTATTAGTCGCATCATGGTTCACAGTCTTTCCCTTTTGCCTTTGTGGAGGACAGTTTCTCGATTGGTGCCGGGGTGCTGACCAAAGCGCAGCCAAGTTTCTCTCGTTTTTTCTGCTTCATCCTGCGGTTCTGAAACCAGATTTTCACCTGCGTCTCGTTGAGCTCCAGACTGGCAGCGACCTCCACCCTCCGTGCACGCGTCAGGTATTTATTGAAGTGGAACTCTTTCTCCAGCTCGGTCAGCTGCTTGGTGGTGAAGTTGGTTCTGATCACGTTGTGTTGGCCGGGAACGCCGAACTCTGACAGTACAGCTGAGGAAAGACGTGAATGAATGGATGACAAAGAGGAGCATGGAAGTCACGGACCTGAAGCGTGGCGTTTTGATAACAATGTGAGAGGATGGATAAAAAAAAGATGCATATTGTTAGTTCTCATATAAATAACAATTAAAAACACTTGGGCTCCATTTTAACAGCGCGTTATTTGCGCTCTTTACTTCCAATCTCAGTTGTAATTCTAAAATTTGTCTAAGGATGAACGAACCTGCTTTAGGTGGATTCCTCTTCACTTTCATCCAATCGAATGTTTTAGAAGGTTCTTCCACATGATCCAAATCCCTCTCCTTGCTTTGAAGTGGTAACCTCGAGTAAACGTTCTCAGAATATTCTTGCAGCCTCTGATCCCCGTTGCCAAAATGTGGATACTGGTTTCCTGTAGCCACTCCGGACCCACAGCTGTCCCCAGTGTAGGGAGCCATGTTTGTTCCGAGGGGTGAAACTTGCGCGTGGAGGTAGCTCCGGTCCTGCTCTGGTGCGAGGCCGTACTGGTGATGTCCGTACTCCAGAGGTGGTCCATACATGGAGCTCCCCTGTGTTGCAAACTGTAGATCGAGGTTGACGTGTGTCTGGTGGTGCAGAGAGAGACTAGGGGTTTGGTGTGACGCAGAAGTTGCAGGAACTAAACGGCCGTCCTGTGCGTAACTATCACTTGTTGCGCACGAGTTAGAGGACACGTATCCGTGATTTAAATTTTGGTATCCGGCCTTGGCACTAAAAATATTATTCCCTCGGTTGCACACGGGATAGTCTAAGTAGGAGTTCATCCTGGACCTGGGCCTTTTTGTTTGTTCACAAGTGATCAAGACTGAGAAGTCATTAATCGGTGCTCCCTCTGCCCTAACCTTCTAGGTAGTATGTCAAAGCTGTAAACTATGCCTTCTACCCTCATATCACCTTCCTGACACACCATGTGACCCGCTAAACACCAATGGCAAAGGAGCCACAGCACTCTGTCATGTTTGCGAGCTCGTCCATCAAACGGCTCGCATTTACATGACAAATGCTTCAATCAAATTCACTCAACCATCTGATAAGAACATCACAACTATTTTTAAGCTACGGTGTTAGCACAGCTCCAAATGACAAATTAATGGCACATCATAAAAATAATTGCAAATGGGTCAAACATAATAATATTTGTAATAGATGCATTTGAATTTGGGTGATAAAATAACTGCTTTCAAAAATGAGGAAACAGAACCCACATTATTATTATTATTATTATTATTATTATTATTATTATTATTATTATTATTATTATTATTATTATTATAGGTTTAGTTAATTCATATAAGGTGTGCTTTTGACGTGAATGTGATTAAAGTAAAACAGAATTATTGCCATTTTTTAAAAATCTGGTGATAGTATTAATTTACATATAAACCTATTAATCCTTTCCTAATGCATTTTTAGTGGTGTTCAAAATTTTCTGTGTATCACTAATTTACCGGTAATTCTCAGTGTAGAAAAAACGCATTTAGTGAAAGTATTGAGATTCAGCACTTGCTATAAATTTATCTAAATGGTCAGCTGCCTTGCAGTCTTATTGCAAAAACACAACTAAAAAAAACTGTCGACAACATGCATCCAGAAAGACTGACTCAGAGGCAGCGCAGTGCATTCGGTCATCCATCATGCGCTCTTTTAAGCACTGACAGCCTGTGTGGCCCTCTTTGCCCATAAAAGAACAAAGATTCATTTAAGAGCCATATAGTTTGTTTTCTAGCTTCTTTTTCGTGCATGTGTGTTGGCGACACAAGAGGACAACATTTTTCTAAACTTCTCACGTCTGCACTCCTTAATTAAGTTGCAGTTAGTGTGATATTAGAAAAGACCTCAAGTGACAATTAAGCTTTAAAAAAAAACGCAGGGAATGTGGCATGTTTTCCAAAGTGTGAACTGCATCATAGTCGTCTTCTATTTATATACTGGTTGCATTTGCTATGGAATTTCTATGGAAATTATGTTTTTGTAGCAGAACAACCTTCTGATTGAAGCTACACAAAACTGAAATGCAGCGTCTTGTAATGTCTCTGAAAAATGTTTCTTACACACCGAACCTATAAGGATAAATGCATTTATTTGTCTAATGTACATCTAAGCAAAATACATAAATAAATAAATAAATTAGACTTCATACTTGGATGGATTAGAAGCTTAAAAGAACAGGCTACATAATGAAAATGCACTCATCCAGACATCATTGAAGTCTTCTATAAATTAAAGGGCTTCTGTTTTTGTAGAGCTGAGAGGATTCATAGATGAGTCAGTTTTGGAGCTCGCATAATTCTGTCCTGAGTGCAGCTCTGAGGAAAATATGTCCCGTTCTGACCCACGTTTGTGTCTGTAGTGTGTGTGCTGTCGTGCGTGCTGTACCGCATAAACAGCGGGTCGTGCGTTAAGTCCGGAGTTGGGTATTTGGAGTATTGTGCGTCGTACGCCGGCTGGGTGTGGTGTTGTCGGGGCTTGAGCGGAGGAGACGCCGGCTGGTAGTCCCCGCCCAGATGGACATAACCCAGGCTCGACAGAGTGGGGCTGCCCGCGGCGGAGGGGGAAGACGGGGAGGATGAGGAGGAGGTGACGGTGGTCAGGCTCTGCACCCGTTCGTCTTTCTTCTGCTTCATCCTCCGGTTTTGGAACCAGATCTTGATCTGCCTCTCCTGGAGGTTGAGCAGGCTGGCCATCTCCACCCGCCGCGGCCTGCACAGGTAGCGGCTGAAGTGGAACTCCTTTTCCAGCTCCACCAGTTGCGCGCTCGTGTACGCGGTGCGCGCTCTCTTGGAGGATGGGTTCGCGCTTGGATTCTTGTCATTGACGGTGGGGTCTGGAGACGGAATAAAAGGAAAAGGGCTTTAGATACAGAATGTAATTTAAGGAAGAGGCTCATGACCACAGGGGAAAAAAATACTGATTTCAGAATTATTTGGAAGTCAGAATGCTGTTTTGAAATTCCAAAAATATTTCTGTCTGAACTTAGACTTTCTTGTCAAAATTCAAGCTTTAATCATCTCAGAATTTTTCTTCATCTGCTTCCTTTCACCAAAGACCTATTTACCTACTTTATTTTATTAATTGTGTTTGCACATTTTATTTTTATGATATTTTATCGATATTCTGATAGATCATTACTGCAAAATAATATGAATGATTAATTTAATTTTACTTTAAAAAACATGGTAAAGATGGATAAAGACTGGCTTAAAGCCAAGGTGTGTCATCCGTGCCTGACTGTGGCTTCTTTTTCATGATCTTTTGAACTATAACAAGAGAAAATACAGCACTGGTTCCTTGACTGACTATTAGAACTCCTACAGTCTCAGTAACAAAAGGAAAGAATAAACGTAAGCTAATAGAAAATAAACCGGCATCACAAGCTGATTTCAATCAAAGGTGTAACACAGACTTCTGGTGGTCACAGGTTGACATGTATGTCACTGGTGACCTTTACAGTTCTCAGCAAATGACAAATACATTTGTTAAACTACAGCAGTTTATAAGCGGATTTGAGAGTTTTACTTTGTCTGAATAAGGAGATAATGGTTACATTTAAATATCTACTCATTCTTAAATCCTCTGAGACAAATTTATGGTTTGGGGGTGTACACGATTGATTGAAAGATTATCTGTTGCTATGAAAGATTCATTCAACTGAAAATCTTTTTTTAATAAAAACTTGCTTTTCCATTTGCTTTGCTTGTTCATATTTAGCTCCTTCCCTCTTCTTTCTGTCATTGTATTTGTATTATTCTTGTTTTTTCTCTTGTTGGTTTTGCAATAACAACAGTTGATGGTTTGTTCTGAAGGTGCTAAATGGTGCTATCTCTGCAAATGGCATCCGTCTTTAAACGGGGCCACGGTGTGTTTATCCTCCTGCTACATGCCTGTAGCTCCATTAATAGCCCCCTGACCTTATGGACCTGAAAAGGAGAAAATATGATGTAATATCCTCCATTAAGTGCTCCTTAAAGGGGACATAAATGAAAAGGCCTATTTTGAAAACAATTGCTGCCTGTTACAGACCTGCGTTCCTCCTGTGCTTTTGGTGTCTGGACTCTTTCATCCAGGGGAAAATGTCTCTGCTCATGGGAAACTTGGAGTTGTGATGTTTTGACCTATAGGGAAACGCGCGCATAAACGTCCCCGTTTGCGCCAATTGTTGGTGTGCGGCTGCTTTGTGGCTGCAGTCAAATCCACTGACATCATCCAGAGACTGACAGAGGTATTCGTGCTGCTGAATGTTCTGCGTCGCGGTGGTTTTCTGCATTTCCATGAAATGTGCACCGGGCCCCCTTTTGACCTTCTGACGGAGCGCTGGCAGCCAAATGTCACATGGCAGGTTTCCAGACTGCCCTGGGTTTCTGGCCTGAGAGGTTCCAGGAAAAAAAGAAGGAGACAGAATCAGGGAGGAGACCACATGATCCATCTTATCAGCTCAATAGTACGGTGACATGAATAGCAAGCCTTTCCAGAACAGAGGCAAATGGAAAATCAAGATTTTGGTTGAGATAAAGCGTGTGAAAAACAAGAGGCTGAGGATTATTTCGGAAATGTGAAGATAAATTTAACTATTTATTATTATAGTTGATAACTGCTATAACATAACACTGTGCAGACCTCATTGGCCCATAAAGCCTTATTTCTCATTATGTTGTAGAACAGCTAAAATTAGTTATTTTTTGTCATAAATCTTTCTTTGTCTTTTAAAATTAAATGACAACAAGAGCAAATGGTACACAATGATGATGATTATTGTACATACAGTTCAGACACAAAGAGGCCCATAAAATTGCGTGAAGATCCTTCATGCTAATTTAGGATTAACACATTTTTTAAAAAGTTTTATGAAATTTCAAGTGTTGATTAATAACATTCTTTATTTGGCCTTTGCTCCTAGGACAATTATAAGATATAGTCAACCTATAGCTATACGATTTAATTTTTGAATATACTATTAATTAAAAAAGATCAATTAAAACAAGCCAAAGAAGAGTTCTTTGTGCGCTGCAGCTGCTTTATGGCCTGCACCGAAGTGAAACAGGACAAAAAAAGAAAACACCACCCACGATTTCTCTGAAATTTAATTCGTTTGACATTAAACAGGCCAGAAATTGTAAAGCAGCTGTTTTGAGGAGCACGAAAGAAGCAGCGAGAGAGAATAAGTCTGGAGGCATGCAGCTTTATGAACTCTGGTTGAACCGCGGCTGGAGTCACGCTCGTAAATCATAAAGACACATAACTCAGTCCGCTGCACAACAACCGACTGCCTTACTTTCACAATTCACATTCGTCCCGCACCGAAACTATCTACACGGAAACAAACACACCGACTTTCCTCTCACCTTTTCCTTTTTTTTTTTTTTTTAATTATTTGGATAACCTCCCAGATTAAAATAATCCCTGCCGGAGAAGCGGCTCCCGCGTCGGAAGGTGTGATGATGGCGGTGGGCTTTGCATGCTGGGGTGAAGCGGAGTGGACAGTGTTTCTGCAGCTTACACCGCCCCGCATTTCTGCACAATGTGTGTGTGTGTGTGTGTGTGTGTGTGTGTGTGTGTGTGTGTGTGTGTGTGTGTGTGTGTGTGTGTGTGTGTGTGTGTGTGTGTGTGTGTGTGTGTGTGTGTGTGTGTGTGTGTGTGTGTGTGTGTGTGTAAAAAGGAGCTGATCATGCAATCTCAGTTTCATAGGGCGATAGCCTCCGCGTTTAAAACAAGACGCAGTTTATTTTTATTTTTATTTTTATTAATGTAGAATTGACTGCAACCTTAACTACGCGGCAATTAGAGCGAAACGTAAATCTGAACACGTTAAAGTGGCCCGAGAGAGGCCAGAAAAGCTGAAATATTTTGGCAGTGAAGCCCATTTTAAATGGATTTAGATAAGTAAAATGGTCTTTTAAGAAGACACCTCCCAACGCCCATGGCAGGAATTTTAAATACGACGAGTCAGAAAGCTTGTTTTTGCATTTTATATCTGCATTCTCGGCCCAGAAAACAAGTTCATATATGAACAAACAAGCAGCTACATCTCTAGTCTCTTTAAACAGTCTTGGGAACTTGTCCAGCGCTGTAATAATAAATTCAAACAACCCATTTAGGGCTGATGCCAGAGACGCCATAAATTACTCCGCCAAAGAAAGCTATCAGTATTTTCTCTTGTGTTTTTTTTTTACACACTCACATACCAAGTGCATTACGTCTTGTTTATGTAATGAGATTTTTTTTTTCTAATTTAAATGAGTGATCCGATGGAGTCATTGTAAAGCACTAAAGGGAAGACGGACAGTGGTCAGCAGCAGCGTCCATTAAGTCTCCGTGTAGAAGTTTGGACATGGTGAGGCCTGGGCAGGAGCTGATCGGGAATCAGCTGGATATGGATCGATTTGCGGTGCTTTGATCACTCAACGTCATATTTTCCCGATCCCGTTGGTGAGCCCGGCGAGGTAATATTTAACCAAGCACTGTTAATGAATGCAAATGACCACCTTTGATCTCTGAGCTGTGTATGTTCACCCAAATGAGCAGATCTTTGGTAAAAGGTTCGGCTTCACGTCCAAAAGGAGATTCGTGGCTTTGAAGATGAGACACTATGGCACATTTAGTCTTAAAAATCTGAATATGTATGCATGTGCGCCCAGCTGCCAGTTTATTAGGTGTCTACAACTAATTCAGTCCAATTCAACAGACCTGCAGCCTTTTAGGATACAAACAAAAAGAAACTGTACAAGTTCCAATTACTTAAATTTATTACGGGTTATGGGTTTCTGTTATCAGGGAGTAAAATAAATACCGGCAAAAACACGCTCTAATGAAGGCTCGGTCACGTGGTTTAAATCTCCGCTAATTTCATAGCAGATCTTATTGTCGCACAACTTAGAGAGAATGCGTTTTGTCCTCACCAATTACTGCACATGAATTAAGCTATATGCTCCATGTACTACGCGCAGGCCTTTGTGGGCCATAAATTTGACAGATGGCCTGGGAAGATAAGAACTGCTGGATAAATACAAAGAAAACTGCTCTGCTGACTTCAAAAGGTCTAAATTGTCCTTTCAGGGAGAGAAGAGGAGGAGGAGGGTCGAGCTGGACACACAGATGGACCGCCACCGCAATGAATGTGGTGGAAATACAAAATCCTATTTGGTCACTGTGGGTCATATTATTATCATTCAGATATGACAACATCCCTGAGACGCACTTTACATCCTGTCCTCATCACCATGCCGAGCTCCACACTCGTCATTCTGCCTGTCTGATCCCTGATGGACATGTGCACACACACACATACACACACCCTCCCCACTTTCTCACCCCAACACCCTCTCCGCCCCCACCCCTCCAGTCTGCAGGCCTGCTGACAAATGCAGCGCACTGCCACTCTTGTCAATTAGCTGCAGGAACCACGCGTCCACAAGGAGGGGATTTATGGCTCTGAATTAATTTAAAGGCAGTTGAATCAACAGAAGCAGCAACTTCACTTCCAACAGACAACGCAGTCGATACATCATATGCTGTGAAAGAACCATTGCTTTAATAAATATGAATAAAATTTTAAAAAATTACAGGCTTTAGTTGGAAAAAAAATGTCAAAATTACAAAATCCCTCAGCTAAATGACTGAGTCGGGAAGAAAAATTGATTTTACACACAAAAACAATGACGTGTATATATATTAGATATTAGCAGATTGAGGCTAAGTGTTAATGCATGTACTTGTAAACAACAACAACAACACCCTATAGCAAACCATTAAAGGAGTAAAAATACTTGACACAGTTACACTGATATAGTCATTATTATTGAAAATTAAGCTTATTATAGCCAGAACACTCTTCACATTTGTTTACTGCCAAATTTAAGTGTGTGATAACCCATTCGCATGTCTACCCCTCCTCCTGAGTCATTTTCCTCTCAACTCTGCACGTTTGCTCTCAACACCGTAAAAAATACACATTTATTAAACTTACTTTTTTCTGGTAGCTCTCATCCCCTCGTCAGAGCTCATTCTCAGTCTGGTCTGTCAGGAGTCTGTTAGAGCTGTTAGTTGAGGTCCTCCTCACATTTCCCTGCAAACTAAAACTCCTCCTCGACTACAGGCAGTGCAGTGAAAAGAAGATAAATGATTTGCTGAACAATGCCCCACATTGAAGGCCTGTCCTGCAACTTTCACAGATGTCATATTCTCTCCATTGAAGTGCAGCTAGAAGGAGAAAAGGGAAACAGTCAAATCTGGTGAGGGCCTCCGGTTCCTCAGACAGAATCTTCTGGATGGACACCAGGAAACATCAGACATGTTTGCAGGTTATTTAACACAGTAACACACAGAATGAGGTAGCAATTAGTTTTTCCATGGCTCTGAAATGATTCTTGGGTTTTTTTTTCCATCGAGGTAAATTGTCATCACCTACATACTCCCCAAGATGCGAATTTGTGGCTGCTGCTATATTTACACAAACTCGGATCTACAGGGTATATATAGATGACAGGTTGGCATCCTGTGCACGCAGTTTCCAAACGATTAATAATGTACAAATATTGACACACAAATTCAGGAACAAGAGAAGCTGTAGCTCTCTAAAGACACACTCTGTACGAACTGCAATGTTCCTTTTTAACTGTTGTTCAAAAAATGATTCAGGTCTCTTAGATCACAACAAATTCTGGGTTGCCATGTTGACTACATTTTTTTTAATGCTGTTAACCTTTTATAGCATCTAAGGTCTTAAATTATACTAATAAGCATCAAACCTGTTATGTTATTAACTAATAAATTGTTATAAAAATGAATGTGTGGGTAATTAGAGTTCAATACAGCAAGACCTCTGTTGTAAATGTTAATAAATCATTGAAGATCTAATAAACCCAAATGGGAAGTGATTCAGTCCAGCAAGTCTGAAACTGTTATAATAAGTCATTAATAACAACCTTGTGGTCACTGGTGCTTTTGAAACTCTCACAACATGTCAAGATGAAAAGTAATGATTAATGCTGACAAAGTGTAAGACATTATCTAATGATTTATTAACATTTAACAAAGTCATTAAACTAAAAAAAAGCACCAGATATGCTCTCATTCTATATATTTACACAAGGTTAGATATTTCACAAATGACCTTTAATTGATAGAAGAAATCATGAGCATATTAATGCAAAATGAGTATAGCAGCTTTTTAACTGTTAGACATGGCCAAAGGCTACATAAACTACCAATCAAGCCCCCTCCCTCTTCAGTATCTAGAAACTTTATTTCACTGAGGAGTGGCAAAAATATAATGAAATAATATCCATCAGATTCAATGACTTACAAATAATGAGGTAAAACTAGTTTTACCTCAACGCTGTTATGTGAGTCCAATGGTTCCCATCATACGGTGTTGAGGTCTGGTAAAGGGCCTCTACATAAATCTTCATGGCCATGACGTGATTAATGGACAAGAAAAGAATAACAAACATTCTCGGCTACACAGAGTTGTACATTTATGTACATTCATTAAATATTTGCTTTTGTAGAATATTAAAACATTTGACCTCTTCTGGTCTAAATAATTTCTTAAATTGAAAGAGTTTGAGAAATGTTCCGTTGAGAGTTTCTTAACAACTCACACAATTGGTTTAACTAAAATTTCTATTTTTTTTAATGATGAATCTTTATCTTTGAAGAACAAAACGTAATTACAGCTTATTCATGTATAATTTGAGCATTTTCTTCATAAAATAATTTCAACAATTCTGCAGTATTTAGGCGATTACACTCATTTGGTTTCCGGAATAATAAAGTGTATAATTGAAACAATCAGTGTCTCAACAGCCTTGTCCCATAATCAAGCCCGAGATTTTTGGAAGTTCCGCTTCAAATCCAAGAGTCAAGGATGAAAGGTCTTTCTCCCAATTCCACTGTGACGAGATAAACACTCTCGGAGTGCATGTTTTTCCTGCTCTGCAGCCTACACACCCCAGATGATAAGAGCTCTGGCAGGCAGAGGGGAAAAAGCCATCCATCATCCGGACCGGTCTGAGGCGACCTCTGCTGGCGGAGCAGCCACATCGCATCCCTGAAAACAGCAGCTGATGGTGAACTCCCTCAGTCTGACAGATGTTGAGCATCCATGACACCATAAACCGGCCTCCCAAAACCGCTCTAGGTGTCATTTGTTCCGTGTATTTCATCATAATGATTAAATAAACGAGATAGCTTTAAATGGCGTGTTTGAATGCCGACATGAAGTTCCATGAATTTCACTTATTCATCCTAGTTGTTGCATAATAGCTTTTTTTTTTTAACGTTCAATTTTAGAACCGATTTGGCAACGTAATCAGCTAAGTTGGAACTGGAGCTGCACTGGGAAACAGATTTTGTTCTTTAAAAAAACACACACACGCATGAGAGTTTAAAATACTGTTGTGCTTTCATATTTTGGCCTTTCAAATTCTGCTCTCTCTGCAAACACTTACAAATATCACACGATCCGCATTGCAAAAGCAGAGAAGACGAAACAAGAGTTAAATTCCGTGATGTTTACGCAATGATTTTGCAGTGATTTACATCCAAACCAGAACGCACAAATAAAATTAATTCGAATTTAAAAAAAAGAAGAAGTATTTCTCGAATGTGCAAAATACACATTTCTTTTCTGCTGTGCGTTTGGATCGTGACAGTGCAAAGTCTGGCAGCAGTGCGCTTCCTCCTGACGCATCTGCGGCTGCAGTCCATCGTCTACTGACCCGGCGATGATCCCCGTCGGTATGAATAATGCATGAGATCCGGGTACAGATTACCCCTATCAATATGCAATACTCATTACGGTGGTTAAATTGCCACTTAATAGTTATGAATATGTGGAAAATGTCTGGGACCCATATAGCCCACCACTGATTTGAACTTTTTTTTAAACCTGGAATGAGTTTGAGGAGACTTTGAAAATATTACACAAGTCTCGTAAAGCCTCCAGTTTCCTGAAGATAATATCATTATGCTTTATTAGTGACGGGCAGACAATGCGAGCAGCCCGCATAGCCTGAGATTTCTTTATGTAAAGTCAGTGAAGCCTATGTCCAGCTCAGAGTTGTCCGAGACTTCACCTTTGGCCGCTTGGTGACTCGACAGATTCAAATCAATCACTCGAGGACCTCGCTCAAGTTCGTTTCATGTCAGTTCCATAAAGCCTGGAATTAGTTAGTTTCAAGGGAGAGCTTTAAAAAAATTTTTTGTACGTGCACAAAAAAAAGGTACTGTGCGAATCTTTCATTTTTTTAAGCACAAGATATTTTTATCTTTATTTTTCATCGCTGAATAAAATGATTGATAAAGGCCTTTTTTCAAAAAGTACAAATTCAGACATTTTCTTTTAACCAAGTCAAAAATGTCCAATAATTCGTGTTCTTGTGTTTAAAATGTTGACGCAATCTGGATCAAATCATGGGAGTGTAATTATTGTTATTAAAATTTTATATTTTAAAAACATCAGTAGCTCCAATAAAAATATTATATATTTAATTTGACAGTTCAATAACACCATAATATTTTTCCACCACATATTTTTCACAAGTTTCCCAACACCTTTAAACTCTCCAAATATGACTGGTCATCTCTTCCTTCCCCAGTCCAGCCTTTTCCAGTCCCATCCATGCAGTTAAGCCGTCACTTTCATTCAAGGTTGTGAATTATATAGTACATTGTCTACTCCCCAAAACCATAAAACCAACTTTATGGACCTCACGTGACTTTTCACAGTCTGTAAGTAATATAGGCCTATACAATCTTTGGCAAGGAGGGATTTTTACCAACTTCACCCTTGCCTATATACCTGTAAGCCCCTCTTGTTTTTGGATTGTATCACCAACATTTTTCCTACACTGCAAACGCGCATCTCGCAGCCGAGAGTTCAGAACAGGTAAGTTTGAAAAAGTTGGATATTTGTGTTTTCTCTGTCACTTTGTTTCTTCAACCAAAATCCAAAACATAGCATAAAATCGGGTTGATTGTTGTGACACTTTTTGTAACTCTACAAATCCAGGTTGATCACTCGCGGACATTAAAAAAAAAAGAAGGAGAAACCAGTTATTGCGCATGCATGCAGCTCCATCTGGGTGCTTGAAATCGCTAAATATGACGTGACTTTTATTTGCATTCATTCTAGTTGATCATACAGTCGAGACACGTTCAAAGCAATTGAGAGAAACTTTATTTCCAAGCGCTATGAGTTCACTTACAAATACAAAAAGCTTATTGGCGAAAAAAGCTTACATCACTGCCTATCCACAGAATAACCCTTTGCACTAAAAATTTATCACATTGACAGGTTGAATACATTTGCATTGCTCATAATTAGTTCTAAACAATAATAATAACAGATGCACAAAATATCCTAGAGCTACACATCGGCTTGTTTATGAAAGTTTATGGATCTGGCCACAAGATCAAAAATAGCAGTAAAACTTACACTAAAGCGCTTTGAATGGCCCCGAAGTACATTAGGTTTACATTCAATGAAGAGCAGCATATGGTTTGGAAACTTTTTTTTCTAACTGTACAATGGATTTACTCCTTTTAGACCGTCGAGAAGTCACAATAAAGAGCTCAAGTGGAAACACCTTCAAGAGAGAGCAAAAAGCATGGACATTTAATACCCCCAATAATATTTACATCATATTTTTCCAAATAGGACATCTAAGCTATCATAGAACAACAACAGTCAACTAAAAATGACCACAGAATACTTATTTTTCTATTACAATAGCATGCTGGAAGGTGCTGCGCTTTCAATAGCTTTACAGTACTCATGGATTTCTTTATTTTTTTTCTTGTCTTTTCTGTTTTTTTAATTTTACGATTATTTTACTCTCCCCCTCCCAAAAAAAAAAAAAAAAAAAAAAAAAAAGTTATTCAGTTGTGGAAGGCGCTGCCTCCTGTTACAAGACTCATGCTTTTCAGTTTATTGTCCTTCTTCCACTTCATCCTGCGGTTCTGAAACCAGATTTTGATCTGTCTTTCGGAAAGACAAAGGGCGTGGGCTATCTCTATCCTCCGCCGTCTGGTTAGGTACCTATTGAAGTGAAACTCTTTCTCCAGCTCTAGCGTCTGGTACCGGGTGTACGCAGTTCGGGCCCTTTTCCCATCAGGTCCAGTCATATCTACAATTTTACAGAAAATCCACAAAATTAGCAACTGCACTGAACAACAACAACAAAAACGGGTTTGACTGCTAGACTTTTTTTTTTTTTTTTTTTGGAGGGGGGGGGGCTTCAGCATGAGAGTGTCTAATGGACAGAAATGTCTCAACATGAAATGAGCTGATGCAGAATGGAAGCATGCAAAACCATCACGACACATAACAACACTCCAGTCTTAATTAATTATGCCTTTCTTTATCTCAAAACAGTCGTCGACGACCCGTCTGAACGCTTTGCCTACATTTAAATGCCCAAATCCACGTCTCACAAGCCGTCCTCTCTCAGGCTCCAGCGGTAGTTAACCTCAACCCCAATCGAAAGCAAACAATCCCATAAAGACTTAACAAATACAGCCTTTTTTTTTTTTCAATCATCCACACCGATCTGCTCACTCATGCAATAACTTGTCAGATTTATAACACATTGTCAGCGCGACATCCTTCAAAACAAATATATATATATATATTATTAGAAGTGCAAATATACCATGGCTTATGTGCAGTTTCCGCATCCATGGGAATATTTGTGGCGTTTGGCAATCATTTGACGTGGGAGTGGACGAGGTGGCATTGGGGTCCTGGTGCTGCTGCGGCTGCTGCTGCGCCCGCGGTGCCGTGCTGGAGCCGCCGCTGCTGTGCGCGCCTTCCTCGGTCTCGGAGGGGACGGTGGTGTCCTCTATCTCCGTGAAATGAGCACTGTTGCTTTTGTTGAGATTGTTGGCGCTCGAGGTCGTGCTCCGGTCAGAGGGAGGAGAAGGGCTTTTTAGTTCCAGAGGCTCCCGGCTGGCCGTGGCGCACGACGGCGGTACTGGATCTGGAGTTGAGAGCGAGCAGTTGGGCGTTTGTCTGTAACGGGCATCCGGCGCGAATCCCCGGGCATCCTCTCGCACGGCCCCGAAGTGGCTGCCGGTGTTCGTGCGGTTCACGGTTAGGTCCATGCCATTGTAGTTGTAGCCGAAAGACCCGGAGTGCATGGTGCCAGGGTCTCTGAAGGAACCGCTCACAGCACCGTTAGTCCCATAATTTAGTAACTGATAGTCGGAGCCATTTGGATAGCGCCCTGAGAACGAGTTTACAAAGTAAGAGCTCATTTGCTTGGATTTTTAAAGCCTCGATTTGTAGATCTTTGTCGCTATAATCCTGTGTGCTTGCACGATTTATGGATGCAATCATGAATTATAAGCAATGAAGCCCTACTGTACTTTGCCAGGTATGCGGCCAAATATGGGAGAGCGTTCGGGAATCACGTGCCTTTGTTGACCAGTCGTAAATCCTCACTGATGACTTCAAGAGGTAATTCATGCTCCATGGTTACAAATGATGACGAAATAATGGTCGTTAGGCTCCAGTCAATGGTGCCTCCCCGCTGCGCCCTGAGAGCCTTGCAGGCAGAGAGCGCCATCTTCCGGACAATGTTGGTAGCGCCCCGCCGGGACTCGCTGTCAGGCCCTGGAGTCATCCATCATTTATGTAACACGCTGATAAAATAGGCCACAAAAGGCTCAGGTAGCACATAATAAAGACGAATCTGCTACACAGCTTCGCAGTAACGTTCAGCGTGTCAAACTGTATTTTTTAAACCTTACAGTGGTTTTATGAGAATTTATGGTTTATTGTGTCCCCAGAAGTACCCTATAATAATACGAATAATAGTAATAGTAATGATAATAATCACGGCAGTTGTAGCATCATAGTTATACGCATATTTATCTTGAGCACGAATGACACCACAAGATGTTCCAATATACATCAAAAAGCCTTTATTTCTATTTACAATTTCCTAAACAAAATATTGCACAAAATATCCAGATGTGCATTGAACACAGGTGAACAACAATAAATAACATAATATTTCTTATATGTACAAATGTAAGTATTGATGGCACAGCTGTAAACAACACGCCTATAATAGAACAACTACACCACAAGATGTACAGTGAAGGACAAAGCTTCTTTTAATGTCATGAGGACAGAAACATCATAGAAATCTAACTCAGTAGGCCTACGATAATGAGGTAACAACATTGTCAAAAACTAAACACTAAAAATTATTTACATTTTGGCCAGTTTTGCATAGTCCCCTAAAAATAATAACACACGAGCACAAGGACAAACAGAGGAGGACCTGTTTTTAACCTAATGCGGACATTATTACCGTGCAGATACTGAAATAAAGTCTATCACTCTACACGTTTCTAACATGGGATTTGCAGCACTTTATCTACAAAGAAATAATACATCATTTTATTTTAGGAGTGTGCACACAAACACACACAAATGCCTTTCTTTCAGTGTCTCTCTAACTCTTCTTCTCCGTCTCCTCCTCCTCCTCGGGTGTTTTTGAAGGATTAAGGAGTTTGTTCTCCTTTTTCCACTTCATCCTGCGATTCTGGAACCATATTTTGATCTGTCTCTCCGTCAGACACAAGGCGTGGGAGATTTCTATTCGGCGCCTCCTGGTCAGGTAGCGGTTAAAATGGAACTCCTTCTCCAGCTCCAGCGTCTGGTAGCGGGTGTAGGTCTGTCGGCCCCTGCGGCCACTGTTGCCAAATGGACCTGAAACAAAAAAAATAATTAAACGATTAATGATTCAGTTCTTTTGTCAAGGGAGGTTTATATATGTAGGAGAAAAATCTACCTGAGACTGCTCTCAAAATCTAGAGTAGTGAGTCTGGCAAAAGATAATTTCTTTGATGCATTTAAACTCTAAATGAGTCTTAACACATTTTAATATCTTTTTTTTTCGCGTGTAAAGTAGTGCTCGTTGAATAAGTAATTAAGTGTAGGTAACAGTACATGTGTTTATATATATTTTTTATTTTCCCCTATATTATTGTCAGAACAGCCTCTTCCTATTTACGCAAATGCGTCACAATGTCAGCTAATTTCTTGTAAAATAGTCTGAATGCGTCAAAATGTTATATTTTCTAATAACATTTTTATTTTTGCCAATGTCACACCTTATAGGAAGGTCACGTCGGCTAATATATTTATTTTGATTGGAAAAAATATAAATTAAGTCATCCATGGAGCTACAATAGGTTGTACAATACAATGTGTATACTTGATGTGCGTAAAAATGACCCCATTGTGTGATTTCTCTCTGATATGATGACTTCTGTACCAGTAGGGGTGCTCAGTCACTCAATTTGCGCAATAATGAACAAACCTCTGGTTCTAGTGAAATTCACAATGCTTTTGTTTTTATGTTGGTTGTGATTAATCGATGCTGAAAGTGTAGTTCGTGTCTCCCACACAGAAAAAAGGCCCATTCCGTATCCCATGTGACAGTAGCTCGGGTGACTGTAGGCCAAGTCTGTATGTGCGTGTGTGTGTGTGCGTGTGGTCGTGTAGTCCATGTATGTGATGATGATGTAGTAACTAAAGCCCAGAAGATCTGTGCAAAATCATGAAAAACTCAGTTTAGCGCTCTGTCCTGCAATATTTTGATGAGACTATTCTGATGTTTTGTTTTGTTTCTCTTAATTTTTGTGTCTAAATGTGTTGATTAAATTTAAAAATTGGTACAGGGCTCTCGTATATTAGCAGCTGTAGCTGACGGGATGCTCACTTTATCAAGCAAACGGGACTTTTGCGCTGTTTTACCTCCAGGCTGTGTAAGAACAACAGAGTTCCGACTTTTTTTTTTTTTTGTACTCACCGGCGGAGCAGGCGTTCATTCTCTGCATCCACGGGTAGATCAGAGTGGAGGACTTGTCGTCAATGCTGCTGCTCATACTGACAGCCTGCTCCGGGCACTCCGCTTTACGCTGCTGATGCTCCTGGGTGACAAACAGCGGCTGGTCCTCACGGCTCGAGAAAGCGCACGAACCCTCCGCGTCCTTGTAGAAAGTACCGACCGGGTTGTAGTCACAGGGCGCTCCGCCGCCGGCCCGGCCGTAGATGGCCGCTGCACCCGTCTGCTGGTAGTAGGATGCCGGGTAAACCTTATCCTGCATGTTGGCTGCTCCATATGTGGCCGCGTTAGAGTAGTGTCTTAACGGATCGGTGTATCCCGAGGAATATAATGGTATCTGACCCAGGAGAGAGTCCTGTCCTCCCGGTAGAGACACGGGAAAAGTTGAGTTAACAAAATAGGAACTCATTGGGTGGACAACGGGGTGTATATACTCCGGAGGAATATGATTTGTTGTCTTTTATAGTCCAAGTGGTTTTGCCATTACTTTATCGGAGATTTGGTTTTTGCTGAAGGGGGGGCTGTGAGGTGCCACTGAATACAGAGGGGAAGTGTACCATCTGATCAACCTCTGGCCAATCACCGCCGTCTGTGCTTGCACTATTGCACCCATGGGGGGCTCTTGTTGCGCGCAGGGGTCCCCGGTGAATCGACGTGAAGCGCTCCAGCCTGTCTATACGCACGCTTACGCACACGGATGCTGCGACTCAAAGAAAAGCACATAGGCCCGCACCTAACAACATATTATAACTGTTAACGTAAAGTTCTCGTTTTACGCAAACAGTCAAGTGAAACAGACGGACTCAAACAGTAAACAAGCGCGCAAGCAGTCGGTCGTCTGTTTTGCTCTCTTCCTCTCTCTCTTTCTCTCACACACACATACACACACAGATACACACGCACACACGCACAACGCAAAAACCCAAAAGATCACAATGAAAACAATTTATACTATTTATTTCACTTTACGCACGAATTACTGGTGAGCGTCTCATTCCCCCTCCTCCTCTAACCTTCACTCCCACCTTGTTAAATTATCAGCTGTAACTAACAACCACACGAATAAAACATTGTAACCCTAATAATGAGTGTTAATGAATCCTAATCGATTCACAACAAAGAAAATGCGCCACTAATCTCAACACTTCACTGTTTAAAGGGTGTTTAAAGGCTCGTCCTCGTTTCTGATTGAGCATCAACTGTCACTGAAGTCCATGAAGACGCGCAGAGAGCGGGAGGGGAGGACACGGACTCCACACAGACCATCAGCGTCGTCATCACCATCATCTTCACCAACGATTACCAGGTGAAAAGTAATTCACTTTTGTTAAAAAAAATCATGTAAGTATGAATATCTGAAACAAAGCATCTACCGACATACTAAATATACGTGGACACAAGCCAATCAATCATTATATAATCTATAAGTATTATGTGATATTCTTTATATTGTTTTCAAATCCACCATTAATTGAATAAGGCTGACTCAAATTTGGCGCCTGGATTCGCATTTCAAGCACCTTTACTCAGAGCAACGTCACCAGACGCATGCTGCAAACCTGTGAACTTGCTAAATTGACTACATCATTGCTAAATTATTTCAAATCAAAAGGTATATATTCCCAAATTTTTCCAATTTTATTTAAGAATCCACCTTAAAAAAGTCAATTGATGCGACAAAATGGAGCAGCACGTTCTTAAACAACGTGGGTATTTAATTTATTGCAGCGGTTTGAATTGATTGGGCTGAAAAGAAATATTTGGAGGAGTTTATATGATATAAAGAATCAGTAATCGTGCACTCCTGACGATAATAGGCGTATTTATTATTTGGATAATACGCGCGTTTGGGTTGTAATTCAAGCGTTTAAATCTAAAACTCTTCATCTCTGGCTTCAGTCAGTCGACGGCACTGCGTCTCAACCAGGCCGCAGCCCCCGCAGCCCAACAGCTGCTGTGGCTATTTAGAAAGTGCTAACAACCAGACTCTCTAATAAAACAACTGTACTGACAGAGACAATCCCATGTTTTCACATGATCACATGGTGGTGCACTAAAAATGCAGCATCAAACAAGACACAGAAAAACACTGCAGAGGCGCCGGAAAGCACACAAAATGCTCAAGGCGGTGATTATTGGCCCTGTGTGGGTGTAGGTGTATTTCTGTGTGCTTGTGTGTGGTTTTAACAAATATAAACCAAACAGAAATCGAGGAAACAAACCTGGAAACATATAGAAATAGTGCGAAAAAGGAGAAACAAGGGAGCTCGATAAAGGCGCCAGCGCCGCGCATTAACAACAAACAGGATTTCTGACGCGGCTTACAAAATAAAAGATAAAATAAATAAAACTAGTTGGAATCATATAAAATATACAACTAATATGAAAAGCTGGATAAACCTAGCTGATTTTCTATAAGCGAAAGACGCCTCCGCGAACACACAGGGCCTGCATGACCGTCATCAACATCATCATCATTATCATCATCATCATTAAGTCAAGCCTGCGTGGCCTGCAGCCCTACCACGATTATATAACAGCATTAATGTCATACAGGCCTCAAATATGTAAATATGAGATTATTTTCTGCTATTTTGGCGCATATTTTGAAGTCTGCTGGCGCTTTTGGAGGCGCAGCGGCAACTCGCAGGTTAAACAAATCAGCAACTAGTTGTGAATAGCTCACAAAGCGCAGGAACGAAACAATGACTGGATAATTGCCATTTCTTAAAGAGTGATATTCCCATTTCTGGAAATATAAACATCAGGCCTACAGTGACAGTTCAGCCACAACAGTGCAGCAGCAGCGCACTTGTGCGGACTTAATCGCCTGCGCATTAGAAACGTGGTGCCCTTACCTTTGTTGATAATCCATCATTCCCCGTGTGGGTGCCACTCCACGGAAGCTTCTCTCCCTTCCTCTCAGTCTTCTCCCCAGATTTCTTACTTTGTTCAAGAGATTTCATGATAGTAATCCCACCATCCAAGAGAGTGATGATCCCTCATTTTCACGAACATATAGCTACACAGGTAGGGCACTGTTAACATGGCGCACACAGTCACACATCGTGCGATGGAGCTCCATCGCCCATCTTTTGGAAAATTACGCACGCGTCAGCGACCGGCTTCCCACAAAAAAACACTTGGTACGCGTAATGCATATACAAAGAGCCAGGAAAAAGGTTGTGTTACTAGTGTTAAGTGAATGAGCGGTGGAAAACAGCAGCTGCAATATAACCTCATGGGAAATAAGTTCCCATTCCTGCTGTCCACATGACCGCCAGCAACCAATCCCTGAGCCCCGCGAGTCGTAAACTTCCATGGCAAAGTTGTAAATTTTCATAAACAGCAGCCGTTTTTGTGCTTTAGACATCTTTCTCATCGCCATCTTTATTTTCTCCAAGGCCCGAAATGTTTAAAGGCGATGTAGGATAACAAAAGAGAGTGTGTAGATGAGGAAAAGTATTCTTTAAGACTGGCGCTCCTCTGGACGTGGTGTTATTGCATGGGGTTATTTTCCAGCTTCTGATTTCTAACTTAAAGGTTTGTGAAGCTTCTTATTGCTCTTGAATCACGGATGTAGCTTCATGCAGCCATGTAAAAACTAAAACATACAATATTCGATGGTTCTCAATCCTCCAAATTGGGTGAAAATCGTGTGTGACCTTTTTCTGTGGGCTGTAGTTTCACCACAAATAACGGCGGAATTTTTAAACCTCAAGTGCGTTAGACTGGATGTGTTTGTTTGTTTCAGGCTGAAGGATGATCACGTTAAAAACTAGTACGATGTCTAAAAATAGAGGCTGAAGCTTCTCTCACGTCAGATAAATTGTGTTATTGATAATGCAGGCCAGCGATTGAATTCGAGTTCGGCTGAGGGATCAAAAAATTAAAAAAAAATATAAAAAAATAAAACGAACTTCACAGACGTTCACATTGGATAAAACAACAAAATCCAAACATGGAAGTAAACGGAACCTGGTGCAAAAGCTACAATTCGTTCTTTCAAAGCGCATTTCCACTCATTGTTGTTTCGTTTGTCTTATTTCCGTTTTAGTTTGTGTTAAAAGGTCCCTTCTCCGTTGGAATGCTGTGGATTTCCACCATCAAAGTCGATTTCCGACATTTATGAACCCAATAAAACCATAAATTCCTGAAATGCAGCACATCTGCCCTCCGCTTTCATTTTTTTTTTGTCTCCAAGAGACAAAAACTCCACTAAACTCACGTTTTTAAAATGTTATTTATTACGTAAAATACGTTTAAAATAACGAAACATAATTCGAAAATGTATTTTAAAAACCAGACACGTTTTTCTTAAGCTCGTTAATAGACAGAAATAAAGTCAGACCTGAATCAAGTATTTTTCCCCCTGCAGGCCTTAGGGGTGTTTTTTTGTTTTTGTAATATTTCAGTCGAAACGTTCAAATTCTTTTCTTTTTCTGCAAAACGTATTCAACAGATTTAATTTAGGGTTAAAATCTTAGACGCTTTCCTCGACTTTCAAGGGTTATTTTTGCACCATACGAATTTTACCTTCAGAATTGTTGATAATCAACTTTTAAATTACTTTCAAACTGTTTTGTGAGCATTAAATTCTCCTTAAATAAACGTGTGGCCTGCGGTTCTCACAGAATTCATTAGTTTGGGTTGTTTCGTACGATTTTGAGTCAAATGTAATTTAAAAGTTGATATTTTGCATTTTTTGTCCGCAATCTGTGAACGAAACGAAAAAGAAATGTAAAAAAAAAAAAGAAAACGGATGTTGAGACGCTTTAAAACTTTATGACGTCGTTAACGCGCACTGATAAGCTTCAGGATGAACCAAAAATAATAATTTAGGAATTAAATAGCCTGTTAAAACCATATTAAAATAGTCGTTTTCAAACTGAAACAAAAACATGCATTAGAATTTGTTACTTTGCACCATCTGAAAATTAAATGAGAAAAATCTAGAAAATGAAACAGTCAAATTTGAAAAATAAACAATCAAAACAAATATGATTTTCAGTTCTTGATTGCATGGAGAAATATCTTTGAGAACTGAAGCCAAAGGCAATTACTTATAATAGTGCCCGTTTATTTTCAAATAGGGTTCTGATCTGAATTAACATTACTTAAACATTCATGATAATTGCATCTGTTTCCATTGAGCCACTTTAGGCTCATATCACCACCCAATAATCATTGAGTTTATTAGATCCTGATTTTATCAGAGTATGTGTGCAGGTTTTCCACAGATGCCACAAGGTACTAAATCTGGCTCATATGCTTTTATTTTGGCACAGTACATGATGCTTATGTGAGGGAACCCATTCTCAGGGCAAAAAAAAAAGACATATCTGAGCACACACCGTTCTAGAAAAACAGCTAAGGAGCCATAATGTTGTTTCTGCAGCGCTGGAGGTTATGTAAGCAACGTTCTCTGCAGGTGTCCAGGGACAATTTGGGATGTTCGTCACAGGCACAGTGTAGTGTTCACATTTTAAAACCTCCCCACCACAGGTTTTCGTCAGGTTCTGTCTGTCTGCAGTCGCTTTGATCCAGTCTGGACCCGGTGGTCCTGCTCCCCAGTGCCGTTTACCTTGCTGGGAGCTCTGTGAGAGACGTTGTGAATTATGTGAGAGAAACCAGGTCTCTTAACTAGGGGGGCACAAGTGGAGATGACAAGCAGGCCGTGCAGGGCTGTGGGGTCCTGGGTGGTGTAGGCACCGCAGCGCAGGCCTCCTCGGGGGATGTGGCGAAAGTTTGAGATGCTGTGACGGGGCTGTGAGTCGGTGTAGGAGCAGCTCCCAATGTCATGCCTCACAGCCAGAGAGCTGATGGCTGGTGAGGGAACAGAGGAGAAAACATTCAAAACTAAGACAATCAGAAGCTGTGTTTCACTATTTGTCTAATTGTGTTTGTCTTTGGAAATATGCCAAGATTATAAAAATAAAAATGTATCCTAAACATTGCAAAACAACATTTTATATGTAAATTAAGGGTAAAAAGTAATAATTTAAGTTGAATTATATTATAATTGTGTAACTAGATGGACAGAGTAGGTGTAACTTGTATTATATATGTGTAGTGTGTATGTATATATATATATATATATATATATATATATATATATATATACACATACATACATACACACACTACAGTTAAGTGCCTGTGTGTATGTATGTATGTATGTATGTATGTATGTGTGTGTGTGTGTGTATATATATATATATATATATATATATATATATATATATATATATATATATATATACACACACACACACATACACATACATACACACACACACACACACATATATATATATATATATATATATATATATATACATTTTATTATTTTTTTTAGGTGATTTCTTTATACTTTTCCCTAACTTAACTTCAAAAATAAAACGATTAAACACTTTTGTTTTCTTACAGCTACAAATATTTTCAAAATAAAGTCGAACACACATTCCCCTATTCTATATTTTATACCAATAAAATACAACAAAAACAGTAGATCAATACTGAATGAAAAAAGTTGTTGAATAAACTTTGTGAAAGCCTAAGAAACATTTTAAAAAAAAAATCCCCTCCAGAAATACAGATTTATGGCTGCCATTGCGTTTGGTCACGTCATATAAACCGCATGCTTTTACCTGGGCAGTGAATCCGCTGGGTGCTGAAGGTCCTACGAAGTTCTCCCACTCTGTTGTGGCTCTCGGGCTCAGAATCTGGGTACCTCTGATCAGTTGGGGGCCTGAGCTGGCACTGCTGAGTCATGTGGATGTGAGTGTGCTGTAACACAGGAACAATGTTATGTCATTTTAATTGCCTTTGGTGATGATTTAATTGGTTGGAGAAATTATTAGTAATATGCTACACTATGCCCTTCATCTATATATACAGAAGGGTTATGGAATCACTGACAATGAGCCAAAACATCAATTTTCATTTTTCATTGACAAATTGTCAATATCAGTTTCTGAATGATCTATTAATATATTGGTCTTAAAATAATCTCTGCATATAAATATTGAATAAACTGACAGATGTGGATTTACATTAGGATACTTATGATTTTAAAAAAATTAATTTTGCCAATTTTTGCAAAGTTTAACTGAGGCACAGCGAGTAAAGCTTAGACTCTTGGTTTTATTTTGGAAACCATTAGAAATTGCACACATTTCTGTGCTAAATCAGGACTAGTGATCATTAAAAAGCCAATCCACAATTGTTTCATTTTAGGAATCTTTTATTCTATTCTGTTTTTCATCTCAAATGTAAGAAAATACTGGTTGTCTTTGAATAGAGAAAGTAAATGTAATAATAATACAAGATGGCACAAAATAATAAACTGAAGTAATCACAATACTAAAATAAATTTGTAAATAATATATTATTTTTGCTATTTGTTAACATTTTACAGATTACCCAATTAATCAAGAAAACAACAAGTGGGTCAATCAATAATCAACATAATTGTTTGTTGTGGATCTGCATTACAATTAATAAAAATGTTTTTTTCTTTCAGTTTTATGGAAATTGCGAAGGAAAATGGATCATCTCCTGAAATCACCGTGGTAACTTTTTTTTGTGCAAAAGGGAACCAGACATTCTTTATCATTTCTCTTTTTCCTTAGTCAACCAAACATTGCATTCTGTGTGTTGGACTGTTATCATGTGCATCTGTTGATGTACCTGCCATGACATCTGAGTGCACGGCTGCTGCTTTGCTTTGTGGGAAATTTTTTTCAAAGAATCCAACTGAAATGGAAGAACAATGGTGCAGTGACTAGAGGCTAAAGAAAGCAGTCATGCCATAATTTAACCAACAACACACCAAAAAAATCCAGACCGTTGTGGTCTGAATCTTACCTTCACCTGCTGCTGTCTCTGGTGCGCCTGCTGACTCGGCTGGTGGGTACTCTCCTTGGCATTCTGCAGGACTCCCTGTCCCTCTTTGTGGCCCCGCAGCAGCCGATGGATCTGGTCCACCACCCCCAGATCCTGCAGTAATTTCCTCCTCTGGAGGAGTGCATCGAGACGCTCCTGCTCCTCCATCTCTGCCTCCTTCTCTTGTTCCTCCTCCTCCCTTTGCTGCTGCTGCTTCTCTTCTTGGACATCTGCAGCTTCAAGTTCCACTGAGACACTGGACAGCGGCGCCTGCAGAGAAAACATAACGAAGCTTGATTTAATTTGTTTTTATTGCCTCACTGTATATGTAACCTATGAGTATGTATTTACAATACATTTGCAATTACTGTCACTGAATACTCTTGATAACATTGTTTTTTCTGTCTTGACAATACAAGGTATTTGAATTGGGAATGAGTAACATCCAATAAAAATGATCTGCAGGAGTATTATTCAGGCCAATTTAAATTTGGCAAGAGTACATTTACTCAAAGGGGTCAGCCAGAATATGAACCATTTTTCAAAGGCTGGAACCTGTTTGACTCCCTCTTGTGGTTTCATGCGGTCACTGCACCTTTAATCTGGCGCTATCATAGGCTCACCGGTGGATGGATGGAGTCACAGTCACCCTTTGACGTCGGGGGTTGTGTTTGTGCTCGTCTGGCTTTGACTCTCTCCCCTGCTGTCTCCCCCTGCAAGTCTCTGCCCCGGCCTCCCTTCTGGTCTTTCTCCTTCTGCTGTTTCAGACGCAGCTCCTGCAGTTGTTGCCTGAGTCCGCAAAAACACAAGACTTGACCTCTTTAATGACGTTGAAGGATTTGGAATAAAAACAACACAACAAATTAAAACAAAAAAAAGAAAAGTTTATTTTATACTCTATATTTCTCCGATAAATATTATAATTTCAATTCTATTTAATTTATTTTGTAACTTTAGTAACCAGTAATTTTATAAAATGTATTTTAGTGATGAACTCAAAAGCAGCTTAATTATATCAATATATCAATATCAAAAAGTATTTGTGGTATTATATATATCTGCCAGAAACAATGAGTATTTTTATCTTTGAATGAAAGCAGATACAATTTTTGTTGAAATCTTACAGTCAAAAATCCAGATACGATTACTATTGATATAAAATAGAAAGTAAAATGAGAAAAATCTCAAGTCTACATAGATGAAAATTTCAAAGCTAATGTTTAGAATGTTCTTTATTAATTCAAAGATTTATCTATGATTACAGCTGTTGCTGATAAAAACAATCCTTTGAGGTGCTGAGTGAGATGTGTTGCTGTTATCAATATTGAGGAAAATCTGTAACTATATACTTTTATAGGCTCAGCTGTCACTACCGCAAACACGTATTTTCCTCTGCCTACTTGTCAATTGATGTAGAGTTGCTCAAATACTCAACCCAGTAAATTGACTAATCCTCACAACCCAGGGGGAGAGTTGAATTCAATGTAATTTCATATCCCTTTTTTTCCTTTTCTTGTGAGGCCAGTTATACATCTTTTAGGTCGAAAAATATTTAAATTTACCATACAGCTCTGCTCTTTTCTGTATTGAATGCGTTTTTAAAAAATGCTGCAGGTACCTGGCACACTCCTCTCTGGCCTTGGATGCTGCGGTCTCCTGGAAGAGGGAGCTGCTGTGCATAAAGTACTTCTCGTATTTCTCGCCTCCCTCTCTGGGATAAATCCTCTTGAAGCCACCCAGGTGTTTGGCCTCATAGTTCTCCATCTGCTGGACTGTGACTGCCTGGTAGTGACGTAGTTCTTCCGACCTGGTGGTGAAACACACCGACACAAACACACATGGAGTGACAGTTGCCTGCAAATGTCTGCAGGAGGCACAAATGAACGATTGACCTTGAGGAAAAAAAATATTACACACCATTTGCAGCTGACAGAACCCTACCTGGCCTCTCTGGAACTGTTTTGCTGTAGCCTGTCCTTCACCCTACGTCTCTCTTCTTTGGTGATCTTGCGGCGGTCGCATGCGCCCAAGTTGATGAGGACCAGAGTGTCGTACAGGAGCATGTCCTTTACCTCACGGTCCAGCTGCGAGTCAGTGGTAAAACTTGGGGAGTGATTCACCTGGACACACAAGCATGAGGCGATCATGCCAAGTAACATGATCACAAACTAGAGAATCAGATTTTAAAAGATAGAAAATAAGACTATTTCCTAAATAAATATACAGCACCTTTTAAAAAATTTATTTTACATGACGGAAAAGGTGTGTCAGTGTTTTTTCCTGTAATGCATTTAAAATAAAGTATAACATGAGAAAAATCTATTTAAAGGCACAGCCATAGAGACATTATAATTAACACTGGTGGTGTGGAATACAATTCTATTTTCAATATCAAAGGGTTGAAAACATAAATGAAAAAGATTTCTGTTGAAAACAGAGGCACTGAGTGTCTGTTAATACCCCTCACCTCCAGCACCCAGGGTCTGAGCCGGTAATCCAGCAGCACATCGAAGCCCAGGATCTCGAAGCAGGCACTGCCGGTGGTGTGGTTGGGGAAGCATGTGTGATAATTATGTTTGAGGATGGGGTGAGCGGAGATCAGAGTTTTTACGATCATGTCTTCAATTTCGTTCCACATCTTTTCAGTGTTGCAGCTCATGGATTCCAGAAGTTTGTTGAGGGTGGAAAGCTTTCTAGGAAGCACAAAAGGCCCAGTTAATTAACAGTATTGAATAATGTATCAGTAATAAAACACAAGTATTATCTACATATTTACCGCTTGCTGCCGGTGTCTTCATCACGCACAAAGTTCTTGCTGTTCTTATTGATGGAGTAGTTTGTTAGATGCATGCACACATCATCCTAATATAACAGAGACGGGGAAGTGAGATATAGCATTTCACATAGAGAACTTACAATGGGCATTTTACTGACATGAGAAAAATTATCAAAACAAATTTAGTACTGTAAATAATGGGTTGTTCTAAAGGTTTCCTCTTGTTTTAGGGTTATATTCAGGATTGTTTTTGAATAACTTTCTGAAATTTATTTGTTAATTCTTTATTTCTTATTTTATCTCTTTGTAATCGCAATAACAGGCTGCCAATGAAACAATATGAATAGACACGAAAAGTACTTTTTATTGTGAAGTACAGGACAGTGATTACCGTGCCTAATTTGTGATAATTAAATTCTAGGGCTGTTGCCTTGCAATGTTTTTATTTTTGTTAAAAGAAATTGTGTTACAAGACTAAAATTAACCATCACCAGTTCATTAGTCTGTCAGTAGTTGACGATGTGATCCCAACCCATTGATTCCCATTGAAAGCATCTTTAAAATAAAATAAAAAAAGTTTTCAACAAATATGACTGAGACGTGAGGAAACTGCGCCTTTGTTAAGGACAATTATCTTTTTGAATCCACATTTGACAGTCCAGTGAGGATAAAAAATAAACTACAAGGTGTATGTGTCTATTAACGTGTCTATTAACGATGGAATATGTCAGCAAGCGTAGCAGTGTACCTGCTGATATGGTCTCCATCATTTTTGGCAAATAAGAACAGTACCTCAGCATTTGGTCACACTCTTCATTCATTGCTGGTTTATGTATTTTTCATGAGATTTAATCGTAACAAGAAAAATGTACCAGGTTGCTGTGGGTTGGCTGATTGTACTTAGTGGTGCAGAAGCGTGCCAGTCCTTCCTTGAACATGAATATGCTGAATGGGTCACATGATGTTACCAGCACATAGATCCTCAGGTCAAACTTGTATCCATCAATTACGAGTGGCTGTGGAGTGAATGAAAAACACACGTAAACTCAGTGTGTCTGTATTAAATCTGTGTGTGTTATTTGACAGAACCTCACCCTGGAGATGTAAACCTGGCAGATCATGTGTTCTCCAGGTTGAATGTCTCTGCTTGATTTGGTGATGAAGATGCCTTTGCCTTGGCAACCGGTATCAGGCTTACAGATGTAAGTCTTGCCTTTTTTGGCCCTAGTGTAAGCTTGGAAGTCACTGTAACTGTAGCACAATCAGATAAGGCGTTAGTATATCAAGACACAACATGAGAAACAAATTAAGAATAACACAATCTCAGCGTTACATGTAAACTGACTCTGCGGGAAGGCACCACGTTCTGGGGAAGATGTTGTAATCTTTGGGAAAAAGCTTCAGCATTCTGTTCATGTTTCTTGCTAGTGAATCTTTGCGGCAGATCTCGCTCATCCCTGGGAAATGGTTTATTTTCTGGAATGCAACAAAAGAACCACGGCTGTATTTACAGAGCACACAACTGCAGGTAATATATGTAACATTTTTATGTGTATGACTTTACAAAGCCTATGACAATATAGACCAGTACACCTTCTTCATTCAGAGAGAAATCGCTGGTACTAAATTTTCCTGCATTGAAAAACCCAATTAGTTTACAAATTGATTACTTGAGCTGAAAAACTGTTATGAGCCATGAAGGCCATGCACTGGAACATTGCCACAATCTCATAATCAAAATGGAAATGTACATTCTTTATAATTTCATTAGCAGTCATATTGAGTCGAAGAATTTGAATTACATGTAAGGGTATTACAACCAGCTGGAGCATATGGACTAGCCTGTCTGATTTCTTGTCTGGTTGATTTATGCATTTGAATTCACCTTAATTTTTTAGGATAATAGCAGCAGTGTGTATGCATCGGTGTGAGCAAATTCGCTGGAATACCTGGTAACGCTTCATGTCTTTAACACGGTCTAGAGACACGGAGCAATCGGTCCAAATGAGCGTCCAGTCTTCGCCCTCCGCCGCCTCTCTGAGGCCGTATCTGTGAGCAGCACGCCGCACTAAGACCAGCAAGCAACAAAGAAGAATGTCTGTTTTACTCTGAGAACTCATTTTGTATCAAGTGTCTGTTAATACCAGGAGCTAAAACGTAAAAAATTTATATAGATGAATGTAATGCATTCATTAGCGGGTTAGTTTGTATGTATTTTTCATCACGCACCACTTTCATATTTGCAGTTGGTAAGGTTCACCCACAGTCATCTGGAAGAAAAGAGAGACAGAAAGAGGGACAGACATCTGCTTTGCTACAAGGTCTTACAAATGTCTAATTATTCTTTTCTGTCTTTCCAAAATGATAAGGACAAATGAGAAAATCACAGCTGTCATGCTGGGCAGAACTAGTACAGTAACTGGAAATAAAGGCAGAAGAACAAATGCAACATTGAAGTACCTCTTCTTCATTTTTTTTTTCTTTTTGTTGACGGGTGGAGGGGTGTGGGCACGGGCTTCGGTTTGGCTTTCGCCTCCTTCTCCATCTCCCTGCTGCTCATATTTATTTGGATCATCCGTTCTGTCTGGGCTGTCCATAGGTAGACCCATCCTACATGGGCACACAAGCAAATGTACTCACTGGGACGGGAGACAACGTGACAAGCTTTTGTGGAAAACAAAGAGACAAACAACAGCAGTTCACTTGTTCATTCATTTGTATGACCGATTTTAATGAGACGTGCTGCACGGTCCCACAATGGAATTTAATCAAACGTTGCAAAGTACACGGTGTCGGTGCATGCATGGAGTCATGTTTCCGTTTCCATTTCTCTCATCAGGTGAGTGCTCTGGCTGTAAGCACACTGTCACACACTGGCGTTCAAGAGTTAGTGTTGCAGGACAGATTGGAAAAGTGGACAATAATGAACAGGGGTGGGGGTTAACTCTGACACCCACAGGAACTTACGTTTGATTGCTTCTCATAATGCTGACAGGACAGGAAAAACAAAAGCTGTGTTAGTAAGATTAAAAACAATTTAGTGATAACTTCAAATATCTCATTCTCTAGTAATAATGTCTGTGTGACGGTTTTATAAGCATGTCGCTTTCCACATATCATACTTCTCTTCAGGTTGTACAGTATGGGGTACGTGTCTGTACTATTTCCTTGGTTAATATTAAAGGACATGTCCAGGATCCCCATGTGTATTTTTAACAACTTCCATGTATTATGGAATTTTTGCACTGAGAGATCTGTTTTCTGCAACTAAGAAAACAGGCTCACATTGTTAATGCTTAAGATTTACGATTAACATCTTCACAGTCATATTTTAGCATGTGAACTTAAAAACATTTGAAATAGGAATGGGTGATCTAGCCAAAAATAATATGATAAGCTGTTTAATTGAAATCATAATCCATAGCCTAAATGACAATTTTTTCTCCTTAACTGTGAAATGCTTTGTATAAAACAGCCAGACTTGAAATAGACTGAATTTCACCATTAAAATACAATCCTGCATTAAAGATAGTCCTTTTTTGGCAAGGGCTCCTCATTGGCCATGCTGCTGGCTATAACTTACAGTGCATTATTTGCAATACATCAACCAAACAACGAGAGAATCACATGAGCCGTGTGAAATAATGCAGGCAATCAGCATAACCATCTAGTTGGCTAAATCAATCTAGGCATAGCAGGGATCGGTTTCTAAGGGAGGTTATGTAAAGTTTGAGGACAATAAGTACGCAATGTCTACTTGGTAAAGTAAATTGTGGACGTCTACAAAAGCAGTGACTACCCACATATAAACGGAAGTATTCAACAAATACTTGTTTGGTCATCTGAATGGGTGAGTAATATATTACAGAAAACTGGTTAAGTATTGATGTCTTTAAATCTAAACCTTAAAAATGAACTTCATGATGGAATTAATGGAAAAGTGATGCTCCTGGGATTATAAATGATTTAAAATGATAAGTAACTAAGACAACAACAAAAAATCACGACAATCTATTTAATATTTGCTGAGATATTCAAGTCTCAAGCAAACTGAAATATAATGTTTAAGGAAACTTTAAATAGGTTTAATCTCACTTGCACTCTGACGCCATCAGCCACAAGCATCTCGGCTGATGGCCCCTGACTCCTATCTGGTGTCTTGTAGGGTCAGGATAAGTTCAAGTTCAAGGTAATACTTGGTAATGATCGTCATTAAATAATGGTGGGGGCAGGCTAACAGGGGGGACATTGGTGGGAGGTTACGGTGCTAGGTAACAGTATTTTGATCCAGTGATCTGGATAATCCTGACCCTGACCTGTGGCTGAGACGCCCCACTGACCTCAGATAGTTTCCAGTTACAGCCCCTCAAAGGATTTCACCAAGGTTCTCCCTCAACATGCACCGACAACAGATACATGAACAGCGCCTCCTAATTGTCTGGCCTCAGGAAACAATGACTAAATTCAGTATAAAAGATCGTATTACCTCTCTTTATGTAACATTCAACATCCAGAATACACATCCACATGGAATTCAAACACTTATTATTGTCTGCCTATAAAAAAAACCCTTTTTAATAAAAATTACAAGGGCAAAGTTACAAACCGCATTCACAGCTAAATTCATTCAAGTACTTAATCTAATCAATAAGGATGAGGTGACCAATTCTAGGTTTATTGGACCATGTTTTTACTGATATTTGAGTGTAAAAAATATTACTACAAAATGTATTTACTATTTTTTAGAATAAATATCCTTGAACTCTTGCAATAAAGATCTGTAATACAGTCATATTTGATAGTTTATAAATAAATTATACTGATCAGTAACTCCAGTGCATCAAAACACTTACAAATGAAACCCAAACCCGAAAGTGGCTTTTTAAACATTATATTCTGTAAAACAACTTTATATCAGTGCATACTGGCCAACGTACTGTATATGCCATTAAAGTCTACAGTATAGGGACCCACATTCCTGTGATAGGCTGATAATGACCAAACAAGACATTGGAAAGAACTTATGTATCTTTTCACATAAATTTTAGACACTTGCACCTCATAAATTAGCAGCTTTTAACAGAGTTACTTTTTCAACATGAAGTTTAACAGTTTTCGAGTTGGAAATGGTTCTTACTCACCTGCACTAAGTCTACATTTGTCAGGCCACTGCTGCTGAAAGAGCTACCCCCACCGGCCTGCCTCCAAATGCCTTTGATGGACGAATTTTCGTCTCAAGGTCTCAAGAGCCCCTTAAAACTCCAATGAGGCCCATCTCGAGACACCGTCTGCCTCTGGAGTCTTAAAAACAAAGGAAAGAGTAGATTTGTGTCATTACAAGGATGGCTCAGTTTAGCTGGACTTACACACTCAGGCAATAAGAACAGCAGTGGATCAGGTGACCAATTAGATGCTGTGGGGACAAACACCTGATCCTTCTTGACATGATGGAGATAAAATGAACAGGAGATCTCAGCAGGGAGCAAACAGAGAGGGATAATCCCTGATATTTGTTCACTGAAATAGGAGAAGTGTTTTTCAACTGCACTTCTTGTTAAAATTAAATCTCTGCTGAAAACCACTCTGGCAGTGTGTGCTGTAAGAGAACAGGCTGAAAATCTATGTTCTTAGCCAATATGAAATGGAGTAACATCAGGTGAAGCTCAGCCATCTGTTAAAAACTAAGGTGTAGTCATGAGGAAAAGTGCCGGACAAAAGAAAGTAAACACAGTTTGTTAAGACAGACAATCAGGTGTCAATAAGATAAGTAACATTAGTTATGACTAAATAACCAGCATTGGTGCACTTACATTATTTCTTGACTAACAACTAGAGCATTCAATCACTTGTGGATATCCTACACCTTCTCATATTTTATTACTGATCTACTTTCTGTTATGAATGTAATATGCTGAAATGAAAAGTCATGACTGTGGTGGATATTTACATAGTGAAAAACTTTAGTTTTCAACAACAAGTCATGAAAATTACAGATAATATTAAAATATTCCTGGTATTGCGGAATCTCTGGGTGGGTGTGAGCTTGAATTGTAATCTCTAATAATACATTTTACTATCCTGATTCTGACGTACAGGCATAATATTTTCAAAATAAGAGAATATTGCACTTATATGAAGTGATCAAACTTTGAATCATGCCTCTTTTTGAGAACGTGAACCAGTAAGAATAAACAACATAAAATTATTTCGAATAAAATTTATTCAACAAGATATAATGTCACAATCACCACTATTGCAACCCCTCACACATTCACATTGTATCCAGTGTTAAATCTCTTACCCAGTAATGTTTATCAGCTTTCAGAACACAGGATGTGGCCATCGAAAATTCCATTTAACCTGCAACACAGTCAGGTAACAAAATCTGATGGGTGACAGAATATGGAACATGTTTTATTTTCATTGGTTCATTGTGTTTAATTTTCTGCAGATTTGTTGCTCCCATTACTTGCGAAAACAATATATATACTTCTTCTGACACTGCTCGTAAATATTAGTATCATAAAGTATTAGTACTTCAAGTTTTAACACAAAATCAAGCTAAAACCAAGCAGCTAATAGCATAACCTTTGGCTAGCTACATGTATGGTGTTGTTGCTATGGTTGCCGAATGCCGACTTCTCCCGAGTGAGAACGATTTACGCTAACTACGCAGGGATAAGTGTTTGACAAACAACCGTCTTAAAGTCGTCAGAAATGGCTTGTCTGTGCATTTCCTGAAAATTACACTAACCGAACAGCCCTTTATGTTGTTGTAGCTCCTGTCGGGTCCTACTGAAGAGGACCTGATAAATGTAAACATGAGTGAACTCAAATTACACACACGCGACGCCTTTGATGTGGGGAGCTCCGTGTCAACCGATCAGCCAATCGCGAAAGAGCGATGTGACCGTAGTCACATTTGATTGGTTATTGGCTCACCGATGAGAAGAGATTTACGGACGGGTCCGTAGTTGAATCCCGTAGTTTAGACATTATTGGGATTACGATTTCTCGATTATATGTAGTTTTTTTCTTTTAAAAGACTGTAGATTATTTGAAAGTTAATTTTTGCTCACACACCTTGGAGACAATATAAATAATGCACGTGTTTTTTTCCGCAACATTAATCGAAAATACTTAAATTATATCAATGCAAACACCTAGTAGTGAAGTGTAAAAGCAAACATCTTTTAATGTGTTACATTTAATAATGAGGTACTGTGCATCCCACACTACTGTATTGCAAAGAAGTCTAGCCTTGGAAAGGAGTTTGGCTCCCTCTTGTGTTTTTATCTCACACTGAGGAAGATTGGGTGATAGCCAATAATTCCCCCGACGCATTGCCTTGGACTAATTTTATACACCGCGATGCCTTCACAAACTCGGTCTTTGATCCAAACCCATATTTTGTGTTGACGTCACGCAGATCCTAACACCTTCAATTTCAAATTTCACCCTTATCACACCATCTAACACTCTTTTTACCTACAAGACACTCTTAACTAAGTTTGCTTTTAAGAAAAAGGGTGTCTATAAATATATAACGTATGTAAAGAATAAAGATGTTTATTTTTAAGCATAAAATGATTATTAAAAGATTTCAGTAGAATCCATTCTGTTGAATGGTAGTACGTAGTTTGTAAAGCGCATTGCAGCATATTAGGTATTATTCTGTCGTGCAGTTGCGCTTTTGTTGTTCCAAGTGCAGCAGCGACTCTGTGTTTGGATTTGTATTTTCCGTGCAGCACATGAACGCACCACAACGTTCGGTTCGGACGAGTTGACGGCTGAAGTCGATGCGGGGGTAGGTGACAGCAAGCGTGAGTTATTGTTTTTATACTATTTAGGTATGCCAAATATATATATATATATATAAATGTCAAAAGTAGTTAGTAATTGTATTATCTGTTGAATGTCTCTCTTGTCGTCACTTTCGGTTTACAAATTTTGCTGTATTTCTCAAATTTCAGTTAAATTGTCTTGAAAAGTTTTTAGAGCACAATAAATATATAACTTCTGCGGTATCGTTTGTGTCAAACGTATTTTCTATAACAGATATGTTCGCTGATCACAGTTACACAATCCTTTTTATTTGCAAAACAAAAACAAACAAAGATTCGAAACACTAAATAAATAAATCACCACAACCAGGAAGCTTTCAGAGCACAGGTGCAGCTTTCTGTTGTTCCTCACGCCACCTTGCGGTACCCTACTGTCATTAATCAGACACATGACGTGCTGTTTATCAGGTCCTGTTGACTTAGCATGGAAAGCTCCTCAATGGAAGGGGACACCGACTCCCCACCACGCACTTTCTCCCAGGTGGCGTTCCACGCTATTCCCCACTCCTACCCACTCTCCACCTCCATCACGTGTGCCTACACCCTCAGTAATGTCTTCCAGGCCAACCCCAGAGACTGGGTGGGCATCTTTAAGGTGACAAAACAATAACTACAACGTTTGGTGTTATTTTTGAGGTGGGATTAAACAAATGCTCAGATTTTGTCTCTCATTTGTCAACAGGTAGGGTGGACCACCATAAAAGATTATCATACTTTTGTGTGGGTTGAGCCATACCTGGATGTTGGCAGGCAGCAGCCGGTCACAAGACAAGCTGTGTTTAAGGGTAAGAACTTGTTAAGCTTTTTAAGCCCTTTTGTCCACAGAAAAGTAACAAAGATGTATAACAAAGATATCATGTACTTTTTTATTCTTTAAATTGTCTTTAAGTTAGGACCTGTAAGAGTCTCCTGAATAGAAAGGCCAATCGTTGGACCGCACGTCCCAGAAATAGCTATGATATTATTGTCATTCTAAGCCACTGACTTGTGACTTAAATTAAGATCAAAAAATAACCTAAGAATGAAAGGCTGTTTTTGTTCAGTCATGTCTGTAAATATATGATGAATCCATAACGCTGTGGTCTTGATACTAATCATGGCTATATTTAACATTGAGTAACATTACAGCTAGTATTGGTTTGCTAATAAAAGTACAGGAGCAGTTTGTTCAACACTTCTGTCCACAAATGAGGGTGAAGCAGTGGAATTGTTTTTACAAAACTTTATAGTGTTATAGCCAGAGATAGGGAAAAAAGTGTTATCTGTCGTCACAAATTCACCTGAAATTGACATACAGATGTTAACACACCAATGAGTTAAAAAAAAAGCATTATAATAAGGCTAGGCATAAAGTATGTGTGCAAATATCATATTAAATCAACTTTAAAAAAATACGAAATGTACAAAATGTGTTCGGATGGATCACTATAACATGATTATATGCTTATAAACAGGAGGATATGTACTTTTTAATCATTCAGTGTAGAGTATGTGTAAGTAGTAATAGTAATAGTAGTAATAGCAAAAATGACAAATCCCAACAGGTATGATTTTCACGATTCAGATATCAGATCTTGTGCTCCAGCTGTCTGCTGTGTTCTTGCCCCATCAGAGTATTATCTGCCTAAGGATGAGATTGACTTCTACCAGTTCTGCTACGTTGACAGCACTGGCCAAGTGCGAGGAGCCAGCTCTCCTTTCTGTTTCAGACAATTAGTGGAGCAAAGCGTGAGCAACCAGGATGATGATCTCCTGATCATCACAACACAGGTATCAATCACAGTGACTGACTATAAATACATGCAAGATTCACCCAACAACAGTCTCACAGGTGGAATACTGACGGACGATAAGAGCCCTTTGTGACAGACACGACTGTTCATATCTAATGAAACCAGGCAGCCAAAGTAAATAACAGTTCAGTGTGTTTTGTTGAACCCAGGAACAACTGGAGGAGAGCAAACATGAGAAGACTGAACTGCAGAGAGAGCTGAGTCAGATAACAGAGGAAAACTACACATTAAAAAGGGCACTAGAGAAGGAACAGCAAGAGGTCACCAGCTTGAAGGTCTGTTTGTGATTCATGATTCATGAAAACTTATCTTTGTTTTGAGATCGAGAACGTAGCTGCATGTTTTGATTTGTTTTTTGCCTTTGATTTTAAACATATACACAATTTTTTTTTTCAGGAGCAGAATGAACAGAATGAGAAAGAGAAGACTGAACTGGTTGAAGAACTGGATCAAATCAAGGAACAGCATGAAAACGCAAAGCAGCAGCTGAAAGAAATGGATCAGTTAAAGGTTTGCCGTCAATCCAAGGCTGTGCAACATGGCTAAAAACTCAATCGTAGAAATATTCTTATCATGTTGTTTTCCCCTGTATAATGTTTGACTGCTGCTCGCTAATAATGTTATCTGGTTGTAACTTTACTCGTAACTATGCTACTAACCCTAAACTTTGATTCTTCTCCTAGGAAACATTGACCCAGTTGACAAATCAGATTGAGATGCAGGAAAGTAACGTTGCTGAGCAGGGAGACAGAGCATCAATACAAGATGAGGTAAGCCATGTTCTTCACTGATAAAGATGGAAAAAAATAATTTTATCGATTCTAACATTTGTCACATTTATTTCTGACCTGTTCAGATGTTTGACCAGACTGTGATGGAAGTCCAGCAGTTCAAAGAGGAGCACGAGGAGCTGAGGTGGGGGGTTGAGGAGATGCAAGTCCTCCCATTTCTGGTTGCATCATAAATGTGAACTTTAAAAAAACATATACTGTGAAATTAAGTTTTGTGGTCACTAAGGGCTTCCTTCTGTTCTGTTTTCTGTTTTAATTCTAGAATTGGAGAAGAAAATTCAGAACTGCTCAAAATGAAGGACAGCATCCAGCTCCTATCGGTAAATCTCCGTCACCATGTCTCACATCATATGTTCTAGTTCTCAACCATATTTAGAACCTGTAGCAAATGGTGATCAGGTTGTTTGAATCCAGATAAAATCTTTGATCCTGTATTCAAACTTGGGTCCTAATCTTTTGGCAGGTTGACCTCCAAAACAGTGAGAAAGAGAGGGAGAGGCTCTCGGCAGACCTGCAGAGGCTGCAGATACTTGCACAAAACATGGATGACATAAAAAGCGAGAACCAAGAGTTACTCAAGAGGCTGTCACAGCAGGAGGCACTGCAGAACTATCCAGACGAGGGTCTAAGGGTGGGAATCAAAAAGAAAAAGAATGATGTCATTAAAAAATTCATTTGTCATGTCCGTACACCATTGTTTTGCCTTGCAGTGATACTACTCTCTATATTTATATGCTCCCAGGAAGTGGAAACAAATACAGAATGCCCTTTTATTTGTGTTGAAAACTGTGGGTTTTTTTCACCCATTATTTTTCAGAAAAAGCTCAAAGAAGCACTAGAGGTAATTGAAGAGAAAGACAGCATCATAAAAGAGGAGGAACATTTGATCGCGCTGCTGAGCCAAGAGAAAGAAGAGCTTGCAAGAAAAAATGAGGTACATTTACACAAACCCAATTCAAACGGTCATTTTGTGTTACAAAACCATCTTCATTCAACAGTTTCTTCTGTCAGACTCTCACCAGTGAGATCGAGGGGCTGCACAGTGTTATTGCTGACCTCCATGATGCTCATCCTGCTGACTCATCACACATGAAGCCCGACACTACTTCACCAGCTGGCGCCACCTCACCCACCCAAGGGCAAGAGCCAGAGATGCCCGAAGAGGCTGAGATCCAACATGACAACACGGGTGAGGAATGGACCCTGAACCATCCTCCCCACATACCTTTTACTCCCCAAAACAAGTCAAGATAGTAATAGATAGTAATAGAGAGTAATTTGCTGTAGCCCGAGAAAGAAGCAAATAAAAAATTGTTTTAATGATCTGGTTTTTTCTCTTTGTTTGCAGGTGTTTTTGCAGAGCAAGAGGAAGAGGTAAGCCAAACTCAAGAGTAATTACAAACTTTTTAAAAAGTTTTGTGTCAAGCAATGCCAAACATGAATAATAAGTTGTTTTTTTTAAAAAAAGTCTGAACCAAAAGGACCAAAAGAAAAGTAGAATGCACCTGATTGGATAAGTGCACAGATCACTGGTGATCCTATCATGGTTCCATATGAGAGGATTACCCCTGAATGGCTCAGACATTCATGGACCGGATTGAGGGCCATCACTTTGTGGACATAGTTATTATATGAACATAGAACAAATTTAGGTTTAAGAAGCTGGACCAATTGTAACCCTCTACATTGAGAAAAAAACAACTCCCTGATGGGATCTCTTGGTATCCACACAAGCCCGAGACACACTCTTCTGTTTACATTTATTTTTGAAGTGGACTTTAAACATAATCCGCTCCCTATTTTGTTACCACATCTGACGCGCTGCTACTTCTATTTCTGTTCTTGACAGTTGCTGGTGTGTCGTCACTGCCAGGAGCGCTTTCCCCTCATAACAAAACAGGAGCTGATGGAACACGAGCAGAGTCACAGGATTTGCCCCTTCTGCGCGCTTGTCTGTGACAACATGGAGCAGTCTGTGTTTGAGGATCACGTTTATGGCCACGAAATGTGACAGCGGCTCCGGGTCAATCGTCCTCCTAGCTGTCAGTCATAGCAAATTGTCTTACAGGTTGGATAACGTATAAAAGAACATACTGATAATTCTGTATGTCTTTTTTTTTTTTACCTTTCTGACAATTGCTTAGAGTTTATATTACCGTTAACCATTTGTTTTGTACCTTTCAACAGTCATTTATGTCTGTCATGAGTCTTGTATGGTGTATGGATCAGCTGGTAGATTGAAACTTGCCTCAGTATATTTACATCACAGTGAATGTGTCCTCTTTTAGTTTTGGTCAAATACTATTGTAATAGTAGTGATTTTCAAATTAAAAAGTTTGGATTTTACGACAGCCAAAAATATAAAACCCTCATTTTCATTTGATGAAAAAGCTATACTCAGATCGGCTTTTGTTTAAATACAATCGTTATTTTATTTAGATTTACAGGTATCCTTTTTTGTCCAGTTGCCGAAAAATAGTTCAACAATCACCCCTGTCTGTCTAACACTCAGTGTGCCACTGTGATGCTTTCACATTGGTTACACGTATTCATGATGCTTTATCAAAACTGAATACTCTGAATTTGTAAAATAACTGGTAAAGCAAAAGGAAATGAGTAAAAGTACCTCTGAATGGTACTTATATCCACTATTTGGTCACTAGATTCAAACTTCTGAAAGTTGATGTTTGTGTTATACGAATGAAGCATTAATCTATACTCTTAGGTAGGATAAAATGTGTTGGGAAGAGTCATGCAATTTGATAAAATTGTCATTTAAAATGAAAGAACACATTAAAAACTTACTCAGTTTAATTTTTCATTAACAACTTTGCACCTAAAGCTCAATGGAAATTCTGATCTACAATTATTAGATTGTCAGTTTAAATGTTTATTTCTATTAATTGTAAAGTGTATCCGACAGAATGACATGTTGATAATGGATAATTGTCAATGAATAATTCAAAGTGCATTTAAAATCTGCTGTATAAAAATGTTGGTAAACTAGTTAACAGTATAGTATTTTCTTTTTAATGCATGAAGAAAATTCACACAATCTGTACATTAAGAAAATTCCTTAACCACCCATAAATCATGACATCCGCAAAGCAGCAGTAGATTTTACACTGATTTTCCTATCCAGTGAAGTGAAATCTTTCAGTATATTTACTTGTTGCATTTAACATTTACCCTCCTTATATCCAGTAAATGATCCCTGGGAATTCACCCACACTTACAGCCAAGTCCTTCACATGAGCCTTAAGGCAACCAGGCACATTAAGCTGACCAACATATCTCTGAGAGTGTTGTCGTTTCTTAAGGTGTCATCTGGTTGGCCTCCTCTGGGGTTAAGTCACGGGAGGTTAGCTCAGAGAAGAGAGCAGGAAGCCAGTACTGTGACTCTCCAGCTGCTTGAGAGTCCAACCAAGCCAAACCTTCTTTCAGTAGGTGGTCCTGGAAAAGAGAGAGAAGGTCCAGAAGGATTAGTATTTCTGCAGGGTCATCATCTTAAATACAACACTCAACTGCCCTTAAATGTATTGTTTAAAGCCATATCTTCTACAGTTTGAAATTAGGTATTTCCCTGGACCCCATATACTCTGCTTTAAGGTAGAGGGGTCAACACACTTATCAAGGAGTGATCTGACCTGAGCTGAAATGTACTCACCAGGACGTGACAGGCCCGTTCTTTCTCCCATTTTAAGCTGTCCTTGATCTCACTAACTGTAACGTAGCCCTTTTTCTGCATATGAAAGAAGAAACAATCAAACATGGTCTCTCTTTTTAAAATTGTGTGCTCAGAGTGGCACTCTGAGAAAAGTATCAGTCGAGAATAGACAGAAAACACTGATAAAAGTCCAGATCATCAAAGAAAGTCCGTCGAAGGAGCTCAATTGTTCCAAAGTTCTGACAGCAAATGAGTTGAAATATGTAAGAATTAAACGAGGAGCTCTTACCTCAGCCAACTGTAGAACTACGGTATGATCCATGTTGAGCTCTGCAGGGACTGACTGTACCAGGTAAGAACCACCAACAGGGATCATCCCAAACCCACTTCCCATAACTTTTAGTTTCTTTATGGCTCTCATCAAGTCATCTCTGGGAATATACAATGATGAGATTAAATGCATAACCTTGAGACCACACAAATGTTTCAAATGATCTAAATATGATAATGACCTCTTAATTCCCACTAAAACATGGAATATTTAATTACTGACACTTACTGGCTTACATCCTGAGCAAATTTACCTCGCCCCTTCAGTACTCTCTGATGGAGTTCCTCTAAAGTGATAAGACCTGAAAGAAAACACAAATTCAAAACGTCAGTAAAATCTAGAATCACTGCATTTACATCATACTAAGGCTTCATGATTGATTACTTGAAACTGCGTTGTTTAGAAGACAATCATCAACGACTGCAGAAATTTTCCATTTGTCACACAATGATTACCAGTTTAATTTCAGTTTCCAAAAAATTTACACACCTCCATTTCTGTGTTTCAGAGCCAGACACACTTCGATAATCTGCACACCAAGCTCATAATAGAAGTCACCGACACCAAGCATCTCCGACCAGAAACCTTTGCCAGCTGTGAAAAAATGAGTCGTGAAACTTTTAAATCAAAGCTTCCACTTCAAAACAAATGAATTTTTAAAAATTTTACTCAAACTGTTTCTCACAAGCAAGTGGGTCAACTCCAATGGTGGCACACATTTCCTGAAACTGAACCCTGAACTGTGAGTTTTTCCGGATTTCTTGTTTATGTTTGCTTGCAAACTCCTCCAGGTTTGATTTAAATGTTTCCAGCTGCTTAGACATCTGGCAGAAAAACAGGAATTGAGGTATTTTCATTAATAGTGTAACACAGGAAAATATTAAAAAACATATCTATATGTGAAACTACAAAAGAAAAATTTTGCCACGGATATTGTCATTACTGTCTCAACATATTATAATATACTGTATGATAATATATATTTTGATCTCTGAAATATGGATTACCTGGATCTTGGCCAAATTGTATATAAATTACATATTTATCTTTTCTATTCACTGACTACCTGTGAAATTATGTTAAAATCACTCACTTGAACGATTTGGTCCTCTGCAATAACAGTCCCTCTTTCCTTATATTTGGACTATATAGAACATAAACACGGGAGAATGAATTAAATGCGTCTCTGGAGAAAAACAAACAACTTGTTCAACAATACCTGCACTTGTTACTTGCCTCTGCAAGCTTCTTTCTGGCAACAGCTCCCGCACCAACACCTCTCCGATACATTTCGGAGATGTTTAGCCCAAATTTTAAATAGACAAATGTATAATATTAGTCTGTCGGTGCTATGTCTGATTGGCTTATAAATGTTAACGATGGCAATAAACTACGCTAACGTTAGCTGCGACGTTATTATTTTGCCAATTTCCCTAACTCACAGTAGTCTTTACTCAAAATACACTTTTTGTAACGTTAGCGCTTACATTATCAGCCTCCACAAAGTTCGGTAATGGCTGAAAAGCGAAATATTTGGGAAATATATGTCAATTTGTGTGTAAAAACCCTATTTAGAGAAGCTAGGTACAACTGTGAGGGTGCAGAGTCGTAAACAACTTCCTGGTCGATTACGTCATCGATTTACATCTCATCGCCCCCTGGCGTGACGGCGAATATAGCAGGGCAGTATTTTTTTAAAAACTGGACTGTATATTAAAAAGATTTTCATACGAAAAATACAACAGCATCAACATTTTTCCCCCTCAAAGGCGTCACTGCATGACAGTGAGAACAACTAAACATCAAAACATGATACCTCCAGCTCATTCAAGCATTACTGCTGTCTGCAATACACATACGGTGGTGACAAATGATGAAGCGGCACTAACATGGGAGAGAATTGATTTTTGTTTCCTATGGAGCTGGTGTTATATTAACAGCCCACAGGAAAAGATTTATGCACCATTAAATTAATGAAAAATTGACACTTTAAAAGCATGTGAAAAACACAAAGGTTTGTTGATAATAGATATATACTTTAATGATGAATGATAATGGTAGGCTAGGTAGTTCACTTAAGAAAAATGGTCCATTAATATGAAAACTAGTGCAAATTAGTAAATTAATTGCTCTAACAGAATATAATTTCAAGGTACATTGCACCAAATATTTTAAATGTTGCATCACTGATTAACAGGTTGGGATTGTACACCTTGTCAAATATGTTAATTAAAAATCACGAGCTGTACAGTGATTACATATGGATAATATAATCTCATTAAATCGTCTATATTGTTATAATAACACTCTTACGAATACCTCATACAAACAAGAATCTTTATTACCCACTCTGGTGTGAGTTGAAAATGTGTAGCATGTTGTGGGTCTCTCTCTCCCCCTGCTGGCATCTTTATGAATAAAGCGTCCAAAATAAGAAATGGCCAACTAAAACATTACGCATGCGCATTCGTCAGCGCTTTAAAACAAGTCTTGAGGAGGGAACATGAAGTCACTTGCAGGTGGACTTGAATTTTAGTCGAGGTAAGCTCGAAACAAACCTATTCGTACTAATGAACGCATATATTTCTTAATCGCATGCGTTTCAACGTGGTCGCTGGAAACAATTTCTTCTGGACGCGTGTTTTGTGGCTAAACTAGCCGGCTAACACTAGCTAGCTAGCTAGCTGTTATTGTTTTTCATGATTCCGCGAGAAGCAAAATGGAGGAAACGGCTACAGCCAGTGTCCTGCACAGCCACTCCCGAGTCCTTGTTTGAAGCCCTCACACTAAAATGTCTGCCTTCATGCAATACTGAGTACATTCTATCCAACATGTCTAGTTTGTCTCCATATTAACGACCACACGTTTGCGCTGCAGCGGTAATAGGGATGAATGCAGCTTGAATTTCCAACCTAGCTAATGATTTTTAGGAAAAGGATGCCTTGAACCAAACACACTTCATGTTAGAATATTCTCCGGTTCGTCCAAGTGTTTGCGTTTGGTGCATTGCTTTCACTCCCAGTTCACCAGACAGCATGCTTCCAGTTAAATGCACCCATTCTCTTTGTGTTTGCAGGGCAGCGGCTTCTGCGTCCTCGTGGGAGGAAGATGTGGATGGCATCGCTGAGGCGTTGCAGCATGAGAAGCCGCTGTGATCGCCATGACTCTGAGAGCCACGCTGTTTTCCAACACAGGTTTCAAGCAGGACCCTGACACCGCCGAATTTGACAAAACGCAATTGGGTGCCACAACCGTGAGTCCCATAAGCCTCAAGAGGGAGTCTTGCGGATTTGTTATAGATGTTAAAAACGTGCGGGGGGCCGAGATCCCGAACAAGTCAAAGGACGTAAACCGGAATTACATGACAAGCAAAGTTTCTCTTGCTGCCACGGTTGCAGAACTTGTTAAAGGAAACAATAAAACTGTGGGGATATTGTCCCCTGTCAGACTAATGGGGGGTGAGGGAACCCCAGTGAAAGGTAAACCCCTCTCTGCTGACACCATGGATAACCCTCAGATGGCAGTGAACAATAATTCCAAGGATGGAGGTGCTGATGATAGTGTTAAGGGGGTTGTCCCTGGAGTCCTTGGCACAGCATCGATTGAACTATCTTCTGAGGGCAAGTGGAGGAACATCAGGAAGACCCCTGCAAATCCACACACACAAGCCAACTGCCTCCGGCAGATTCTCCTCCTGCAGCTGGACCTCATTGAACAGCAGCAACAACAGCTGCAATCTAAGGACAAGGAAATAGATGAGCTCAAAGCAGATAAAGAGACAGTATGTAAAACAAATGCTGTTGTAATGTATGTATTACATATATAGATGAAAAAAAAATGAAACATTAACATTTATTTGTCTTCATCTTCGGCAGCTGCTAGCACGCATTGAGCGCATGGAGCGTCGCCTGCAGCTAACTAAGAAGGACCCGCCGCGTGACAAGCGCCTTTTTCAGCCCCTCGAACCATGGACCCCTGACAAAGAAGACATGTGGGATCTGGATGTGGAGGATAATCCACAGCCAAACCCAGCCACTCCACTTCCCTTTAGTCGCGGTGGCAAAGGTCAAAAGAGGTAAAATAAATAATGAGTAATAGTAAAGGGCTTTGCTTATGTGCTTTGTGTATTAAATGTAGCTAGAGCAATTAAACACAGAAAAGCAGATACCTGCCAGATGTTATCTGCAAACTCAGACAATGGAGGATTTATGGTTCAAATGTCTTGTGATATGGCGCTAACTTCAGCTTTTATTCCTTTTTTCTTGTGTGTCCACAGGAAATCTTGTTTTGGTGATCCAAAAGTCCAGAAATCGCGGGGCAAAAGTGCCAAGCTTAGCCCCCAGAAACCTGACATTCAGCCTGGCTCTCCCAATCAGAGAGAGCTGCGCAGTAAGGAAACCCCAGAGAAGACAGTTCCGATGAGATCAGGGGCAGAAAGGGATCTTATGCTCCCATGTAAAGAGGAGCCTGAGCTGGGCTGTCAGATTGAAGATCTGCCCTTCATGTCTACTACAGAGATGTACCTCTGTTGCTGGAACCAACCTCCTCTGTCCCCTCTACGTGAGACTTCCCCTAAGAAGGAAGAGGAGGTGGCCAGTGAGTGGACTCCTCATGTAGTACATGATATGCTGATTGTTTGTAAGCCTAACCTATATCCCATCTTTAATCATTATATCCACCAAATGCGCTGAACACGCTATGTATGAACCTTTCCGTCTTTTTTTACCTGGTAGTTCCATCTTGGAGGGAAAATCCAATTGAACCTTTAAATGAGGACCCGTCCTTTAACCCATCTGAGGTGAGACAAATCTGAAGACATATTCTACCTCTAAATCTAATATTAATTTCAAAATAATCTATTTAATTAATTGTAAGTTTGAATTTTCCTTCATGTCCAGCCGCTAGATGATGGTGTGTTTTTGAAACGACACTTGAAGCTGGAGTTAGATGAGAAAAGGAGGAAAAGGTATAAATCATTGACTTTTTCTTGAACATAATATTTTTCTATCAAGGGTTTGACTGGGCTCTGTTTAAATCCTCTCAGAAATAAATGTATCTAAAATAAATATGTATAAAAATGTGAGGAAATAGTAATGTGACAAAATAGAAATGAACGTCATAAACAGTTTCAGAGTCTGATAGGTGCATTGATGTCTTATGTAAGACAGAAGACTTAGGATCTGCATTGTATTCTTGATTCCATGTTTTTGTTCATTTTTTCAGGTGGGACATCCAACGAATCAGAGAGCAGCGTATGTTTCAGCGCTTGCAGCAGCGTATGAACAGGAAGAAAGTCGTCCCGGAGACTGAGCCAGAGCTGTCATCCTTCTATCCCGACACTGAAGATGGTACATTTGTTTTCATTAATATCCAGCAGTTGAATAAAACCTGAATACATTAAACAACATGGATGGTTTTCAGTGGCCTCAAGAGATTTTTACTCTGTTTTGTCAGTTGAGACGATTGTGATTACTCCCTTCTTGCCTGTGGTTGCATTTGGTCGGCCGCTGCCCAAACTGTCACAACAGTAAGTTGTAGTAGCTTTTTGGATTTCTTTTTCTTTTAAATTGTAAACCGGAACATTACGTATCTGTATTTGTCTTTATAACGACAGTGAAATATTTATTCTTCATCCAGGAACTTTGAGCTGCCTTGGCTGGACGACCGCAGCAGATGTCGCATCGAGGTGCCCAAAAAACACACACCTCACCGGACCTGTCGAAAGTGAAACCCACGTGGTGTTAAGAGTGCGGAGATTGGAGCTCCTAAGATTAGAAAATGCTACATTTGTCTGAAGGGTGTGTGTGTGTGAAAGTCACAAGTCACTATTTATAGCTGCTGGTCCTTTCAGTCTCCACTTGAGTTTACGACTCCCTAGCGTGTCGACATGTCACCACGGACCAGCTGATATCCTGCAGCGTATTATGCCCTATAGTGTGTCCTTGATATTTTTGGTTTCATTTACTCTCTTTAAATTCCCAATACAACAACACTTCAGCTCACTTTGTGTTCTAAATGGGGAATTAGAATTTAAACCACACAAAAATGGTGTCTTGTGCAAAAATGGGGTTTCTGTCACTTACATGCACCTGAGAGTATAAACTGAACTTTAATTTTGAGCACTGTTGTATGAGGAAAACCAACACTGGTTTTCTTTTTGCCTGAAAAGTGGATCTGGAAGTGTATTTGTGAGCAACATGGGAACAAGTTTATCTGCTGGCTAGACTTATCACATTAATTTTTCCTGCCCAAGTGGAACTCCCACCCCCAGCAAAATCTGTGTTGTGCTGTGTATTGGCTATATTGTTCACATAAAAAATTAAAGTTTTATCAGTGTTTAGTGTGATATCAGGAGTTTTTGCCACTTGCAATTTCTTCATATGAAATCATGCTGCATTTCTAGCCAGTCCATACATTAAGAAAAGAAAACTTAAAGGGACTAAATTGAAAACAAAGGCATGGAAAATCAGACAAGTGGTAAACCTGCCACAATACCTGGTGTTCTCCCCATTTTTTTTAGTTACTTCATTGTTGTGAGTTGCATGGATCTATTTATCTGTTAAAACAAAAAAAACAAGATGATCGCATGGCTTAACCCCAGAATGGAGAATAATCTCATCTCACTGGGCTACAACTATAAAATACTGTTCTTGAAAGCATGTTTTTTTGGCTTTGAACTGCTGCATTCAGCCTCATCTGATAACAAAGTACTGTTGCGGTCTTAATTTTGGTGTTTCCAATCTTTTCAATATGCTTACATCCAGTAAATGGATGAGTTGTGATTGCATTTGTGTTTTGAGGATGCAGTGGGCTGACCTTCATAGGAACCATTTTTAGACAAGCTTTGTAGCTGTAGTTCACGCAGTGCTCACCAGTAGGCTGTTAAACATGCTAGCAGTTAATCTCCCTGTCGGAGCTCATCTCAGTGTTTGACTTCAGGCAGCGTTTTGTTTTTGAGTGCGTTCGCTCAACGTGATTTTGATGCAACAGCTTTCCGCAGCTTCGATACTTACAACTGCCAGGTGTATGTAGAAGCAGATTTTGGAAATACAGACTTAAGGGGTTTTTTTTGTACATAGCTTGCCGAAACAAATGTACATAAAACATGGCTGTTATTTTTTTATAATTTAATGTTGGAAGTGTTGGAAATGCACTCAATATTGTTCCATGATTGTATGTTGAAAAACTGACTGTTTTGAAAGTTACATTTTTTTGGAATAAAATTCACATTTAATTTGATAATTTTTGCTTTGCTAGAATGGAAAAATATTTGAAGGCCGTAACCAATGTCTGAGAGTACAAAAGCTTTCCAATAAATATGGAGAGTTTTATCAAATGAAACTATTGCCTCCAATAGACCTCATTTCAAACTTTAACATGTCTCAACTGCAATTTATTTTTATTTTTTATAAAGTTTCCTAGTTGTGGCTTCAGTGTATCCACATCATCTGGGTATGAAGAAAAACAATTACATAAAACATGGATATGACTATGTGTGTATAGAATTATTTCCTCTATTCACCAAGGTTGACATTAACATCAATTTTTGTTTTTGTGGTATCACAATATATAAAATTGTTTAGTAAGCAGTAGATGTGGTTGTTAATGTAGGGGAAAAAGTAGCATGATAAAAACATGTAAGTACATCAAATTTTTACTCAGGTAAATTGTCCTGGTTACATGACATATACATGACATTATTCACTGATGTATTAATATGGACCTGACATTGAATTTGAAATGCATCTTTTAACATGGTCCAGGTCTTTAAAGCTCCACACCTACTTTGTAACACACTTTGCTTTAGAAATCTGGATTTTTCCAAGCTAATGTAACACTGATAACACATTATCAGGGTTATTTTCTCAGGCAGCACAAAGCAGAGAGATTGTCCTGCAGCTATCAAAGTACTTATTGGGAAATATAGATGTAGAATTGCATTAAAATTACAGCCAGGTAAATAGAGAAAAATGTTTAATGGACAAAGTAAAATGCAAAATAGTACATTTTCTTAAACACCAGTGACAAGAGAAAAAAAAATTGAGGAACTGAACGGGATCGAGTTCCACTCATCTGAACGTAGTCATTTTTTTCATCCTTAAAATAATTTTGTACAATGATCAACCTTATTTGCAAATTTAGATGAAAAAAAATGTTGAGATGCTATTTTTGCACATCTTCAGGCAGACCACTACAACCGTCAAAGCTCACAACTCAAAAACCTAAAACTATCCATTATAAAATGAGAAAGATGGTGAGAAGACAATGCCAAACCAGGATGATGAACACAAAGATCTGACTTTCTCAACCTCACCCATTATTTGTCTTGATTAAAACATTTTCTTTTCAGTGTTTATTTAGACCGTAATACGACCATGCTTGGAGCAGTTTGCACTTACACAAACGGTGAACTAAACATTCAGAGAATTAGTGTGATTTGGTAGTGACCTACTGTATGAAGGATCATAATCCTTGAAAGTATTCTTTTTTTTAATTTAATAGATAATTTACTCATAATGAAAAGACTTTAGAAAGAAAGCCATACACCATTATACTGCAAACTGAATGCAAACTGTTTGCTGGAATAGTGTATTCCACCAGTTAGACCTTCAAGAAAATACAAACACAGATATTTTAGCATCCCCATATCTGTAACAACCTCTGCAGCAATATACTTCACTGTCATCTACTGCACATTCAATTTCTGCGGAGGTTATTCAGTCGCTCTTCCAGATCAGCGTCAGCATCAGCCAGGGCAGCTTGGGGCTCCGTCTTCTTTTGTCCACCCGCTGACAAACTTGCACCGGTGCTCGGCAGATCTGTAATGGACATACGATGGGAATAAAGATATTGAACAAACGGGAAATCCCTCAAAAAATACGAGGACGATTGGCGTGATCATGTCATACTGTTTGAAGTGTCGGATTTACTTACTTGACAGTTCATCAGATAACGAAAGACCCAGCTCATCCAGCACTTGAGATACAATGGCGTCACTAAAAATAAAGCATTACACACACTGCTCACAAACATTGAGGCATACTTCACAGGATGACTAAACTCAACTTTATCTGACTGATTACTGGAATGTACCATTAAATTTAACGTTACTGTGTGTGTCCGACATAGACACACAGAGAAAAAACGTGAAGGATAAGTACAAATTCAATGTTTTTTTCCAGTTGGTAAACAATTACTATAATTGAAGACTTTAAAAATGTTTAAACATTTGTTCCAAAATAAAAATAATAGTTTTGCTTATTAGGCTCTTACGATTCGTCCTCATCATCCTCATCTCCCATGGCATCGTCAATAGCATCATTCATCATTTCCTCCTTCATATCCATTACTTCACTCTGTCGTTCAAAATCCATCATAATCTTCTGAATCTGTGGCAATTTCAGCTGTAAAAATAAAGTAAATACCATACGATCAACACATAAGACTCATTGTTTTTTTCCATTAAATAGTCTACCGATTTTTCTCACAAACCTGTTTGTTCATCGTGCCCATTGCTTTAGCTACCCCTTTCATAGCCTGCGCCATGCTGTTGTTTGACTTGAGTGTCTGTATCTTTAGACTGACAGCCTGAATGTTGGCTTTCATTAAGATGAACTTCTTGACATACCGCCTTGTACGAACTAAATCCTTGGCCATAATCTTGACGGCGTCCTGCAAAGATAAAGAGGGGACGCATCACAGTTGTAGTTAACAACTATTCTTTGTAAGGTATACGTCAATTTCTCATACAACAAGTAATTGCCCTCTGACTGACCATTTGTCCCTGTTTAGCCATTTTCTTTATGTCAGCAATGATCTTCTTCTCCTGCAACTCCAGTTTTGTACGCTCTCGATCCAGTTCTCTCATAGCTCTGTTGAGTGTCCTCTGATTCTGCCTCAGCATCTCCTCTGGAGTCTTCCTTCTCCCAAATAGTTTGTCCATCTGTTTAAAAATGCACAAGTAACATGTCAATACACTCAAACCAAACAGATACCCATGAGAAAAAATTATTGGTAAATGAATGATCATCCACTTATTCAATCAGTTGATTGACAAAGATTTTGTTATTTTTTTTCCAATTGGCCAAATATGATTAAACGGATATCTGACAATGAATACAAAATGTTAGTTTTAACTTTAATACAATGCCTTATAAAAAAAGTTTAAAAAAATAGACGTTTATTTTCAATTTTAAAAAATCTCTGATCTCAGCCACTTAAATCTGACATAATTACATAATTTTATCGAGAAATAACGAACGTCCTGATCAATGATGAATATTACTGTTTGATACAGCCTAACACTTATACATTGATCACAGCAAAAAAGGGAGCAATGTCCAACACGAGGTAAAACTTTTCAGTTTTTAAACAAATCTGAGGGAATTTCGAACGGAACTTGTCATTTCTACACAGCTTGACACCTATTCCAGCCGTCTTTGTCCAGCCTATGACCTCATTGTTCACTGGAAAATATTGCTCAGCAGCTACTTATGTGATCAAAGGCCTGTCATGAATGCTAGCCTCTTTTCGGTCGTGTTTTTAGCTCGACAACTCTCTCAAACCTGTCTCAACGTCTACCTGGATGAATAGCTGTCAGCTCAACAACAGACTACAATTAGCTGTAAAGTCAACACCGTAGAATGTTAGTCTTACCTTGTACCACACTTGACGTAAGAAATCAGTATATCAAATGAAAACCGATGTTTAACTTTCTCCCTCCAGACCAACTAGTAACAAATTGGTACGATGTTTTTTTTCTCTCAAACACTTCCGTGTTGCGATAATTTCCACCTCAGGAAGTGACGTAATCACGCACGACTACAAGAGCCAAGCCTGACGTCAGAAGCGTAAAGTCACATCCGTTCTATTGGTGATTACGCTGGAGTCGTGCCTTTCAAAATAAAGTACTCATTGCTACTTACTAACCAAGAAGCACTTGATAGTAAAAAAGTGCACAAACGATTGTCATAATGCAAAAATATCTAAAAATAAATGAAATCTCAATTACATTTATTATATTTATTATATATTAAGCTTTTGATATTGATTGATCTGACCTGGTGATGCTGCAGACTACATTTCTGATGTGGAGGCAAAGTGGTCTGGGTCGGGTCCTGACTCACAGATTTATGATGAGTCTCACCTGAGCAACCGAGTGTAACGTGGTAGATAGTGGTAAAGGTTTGCAATACCTCACTTGTCTCCATCCTTTAATCCACTCTAATTTATCCACTATACATTACAGGAGACTGACGGCTTCTTTCTGAAGGACCAGTGATTATCTATGACAGCCGAGGCTGCTGACCCCTAAAATTAACCCAGGCCCCCCACAGAACTTCAACTGGGCTCACTGCAGGACGAGAGGCTGGATGGAGTTGACTATAGGCCTGATGAAAGCCCGTTTCCAGGGCCTATGTCACCTCAGGGTGATTCCTGAGAGGACCTGTGATATAATTGTGATGTTCCACTGTACTTCCCACGTACAGGCCTTTGTGTGTGTGTGTGTGTGTGTGTGTGTGTGTGTGTGTGTGTGTGTGTGTGTGTGTGTGTGTGTGTGTGTGTGTGTGTGTTACAGAGCCTGTACACAACAACTACTTGCTCTTGTGACTGTACTAACTAGAGTGGAGTGCGCTATTTTTCTTTTAGTGGATTACTACAGTATATAAAATAAACAAATAAACAAATAAAAATATCCATATGGAGAACAACTTTTTAAAATCGGGTGGGTGGAAAAGAATTTCACTGCCACCAGGCAACAATGGGGAGCTTCCGTTGTATGGAACAGAACACAAAGGAAATTGGGGTCATGAGCTGGAGTCCTGGTCTGACAGAGGAAGCATGGAATATGGCCTCTGACACAGAATATTCTGTCTCTGGATGAAAGATGGATGATTCATGTGATATTTTGCTCTTGCTTGTGCCACAACACAGGATGGATGTCCAATGGAACTAAGAATTGACATGATGGTTCTGAGACTGAGATGTAGCTCAACCCCCTGGAGGTCTCAGTTCAGGATGGGATGGCCTCAGGAAGAGCCAGCATCAGGAAAACACACTGTGGTGCCCAGATGTGGGAATTTATTTCTGCTGGATATTCCCCAGACTTCAAGCCCCTCAGGACCTGAAACTTTTGCCGTGCCAAGGATTATTTTACATTCACTCTCAAATCAGATTCCTGGTTGATGGTGAAAGGAAATGGGCGATCAAATGTGAGGCAGTTTAAACTTTGAAAATGGAGTAAATGCAGTATTATCAATTTATGGATCTCACGGTTTATTCCAATATATTTTGTATTTAACATATTTCCAGAGAGACCAGTCGTTTCATAGCCCTCACTGCGTCACTTGGTTTATATCCTGCTCTGTCGCTCAAATTGAGCATCTGTCTTTAGTCATAGTCAACTTTATTGTCAAATGAACCATGTGTGCACGACATTCAGAACAGATGAAATGTTAGTCCGACAGCCTGGACAAACAGCGGTCAACTCAACGACACACTCGCTATAAAATCAAAAGATTATTGTGTTAATCTTTAGGTGAACCATACTGGACGTGAGAAATCAGGAACCCCCCAAAAAACTAATTTTAATCTTTTTCTACCCGATCAACTCTTGGAAAACAGCAACAATTGATTTCTCTCTTCCGTGTTGCGACAGTGTCTACTAAGTGACGTCACTCAGAGGGTCGAAGCTATTGTCGGAAGTGTAAAGTCAAAGTCGTTGTACTGGTACAACCCTCCGGAGTCGTGCTTTCACAATAAATAATTTCACAGCACTTTACTAACCGACAAAAATTTAAAAGGTCAATGCACAAAGTAATGTCAAAATTTAAAAATACAATAGAAAAAAATATCCTCCAATCAGAATAACACTAAATAATAATAAAAGAGAAGTCGTGTTTGTCTTTGTATATATATACACACAGTATATACATATGTGGCAGAGTATCCCCTGCCTCACGCAACCAGTCGGCTTGGATAGGAGCCAGCACCCTGCAACCTGCAACGGTGGATGACGTGGGTTTAGAAGATGAATACTGTATACGAATAATAGAGAAGTGTCTCTTTATCATCACATTTTTAAAGTAAACAAATAAGCCAATTTTAAACAAATGTTCTATTATATTATACAGAGTGGGTAAGTTTCACAAAATGGATTGAGTGTATGTTAGGGTAAGTCGAAACTATACTGCATAAAATTGATCAAACAGAATACATACATCACCAATACATCACCAATTCATAACAAGCTAATGTCTCTCTCAATGTAAAAACAAGCATTTAAAACTGCTTATTTCAGGCAATAATAGCCTGCTAAGAAAGAGAATACAAAAAAAATGCTCCTGACATTAGTCAATAAGATAAACAATTATAATGCATAGTATGATTATGATAGGACGCTATCCCATTAAAGCCTAAATATTACATAGCTAATTTTTAATTTATTAATTAATTCATCTAATTACATAAATTTACTTTTACCATACTGATTTATAACCCATTTGACAGCCAGTATAAAATATATTTTTAATTATTATTTATTGTAAAATTTCTTTTTATAAACGCTATTTTCTACAAAACTGAGAAACTCTGTTTTCCAGCAAATATTTATGCTTTTATTTTATAGATAAGCGCGCCCAATGTGCGGTCGTAGTCTTGCGCACTTGACTCATATGACAACGCACATGCTCGTGTCGCTGAAAGGAAAAATTCTTACTAGCCTGGAGAGAGATCTAAATATTTGCTAGTTGAACGAAAGTAACATTAGAACAGTCCTGCCTTTAACGACCGATAGTCATTGATTTCTGCCGATATTAACATTGATTAATGGTAATCCTCGGCATCTGATCTACGGTTTTTTTTAGGTAGCGTTATGTGTTTATCCAGTATTTTGCTTCAGCAAAAGTTGCTGCATGTTTGTTCAAGACGATTGACGAATCATGTACCAATCTCAAGCATGGGCTTGCTTTTTGCTTCTTACCATGCCACCACGCTTCTCTTGTTCCGAGAGGACAGCAGCAATGACCATGTGATGCCGAGACGACGCAAAGTGTCAAACACGCCTGGCATTCGACACAAACCTGTGCGTAAAGCTCTGGAAAATGAGATGGTACAGTCGCAGAAGCCAAATCCCAGGAGGGAATTTGACAGCAGGGTGTCGTCTGAACTCAGGAAACTGAGTGTGGAGGATTTTTCTCCAGAGAGGAAGAAACCAGTGAAGATAGCCACACTGAACTCTGCAGCAGAGAACTTCGAGATTGTTTTTGGCGTCGCTCCATGTCTCTTGTCTTTAAAGCAGGGCAGAAGGAAGGCCTATAAACTGTTTGTAAAAGATGGAGAGGCCTCTCACAGGCCCTCTATCTTAAGGACGTGTGAAGAGGCTCATCGACAAGGAGTACAAATCCAATGGGTTGGTAAAAACGTTCTGGACAAGATGTGTTCAGGGCGAGTACATCAAGGTGTATGTCTGAAAGCAAGTCCTCTGAACTATCTCACTGAAAACAGCAAGTCTACACACAGCAGAAAAGACAATTCCACCCCTCTTTGGCTTGTCCTAGAGGGAATCCAGGACCCAATGAATCTCGGTGCCATCCTGCGTTCTGCATATTTCTTGGGTGTGGACAGAGTTGCCAGCAGTCTTCGGTCCAGCTGTTCATTGTCACCAGTTGTCAGCAAGGCCAGTTCAGGTGTTATGGAGGTATTTGGGGTGTACGGCTATGAAAACCTAGAGAGTATGCTTAGGTTAAAGGCCGCACAGGGCTGGCAGGTGATTGGCACAGTTGCAGCTGAAGCAGAGGAGTCCCAGATTCCTGTCACGAATTGCTCAGAATTTAAGATAACTGAACCCACGTTGTTGTTGTTGGGGAGTGAGGGAGAGGGGTTGTCCAAGGAGCTGCTGTCTCTATGCCAAACTCTTCTCACCATCCCAGCTGGCAGAGACTTGTTTCCTGGTATAGAGTCTCTCAATGTCTCTGTAGCTACAGGTATTCTGCTGCACTCTTTGCTGTTCTCCAGGAGGTCGCCCAAAACACAACAACCTTAAAAGTCTGCCTTATTCTTTGTTTTTGCCTGTCATTCTGGTATGAAAAGCTCCAAAAGAACGAGTCATTGAATGTTGTCCGTGTATACAAAGTCTGAGACACTACAGGACCCTATATCTGTTGTCCAATGACCCACGTTGTTGACTGTTGGCATCGCTGACATGTTCCTTCATTATGATTATTTTTACTGTAAACAGTCACTGTAAACTTCAAATTTCAATTAATCTGCAGCTGACCATCAACCAATGTGTTGTTTCTCCTGATTGAATAATATCTTCTAGAAAGTAAAGCATCCGGTTGTTTTCATTTTCACTGATAATGAAATGACACCTTTGTGATTCAAATTTCAGGGCTGAAGATAGGGTCTGCATACATAAACGTGTGTTAAAAAGGGTTGAAAAATAATTTCCCTACAGGGATAAATGTATGTTTCTTTTTCTTCATTATTTTCTTTTTATTCTTGTCCAATCCTTTATTATATAAAGGCAATAAAGGTTAATCTTGTCAGTAAACCGAATGAATCACTCCTGGAAGTTTCTCACCTAGGTCAGTTTGTTTCTGATTAAATTTTATTTGCTTGTTAACAGGAAAAAGGAAAAAAACATGTATTTTTTATGTTAATATCTATAGTGTGAATCTATGAAGCAATGGGAATGTGTTCGATCACACATTTGTAGGGTGGTTCTATGGTACATTTCAGTTTAAAGTAACACAATTCTGAGTTTCTTTTTTAGATGACATTTTGCCTTGGCTGTTTCCGTTTGTTGTTGTGTGCGACCTGTATCAGACATCAGTGAGAACAAATTCATACCTACATTGCACTTCACACTGACCTGAAAAAACACAAGTGGCATATGTGTGAAGAAAAAACCTTTTGTCACTATTGGAACTAGTGTGAATGTAGCCTGATTTTTTTAAGCCTTAACAGGTGTGGGATCTATCTTATTTATTAGGATTTAGTCAAACCCAGGAAAAACAAGATTAGACCAGAAGGACAGTGCAAATTTATGAAACCAGCTATAATGATGCTTTTCTGAATCCTGTTGTTGTTTCCTCATACTTCATTAAATGAAAGAGTACGAAAACCTCATATCTGGAAAGCTGGTTGAGGGTCAAAATATATCTTGGAAATTTGATTATTCTTTCAGAAAAACTAAAAGAATTAGTGGTTATTTGATTTTTTTTCTTCCAAAAGTTCAACCGTAAAATTGAAAACACTGAGTTCCTTGTTGGGAAGGAAGGGGAGATTTCATATATTATTCCATATGAAATAATATGTTAAATAAAGTCACAAACATAAGTAAGCAAGGATGTTGACGTATATCAACAAAACAAATGTGCCCAAATGTGGTGGCACAAGTTGGTCTCACCAGACTTATGAGCCTCAGAAAACCCTATGATTATAATGCAAAACATTTTTGTGTGTGTGAATACTACACATCATGGAACACTGAACATTGTAACTAGACATTCTAGAGAACACTTGACAATTTTTTTCATGGACCATTGAGCATTCATTTATGTGAACAAGGAAATTGCTGATCTTTTTCACAATGTAAAATCTAAATTTGTCCAAAATAATTCTGCTTGGCTAAAGCAACTGTCACACCAGCAGGCCCACATTAACATTTGGCATTCTTTTTTTGTCCACAGATAATCATATCCAGTGTTTTTAAATAAAAGCAACTTGTTTTTCTATTGACTATTTGGTCTTCTTTAAAAAAAATGAAATATTTTTTTCTGAATTCCAATAATGCATTTTAGGTTAGCAAAGGAAAACACCTAGTATTTCTTACTTTTTTATTCTATTTTTTCCCATTTTTCTTAACCGTTTTTACTTCCAAAATCAAATTTCCCTAAAGAAATTCAGAATTTGCATGAACCCTTGGTGTTTCTAATGAAGAAAGATATGAGTGTCCACTAGGCGGCAGTATGCACAAGCAGAGAAGTCAATCAGGCCGTTTACTGACTGAGGAAGAAGAGAGGCGCACACAATGCACTGCAAGGCTGACATGGGTAGTGTCTCCCTGATTTTCACGATAAATTTAAAATTCAGTGGAAACTTGTGAAAAGGCAGCAATGGAGCCGTTTTGTTTCTCTTTCAATGCGTTTGCACACTGGATGGGGCGAGAATAACAAGTCTTTGACCGGAAACGTCGGGGAGAGGTCCAACTAATCCTAAACATTGGATTATTCAGTGAAGGCTGCATGAAGGAGCTGCCCAGCCCAACTGGGGCTTGGCCGACATCCTCGTTTATGGAAATCGACACCGAGGCTTTGATATTTGGGCCTTGATTTTTTCCGTCTTGCTGGAGGTTGAACGAACGTAGAGCTGTCTATTAAGAAGCAAGAGATTATTGTTTTTAGTTCGATTAGTTGGACACGAACTTCACAAATCTTCCTGTTTCCTTTGAAAAATTTTGAAGGATCTTGCGTGTGGCCAAATTGGCTAACAGCTGGATAAGCTAACGCTAGCTAGAGTGCTAACGTTACGTCTTTCTTTTGATATGATGCGAATTCAGTCGTTACTGTCGGCCATGAACGTTTCAGCAGGAAATCGTTTTTGTCTCTTGGCAGTTGAATATCTCTTATTTTGATACTGTAACGACCGGTTTAGCAGTCTTTTCAAACAGGTGTAAATAATATATCTTTATTATTGATTTTCTCGCTGAAGATATTGTACCGAATTGAATTAGCCGTGTACATGCTACACAAATGAGCAAAAGCTATTTGCCTGGAATCAACTCTGACTTGATGTTAGCCAAGCGTTTACATTAGCATTAAGTGCTTAAATTCAGTCAGACAGCTCATCTGCAATTTAAAACGAGGGGAATTTACACTTATCCTTCAATGTAATGCTTAACATTTCGTTATCGCGAAACCATGTCACGGCCATTGGTATGCTAATGTCAGATCTGGGTTGGTGGCCTTGCTAAGAAGCTAGCGGTGTAATTTTGAGAACATTCGAATACATTTGTCGGCGTGTGCAAAACATTAGGAAATTGTGGACTTTACAGTTGCGTTGAGCAATGCCACTGTTTGCTTGATTTTCATGTTGACGATGATCTCGAGGCGATTTGGCCTGCTCTGTCAATAACGTACCCAGACTTGTCTTTTTGTTTACATGCGCAGAACTTGTGTGGTTTATCTTCTAATTTCCTGATAGCTAGCGAATGTTAGCTTTGTCTGAGCGATAATTTATGTCGTTGTATTTATGTCAGCTGTGGATGTTTTAAATTCCCATGTGGAAATAAGTTTGCGTTCATATTAATTGAAATGACACTAAAATTTCGCCGAAAGAAAGGCACTGATGCCAACAGACTGTTGTCAAAAGACAGTAAATAATAGCCACTGGTTTCATTAACGCCATTTTTTAACAGGGCTCCTTGTGAGAACCTGTGTGGTGGTGTTTTTATTTGCGGTTCGGTGCTTTCCACCGAACCGAGACTCGGATAAAGTGCCTTCGGTCTCGCTGGAGTTACGAAAAGAGGAGCCGTTTAAACATGGAGGGCCCGAGCCGAAGCACTGGATTCAGGCAGAGCCGACGGTCCCGATCACAACGCGACAGGGAGCGTCGGAGGAGAAGAGTGGATCTGGCCGAGGAGCGGGCCACATCCCTGTCCTCAGGCTCAGACCGGGAGGCTTGCGGTACGAACAGCGTCTTGGGTCCCACTGGTAGAGAATGCCGGCCCGGTTTCGGCAGACACAGGCCACCACGTCGGAGGAAGAGGGAGTCTGTGTCCTGCGAGGAAGACGTCATTGATGGCTTCGCTATAGCGAGCTTCATTAGCTTGGAGGCACTGGAAGTAAGTGATTATAATCTCGGATTTATGTTGTTGTTGTTTGTATTTAATTATTGATCATCCAATTTTTCTCCACGTAGAATAAACCGAACAATAGACCGCGCTTTAACGCAGCCTGTCTGGCAGGAGGCACACCCTGCTCCTTTAAGTTATTTTAATTGGTGTGTAATGAGCCTTAGAATTGAAACGTGGACGACAATTTCCAGTCATTCGCATTACTCTTCTCCATCATTTAAAATTACGACTAGCCCGCCTCTGGCTGAAGTTGTGAAAACTGTATTTAATTTGAACTTTTGACTCCATTCCTTACTTTAAGAGAGCAGTCCACTCAGGCCAACACCAAACCCCAGAGCATCCTCCTCTTGAGACTTGGAGAGTCCTTAAAATTAATTTTCTAATTCGCTGAGATGAATATAAGCTCCTGTAGAAAATCTAATCGGATAGGAGTGTTTTTATGTCACTTTCGCAAACAGTGACTGCGTTGGTAAAGTACTTGGACTTGGTAGGTATTATTTTCATACCTGACATGCACTGATATTTTGTCCTGTCAGGTCATGTCAGGCAGGACATTTAGGAAGTTTCCCCCATGCATTTAAACCCTTGATACATCATCTGAATTTGTACATAAATACCTACTTGGAATTACCATTGTAATACAAATAAATTCTAATGCAGGTTTTGTTGACTTTTGCTTTGCTGTGTATTGACCACTAATCTTTTCAGTAACTTCATTTTGGAAACATGTGAAATTGAATGTTGAGATAAACTGTGTGCTAATAGAGAAAGTAAATATACTGGAAAATAAGTGTTTAAAGGTGGAATGTAGAGATTTCCTGACTAAATCTCAGTTTCCCTGCCTGAATTTATTAAAAAATATTAACTTCCTGCAGTTATTCCTTAATTTTTTAAAGAACTGTTTAACTATCAAGCTTGAATGGGCTTAATATTGTCCACATTTTTATGTTTCCCAAAACAAGTCTGTAATGGAACTTCTATAGTTTTCTACAAACAATCACCATAAACTTCCAACTGAATTTAAGGCTCCACAAAGTAGTTCTGAAATATCTGCAGCACCATTGATTTTTAAATTTTCAAAATGGTAATAGAATAGAAAAGTACCATAATTTCTACCCCAAAGTGGAAATTCACTTCAGCAGTATAACAGATCATTAGACAATCAAACAACATCCACTGGGCTAGAAAATAAGAATATATTAAATTTATACTAAATAATAGAACAGTAAAATGTGAAGAGGCCAATGTATACACATTATATGAGAATAAATAGTCAATGGTATCTACATGACTGTTTATGACAGGTGTGACATAGCAGAAGATTGCAGTTTGAATCATAAAACAATGCCCACGTTGTCATAATTTATACAGTTTAGATATCTATATATCACATGTTAAGTATTGATTATTGTTTTGTATTAGTCTTTTTATATTTGGTATGAAGGATCTGCAGTAGTCCTCTGTCATAATTGTAATTGAGTGGATTCCTCATTTAAACACAGGTCAGGTCTTCATTTGGGTAACATACATTTTACTTTTTCCATATGGTTGGTAACGTGTGTGCCACATCTACTGTGAATGCAGTCCTCTATCGGAGGCCACGGGTCCAATTCTGGCCGTGGGCTTTCGCCGTATGTCTTTTTGCTCTCTCCCATCATTCCTTTTGTCTCCTCAGCTGCTCCATCTTAAAAATAAAGGCATAAAAATATTTTTCTGCTTCACTACACAGTTGTGGTTTGGTTTAACACTTTGCAATCGAACTGTATGCCCATGTCTTTCTTTTGTTCCCAATCTTTTAGCTTGTGACCCTTAAACACCAAAGCAGTTTCTACTGACAAGTTACACGTTCCGCCTTTTAATATTTACAAATGAAAATATGTCATGAAGTCATAATGTTTTATATGAGAATATCTATTATTTTGTCATTATATTTATCTTCTGATCCCCTGTATTAAATGTATAATTGATCAGGACGATGGAACATCTTAGACATAGGAATTTGTCAAAGGGTTTAAAATGTTTTTGTGAATGTCTTAAAATAAAAGAAACCAAATACAATATAACAAAAAAAAACCCTGTCATATAGCTTAGTCTTCATACAAGCTGCAAAGCTACAATGTCAAGCTGGACTGCTGTCTTTCGTTAAATCGCTCTTGGTTTTCTATTTTTGTGACCACTCAGAGAAATTAAGTCTGTCAGGACAATAATTGTCATGCAGCAAACCTATGGTTTACGTTTGTTAGTGCAGATATAAGTAGAGCATATTTATACATTTGTCTACTTATTTTTGTCTCCTCAGATGGACTGCTCTTTGAAACCCAGTCAGCGCACTGATATGCTGGGAAGGAGGAACAAGGGGAAGAGAGGTCCAGAGGAGAATGGTGGCGGACCACTGTCAGAGCCAGAGGAAGGAGCCCCACACAGCTACTCAAGCAGCTGTTGGAACAAGAGTAGAAATAAGAGGAGAAGGATAGAGGTGAACCAATGAGTTATCACTCTATTGAGATCGCTTGTTTTGATTGGGTGAACATTTTTCTTATCATGCGAGACAGCACCTGTCATTAAAGAATAAAGCAGTAGAGAGTGATTGTGTACAGCTTTCAGTAGCCATAGATAATGTACAGTTTTCACTTCATTCTCATCTCAAACCACTTCACAAAAGTTAAAAGCTAATACTTAATTATTTTTTTTAGGGACACCCTTTGGAGACGGGCTACATTGTAAGTGTATTTTTTAATATTGTAGCCAGGATTACGTTCTGACGTTTGTGTCCTGTACTGCCTCGCAGCCTCTTAAACTGCTGTCAAACTGCATTATTGGAAATATTCCAATAAATGTAAATGAGAATATTGTTGTTTTCTTTCAGTGTGACACTGAAAGTGACACAGGAGACAAGGTATCTACCCGTTTGCTTGATATCAATATGAAATACATGTTTTTTCCTTCATAGATATTCTGTTATACTGTTTTTGAATGGTATGCCAGTGATAATCTACTTAAATGGGAAAAATTGTGTGTAAACTCAGATTTCTTGACATAGAGATGTCTTATTAATATGTTGAACTGCACAAGAGATCGTCACCTTTGTAATATTTTATTGTAATATTTATCTATTGAATATTTGTCTATCCGTGTCTCTTTTTTAGGCCTCTGACCATGACATGGACCCAGTCTTTACAGTCAGTACAAGAAAAGGTTCGTGCAATTCAGATCTTCCAGTGAGCTTCTTATTATTTGCTGCTGCTTCATAAACACAAAACAGTGAAGTGAAGCATTGGTCAGTGGGACTCACAAGCTTGTATTAGTTGAGCAGTGGGCATTGTTTTTCTTGTTATCATTCATTTAGCCAGTGAATAAGCTACAAATATGAGAAGATCAGGTCTGGCAGCTGGAATATGGATTGGAACCCTCTGATCATTCTTTATACTAATTGCTGTTTATCTATTTAGTTGTGGAGCCCACCCCCTCAAATATGGGCACATCCATGAGCAAAAGCTGCCCTTCTATACCAGTCCATTGTGGTGGTGTGTCACGGCTGATGGTGACCCCGAGAGTATCAGGCCTGGAGCGAAGCCAGGAGAAAAGCTTGGAGCAGCATTTTCCAGAGCCGGTTTGTTCTTCTACCTCTTCTGCCCCCTTCTCTTGGCCTTCCCCCGTTGCAGCCTCAGGCACGGTTCCCCGGCCAAGCCCGTTCAACGGCAACAGCAGCCGACACAACGGCAGCCCTCCACTTTCTAAGCCCAAACCTTTCCTCGGTTTGTCTGGAAGATCTCACTCCATCTTCAACATCAACAACAGGCATGAATACCTTTATTTTCTTATACATTGATGTTACAAGAAATACATTATTAAATAATTTGTAATATATTCTTTTTGTTTGTTTACAATGAGTTTCATTTTTTGTACTTGTACTGTCTTCTAGGAGTACCACCCCTGTCAAACCTCCCTCATCTGCTTCAGCTGTTGCATCGTCATCGTCGTCCATGCGTCCCCCGACTCCCTCCACCAGCGTGTCTCTGCCCTACATCAGAGGCTCAGGATCCTCAGGGCCCCTCCGACCTCCATCCCGAGCCAGCTCTGGGGCGCTGTTCACGTCCTCACCTGGCCTGCCTCCCCCACCTCCTCTACTACAAGGCCCTGCCCACTCAGCAGTAGCAGGTATGTTGAACATTAACTGCTTTACCGTTTTACATGAAAACAGTGACCAAAACGTTCCTGAATAACAACCAAAGCCAGACTTTGTTACATATGTTTGTTACAAGTTTTTTGTTTTCAGTAATTAACGGATTCTTCTTGAATTTGCAAGAGCGTGAAGGCAGACGCAGTGTCCCTGGGGCTGAAAATAACGCTGTCACTGCTGGAAGAACAACTCCCGGTGGCCCATCAGCATCGAGCTCTGCATCAGGTTCATCGGGCCGAACGTCTCAGAATCAGCCGAGCATCCCACCTTTGGCCTTCCAATTTCATCAGCACAACCACCAGCACCAACATACGCACACACACCACTTCACGCCCTTCCTGCACCCAACAGCCAGTGCACCACCTTTGGTGAGATGATATCTGCTGTTAAGACGAACGTCTGTGTTGTACTTGAAATTCCAGTACGGCTGGAATGGAATGTGTGGGTGATTTTTTAAAATATTTTTTTTACATTGTTTAATCCAATCACTGCTTTTGTCTTCTAGTTTGAGAAGTATCCTGGCAAGATGGATGGCCTGTACCGACACCCTGTGAGTGGAATTATGATAATTATAGACAATATCCAATTACTTTTTACATCTTTTTAAAGTCTTTCAACAGCTGAAACCCAAAGATTCTATGTCTATCAAATAGTATTGATTTGATTAACTTGTTCAGCTGTTCATTGGTCCCTGAGCTATATGTGTCTTTGTCGTGGCAGTTCTTTCCACAATACCCACCGCCCTCAGTGCCGAGTATTCAGCCTGTCATTCCTCCCACTGGGCCTTTCAGCTCCTTTCAAGGAGCATTTCAACCAAAGGTGAGGAAAAAAATCAGGACGTGCGTCATACAAAGACTTTAATGTGACATATTTGAACACGTATATTTTAACTGCAATGCTTTCCGTGTTAGAATTACATTCATTTCAATATTTCAACAGCTTTTTAACAGAATGTCAAGCAAGCATGGTAGAAAAATGAGATTTCTGAATCTGATGCTGTCTGACTTGCTTTTGGACCTGTTATTTTGACAGTGAGAGCACATGAAAATGTCACTGAAACAGAGAATGTGAGATGTAATTCATTTGTAGACTTGTATTGTGGATCGTAGGTTGTGTCTGATGTTCTGTGCTGTGTGTGACAGCCTCTTGTCCCTCAGGGAGCTGGTCCTGATATAGCCGCACGTCTTGGGGTTGTGCCTCACCACCTGCAGCCAAAAGAGCCTAGGGTAAGGACAACGTGCTTACTTAGGCCTAAGTTTGTGTTTCTGCTTACTAAATTATGATTTTCTTGTTTGGATAGAACTATAGAGAAGTAGATGACAAGTTTATGCTAGAATATTGTGCAGCACGGGCCTAGTCAGTGCAGTAAAGAGTGCAACACTGTTACTGAAAAAGAGTGAGATATATTAATTTAAAATGGTTTTACACCTTTGTTCTCTTGTAGCTTACTGATCCATTTGGGACATCATTGAAAATCAGTAATGTAAGCAAAAAACTATTGTTTTTGAATCCTTTGGCTCCTCAAAATCTTCAGTCTGTTTTTATTTTTCACTGCTTTGCTCACTCTTTGCACTACTCTCACTTGTAATCTTGACTGCTACTGATCTGTTCTCAGCCCTTGCAACACCCAGTTAGATTAATGAGACACAAACTGTAAAATGTATTTCTGCTGTGGTTTTCTTGTTTCCTTGTTTATGCACTCCCCCCCCTAACCCCCCCCGCTTGATTCCAGCTGGAAACCTTCACCTTCTGTAGAATTTAGATGAACCATTTCTGTACATTTTGAAGATATTTGCTCTGTGTAGAAAGGCTTTAAAGTTCATGTGGATTTGAGACATAAAATAGTAAAGCCCTGCAATTGCTGTGCTTTCAGAAACCAGGAAAATGGTGTGCTATGCATGTATATGTGGCCTGGATGATTCTAAGTCATCAGAAAAAAGTGAAGGTATGTGCGTGTGTTAATTCTTCTCATGATTTCCCCACCTTTAAAATAATGTCAGTTGACACATTCAGACAGAGATGTCTGGGTCATTTATGTGTTACACCACAAGTAAAATGTGGATCTGGTATTTTTCTTTCAAGCTGATGCAGGCTGATCCTCACAAGTTGGATTTCCGTAGTGACCTGCTAGCCCGTCTTCCTGGATCTGGGGGCTTTGGCCCCTTGGGGTCTATGGGAGGAGCCCTGGGTCCCGCTCATGATCTGTCCAGACCTCCCAGTTTGTTCGCAGCTACAGGTGCAATTCTAAACATGGTTGTCCCTGGAAGAACAGTCGAACATACTATGAAAATATTGTTGATTTAAAAGTAATGCCCTGCATGTGATACTTAATCACCTTACTGAAACATTTTTATGTTAGTATTTGTTTTAACTCTGTGTAGATCATTTTGACAAATCTTAAAGAACTTGTTCCTGCTCTTCCAACCTGCTTGTACTGGTAGCATTTTGATGCTTCCTGTCCTCACATCCCTGAGTTAATGCAGTATTGCGATTAAGAATCACAGCATGAAGTGTGTGAGGAGCTTGATACGCTTGATTTTTTTAAACTACCTTTTCCGCAGGGCCAGTCAATCCGTCCTCAACTCCTTTCATCTCTCCGTCAACACCCCACTCCTCTTTCCTTGCACCAACAGCACATTTGGGTAAGAGCAGCAGAAAAACACACATCTGTTTTCCCGTTTTCTGACACTTGGCATCCCTAACTCCAAACGCAAAGTTTTTATTAGTTTAGGGATTATCATGGTCATCTGCATAAATATTGTTAATTTCCATAACTAATACAATAAATGTTAAATATGTTTAACCTACATAGGTAGATATATACTTTATTAAACCCGAAGGAAATTCAGTTATTTTATTTTAGTATTTTTACTCACTGTCCATGTTTTTAGAGCTGATTGGAGGCATTTGTTAAATTTCAGCTGATCAGCTGTGGGGAAATATAATCTTACAAACCTTTCTATCACCAGTCTTATATTTTTCTTTGTTTCTGTTTAAGATCCGTATGGTCGATCCCCACCTTTCACCCCACTGGGACCCCTTGGTTCTGGTGCCTTTGGAGGACTTGGCAGCCCCACTTTGGGTCAGTCTTATTGTATCTTTGCGTTTGAAACATGAGGCTTAAATTAATGATTCAGTTTCTTTTTCTATTTTAATATAAACCTCAATTTATATTTATGTTGAAAGAATACAGTACGCATTCGCGCATCAACAGTCGCAACTTCACCTCATCGTGCATTTTTGGTAAGCAGTCACATGATATCGTACGCGCATTGTATTGGCTGACAGCATCCGAAAGTGCGCTACGTTCTGTGAGTCTCGGAGTTCCGTGAGACACAAAAGTGCTTTAAATAGTTGATAAATGTGTGGGAAAAGGTAATACAGATAGAAGGCGGTTTATTATCAGTATGGGGAGGCTTCATACATGTTTAAATTACTGTACCTTAAATATTAAGATAGTTTGTCGTTATATTGCGGAATTTTTTTATCGCGTGTGGTTCCTGGATTGCATTAACCGCAAGTAACGAGGGCGCACTGTAATTTGAGTGCTCCAACTGAAAACAATATTGTGTTGATACCAAGTGCTTTGTTGGTTCTTGCAGGTAGCTTCAGGTATTAGTAAGGTAATGATATGATCCAGGAAATCGAGTTTGAAAAATAGGTCTGAGTTTCAATGCCTATCAAATGCAGAAAGGAGTTTGACTTGATAAGACGTCAACATCTGTGCCTCCACTGCAGCAGTGTTGCGCGTCTAGTTAAAGATCTTAAGGCCAACTGTTGAAATACAGTTTTAACTTTATTATAAGTAATTTACTGGACCAGCAATGTGCACTTTCCCATATTTTATTAGCTGCTGTATTGTTGCTGAATGGCATCAAGTATTTTGACAAGAGCTGAGCTGGGTTATGCCTTTTTTGCGAGCGACGCCCACTGCTTTGGTGTTCCCTGTTGCATCACTGGACTGGCCTCATTCAGATCAATGAGGGCATTGAGTTTTTGCATGGCATGGTTAAGATGCTTTTGTCGGTAGATGGTTGTGTTACTCCCCTTCAGTTCAGTTGATACAAGTGTGATCAGTTTCAGATGGTCATATCACGCAGGTACTGCCTTCCTGTCTCTATTGTGTGGATTTATTGTCAGTGTTGTTAAAAAAAAGGACTCAACTGGCAGGAAGTGTTTGCATGCCACAGCTATCTACATGTCATCTGGGGAAGAACTTTGAGGGAAATTTGTACTGAAAAGACATTGACTTCTGAATGCTGCTAAAGCCATTCATTAGCTTTATGTATAATTGCATTATTACACAGAATTATGTTTCTCTTTCTATTAAGGTACTGCCACACTATACAAATACAGGCTACGCCAATGTTGAAAAATACTTGGGATTTGTAATTACTTAATGATTATGTATATTTCTGAACCAATAAAAAGTTTTCCATGAAGTGGTAACACATCTATCCGAGCGAGGAAATGTACACAAAAATTGGCACGTTTAATGGATTGGAGCTCATTTGCGTACTGTGGAGATAAAAAAATGATGATTTTATTGTGTCTTGTTAAATCACACCCATCATTGTTGACATTTCCAATGAAGTCTGTTCTAAGCAGATCTTGTTCATGGACAGCAGGGAACTTTGCACTATAACTGCATGTGACCATGAGCTCATCAGTGTCACAGTTTGGGCAATCCATTGGAAACGTTTTGCAGCGTCCTCCACAGAACCACAACAAATCTGACATCTTTGCTGTGAAACTCTTAGATTAAATATTAGAAAATAAGAATGGGGACATTGCAGCATCTAATAACTGATGACCCTTCATGCTTAACTGTTTTTTCATTAAAGAGATGTTCTTTACTCACAGTAAAGAACAAAAAAGGAAAGTTGAATGGGTATTGTTTTATGATGGTTCCTTGTGATGTTGAAATATTCTCCAGTACGTTTCATTATGGAACAGTCTAAATTTGGACTGTCAACCAAGTCACCCAATCTTTGTGCTGCTGTGATCAAGATTAGATAATCTTAACATTGGCTAACGCATTTATCGTGACTCAATCCTCAAATGCTTTACAGCTCAGATGTCAGTGTCACAGACATCCTGTGATCGGCTGTGATGTGTGTTTGTCATGAATCAACAAGCACAATGTTGGAAGTATTGGATAGGAAAAATCCTAAAGCCCATTGTGAAGTCTATTTCTGAAAAATGGTTGTTGGGAAGCCCCATTGTTAATTTGTGTTGCAACAACTCGTCCAAATTTGTACCTGGTGCCAAGTCACATTGATTCAAGGTTACAATGGATGTAATTTAGCAGGGACCCTAGAGTTTTTTTTGTACAAGTATATCCAAAAAGGTTTGGATTAAAAGTTTTCTAACTAGTATTTTTTCTGGTCTGCAGCGAGTTCTGTGTTTGGCCCCAAAGATTCACCTGCAAATGTGGTTGGAGGGCTACCTAATAACAACCATCACGACCCATGGAACCGTCTACATGGTGGTCCATCTGGATTCCCTGCTGGCCCCAGCTGGGCTAAAGGGCCAGACAAACGGGACGAGAGGGATCGAGGGAAGGAAGGCGAGAGGAGAGATATCCTCCACATCAAAGATGAAAAGGATAGGTATATTATTCTGCTGATTTCAGTGCTGCCTTTACATGAATAGGAATATTTTGGGTTTTTTTTATATTTGAACAATGACAACCCCCCCCCCCCCCACACCACTCCAGATAATCATGTCTTCATGTGACAAATAACTGTAAACAAATAACTAAACTACAACAGCAATGTTTATTTTTCATCACTTCCTTTGACTTATCTTAAAATCATTTGCTGAGGATTTCTAGTTTGAAAGTATTGAAGGTGACTTACGTTATCCAAATGCTAATTGAATTTGTATTGTCCTTCTATTTTGTTCCATATTGTTCCATATTCCTCCTTTTGTCTTTAGTCCAAAAGTGTCATATCTACCAGTAAAAAACCCCCGAAAACAGAGTTTTCATACTCGAGAGAACTGCCATGACTTTTGGTATAGATGATGTAACGGTTTTGTATGTTTTATTTTGCAGAGACAATATGCTGTATGGCCGACAACCTGTGAGAATGTCTCCAGTTGGTCCTTCCTTCAAGCCCCGCAGTAGCACCCCAGTGTCCCACGTTAACGGTCACAGCAGTGCCATGGGGGGGAGCAATGGGCCTATTGAAGACCTGACCCGCAGTTTGAATAGAGACAGAGACCGTGAACGAGACAGAGATGGAGATAAGAGGCCAACTGTGACTTCACGGGGGCTGCCTCTTGGCCCTTCATCTCTAGTAGCAGATAGGGACAGACCACGGTCGTCATCATCATCTGTGCTCACTACTCCCCCGCCTTCAAGCCGCTCAGCCCAATCTCCTTTGGACCTTTATCTTCGGCCATTGGCCTCAACAACGCATAACCTCCACAATGAACCTTCACACTCCCAAAGAGATGGCAACCTTCCTTCTTCTTCCACAGCTTCTGCCTCTGTCACGTCTGTGTCTCAGTCCAAGAAGTCTGACAGGACCACAACACCTGTTTCCAAACCTCCCCTGCTTCTTCCGCCAGTTAAAGTCAAAGAGGAGCGAAAAGAGGAACCAGAGCATATTCCCATCACCCTGCCTCCCCCACCACCCAACCACAGTTTTGATCGCCCAAACAGCCATCCACATCACCCTAGTTCTGGTACGCCTTCTTCTTCCTCTTTATCACTGACTCCCACTCCCGGTGTTCCTCTCATGCCTCACACTCCAAACCATCCTCCTGCCCAACACCTTTCCCTGCTGGACCGCTCCAGGGCCATTGAAGCGTATCTGGGGAGCACAGCAGGAGCTGCAGGTTTGGTAGTGGGTCCAGGAGGAGAACGATTCCACCACGGTCCAAGCCAAGGACCACCACAAGGTCCACATAGCTTTACCTGGGACCCCTGGAGGGAGCTCGCAGCTCAGCAGCATCAACATCGCAGGGAAGCTTTGTCACTTCGGTCAGACCCTCACCTCGCCCTGAGAACCGATCCGCATCTGATCCGACTATTCCAGCACCAGCGCCTTCTGGAGGCAGAGAGGGTTGCAGCAGTAGCAGCTGCAACCGCAGCAACCGCCCCTCACCACCCTCCGACATCTACCTCCGCCGCCTCCACCTCTGCTGTCCGCCAGGAGTTTGGTTTGATGGCCCATCACTTCGACCGCCCCCCTCACCTCGGGCCCCCAGGAGGAGGACTGATGGATGAGGAGCAGCGTGCCCAGATCCTGAGGGAAGACTTTGAGCGGGCTCGCTACTTTGGAATGCACCCTCACCTCCCTGCTGGCTCTCACCTGTCGAGTCCCTCACATGCTGCTACTGCCACCCACCTAGAGCAGCTCCATTCTGGCCTCCTTTCTCACTCACTCCCCTCAGGAGCCTCTCCTGCCTCCCAGCACCACCCTGGTCTGTATGCTCGTCTAGGCCCGCTGAACCCACACCACGTGCCCAATGGTATCCTGGCAAAAACCCCTGCAGGCTTGGTGGGGGCTCTGGCAGTAGGAGCACCGCCTCCACTCATTCCATCCATCACCAACCGGTCGTCCACACCCCCCCGCAGTTCTAGACTTGGAGGTCCAGGTGAGCTGGCACTGTACAGCGCCCACAAAGATGGAGAGTCAAGATAGTAGAGGGACAACAGTAGAGGAGATTAAGGGAATTGTCAGGATCACTGTGCTGCTCTCAACCTGCCCTTTTTCCTCTTGAAGACTATTGAACCCTAACCTCCTAATAAATCTGCTCCAGCCCCCTGACCTCCAGAAAAACGAGTAACCGTGACTGGCTGAAGGCGATAAGGAGGGAAATGCAAAACTTGTAATATGCGCAATGGTTCTATCAGTGCAATTTAAAGGTACATGGTTTGTGTGCATCCTTGGTGTATTTTTATTTTGTACTGGCTGTTCGTTATTACAGTAGTCAAAAGCTGTATGAAGAGGCAGTGGAAAGCTCTTTTCATTTGTCAGGTGATAATGACCCGTGCTTTTAAGCAGGCCTTTTTTCCAAGTGAATTGGAAATTACATCCAGAGGGATGTACACTGTGAAAACATGTCAATTGTTCATCCTCCTGGTTTAATCATGGGGTAAAAATAAATTAATCTGGTTAGGTTTTGTGGATGGGGGTCTTTAGAAATACAGTGGTAAAGTGGTGCTTTCTGTTCTGTACTTTTCTTGCGTTGAAAAGACACCGTCTGAGACCTTTTAATGAAGATCAGTAAGCATTACACCTCAGTTCTCCACCTTATCCAAAAGTGTAAACCCTCAGTTTCACTGACAGTAAAACTCAAACTTTTTGACTTTCTTTCCCCCCAAAGGATGAGTGGAAAATTAACTGTACTACACTGTGTGAGTGAACACAGTATTTTAGAGCTTCCTGTAACTGTTTCCCAGTCTCCTCTTGAATATATGTGCTGGACCAGATTATAGTAGTCTAGAGAAATTGCCTTTGTAATTATTATTCTTAACATTAATTATCTTCTATAATAATAAATATATTCACTGTTACGTTATTTGTCTTTGTTTTGAGTATGAATCAGTACTCTCTCCCCAGGTAGAAATGTTTCAAGTAATGCGAACGACAGAGCAAAAAGGTTGCTTCACAGAAAACTTTAAGCCGTGTCCATTGCAACCTCTGGCCTTGTCAAGGATCTCATCTCATCTTGACTTTTATTATACTGGGGAGGTTTCCCTGTGTGTCATTGGCTGTGTGTTATATCCATTTGGGACAATGGGAGCCATTGAACTGCCAAGTTGTTTCACAAACAAGAATAAGTTATATACATGGATAAGATGGGACATCTTCGGAGGAACTGAAAAGAAAAAAACCCCGACTATATGTACTTGTGTCAAAAGACAACTGGACAGTGGGTATCCTGAGAGGGAAAAGACTGGGTCAATTATTTTAATATGACCATTTTATACCTTTCAAACCCCTCCCCTAGAGATCACAAAGATTAATTATTAAATGAATTGTTGTTTACTCTGTTGTGTTGGTCTTTTGTTCTCACATTAAATACTTGGAGTACAATTTATATTTGTATCTGCAACAAATTTTTAAAAAATGTCTTAACATTGCTGAGATTCCAAGCTGACATCAAGATGATTTCTTTGCCCCGCAGTCCACAGGCCTGGTATATTGAGCGATTACTTAAGAAGCGCAGTGATTTAAGATTATTTTTTTAAAAAGTCATCTTTCACAAAATATGTCTTGATATGTCAGCTAAACTTGCTCCTTGAACACAATGAAAAGTTTTCACAGGCACACGTCATTAATCCATTTACAGCGAATGACAGGAAAGCTATTTTCTTCATATTTTAGTAAATAAATATCCTGCTCCTCAGATCACAAATAAATATCAGTTAAAACGAAATATACGATTGCTTAAATCGTGAGCTTTCGCAGTTATTTCGTTCATTATTTAGTATTTAATTCAAAACTAAACAACCTGATGTACTGGAAGAAAAGCAGTCAAGAAGAATTATATTTTTCATAATATATCCGTTTACTTTTTAGGAAGAAGCATAGCATTTTGCTTGTTTGTCAAACTGGAAGGTTGTGGTGGAAATAAGCCAATAAAATTATAATTGATCGTGAAACCAACATTCTAACAACTTGAAAGTAGCGCGCCTGATATCTCGCGAGATTTCAGCGTGCTCTGTACTTGGTCAGCAGCAGCGGTTCTCCACCATTTCGCTGTGTAAAGTCTCCTCCCCGCGACCGCTACATTCTGCGCCGAAACCCAGTCTCTCTCGGTCCGGATTGTAACTTCTTCCTACAGACCTAGTGGTACCTCATTGGGTACCGGGAGACAGTTTAGACCACCGACATTACGGATTGAGTGCGATTTTACGCGGATGACGACTCCTTCAACGAGAATTTAGTAAAAGAAAATTGGTCGGAAATTTCAGGTAGGTGGGAACTTAAGATGGCGGCATTGAGAGGGAGGGGGGAAGGAGGAAGTAATAGGGGTATTTGGAGGGGGACGCTCAGACTAACGAAAAGACAATCGGATTGTAATGTAGTTGGCAATTCATGTGGACGGATAGTGAATATATTTGTCCGTAACACATGGAACCAAAACTAGGATATAAAACGAGAAGCCCCAATAACTAAAAAGTGGTGATATAAACTTAAATACATGAAATAAATAACAATTTAAACGTCATTTCCTCAGTCGTCGCTTCTAAAGAGCTAGCCCATGCAATAGTGTGGGATCCCCTAAACCCCCCTTATAATCATTGCAAAATTTATGTAGAACTTTGTAACATTTGTGTTTTGTTTAATTTTATATTTGGATTTAAATTTAAACGATTTATTGATTGAAAGGAAATAAAGTAGCACATTAATTTTTTTAGAAACAAATTTGACCCTACGCAGTGACGTCAGAAGTGATTGTCTCCCCCCCCCCAGCAGTGCATGCAGAAGCGGGTTTAAATGCGACTTTCAGATGTTTTTGTCTTCTTGTGAAGTAACTTATCAAATCATGCTGTCTTAATCGGGGTTATTCGAAGCTGGATCATTACATAACTGCGGGTGGAATGGGGCGCCTGCGCATGAAATGAACGCACCCTACTAACTCTTCTACCTTGCTAGTTAGCAGGCTTTTCTTAAGTGCCACCCAAGCAGTGTTTTTGTAAAAGCTAGCGTTAGCTAGCTAACCACATTACCCAAACCGGTAGCGATCCGCTTTAAAGTTAGCCGTTTATTTTTTGCCTGTTTATAAAGAGCACCATCACGAGGTTATGGTGTCCGTTTGTACACTCGGATTGTAACGAAAGTAGATACATTTTTTATTGTATGTCTGCAGCCATCGCACCTATAACTACTGAATAAATGTGTACTCTGTCGAGGTAATGTTATATGTTTATCTACAAGTTGACGCGGTTATGACCAAACACACTCCGTTACATTTACATTTAGAAGAACAGAAAATGAATGACCGGAGGCCCACGCGCTTGGTCACCGGCTTTTAGATCGAGAGCGCGTGCTGCAGAATTCCAAAGATCTTGTGGGCGACTGCACCAAATGCAACTTGGAGGTAGCTAACGGAGCTGGAGCTACACGGAGGGTTTTTATTACTGCTGCAGATACCACAGAGCACACGTAAATACATACACGGTGGTTATAGCAACAATTGGCTAAAGCCAAGTCGAGTGTTGCCGCCGCATCTCGTGATGTGATGTTAGTCATCGTCGTATCTGTTCACTAATATCACATGTAATAAAAATGATGATAGCATTAGCTTCGTTATAGCAAATCTCGCTGTTAGCCTTTCAGATTTGTGTAGTGCTGCAAACACGTTAGCATGCTACATCACTTTAAAAAAAAAAAAAATTAGTGAAGTCGAGAAGTATGAAGTTAATTTTATTTCATTCATAAAGTTTTGATCCTGTTTTATTTGTGCTTCATCAGAACATGCGGAAGGGATCCTAACTTCAGCATCCTGGAAGTAGAAAGCACGGAAGAGCTGTGTCTCACACCACAGACAGGTGAGAAGTAGATCTACACACCATACAACTTTTTTGATTGCTTGCTTATTTGAAGTCTTTGATTGTATTTGTTGTTGTTGAATGTTTTCCATGAAAAACAGACTTTTGAAATCAGAATATTGTAGAAATATGATATGTCTTTGTACCGTTTTGAAATCTGATGTGTTTCTTTTGGTCCCTATATTAATTTTTAGCCTCAATAATTTTCCGCTCGGTCCGGATGCTTTGTTAATAGTATTTATCATCCACAGGTGCAGTCTGTAGAAAGGGCAGCACAGAGGAAGGAAACTCTGGGGAGGAGGCGGTGTGGCAGCGTGCCCCTCCGGCTGTGGATGTGCTGGGTGGCAACCCCCAGGCTGCACAGAATGTGGCTGGGGAGTCACTACGGCATGCCCCGCAGACGGTTGCAGCTGCCCCCCGCTCAGTCCCTCCGTTTACCAAAACTTCCACTGTGCAATTGCCAGAGAGCAACAACTCAGCATTCCTCGGCATGGAGAACGCCCCTCCAAACAATTTGCCTGGGAGTCACCAGATCAGCAGCATCTCTATGGACAGCATCTCAGAAGTCCCTGCTGTGGATAATGATTTATGTCAAGTGTCAAGATCCTTGCCAGCATCCCTCAATGAGGACTGTAGTTCCTCAGCTGAAATACAAAGGTTTCCAACCCTCTTTTGTCCTCCTCTCATCCCAGATGCACAGATTGACAGCACAGTGCAAGAGTTGCATTATGAGGCACAAACTGAGAGAGCAAAAATTCTTTCAAATAGTCAGACAAAAAAGATTCAGCCACTTGGAGAAGGTGCTGGGCATGCGTTTATCACAGGCACAAAAAAGAAACAGTCCTTCACATTGGATTATAAATCAGAGACTGCAACAAATGCGGGACTTTGTGAAAAAGAGTACAAAGGTGTCACGGTATCATCTCCGTCTGTCCCACAATCAACTTTTGCTTTCAAAGTCCAAGACACCACAGAACACGGGGTTAACAGAAATGCACTGGTCCAAATCAAAGGCAGCCATAAACCTCTGCCAGATGTTACTGAGCAGACGACTAGCCACCAGGACCCACAATTGTCTCCTCTCCCTTTACCCACATGTGAAAAGAGCGAGAATAAACAAACGGACATATCAAAAACACACCCTAAAATCAAAGAGCTCTCACAGGATGCCAGAGAAATACAGGAAACAAATTCCATGGAATCAGCTGAGACGTTTGACCATGGAAAAGAGCTTGTTAATGCTTCTCACAAAGAAAGACAACCTCCAACCGAAAAACAGAGTCCAAAGGCTGGAGAATTGCACCCTGCACTATACACCTCTGGAAAAGGATGCCTGTTGTCCAGCAGCATAGCTAGCAGAGAAGAACTTAACACCCAGAGGAGCTGTAATCTGCTTGAAGGAGAGCAGGGGGAGAGGAGCACAACGGAGGAACAAACTGCCATAGCTGCCACCTCCTCCTCTGACTTCCCAGCGGTGTCAGAGTGTGTGACCACAGAGCGTTCCACGACGGCCTCAGCTACTCCACCTCTGTTTGACACAAAACTGGTTGTGTCACTGCATGCGGAGCAGGTTGTAACAGCTGAAGCATGTAAGCCCTCTGACCATGTCCTCACAACAGAGACACCACTGACTGCTGAGTTCGTACACTCAGATAACACTCAAGAAATTGTGGTCGTCAGAGAGGATGCACATATCAGTGGGGACTGGTCGAACGTGCGCCTGAATCAGAGTTGCCTCCTGCAGCGAGCGGATGGCAGCGTCTGTGAAGCTGCCATTGTTAATGAGCTGAGTTCTGAACTCTCTACCGTTGAACCAAAGCTACATGAAGAAAACGTTCAGGCAAATATGGAGTTGCACTCACAACCTGTGGAAGTGTATGAGTTTTGCGGACTGGTGGAGGAGGTTGCTGAGGAAACGGTCTGTGCTAGTAGCGGTGCGCAAATACCTCACTCTCCAGTTTACGAGGTGGATTTATTCAGTGCGTTACTGGAAAACAATGACGAATACAGTGTCAAAGAGGACCTTGACTCACAACTTGCTGCATCCATTCACACCATTAATGAAGGGACCACTGTCATTATTTCCCAGCAGCCGCTGCCTTCATCGCATGATGCGAATCCAACACAGACTTGCTCTAACAGTGTTTCACATAATTTGTCCTTGCAAAACACAAGAGTGGCAGCTGTTGACCAGCATTTGGTTGTAGATGCTAACCAATCTGTTGAAGTGGATCATTCCGGTGAGGTTTGCTTAGTCAAAGTCGCTACTCGTACACCTGACTCATTAGCTGCTGAACAGACAGACAGCAGTCTACAAATCGTGACACCTTGCATGCAGGTCAATGCAGCAGTCCAAAACCAAAAAGATGTGAGTCTGTCTCCTGTAATTCAAACCATTACCCAAAAACAGGAAACAGAAGCAGTCGCTGGTGCTTTATCTCGCATATCACCAGTGGTTGCTGGCGAGACCATGGGGAAGGAATCAGCCGTTGCTGTTCAGAATGTTGCTGTGCCCACAGAAGCCAGAGCAGAGCCTCTCTGCACCACTCATTCATCTGGACTAACAAATCCAAAGCTGCTCCTCCTTAAATCTGAAGAAACTCCTGTCCTGAAACTCCCATCCTCCCTTTTGACACAGGTGTCCAAGCAGCAGAGTGTGGCCAACAGGCTGGCCAATGCCCATAGCTCTTGGTCAAGCACAGTGTCGAAGGAGTGCCTTCCCCAAACGGAATCGGCAGCCAATTCTTTGTGTGCATCTGTGGCATTTACTGACCCGAAGGACCCGAGGCAGCGCCCTGTCAGTAAAACCCCTGTGACCGATGCTCCGTCACAGCAGTCTACTACAAGTGGTAACGTTTCTCTTCACTCAGACCGCACTACATCTGTCACCTCCATGTTTTCAACCAACAAATCTGACAAAGAGGCCTTAACTGTTACTACAACATCACACGAAGAAGATCCCGTGTCTCAAGAAGTCGGCGCCCCTACAGATTCCACTCCTGATACCCTTTACATGCTTAGTGCATCAGTGGAAAGGGAGGGCACAGCTGTGGCATCTCCCAGTCCTAATGACTGCATCAGCCAACCTGAGTCCTATGAGGATGAGTGTGAGGATCTGGAGCAGGATGACCCACTGGGAGAAGCTGAAGCTCAGGAGACCAATTCAGGACAAGTTAGCAGTCCAGAGGAAGTGAGTGATGAGGAACCAGATGCTGACAAAACAGAAAGCGAGATGTCTGTCCCCAGTTCTCGACACAAGGTATTTTCATAAAGAGTTTGCTGAATTAATTTTTCCATGAAAAATATGAAAGTTGCATAGAAGGGCAGAATAAAAAAGCCGATTGGCAATGTTGTAGATTCACAAGCAGAAGACTGATGAGAGTAATGGAGGCTTTTAAATCACAGTCAATGTAAAATTAAAAGACGTAAGACTAATTAGTTTAGCACATTAAAGCGTCGGGCCTCAATAAACTTAAATATTCAACCTTGAATTATAAGATAAGGGAGTTGTATTCAAATCCATAAAAAAAGCATACCTTAAGTGATAAACATTAGATTTCTATCTTTTTTTTTTCAGGTGTTGCTTTATGGTCATAATGATGTAGATGTTAATATGTGTTAAGTAGCTGTCCCTTTATGTAGCTTACGGTTAGAAATTGAAATCTAAAGAATGTCATGAATTCTACATTAAACCATCTTCACAGTGGATTAAGAGAAGGTCGGATTGAGACTTCACGTCCTGTGTTTTTACTCAATGGTTAAAAAAACTTTCTGTGGTGCTGTGCTTCACTCATTACATGAACCTTGTATTTGAAGGGATTTGTGTTTGCTGAAAAAAAAAGAAAAATGTAATACACCATGACATGTCATTATGCTTCTTTTATCCCAATCCACTATGCTGGCATGCTTTCTATGAATATGGCATAATTTACCCATCCTTCTGCATGTAGTATTCAAACTATTCATTCACCCATTCATTCATGTTCTTGATGAGACAGTTGTAATCATCTTGTCTTTGGGTTTTTACCCCTCTTGCGGGTCACGGGGCTGCTGGAGCTATCTCAGCTGGCTGCGGGCGAGAGGCAGGGTACACCCTGGACGCGTTGCCAGCGCATCGCGGGTCCACAGCATTCTAATTATCATTTTTCTTATTATATAGTAACTACTTTTAAGTTTGCCGCATGCTAAGCCATGTGTGTTTTACAGCATGGACAGAGCAGGACAAACAGAAAGGCATTGTTCCTTAAGGTAAGTGGGAGTTGACAGACACACAGATAGGTTGCCTTTCTGCTGGATGCTCACGAGCACTTACTAGTCTTGCTGTCCACCAAATGTTTTCACATAAAAGGTCATTATTTTCGCTGTTTCACCTTAATTCTGAATGAAATGAAAATTTAAGACTAGTTTAGACATCAGAAGCATGTCTGGATTTGCTTTTTAGAAGCTCTTTCACTAACTCACACCTGTGGCTTTTATCTTGATCATCCTCCTTTTTCGTTTTTCAAAATTATTTCCACTTTATCTTTTTTCCTCTGGCCTTTAGGTTCGCCAGTGGATAGCAGAAAGGGTGATTGCAAATTCTTCTCCTGCTTCACCCTCCACCTCCTCTTATCCTGGTCCCTCACCCACCGATTGGTCCACACCACGTCGGGAGAGGTCCTCGCCTCTCCGGGACCCTCACGGGAAGTTTGTTTCTCCTTCCTCTGTCAGCGTCTACAGTTCTTCCTCTTCGCCATCCGACCAGGCTACCCCTCAACGTCCTCGTGGAGAACGACATGCGGACATGGCAGAGTTAGCTAAACATGTGAGTAAGCAATGATAACTTTTGTTATTATTGGGATGCAAGTCAATGTGCTTAAACATAGAAAAACTGGGTATTTCTAAGAATCAGAAAATCAAATAAGACATATTCCACATTCGGTTTGAGAGACCTCAAACATGGCCACTGTGTGACTTGCTGTGTAATGGTGAGATATGCAATGACTTAATAATAACAAGACTTTTTATGGCATTAGTGAATTAAAGCTGAACTATCAATGCCTTCATAATGGGAGAAATTGCAGAAATTTGTTTTTCAGCTACCCCGAAAGTCAGTTTCAGGGTCATTGTTGTGGTGTGCTAATGTGTTAGCAGGTTTCACTGAGTGGGTTGACTTTTATGTCTTGCAGGAAGCAGACATTGAGCATCGAACTCAGGCACTCAAGAGAGAGGGCTTCTGGTCAATGAAGCGTCTCACTCGCCTGACAGAACCGCCACGACCCAAGGTTCACTGGGACTACTTGTGTGAGGAGATGCAGTGGCTTTCTGCTGACTTTGCTCAAGAGAGGCGCTGGAAGAGAGGAGTGGCTAGAAAGGTAGTTAATGAGTGAACCGTTTTCGAACGAAGAAAAGTGTGATTGTTATAACTTTACAGTTTGTTTAACTCTCTTGTGTGAAAGATTAGTTGTGCTATTAACCTAGTGTATTTCACATGATGTATACTGTATATGCTGTAAATTTGCTTTGTTTATGTGTTGTCAGGTGGTGCGAATGGTGATGCGACACCATGAGGAGCTGAGGCAGAAAGAGGAAAAAGCCAAGAGAGATGAGCACGCTAAAATTCGAAGAGTTGCCTCATCTATAGCCAAAGAAGTCAGGGCGTTCTGGAGCAGTGTTGAGAAGGTAAAAATGTTGCAGACAAATATAGCAAGCAAAACATTCACATTACATTGCGTCCTCTCGCATCAACGCTCGTGACTTCACCTCATCGCGAATTTTTGGTCGGCTGTCAGGTGATACCGTACGTGCATTCTATTGGCTGACGACATCCGGAAGTGCGCTTCATTCCGTGAGTCTCGGACCAAAGGAGACACAAAAGTGCTTTTAACAGTCGATGAGAGTGTGGGAAAGGGTAATACAGATAGAAGGTGGTTTAATATCAGTATGGGGAGGGTTCATAAACGTTTAAATTACCATAAATAATAACTTAAATAGTTTGTTACTCTATCGCGGAATTCGTTAATCGCGTGTGGTTCCTGGAACACATTAACTGCGAGGAACGAGGGCGCACTGTAATTCTGAACTGTAGAATTTCCTAAGATTTTTTTGTTTATTATTATGATAGAAATGATTTGTTCTGTTATAACTCCTGCTTATGTTGTCTTAGAAACGCAGTGTACCACATGCATATGTTCTCTTCTCTTTGGGACTAATTAAATACAATTGTTGCTCAGAAAATAACACAATGTTGACAAAGGCCTTCCCAGTATAATTCGGTCTGTGCTAATTGTTTGTGTCTTGTCTTTCGTTCATGAAGGTGGTTCAGTACAAGCAGCAGTCTAGACTGGAGGAAAAGAGGAAGAAGGCATTGGACCTTCAGTTGGATTTCATTGTTGGCCAGACAGAGAAATACTCAAACCTACTCAGCAAGTCTCTTGCGCCCTCCAGGCCGGCTGAAACGGTTCCTCTGACTCCCAAACAATCTCTGCCACTTTCTGTTGATGAAGATGGTGAGGATTCTTTTTTTTTTTTAAAGGAAAACCTGTATCTTCAAAAGCGAATAAAGATCATCGGCTCAGATTGTCAAAGACAGCTTTCAGGGCTGAGTCATTTTTATCGAGCAACGTTGTCATAGCTACACAACAGTAAAACTTCTCATTTATGTGTTTAACACAGAAAAGCTGTCAGAAACAAAAGTTATTTTTCATTGTCTCTTTCAAGGTTATTGTAGCTTTGTGACAGTGGGTTTTTTGACCTTGTTACCTCAAAGACATCTCGTCTTTACTGAGAGGATGTCAGGTCATATTTTCCGGTACACTGCTTGGCAACCGTCAGCCTTGAGGCTAGTCAAACCTGTTAGACTTGTCAGCTGCTTGTGTTACCTGTGTCACTTGAATTCTTCACATGGCGTTTGGGCTGCATGAATCATTGAAATTATATATTTTTTTTAAGTTAATATGCTGATTATTAATGGGGTAATAATTTTTAAGAAATATTGATGGACAATGATATACAAAAGAGAAAAGACACGCCTGTTAAGTTAAAAATTAATTAAATTATGTCGCAGTTGCTCTAGAAATTTGGTCTCTAAAAAGCACAAAAATTTAAATTAAAATTAAAATCTATTGTCAAAATAAATAAAAATCATTGAATGCATTCAAGTGCAACAATTGACTGTTCTACAAAACATAAAAAGTATAATTAAAAATTATTTCAATAAAAAAATATTCCTACAACTTGAAATAAGCTTTACAAGCTTGTTCTGCCTGAAGGACCAGGCATTCAGTTTTGTCACTGTTGTGTGTGAGCTGGGGATGTAGCCCAGCGGTAGAACGCATGCTTCACATGTATGATACCCCAGGTTCGATCCCCGGCGTCTGCAACCCTATGGGACACAAACCAGTGTCAACTGTAGGCCGATCCCAAGCCAAAAGGAAGGTTACCTTTGTGTGAGAGAAGACTTGCCCGATAACAGGAGTGAATAGCATTCTTAAACAAATTGTTTCAGCCCTAGTGGAACTGAGTTTTAATCTCGGCCAGATTACAAACATGGTTGTTCTTGGTTCACTTGTGTGGCTCACAGACCACTTCCACTTGAATTCAATGATTGCCTACTAGATCCCAAGATACCATGTCATTGAAATTCAAACTTTGACATGAACAGGTTTTAATCAAATTTCTTCCTGAAACTATAATGACTAGATAATTTCTACAAAGTAGTTTATCTTTTTTGTGGTGGTACATCATGAATCCAGCCATACTTAGTTTGAGATTCTTTTTCAGTTTTTAGTTTAGCAACAAGTCTTTTTTTTAGTTCTAAACTATTTTCTTTTTGCAGACAGAGACTTTGAGCCTCCCTGTGAGGAGGAGGATGATGAGGAGACAATAGAGGTGGAGGAGCAGCAGGAGGGTAATGATGCTGAGAGCCATCAGAGGGAAATCGAATTGCTTAAGGAAGAGGGCCTGCTGCCCCTGGACCAATTACTCAGCACGCTCAAAAGGCCACAGGTAGCTCCATAATACTGATGGGATTTGGATTTTAATTTAGCCACCGATTCAGTAGTAAACTGAACCCATTTTCAAATTATACTGTCACAAAGTCTTACTTAAACTATTACATGCAGGGTTTCTTTTCCTTTCCATTAGAAAGGTAATGCATGACTGCATGCTTTGGAGAAAGTATAAATCGAGTTAATGAATATGAAGATTTCAACCATGAGAGAACTTAGATTTTAAAATGGATTTTTGGTTATTTTTGTTAAATGGTTTTAATCCTGGCGCTGGTTTTAGTGCCTGCCTAAAATAGCATTCTCGATGAACAAAAACTGTTACAGGATGTAGCATCAGAATGTTTCATCACAACATACATTGAAACATTCATAATGACACATTATAACCTCAACTTTTTTTTCACTTCCAAATAATTTTAAGTATTTGGCATGAATGATCATGTATATCAAATGTCCCCATCAGTGTAGATGAGAAAAGATTGTTTTTGGATCATGTTCATGTAAATCCAGAGTGCTTTTCATATGAACTACAGAGGTTTACATTGCACTTAACCACTGAATCATTGGATTAACTAGGATCCAGGCTCTGATGAAGAATGCTCGGATGAAACGTCTTCATCTGTGGAGGAGGAAGGGGAAGATGGAGAATTTAACGCCAACGATGAGGATGGTAAGATCGCTCAACATCAGCTGTGAAATCTAAACATGCTTTTGGGAAATACTTGAACAACTCTTGATCTGAAGTGACATTTTTCTTTGTGATCTGGCATGAAACAGTCCTGGAATGTATTTCCATGGATGTTTACAGTGGGTGTATTATTTATGGTCTCCCTTTTCCCTTTTCCAGCTGAGGATGAAGAGGACACCATAGATGCACAGGAGAAGGTTGAAGGAAATGTGGATCATACTGAAGAACTGAATGATTTAGCCAGAGAGGGTAGGTGCTTTGTTCATTCATTCAGAAAACTAGCCTCTCGTTTTGTTTTTGTTTTTCCTCTGGTGTGTTTCTGCTTTGAAGATGTTTAAAGAGGTTTTCTTTTCACTGAAAAACTTTGGTCATCGCTGATTTTTAGTGACGAGGAAGCGGTTCACTGAATATTAACTTTCAAATTAAAAAGTGTGAGACTTGATGAAACCATTATCTTCGCATGTGAGTAAAGACAATTGAGAACACATCCCCTGCCTCCCGTCTTTATACTGACACTGTTGTCATTTGCTGTAATTGGACGTGTTCCTATTGGATTGAATGTGATGAAGCCCCAAAACAAGCTGAAATGGTAACCACACCCTCATACTGTGCTGAAGTTCGTCTCATTGTATCGGATAAAATATTTATGTAGCATGTATATATAGACGGTTTCTCTATGGCTCCACACACTGTACTCGTGCCTTTTACTCGCATGTAAATCTTGATTTTGTTCATTTTAAGTGGTACCCTTTTTAAAATCACAAGCAGTAAAGAGCAAACTGAAGCTTATCTCCTCTCCTTGTAGGTGATATGAGTTTTGAGGAGCTGTTTGAGAAGTACAAAGGAGCGTACGCTCCAGACTTCGAGGCTCCTTCTGCATCTGCCTCCAAAGAAAGCTCCGATTCGGAGATGTCTGGGGATGAGGAAGAAGAGACCGAGGAAGATGAGAGTGATGCAGAAAGCAATTCTTCCTCCTCAGGTATTTACCAGCTCGCAGGGAATCAAAATAACAAAAGTTTTCTTTTTACCTGCTTGTTCTCTGACAAGATAAATATTTCTTTCTCTGATTTTCTAAAAGTTTGTTTGCAACTTTTAGTACCTCTTTAAATGTATTATTAACTATTTTTCCTCTTTAAAATGTGCATCTTTCAGAGTCACCAGGAGACAGTGTAGATGATGATGATAGTGACAAGGACGTGGACGAGAGTGAGGAAGAAGATGGGGATGATTGCGGAGATGAGGGGATGGAAGTCTTGCTAAAGGAGGGAGACAACAGCCCATCGTCTTCAAGCTCACGGCCAAAGAAAGAGATCAGCCATATTGCTGCTACTGCAGAGAGTCTGCAGCCTAAAGGCTACACTTTGGCAACCACAAAGGTCTGGTTTTAAATCTAAAATACTTCACAATGATGTTTTTAAATTTTTGAACTTTAGACCTTCTCAGTGATTAATTGGGCTTAAGAAACCTTTTGTGTGTTATAGTGTTCTTTGTATTTATGAGCTGTTCCTTATCTTTTTTTCTCCAATGAAAGGTTAAAACTCCTATCCCATTCCTGCTTCACGGCACATTAAGAGAATACCAGCACATTGGTCTGGACTGGCTTGTTACCATGTATGAGAAAAAGCTCAATGGTATTCTTGCTGATGAGATGGGTCTGGGCAAAACCATCCAGACTATTGCTCTGCTAGCTCACCTAGCCTGTGAAAAAGGTAACAACACGCAGCAGTTAAATGCTACAGATGATTTTAGTTAAAAATAAATATCTTTTTGTCCATATTATCCCATTTTTCATCAGCAGTTACAGATGATTTGTAACTTCACCTGTTGTCTTTAGGTAACTGGGGACCTCACCTAATCATCGTCCCAACCAGTGTGATGTTGAACTGGGAGATGGAGATAAAACGCTGGTGTCCTGGATTTAAAATTCTCACCTATTTTGGCAGCCAAAAGGAAAGAAAGCTAAAGCGACAGGTAATTAATTCTTTGTTTTTAAATTCAATTGTATTTAGGCCTGGTGTTTTCATACATTTTGTTTTCATTCAGCTTTCAAATGCTTTTTTAAATTATATTTCTGTTGAGCATTTGTGGTTTGAGTAATATATTCCTTAAGTGGTCACAAATTTGAAGCGTATTAATTGTTGGTTGTTTTGTTTTTTTGTTTTCTCCCGTAGGGCTGGACTAAGCCTAATGCTTTCCATGTGTGCATCACTTCATACAAGTTGGTACTACAGGATCACCAGGCGTTCCGACGCAAGTCTTGGCGCTACCTAATTCTGGATGAGGCACAGAACATCAAGAATTTCAAGTCCCAACGCTGGCAAAGCCTGTTGAATTTCAACAGGTCAGTAGAACTGTGTCTTTGTACTTTCAGAAATGGACACATACAAAGACCAAATTCAGTTGGACAAAAAAATTGAAGCAATGAATAATTGCTGAGAAACTTAAGAAAACTTTTTTTCAGTTTAAGTTTAATGAAAACTATTTTAATGGCACTTAGGCAGTTTAGTTTCCCATGACGTCTCCGTTCTCAGTACTGATAGTCAATACTCAGTAATGAAGCTGCAAGTTGTTGCCCCCTTTATGCACACAATGCCCTCTTGTGGGTGATAGTTTCTGATTTGTTGGGAGTAAGACATATCTTTTTTCAGAATCTTGTTGGCTGGCTTTTTATGTGAACTATTGCGCGCTTTTACAACAATGTCCTCTGCCATTAACAGCCACCGGCGCCTTCTGCTGACGGGGACCCCGCTCCAGAACAGCCTGATGGAGCTGTGGTCTCTGATGCACTTCCTCATGCCCCACGTATTCCAGTCCCACCGCGAGTTCAAAGAGTGGTTCTCAAACCCGCTGACAGGAATGATCGAGGGCAGTCAGGAGTACAATGAAGGCTTGGTCAAGAGACTCCACAAGGTGCTTAGGCCATTTCTGCTCAGGAGGATCAAAGTTGATGTCGAGAAGCAGATGCCCAAGAAGTACGAGCACGTGGTTCGCTGTCGCCTTTCCAAGAGACAGCGATTTCTTTACGATGACTTCATGGCACAGGCATCGTAAGTTACTACACAATGGTCTAAAGGATTGCATTTTGGAGTGATGTTTGTGGTTTTAAGTCTCCCCTAAATGATCAATACAACAAATACAACTGGGCAGCAACGCAAAAATCTTCAACGAAAACAGAACACTTTAGAAAGGATTACATTTTTTTAAACTAATTTGCTTAACTAACTGGAGACTGAATATCTTTTCAAAGCAAATCTAAAACCATTAAATATAAAATAGCGTTTTTGTTTGGGAGACAGTTTTCTCTTGTGTGAAACTGTTACATTTTTCACCCTTCATTTTTTTCATTGATTGTTTTTGTGTTGGTCATATTACTTATTCTCTATCTCTCCATCACTTTTCCATTTCTGTTTGAAAGGACCCGTGAAACTCTGGCCAGTGGTCACTTCATGTCTGTGATTAACATCCTAATGCAGCTCCGCAAAGTGTGCAACCACCCCAACCTCTTCGACCCTCGACCCATTCAGTCGCCATTCATCACGCAGCCCATAGTTTTCCGTACAGCCTCCCTGGTGCAGGACACCCTGGAGATCTCTCCCTTGAAGGTTAGCATAAAAATATTGACGCTTTAATATGGCTGAAAAAAGAGGAAGCTAAAGAGGATGTTAAACAAAAGTAAATACTGTATGGATCTGTGTCCTCAGCGCTGCGATCTTTCGATGTTTGACCTTATTGGTTTGGAGAGTCGCATGTCCCGGTACCAGGCAGATGTGTTTTTACCACGCTACAAGGTCACCCGCCAGTTGATCCAGGAAATTTCAGAATCCCCCGAACCACCTCCACGACCCAAACCAGTCCGCATGAAAGTCAACAGGTACACAGTAGAGCTATTCATATTTAAGAGTATAACCTCTTCAAATTGTGCAAGCATACTTGTTTAATGATGTCTCTATTTTGAACAATGACAGTACTGTCATTTGTACTTGCTGTGTTACCCGTCCTGTGAACACACCTTGAGTTAAATGATTTGCTAAAAACCACCAGATATTCCATATAGGAAATGGAATTTCTGGATCATTTGACCTTTTGTCCAGTTAAAATAATATAAATTCCTAGAATATTTATTCTTAGGAAATGTGCGATGAAAAGAACACGTAAGGATTGTGTGAGCATTGGAATGTTTCAGAAAGAACATAAGTACTTAAAAATTAAAAAAAATACTTATGACGCAAGATGAGATCATGGTGTACCCTCTTCTCTGCCTCCAGTCAGTCAGAACTGCACAAAATGACAATAGTTTTGTTGGCCATTTAAAAAAAATGTTGTTTGTCATGAACTGTAGGTTGGCTTGATTTCCTCTACTTTGTGTGCTACCAGCCAATCTTTTAATCGGTCTCTCGTGAAACATTTTATGTTAGGAAGGTTGACAAATGTCACTCTTGTGAGCAGTGACCAAAATGTGGCTGTAACTGATGAAAAAAGATAGAAGAAAATGGCAGAGAAGGTGTTTTATATAGGGTTTTTTGTCATCACAATTTTTAGGGCAGTTTAAATTGCTCCAAATTTCCATTGTTATTACTGTATTACTGTTTATGGTTTAGATTTTTCTAGCAAAAATAATTGTTCCCAGCAAAGCATCTTGGTTTTGAAAAAATATATATACCTCAGAATTTGTGTATAGTGTGTCAAACACCAGCTCTGTTCATAAATATGATACTTGTGTATTGGATGCTAAAAATAAAGAGCTGCATTAGCAATTTAAAAAAGCTAATGTAGGAGGCAGAACTTGATGTCCCTGCATGGTTAGTGGTTCATGAGTCCAGATTGTGAATACGTCTTAAATTAAATATTGTTTCTTTTGGTCTGTCTCTGGTTAGGATGTTCCAACCACCGCCCAAAGGTGATAATCGGCCCGTCCTACTGATGAACAAACCAACCTGCTCTGTACCTCCAGCGGCTCAGACCCCCAAACCTGCAGTTCCTGATGTCACCTCAGCTCCGGCAGTTTCAACTGCAGGTCATCAAGGCAAGTGATGGGCAGGAAAACTACTTGTGATTTCGCTCGATATTAGCAATACTTACAAATTGAAGTTAATGTTATCTTCTTCTGTGTTTTTTTTTCAGTGGAAAATACTTCCCCTCCTCGCCCATCGATGAATCTTACCACTCAAGCCGCGGTGAGAGCAAGTCCTCCAAAGCCAGTGTTGACAGTACGGCCTCCCACTGCTTCCTGCACAGCTAGTATCTCAGCTCATTCAAGTCCAAACCCTGGCAACATCATGCCCCAGAGAGTCCTGCTCAGTCCAGATATGCAAGCTAGGCTGCCTTGTAAGTCTACACACTTTCAAATACACAGTCCTCATTCCTAACCCTGTGCTATACTTAATTTAAAGACTATACTGTCTTAAGTAATCAACCAGCTCTGTAGTAACCTGACTGTAACATTGTTTGTAAGACACATGTTCTTTCTGTTTTTTTCCTAAGCTGGTGAGGTGGTGAGCATAGCCCAGCTTGCCTCCTTGGCTGGTCGACCGGTGTCCTCATGTCAGGGCAGTAAACCAGTCACCTTCCAGCTTCAGGGAAACAAGCTGACTCTGTCTGGAGCCCAAATCCACCAAGTCCCAGCAGCCTCTCCACGTCCAGTTCAAGGTTAGTGTCAGACTCTATATAGTTCTGTGGCATGGTTTAAGGAGCAGTTTGTCACAAATTATTCAAGGACTAATGAGATTCAACAGTTGTATAATTGTATATCACAAATGTGATTTTCTTTATAAGTCTAAATTTTTGAATACCTTTTTAATTCCAACAAGTTTGTTTTGCTGTCTACAATATGCATGATTGATCTGTGATGTTGCCAAAAATAAAACCACCTAGAAGCAGCCAGTTTTTGTAATAACCCTCCACGGACCAGCACTTGTGCTGTTAAAGTGGATAATGTGATGTCCAAGAATATTCACATAACAGATTTCCAAGTACAGATTATTTTCAAAGAGTACTGTCAGGTTTTGAAGGGTTTCAGAACACCAACATTGTTATTATTATTATTACTAATAATAAAAAATTAAATATAATCACCAAATTGAAGAGAAAATGAAGTTTTAGTCACAAAATTAGACTTACTCAAATGACTGCTTTTGTCATAGTTGCATAACCCTATATTTTATTTAAATAAAAGAATAATTAAATTGGTTGCAAATAATGAGATTTGATGTGTGCCAGTGTGGTTGCTGGAGACTCTGGGGGGTGGGGGTATCCTTAAACTGTACTAACTTGCTCTCGTGTTGCAGGTAATGTGATGCACTTGGTGTCCAGCGGGTCACAGCACCACCTCATCAGCCAGCCAGCCCACGTGTCTGTGCAGAGCTCAACCAGCCCCCATCCTGCAAACCCCCCTACTGCCCTCCCTGCCAATCGCCTTCCTCACAGTGCCTCTTCACAAGGTTTTTATTTCTTCCTGCTCCTATTTGCTCTCTAATATTCTAACTCCTAACAGACTGTTCAAGTGTGTGTGTGTGGGGGGGTTATATTGGAGAGATACTGTTTTTATGCTGTCATCAAATTTCATCAGACATCTAAATCAGCCAAATAATCTTTATGCATTGACCCTTACTTAAAAAACTTCCGTTTTACACCTTGAAGACCTTGAAGTTTTCTGTTGATTTCATTTGCCACCCACTGTCTGTTAAAAAATTCTCGTCTCATACGGCTCTTATGCTTTATTTTTCTCAGCCACTCCTCCTGTGGTGAGCAGCCCTGGTGTTGTGAAGATCGTCGTGCGTCAGACAGCAGGCAAGGAAGGAGGGCCTGTGCCCACACTGGCCGTAGCCCCTTCCCCCCGTGCGACTCCTCAGGCTCCCCCTTCCCCATATCCTCACACCAACACTACGCCCATCAGAAACACTGCTCCATTGCAAATTTCCCAGCGCACCCCTGGTCCTGCTACTGCCCACTACACCATTGCCCCTCCTGGAAATCCTAGCTCTGCCCCAAACCTTCGCCCTGTCCTTAAAGTAGTGCAGCCTCCCCCATTAAGCACAGAGCAACCAGGTGAGAGAGTGTGGGATTATTCCATTTTGAATTGTAATTAGTCTGACCATGTACATGTAGGGAAAGAAAAGTTGTAACGATGATCTGTTGTTTTCATAATGTTTAGAGGGCATATAGTTACTGTTGCTGATGCGAATGCATGTGAGAAATGTCTTTCCTGTTCTCTGAATTCTCTTCCATCATCCCCTCAGCTCCAGTTCAAGTGGCCTCCTCGTCCTCTGCTCCAAAGTCTTCAGCAGGGTCTCATGACAGTAACAGCAGTGTCACACCAGTAACCACAAAACCTAGAACTAGTTCGGTGGCAAAACTTTACCCCCCGCCCAGGAAAGTGCCTCGGCCTCCTCCTCGCTCTCCTTTCTACATGGTAAGCGATATGTATTAAATGATACTGACATCATCTTCAACAGAGCTCTTCAAAAATATATTTGGATTATTATGTCCATGCTCACACCATAACAGTTTTATTAGCTTAATATTAATAGTACCTTCCCTAAATATGACTTAAATCCTTTTATAAGTACATCTGTTGTAATTTAACTACCCAATGATGGGTATTAAAAACAGTATACTGAGAGGATAGAAGACCAAAACGACAGCATTGACCAAGACATTCAAAATCCCAGTGCGTTTTCAAAAGTAAATGATACCCCACCCTAGTTTATGTCTTGTTTTACTACCTTGTGTTGCAGATCTGTACTTTGTTAATGTTAACTCTCTTTTATTTAACAGTCATGGCTGGCAGATAGCCTCAAACAGCAGCGTGATGGCCAGCTGGACTTCATCACAAGAGTCAACGAGCGCCACTGTGGGGAAAAACCCATGTATGGGCAGGAGGTTTTGGACTTTCTGACTTTTCTCCCTGGTCCCCGTCCCAAACCAGCCACCTTGAGCTCTCATGGGGAATGGGACCGTTCGGGCCAAAGCAGTTGTCTTTTTGCTCAGTGGCAAAACAAATACGACTACTGGTTTCAGAGTCGTGCAGTAAGAGAGGCCATCTACAGCATTGAGGACAGGCTGGAGCTCCTCAGTGATGTTATTGACAGGTAGACGACTGATCAATGGATTGATTTTCTTGATATGGAATTTGTCTAAGGATCTAAGCTTCAAGATTTGCCTTAACTGTTATTGTGGTTCTTGTAGGTTTACATTTGTGATTCCCCCAGTGGAGGCTCCTCCAATCTCAATGCACTGTTGCCATCCTCCACCCTCTCTGAGCCACAAGCAGGCAGCCTTCTGCTCCGTATTGTCCACACAAGTTGCTCCACTTACTCGCGGTCTCCATCATATCCAGTGCTACATGAGAACTCAGTTCCCGGACCTGAGGCTGATACAGTATGATTGTGGTAAGGTGTCAAGATCTTTGATACAGGATCACAGGGATTCACTGTTCAGTTTTTGCTTGTTTTAACCTGAAATCATGTCCTTATTATTACATGACCGAGTCAGTTTTCCCCTGAAGTAAAAAGTCTTCCTGCTCTAAATCTCTGCGTTCTCCTTGCTGATGTTGCAAGCAGCCAAATGAAGTTGATTTAGAAATCATTGGTTTTACCTTACCTAGTCACATAACATCAAAAACATCCCATGTTATATAAAAGAATTCTCCCTCAGTGTCCAATGGTTATATATTTTTATAACTGACTGTTATTAATATGTGCCCCCATTGTGCAGGTAAGCTGCAGACTCTCCACACCCTGCTAAGAAAGCTGAAGACAGGAGGCCACAGAGTGTTGATCTTCACTCAGATGACACGGATGTTAGATGTACTCGAGCAGTTCCTCAACTACCATGGACACATCTACCTCCGTCTGGATGGCAGCACCCGAGTGGAGCAGAGACAGGTTAGTGCTAACAAATCTTTAAAACATATATAACATTCTTTTATATTTCCTGATATCTTTTACTTCATAATTAGAGAAAAGCTGAAAGAGGATTAAAGTTATTTGTGTATGGACCAGTTGATCAGCTTTCTCTAATGCTTCTGCATTTTTTCTTTTTTTTCTTTTTGCTTAGGCCCTCATGGAACGTTTCAACGCAGACCGGCGCATATTCTGCTTCATTTTGTCAACTCGTAGTGGAGGTGTAGGGGTGAATCTGACTGGAGCTGACACAGTGGTCTTCTACGACAGCGACTGGAACCCCACAATGGATGCTCAGGCACAGGACCGATGCCATAGAATTGGTCAAACCAGAGATGTCCACATCTACAGGTGACCGTGTCAGAAAACTAAAAATAAACTAGCAATAAATTTGCTGCTCAAAGCAGACTTCCAACCATATAGATAATCTACCTGAATTTACATATGTACTGTTCCTTTGTTAAACAGAAAGTCATGGAAAAATATCTCTTGAGTTCCTGTCTTGTATTATCTGTTTAATCAAGCGTTAATGTATCCTTTATTTTTAACTTGATGTTTTAATGAATCGCTACAGGCTGATCAGTGAACGCACAGTGGAGGAGAACATTTTAAAGAAAGCCAATCAGAAGAGGATGCTGGGAGATATGGCTATCGAAGGAGGAAACTTTACCACAGCTTTCTTCAAACAGGTGAAATTGATTATTTTTCATATTTTGAAAATCAATTTTGGTGTTTCCCATGAGTTGTGTAATTTCACAGGAGTTATCTATTTAATCACCATTTACTCTTGACTGTTTCTCCTGTCCATTGTTCATCATATCATATTTCTTATTAGTGTTTATTGTCCAGTTCTCCTAACTGAATCATCCTCACTTTTTTTCCTCAGCAAACTATTCGAGAGCTGTTTGATATGAACGATGGGGAGAAGAGAGAGGTGGCAGTGGAACTGTCAGTACCCCAAGCTGAGGAGGAGGAAGCTGTCAACAAACAGAGCACCACCATTCTGGAACAGGTTTGTTACATCACATGGGATAGTAATATATCTATTTTTTTAAACGATGCAATATCATAATGACAACTTCATCATGAAATGATTCTTGTAGGCGCTGTGTCGGGCTGAGGATGAGGAGGACATCGTAGCGGCTTCTCAGGCAAAAGCTGAGCAGGTGGCAGAATTAGCCGAGTTCAACGAGAACATACCACTGGAGGAAGGAGGGGAACAAGAAGAAGTGGAGGAGCTGTCTAAAGCTGAGCAGGAAATAGCTGCTCTGGTAGAGCAGGTGAATAATAATGCAGAACTGTAATTAAAGAAGTAATTTGAAATCAAGAAGTGTCTTTCTTATTTTACATCTATTATGTTAAATATACTCCTGTAATATCCCGTTTGCTTTGTCTATCCCCAGCTTACTCCCATTGAACGCTATGCCATGAACTTCCTGGAAGCATCATTAGAGGACGTATGCAAAGAGGAGCTGAAGCAAGCAGAGGTAACACCTCACTTTTGTTATGTTTAGGCTGTTACCAAGTTTGTGCACTAGTTTTGCATTTTTGATGAATAATAGACATGAATTTATCAGATTTTCTGTTGGTCCATTGATATATTATCACTGTTTTCTTTGTTTAGGAGCAAGTGGAGGCTGCCAGGAAGGGCCTGGATCAGGCCAAGGAGGAGGGCCTAAAGCTTCACGCTTCTTCTGATGATGACGAAGATGACTTCTTGTCACCGCCAGCTTCTGTGGAACCTGCTCAGCCAGTCCCAGCCCGCCGTGGTCGTAAACCCAAGGACAAGACAGCCACCTCGACAAGGGCTAGTGGTCGACTGCGTGGGGCGTCACCGGAAACTGAGCCTGATCCCAGAGAAGTGCCTGAAAGACCCCGCTGTGGTCTGAGAGGACGAGGAGCTAAAGATGCCGGTAATGTGTCTGCCAACCCGTCCTGCATAGACCAACACAAAATATCCTCATCAAACAGGGTTCAAGATTCCTCCAGATCTTCAAAAGCCTCATCTCCTGCCAAAGATCACCACGCCACCAAAAGCAGGACATTATCAAATCGCTCCCATGCCACCTCAGTGCCTTCCCCTCCTGCAGCCCCTCTCCCTGGAGGGAAACAGCAGTGTGTTGGTGAGACTGACAGCAAGAGCTCCACAGCAGGCAGAGAGGAGAAAGAAAAAAAAGAGGAGAATGAGAGGACGGTGACTGAGTCATCAGTAGAATCCAGCTGCCCTGTGGATCATCAAGCAAAAGATGACAGCAAAGAACATGGCGTCATGTCTCCCCCCTCCACCGGCTTCAGATCACCCCGCAAACGTCAGTCAGCAGATGGCGAAGTCTTGCGGGGCCTGGTTGAAGACTCCCCATCAGCCAAAGTCTTGCGGAAGCTTCCAGGGAGGCTGGTCACAGTGGTGGAGGAGAAGGAACCAAGAAGGAGGCGACGAAGAGGAAGCGGTACTGGAGGCGGAGTGTCTTCAGAGGAAACGACTGTGGAGGATAACACGACAGGATTTGTTGAAGAAACAAAACAAGTCAACACGTCCCCGAGTCCCGATGGCAAAACTAAAGAGACAATTACCCACTCCCCTGAGGACCAAGACTCAACTCCTAGTCCGTCTGTGCCCCCACAGCCTGTCAGAAGTTATCCTCCATATTCTCCACCTCATCTTTCTCCTGACATGCCTGTGCTGAGAAACCTTCCTGTACGGCGCCGGTTGGAAACTGAATCTCGCATGGCTGCACAGCTGGGAGAACAGCTACAGCATGTGGGTCGTGGAAGGGGTGGGAACCAGTCTAGAAAAATGGACATACCTCCAGGCAAAGATGCTACGCCAACTCCTACAGAGTCTAGTGTGAATTCTGTTGTGACACCTGTGAAAAGAAAGAGGGGCCGGCCCCCTAAGACTCCTCCAAGATTACCTGATCTTAGCAAGACGGTGACCACACTGCCAACGTCCCCAGTTGAGGCAGTAAACCCCACGCTGTCTCCAAAACGCAAGAGGGGTCGTCCACGAAAAGACTCATACATTCCAGAAAGTGCTCGTGATGGACAGAAGTCCAAAACTGACACCACTACTGGTGTATCTGATATATCAAAAACTCATGCTAACACAGAGCTAACCCTTCCATCTCCTCAAAAGTTGGAGACCCCCGTTGATGCTAATGTCACCAGAGGTCAAGGAGGGGATACTAAGATTGATTTACCATCCTCTGTTCAAAATGCTGCACAAGCGTCCTCTGCAACAAAAGATCAGCCTTCCACACCAGTTTCAGCTTCAGTGGATTCACCATCATCTACACAGGTCACAGAACCCCTTTGTACCGGTACAACACCATCAGCCCCAGCCCAGTCAGTCAGTTCATTTCCAGATGTAGTCCAAAGGCTTGACACATCACAAAGCCAGGTTTCTTCTGCATCCTCTTTCACACTTACGTCTGACACGCCTGCCACCACTACTACAAGTCCGCTGCCTCCTGCCAGCACCGTTACAGCAACTCTTCCAGGTGTAGAAACAAAACCTGGGGTGTCAATCACTTCGAAAGCCCCTGTAGAGTCAAATCCTTCAGCTTTAAAAGAAGAGACTCTATCGCAAACACTTTCCAAACCAGCTACTAACACTCCATCTGCTGTGTCTTCATCTTCTGTGGCTGTGGAAGAAGTTCCAACGTCAGTCCCCGCTACATCGATCACACCAACTACTGCTGTTTTAACAGAAACCTCAAGCTTTACACCAGCAGTCACAACAACTGTTAAATCAGTCTCAACTAAAACTACTGCAGTAAAGGAGTCACCTCAGTCCTCATCGCCTTCATTTTCGACAAATAGTCCATCTGTTCCAATCTTTGCCCCAACCACTGTAACGTCCCCCGCAGCTGCCATGCAAAAGGTTTCAACTGCAGATACAAGCCCATCGTCAGCTTCACCTAAACCAACCTCCAAATCCTCTCCCACAATAGCAGAAACTGTGACATCAAAATCAACATGTCCAAACACGTTTTCCACTGAACGCGAAACCGTGTCTGACACTTCTTCAACACCACCACTAACAGACATCTCACCTTCTCCTGCAAACACAGATCCGGGTGCTGAAGTCCAATCAAGGGATGTGACAACAACCAAAGACCGTGTCAAACCAGCCGCAGCCTCACAGAAAACGGAAGGTCACGAGACTACACAGTCAAAGGCAACAACTGTTTCAGTGGCTCCAATATCCACTCCACCCGCAACTACAGCATCCTCCGCTGTGACTACCACAGCCAAGATTTCAGTACCTACATCAACCGCGACAGAGGAAGTACAATTAACATCTACAGAAGTAACCTCTTCCAATGATGACATGACTTCAACTCCACCATCCACAAGTCCAGAAGAGACCGTCAAGATCCCACTCCCCGTAATAACTTCCACAGGTACTACTCCAGCTCCATTATCGTCAACCAGCACGACCGAATCATCCCCAGTAAAATCTGTTGCCGTTACTACCACAAACAATCCTACAACATCTAATACCGGCCCCGTTTCACCAGCAGCAACCACAGCTGCCTCAACTAAAACAGTTTGCACCACACAAACCTCGGCAGCTGTCTCCATGCAAACACAAACCTCTGTGTCCAGTGACGTTTCCCCAGATATGTTCACACCAGCCAAGCCAGAGTCCTTGTCAGCTGATCCATCTAGCCTTCCGTCTGGGAACCAGTGTTCAGAGCAAACGGAAAAAGCATCAAAATGTGACCTGGGTCAGGTGAGTGAAATGGAGGTAGATGCTACAGAGACCGATGAAAGGGGTGGCAAAAAGAATGATAATAGAAAAGAAGACATCTCTAAGCATCAGCCTAAAAGGAGAAAGGTGATGAGTTCCACTGAGACCAAAGAGTTTGAGTTCGGCAGTGAAGATCCAGATGGTGAAACACATTCAACAACTGCTGTACAGAAAGAAGAACCTGAGCAGCAGACGGTGGAGCAAATCACTGAAGATGAAAATACTGCAATCCAGAAGAGGCCTCTTAGTCGTCAGAGTAGTCAAGAGTCGACTCGCTCTTCTTCACCATCTTCTGGCTGCTCTACGTCAACCCTCACTCGTCATGCTCACCACAAGAGAACTTATGAAAATAGACATCCTACCAAGAAGAGGCGAACAGACATCACCTCAGACACAGGGAAGGAAGTGAAAACTGAAGCGGGAAGAGAAAAGTCAGAGGAAGGCAACGGGAAGGAAATCACGACGGGTTCCTTGCAGAGAAGACGTTCTCGGTCTTCTTCCTCATCTGATTCTGACCACGGCGTAAACAGAAAGGAAAACCGACTGACCCGTTCGTCCAAGCACAGGCAACAAGTTCAGGAGAGGGAAAAAGGAAACAGCCTGCAAGCAAGGAAACGTGCACACAGCTCTGACGGAAATGCATCAAGAAATGCTAACACATCGACAGGTGGAGAGTCTGGCAGTGATACATCTTCTGTTAGGCTCACTAGAAAATCTGCAGGATCTCAGTCTTCACAAGGCAGTATATCTCAAACAAATACAAAGCCCTCATTACTGCCTGAGCCCAAAGTTTTGGGGAAGAGATGCTCAGCACTCAATGCGGCTGCCAAACTCCTAGCGATGAAAGGAAGGGTGGATACCCCTGGCCACACCACTCGGAAAGAACCGGGGGCTAAGATTGCAGCCACTTCCCCTACCTCCTCTTCTGACAAGAACCAAAAGCCGAACAGCAAATGTGTTCAAGCCTCCCCTCAGAGTAACTCTGTTAATATTACTCGCAACAGCAACAAACTCCTAACACCCAATCAGACAAACCGCTCAGCATCCCGCTCCACCAGACAATGCCCTGGTTCTCTGGTTCCACCCCTTGGAAGGGTGCACAGGAGGTCTAAAGGAGACAAAATGGAGAGGGGAAATAAGTCGTCAGGGGGTAAGGAAGCTGAGGCAGAGTCGCAGGTTCTGTCCCGGGGCCACAGCGCCTGCAGCAGCATGAGCAGCGATGGCGAGGGCGACTGTGGCGGTCGCAGCAGCAGAAGCCGCAGCAGCAGCAACAGCAGCCAACGTACCCTCAGCATCAGCTCTCAAAACACAGAGCATAGAGAGTCCCGAGCCACTTCGTCTGGCAGCGAGCGCAGCTCAGAGCGGGCGAAGCGTGTAGACAAAAGTGAGAAGCAGGGCCAGCAAAGGGAGCGTAGACAGGAAAGGAGGAGGTCCAAAAAGCTCTCTCAGGAGATGACCAGTAGTTCTGGAACTGAGGGGACACCGGACAGGGTGTTGCGTAGTGTTGCAGCGCTTGCAGCAGTGCAGGCTCGGTCACCAGCTGCAAGCACTCGTTCCTCTTTGGGTCAACATCGTCACAACAAGACATGATTACAGTGCCAAAAGGGAAAAAAATGGAAGCAAGAGTCTTGGTGCAGAGGATGATGCAAGGGCATGTCATCATGACCTCCTGCTTTGTTTGGTCTCTCATGAATGCAAGGGAACTGGGTGCTGCACAAGCCGGGGACCTCCCCTGACTCTTGGGACCTCTCCCTTTCCAACTGGAGCTGGTTCCTCTCACCAACTCAGCATATGTCAGCTGGGGGTAAGGCTCAGGGATGCTAGACCTAGAGAAAAAAAAAAGCTGATGCTATCATTGTGCATCAGAGTGCGATGGTGCAGTGGTTGAAATCACCACTGGGACATGAGGGGGGACAAAGGTGCAAAAGTTAACAAAGGAAAGTTGTTAGTTAACACGTACTGTAATCATAAAAGACTGGAACACTCAGATCTTATGTGATACAGCGCCCTCTTATTAGGGTTATAAATAAAAGTCATTTGTGTGACATTTAAATCTTTTGAGTGACCAGTTGTATTGTAAGTTGGAGGTTTTAGAAAGATTGGTTTTGAAAATTTTGTCAACTGTCCTGACTATTGTTTCCTTGTAGTCAGTTGATAAGTTATGCATATTTTATTATTTCTTCCAGAGTATTGGGAAGAGAACTGATCTGTCAATGTGATCTTTGCTGCACTATGCTGGAGCTTTCCTTTGCTTGGGCCCACTATTTTTCATGTCAACTTCTGTTCATTGGATTAATTTTTAAATCCAGCCTTGTATTTCTCATTTGCACATCTGATAATGTGGCCCTCAGCTATGTAAGTACATTGTGGTGTAGTAATAACATTCAATCAAGTAATTGGTCCTTAGTACCTCGATGTATCTTTATAGTTCAAAAATATATCAATTGAAATTGCAAAGTGTCTTGAAAACTTCCTCGCTCTGCACCACAAACCCAGATGCAGGAGAAACACAGATGTTTTCCCCAATCGTCCCAATGGCAATTTTTGCTACGGTCCACGTTGTTGTTTATTTATGTAGAAAGGGCAAGTAAATGTGTATGAAATTTAGAGTGCCTCTTTGGCCAAATGGATTTGAACCTCAGATTGCCTTGTGACACATCTAAAGCAGGGGTGTTGAGCTTCTCATGAAAAAATATATATATAATAACAGAAAAGGTCACACAACCACCCACCTCTCCCAAACATCCTCCAGAAATGTCAAGAAAATCACCGTGTGTCTGTGCAACCCAGTTGTGTTTTCACATGCATCTTTGTCACCGTCACTTCATTGCTCTTAGTTACTGTAAAGAAATACTTGGAGAAAATATGTGAATAAAATACTGGTACAGTTCCAGATGACTGTAATATGTTGATTTACTTTTGGACTTGTCTAAGCTACTTTGAGCAAAGGTGATTTTTTGGGGGGTGGGGGGTAGTTTATGGTGATGGTCTTATTTTTGTCTATCTTCATTTGTTGCATTCCTTTGATCCCTTGTAATTCCACATTGTTTTACTTGAAAATTAAGGCAATTACAGTTGAATAAAAAGACCAAAAATTAGTTGCCATTTTTCGTGTTGAACATTTTGTTTAATTGTGGATGGAATACAGGTTCATGCCCTACTTTCATTACGTACTGTAAAAAGCTTTGAGGGAGGATTTTACAGGGTGTGGAAGTGCAATAAAGCTTATTCTAAGCAAAAATTCTATAGAAATGACCAAAAATACAGCATGGCAATATTTTATTTTAAAAACAAACCTATAATAAAATGAGTACACAGTAGCAAAACCGCTTCCAACTTTTGCTATTTCCAAAGTGGACTTCAGTGACGACTTAATCTGTACATTGGGTTTATTTATCTTTACAGGTTTGCCATATTGTTGGACACAGCAGGTAGCGTTTGTCTCTAAATTGGTTTTCTGCTCTAAGATTCCCCCACAGAACTTGGTTGCAGAAGTAAGAAGACAAAACACAATGTGACTAACAGGTGAAGAAAAATAAAAACAGTGTTATTGTAACTTCACAAAAAAAAAAATCATCCCCTCTCAATGTCTGCACAACATCACATTATCACTTGAGTTGTTCATATGGACACAAGAAGAAGGCACCATTTTGAAGAGTAAAAAATTTGTTGCACAATTTTTCTTGTAGCAGCTTGCACAGCCCAGAAAGTCAACACAAAAAGTGTTAGAAGAAATAAAAAGTGGGCCTTGGGCCTTTAGTTGCAGTGCAGAAAAACATGTTATAAAAAAGGTGGGTTAATTCACAGAAAAAAAGTATTTACAATTGGTACATGGAGGCAGTTTGAACAAGTTTTTAAAACCATTTGCCTCAAAAAACAGTAATTAAGGTTATATACAATTATATTAGTATATTTCTATATATTCCTATAAAAAAGCCCTATTTCATTTATGTCTAATTCATCCAAATACAACAACGTAACACTTCCTGAGTACAGTATGATCAGCGCCAGTATTTGGTTTCAATACTGCATTGTGCTTAGCTCAAGGCCACTCATGATTTGTACATACAATGAGAATGGGCACCGATGTAACAGATGACAAAGTCCTGGTCTTTGTGTTGCAGACAAAATTGACAGGGGAACTCTGCCAGGAAGACTGGTCATTTGTGAGACTAACAAAACATAGTCCATCTCTTTTAAAAAAAAAAGGCCTGGTAACAGAACATGCCAGTTAGGGGAAGACAAATTTAAAATGTGAGAATAAAATAAAAAAAGCAAAGGCATAACTGATAAAATCCACCGACTAACCTCATCCCTAAATTCTGTGGGCTGAAATTATTTACATCAAAGTGGATTTCTGAGCCAGAAACTACAGCTAACTTGAATTACTTGGTGTTAGGAGCCAAAGGTGGCGGCCAATGAGATGATGATGATGAGGAGGAGGATGGCCAAACAGATTGCGATCCAGATCTTTTTCTACATTGGACGAAAAATAGAGATCAGTTAACAACAGCAACATCAATTATGTGCAAATCACAAAACCACCAACCACGCATTGCTGATATTTTTGTCCCCCATCCTTAGGACACATTGTAAACAAGGACTGCCCAAATAAAATAAGAGAGAGGTTTTGGCAGAGACATGTTGAGAACGGGGTGGAGATCTGTAACTGGCCACATCGGTCCGTTCTCCTCGCAAGTAAAAAATATAACTGTTGTCTTTTCCTTTTTGTGTGAGTTTTTTCAATGTTCTAGGTTGGTTGAACCTGACATTAAGCCAATAAATGGCAACTACAAAATAATACATTCCCCCCCAAACCAGACTCCTTAAGGCAACCCCTAGTGTCATAAACATTTCACATGAAACTATATTGTACCTTTCGTGCTTTCTGTTGATATGTCACTGCTTTCTCTGTGTTTTCTTTTGCTTTCTCCACATAGTTAGCACCCTGATTGATATTGTCCTCAATTCGGTTAACCGTCTCTCCCTGTAGAAGGGCAGAAAAATCACACTCAGTGTTGATGAGATGCTTCGAAACTCAGACAAACCAAAGAGATTTGATCGCTTCTTGCTTTACCTGAGCCTCTACTTCCATGGCCAGGTACTGGAACATGTCGTGCAGGTCTTTGATGCTCCTCTCAAGCTTCACGATCTCATCATGTCGAGACTCAATCTCATTCAGGGCCTGCCTTGTAGCTTTGGCATCAATGAGAATCTGTATACCAGAATGCAAACATGAACTGGTTGGGAGCTATCCATTTAGACTTAAATAAAGCCATTTGTAAGCTTATCACAAGTGTTTTACAAAACATTTTATGTCACAGAGTAATTTGATCCCAGAGTTGTCAAATAAATGTTGTTAAGTAAAAAAACAGGACATTTGACCACTGTTATTTTCATGCTTTCTGAATCGCTCCTGTAAAGCAAATTAGATATCCGTGAAAACCTACAAAACAAAAAACTTGACTGTGATACAGCAGGTGCTTCTGTGCAGTGTTTTTCAACATGCAGTCACATTCCTGAGATCCTGTCTTCATTCACAGCGCACTCACATTTTGGGTGAAAACATCAGTCTGCCCACTCTCAAGCATTGCATCCAGTTCTTGGTCCGTCACATTGGTCCCAGCTAATGAGGGAGAGCTGTGTTAGACCAAAGCTTTGAATAAAGGACATTCATGTTTTCATACACTGATGATTGTGATAAAAATGTTTGTTGTGTTTAGAATTCGTTGAGACAGACTGATTATTATCATTAGCGATTAGTTGAAGTTATTTAGGTTATTAACCTGCAACCTACAGCAACACCTCAACATTGCCCTGAAAAAGACCACAGACTATAAAACACCAGCAGTATTTGCCTCATGTACTCACTGATTTTCAGTTGCCTCTGTATTCTCTCCACATTCCTGTCCCTGTACTGGGATTGAATGGTGTTACAGTAACCCATCAACTCCACAAACTCTTTGGACAAGACGCCATGCTGAAGAGATGGAAAAATTTTATGAGTTCAACCTTAAATGTTCGGTTTTCATTAAGAATGTTTTCGTTTTTGACTAACAATGTGTGATGATCAAGATTTTAAAGATATAGTTTTTTGTGCAGCTTAACCTTAAAATGAGATCTTATCTGTTACTGATATCAATGAGCACCACAAACTAAACACATCAAACAATTTAGTGAGAGCATGGCTGAATCCAGACTGAGCCAAAAGAGTCTGGGGAAAAAAAAGGAACACTGTGACATAACTTAAGGGATATATTTAATATACATACTGTATATACTGGGTTTATATTGTAAGAAAGCTAATTTTGTCAATGCAGTGCTCAATAGACATTTCTAGAACCAAACAGGGTGTGTCAGTGTTAATTCCACTAGTCATTAAATGACAAATTACAGTAAGTACATACAGTAATTACATTTCTGTAACTCCAATTTATTCAACAAAGAGAACCTGCTTTCTGTTTTTCCTGTAACATTGGCCTCACATAATACAACCAGGAGAACATAAAATAAAATCCTGGTGTGTCTTGTATTCCGATCCAAGACACACCAAGTTTCATCAACCATTTTAAGTGAAAACATGATTTTCTTGGCAGAGTTATCTATTCAGCGGCTACAGTTTTAATGTACAGTATCTCTTATCCTGACAACCAGTGTAATAAAATCACTTCATGCAGTTGGAAAATTGGCAATAGAAAATTAAATGTAAAAGTGAATTTAAATGTAAAACAACCTGGGTCCGTTGCATCCGAATGTTAATTGAAACATATTTTCCATCTTCCTCACCCTTCTTGATTTCAATACCTGTGGAAGGATGACTGGTAAGTGTAAACAAAACACAAACACAAAACATGCAGTGTCCTTATCTTATATTTCAGTACTCACTCTTCAGCTTTCTCTGTATCTGCCCAGCCAGTGTTTTGATCTCCTCTCTAAGAGTCTGGAGCTCCTTCTTCATCCCTGATCCAAGAAGAAACAACATTGTCAACACAGAAATACTCTCTATCACACTCAGAGTGTATTTAGTGGTGACACTGAAGATTCAGTAAAACATGAACTGTCAGCTAGAAAAATAAAAGGCAGCATTTGACATTTTGGAAAAATTAAGAAATGCTGTTTGGTAAACCTTAATATTTTTTAAAATTCTTTCCTGATTTCCATTTTCAGTCACTTTTCAGGCATGTTTTGCCCCAACTGAAGTCCTTAATGAACAAACGTACCATCTTCTGGCAGTGCCACGCCCAGGACAGTCTTCTGCTTGTTCTCAAGTTCTGACACCATCCTTTTGAGACTGTGCATTCCCTCCTGAATTTCTTCCACCTATAAATGGGAAAGAACCAGTATCAAGTGAAAGTGTATTTTTTATACTTAACGACTCAACACTGAATATATTGCTTTTTATCTTTTAAGACACCACATGTCAGTAAGCATCACCAGCTTAAGGTCCTCCTTGCACAATTAACCTTTCCCAACGCATCTGGTTAGTTGCACAAGACATCAAGGTGAGAAGGAAATACCAGACACAACCAGCCTATTTCATTGACACAGAATCACCTGACAGTAAGTACAGCAGACTGCAGGGTTTCTTGACTTGTCTACGTTTACCATCATCCTTTCTCCATCAGGGTCTGTTTTTCAAAATGTTCATCTTAGGGCCCCTGTTGTCTATAGTTCTGACCAGGCACATAGTCTAGTATAATCAAAACATGTGCAATAATATTCATGCAAGTGCTTTTGATAACTTTAACAATCTGTCTTTTCATTAACTATTCCTCTTTTGATTTAGCTTCTGTACAGTAGTTCAAATGATTGCCATCAGTCTCCAAATTCATTTAACCTTACTTTGCATCATCCATCCTTTAGTGCACCTGATTGATATTGCAGTGTAACACTCTTTCACAAAAATGAATTTCGGATATAACCATATGCATAACACGAAGAAAGCTGTTCAGTTAAACTTCACCTTTTTCAAGAAGGCTTCGTTCTCCTTCTCCTCTTTGGCTGAAGAGGTTCCAGGTTTGATCATGAGAGCTTTGCCCTCCTCGTCGTCATCCGAAGCCCCTGCATTCTGCATTCCGGTTGACAACAATAATTAATACACAGTAAATACTAAATATAGTGGGTGTGTTCTCGTATCTGAAGCCCATTCCACGCCCGCCCCACCAGACTCTCCATACCCCTGCCTGGCATGTGTTATGAAACGGAAGTCGGCAAAAATGTCGCTAAGGTCAGTATTCAGATGCGCAAACCGTCACACATTACCACGATCATACCCCTTTTATTGTTTTCCTTTTTCATATAAAGCTGTCACCACAGAACACTCACGATAGAGGAGATGGAACTTGGCCAAGTTAGCAGGCTAACAAGCTAATGCTAATTTTAACAGTTTACTTTTAGACTCACATTTCCTAGTTCTTTAGTTCGGTCCCGCATTTTCCAGGGTGAAGCAGACAGTCAGATGTGAAGAACTCAGCAACTTTACCCCAAAGTGTGTTAAGCTTTTTCTAAACAGAGACGATAACTGTAAAAATGGTGAACTTTGCACTAATGTCATTCAACAAGTCAGGTCCAGCATTAAGACCTCTTCTTCTAGTCCTCTTCAAAACATTGAACGTCGACTCACTGACGCCACCTGTGTCAGCAAAATGTAACTGCATACGACTGGAGCCCTCGTACCGTATTAGTATTATAGTATCAGTATTACTTTTAGTATTACTTTTAGTATTAGTATTAGCACTGTTAATGTAATTGGATTTTCCTCATATTTGTATTGTTCCTCGCTTTTCTATTTAATCGAAGGGAGGGTTGTGTCACGGGTTCAGACGTATTGATGGATCGTTTCGAGGCGATATTTGATTATTTAAAATAATAATAATATAAATGTAATGGTTATTGTTGTTACAGAGGGGAGATTATGTTGACATAATATATGGGATACAGCGGAACAAAATGGATGTATGGATCTTTATTATGCGGATAATGTAGCGCTTGTTGTTATGATGGGGATTTTTTTTTTAAAAAAAGGGAAAAGTAAAAAATATAAAACTTGTTTTCAAGTAAAAAACCTGCTATGAGAAATGAAGATTAAGGCATCGCCGTAATATAGCAGTTTTTAACCCCGCCCAAGACCGTTCCGACAGAGATGTTGCAATGTAAAAGTATATAAATGTGTTGAAAATAAATTCCAGAGTCGCCTGCCTGTCACGAAAGGAGGAGTTTAAGATAGATAACTTTAATAAACAAATGCTTTATATTGTGATGTACTATTTTCTAAACATTTTTTTTATTTTCAGATACTGTATACATAACATCAAGATGAAACTTTCTTTTGTAAGATCATTAATAGATAAAATATCTGTAGGTTATAGGCAGGTTTGACAAGATATTTCTAATAATTATCGCTAACGTGTGCTGTCATGACTTCCAGCAAAATGCTGTGTATGGTTACGCCCTGGAACAAGTCAGGAAAGTAACAAGTGTTGGAAATATAATGCAAGTGTCCTAGTTGACTTTGGAAACCACCAGATGATGCTATTTGCCTGTAAAAAAATGTAGAACTGCAACATTACCCCTTACTCAAGTGTAGTTCACAAGCTCTGTCAGGGACATTACGATGGTGTTTTAATGTTGTGGATGGAAAATGACTTGGCTGGGCAATAAGCTTGTGTGCAACATTTACAATATATTTAATATTCTGGTCTGACATTTAATTTTTGTCAACTATAAACGTACCTTCTGGGGACTGTGTCGGGGGGGGGGTAATGTGGCTGATATGTCTCATAGACTTAGCATGCTCCACAATAACTATGTAATAAACAGTAAATAATAATTGTGAGTCAACAATGCATTATTCATTTGATTCTGCGCACCCTTATCACAACAGTGTAAAGACAGACAAAGTCTTTATTTCGCACTTTAATTGGCCATGAATTTTTCCATTCAATCAAATACCATTACCGATATAAAATAATGTAGCTTCTTAAAAGGATGGCTGATATTATGAAATCTAAAAGTCTCATTCTAGCACTTTTAATGGGAGGTAGAATGGTGGGGCGCACCAACTTGTAGGGGACAGTGCTTTGCTCAAGAGCGCCTCGGCAGTGCTCAAGGTACCCTTGAGCACTGCCAGCTCACGCTCCAATCATTTTTGTCCACACGGGTCTTGAACCAGTCACCCTCTAGTCCCCAGCCCCAGACCCAGTGGACTGAATTGCTGTCACCCCAAAATTTAAGGTCTTTATGAGTAAATGTATAGGTTTCCTGTAGGTTTCAACAGGATTCTTACTTTTAGAGTTAAATTAATACTGTATTAATGTCCTTTTATACTGTAATTGGCAACAGGACTGAGAACAGCTGTGATGGTGTGTGAAACATTAAATAAACATGGAGGTGCCTTTTAACATTTCTTAAGCGGAAAAAAATGTGTTGGAAACTTCAGTGGCTTCACAGCTGAAGTCACCCTCTGAGGACAATAGATGCAACTGCACTACATTTCCCATAGTGCATCGGCAAGGAACGTCGTGTCGCCAGTGAGCTGTCAGTGCTGGGGGAGAAAAAAAGAAATCGGTTCAGCATCTCTTGAGCTGGGGAGCCGATCGGAAGGCTGATTCACGCATAGAGGAGGATTTAGCCGAACGCGATGCACGACCTGCGTGTTTGGACCGAACCTCCTCGCCTGCCATAGATCAGACTTCTGACTTCTATCAATGAGATATGTGGAGCGACTCTAGCGTCCGGTTGTAACGCAGAAAAACACAAGATGAAGAAGCAGTTCAACCGAATGAGACAGCTGGCCAACCAAACAGTGGGCAGGTAAGAATGACTTTACGCGCGACGCGGAGCTGTTTATGACGGCTCTGACTTTCACAGTCCGAGCATCAATTTGTCGCCTGTGCGTCGGTGGTTCCGTCATTCCTTCGGAGGACTGTCGCTGCTCAGCTGGTTGGATGTGAGCAGCGTTCGGCTGTCAGTGGAGGTCACAGTTGCAGTGTGAACGATGTGTGATTGATTGGGCTCGTCAGGGAGGAGTGTGTCCGCTCAGATGAGGAGGGAGCGGACATGGTACCCACGGAGCACGGATGTTGTGCGCTGACCAATAAAGACGAAGGGCCGCCCATGGGCACCCTGTGTGTGTGTGTGTGTGTGGGGGGGGGGGGGGGCGGGGGGGCGTGGATCCTTGATTCTTGGGGGCCACAGGGAGAGAAGAAGCCCATCACCACATTGTGTTTGTTCTAGTTCTTTTTTTTTCATAAAGCTTTGGGAATTGTGTGTGTGTGTGTGTGTGTGTGTGTGTGTGTGCGTGTGCGTGTGTGTGTGTGTGTGTGTGTTAATTTGCTCTTTGCTCCCTGACCTGACACCTGTCAACTGCCTAAATTATGAATTAGAGCTGGATGAAGTAGCGAAATTCAGGATTTTGATGCACTTTCTTTAACATTACAGGATAACTTGACCATATTTCCATTTTGCTGTGTTTGGGTATCTCAGGGTGACTTGAACTTATCCTATGTTATGTTGTGCTACATCTCAACACATGGACGGACAATCCATCCATAGTCACATTACCTACATTCACCTATATTTACCAGTTTCTGAACAGTGGGAGGAACCTGGAAAGGAATCCACATAGACAGAGTGAGAACATACAAACACTATGCAGAATGTCTCAGGTCAAGACACACAGGTAGTCTATTGAATTGTTAAGATGACAAATTAAGCACACATAAACACAAAGAGACTATAATGGCTTAACAAGGGAATTTTTTTTTTTAAATTTTCAATGTTATCTCTCTTCAGCTGAAGGATAAACAGTCAAATCAAATTTCTGTATATTTTTTGATACAGAGGAAAATCTGTTGGACAGATTAGGGTATATTTTTGTGTCCTCTACATAGATGTGACATGTGATAGTGGAAACATGTAAATGTTCATTGAAAGAGGCCCAAGTGTCAAGCTTTTTCCCTCCCAGCTCCACCCATGTGAAGGCTTACTCTGCCTGACGAGTGTGAAAGGCCTGTAATGCCCACACAAGAGTATCAGTTAAATCCCCACAGACCATATTACCCTTTTTATGTCAACCTGTAGAAATGTTTTTATTCTATCCTGGAAGTTAAAGTAGTGGAACACATTCTTTGACATTTAAATATAGCAACACGTTGATGAATGCAGAAGCGATTAATCATCGTAAACCCTGACTACACGAAGCTGCATCAGATAGCACGGAAATGTAAGAATACTTTAATGTGCTTGGGTTTGTTTGATTTATTTCTTATCATTTGCTTCTCCTGTGAGGCCTGAAGGTACACATAAAACTAGAGTCTGTTAATCTCAATGAGGCTCAATTATACATCGTGCCTTTTTTTTTTTGCTCTCATAGTCAAATAATAATAAAAATTCTGAATGCCTCTTGTGTCATGACACAAAGTGCAACTTAATCCTTGCTTCCCATGAACAAGTAAATGTCGTTTTTTTGTCACTAATATTGTTGAACCTTCAGGCTGGACTGGACTGTACAATAATCCATGTTCTAGTTTAGGATCTTAGATCTCAATAGGTGTTGTGAAGTCTTTGTGTCTTCTCTGTCTATTTGTCAACCACACCCTTAGCTTGCAACACAAAGTCAGTGTTGACACTGCACCCTCAAGTGTCATTTAACCCATGACTCTATGATCTTAATACGAAGCCATTGCTGTGTTTCGGCTCAGTCATCATCTGGTCAAATTGGAAATCAGCTTTATTTGTAGCCTGTCTCTGCCTGAAGAACTTGCTGGGGTTATCTTGTTAAGCATTTCTGAAGTGCTGTAAATGCACTACGACCTGTTTGTTTTGCTTGGCTGATGGCTGTAACTGACGATGCTGAAAGGATTTTGTGTCAAGCTCACCCACACTCAGACTGCAGGCAGACCGATAGAAATCAATAATAAAAAGGTATTACTGCAGCTAATGCCAGAAAAACTAGACTCGACAGAGTTAGCAGCAATCCCTGGAGGATGTGTGCACATTATGAAAAAAGTAGCTGGAATTTTGCCTTCTTGGAGCTCAAATCTGAAATGCACTTTAATAGGTAAGACTGGCCAATTATTTGTATATGGATAAACTGTAAAATGTTTGAGTGTGAGACTAGGCGCTTGTTTATTCTGCCTCATATGCCTGAAAGCTAGTGCAACGTAGCTCAGTGAGGTGGAACATCCTGGTAATGAGTTCTAACCTGTATCATAAGAAGCAGAACAGCAGGGGTAATTAGTCATATTTAGAGGGTAGCACCTCAAACGTAATGCCTCACTGCTGGCCAAACAGGTAATTGGTCATATTTGCTCCATGACCTTGACAGCTCTCATCACCTGGCTCCTGTTGAAGTTCGCATGTTCCTTATGTCGCACAGATGATAAACCTGTAACCTTTTTGTGAATGTTTAATCCTTCCCATGATTCATGTGCAACACTGAATAGCATTTAAAAAAAAAAAACATTTTGACATGCTGATTCTGACTCCGCGAACAAAGCTAAGTTAACCGTTTTCTCCATGTCATCTTCTAATGTCATCTTCTGCCTGCAGCTTCAAACTGAATATTCATTCATTCATTCTCTTGAAGACGAGACAATCTGTTATTGTCTCGTCTTCAGCTGCTTATCTCAATCATGGGTTTACGCTGGAGCCTATCTCAGCTGACATCGAACGGGAGGCGGGCTACACCCTGAACAATTTGCCAGTTTATTTCAGGGCCACATAGAGAGACAAACACCCACTCAGGCTCAAACTCACACCTACGGTCAAATTAGAGTGGCCAATTTACATAAGTTACGTGTTTCTGGAGGTGGGAGGAAGCCGGAGAAGCTGGAGCACTCAGAAAGGTTGAATCGAATCGTGGACCTTCTTGCTGTGAAGTGACAGCGCTACTCACTGTGCCACTTCCATATTGAAATACCAACAAGAAAATCTTATCTGATTTCTCATCTAATTCCTGGCAGGAATACTAATAAGTATAATAAGGCAGTCAGAGACTGCAACATCCCGTGATGCCCCTGACTTCAACATTTTACCCTGACCTACACATTTTTGTGCCTCTGGCTTCCTGAAAATGTTTTTTTGTTTTGTGATTATATCTCATCAGGTTTCAGAGATGTGTACCTAAAAAGGTATACACGTCAAATTATTTATGTTATTATTTTACAGTAATTTAAACATTTATGAACCTTCCCCATACTGATATTAAACCACCTTCTATCTGTATTACCTTTTCCCACACTCTTCAACTGTTTAAAGCACTTTTATGTCTCACGGAAGTCCGACATTCACAGAATGCAGCGTGCTTCAGGATGCCAATATAATGTACGTACGGTATCACGTGACTGCATGCCAAAAATCTGCAATTAATACAAATGTTGAAATTTGACCTTGACCTAGTTTTCTCAAGGTCAAGGTCATCATCTCATTTTTATCTCCTTTGCTACCCGAGTAATGTGCTTTTTCTTTCATCTTTCCATCTGCAATGGTTGTGAAGATATTTGGTGGACAGACGGACAGACTCACAAACACTGACAATTACAATACATCACCGATTCGCGGGATGTAAAAATCTTCGAAAAGTTTTCTGGTGGGGCTTAACGTTAGCCATTAGTACATTATATGTGTGCATCAGTAAGACACTATCCAAAATTAACGTAGCAAACAACAGATATTCTCATGGACATCAGCCAAATTTGTTCCTTGTTCCATCGTCACGTCTGCTGTCGTCACATCAAGGCTTTCAACTTGCTGCCCTGAGCTGCAGCAATTTGTCCGGCAAATTTGACCGTGTCGCAGAAAGGAGCTGAGGTCTGTGAGCGTGTCAGGGGCACTGCAGGGGAGCACACCCCCGTTTCCTCCCTCCTGGCGTCACACTGTCACATAAAGCATAACAAGCACGGCTGGTTAAACAAGTTTTTCCTCAGGTTTTATAGTTAGGAGACTGGGAGTAACAACCGAACCCAGTGTCAGCGGCAGAAAACCTGCTGATCACGAATCCATCTATTAACAAGAAAGTGTCCTGTACCTCAGCATCAATACTGCTTGAAATAAATGACCAAAAATAATGAAGCCTATCTCAAAATACCTGTTATATTGACTGCGCTGTCTTCAAACAATTAACAACACTAATGGACTGACAGTAGATAATGGGTTTATCAAATTATACACTCTTGATGGAGTTTGTCACTCACGGTGTTTATGCTCTGTGGTGACAGAATAAAATTGTCTTCCTGTTGTTGAAGATTAGAAACCTATTTATGATACTTTTTGGGCAATTTAAAATAATTATTTCTGCTTCATTCTTATCTCACCTTGACATTCTTCAGCTTTCTTTGCTCAATGTGATTTCCTGCTCTCCAGGAGGAAACATATTTATATTTTGAGACATTTATGTTCACAGTTAAAAGAAACCCCCAACATTTCTTGTTTATCACCAACATAAAACTGTGAATGAGAAGATGTGTTAAAACACCCAGCAGCAGGAGTCAGTTAGCCAGCAGAGGATTAGGTCTGTCCCCTTCATGCCACGACCTCGCTGTGCTCACAGAGTTTCACATTTTCATTCAGTCACACAGTTTACGCGGTATTACGCAGGATTAATGGTGCAGCCTGACTGTTTTAGAAATAAATTTAACTGTGTCTGAACCTCTCTTGACCTATATCTTTAACTGGAGCAATGCAGCAATTTTGTCCTGAAGGGAGATGCATCATTAGTGTGAGGATACTCCTGTGCACTTTTTCTGCAAAACTATAACGACATATAGGCTGCTAGAAAAGCCAGAGAAATAGATAAATATGCCCAAGAGTAAATTTTTATTACCTTTGCCACAATTAAAAATATATCCTTACTCCAAAATGAAAATGTCAATGGAGGAAGGAAATATTTAATGCCTTTAAATATACCTAATGGAGAAAAACTACACAATTAAACTATATACACTTCTAAATGGTAAACTAGTATACTGTAGTTTTAATACTGTATATTCAAGCTTAGCTCAGCTGGTAGATGAACCACTGAATAGAAAATTAATAAATCTCACTCTGAAAATTAATAGGTTCACAATATTGACAATGATCAATGAAATGTGCAGAGCGTTGCTGCTTGAGACTGGTAATCAGACCGAATTATCATTTTGGTTTATCTTCATTAATCAGATGATTGATGTTGTGGGAGGTGGATATTTCACTTTAATTAATCAATAGTCCTCTTTACGTCATTTTCAGTCATCTTGCTGAGGTAGCGACTGAACAAAGGACGTGTCCGTACCTTACTGTTTGAGTCATCAACTCTGTAGGTTGATTTACAGCAAGCACAAAATATTCTGGACTTGGCACAGGAAGATTTTTAATCTGAGGAACAACACTTTATTGGGAATCCTCTCTGCTAAATCGTGTCTTGAATCGTCAGCAGTCCCAGAAGCCACTCTAGACACACAGTGCCGTTGTCATTACCCTGTTGATCTGAAACAATGTTTTGATCTTAGAACGTGATTCCCCCATTTGGCTTCATGTGAGGAACAAATGAGGAGTTCCTGTCTTGCATGCACATCATATTAGCACAAATGCCTCCACAGAGGCAGACATGCGGTACATTATGATCTTTTTTTCTCAACTGTGGGACCATTCATTCGAGAGATAATGAACCCATTTGTCAAACATGCTGTTGTAATGGTTCATGTGTGCTAATACCAACACCAACCTCAGGATTTTATTATTGATTGCGCTGTTTGTGGAACATAATTAGTATTCATAGCGAGGCTATTTTGCACACTGAAAACAGATATATATATATACTATAAACTCTGTCCTGGGACCTAAATGAAGTAATTTAGTCCTTTATTAATGGCAGCCAGGCTTATGTGCAGCTGACGCAAACTGCTCAGTGCGGGAAAAGTGCAGAACCAACCTGACACAGTTAACATTTTAAGTGTTGCAACACTGTGTTCCTCTGAGGCCCTGATTCACAGTAGATGGAAAAGGTTTTAATAAGAACATTATCATGCATGTGTGATTATATGAAAACGTGATGGTGTAAGTGTGTGTGGTCTCTTTTACCTGTCCCACCATTAATCATAATGAGAGCCTATTAATGAGGAAATCCTGCAACCAGTTGGAAGCCTAGTTTAAATGATGGGAAATAAGCACATTTGATGTCCTTTACAGAATGTGATTAGAAAATGTCAAGCCATGATTAGGGAAGGAGACTGGGAAACAAGTAGCCCGACACTTTCAAAAGTGTATAATGAGAACTTATGAAACGGAATAAACAGAGATTGAGCTGTATTGTGGGTAATGTAGGCTCCATATTTGGACACCTAGGAGGATTCAAATTAAAGCACATCTCATCGATTTTTATCCTTGTTTGAAGTGTCCATTACATGTCAGACAGTTTCCCGTGCATTGCCAATACTAAGATGTGTTATACTCATATTTGAATCATATTTCAGATATAATAACCTCATAGGGCTTAGAATCCTGTAAAATCTGATGTAGCTGTTGTGTTTACAAGGAAATATAATAGCAGAGGTGACAGTGTTGCAGTGGATTGCTGTTGTCCCTGAAGTATGATGAGGAGATGCTGCTTTGGTTCGTAACTCAACCAGAGACTGACAAACAGACAAATAATCTTCAGCTCTGCTGCTGATGGCAGTATGGCATTTGTAAAATAGATTATTTTAAATTTATAAGTTTGGAAATCATTTAACACAATGTGATGATGATAATGATAGTCATCCTGCTGCCAGTTTAACAAAATATAGAAGTGTGGGGAAGTGTTTGCATCTTTAATATTATTTTGTGTTTTTAAAATTTCTTGGGAAGTTGTCAGTTGTGAAAGAATTTCCCAGATCCTTTTCATTAAAGTGATCAAAGCCACAGAAATGATTTTTTTATATGTAACTAGAAATTTAATTTAGTATAAAAATGAAATACTCAAAGAAAGCACAAGATCAAGTCCCTCAAGTGAAAAATGTACCTTGTTGTTCTTGGCTTCTGACTGACGCCGCTGTTGTGGTCTTTCTTAACATCACTCTTCATAGCAGTTTATTTTGCCAGCACTTTGAGGTCAGCCATGAGAAAAATTTTAGCTACTATGTCCTAAAGTCTTTCACTGTGACTTGAAAATGCAGGGAAAATTTTGCGTTATCAGTCACATTTTTTCTTTTTGCTTCACTGACAGACATAAATAAGAGGAAGGAGACAGGTTCTGAAAATAATCAGTAGTTATAGTTCATAAATTGTCGGACAGATTTGTCAAAAGTCATGTGGACACAATCATTGAATATTAATCTGTTACCAAAATAGCCCTCAGGCATCTGGTTTGGAACCTGGCTGCAGGTGTTTGCTCTCATTCTATTACAAAATTATCAGTCAGCGTCAGCACTCGTGTTTGGTGATGAGGTTCCTTTCATTCATCCAACAAGGTCAGACCTCTGAAATCAGAGCTCAGTGCTGGTGGTCCAGTCGTGTCACCCCAGACCAGGCACACCAAACACAACCTGTTTCCACAAAGTTAACTTAATATGAATGAAATGGCCATACTGAAGTTTCACATGAAGTCTTTGGTGATGACATACTTTAGTATAGTCAAACCAACATACTGTATGTACAAGTACACAAGCAGCTTACTGGTACTTTACTACCAGTACTGCATGTATGCGACCCTATGGCGTCCTCTGACTAAACCGTGTTGGCATGGCAGCCTGAGCCCGCCAGTTCTGTGTTGCTGACATGAGTCACTCAGGCACAGCCACACTCCACCTTTCCTGTGTGAACACACTCCGGTCCTGGAAACATTAGCTCAGCTGTGGCAGGGTCTCACCTCACTTTAAAAACAGCCTGCAGCCGCCGTGGACATTAAAACACCCCCAGCTGGAACCTGAGTGCTTCATCACAGTGCAAGCAGAGCCTGAGCAGGACAGGAAATTACACCGCGGGAGTGGGAATAACACTCCCAAAGCTCCTGTAATATTTTTGTTCTTGTAATGGGCACTAATTGGAAGGCTCTTATGGAATATGAACTCCACTCTAGTGACCGTATGTGATGTGCTGTTGTCTTATTCAGAGCTGTCAGGAAGTGTACAGCCAACCTGCCGACTGAGACCCCAGAGAAAACCACAACAATCTATCTTTCCCTGATGCCAGTTGAAGCACTAATGCTGAAGATGGATGATGTGAGGCAACCATGAGCAAAGACTTCTAAACTATGAGTGCCGCTTTGGGAGACATCTGCTCTCATTAATCAGTTCATTGCGGAATAAGTCCTATACCTCCTTTGGTATTCCGAGTCATCCCCAGGTTAGATTAGATATGCTATCCCTGCAGTGAGCTCTGGGACTCCTCCAGCATCTCCTGCTGGTTGATCATGCCAAGAAAAGTACAAAATGTAGTCACCAAATGTGCATCCTAAGCAGACGTCTGAATCACACATTCGACTTGGCATCTAGTGCTCTGAGGTTCCTCTAGATATCTGGCCCCCTGACCTCATCTCAGAGGCTGAGCCCCTGCACAGTAGAGAGAATTTTATTTTGTGGCTCACCATCCAGAACTTGTGACTATTTGTGAGGGGTTGACCGTAAGAAATTAAAAGGTTTGTCTTCCTGTTTAGATGACCACATATCGCTGACACTGCACCAGTCCACATGTTCGTCTCAGACTTCATTTTTCTGCCAGTCATTAACAAGATACTGTTTTTACATTTGTTATATGTCACTTTAACAAACTGCTTTCAAATCTTAAGTAATAATTATTTTTTGTCGCTGTCAGCATGTGCTCAAAAAACATCACCTAATTATACTTATTAATATAGATTTTTTTAATCAATATAATATGTTTTTGTGATCACATTTCTTGCTGCTTTACCCAGCCCTACATGCAGGCATTCTAAAAATAACAGGTTGTAGTTTGAACCCTCTGTCAACTCTATTAGGAGTCGCAGCAGCTCCTGTGGCACACAGCTCAACAAGGCAAATAAGGTGCTGTAAAACACTTGACGCCGCATTGCTGAATCCAAAGTACACTTCTCTTTTATAAACATCACACACAATTTTAAAAAAATGTTCAGGAATGATGTTCATAATAATGATCCTTACTGTTGTAGAACAACTGATTTTGGGTGGATCGCAAAAATAAAATGCTAACAATTCATTCGGTATATTTTTAATGGTGCTCATTTTCACAAGTGTAAAGGTTTAAATTTTAGCTCTCTCCTAGCTGTTTTGCCTTTGTCTGAAGGTGGAAGGGAACGCTTTATTATTGAGCACATTGGAGCCGCCACGGTTACAATCTCCCATTAAGCTATTCTCACTTCCAACAGCTCAGAACAGACCGTCTGAAATCATCAGTTCAGTCCATGGAGTGGAGAAACCATCCTCGTTATTTACACATTATCTTGTGTAACTGGCTCGCTCAGCCAGACTCATTCATTTCCCACTCTAATGGGAAAGATATCTTACTCTATTGTTACTTCTCTCCGCCTCAGCTCAATGGATTTTTAAGACATTTTTCACCGTCTCCATCGGCCTGTACAGCCTCTCAATGGAGGGTGATGGAGACTAGCCATTTCAGATGGGGGGCACCACTGCAGAGGGCACCGTTTTAATCGTCTAGGCTTGTTGTTTTTTTCTCAACAAGAACAATTCATCGGGTGATTAAAAGGGCACGACTCATTGCAAAATAATGACATCATATTGTTTCAGATTGATAGATTAATATGTGCAGGCCAGTTTTAAATGGTGAGTTGAATCTGGCTATTTTCTAATCCACATGTAATCACATAGAAATACCTCTAACCTACAATTTGATGGTGTGGCCATGGCAGAAAGGAGCCACACTGACTTCTTCTACTGTACCAGTTGCCAGCACTCCTATCTATGTCTGTTAAAATTTAATGGGAAGTCAAACCTTCCGAGCTCAGGTGTCACTGTCGCTGTCTCACCGACTGCGGTGTGAGATGAGGGGCAGGGGTGAAGAGGACGACTCCATCTGCAAATGAATGGAGCAAAGCATCCCGCCAATGGATAAGATGTGAAAACCATGTCCTGCTGCTGGAGCTGAGATTATTTTCATTTATATAGCTCCAGATCATCAGCTATGTATTGTAGTTTTTTTTTTATAGGGGTTATACATAAACGGGTTAATTGTAGGACTGTCAACAAGATCAGTCTGACTCAAGAGTCCTCTGCTACATTGAGGGTGAATTAAGTTGAATTACTTTGCGTAGCTACACCTTAATTATGTTTAGTAAGGCGTAGCTGACTAATAGAGATTCAGGTGTTATTAAATAGCAGCCTGGTAGAAGAGGATTTTGTGGAAGACTATTCTTGTTCAATTCCAAAGCCACATGTCAGAGGAAGGTTGAGGATGTGATAAAGCAGTGAATGGGTTAACACTGAGGATCATAATGCAACAAGTTTACTGTTGACATGAATATTAAAGTCACGTACAATAATTAATCAGTTTTAAGGTTAAAGAACAGATGTGGAGTATGGAACATCAGGTGGGGTGTTAAAACCAATGAGTTACAACTGAATTAATTATTGAATTGGGTTAAATTAATAAACCTGATATCGAAATGGATTGGATTAAACTTCCCTGGAGCACAGAATGGGTGTTTTGTCATTGCCTCCTTCAGATGCAGCTCTATTTATTCTAAGTCATAAATCATTGTAATGGCTTTGACCCACATGGCTTTTCTCCCTTTGTGCAAAAATTACATAGCAATAGGTGACGTTGCTGAGATGGTGATGCAAACACAGCACTGGTGACCTAATGAAGTGTAATTATGATGCACACTCATACTGAGATAATCCAGTCCTCATACAGTACTGAAATAGCATGTATGTTGCTAATAATATTATTGTTATTACGCCCCAAAGAGCCTAAAAAAATTGTTAGTTATGTAGCTGCATGTCAGTGCTTGGAATCTATCTTACACAAAACTTATATAAATCATTTTTGCATCTGTTACCATTGCTTCATTTTCAGTAACTGAATCGCTAAAGTTGCCTGGTAGACTACTTACTATGGGTGCATTATAGACATAAATCATTCATGGAATAATGTATGTTGTTTACTGGTGAATTGAACATCTATTTTAGCAGCAGGTCATCCCTTGGCTCTCCTCGGGGTAGACAGTATAAATCCAGCTGAAGTCGATTGTAGTTCCAATAGACTTACACCAACTAGTTCAGATCAAAATGAAAATTTTTCAGCAGGAGAATGTGGCTTAACTTTAGCATGCATCAAGGAATTGTAACTGCATTAAAGAAATAAACTACAGTTGTTCTACGCAGATACTGCAGACAATGAACATTGCCCCCCCCCACCCCTTCTGCAAATAAAAGCTTGGTAACTTAACAATAGTGTGAGTAGAACATAATCAGCTGACTTGGCGCAGTTTTAAAGGATGTGGGCAATAGACAGAACATGCACAAGGGAATCCCTGATTGTCACCATCTCACGCAATGTGGGAAGTGTTTTTTTTCAGTATATCAACAGTGGATGGAAGTGCAGGATGTCGTACTGGTGGAAAACGTGAAAGTGTATCTTCAAAGACCACAACACCTTCTAGGTTGAGAAAACAACCGTCCCAACCACCTCTTTCTGGCTCACCTCTTAAAATGATCCTTTTCTATTTCATGTCGGCCCAAAATCATGAAATGCTGCATTTTAAAGTTTAACTGCACAACTAAATCCTGTCAGCCCTCTTCCTCCCTGCAGCAGTAAACAATCATTGTCGGTGGGGTGGCCTCTTTGCAATGTAGTGTGTAACATGGGAGGTAAGAAGACACCAACACCCTGTCAGAATGACCGACTGACCACCGCTGAGCGCAGCAGAAACAGTCAATTGGAGGTCCAGGTTAAAAAATACAGTGCAGCAGGCAAACTGTTTGGGTGTGGGCTGGAAATGCCGAGTTTTGACAGTAGCACTGTGTGATCCAACTGTGTGATAACCACGTTGTTTCTCGACTAGAGGTTCGGAGAGGATCAGAAACTGCCTCTGGCTTATGTATTTGTCTGTGGTCCATCAGTATGTTGAAGAAGCCCTGCTGTTTATCATGGGATCATCCTCGAGGGAAAGAACAGATAATTCCTCAGCCTTCAGATGCACATGCCTGACCCATTACACCAAAAATAAAAAATAATAATGGGAGGGGTAATTTTAATTTTTTTGAATGATGAGTCTTGATCAGCATAAATCTGAAAATGAACGTTTCATGCACTCCCATGCATACTCAGAGGCTGCCTAGATATGATTAAAAGTTATTAAGAGTTTTTTTATTCATGCATTTTATGACATACAGACTATAAATCTCAGCTTTGAAACATTATGTAGTGTCTTTCAACCAATAAAAATGCAGATTATTTAAAAATACATTTGGCAAGAATTGCCGATATTAACACCACCATTGATCTTGTTTTCATCATTTTTCAACCTTATAATTTAACTTATTGCTCAAAGGCATGTTCATGGAAGCTCACACATGATATCACGACTCAAGGAGTAGCTGGAGTAATTTATATGATGAATAATCAAGATGGACATTTATTCCAGCAACAGAGGAGACGAGGAGAGAATTATATATTCTGCATACGGATTTGTGTGGCAACACGACACCAAATGTATAATTTAGTCAGTCCGTTATTTTGCACTGTTTTCAGGCAAATTCAGTTTGGCAGTAGATAGACAAACTGTCTCAGCAAGATCAAGAATTTCATCACTTACCCGGAGATTCACCTCTCCCCCCAGGATTATATTTTTTACATAAGGGTAACCTCAAACAGACTTGTAACACCCCTCATCGACTGTCTGTGTGACTTTCTTGTTTTCCCTTTTTTTTTTTTTATGAGAGCGTGAACTCTTCTTACCCTCTCTGCAAAAATGAGTTTCTGAGAGCAATCAACAGAACAGCCCCGATAAGACGGCTTAGTGAGTACACAAAGATGTCACTGATAACGTGATGCCAGAATAACGAGCCATCACACAACAGGGGTGCAGTAAGCCCACATCCTACTTCTTCTTGAGTTGTAGAAATTGATTTGACTCTGTCATTTTAGTTCAGCACTAGAGAGGAATTCAATATTTGCTGTTTGCCGTTGGCAAATGATAACACCAAGGAAGGACTCTTCTTATACATAGTTGAGTACTGAATGGGGGAAAAGCTCAATCTTAAGAGGTTTAATCAGTGAATAAGTGGCGTAGATGAGGAGTAAAAAGAGAAAAGCTTTACACGCGTCAATTTATTTAGGCATCTGAAATCATTACGCTGACTAGCATCGGAGGAGGTTTGTCTGTTTTCGTTTAGTTATCTGTCACCTTCGGGTAAAAGCATCGAACGGCCTGAACAATGACACCACAGTATCCGCTCACGCATTTGTACTCTTCAATAAACAATTGGAAGTACAAAAAAGTTCAAGGGACCTCAAAGAAGTAATTTGGCAGGAACTCAGTTGCAGTCATAAAAGGGAACTCATCAACTTCACTCGGATGAGGAAAATGTGAGGAACATTTCCTTCTTGAATCACAGAGTTATCAGCTTTTATCCACCAGCAGACCTTAGATCTCAAGTTGGCAAGAAGCGGGAGCATTTATTGTCTATTTGATAGATAGTACAATTTAAAGTTGGAGTATCATAATAGGGTGCGTCAGGGTGAGCCTGTTGATTCTGGGATTATAAATACAGAGAAACACAATTCAGGAAACCCGGTTTTGAGTAATACATCCACAGGTTTTAAGGCTTATCAGATGTAAAAATGTTAAATGTTCAATTCCTCCCGTGCTGTCACTCTGCATTTTACAGAAATCCAATGTGTTTCTGCTCATCTGCAGATGTTTCTGCAGGCATTTCTCTGTTTAGAGGCCTTCTGAGTGCAGCCATCATTCCCAAAAATGTAGATTATTGAATTAATTAATTGACTATTGATCAAATTATGATTGTTGAAGATAGCAGAGAGATGACAGGAACTGAGGGGATGAACATGCAGAAACGGTCGGTCACCAGTCTGAGCCTGTGCATGTAAAATCCATCCATCTGTCCATCCATCCATCCATCCATCCATCCATCCATCCATCCATCCATCCATCCATCCATCCATCCATCCATCCATCCATCCATCCATCCATTCATCATAAAGCTTTTGACAAAATTTCTGGAGGTTGCAACTCATGCCTGATTTTCTTCAGTGTAGTTTTATGGACAACTAAGCAAAGCCTTCTTTGAAACAAGACTTTATCCTCATTAATTGCTCTAAAATTCTCCCGTAGATTCCTTTTTTCTCTTTCAGGAATGACAGGTTTCTGTTTCACTGATGCCCATGTCGCTGCTGGCTTATGGATATATGCTGTTTGTCGTGTGTAAAGATTCCATGTTGCCACATAAATCTCCATGTGAGCTTTCTGCAATGGTGACAGCAGAGGATTTACTGTCTCTGTGTATCATTATAAGTTGGCTTCAAGGTCTTTCTGTGTACATAGCTTCTGCATCGCTGAGACGTTCAGTCATTATTGATGTGGGACGACTCCAAAGATGGCGGTACTGATGACTGGATGGGATTTTAGCATTTATCAGAAGGTTTTTTATTACAGTTGCTTTCAGCATAACAGCGAGGGAACTGTTGTCACGGTGACTTTGAAAATTTATCAATGATTGCATGTTAATCATTGATAAATTATTATTTGATGGCAGACGCTTAAATGTAGAAGATCCTCGTGTGAGAGCTTCAGGCAGCTCCTCTGGCATGTTTAACAAAGGCCTGACCCAGTTTGTTTACTGGCTAAATGGGTTTCTCTGTTTTTGGTTTCCTGTTTTGCTCACATCCACTCAGCTTTCCCATCATAGGAGGGGAACGATTTCAGAAATAGTAGACAGATCCCTGAGGAACTCCATGGCCAAAAGTTTACAGAATTTATCAAGTAATAAGTTTGTTAATGTGACATAGAAGCACCACATAAGCTCGTCAGAGTCTTTTTAGTCATTATTGTGCACTCACAGCACTTAGCTTCAAAGTTTCACCAAGTGATTCATAGTCTTTCCTTATCCTGAATCATGTTTGTCAAGCTTTACACACTCTTTGACTCGATTGTGATACAATTCCCATGCACTTTCCCTTTATTCTACTCCCTTTACGTACTTGTGTGGAGAGTCCACCACATTAAATGTCATTCCACACCAACTATCTCTCAGCAGGGCTTCACATCCTAATAACAAGTCTGCATTGACACATGCTCTTAGTACAATCCTCTGAAGTATGGCACCTCTAGGATGGAGAACATGCTACAGTATCTATAATAGTACTAGTTGAATTTATTTGGACAGCATCAAATCACTACAAAGGTTATATCAAGGCACTTTCCAAGAAGAGCAGGTCTAGACCTTTATATTCTTTATTCTACTGGGATCCAGAGTTCAAGTAATCAGTTCAAGCAGACAATCATGAATATTTTTCCTGCACACATGACATGGTAATTTTGCAATAAACAAAGCAGGCAGTGATTCCACTGCTGTTACCCCATAGAAAGAAGGTTTTGGGTACAAACCTTAAATTAATTTCTTCATTATTTGTTATCAGTAAATGAATTTTTATTATGAAAATTTTCTGTCATGATCCCCATCAATCATTATCTATATTATGGAAGCAAATAAAAATCCAAGTTAAATGTTAGTGAAATAAATCTTAATATAATAGATTCAGCAAATCTATGCTCGCTCTGTGCTTGTGTTATGTCCCCCACTGTGGTCTGCCCCAGTTTTAGAAACACAAACTTAAAATAATCCCTGGACTGTATCATGTAGACTTTGGGTCATTCTCACCAGGCTGAGACTGTCTCCATGTCCTGCCAGCCTACAGTTACAAGATGCAGGTGATGACTCACACAGCCAGGCTCCCCCTGCAACTCGTCTTGGTTGATGCGCAGTTTAACACCCCAGGATGGATTGCAGCGCTGCAGCATAGCTGACTGGAGCTCTGATGAGCTTACGGAGCATATGGTAAATGTCATTTATGGAACACTCTAAATAGCAGCAGAATATTAAACTGGATTTACCCCACAGCACTGTAGGTAAACAGGAGCATTATCAGATAAGAGATGTTTTACATTTTCATTGTATTGGAGTGAATTACACCCAGATGAGGAATGTTCCCATCAGACAAAAGGACATTTGACTTAGGGATTGTTAGCTTTTCTCAAAAATACAATCGATCATCTTGTGATCGGTTCATTTGTAAAATAGCATAATCAGAAAAGGATGCTTGGATGTTAATTGTGCACTCACAGAGAAATGTGTGGTTGCTGTACAAGATCAGGGGTTCTTTTGATTCAGGCACAAAAAGGACTTCAGCCTTCTATGTGTTTCTGTCGTTACACGCTTTAATGCACATCTAGGCCTTTGCTACAGTGTGGGCATTCTTGCGGAAGAAATAGAGTTATGAATTGAAGCACCACATATCTGTTTTAGATCAACAAACCATTGCTTAATGCAGTTGTTCCCGAAGCCTTTCAAAAGGAGTTAGCTTGCATTTTTGTTGTATCATTTGTGGAACTTTACTGATAAATATTAGTATAATAAGCTGGAATCTTTGTTTTAGAGCTTTACACTAGCTCACACCTTCCAATGCACATCCAAATGTACATTATAGGCTTAGCAACAAACAGCACATAGTTAGAAATGATCTGGTGAACATAGAGGAGCTTTTAGCAGCCAGATATTTCCCAAAGGAAATGGTGGAGACTAGAACAGAGTGAATATTGGCTTTCATTCATAGATACATAAAGGGAGCCAAAACCATGACTCCCAATGAATGATAATGTTGCTCCGTAACTGAAGGACGTATAAATAAGCCGCTGGTAGTCATTAAACTGCAACTGTGTTCTGTTTGAGCTTATTTGTTGCCCCCACTTGGCCAAAAAAACCTGTTCTTCTTTCAAAACATATCTTTACCTCACTTTTTCCACTCCATCTCCACTTGTAACATCTGCTCATCTTACCAACATGAAGCTTGAAATAAGTTACATGAATGTGATGCCTCGAAGATCGTTACTACTTGCTGTAACATAACTTAAATATATTTTCTGTTTTTCCATCCCCACAGCCATGATAGGGGCTCTGGAGTTTGGAGTTACCTTCAAAATACTAATATGCTCACAATAACAATGATAGCTTGCTGATGTTTGGTAGCATGTTTCCAATTCCATGATCACCATTTTGATGATTTCAGAACGTTAATTTGTTTTTTAAAATTTAGCATTTTTAGCAATACCATTAAACATCACATCCTAAACGAGAGCTTGAGAAGAAACTTAAACTGGAAATGGTGCATGACAGAAAGAAAGGAGTCACAAAAGTAATTGATGTTCATCTACTGGGAGCCATGAATGTCTGAGCTACATGCTATTGTTATAAATACATGGAGCAAAGTAAAGAACTGAAAATGAGGCAGGTACCAAATTGTTGACTTGTTTTATATAAGGTTTTTATAAGTAAACTTAAAAAGTGAAAATAATACTCCACTCAGGACACTGGGGCCCTGATGGTCTCTATCTTCAAAAAGACAAATGATGGGTAATGATTTTATCCTTTAAAAGCACATTTTGCCATTTTGTCATTTGTCAGTGCTCAATTGTTTTGTATCGATGGATACTTTCCTTTCAGGTACTCCTCTAATGCAACACCCTCCCAGCCCTGTTGCTCAGAAAGGAAACATATGCTCCATAATAACATAGCAGGTGCTCTTCCCAGTGCATGCAGTGAAGCAGACTTGCTTTGGTATGCTAGTCTTTAAATTCTTCCTCCCAAGACTGTAATGCACTCTTTTTCTGTCTCCACCCATCAAGTCTGTTTCGCTGCTGAGTAGCTGAACATTAGCACTTCTTACGGGGCCTCACCTCACAAGCTTGTGCTCTTCCATTGTCGCACAAAGTAAATTAACGTGAGTATGTGAGTTTGTAGACACATGTAGGGCCAGGTTGTGTACCGCCCTAGGGTCTCTCATCTGAAGGCATCTGGTGTTCGGTTGCAGCAGCCTTATGATGCCTGATGAAATTGCAGCTGACATTTTTAAAAGCCATCACCTACCCAGCACAGTAGATGAAGCGTAGTGATCTGAGGATATTATTTGTTCCAAAGATTAATATGTTGAGATTTCCTTTCCTTTTTCCTCTTTGCATTTTTTGGTCCTCCATCCTTTATGGTTTCCCTTCCTTCCTTTTCTGGTTTATGATTAGATCTGTCTGAATGTTTCACACCATCATGCCGAAAATCGACATTACAGTCCAGAGGAGCACGATCCTTATCTTATAAAATATTCACTGTTGCCTGATGCATGATTGCCAAAACATTCACTGCTGTTTGAGGCTTCCATCCTGATCAGCATGTTGGAACTGCAATGAATATTTCACCGTTTCTGAATGTGGAATGTGGGTCGCAACGAGGAAGCAGATCCTTGAGAGGAGTGCCATAAATATCTCTCTGTAGTTTTAATAGTTATGCTTTATTAAGGTCTTGTGTCATAACAGCTCACAGTAACAGGTACAAGGACACCCAGTTGAGCTCCAAAGAACTTGAGGCGACACGTTGGTTCATTCTCTGTTTTTTGACCAAGAGTCATTTCATCCTCTTTAATTTCATCAAGCATTGTTGGGTTTTAAAAATAGAAAAAGGAAAGACTCATGATGGGATTGTGAATGTGTATTCTGTTTTAAGAAATCTAAGCCCAGTAAAAACAATTCTCTCCTCAAGATGCCTGTAGGAGTCTATCATACAATTGCTTTTTAGTTCAAGACAAGAATGAATGAAAGGGATGCAATTTGCCAAAATGAAAAAAATTCAAGCTTAGAAATTCTTAAGAAATTAAGTATGTTGAGTTAATTTTTCCCCCCAGCATGATCCCTTTCAGTATGTAGTTCAACAGTTTTTAAACATCCCCTCTGTGGAGGTCTTTGACCTCCAGAAACTGCTCCACAGCAGTGATAATGTTGTTGCCGGTATGAAATCAGTGACCGCTGACCTTCATCATGGGGAGAAGATACACATCTTAGCTGAGCAAATCAGGTGAGCAGATGTTGGATGGATTCAAATCCACATGTCTGGATGGCAGCCATTGGTACTGTAAACTTGGAGTATTACCAACATGGCGATGCCTGCAGACCTCACTGATCTGAACCAGAGACTTGGTCCTCACAGCGTTTCAGTTGTTCTTTCGTCAGTAGTTGGAAGTGATAGACACAAGTCTCTCATTGTGTTGACGTTCATTGATCTGGACGAGCTGATCTTTGATCATTTTAAGTTTGTTCTGGATACCTAGAGGCATGTTCCTGAGAGATATCCAGCCCCGTAGCGATGTAGTCTTGTGCGATTTGTAATTCTCTCAAGATCTTGTCAGTATTTTCCTGAATGGTGAGAGTGACTGACTTTACAAGGACCATTTTCCTGTTTTTTTTCTGCCTAATCTAAATTCAGCAGCCCACTTCTTCACCATTCTGTAAGAAGGAGCCCCCTCCCCCCAGTGTGTTCACCCTGTCCTTTTGGAGTTGATAAGCCTTTTATACAGACTGCCATAAGGCTGATATTGTCTCGCGTTAAATTGCAATTTTCAATTACCCAATGAAAAACCACAAAAGCTCTAAACTTTACTGCATATTCAATCAATTGCTTTATTTGATTGTGCATGGAAGGAGAACTGTCTTCACTATCTTCATCTACCATAAAGAGGGAACATCTCATTGTGTGATGTAGATACAGTATTATTTATACATTCTTTCAAGTAAATTGGTTTCACCTGATAAATCAGTGTAAGGACCACAGCAGGAGCTCCCACCATGATCTCTAGGAACCTCAGTACTGTATATGTGCAGTGAATCCTTTTCTGTTTTTATGTAAGTGAAAGATCTGAGTATTTCTTCTGCTGCTGGAAGAAAGCAGCTAAATTCATTTCGGATCCACTTTTTCATCCAACGGTAGCGAAAAATCAGGGGATCATCAGATTTAATAGGATTCATCCAGCTGGAACCACAGATGGCTGAACTAAATGGCATAGATGTCCATCGAGGAGTCACTGAAACATAAAATCTGGAGCTGGTGGAGTTCACAGATTTCCCTTTAACAGTAGTTGAACAGATGCATGAATTGTGACACAGTGACAGAGATAAAAATAGTGATCCAGTAGAGATGCTGACCTCTGTAAACATCCCATAATATTAGTAAAATCATCAGTCAGTCAGTACTTCAGTCAGGTCATTCAGTTCGTGACGACAGAAGAAGACGCCTCCTAAATCTATTGAGTCGAATAAAATTACTCAGCAGCATCTGTGTGTGTTTGTGATTGCATGCATGGGTGTGACCATGTGCGTTTCACTAAGTTAGTGACTGTATGTATTTGTGTGTGTGTGTGTGTGTGTGTGTGTGTGTGTGTGTGTGTGTGTGTGTGTGTGTGTGTGTGTGTGTGTGTGTGTGTGTGTGTGTGTGTGTGTGTGTGTGTGTTCTATAACACATAACAGCTTGAAGAACCACTCACAGAAATTCAGTGCTGTTTGAGAGGGGAGGATTTCCCAAGGCGACCATTTACCAGATGCACACAAGAACACATCAGAGTCTGGATGCTTAACATATTTTATACATGTGTCTGCACCATCAGATTCTCACTGTGAATTGAAGCTTTTTCTAACTTGTGTCAGAACGTACCCTCAGATCTATTTTCAGTCGGTGCCAGGCTCACCATTATTCCGGCTGTGAAATTCTGTTCAGTTTCTGACTTAATATTCATTCTATTCTTTGTTTTTTGACACACTGCCACTATCTCTTTTTCAGTTTTCACCTTTTAGAAGCTGAAGGAGAGAATAAAGGAGGAAATACAGTATATGCATTAGAATTAAATGACAACCCGCATCTAATTAATCGGCCAGTATCTCACGTCCTCCACGACAGATTCAACTGAATCAGACCTGTCTATGTGGAGTTTCCACGTCCCTCCGGCAACTTTGACAAATCAATAAATAATCTACTTTCCCGTGTCACAATTAAAAAGGTCAAGCTAGTTCAATTTTTGCTACATGGTAGGTTTCCAGTTGGAGTACGGGGGAGAAAAGTGTTGTGCAGAGTTGAGCTGAGTGTTTCCCCCCTCGAGCAGTAAACACATACGCAACTATTTTGGTAGTGCAGCAAGTGCGTCCCTTCTAAAGTGAAACAGAAACTGCGTCATTAAGTATGACAATTCTGTTTTATGTTGACACCATCAGAAGGAACTGTCATCATAAAATGTCACTCAAAGACTTGCGGAATAACAAAGGCTGATGCTCTGATCTGAGCGGGAAAGCAACGACTGCATGTCTGCAGAGGCGTAAGTTAAATGTATCAACAAGAGCCTAACCTCATTTCTCTGAAGGTTGTGGCAAACATTCAAATGACTGAACGTGTGACAAACAAGCTCAGGAGAGGAAATAAGGGTCTGCTCGACTCCATCAACTCTGTGCTCTCATAGATCATCCATTTTGTCAGGGATGAACATTAAAACACTCCTATCTAAAGCTGCAATCCTAGTGTTGCTTTGCAGATGCTGTCACTCCAGTATACCAACACGAAGATAAAGGCGAACTTCCTCACCCATGGTGCATTTTTTAAGTTTGCATCCACTGGCTGCTGTCTTCTTCTCCTCCTCCTCCTCTTTTCGCTCAGATATGATCCGTTCTCTGTAGCTGCTGAGCACGATGAGTGCCTGGCAGGAGGCAAACCTCCCTATCTTAAAACTCTGGCAGAGACGTGTCCACTGATCTGTCCTTAGTCCGGCTGCCAAATCGTTCTCTGTTTCCTTGGCTACACCGAGCGAGGAAAGTTGAAGGCGAGTGATGAGAGGCTCAAACAGAACCTGCAGAGTTTTATAGAGAAAAGTGGAGATAGAGGGAGATAAAAAAAATGAGAGAGGGAGGAAGAACTGAAAGAACAGTTACAACGGTGTCAAAGCAGCAACCAGCTTGCCAAAATATGTAAGACCCTCATACAGCCTGTCGCTGTCTCTCAACCAGCTGTTGTTGAAGTGAAAGGACTGGGTGCGGGCGGGGTGATGGTGGTGGAGGGAGCTGGATAAACACGTCTGTAGCCGGATTAAGAAGGATCCACCTCACCAGATGCTCACTTTTCTCTTGGACCTGCAGAATTTGTCAACATGTACCAAATGCTGACTGGATAATTTCCAGTATAATAATAGCATAACCTGCTCAGTTCACCCTGAAGTCAAGAAAGATCACTAAAAGTTCATGGCTCTGAAGGAAGTCCCCCAACCTGTGGTGGGGGTCTCAGTAAATCCTGAGTAGTTATAGCAGCCTGGTGTCAAATTTCTGAATTAAAAGAGTATTTAACATCATTTTCCTTCCTAAATTGTTTCTAATATTCTCTGTGTGGCTTGGAAAATCTAAAGATTGGGCGGGTGACGCTGTTATATTACTGGAAAACAATCTCCCTTGTGTAATAAATAGGTATTGGATGCAAGAGAACATGACTACTGTGTCCTTTTAATGAATCTGGGGTCATTCTCTTCAGCTCATGCATTTCAACATGTTTCAGTGTCAAGCTGAATGAAGCTAGTTCAGGCCAGCTGTGTGAAGACATGAAAATAAAGCCACAGGGTAGAATCGCCGGTGTGTGTGTGTGTGTGTGTGTGTGTGTGTGTGTGTGTGTGTGTGTGTGTGTGTGTGTGTGTGTGTGTGTGTGTGTTTGCTGTGTTAGAATTGGTGTGCAGGGAAGAGGTGTGAATTAATTCGAGGCAGTGACAATGAGGGCGACACTGGCTCACATGAGCATGACATTCTTCCGTAGGGTTGCCAAACACGTTCTTCTTACTGTGAACAGCGGCAATGCACAAGAATTACATAAATTCGATCCTTTTCAGATGTTAATATAGTCCTGCCTTTATAAGCTTTTGTAAAAATAGGAGTTTAACACCAAAATCTAATGAAAGTAAAATTGCTCATTATTGTAGAAAAGGTCCTGTTATACAGTATTTCTGTCATTAACTCTGATTTGAAGTGCATAGTTTGAGGATTTTATCCTTTTCTTCATTTTATGTCATATTTAATGTCTTATTCTGGCTTTGGTCACACATAAAAAGACATTTCAAAGAATCTCCTCAGGCAGTGGGAAGAAAATTATTTTGTGTTAATTGAGAAACTAATCAGTAGATAAACTGATAGCGATCATTGTTGCAGCTTTATTTCAGAGCACTCACTCATCCTACCCTTACAATATTTAAGAGAAGACAAATATATTTTTAGCTGTGGTGAAATACTGTTACCACCGAACCACGAATCAGTACATCTTCAGACTGATTTGCACGGCTGCAAGAACGAGCCGGGTACAAGTTTCAGACGAGTGCCCGGCTCAACCCTGGTTTTATGTAAAATGCAGACATCAGCAGACAATAAACAACCTTTTTTACATAAATTGATAATCAACATGTCTGTAAACAAAATAATTGTAAGAAATAATCATATAACAAACTTGATTCAAGTGACTGCACTGATGAGGTTCATTTTGGAATATAGCGACTTACCTTCAGTACATTCAACATAGGAGAAATACTGATCATTTCCAATAAAAGGATGAACAAGTCAATCAAATAATAATAATTACAATAATGTGAATTAGTGGTTGTGGACCGCTGTTCTAGGGGTAACGGGAGACAATGACACCCGAAGTGTGTTCCGGCCGTCAAGTCTACTCCACAGTTTGGTTTTCTTTACGGTCACTGCAGAAAATCCAGCTTCACAAAGACAGGAGGTTGGAAATGGAAGCAGGGTTTTCTATACTTTTGGGGCGATCTCAGGATTATCTGCCTTGACTTTAATCTAGAACACTGGCGCAGTTGTGGGTGCGGGTAACGGCTGGTGACCTGTCACATGACCGAGACCTGTTAAGAGGCACATTAGATGGTTTAGATGGTTTGTTTAACATCATTGTAATAGTGTTCCCACTAATATGCCACATAGGTTTTCCACCACTAACTCTGGAAGCACATACTGTAACTTTTCTTGTTACAAATATCACAGCTTCCTTTCGGTGAGTGTGAAACCTCTAACCCAGGAGGTAAAATAGGCTCTATTGGGGCTTTAAAGAAGTGCACGTCTCCTACAGTTGATTTTATTTTTATGGACCCTGTTTGATTGTTCTGTCAATTGTGAGCGGCAGCAATTCCAAGGTGCTGAAGAATCTGGAGTCAGGCCATTTGATTGGATTCAGTAGAGAAAAGCTGCTGGATTTACTGCTCCTCAAGAAAAGTAGCAAGCTCTCTAGAGAGACCGAACTGGATGCTTGAAACTTTAGGCTGTGAGCAGAATTTTGATTCGGGTAAAGCTTTAGCTTGGGCTTGTCTTTTGTTATCCTGCTCTCTATTTTGTTGAGGCTCCCCGCTGACACCCGACTGAAGGTGGTTTGTTGTAAACACCACACGGCTGAATAATTGTCACGTGTTTTGATTCTAGAAAATGAAAAGAAATTAGATTTATTTTGAGGTTAAAATGATGTGATTGTTGTCACAAACCTTCTTTCCCCCTCTTTTAAAAAAAATAGTAATTAAGTATATTTAAAAAACATAATGAACAGACCCAAATGTGATTGCTAGAGGTCTGCAGATAATTAGTTTAGCTTATTTTGTTATTATTTCTGTTCACTGAGGGATCAGCTGATTCTGGGTCTGCATTTTTTTGTCTTTTAATATCCAGCTGTGTTAACTGAATGTTAGGACATGCATATATTTATCATATTTCATATGATGAAAAATTAAAAATAAAAATCTGTAAAGGAAAAGTGGAGCAAGAAACGTGTGTGTGTTATTCAACCAATAACAGAGATTTCAGATCTCGTTGAAATGCGTCATGACGATTTCTTATTCCACACCATGCACATAGTCACCGAATGACCTTGAAGCCTGAAGAAGGTGTGAGGATGACTTTGTATTTTTGTGTCCGTGTGTGTGTTATATAGACGGAGGGAGATACAGATCTCATCTTGGGTGGTTCTGCTGTTGTGACAAATGAAAGCCGAGCTGCTGGCACCTCAGGCTTCTGCTCAAGGAATGATTCCACTTTACTCCAGTGCTTCATTCATCTTGATGCCCGCTCCCCTATCATCCATCCACCCGCTCCATTGCTGCAACACCTGCTGCCATAGCAACCCCCACCTCCCCTCACTAGTTAGTGGTGGAAGGCAGCATGCTGGGTAATCTGACTTTACCTGGAACATTTCTCCCAGGGGATTCTTTTGTCCTTGAATAATTTTTCTCTTCAGCCCGATTTTCCAGCCTGAGATTGACTGAAATAAATATTCAAATATAACCCTACATATTACCTAATGCGGTCATGGTGGTTTAAATGCTACTTGCTCAGTCATACTGCAAGACGCTTTCCCCACTGCTGCTTCTCTATTCAGTCTGACCTGAATTATTGCTCAGCATTACTGCTGCTGTATTGATTGGCTGTTCTGTCAGATAAGTGGGCACAGAAGGAAATGTAGCATCTCAGAAACCCAGACAATTTATGTTGTCTTGCATATTCCTCAGGCCTTTTATCATTTTTAGAAATGCATGACCTAACACAAAAGATATTTATTGATTAATCAGTACAGGTATTTATTTTGCACAAATCAAGTATTCTTAAACATGACTTACAAGGGAAATCAAACCAGGGCATGTCCAAACATTGACTTCTCACTCCATTCATCACCTCAATATATAAATTTTCTTATGATTTTATCGTCCTAATTTCTTTCATGCTATTTTGATGTTTATTTTGTTCTATCTTATAAATTCAAGCGTGCCTGGACCCGTGAAAGAGGAAAGAACACAAATAAATGAGTCATTTAATCTGGGAACAATTTGTTTTGTCACCCTCTGTCACTCCAGTACCATTTCTAAACCTCTCAACAGATTTAGCACCGTCAAACCCCTCTCACACATCTATTATCTTTTGCACTTCTGTCGCCTCTTCCTCTACGGCTTCTGTGTTTGTCATCAAATCCCTCCCGCCTTGCCTCTTCCTTCTCTTTTCTCTGTGCAAGTGGGAATCCCGGGTGTGACGACAGAGGCTGATGCTGCAGTAAAGCGCTGAATGCAGTGCTGGGGTTTTGCTTTAGGATTCTGTAACAGCACTTGATGTGCAAATGAGAAAAAAAGCCTAAACGGAGAGGAGACGGGAGCAGATCAGAGGGAGTTTGGTGTGAAGCACTGGATGATGAGGATGATCTTCTAAAAGCTACAATTCTTTCGTCTTTTCTTCTCTGATCAGAGACAAATCTTCCTGCAAGGATATTTTGTGTTTCTCTTGTCCAAGTTGTGAACCATCTGGTTTTCAGCCCCTCCCTTCCTCAGCTGTGACCCCATGTCATGCTGCATTATGAGGAACAAATCCCAAAAGAGGAAACATCAGCACAACATTAACAGCTGATCTTCTCCTCTCCTCACACATTCGGAGACTCAGCCAAATCTGAAAGTCTGCACTCTCCTCCATCCTCCCCTTGTTCCCTGCTCTATTTTTAAAAAAGTGTCTGCAGAGAGTCTGAATGATATGGGTTTTGCTGCATCACTGTGTGCTTTTTCGCGCTGCTAGGCAATGAATACATACATTGTCCATTATCAGCTGTGTTTGCTGAAAGCCATAATGACATTCATGCATCGAGGAGCATTGCAAGTACCATCATTTGCGGCTATGACTTTAATATTCAGGTATTATATTCTTTCCCCTGAGGGACATGTGTGTTGAAAGAACTATCAAACCTTGCCTCCTGCTGGTAATTGAGGACATGACAGTTGAAACACAAGATGTTTGAATAATCTAGTGTCCATGTAGGCTTTATTATACTCCATTATGCTGGTACATTTGCAAATGTGATACATGCAAGATTGAGAGGTCACTGCCTGAAAAAAGTAACTTAATTTAGCAGCCGACATCAGCCACTTGTGTAAAAGTCTGTGTGTGTGTGTGTGTGTGTGTGTATGTGTGTGTGTGCGTGTGTGGGCGCGTGTGTGCGCGCGCGTGTTTGTGTGTGTGTGTGTGTCTGTATGTGTGTAAGAGAGAGAGATAGACAAAGAAAGAGAGGGTTTGTGCGTACAATGTAAACACCCTTCATGCAGGAAAGAAAGTGAGAAAGTTTGCTTTGTGTGCGTGTTTAGAGAACTCGTGCGTGTGTGTGTGTGTGTGTGTGTGTGTGTGTGTGTGTGTGTGTGTTTGTGTGTGTGTGTGTGTGTGTGTGTGTGTGTGAAAGAGTCTTCTAATTGCTAACCTGCTCATTGGTGTGCGTTTGTGAATGGTATCTCTTAGGTAAATTCACAGTACCAGTCAATGTCGCTTACATTTCCCCTGCTGTCAGGGACTGAATGAATCCACAGAGACTGATTCTGTTAGTGATTTACTCCACTTCAAATCTCAGAAGAAAAGTGTGCATTTGTACACAGTGTGTCAGAAATAAATTAGGTTAAGTCAATATACAGACGCAGAGCCACAGTGACTGTGCTAACAGAAGCAGTGTCATTTTGCTGAAGTAATAGATTGACATTGAAGCCACACAGGGCACACGCAGTCATAGATCGAGACATGATTAGATTCTCCTCTCAGTTTAAATCACTTAATCATCTGATGAGGTTACTGGCACGGGCCTCCCTGTTTATCGGCACCAAGGGTACGCAGGATGGGATAAGCAAATTGGGTTTCTTGGGTGTCTTGCTCAAGGACACATCTGAATGTAGGCCACAAGGACTGGGGACTGTTATTGTTTCCCAGAGGATGAACTTCAGTGCTTTTCTTGTAGCATCACCATGAAGTTGATGTTTATGCTTCAGACTAAAATCTATCACCAGATTTAAATGCATGTTTTTGAGCCAGCATTTGTGCATGCATGGGTGTGTGTCTGGTGTGTGTATGTATGTGCATGTGCAGTGATATATCAAACTTTATAATCTACTTTCCCTGCAGCCCTAGCCGTTGACAAATATCAGAGAAAAGGAATCAGGGAGATTTCTATCAGATGAGAGGGAGAGTGAAAGGACCAGTAAGTCAGGTCTCATTCTTTACGCTGCCCTTCCCTTCACTTCTTTGCGGCACCTGCAACTCCGCTTTCTGTCCTTATTGTTACTTGGCTCATGCTTGAACAGGTGGTTTTCCTCCTGTTAACAGGGGGGATGTGGAAGAGAAAGCTGAAGATCAGCAGGAGTAGGGCTTCACGCAGGAACAACACAGCTTTGTAAGTCCACACAAACACAGCAGGGTGTCAGCAATGGTGGCTAAATAAGACAGAAATGTTTGTTTGTGTCAGGATTAAAGAGGGGATGTGCTGTGTGTGTTTTTCAGGCAAACTTTCCTGGTTTGCAGTTTGGTGGATGCTTTGTTGGATTCTTTATTTTTTAGCTTAATTATTTAAAGGTTGACTTCATCAAATCTTATTAGAATTCATAATTAAGCTTGCATTTGGATTAGTTACACCACTAATTTTCGTATTAAAGTATGTTTTTGAAAATTTTGAAAATCTTCAACAATTGCAAATAATTTATTTGCTCATATTGTGAGGAGTAATTATTGGTTATTTGGTGAAAGACAGAGGCAAAATGTCGAATTGAAATTGAATAAATTGTACTTTATTATAGTTATCAGCACATATTTTTTTATGAAGAATTGCAGATAATCAAATAATTAATTATAAAATAAAGGTTTGTTTTATGTACATTAAATCATCATTACAATTGCACAGCTATTGTGTAGTGTTTCATAAATAAGTACTGATTAGATGAAAACATCTACTTTATTCAGAGTTACTCCTTCAGAACTTAAAGTACATATGTATTTGGTACTTATTTGGTATATACATAATTATCATTCAGATAAAAGGAATGAAATGCATTGCATTACACTTTGTTTAATATTTTTTTAATCATTCAATTTAGACCAGTTAAATGAAGTGTTACATTGTTCAGATGCTCTGCATCAGAGTAAACTATCAGACATTTACTTTTAGTCATTGGAGGCGTCCTCCTGAGGAGATAAAGTGTCCCATAAATTGAAAACAGTCGATCAAAATTTCCACGCAGAAAAGTGAACAACCGATCACCGTTCTCCCACTCAGATTTATGACTAGTTGTGCAACTTCTGTCTGTTCAGCGCAGAGATTTATTCCTCCAGGGCAACAAAAGTTGACTTATTGGTATTACGATTTTTAAAGCTGCTAGGAACGAGCCATTGACATATGAGGAGGGATCATGCCGTAGCGAGTGTGGGTGATATGATTTTAAGGATTGCTTCAGAGTTTTACCTCTATTAATGGACCAATGTAGATTATTTACATGCTTACTTTCATATCCTACAATGTGATTTCCTTGTTGTTGAAACTGTCATTTCCAAATGACAATAAATCAATATTGAATATCTGAATATTTAATTAACCTTAACATTAACTGGTAAGATTATCCTACATAGATGGTCTAATATCCAGTTTGTAATATTTAAATTATACTGAATTTACTGCTGTTTACTTACTAAATGCAGCCCTACGGGGGCAATAGCAAGGGTGAAGTTAGAACGGCACTAAAGAGGATGAAGAACGGGAAGGCAGTTGGTCCGGATGACATTCCTGTGGAGGTATGGAACCATCTAGGAGAGCTGGCTGTTAAGTTTATGACCTGGTTGTTTAACAGAATTCTTGCAGGTGAGAAGATGCCCGAGGAATGGAGGAAGAGTGTGCTCGAGTTCGTTTTTAAGAACAAGGGTGACGTGCAGAGTTGTATGAACTATAGAGAGATAAAGTTGGTGAGTCACACATTGAAGTTGTGGGAATGAATAGAAGAGGCTGGAGTCTGGACAGAAGTCCTTCCTTCAGAGGAACAGCCATGAAGTGATTTTTTGGAGACAAAGTTAGAGCAGATTTCAATGGTTTGGATATGTCCTCAGGAGAGATGGTAAATATATTGGTAAAAGGGTGTTGAGAATGGAGCTACAGGCAAGAGGGCAAGAGGAAGACCAAAGAGAAGTTGGATGGATGTAGTGAGGGAAGACATGAGGACAGTTGGTGTTAGAGAGGAGGATGCAGAAGACAGGCTGACAAGGAAAAGGATGACACGCTGTGACGACCCCTAACGGGACAAGCCAATGGAGAGGAAGACAAACTCAGCATACTGTATAAAACCTTTATTGCATTGAATCATGTTTCTGATGATATTGTATGAATGTTAAATGTAAGGAGCCCCTTTTTGTATGACACAAAAAGAAATTGATGTAGAAATTATATTTTCAAAAAAAAATGCACAGACTCAAGTCAAGGTATTATTTTACAGCTACGATTATTCTTTATTTATTACTTACAGTACATTTTTTTAAGTTCACATTGATTCAGATCAAGCTGTCGATTCCCATCATTTCTGAGAGCGTTGGAGGAGTAGATCAGTGTTGCTGTAACACCTCTCTCTATGTATGCACACGTTAAGGTCTGGATTTAACTCACAGTCAATATCTATCTCATAATGAGTCATAATTCCCATGTTTACTGTAATTCCTAATTTTAATTCGATTCTGGCATGTCTCATTGCAAGTATGTTAGCACAGAGCTGTCTGAGTGACTGAAGAACCTTGTTTTCTTGTCTTTGTTGAATTTCAGGATCTGGAAATAATCAGATTCAATGATACAATCTTATTGAGTGATATTTTATCATAAATATTCATCTCTTTCATCATGAAGTGATGCATTTTATTCTGGATTTTGGTGTACAGAAACTTCTATAACATCTTTAATCTGATCCTGTATGGTGTCGACTGCTGAGGCATTGATTGTCAGTGTTTTTGATCTCTGCTTCCCAGCTCTATTTTCTAACTTTGTACTTTCCAAGCCACTTCAAAAACAAGCATTCTTGTTAATATATGATTAGCTCCAGGCCACAAATGCAGTCTTAGTTTATGAGCACAGAAATTCAGCAAGTAATAGCATTGAATATATTTGTGCCTGTTGCATAATTTGGAAATTCCTTCCCACTTTCACAGCCTTTATTTTCTTTTTTTTTTCTCTCTTCCAGGGCTGAAAAAACAGAAGTACTGAGTGAAGACCTGCTGCAGGTACCGATGAATCAAGTTTATCTGCATGATGTCTGCTGCCTCTCATAGGAAAAAGTCATTACTGGTGCAAAGTCTTAAGTGTGCATAAAGGGACTTTTTAAAATGCCTTCAGGCAATATTAATTAAGGTTGAAATTGAACATCTATGTGGGCTGAACATCCCCACTGATGGATTTGGGGTGAAGGACCGTAATTGATCTGATTAATGCCACCCTCAGTAGCAGCAACATCAGTTCCACTGAGTCAAGTTGATTTAAGTGAGACTGGTAATGATGTTGTATAAGTGTCACCTTGTTTTGATGGTATTTATAGATCAGGTCAACAACTGTACAACATCTCTCTATTCATCTGACTCTACCTGAACCCTGGTACTAGAGTTATGTATGAGAGCAACGTAAGTAGAAGTGCTGCTTCATACGTGTCGTTTAATTCTGCCAGGTGGAGAAACGTCTGGAGCTGGTCAAGCAGGTTTCCCACAGCACGCACAAGAAACTGACTGCCTGTCTGCAAGGCCAGCAGGGCGTGGACGTGGAAAAGAAGTCTGTGAGGTCACCCTCGGTGAGAAACAGGGGAATAAACTATCCCAGAATGTTTCATAATAGCTGCATGTTGTGTGAAATGTATAAAATAAATACACAACATAATGAGATGATTTTGATTTGATGGCTTTGTAAATTAATTATTTGACCACGGCAGTAAATAAATTTATTGGTTGTTTGTTATTTGGTGCAGAAGAAGCTTCCTCTTACAACATTAGCACAATGTATGGTGGAGGGGGCGGCTGTGCTCGGGGACGAGTCTCTGCTCGGGTGAGTCCAGCGTCAACACACATGAGAATATGTTTTTTTAGTGCTGATATGGATTGGAATGTACTTATCAGCAGCTGACTGACAACTGCTGTTCCAATTATGTCCAGTAATGCAGTCAGATGTTGAGCTTATGCTGTACGTGTTTTCTGGTCCTGTTGTCTACTGCAGAAAGATGCTGAAGCTCTGCGGCGAGACGCAGGACAAACTCGCTCAGGAGCTCATCTTGTTCGAGCTCACCATCGAGAGAGACGTCATCGATCCTCTGTGTGACCTTTCAGAGGTACGGCATTATAAGGGCCATGTAATAAATGGACCAGTGATGCTAATAGTAGATTATAATGCTAGGTCAGGCAGGTCCTGCAATCTGATTTCAGTTCCAAAGGTGAAGTTAAAAAAACACATTATCAAAATAAAGGGATTTTTGCAGAACTGTCTAATATGAGATGTTGTTCACCTGAGAATAATTGCAAGTTATTCAGTAAGCTAATCTTCATGAGACCAAAGAAAAGATGTGCAGAGCTGTTTTATCTGCAGCAGGTGCAACACTTCCGATAATGCTGAGTCTGTTTCACGTCTTCTTTCACACCAATAAATGACTGACTGAAGTGAATACTCTCTGCTCTCTCAGGTGGAGATCCCAAATATCCAGAAACAAAGGAAGCATTTAGCAAAACTGGTCTTGGACATGGACTCAGCTCGCACACGGTGAGTCCATTGCTGTGTGTGGGGTTTTTTTTCCCTTGCTCAGCAGTGATCTGAGAAACTTCATCCCCTGGGAACAGACTGGACCTGAAGCTTCCCACTGAACCTCTCTGGCTTCTTTGCACACAGTGAAGATGTCAGAGAATGTCTGGATCTGTCAGCACAGTTGCACGAATGAAACATTAAAAAAGAGGAGAAATCAATGTAGGAATCAATCAGGGAATCAAACCCATGGAATACAATACAAATATATTAGAAATGGTAAGATTGCAGTAATATGAAACTTCATAGTTGGAGCAGCAGGAGTTTGTATCTCAGAACCTGTTTTAACTCACTAGTGGAATTTTAACTTCAGTACAATAAAATCATGACTGTTAATTCAAGTAGAAGTAGTGAATTAGAAATACACTGCAGTGGTTTTTAGTCTAAGTTTTCATACTGAGAGTAGCATCATAGCATCATCTTCACAGCTTCACACAGTACAGACCAATGAGTGACTCATTCACAAAATACCAGATGCAAGAAATAAGAAGATGGACGCTGTTGCCCTCATGATGCGTCTAGGTCTTTATATCAGCCTCGCTGTCTGGAGAAAATACCCATCTTTAAAAGTTTTCCAGTTTGTAAAAGCAGCTTTCTATCCACATCTGGGAAAATAGCTCTGCAAAAAAAAATCGCTGAAACATACAATCACCACTTTCTTAGTGGCAATTTACTGTCATTAAGGCCATTATGACTGATGACAAGAAGAAATGTCTTCATTGCTGACCAGGCGGTCATTTAGGTTTTTTTTTGTTGTAGTGGCTCAATTCTGAGGCAATTTTTGCCCACCATGCTGTTGTGTGCAGAGCTCCTCTGGAAAGTTTCAGACAGTATGAAAGAGAAATTAGTTGAAAGACCTGTGATGTATACTTAAAAAGACAAACCAAATAAACAACACTTTCTCTTTTTCCATCGATTTTTTATGTTAGAGTTTGCTGTCCAGTTTAGATGATGTCTGCAACTGGAACACTGAGTTTTTGTTGAATTAAATAAGGATGCTATGGTTTAGATAAATATGCTGCTTGCATCAATGATGCTGACTTTCTGGGCAACTGTGTGAGGATTGAACATCCAAAACTTTTCATTTGTAGATATTATCAGTCTACCAAGTCTTCAGGACTGTCCAGCAACCTGCAGCCAACTGGAGCCAAGGCCGACCACCTCAGGGAAGAGATGGAGGAGGCAGCCAACCGCATGGAGATCTGTCGAGTCAGTGATCACTTCCACCTACCTCACTGTTCATTTACAAAATGCTATTAAAGGCCTTTCTCAATTTAGACACCTTTAAAATTTAAAAACCATGCTTTTATCTCTTCTAATCAATATTTTTATATTAATCCATTACATTAATAATTACCCGTTTAAAACTCTTATAGCAGTAACACACATTTTCTTTGTGACCTTCATGATGTTCTCATTATACATCCCAAAAGCTCATGGACACACAAATGTTGGGAGAATGGCTTCCCAACTGTAGAAGAATGAGTTGTGCTTCCTATTTCAAAATCTGCTTTGAAAGTAGTCTGTTTAGCACGTTTTCAGCTTTCCTCATCGCTCATTTGGGAATATTTTTCTCCCCCACCAGGATCAATTATCAGCAGACATGTACAGTTTTGTGGCCAAAGAAATTGACTATGCAAGCTACTTCCAGACAGTAAGTACAACATGTCTGTAGACTGTTGCATTGGGGAGAAAATAAAAAAAAAACACAGTCTGTCTCTCTGGTTTCTGTGTGTCTCGTCCAGCTGATAGAAGTCCAGGCAGAGTACCACAGAAAGTCATTGGAGCTGCTTCAGAGTGTTCTGCCTCAAATCAAAGCTCATCAGGGTGAGTCTCCACTCACAACATCTTTTTCTCTTTAGGGTCATTGTGTGTGTGTGTGTGTGTGTGTGTGTGTGTGTGTGTGTGTGTGTGTGTGTGTGTGTGTGTGTGTGTGTGTGTGTGTGTGTGTGTGTGTGTGTGTGTGTGTGTGTGTGTGTGTGTGTGTGTGTGTGTGTGTGTGTGTGTGTGTGTGTGTGTGTGTGTGTGTGTGTTAATGATCTCCTGACACAAAAGTTTTGTTATTACTACTATGTACAACTTGATCTGGTTGATATAGATATTACTAAATAAGCAGTTACCCAGATTAAAATTAAATCTGGAGCCACTGTTATGTGAAATCAATTGTTTGAACACATACGTAGTTATCAACTATATACAAGCATATTTAATAGTAAATGGAAAAACTCAACAGGTCTGGGCTATGTATGTGATTTTTGTCTTTTTCTTGCCTCAAGTCCAAATGCAGAGAAGTCTCATACCCATAACCTGCATCATTCTAACCTTTGGCAGCAACGGTGTGTTGATGTGGGACCCCAAGGAAGAAAGTGGCATAAGAAAATAGTGCATTATTTCATGGCCTTTCAGGTCACCTGGAAAATAACTTTCCTATTTGTTTTTGCTAACTTTCTGCAGCCTTAGAGAAAATTCTTGACATTAGCATGCAGTGGAATGTAACAGCATCCCAAGAGTAGAGCTGCCTCTGTGTTGTGTGCATGTTTGTGAAACTGTGTGTGTTTAACAGAGACCTGGGTGGAGAAACCCTGCTACGGGAAGCCATTAGAGGAGCACTTATTGCTCAGCGGGAGAGATATTGCCTTTCCTATCGAGGCCTGCGTCACCATGCTGCTGGAATGTGGCATGCAGGAGGAGGTCAGACACCACTAAGTCTGTATCTGTCTTAATTTCTTTTACATGACACACGGTAAACAGATACTGAGGGGACATGTTGCAGAAGTCATCACTGACATGAGCTCAGTCATACTTATGGAAGAGAATCTAATGAGGTCCAGGGTTAATTGGATTTCCTCAAAACAAATTACTTTTAGTTTAGAACAAATAGCCTTTTACTGTCATGGTGGTTTATCAGACCAGTAGATGTTACAGTGCAGCATGTAATTAGTTTTTATTAATGCAAGGATTGTCGTTATGCATCATGTAAGGAAGTCCTTGCAGGTTTTGTTAAAATCTATTTTTTAAAATTATTTTTCTATCTAACAAACCTTACTGTTCCTAGGAAGAATGTGAACATGGTTATGCCCTAGGTTATATCTGGGACAAAGGCTAATATCTGGAAGTGGATAAGAGTATGAACGTCTGTCAAAATTGAGTGGATGAACTGGTTGAAAACATTTAATGTCTGAGTTAATTGACAACATGTTATAATGACAGAGTTTGTTGATTCTGGGGGATGGGAATTTCACAAGTCTACTTGGTTCTACCTGTCAGCCCTTTTTTTGTTCGGATGTGTGTTGTTGATGTTGTAAATGTGATGAAGGTGTGAAGTCAGAAAAAACCATGTTCGTAAATAAATAAATAGACAGACACTCTCCAAGCACAGCTTCACAGAGCTGTTAGCATGGGTGTATCCTGTTTAGTTAAATGATGATTACCCTCAATTGTATCCTTCATGTTTAACCAATACCCATGTAGAATAAAAGCAGAATTAGCAGCTAGGCACTTCAGCGATGTGCAGAGAGTCTTTCATTAATTCAGGCAGAAGTACTGCCCAACCAACTCCTATCTGACTCATGCAGTTGTGTTTTTGTCTCAGGGTTTGTTCAGAGTTGCTCCGTCGGCCTCCAAACTGAAGAAGCTGAAGGCGTCTTTGGACTGTGGGGTGTTAGATGTTCAGGAGTACTCAGCCGACCCACATGCCATTGCAGGTGAGCAATCCCCTGCACCCCCCTGTCTATGCTGCATATATTAGTATTCTCCAGCTGTCACTTGTTACAGCGCAGCAGCTATCCTGCCAAAGGTTAATTTGAAAGCCTTATGTAAGGGCCACATTGGAGAATTACTTTAGAAATGGTTAGTTGGTTCCTCTACAATGAAATTAGCAGCAAGAGAAGGGAGATGTGTTTCACAGGCCATAGTAAATAAACTGTCTCACAAAGATCAAGTGATAAACTCCAAATATATCTGAGATTATTGTCAGGTAAAGTCCTCGTGTGCTGTGGATGTTGGCTTCTCCACGCCTTTTCTTCGCTTTCAATCGGAACAGTGATGGACTACAAAAGAAAGAAAAGCTTTCAAGCTCTTATGATGTTATTGATCTCTTTTGTTTGGAAGATGGAGCCCATCTCTATGAATGCTGTCAGATGAACTCCTCACATCTTCAGAGACACAAAAACAACCCAGTGTTGTACAGAGTATTTTCAGCTTTTCAGTTTTTGAATTCGTCATTTAGAAGAAAAAAAAAACATCACAGGAGATCCCTGTTGTTACTTTCAAGCACCTCTGCTGTGATTGTCCATTAAGAGCTGAAGGTTTGAAAGGGAATTAAACTTAATATCTAGATGCATTTTATGCTTCTGTCTCATTATGAAGTAAATGCTGATTGCACAATTTAATGGTTGTAAAATAATGACACCATCAGCATTATATTGGCTCCTTTTAAATATCTAACATTATCTTCTGCTGAAATCTCTGGGGAAAAATGAAGGCTGCCGCATCATCTGATCAGTCTTCAGACCTCCACATACTCCTGCTCTGCCACATCTGAGGACCTCGTCTTTCTTTTTTTTTTTTTGCAAATGTCTGCATTTTTAAATATGTCGAATTTACTGGAGATTCTTTTAATCTTAGTGAAAAAGGTTTGCTTTCAGCTAAAAATACAATATATTCCTTAATTAAATATTGAATCAAAGTCAGTCAATCAGCTGCGTTTGCTGGAGCATGTGGAGGAAGAGAGATGAATCCTCATCCACAATCTATGCATCACTAATGGTCTCATATTAAACTGGGTTAGCTCAAACAGCAGATCTAATTTGTGAGCCTGTCCCACAGGGAGTGCTGGTTCAGGGGTTCATCTTCCATCAGACTCAATGAAAAGCGGCAGGATTTTCTTTGTGGAAAAAAATCTATAACTTCAACATAATCTGAATTTAATGTGCTTTTCAGCACATGCCACAGACAACATATCAATTACACATCGATGCACTCGTGCAGAAATGTTTCTGTACACACAAACAGAATGACAGTCGCCTCCAAGCTGCCTCCCACTGAGGGATGCCCTGACCGTGTTGTTCGTCATCCGTCCTCTGTATCCCTGGGGAACATGAACGCACCAGACCAGAGAGGGAATAAGTTAGACCCGTCTTTCTTGTCATCACCTGAAGATTAGATTTAAATCTCCCTCTGATCAAATAGTATTTGGAAGTTCTGCTTATTTTAGAGTGCTTTTGGTTAGTGTATATATTTACACTAAAGATATTGTTATTATAGCAGGTTTAATAAATGCTTTTGTTTGTTTTCTTCCGTCTGTTGGTAGGAAGAAAGTTAATAAAGCTAAGCAGAATGTGGTAATTTGTTAATACTTTTTGACAGGAACATATATTTAATGCTGCACTTCATCAACTTGAGGTGAATTTTGAATGACTGCCAACAGCATGATTAGATTCTGTTTGTTATTCAGTCAACAAAAACGCAGCATTACAGTTACATTATACTTACATTTTATACACTTATATACTTACATGCATTATGCATATATTTATTTACTTATATATATTTATGTATATGCATTATATACATACATATACATATTTCTCTCTCTTTTTGTGTTGTGTAGGTGCTCTGAAGTCTTACCTGCGGGAGCTCCCTGAGCCTTTAATGACATACGAGCTCTACAACGACTGGATCCAGGCCTCTAAGTCCGTACCTTCTCAGTACCGCTTCGTCATTTATTCAGTGGCCATTAAAAGTGCCTCGTTTTATCTATTACCTTTACTATATTTATCCTTCTATGTGTTCAACCTGCCTTTAATTTATATTTCACATATGTTTTCTGTTTACCTGCAGCATTCAAGATCAAGACAAGAGGCTGCAGGCTCTCCTCAACGCCTGTGAGAAACTACCCCCAGCTAACAACAACAACTTTAAGTAAGCGACTATTCCCTGTGGGCTCCATTTGTCCCACGTGGCTCTATATACCCAGACTAAATTCATCTGTTGCACATAGCTGTTTATTTCTTCTAAGAATCATAAGGATTTTTACAAATTAAATGTACAAATTAAAATTAAATTAAATGCTACTCTCAAATTAACAGCATCAAAACTGGTAACTCCAACAGAAAGCATTGTATTTGTCATATCTTTATAACAATTTAGTGTCAAAGGTGAATATTATCAGAAGAAAACTGTAGAAATAAAAAGATGTGCTTTACACTTATAGCAGTAGAGGAATAATATATCATGTGCTCCATCTTAATAGATTTCCATACCATTGGATAAGGATTCAACCCATTCGCTACAAAAAAATCTTGTATAAAATCAAATGTGTCCTGTTCTCCTTCTCCGACTTCCCTTTGGTTTTTCACTGAAACCTTTTATCCCTCGGTTTGTGTCCTCCAATCAACAGTGTCACTGAAGTGAGCACAAATCAAGCCTCTGTGAGGCTTCTAATGGAGATCTGCTAGATAAAAACATTGACCGCTGTGTGAATGTGTGCCGAGAAAGAGGGCTTACGGGCAGGGTGTTGTTGTATTTGCACAGGCTTAGAATGAATTGTGGATATTTGCTGGAGGGCTTGTCCCATGATCAAAAGGGAAAAAAGGAAGGCACAAGGAAGAGAGAAAGAGGTGGGAGAAAAATTGAATGAGTGAGATACTGCAGCACTTGTCAGTGTCATCATGGAATTGCACAAATAGGGTGTATTTTTAGACAGTCGTCCTCTGAGAAGCCCTGTCAGACCTGTCCAGATCATTGCTGTTCACTGGAATGAGCTGCCTGATGTTACAGACTGTGATTTTCAGCTCTGGCTGAGTTGTTCATTTTGGCTGCTCTCACAGAATAAATAGTACTCAATATCAACCTGTAATATGCAGATCAGTAGCAATTTGTGCATTTTTGATGCGTATTGATATTTAGCACCCGATACCTCAGAGTCACAGCTGAAGCACAATTGTTTAAGGTACCACCAAAACCTGAAGGTACCACCAAAACCTGAAGATGTTGTCCCTACCTGATTAGAGTATCAACATCTGCAGTAATGTAACCAAGGTAGCATCAGGCGGCATCTAAATTAAATATATGCATTACCTGAATTTCACACGTATTTATTTGCTATTTATAGATGGATTTTGTATTGTTTTGCAAAGTTCAAAGATCATTGAAAATCAAACAGAATTACAAAAGAGTCTCTGCAGAAGACACTTTACAACACCTTCTACTGCTAGATGCTCAGGAGCCATTCTGGAATCCTGATAATGCATTTCCTCTTTCCTAAAGCACTTCACTCACTTCGGTAAGTAATATTGTCTAAGACTGATTATTTCCTGTATCTGTCTAACAGATATTTGATCAAATTCCTCTCCAAACTGACTGAATACCAGGATGTGAACAAAATGACGCCTGGAAACATCGCTATCGTCCTTGGGCCGAACCTGTTGTGGATGCACAACGAAGGGTAAGACAGAAGAGACGAATAGTGGCAGTTGCTAACTTTAAATGAGTTATAAATTGTAAGAAAAAAATTCTGTACTGTATTTGACTTCTTATGATAAAATAAAACTTCCTGGCTCACAACATAGTAGGCATCTGCTGCTCCGAATCAAATCCATGAACTGGGGCATGGATAAAACAGTGAAAGGATTAAGAAATGAACCACAGTGTTTATTTGCAAATGAGTATTTGCAAATGAGTAGTAAGTTAAATATAGTGTATTTGTAAATACTAAAATTTGTGTTTAGTTCTTGACTATTTTTTAATTATCATAATTTAATCAATTTAAAACAGAAAGAAGATTAAACTAATTTCTTAAAAATATGATGTGTCTATGTCCTATGTTCAAGGTTCTGGTCGTTATACTTGGTTTACATTGCATTTCCTTAGGTCATCCAAATATTGCACAATTTCAACTTATATATTATCAACATAAACTTTAACACAATTATACACAAAATTAAAATATCCTATTAATATTCTATATCCTCTGTTTGCTGCAGCAACATCACAGAGATGATGACCACAGTTTCCCTGCAAATCGTGGGCATCATTGAACCCATCATCCAGCATGCCGACTGGTTCTTCCCTGGAGGTGAGGAGGAATAATACGAGAATAAAGATTTTATTAGAAGGCATTAATTGGCATTGATAGACTTGGGAAAGGAAGGGGTGGGGGTGGGGTACTCACAAAATAAAGAAATGAATTGTGAATCTGTCTTTCTGTTTGTTCATAGACATTGAGTTCAACGTCACAGGGAACTATGGGAGCCCAGTTCACACCAACCACAATGCAAACTACAGCTCCATGCCTTCTCCGGACATGGATCAGGTTGATCGTAGACACAATGACCAGAGTCGACGACCACTCAGCGTTGCTACGGACAACATGATGCTAGAGTTCTATAAGAAAGACGGGTATGGCCTCTCTGTTCTTTCTGGCATTTGATTTTCAAAAATGTTGAGGTATTGTTTTTCTTTACAGTGCATCTTTTTATCTCTTCAGATTTGAAAGACAATCTTACTAAGAACTGAAAAATTCAGAAAATAATATCAACAATGTAGGAGATAAATGAGGTTAGATTGGTAGAGAGGTGAATAAACCCCAGAACAGAATTGGCTGTTTGATTTTTCAGTTATGTGGCTTAAATTCAGTAAAGTTAGAAGAGAGGAATTCACATATATACTCACTAGATACCACAGTAAATCAAATATGTGCAGCCCAGAAACAATCTTTTTTCCCCTAAGTAAATGTGTTCTCCAAAACATTCAAGGCTGACAGCATATGATCCAAAGATAGCACACTGCATAAACAGTATTGTATTCATTACTGCACATGAATGGGGCATAAACATGTGTTCATCGTGTTTGGTGAAAGACTCATTCAATCATCCTCCAGCGATAACAAACACATTCGTGTCAGTCTTCCTAGGAATCAATCAGCAGTCTTCTTCCCCTTTATGGTGTTCTTACAGCTTCAGTCAGGCAGGATCCTGACTGACAGCTGAACTGACAAGGTAGTTTTGAAAAGCTCAGTTTCACTACAAGGTGGACAAGAACGAAGAACGTGTCACTCCAGGGCTGTATTCTTAAGCAGCTGAGTGAGAGAGGTAAGAAAGTGAGAAAAGGAACATACAAAAGAAAGGTAGATGACATTTAGTCTCTGAAGATAGGAATCTGACTATCCTCGAACTTAGGAGGATTAGCTGAAAACCGGCGAGGCCTTTTCTTGCTCTTTCTTTAATGTTTTAATACATCTTTGGTCTTATCAGACGCAGCAGGTTGTCTGAGCGCTGCAGCCCTAGGACCACAAGTAGACACGCTAATTAAACCAGGACTGTGTGTGTGTGTGTGTGTGTGTGTGTGTGTGTGTGTGTGTGTGTGTGTGTGTGTGTGTGTGTGTGTGTGTGTGTGTGTGTGTGTGTGTGTGTGTGTGTGTGTGTGAGTGGAGTCTGTTCAATAGAACTTGGCTTTCAATGGAAACACAGAGAACACTTTTGAGAACCAGCAGCCTCGACAAAAGAGAGGTTGTCTTTTGTTGTGGTTTTCTTTTATACACAGTTTTGATTTAGGTTTACAAAATACTTGTTGCTAGCTTCCTGTTAATATTTGTCTCTTCTTTTGAACTTTGGGGCCAAAAGCATGGAAAAAAATCAAGGACAAAATGTTCATGAAGATACTTTTGTCGATGTAGTGGAATTATTGTCCCATGAATCTGAAATTCTCAGTTTGATGCATGAATGCCCACTGCAGTTGGAGTTGTTCTTTGTTTTAGGGAGATTTTCTTGTGTCCTTTTGGGAACGTTTGACCTAATTGTTACTAAATGGAATGATCATTTCCTCTTTGGGTTTTCATTTTGGAAGCACTGCAGGGAAAGCACATTTCAGCCCTCAAACTTCTCTCCTCATTATACTCAGTGTGACTGTTGTCCCTTGCAGCCCCCTGCCAGGCCAACCTTCCCTGTTGCTGCTCCATCTTGGCTCTTGTCTAAAACGTTTATCCTGCCAAATTTTCTCTGCTGCTTTGATAATGATGCTCTTAATGAGCCTGGGGAGACTGTGTCTTCCATGATCCTTACCCCTGTCCTCATTTTGCTTGTCTCTGTTCTAACAATGCAGCATTAGGAAGATCCAAAGGTACAGTATAGATCCTCTTCCTCCACTCCTACTTCATCAGTCTATTCACCATCTGTGTGTCTCAACTTCACATCGACAGGAAATGTTTGTCATTTCTATTGTGTGTTTAATGTTGCAGTCAATTCTGCTTGAAGTGACACTTTAGTTCAATGTCTCCATCGGTGTGTGTGGGTGACAAATAGGTGACATGTCTTAACATAATGGCATCTTTGTAAACTCCAGAACCGGATGAACTCGTTCAGACTGTGATTACAATAGGCCCTTGTTTAATGTCCTCCAACTACTCCTGTTATTTTTATGATACCACTTAAAATAAAAGTAAAAATAATAATAAAATATTCAGTTTTTGCTCTTGTCTACTCTAAAAAAAACATTAGCTGGTTTGCTTACCTTAGCATGAAGACAGAGATCAAGGGAAAGATCAGTGACTCTGTACTGACAATGGATGTATTGTTGTCTGGTGTCCAGTGGTAACACCTATAAAAAAATCATATTAAAAAATCTTTTTTATGGATAAAACAAGGATTACAGGAGAAGTGTTGGCAAATGGATTCTGCTACATTTGGACAGAGTCAGGTTCGCTATTTCCCAGTTTTCCAGTTGTTATGCTAAACCTTCTAACTCTAGATTTTTTGGTCAAAAAAATGCAATTAAGGGTAGTTCCATAGAAGTTAAATATAAGATTTATTTGGCATGTAGTGACAAAAGGTTCATAATATTCATCACGTCACCTCAGTCATACATGATCACCATACATTCATTACAACAGGATATCACATGCCAACATGGCATGGATTATCTGTTGACGATTGAAAGCACCCCCTTACACTGATCCAGGGTCAGGCCTTCTCAGTGCACCACTGATTACAGACAGGGGAGACTTATCCATTCTCCAAAGCCCTGAAGATCCGTTCGGAGCGGGGGGAATACTGCCCCTGCTTTATTTGATTGGCATCTCTGTTCCACTGCAGCATGGGTGTCAGGGTGATGGACACTTCTTGGGTGTCGCGCAGGGGCTCGTCATCTAGGCGTAAATGCTCTTCCACGCCACCGAGCTTACATCCCAATGCCCAGCCCATTGACACTCCCATCCCCGAGCAACCTGGGGAATTCTCTGCCTCCCCCTCCCCCACCCCTCCTCCTACTAGCGGCGACCGAGCCAGGTAAGGCTGTTGTGCCCACGTTCTCCTGCCCCCCCCCCCCTGCCGCCCCCACCTCTCCTGCCAGACACACACTTCCCATCTGCCGCTCCTCCCTCCTCGCCACATATGCTGCCGTGCCCCCCCACCCCAGAACAGTGCTGTGCGCTCTTCCCCACGGTTTTCTTGTCTGCTGCTGTTTCCCTGGGAAAAAAAAAATGCTCCTGCTTTCACCTCCATGTGAACCCGAATGTCTCACCTGCGATGAAGAATCTCATCTCCAACTTAATGGTTGTTTTAAGTTCTTAATATTTTTTTTTTCCTTAACATTTTCTCATCCTTGAATATTTAGATTGAGAATTAATTTCACGCTTCAGTGCTTATATTGTATATGATGTGCCACGAGTGAAGATTTTCTCCTTTGGTTGGGTTTTAAGTGATAAAATGTGAGTCAAGTTCATCGGTAGTTTGCTAGAAACTATTCATTGCTGCATGTGCATGAATTATGTCTCTTTTGTTTTTGCCATTAGTCCAAGCATCCTTAACAGCATAACAGTCCATTGTCGCAAGGCCCTGCAATGGATGAGGTGATTATCTTTTCCTTTTTGCTTTCTTTTCGTGACTTCAGAGATTTTCACAAGCACAAAGTCTTTATTTCATCTATGCTGTCACCCGTGGAGCCAGTACTTCTCCTTCTTGACAGTTAATATTCACCTTATTTCCCCCTTTCATGACGGACCGAACCTGAACGTGCAAACTGGCACCCCGCTTCTCTTCACCTGGAAATACTTCTGAATTCACGTTAATGTCTTTTCAGCCCCTGGAGACAAGTTCAGTTCCCCCATGAGACATTGATATGTTTATCATTGCAGCTCGGATGATGCATCCTCCAACTGGTCGGACTCCTGTTACGCCTACCCCTCCCCTGAGGAGGAGAGGTTGCCCCCACCTTACCCTTCTTCCTCATCGTCTTCCTCTTCCTCTTGCTCTTACCACTCTTTCCCTCATCACCATTTGTACACCCGAGCACCTCCAAGTATGCGTCCTGTTGCTCCCACTCCCGAATCCGTACCCCCCGGTCTGTCCCCTCCCTCCCGCCGCTGTGGCTACAGCCCACCCCCGCTCCCACACACCCTTTGCCCATCTCCTCAGCAACTTGATGTCAATTCCAACCCCAAACCCAACTCCCTGCACCTGCCCAAACAGGCCTCCCTGTCTGATGTTTCGCATGCTGCCCAATCTGAAACGAATGGCTGCATCCTTTACATCAAACCCCCGCTTGTTCTTACTCGTCAAGATCTGTTCCTGGGCTCACACAAAACCCCCAACACCCCTTTATCTGCTCCTCCTCCATGGGCAGCCTGTACCCGGGAGAAAGGAGTCAAGCTGACTAGGTAAATACAGATACCTGCCTAATTCATACTTCCAGCACAACTCACACACAAATAAAGAGAGGCCCCACAGGGATAAAAGAGGCACGAGAGAGGGATGATATGAGGAGAAAAGGGATGGTAAGATTAACTATATAACCCTATTCCATGTCTTATTTATTCCCTTCATCGTCTATTTGTCAGTCATGGAAACCAGCGTTCTTTAAGAATGTCATTATCAGATCCATCCTCGACCTAGTATCCATGAATGCAATCCATAACTTTCCATGTCGGCATAATTTTCATGAGCCAGTTGCCAGGCAACAAAGGAAATTCAAAGCTTCCATTTCATACTATTATAAAAGTGGGCGTTAATGAGTCATACATACCAGTCGGCCCAGTCAGGGTGGTAGACGATAAGATCAGACCTCAAAAATGAATAAAAACAACGCAATGATGCATGCATCATCATCGGCCATGCCAGTTAATGACATTGTTATGTCTGACATTGGAAGAAGGCCCAAAAAGGCATGTGCATTGCTCCACCCCGACTGTAAATCCCAGCAGCTTCAATCATTCATTCATGCCTCATCTGCAGACAGTGAGAGCAGTCAGTATAAACCAGTTACGCTGTGACCTTCAGGGCCTCTTCCAATTTATATTCAAGCTGCACTGTGCTATAAAAGTAAGGAAAATCCATTAAACCATCAGGGTTTATTTGGGATTTTGCTTCTGCTTCTGCTGCTGTGTAGAATAGACTACATGTCTGGCTGGAATAGTGGTCACTCGGGCAATATGACATTGAACTAATGGTGCCGTCGTATTTTTTTTATATGCTTAGAGATTTACAGGGATGACATAATGTTAAAGTAAGATGCATGAGACAGACTGTGATCCCTGTGTGTTATTCTCCTTCACTTTCCTCAGTACTCTGAAGAACAAGGAACTGTCTCCTGTGATTGGACAGAAGGGAATCCAGGGAACAATGACCTCTAGTGGGCAGTCACAGCACTCTGAACACAGCCCCCACTCCCTAAGGAGAGGTGACACACACTGAAAAACATTTACTTTCATGTTATTTTTCTGTTAACTATCTTTGAAGCACCAGCAGACAAATAATGATATGAAATAACTTGAATAATATAAGGCTGCTAAAGGAACTCAATGTAAATTAAATATAGTATTATATTTCTGCTGTGACAATGGTAGCAAATAAAACCCTAATATCACCTGGGTTTTCTTCTTCTCCTTTTTCCTGAGTTAAAGTTGGAACCCCACCGTGTGTACAGCTGTGTTTTATGAGATTATTGCCCAGAAAAATTCCAGTGCAGTTTTGAAATGCTCCTAAGACTACTTTTCATTTTTGTCTCTATGCAGCAAAGAAACTTGCCCCAACCCCACCTAAGGCCCCGTTTTGCCAGACAGGAGCCATGTCTGACCAGTCGACAGGTCAGCCATCTCCAGTCAGCCTTTCACCTACTCCTCCCAGCACCCCCTCCCCCTACGGCTTCAGCTACCCACAAGGATACGCCACCATTGCCTCCCCGGGACAGATTGCCCAAATGGCAACAACCCCGTCTCTCTCATCTCCACCCTCGCTTGCCGGGACTCTCACCAAGGCTAGACCGACCCCCAAGCCGCCTCGGCATAGACCCAACTTACCTCCTCCTCAACCCCCAAGCACCCCTGGTACGAGCCCCCAGCCTCTGGATCATTCAACGGTTCTACTGGATGGTTTGTCTCCTGGGGAAAGCATGTCCACAGGTATGGTGAATAAAACAAGAGGTAGCAAGGCAGTCAGAGACTGCAACATCCCGCGACACCCCTGAATTCAAAATTTTACCCTGACCTACATTACTTGCATAGGTCAAAGATCAAAGCTAGTGCCCTGACCTGATCAAAGCTACTGCTTTGATCTATAGTCTTACTCACACTGGCCTCCTCCCTCGTCTTCTTATCCGGTTCCTGAGTGTACATACTGTAAGTTGAAATTTGACCTTGACCCACTTTTCTCAAGGTCATCATCTCATTTTCATCCCCTTTGCCGCCCAAGTAATGTGCTTTTGGTTTCATCTTTCTATCTGCAACGGTTGTGAAGATATTTGGTGGACATACGAAAGAGACGGGTAAAATTTTGATTTCAGGGGCGTCGCGGAATGTTGCAGTCTGTGACTGCTTACGTTCTTGTTTTTGTTGTGTTTATTACTTTCTTTTATCATTCATCTTTTATTATCTTGTCTTAGCTATCAATCTTTATTGTTAATTTAGTCACAAAAATCAATGTTGGGTTCTTTCACATCATCCTTTGTTTATAAATTGCCCTCATGTATATTTTCAGAACAGTGCTTTACAAATAATCTATAACGTTTGACTGACTAATTCATGAGGTTGTGAATTTAAAACCTGATTTAAGAATTTGATGTCTTACATGATGTAATTCTATATGTTAAATGTTATTCTGCAATATATATGTGTATTTTATGTCATCTGTTCCTGGACGCCAATGCTCATTTACCTCAACATCTCTAGTAGCTGCTGATCATGTTTTCGTCTCTTTTTCCCCCTCTTGTCGACTGCTCTTGTTGTCTCACTCCCAGCGGTATGAGCCGAGAGGTTCAGTGTGATTCTGTGTGTGAGAGGGACTTTTAGGGTAAGCAGGAGTTACTGTGCTAAAGCCTCACCTCCCCACCCCTGTAATCCCTCTGCCATTCCGGCCAAACGTGGAGCCGGGGTGAACTTGCCAGTAGGTGTATCTTTTGGTCATTTGATTTTCGTTTCAGAAACTGATATATATAAATAGACATAAAAAACAAAACAAAATTGAAACCAAGCTGCTTCTGAAACGAACATCTGATTTCCAAGGGATACACCGGACCCAGTAGATGCAGATTTTGGATCAAGCTTCTGGCTGCGTCTCTGTTCTACGGCAGCTTCGACATTGTGTATACACTAGCTGCTGTGTTCAGACCAGCTCTGACCCATTTGGTCGGCCTTTGCATGGCGGCTGAGACGATGCATGGCTTACATGGGAATCCTGTCTGAACAGACCAGGGCGAATGCCAAAACCTCCAACCTTTTCTGCACTTCAGATTCCCACCCACGATTCATTGCTCCAGCAAAAGACCCCCACCATCCCCACCCACCCCCAAACAGTCACTTCCCCACTCCCACTTCACTCTACAACGCTATGCCACACTGTCCACCAGCCAGCGCACTCCCTGTTTGTGCAGTATCTGGTTATTCATCACACTGTGGATGTCATCATTTTCATAAGTGACACTGAATAAAAACCTGTGACATGCATCAAACTGAGGTCAATATATACGTAAGCTCAAACATGAGTAGGAACTAATATATTGATCTTGTTGTGACAGTTGTTGTGACAGTCTTCACTGAATTGACTTCTCTTTTTTTAATCATTGATCACATCTGAACCTGATGTAAGCAGTAGGGATGCACTATATTGACAGCAGGGAAAATTTGATTGGATATTGATAGGATGTTACTAAGTTGGATTCTTTAAATTGTTCGATTTTCCCATTGCAGACAAAAAAAAGTTCCTTTTTCAATGTGACAAGAAATAGAATTTCCATTTTGGTGTGACAGAACTGAAATAGCCTGCAAAAAGCTCCAATTGCAACCCACTCCGTCACATATGGGGTGAAAATGAACACTGACTGTGAGCCAGACATCTCACTCCACATCGGTGCTGGACCTCAGCAGTGATCTTGCAGCGAATTGGAGAAAAAATGAGCCGAGTGGGGGCTTTTCAAGCAGCAGAATAACACCCATGGAATAGTATAGTGATGCTTAAGACACATTACATGTGAGTGTAATGTTGAGGTGGCAACTACATTTTTTGCCAAAAAGGGTATCAAATCTTATTTATTGGCCAATAATATGCTGTCCTGCATATCATGCATCCCTATCATGCTTGTTTTTTTATTTTTTCATACCGTGTTGAATTTAAGACCCGCTTTGTGTAACGTCATCCAGTATTGATGAACCCATCTAGAACGGTCTGTTTCATTATGTTGTCACTGTACACTTCACATCCTTTCTTTTGTCTCTGCTCTGGCAGATTCTCTCTGCAACTTGGACATTCCCATCATTAACGTGGACCTGGACTTTATTTTCGACTTGCCACACATCTCCCCCTTCAGGAACTCGGTGGCAGTGGTAGAGTCGACAAGCAACGGAGCGGAGTCAGAGGAAGAGATTGAGAGCACAGTTCTATGACGCCGCTAAATCAAACGCTACTGCTGCACTGTCACGCTCAAAACTCCCCACAGCCATTCATTGACCGTTCACGGTTCCAGATGCATTACTTCAACCTCACTTTGGATCCCGTTGTCACACCTCACCTGTTTCAATCCAGAGTGAAGGATTTATCAAATTTAAAATAAAGAAAAAGAACAAAACAAAACAGCAAAATACCTGAGAGAAATGTACTTGCTCACTAAAATTACATTCGTTAGTGACGATATTGTCAAAGGACTAATATTTTGACATTTTATGTTGGCTGAAAACATGTTGTTTTTTTGTTTCATTGGGGTTTTTTTTGCCTTATTTGATTCACTTGCAATATTGCCTTTAACTTCACACATGAGAGTGGAAAAAGGCTGCTGGGAGGAATGAGTGCTCTTTGCTGCTGCTTCTCAAGAGTGAATTTTCGAAAGGAAGAAGAACACTGTTCTGTTCATCCGTCCATCCAACATATAGGCTTTGTCCCTCTTTCTCTCCCTCTTTATCAGTCCTCTCGAGTTTCGTCCTTCGCTCCGCAGGGGTGTCATTTGAAAACGCCTTTTGGCAAGTGGTGGCAGCAGCCCCTGAATCTTTGTCCCATCTGAGCGGTCACTGTGAGTGTGCCTGTATGTGTGTGTGTGTGTGTGTGTGTGTGTGTGTGTGTGTGTGTGTGTGTGTGTGTGTGTGTGTGTGTGTGTGTGTGTGTGTTTGTATGTGTCTGGTAATTGTGCTACATGATGTTGCACTGTTGTTGTTGTGGAGCATAAACAGGAATGCATGTTTTAGACATTTAGGAAAATAACTAGGAATTTTTGCAAAGTTGTTAAATGCCCAGTCACATTCTGTAAGTACACACCATTTGATCAGGATATCAACCACTGAATATTTATTGTTTATACTGTATATTTTCAGAATATATGGTTTGCTTAGCATTATCAAATCAGATCATATTTTCTATGTACAGGAGAGCTATACTGGTACCATTTCCTCCACATAAGATATAGATAGTTGTCAGCTATTAAATTTATGATATATACTTTATGAATGATAAAGAAGAAAAGGATGGCTTTTGCCATTGCGAGGAGAAGAGTAGACTGGAAACTCCATGTGATTACACATATTTATTTTGACAATGAGAAAAGCAATGTGCAATTTTTCATTTTTCCGTATCATTTAAGGACTAAAGCCAGATTCCAGGACGAGGAGCTGAATCTACAGAAAAGCTGTAGTTTGCAGATTTGATATGAAGTGTGCCACCAGAAGATATGCCATAATTAATAATTATATTCAATTCAGTTAGTAGCAGCAGCAGCAGCAGGAGTTTTGTTAATAGCAACTGTGCAACCAATCAGAGCTCCTGCTGCTACCACTGTGGGTTAATCTCCATGTAAAGATGTACTGGAGCTTCCTGTAATGGAACAAAAATTATTTTTATTATTTAGTTTATTCAAAATTACTGAGAACATCTGACTGCTAAAGTCATGAATGAATAAAAACAGTAAAGCTGTGGTGCAGAAAACAAATCAATGATCTAAAAGAAACTAACAGCTACAGAATCGTCTGATGTTAGCCAGTTTTATTTTGAATACTTTATGTGAGAATGTGTATATTTATCAATTTATTGACTTATTATAAAGCAAAAACTATATTGTCTCTCTGATGGCACACTTCAGTCTTCAATAGACATTAATTGCTGGCTCAGCTGAGCAACAGCATACAGGCACAAGTTTAAATTTTTGGACTCTTTGTATCACAACATCCCATCAAATCATATGAAAGAAGTGAAAACGGTCAAACTTTTTTCCAGAAAATGTAACCATATAACTGCGGCCTCACTGTAGAAATAGCTTCTTTTTCTGACAGTTCTGTTTCAGTTTTAACCACCTCCCCATTACAGTTTATGGGAATCCTGCCTGATGATGCTGAAAGGTATATTTATATGTGATTACTGTATTTTGAAGAGAGTATTTATACAGATATATTTCTGAATAACTTTTAATGGGTATGAAGGATTGTGTTTGTGTTCACTACATACAAATCTCAACCTAGGATTTAAATAAGGATAAAGACGACGTGTGAAAAAAAAAAAACATCAGAAAACTGGCTGACAGCAGTAATTCTATTTTCCCCTCATGGTGGGTTTTGATGTCATATATAAGACTTTTTTTTTTTCAACCACATCCAGTACTTGCCCACACATCCTGCATCTGTATCGACAGATCGGTTGTGGGATCCATCAGGGTCTCAGCGGTGTAAAAGAGACTCTACAAGGAAATTGCGTTATCATGTCTTCTAGTTGAACTCTTTTCTAGAACATTACAAATGTCCTTAGTTCAATAATGGTACTTAAACCAGAGATCTACACCTTGATGTTCCTGTGATATATATTCAACATAGGTGTTAAAGAATGCTGTAATTTTAAAACATGTAAAAGAAAATTTTTTCAACAATTTAGGGCTGAAACATGCATATTAATTATTTTCTTAATCATTTGGTATATGAAATGTCAGAAAATAATGACTACTCACATCACACTTTCCTTCAGTGATGTCTATATCTGCTTGTTTTGTTCAGAACAACTAGAATCTATTGTTTCTGTTTTTGCAGTCTCACCAGACAAACAGTAAATCCTCATGGCATAGAAACTCAGACAAAGGCATTAGGCAGGTTGGTTTTAAATATCACATAAAGAATTATCTGAATACTTGTTGATGAATTTCATGTCAATCTGATAAAATCCAGTTTTAAACAGATCCACCTGCTGAGTTCAAACCATTACTTAATAAACTTCTATCACCAGTATTTATAATTTTAATATAAAAAAATGACCAAAAAACATTTTAAAAAATTGATGAAATTTGGCTGTGCTGAGGTGACCCGTCCTGTCTTTGTCTTGATTTTTGTATTACACTGTGCTGCTCCAAGTTTTGTAAAGAAAAAAAAAAGGGTTCAGATTAGCGCTTGTACATAGAGTATTCATCCAACACTTTAGTAACAATAACCAAGTCAAGCAGACAGATTCCAGAGACAGGTTCCAGTATTACAGCTTTTACAGCATGCCCTTGGAGCTCTAATATACAAAGGCCTTTTTTGTACACGAGAAAGTGGAATGTACTGGTGATAGACAATGTTCACCTTATAGGTCGTGATACAGGTGGATTGTTTGTGTAGTGGGCATCGTTTCAAGTGAAGAAGGAGGTGGGTGTACTGATTCGACATTGTCCTGTGTGAAACTCGGCCGCATGCTTTTAATCATGCCTATGAAATATGTCTCATCTTTGGTCCTATATAAATGTGAGTGTATTTATTTTTCAAAAGTGACTAGAACAAACTTTATTAAAGAAGAATAATTCAGGGCTGCCCATATTTTCTTTTTATTAGTCAAACTAACAAATTTACTGTTACTATTTTCACCAGCTGTGCTCCGTTAATACAGTTATTCCATCCTTTTCGCTGCAAGCAAATGAATGAAACACATCTAGCTACTGTCTGAAAATCACCATTCTTCAGCTGATGATGATGTTCTGTGCCCAGAATACTGTGTAGTTCCACAAATAAAATACTTCATACAGGTTTGTTTCCACCCATTCAGTCTGTAGATTACACTGTGGTGCATGTCGCCATTGCGAGAATATCTCATGTCATCTTTATTTATTTATTTATTTTTGTGGCTTAAGTTCCAAGTAATGGGGGCCAAACTAAAAAGGGAACACAAGTCAGTGAGGAATCTTTCGAAACTTAAAGGTTCTTTGTGTCAAACGGTGGTGATGCTGTGGACTTAAAAGTTTGGAGTACAGAGGAAATGCCTTTTCTTGGACATGCTATCTCCCAGCCACCCTGGACACAGTGTACAGTAAGAGATAAAATGAACCTCATCCGAATGTTGGAACTATTAAAAATGTTTTTCTATTACTTGGACTCTCTGCTTTTGTTGTAAATGGTGTTCAGTGTTATTTCACTTAGTGTTATAGGAATGTCACTTCAAATGGCGAGACAAAAAAGCAAGGAGAAAAGAAGAAAACCCAAAGAAGTACGGTATTTTAAAAGCTCCAGCGCCGCTTCTTTGTTAGGCAGCCTTTGGTCACATCCGAGGTGCTTCAGACAAAACCAGAGACATTCTGTAGAGGCATAAAACACATCATTACATCTATGAATTGCAAGGTAAATCAAAGTTTAAGTGGCTGACCCTGACAGCGGTGAATTGCACCCGGCGTGCAGACCTCTGTCGTGACAAGCTGTGCTGAAAACCGCTTCAAACAGCTTGACGTCAGTTGTAAAACCCTCCAACATGCAGTGGTCAAAATGTGTTGTGCTTCAAAAAGCATCATGCAGGACACACACCCAGAGTTCAGATATAATGGTAGATGTCAATTTAATGATTAAAAACTCAGCAAGAAACATTTCATTGCACTTCCACAGGTATCACTCTCAGGAGTATTTAGGAGAGCTGCAAAAAGAAATAATCCACATGAAAACTGCTGACAGCACGTTTTTTGTTATTCAGTGGAAACTGATTCTGGAAAGAAATGTTGTGTCTGAATGTTATTTTCACTGCTGAACACAACCATACGCATTCATCTCAGTTATATTGAGGGTTAGAAGTGCTTTCTATGGTGATTTTTTTTAAAATCTTGTTGTACTGGCCCTTTAAATTATTGAGTTTGTCTAGTACAGTGGCATCTTTAATCCTTACCTTTAAACTTGTTCCAAAAGTTAAACTGAGTTGAGGTTGTTGCTTCGTATAGCTTGTCCTATTGAAGGATGAGAATATAAAACAGCGAAGTGGGTCTTTAAGTGAATCTCCTGCTTTTGCTTTTTTTTCTTTTCAATGACTTAATTTATATCAGAAATCAACATGATTAAAACTAAAAATGCAGGCAGTGTAGTGTATGGACCTGCTCAGGGAGAACACCCCTATGAAATCTATTAGCTTGAATCGCCCATGCCCCACCTGTTCAGTCAGTTCACTAGATTGACAGTAATTACTAATAACTAACTAAAATAATTACTAATAAGTGCAAAAAGTGTCCAGTAGTTTTTGTATAGTTCTGCTAATCAGTAAACGAACAACACGGGTGAAAAACATGACTTCTGTAGAAGAAAAAAATAAAGACACAAATCTATTCCTAAAACGTCTCGAGGGCGCTTCTTACCAAAGTCCATGCTGATGTTTAGCGGGGAGTTGTACATCTGTAGGTGTTGTTGTGTGGTCATGAGGTCATCTCGAGCCAAAAGCTTAAAGAGGACATTCTGAGAAACAATCAGCTCCGGAGTTCTATCCAGCGCCGACCCTGGAAGAGCCTAACAGTGCATCGACATAGTCATAGACTTCCTTTGATTGCATAAGGATGGCTTCGTGATTGTAAAATGTGAAGAATTTTGCTCAATCTACATAAATATTAGAAATTTAAAAAAGTAAACGCACCATTCTATGTGTTTCAGTGTATTCCCCCAGTTTCTTCAGTGCCGCCAGGACTGTGCAAACCAGAGTCTCTGTGGTCTCTTCATCTTCCTCAAGTCCCTTAGCCCCATTGTTCCATATCCTTTGATCTGTGATGACAATCTTCACCCAACAAACATGAAGTTAGGATTACACCCAAAATAATATAAGAAAAAAAGACAGTAAAAGTATTAACTTTGTGAGGAATGATATAGTATGATGATACTATATCATTATGTATGATATAGTATGATATCAACCAAATGTTGGCAAACTTATAGCTGCTCCGCGTGCGTTTGTTGGTACAAGGCTTTACTGAGACACTTAGATTTATAACCTCTGTTTTTGTCTCATATTACTGAGACCTGAAAGATGAGAAGTATAAAAAGCATACCTTGTAGCTCCACTGCTGGAACAACCTGATTTGTGGGTTGTGTGCCAAGAACATAACCTTGGGAGCTTCCAGGAAGGTGCTAAAGGAGAATAGAGAGCATTATCAGCAGAAGGTGAGACATTTTTAGACTTTTTTCCGACTATATGAATGTTCCTCGAAATACAAACAATAACAGAAAAGTTGACTGCCATATTTGTTTGTTGCTATTTATTTGTTAACAGGTAAATGAACCTAATTTATGGGAAAAAGCATGAGAATGAAAAAGAAGCTGAATCTGTATAAAAGGTATTTAAACGTAAATAAGATTATTTTAGCAAATTTGGTGAATCTTGTGATGTTATTGAATTATTTCCATTAATGTCAAAACCAGAATACATAAATACAGTACCTCAAAAACCTATAAAATACATACAATAACCCCCCAAAACACTCTCAACAGCCTCATGAAGAATTCAATTTGAAGCTGGCCAGTCACAACCATCACAAGCAATTAATGATGACTGATTTTTTAAAATTTTACTTTAATTTAGTGAGTATAAAGAAGTAGTGAATTACACGAACACAAGTAGTTTAACTATTTCTTGACTTTGGCTCATCTTTACTTTTGCAGACGAGTTAAAAATGATTGAAAATGACTACATGTTTCATTACATCACAACATATTGTGCTATGGTGTTCATCTGTCCAATAAGTGAGCAGCATTACCAGCCTGGTTGTTGTTGCATGTCTTTCAGTACAGATGTCAGAACCTCTCTAGATGACTGGAAGAGAGAACCACATAAAACTATAAGTGCTAAATAAAAACCCTACTCAATGATGGATGCTAAGAATATTTATTTGTAGTGTGGCTTACTTCAACGATGCAGAGCAAGCAGGATGGATAAATTAAGAGCAGGCCGGTCATATGATCCCTGACAAACTGCTTACTCAGTTGAAAGTGAAGTTTGTCATAATGAGCTGCAAGGAAACAAGCGGCAAAAGGAGAGACTTGTCGCCATATAGTCCACCCTTTTATTGGGGAGTTTATATTCTGACTTTTGTCAAAGAATGCCTGCAGCAACAGACACAAAGAGCTCTTACAAGGATGCTCTTACTTTCATATAGAGGTGTGAAAGCTATTAAAACAAGCCTAAAGAGACAGCCTTACACTGTTCTCATGGCAACTGCATCACGTTTTTGTGCTTTAAAGAGGCGGAAAACTGCTAAAATGTATGTTGCCTCAAACTCCAGTGTGTGGTTATCAAACAGAATAGATTCTTTTACATATTTTGATTCCCCCTGACAGAAAACTGGATTAATATGTCACAAATCAATATAGTCATTAGCATAATCGTAACAAATTCATGTCGAGTATTGAGCTAAGCTCTAAAGTAATTGACTGACCTCCCAGTTCCGTCCTGTCAGCAAGATGTTGGGGAAGACGAGCGATCACTATCAGTCGCTGCAGCACAATCTTCTGTAAAGAGAGTAAAGAAAATAACAACAGATAGTCAGTAGAGTGTTTGTCATATTACACAAAGAACAGATCACTATTACTAATGAATTTTATGTACAAGGCTATATTCAATATATGATTAGTTATTTCATTAGTTTTACATTATTAAATAAGTAAAACTAACTTAATGGCCTCATGATTTGAAGGTGCTGATCAGATTAGCCCTCATCATTAAAACTTTTCTCTCCTCTTCAGTATATTAATTTTGTACAAACCACATCTTCTGGGTCCTTCCTATGCGCTGTAAACGGGTGAAATAAACTAGTCCTGGTTTCACCTCTTTTCTTTTTCTCTGCTTTCATTTCCTCCATCTGAGCTGTGTGCCAACAGTGTTTAGAAGGCATATATCCTAGAAACCTATTGTTCCTGGGATGCTATAAAACCAAGTCAAGCACTCTGCTTCAATCACAGACAAGCACACACACAGGAAGTACATGAGTTTAGTACATCCTCTTAACTCAAGGAAGGAAGGCCAATAGGAGGAGAACTATTTATAGGAAAGGCTGAGGACTCATCATTCACATTAAAAACTTCTTTTGGTCTAAAGCTGCTGCCATGGCTGTCCCCTCTTATGATAAGTGAAATCACATGGACAAATGGAAATCACAAGATTTACAAGGAAAATAATTTTACATGAATTTTAATGTCATCTAAATCATGCTATCATGTGTTAACCTTTCCTGCATTGTAAGACACATCAGATTATCTTTTAAATGGAAAAAAAATGGAGGCAAATTAGTTCCCTATAAATTGTACTAATGTACTCATGCAGTATTTGTAATTTTGCACTACTGTATTTTATCTAGATGGTAAATGGAAAGTTTTCCAAAAATTGTTGATATATATTTGCAAGGTTTTACAAGCACATTGAGACCCCTGATTCTCTATTGCACCTAATTTATTTGATAAATTGAGTTGTGTTTTCAAATCAGTTTCCTAAAACACATAATTTTGTATTATTTGGATTCACACACAACTTTATTAGTGCCTCAGTGAAATCCACAAGCTGCCCAGCAATATGTAGATGAATGTTCCACGTTTATCAGCAGTAATTTGATGCACACTAAGGACATTTCTTTGTGTTCTGCAAATATATGTTTGTGGTAATATTTGATTTTAAAGTAGTTCAACGTTTGTTTTAAAACTCTTTCCTCTACCACAGAACACACTGAGTTGGATGTGTGGTTATTTAACACTATGGTTGCTTCACGGACAGCTGGGATGGTTCACACCACAGTTATCCATAATAACATGAGCTACGTCAGCCGGACACTGTAAAAAGTCTGCAGCACAAACCTCTCTGACTTTCCCGTGAAACACTTCATACACTGTCAGCGTGTTTCCGTCCTGCTCCTCTGAGTTTTGCCAGGATTTACAGGAAAGGCTTCTGACTTTATGTGAAGTAGCCATGATGGCGTAACGCGGGGTCTCCGTTGTCTGTGGGGTTACCGTGGCAACGATCCCACGTCAAGACGCGTTTGTGGTCAGGAGAAATTAAGGGGTTGTCGGACAAGTCAAACTGCTACCCAAATATAAGAGTAAAAACATGAACGTTTTAGTTGCTGTCTTAAATGTTGTGGAAAAAATACAAAAAGAAAATAAATACAGCAATATATAAATCGGACAGTGGGATTTGATCCCATAAACTCAGATTTCTGAGCTGAACCTCCAGTTGCCGTGGGCTGGTTTGGAATGTGTATTTATTGGATTAACAGCCCTGAGGAGAAACCAGAACATCATGACATCAAGACTCTTCTTCATCCTCACTGTGGAAGAAGAAATGGAACGTGTCCCAAAGTTACCACAGGTGGAGCAAACATGACCAAAATATACATATAACCTGGTTGAGAACCAATTTCCCACTGCCATGACAACCTGGGTGTGTCCTCTCATCCTCCTTCATACCTATGATCAATTTAGTTCACCTGTAATGCACGTTTTTAGAGGTGACAACCCACCAGACATGTGGAACACATGCAAATTCCTGTGTCTAAGAGAATTTGACAGTTTATGACTCTTCTCACTTAAAAGTCCCTGCACGTCTTTATTTGCACGGTAACAATCAAATTTCAAAAATTATGTAAAAACTCGTCACCAGATTTTGGTCGCACTTTTCTCGTGAAATTGAATCAAATAAATTTCCTGTTCGTTTGATGCTTTTATTTTGAGCGACCACCGGACATGAACGTATATTAGTGACACTGCCCTCCTGTGGTCAATAACTGTATTACATTATTTTAGCTTCACTCAGTCTTCGTGTCCGAACCCAGAAGAACAATCATCTACTTTACCTTTAGGAGACTAGCGAGAAGGGATAGGGGCTACTGATAGTTAGCATTTAAAGCAGTTTCACGGTTATATACATTTCAAATAATGAGTCATATTTAAACTCCATTGCTGATAAAATATTCAGAAGGCTCTTGATAGTAAATGCGTTTGATACCCTCTTGTGGCCAAAGTGAGGAACTACATATGCTTCATTTTCATTTGATCGCAGACGTAACACAATGCCAGTGTGTCTGGATGAAATATTCTAAGTACACCTTCAGAAAATCATTTTAATGTTACTTTACATATCCTAACAACTCAAATATCACTATGTATTTTTTTACTTGATAGATAGAAGGAAAACTTGTTAAGATGATCAAAACAAATTAAAATATTTCCTTCAAAGTTGGAGTTAATGGGACGCTTTTGGTTCGTTGTAAATGGACAATCATTTATCATTTCAGCATACAACATTTTTGAATAAGTTAAACCAACAATTAAAAGCTGTGACTCCTGAGGTGAACTCAAAAACCATAAAGAACACAAAAACACAGAAACAAAGCCAAAAAAAAAAAACTCTGAAAGAGAGAAAATATAAGCAATATAAGACATGCATGCTTCATATCTGTTAAACTATTCCGTGGAAAACTACACTGCCTGTGGGTTTGAGAGGACTATAATTTCACCTGTGCTATATGTCGTGTATATATGGTATATTTGACAATAAAGTTGACCATGACAAAGTTAATTTGAAAGACAAGTCAATAATGTCTTCTAAATGTTATTCTACGTTCTTGAAGGACCTGTAATCATGATGCCCTCTTGTGGACATAGTAGGTAACTACAAAGACATTGAAATAAAGTTAGACGTTGTTAGATTGTCAATAACTTCCGGTTGTGACTATCAAAATAATTTTAATCGCGGGAACTAAAACGTGTTTGACCCGCCCATGTCAAAACACAAAATTTTGATATTTCATGATTTTATATTTCATATGATATGTCAGCCTACCTTGAATGTAGAATATGTCCTAGAACGTTAGTTAGATTTGTTGTTAGTTCATCATTTGTGTTAGAGGGTGCCTGCTATGTTCTATGACCGCAAGAGGGTGGCAGCAGAGCACCCCAGTATGGAGTTAGGTTGAGAAAGCTGTGATTTACTAATACGTGTGACTGAATGTGAATGTTTAATGTGATTATTGTGTGAATATAATGTTATTGTAATTACACACAAACCACTATGCTATCCTTGTGGGTAACCTGCTGGCATGCTGTGGTGTTGTTGGAACCTGTGTCCCTGTGTTGATTGTTCCCCGCAATCCATCCACCTCGACTCCTGAGGCATTCCTTATCCAACCAGCATAGCAGGGTGGTCACACATATATTATAGGAAATTGATTTATGATCCTTGATCCTTACAGGGTTCAATAAAGCAATAAGAGATATAGATTACATGTTCATGCATGTATATGAAATATAAGTACAGTACATGCATATGTGTTTGTGTGCGTGAGTTACAAAGGAGGATTAGGACCACTGGAAAATACAAGGTCCATATTGTCAGAGAAAAGTCAGAATACCTCATCAGAGGATGAAACAGGGACTACTAAAGGAACCTGACTAGGGTTTTAACATGCCGAAATAGTCTACACACCTCTACAGGAAACCACCCATGACCCCTGCAGCTTTTGCACTGTTGCTAAATGAGTAGTTCAGGCAAAACATGGAAAGCTGCACTGAAAGTGACTCTCTGGTCAACTCTGGGTATTTCTCAACGACTTCCCTTTCTCTGGCCACTCCAACCAGCTCTGACTGGTGTACAGTACAGTATGTGCGCATGTTATGCGCAGGTTCTGTGCAGTAGTGAAGCTCCTGAACGCTACACCGTCACCAGAGGAAATCCACCCTAAAATTATTTTCTTTAAATTAGGACATTTAATTTATTCATCCCAAATTGGGAAAGTCGTCGTTCCAATACAGATTTTTCAGTCTAAAAACGAGGAAATAGAGGTTGTTCACCGAAATGAATAAAAAACAAACAAACATTAATTTGATAATTGACTTTTTTATATAGCGTATCCCCTCTTTTATTGGAAGTGATTTTAAATTAGAAAGATTTTTGGGATTTTGCTAAAAGATATGTAGGAACAGAAGAATATACTCTAGATTTTTGCCACTCCCATAATAACCATAATCCTCAGTAGAGGTGAAGCTTTAAATAACCTGGAGAGATGACATTTCTATTTAGGGTGTACTCTCCATTAAAGCCCTACTGAGACGAGCGACCAGAGATCACCAGGCAGGAGACGAGCCCGTCCGACCCAGCAGCTCCCATCAGGGACCACAATGGACTGATAACCCACTAGATGGGGCGATGTTCAGGTACTGAATGCAATCAGTTTATTTTCCTTTATTTTTGACGGAGAACCATTAAGGCTAAAATCATAGAACCGACGCGTCGCCTGTGCGCTCCGGGGCTTGTTCTCACACCCAGTTCTGACAGCTGAGCTCAGCATCATCTCTCCGTCACGCTGATGTCACTTCTGGGACCAAATCTGTCGGATTTTACCATCGATTATTACATTTTACACTACACGCATTTAAATATTCTGTTTTGTCAGATAGATGGTTGTGATCAGCTCAAGTGAGTGACATGATCATGTTCAACAGGGTCGTTCTTGTTTGGACTAAATCTTTTTCACTAGAAATGAGGTTAAGAGTATATTTGCTTATATTATAACGTAAATCTGCATTAATTGAATCCACAATAATAGATTATTTAAAATCTATTATTTCAACTCACAGATCAATCTGTGAGTTATGTGAAATATACAGTATATATATAGGTATATATGTATATATATATGTGTGTGTGTGTGTGTGTGTGTGTGTGTATATATATATATATATATATGTGTGTGTGTGTGTGTGTGTGTGTGTGTGTGTGTGTGTGTGTGTGTGTGTATGTTTTTTAATTAAGAAACACTAAGCCCACGTTATGATGCTGTCAGATAGGCTTGTGTTTCCATTTCTCTAGCTGAGTTTCCCCCAGGCTTTCAGTTGATGGCTGACTGTAATCTGAAACTGAAATATTCAGAGGACTGCAGAATGAAATATCTGCAGTGTGACACACTGTAAGAGTCACTGATTGTGAGAGCAAACTAGAATTCTTCACGGTCTGTTTGCCTTAGCTGTTGGTTTCAGTCTGTTTCTTCATTCCTTTTTAGTTTTAGAATGTAGTTTATTCATCAAGTACAACTCAACTCTGTCATGTATCGTTGAGTCTTCAATTTGATTGGTTTCATACGTTTCTTAATACTTTATGCTGACCTAATGACAACTACCTGACAACCTTTGATAGTTAATGTACCACCTAGTAACTGACTGTTGACTCATTGACTGGACATTAGGGTTACAGGTTAAGCATCCGTCTTGTTACCTTTTGATTTAACAACAAATGGCAGGACAAATCAGTTTCACCCTGAGCAATCATTTTGTGGAATACGTAGGTTAAGAGCCTTTTGTTGCTTTTCCTTTTCATCTGCAGCTTTGTGAAACCTGAAGCAGCAAATGAATAAATGGCAACAGTTCCATTAGTTACTACTTTAGGCTTTGGTCATGGTCCCATCTGCTGCTGCTCACAAGTGCTCATGGTTTTAATTCCATTTCTCACAGAAATTAATGTGGTGGAAAAGGCATGTGACTTCCTCTGAGAACTGCATTTTATTTTAAATCCAACTGATCAAAATGAAAAACAATAAAATATGTTTCAAATAAAAACTCCAGTTATTTTTCACCTGAATCCGAATGATAACTCAAATGACAGTTTATGTGTGCTGCAGACCCGCCTAAAATGCAAGTTTTCAAGGAATCTGAAGGAAACCTATGTCACTCTTGATTCACAGCTGCATTTAAATATTTTTCTAACATTTCTAATCCATCATAATCACTTTTGTGTCTTTATTCCTTCCTCTCCAGATTTGTTTGACATGGACTCTGATATAATCCCAGATTTTTCCTCTAAAGATGAGGAGATTGACTTCTGGAAGGCTCTTTCCCTCAGGTACAAGAACAGGTACGTAAACTGGCTCGCATTTTGATATTTGTCACCTTCGGTTCAGTTGTGACTTCAGTGTTTATTTTGTGGTCTTAATTCCACTAACCATCATAGTGAGATGTTCAGCCGTCACTTATGGGCGTCTACATGCTTATGTCCACTGCATTTGCATCACAGACATTAGAGATAAAGTCGAGGTGTGATTGTAACATGATTATCCTCTTGCATCTGTGGGAACGCGAGTTCACAACAGCCGGACTACAACACCTCAGGAATGTCGGATCTGTTTCATTGGATTTCAGTCACCCATTCTCATGCAATTATTTAGAGTCCAGTGTTGACATATCCAGTGACACATTTGAAAGAGTTTGATGGGGGCAGTCAGTGAAAGCTCCGGTGATAACCTCTCCTTTTGTCCCCTCAAAGCAAAGCCTCAAGTTTCACATAAAGCATAAAAGGCTCCCCTGTCTCTTTTGTCCTCCTGTATGTGAATGGGGTTATGTAACGTACAGCTGCTGTTTTGTGCAGTCGTGGCTTCTCAAGTCTGCTAAAATTAGCTGGTCCTAACTGTGATTTAAGTCTCATCCTCCTGTGGTAAAGGAAACAAGCTCAGGCTTCCACCCAGTTATTTAAGAACACACAGACAAGGAGCTTGAATGACAACATTGTGGTTTGTTTCTACGTGAGTAGCAGATGTGATATAAATCTGTTCTTCTGTCGCTCCAATGAAGATATCACCATCAGTCTGTTATCAACTTAAAATCTAATTGCAGCCTGAACAATATGAAATTTTATTTTCCTGACCTTGGAAATAACAGTTGACTAAATGATTTCTCCTCAAGGCTCAATTATTGGCTGTTCTGGATCTTACTATCATATTGGAATGTCTTCTCTTGATTTTTGAATATTTTTTTTCCTTTCACAAAATTTAACTTTTTGCTAATATTATCCCATATTCAGTCAATCAATGAATCAATCATTAACAGACTACAATCTATCAAATCTACAGTCATATCAAAGCACTTTTACTGAAAGAGAAACCCTCTAGAGCAAGAATGATTGACCGCAGTGGGGAGAAACTCCCTCATGAGGAAGAAACTCCGGGCAGGACCGACCCAGACTTTGGAGGGCGCCCATCCACCTTTATATTGCTAAAACTAATTGTGAAATTTGGCGAGAAAGAAATCTGCAAGTGGTATGGCAAAAAAACAGAAGTAGTACTCCCTCCCTTAGGGTTGTTGATGAGGGAGCGTCAGCCTGCAGGCAACCTTTTCCAAGCAGAAGCAGTTCAAAGATGGAGTGATATCTCTACAGGCGTTAATAAATGGACTCCATGGCTCTCTGCCACCTCAGGCACTCCAGGTCACATGATGGTTGGGTTCATTACCTTTAATATCTTTAGATAGCTGTGTGTGTGTGTGTGTGTGTGTGTGTGTGTGTGTGTGTGTGTGTGTGTGTGTGTGTGTGTGTGTGTGTGTGTGTGTGTGTGTGTGTGTGTGTGTGTCCAATGTTATACCTTATATAACCTCTACGTCATGCTAAAGATGTTCAGTGATCTCAGGCTCTGTTTCTGTCTGTGTTTCTGCTCTGAATGTAAAGTCATCTCAGCGTCTGTCCTGTGGTTTTGTTGTTTATCCACATCTTTGATCTAAAGTTAAATTAACAAAATCCTATTTTTTTAAATTGATCACAGATAGGTCAAAAAGATTCGTTTGGTAATATTCTATATTTTTTATCGCTAATAAAGGCAATGAAATTGTTCAGTACTCCCAATACTGAAGATGTAAAACAAATAATTAAATTTTTAAAAAATGCTGAGTAATTTCCGGTCCATCATCATAGTTTCATTTAATGTTATTAAAACTGTAGAAAATAGTGCATTTGAATATTTGTTCGGGACTATTTGTGGTGGATTAATCCATTTTTGGTGTATTTCTTAAAAATTTTTTGCAGCAAGATGTGAAATACTGATTATAATAATAACACTTAGAAATATATAAATATTTTCCCCAAAATCTGCATCCCAAATTTCAATGATCTAACTTAAAATTGCTGGTTTTAATTTCCACATTTGATCCCTTATTCTTTGTCTTCAGTAACATCAGAAATTGTGAATATCAGGTTTTACTTTTTGTTTATGTTGTTGTTTCTAATTTGCCTCCTGTTCTGTTTGTCTGCAGCTGCCAGGAGGCCCACGAGGAGCTACTGGAGTTTCAGGAGGGCAGCAGGGAGTTGGAGGCCGAGCTGGAAGCTCAGCTGGGCCAAGCCGAAAATCGTATGAAGGACCTGCACTCTGAAAACCAAAGACTCAAGAATGAGGTGGAAAATCTCAAGGTAACGACAGAACCAATGACGAAAATCATCTCCTTCTCCGCACCCGTAGACAGGATGTAGAACCGATCCCATGCTGACCGTTAGAAGACCGCAGCATCGATACATTGGCCTTACCAACACCTTCAGTTCTTTACCAATACATATCTTCTTCATGTGCGTGTAACCTTGACATGAATAATTGATGTTATATTTGTAGCCATCTTGTAACATCAGTCATGTATGAGTTCAGTCTGTGGGGAGTGAGGACCGACGCTCCAGAAGCTGCTGCTGCCCTGGATTCAGTTAAACTCACTACTTATTTATATTTTAATCAGGGTTGAGGTCTTGTGACTATTGAGATTAGAACTGGGTTAAAACAAAGGTTGATGAGACAGAATGATCATTCGTGGGCTTTTTTCCTCGGCATTGCCTTGGAGAAGCCGTCTGTGAATGCATGTGCAATCTAAATGGTAATCTTACTGCAGAAAGCTGCTGAGGTATGTTCTCATTTCCTCACTTTTCAGCAGACAGCTGTACTGTACAGTATATTGTTTATACCTATATTATGCATCAGGTTTTGTCTACTGCTCTTATTTTTGCTCCATAACTTATAAAAAGCAGTTGGTGCATTTATATCCATTTATATCCATATATATTATATCCATATATATCCATTTATATCCATGTTTCTAGGGGGGATTATAAAAATATATGCCTAGACGTCTGTTAGGCTTTAGATTAAACTAAAGACACACACACACACAAACACACACACACACACACACACACACACACACACACACACACACACACACACACATTAGTGGCGGTGTCTGGGCCAACATTGTTAACATGTAAAATGCAAACATTCTTACAGTACAGTATATGAAATACCACATCACGGACAACAAAATATTTTGGATATTTTAGGGGAACATTTTAGAATCCTTTTTGTTTCATAGAGCAGAAAACATATCATTAAATGCAGTTTTTAAAAAAAAATCTTAAAAGGAGACATGTTTATCTTTCATACGGTATTTTCCTGTAGCTCGGATCTCGAGGTGACTGTACAAGAACGCTACAGCAGGGAATAATCTAATTTTAATGCACTGACAGAGACTCGGGGAATGAAGAGTGGCCTCTTTATGTTTGACTGTATCTGATTCAAACTCCACAGCAACAGCAAATGTAGGTCAGACACCGACAGGCCCATTGGTGCTTATTGAGCTGGCTGTTTGAAAGCAGGTGGATATATAGGTCAAACACAACTGCTGGCTAACAGGACAGGAGGAAAATGGTTGACAAACGTGAAGGCAGTAAACGTCAAGAGCTGCTACAACGTGGCCTGAAATGCAGATTTCCTGCCTAGTTAAACGCATGACGTCATCTTCATTCATTGATCTCCTGACCCTGTTTTCAGGACAAGTTGGAGGAGCAGCACTCTCAGAGCTACAAGCAGATCTCCATGCTGGAGGATGACCTGGGCCAAACGCGTAGCATCAAGGATCAGCTCCACAAATATGTCAGAGAGCTAGAACAGTCCAACGATGACTTAGAGAGAGCCAAAAGGTCTGTCTGAGATTTTAATGCTACTAAAATTCTCTTTATCATATTACGATACACCCCAGCACAACACAAACAGGTGCTCGCATACGAACCCCAACCTGGCTCCAGGGAGGGGCCCCAGTCGTGCCTGGGGGAAAAAGTCCCAGATAATGTAGATGACTTCTGTAATTTTAACTTTTTTTCCCCAGAGCCACAATCGTTTCTCTGGAGAACTTCGAGCAGCGTCTGAACCAGGCCATAGAGAGGAACGCCTTCCTGGAGAGCGAGTTAGATGAGAAAGAGTCACTCCTGGTCTCCGTGCAAAGATTAAAGGATGAAGCTAGAGGTGATTATTACTATATTTTACTAATGAACCACACTGTTCGGCACTGCTCTGGCTCATTAAAATCCTGCTGATGCAGTTCCTTTTATATTCAATGAGATGTGGGGAAAATATCTGTGTTGTAGAAATTCTTTTTCCTTCTGGGATGAGCTACAAATTTACTGATTTATTTATTTTAATCCCTATAGACTTGAGGCAGGAGCTGGCTGTGCGAGACAGACAGTCGGATGCGACCAGGATGTCTGCTCCAAATTCACCCACACAGGACAGCGTGAAGATGGACACTGCTGTTCAGGCTTCCATCTCTCTGCCTGCTACCCCACTGAGCAAAGGTCTGGACAACGTCTTTGCCAACCAAACAGGTGAAGCTGCCATCCATTCATCCATCCAATCAGTACATTTGGTCTCCCTTATTATGCAAGTACAAACAGGGATATCTGAAGGCAAACATTCTTTTTAAAATTTGAAATTTGAGCAGATTTTTGGCCAACATGCCTTGTTCGAATGTGGATCAGGATTAAATTTGATGAAAAGGAACACATTTTCTTCTCCGTTCTCCTATCAGTGCTGTCAAATGGATACGGCAGCAATTCACCATTGACTCCTTCTGCCAGAATATCAGCGCTCAACATCGTCAGTGATTTACTCCGGAAAGTAGGGGTGAGTCATTCCTTCTGAGGCCCTGTTTCCAGGTCTCTCTTCTCCCTTTCTCTTTACACGATGATCTTTATGAGGAAAGCTTCTTGTTTATATCCTTTCCAGGCTCTGGAGTCAAAGCTTGCTGCTTGCAGGAACTTTGCGAAGGACCAGAGAACGAGAAAGGCTTATGCCCTTGATAACAGCAACGTGCTCAATGCAAACACAGCCAACTATGCATTCCATACATCGTATTACGACAAAGCGTAAGTGAAAACAAAACCCACCTATCCTCCCCATGCCATCATTGAGGGCTTATTATAATCGTATGTCTGATATGCCCAAAGACTGAGCAGTTATTCACCAGTATCTGAGATCTATCTACGTTTTTTTTCCTCGGCAGGACAGAGATGGTCATATTCCCTGCATTGATTTTTGGGTAATCTCAGCTCCTCCACCTGTGGTTTGGGGAAATGCATGCAACTTTTGGTTAAAATGAACTTTTTTTCTGTCAAGCTCACACAAATAACTAACTGGGTACATGATGCCCACTGTAGTGGTGGTAGTGGTGTAATGGTAATGGAGTCTTTCTGCTCTTCAGCACTTTTATAACCTGGTAGATCTCCTTCCTGTGAATTACTACGGTGGGATGTTTTCTTTGGCGCTTGATCATACCTTTAATTCTAATTAACAATGTGAAAAGTTGGTATGTTTGTGTTAGGTCTTTGTATTTTGGATTAGTATTTTTTACTTTGAGCAGGACTCTGAAGAGCCACGACTCAGGATTAAAATTCACAGTGAGGTCATAGTCAAACAGTAATCTGCAAAAGAAACCTGTTTAACCAGTCAATCAGGGCAAATCCTTATCCTTCCCGCTCTCTGCATTTTTAGCAACACACAAATAACTTCTGGAACACGTCATCTCTAAATAGAGGCTGCAGTGTCTTTTGTGAATGAGATGGGTGAGTTAATGACTGATGGGGTCAGTGCAGGGCTGGAGAATGAACAGTTTCTGTATAGTGTTGATTTTTAAACATCATTTCAGGAAACATAGTATTTTTTTTATTAATGTAATTATTATTATTGTTATTATTATCATGCTAGATCCGCCACAGAATTATGTTTCTTTTAGAGATAAATGTATCAGAAAAAGGTTTCTTAGGTCATCTTAATAACATATCCCAGGTCTGGTTTTTTTTCTGTCACCGTGTGTGTTTGCATTTTCACTTGCATGCATTTGGGCTGACATAATCCATCTAATTTTCTAATCTCTTAAACTGAAGTATGTAAACATGTTGAATAATGTTTGATTTACCTTACCCTAACCTTAACCTTACCTCTAACCCCACCACCACCGCTTCCCTTACTCATGTCATTAGTTATATTTGACTCCTGGCAGAAACAGGGTTGTAATAGAGTAATGGGTAAACTAACGCAGGAAAATCCTTTTTTTTCAGCAAGAACATGAATGGAATGACATCCGGTGCCCTGACAGCCATCACTGTACCTCCTACTTCCTCCACCCCAGGCTTAGTGCCACTCGCTGTGTGACGGTAATCCTCAAAATCAAACTGAACCCACTTATCCTGGAATCGGAAAATTATATTTGGAAAAGTGAAAGCTGCAGACAAACAGACCCAAGCAGTCAACACTGTAGAACAATTAATGTACTTTTAAACTGTTGTTCCAAATACTCTCGTGCTTCTTTCCTGATGTAGCTATAATACCTGTATACTGTATATTTTATGTGTAAATGTGTCTCGCCTTTGCTCACTGGCTTGTACAAAGATGGTTCACCATCTGATCTTGGCACACTGAAAGATTCCTAGAGGATCCCACTTGATATATGAAGTGTGTTAATCGTATACTCTACAAAGGGAAATGTTATGCAAATAAAATGTATCCATAGTTAATTCTGATGACAGTTTACAAAAATTAGATCTCATTCAGTTTTTACTAGCAATAACTATTTATTGCTTTTGATCACTACTTGATCTGAAAACTGTAAATTAGGGGATTCTATGTGTCATTGTAGTGTTTCCAACACACCATCTACCCTCTGAGCTATGACATGATGCAAAAAGGTTTGGTCATATTGATCGGTATTTATAGACAGCCATTAACTTAGTGCTGTCAGTGTTGAGACTATATAACCATCAGTCTTGTACTATGTTGTTTTATCTGTATTTTTTATATATTTATTATATAACCACAGTTCTGGCCACATAAGGAAGTGAAGCACTTTGAAATTTTTGTGGATTTTAATTGATGTGCAATAATGCCTGTTGTGTGTGGGTTTAATTTATTTCAGATATCTTTTACAGTGTGTTTTAATAAAAGATGTAATTATACTCTACCCGTTATATTTAACAACTTAAAATTGATTCTTGGTGTTCAATATTTGAGATTTGCAATTACGTTTTTGCAATGAACGTAATTGCAGTAAATTATTGCACTGAAAATCTTAACTGTTTCAGTGCTAATAACAAAAAGATATTTGTTTTTACAAATTTAATATATATGTTTTGGACTGTTGGTTGGGCATAAACACAATTTTCACAATTTATATGATCGATATTCACTGTAGTTAAATTTTATATACCTGTACTGGGATTTTACAAGAAAAACATTTGGCGAGTTTATCATACATGTACTTCATTGTTACAATACCTGTAATTGGCTATATGTTTACAAATTAAAGGTATAATCCAATAACACTTTTTGATATAACACTAAAAAATTATGAAGTGATTATTTTTTACAGCTGATACATCAAGTTCATGATGTTACTTACATTTTCAACACATATCTAGTACTGATGTATTTTAAGACTGGGTCTTCTTCCACATTTTCATCTTGAAAGGATCTGATTATTTTGTCCACTGCTGTGCATTAAAGAATTCATGGTTATCTTTTTTTTTGTTCCAAGCAGCTACTGAATTATTTCCTGTACCACATGCAAATCAGATGTCTTTAAAAATGTGCTTGACTTGTGGACATCAAGTCTGCATTACATCATTACTGATGGAGTTTAACCAAATTACCACTAAATGATGATTAAGTGCTTGGTCCACTTTTAGTCATTTAAGAGTTGTTCATAAAGTTTGTATGTTGAATATGTGCTTGCAAGAGGAAATAATAAAAACTCTACAATATGCATTTGGAAATTGTCCGAAACAAATATGAGCAATAACGGATTTCTAGCTAAAACTGATTTCATGCAAAATACTAGTGGCCCTTTATTTTTAAGATAAACACCACCATCTGGTGGAAAACAAACGTAAGTGCAAGAATATCAGCTGATTAAAGAATGTCCTTTTCAGCACTTTCATGCACTTTCAACATTAATATTCACCCATCAAGAACAAAACCAAAGATACACTTCCAGTTCATTTGTGAATCATAGATAAATGCTGTGGTCTTCATATTAAAAAACAATTACACGCAAGACAGTTATTTCCACTCATGATTATGCTTCACTGGAACTTTATGGTTATTATTCAATAAATCCATGAAAGCAGGACTTTAACAAATTATCGTCCTTCATTTTCAAAATGATATATTTACACAAGTGAGTCAGGATTTAAACAATGGTATTAATATCTGCAGACATGACTAACTTTGTCTTCACCTCCAATAGAAATGTGTCATCAACAGTGAAATTAATGACAGTTCAGATTGTGGCTCAGGGTTGTTCAGAAACGTTGCTCCTTTCTTTCCTCTTCTTGGCCACCTCCTCTATCAGCTTTTGCCTCCTTTCCAAGATCTCCACCAACCTAGCATCGTTGTGTGCTTGCTCCTGGGCCCTGAGGTCCTGTATATCTTCAAGGAATCTATGTCTGAATGAATGCAGAAGCACCATATTAAGAAATGAAGGAATTCACAATAGGGCACCACTTAACATATAAGAACAACATATAAAACAACGATGCACCTGATAAAGCATTCAGTTTTCAGTGTGGTTCAAAATAAGAAAAAGGGGCCACTTATCACTGTCAATTTATCTATTGTTAAATTATTATTTCATTTATTATCATCTGCAGGACTTTTGATGACATACCAATATGAATTCCAGGCGATGCATTATAATTAAAATAATTTGCTAAAGATCTTGTTTTTGCTTTATAGCTCTACATTTCTACTTTCTTTTCTTAGGCTAAATATTCTTATTCTTATTATTTAACAGAAATATGACACATACTGTAGTTATAGATAATTTTCTGCGTCTAGCTGCTGAATGATATGTATAAAATAAAATATGATCTTTAAATCAGACAAATTATTTCAAAAGCGTACAATCGTCATACCTGTGATAGAAAGCAGTGGCTAGTCCGACAGCGATTGTCCCAAGCAAAATCGGCTTCGTGAGTCGTTTTGTAGCGGACAGCTGGTGCTGCTTCATTGTAGCTGACGTCCAGTGTCGTGGGTGAGGCGAGAATTACACGCACAAAAGTAATCTAGCGACATTAGTTACAGCTGACCTTTCTTGTGACCATTAACTTCTCTATCTGGTCGTACCACAACTCACGTAGCACGACTTCCGGTTCACAAGTTTGTGAATATAGATTCTATCAATTTATTATATAATCTATAAAAAATCCCATAAAACACGATTTTTTTTTTTATTTTGTACGCGGATTTACAGTATTTTCAAGTAAAAATATAATTTTAAGACGATTAAAATTTAGCGGAAATCTTATTCGTAGCGTGTTTTTGCACGGACAAATTTTAGAGGCGCACACAACTGCAGATGGCAGAAAATAAATCTAATGTCAGTTATTGAGTGTTACATCGGTTAATTTTGGAATAGAAATCTTTTTTTTCTCCACTGGTTTTAATTAGTGATGACGAGATTAACCCTCACGAAGCACTGAAACGTACATTTTTGCTTGTACGCGAAGCGTCCAACGTCACCACTACGTCATCAACACGCGCCTCGATACGCACTTCACGGAAATCATCCTTGATAACTCGATGATAACTTTGTACGCTGGACACAGTGGGATACATCACTGGAGATAATGTTGAGTTAACGTTAAAGATGTGGATGAAAGACTCGTCTGATCGGTTTGAATATTTGCAAACTCTGGTCACTGAATTTCAGGACACCGACAGTGATGGTGTGTTCGGTTACAGGTTTATTTTTCATCATTATATGACTTGTTTAACTGCAACTTAATCTGGTTGTAAGATTCCAGGGTCCTATGATGGTAGTGTGTGTATACAAAAATTGCTTATCATTCGTATCAGGTAATGCAATCATTTTCTTATAGAAGACCACTTTTCGTGTGTTCGTTTTATCATCTAAAGGTAATTTAAATGGTTGTTTTATTTAGTTGTAGTATTTTCACTTCACCTCAAGTCGATCATGCCAGAAAACAAATCCAACTAGTTATTTCCCTCTGGTGGACAAAGTATACGCCACCGTTTGTAAACATTCCAAACTACAGAGCAAAATTGAGATTTTATGCTCTGCAATCCCATAACAGTATATTATGTTTGTCTTACGTATAACTACCATTTTCCTGGAGTTCAGTGTTTGTACAACTATATAAGGACATGCTTTCTTTCTTTAATCAGAGGCAAAGGAGCAAGTGTTGGCTAACCTGGCAAACTTTGCATATGACCCAAAGAACTTGGACTATCTGAGAGAGCTGCAAGTGACCGACCTCTTCTTGGACATGCTTACTGAGGAGAATGAGAATTTTGTAGAGTTTGGGATGGGTAAGTATCATACTATCAAAAACACAATAAGTTATAACTTATCTGAAATTGCTTATATATTATTTATTTGTGAAACTACTGTCTCCTTCTCTAAAATGTGATTTTTCTTGTCTTCTGTTGTGTTGATATCAGGAGGCCTGTGTAACCTGAGTATGGACCCTCAATGCAAAGACATTATCCTTCAGAGCAATGGGATGAGCTTGGTCACAAACTGTTTGTCGAGCCGCAGGGAAGAAACTGTCCTGTCTGCCATCACGACACTCATGAACCTCACAATCTTCTCGCCACACTCTGAGATCACCGATACTGCAGTCCTGCAGTGCATGCTGCGTTTTTCCCTTGCAGAGAGTCCTCGTCTGCGCAACTTGGCCACTGTGTACTTGCAGGACTGCTGCACTAAGGAGCAGGTGGCCCAAGCTGAGCAGCAAATGCAGGGACAGCAGACAGCTATGGGTATACCTCTGCCAAAAGACTGAGGAACTGCTGACTTACTTATATGGGGAATTTTGTCTTGAATTCGATTGGTTTGTCAGAGTAGGAGACATATTTTACATGATATGGTCAAACATCCATGGGCAAATATTACACCCATATGTAATCGTTGAATGTCTCATTTAGATTTCATAACCATTCATAAGATTCCACTCTTCTAGTTTCAGAGTTTTCACCACAGGTTGAATTTTGTCTGTAGGAATTTGCTCCGAGTCAGACATTAGAGCATCGGTTAAATTCTTTCATGTTAAATGCAGAAAAACAGGATGTGCAGGATTCTGCCATGTTAAAAGTGGAAAGAAAAAAACTGAAAGTGATCCATTTTTGGTAGCATTCAGATTTCCTTTAATCGTCCACACACACACACACACACACACACACACACACACACACACACACACACACACACACACACACACACACACACACACACACACACACAAAAACGCAGAAAAGACCCTTAAGATCCATCACATTTGAAAGTAAAGGGGTTGACTAATATCACGAATCTGGTCAGACCCTGCCATTGACGCTAGAGTAGAGCTCATTGTGAATGTGCAGCCTTTGAATATGAGTTTAAACTGTAGAAACAGCTGCTATTCTGTGTTTACCATTAAATACCTTGGTGGGATGTGTTTAAATAGTAAAATAGGTGTAGTTTTCCTTCGTACCACAAGAGGGAGACTGATTTTGATGTGCTATACCTGAACTATTAGAATCCGAATTCTGAATCAGAATCCTTTTATAATCCCCGAGGGGGAAATTCCTTTTTGTTACAGTCACTCCACAGTAGAACATACTGTAAGTAAAAAGTGAGACAAGAGTGGATAAATTAGAATTAAAAAGAGCAATGAGATTAGAGCTAAAATAATAGAATTGTATATATACTGTACATATGTACAGATACAAGTCAATACGGTTGAAGTTTTACTGTTTATTATAAATGGCACAAGAGCAGCATGTGAGCAATTTGAATTATTGGCCTCTAAATTGACTCCTTAAAAATTCTTTAACTTATAAGAACAGGCTCACCAGGTGATATCAATATCATCACCAATTTCCCCCCCAAATTTTTACATTCCTTTGGTTTTAAGATTGATTTCTTAAGACTCACCTTCAGTGTTAGAGCATGTTAAAGCCAGATTGGCACTCCCCATGAAAATGTCCTGTCAAGAAATTTTAAAACTAAACCCAAAATATGTCTAATAAAAATTGCAAAATAAACCTTGAGGTTCCACCTTAAGAGTCTGGAGCCCTGTTTGTTTTCTTGCGGCCATTCAAGAGCTATTTCTGGGTGAGTCCTTCAGGTCTAGACAGAAGATGACATCTGATCCAGTAGAACTGCTTCAGTTGGACTGCAGATGTAGCCTGGTCAGACTTGAGAGGAAATTCTTTACAGATTTTGAGTGTGTGTCTTTAATATTCACTCATTTTAAAGACCACACAGTTTCCATTTTCACCTTCTCTGTCTGTGTTTAAGAGTGTATTTATTACTAGATGACATTCCAAAGGCTTAAAATTTGTGGACCTGCCACTAAGGTCAATAAAAATACCTTCCTTCTTCACAAAAAAGAGAAACACCCATGTCTGGTTTTAATAAAGTGCAGCCAAGTTTACTTCAATTTGACGTGAAAATATAACTTGTTGGGCAGAACTATGGAGAATTAAGTGTCAAAGTTTAGGGAAGCAAATACTTGAAAGAGACGGAAAATGAATACAACGAAATCTAATCTGTTTGACTGGATTGTAGCAACAATGTTTAGTTAATAATAAAGATGTGGATGATTATTTACAAATCTGTTCACTAAATTCAGGACAAAGATGGTGTGTGCGGTCTCAGCTTTATCGTGATTCTATAAAATGGCTTTCATCCCTTTAATCGCAGTCTTCAGAAGGACACAGACCTACATTCTTCATTCAATTTTTTCCCTTCAGGCGCAGCATCTTCTCAGCTTCCTTCCTTAGTTCAAACTTTGTGACCTGAGATGAGGGGGAAAAAATCGTGTTGTGATTCAATAATTTTTATGACAAATCAACAAAAATAATCTAATCAATCCTGTTGAGATGAGCAGTGTCATGTTAAAAACTCTGAAATGATGGCCAACCATTATTTTTTTGGTTTTATTGTTGTATTGGGTTATTCAATTTAACACAATCAACAAAATGTACATTTCTGAAAATGTTGGCCCATCCATTTTTAATAATCATACATGCATCATATTTTAACTCCAGAATTAAAAGAAGTCTGCTCAAATGTTTTTCAGGGTTCGGTTCGCATCAACTGGAAAAATGCTGTTTTCAGACTAATGGCGATAAACTGAAGGTTTTTATTTGTAGCCACTTTGTTGATATTTTGTATCCAGCACATCCTGGAACAGTGAACACGGTTCACCAGGATAATCCCCCACACTGGAGGAGAGACTAATTTATCACAGGTTTACCACAGGCAGTAATTTTAGACCATTTTTAAAAGTTTTTTCTGTCTAGATGAACTTGAGAAACACTTACATAAACCTTGCTTGTAATTTAGACATTCATACGAACTCACAGGAGTTCAGTTAAAAAAACTGTTTATTTGGGGAATTACCTTCCCTGAAGCAGTGAACGGGTAACTGGTGACAAACAGTACATAGCGAGGAATCTGGAAGGGAGGTATCTGAAAGGAGCAGTTAATGAAGGAGAAATTGAGAAGAGTTGGACAAGAAGTTACAAACATTCCAGGTGACTATTAAACATTAGAAGAGAACTGTGTATCACCTTTCCCTTGCAGTGAGCTTTGATTTCCTCTTCGGTGCAGTCCTGTCCATCTACCAGTTTAATGCAAGCACAGAGCTCCTCACCCATACGTTGATCCTCCACTCCAACAACCTGATAGATAGAAGTAAAAAGGAATGCACTGCAGCTGTCGAGAAGGGGAAAGATAAAAACACATGGAAATAAAAATATCCCTTCCAAGCACTACAGCTATCCTTGAATCATAATGCTTGTCTGCTATATTTTTCCTGCAGAAAAACATAACTCGGTTTCAAGAGATTGTCCTTTGAAGCTCACGTGTACGTCCTGGACTTTGGGGTGTCCATTCAAGAACTGTTCAATGTCACTGGGGTAAATGTTCAATCCTCCTCTGATGATCATGTCTTTCAACCTGCCTCCGATTTCCAGGTAGCCATACGCATCCAGTCTGCCGACATCTCTGCATTTAACAGTGTTCCAAATAAATAATGTTGGAAATATTGACCGAGAGAGAACTACAAGTCACCCACTTTGTTAGACAAAGAGTGAAACAATGCACATATGCAGATCTTTATTCCATGAAGTACAGATTTTTCTGCTGTGTATTTTTTAAGGTCAGGTTCCTACTGAGTGATGATTCACCAGACAGAAGATATACAGCAACTGATGGCTTCCACTCACCCGGTTTTGTACCAGCCTGTTTTAGTAATGCTCTCTTCAGTTTTGGTTGGATCGTTCCAGTATCCCAACATCACATAAGGACTTCGAATCATAATCTCTCCTTTCTGCCCAAGAGGCAGCAGGTCTCCTGTTTCAGGGTCCACGATTTTAGCCTGCGGAACAATCGATTCATATATGTAAATCTTGTAGTTAGCATGTTTGTTTTGCAAAATGTAATTAAATACAGAATTCTTTTCTCAACTGCAGCACTTCCACCAATGAGGTCATATTTTTACTGGTTTTTGTTTGTTTGCCTGTTTGGTGTTATCATCATGGAGGAAAGCTGTGTTCTCTAGTATGACTGACTGTATTTGAACCTCTGAGTGGGGTATGATGATGCCAGTTTTCTCTCTCTTTCTTAGAAGGTTGTCATCGGGATGTCCAGTGAATACTCCAGGACAGCACTCTGTGGAGCCATATCCGATCTGTTAATCACACAAATGGAATGCCAGGAGGAGAGAAAGGATGAAGGACGGAAATGTCATTTTAAAAAGGGAGTTTGTGGTGTTGTGTTTCCTTTTATCTTTAATTGTTCAGCTTGGCACTGAAGTGATTTTTAAAATTATCTGTGAGAAACTCAGAGCTGCACAGTGAAATGGAATTTGTAGTCTCTTATTATGATATGGATAAGAAGTATATATAAATATAATAAAATAAGTAAAAATGTAGTTAATATAAGGATCACCGCATTATCACATATTTTTCACACGTATTAAACTTTATTCAGTGCGTATTGAGTTACTTTTTTGGCAAATGAATTACTTTTAAAAGACAAGACTGTGATTCTTTATTCTCCTAATTTTTAAAAAATAGATATAAAGTACAGAAGATTACCTGAAAGAAATCCAGATCCCAGAAATATTCCATTTATAGTAGAGACTTTTTTCATATTTGAATAAAAACTGAAAAAGAGAGAACTGCTGTCTGGTAAAACAATCATTTAGAAGGAAAACTGCTGGGCCAAAAAGACCTGACGGGCATTTTAGAGTGTATGGAGGAAAATCCAGGGAGGGGGTAATATTCCCAATAAAATGTTAGATTTGTTAAGTAACCTCTAGATTCCAGTTATGCTGGGTCCATCCATCCATCTTGCTGATGTAGCCAAAGCGCAACCATCTACTGAGCTGATCCAGACAACAAAATCTCACTGGACTTTTCAAACCTTCCATTTACTATTAAAAGCAGGTGTAATGAGCTCAACAAACTAAGCTTTGTTCTCATGGAAATAGACTTGTGTTACCCCATCTCTTCCAGTTGAAACCGAATAGCCACTATTACCTTGACACCTCAAAAGTTTGACTGAAAAAGACCACCGCATAAGACTACACTTTATTTCAATTCAAGGAATGCATGCAGGAATGTAAGGAGGTGTTTTAGTACAATTCTTATGACATGAAACGCTTTTTCCAGCCATATGGAAGCTATTACAGGTTATAAAACAGGAGATATGGCTCCTTTTCCCGCCACCGCAGACTGAAAAACAATTGCGATGTCTAGAGCTGTGCATGGATTAAACCTGACCTGATGTAGGGCTGTAAAACACTCACCCATCCTATGCATATTTTATCTTATAAATTGTTCTCACATGTGCATCATGCAGCAAGATGAACATCAGATTATCATTCCTCCAAACTTGCAGACAATGGCTAGGCAAAATCAGTGCTGCATCATCTGGCTCATTTAGGGTTAAACTCTCACAGACACTTGACTTCCTCTTGCAAACTTTTCACTCTAACACCCAGGCAAGCCCTCCTCATTTTTTTCCCCACGTAAATGTTATAAATAGTGCTGTGTTTTCTGTTGACTGGCCATCCTCTTCTGGCCACCTATGCTCAACGTTTGATTCAGTCTCTCTCCATCTGTTTCTCTCTCATCATACAGGCACACTTCAGTTTTTAACTTCTTCACAGCTGTTTTCTGTTTGCCTGTGATGTTCTAAAAGACTTTTATGTTAATTCGTGTTCTTAGCAAAGAAAATCATATTTAAAAGCTTGGCAGCATGCTTTGTGTGAACTGGTTGTTTCTGGGGACATGCCTTCTGGTCCTGCATCCTGCAGTGCAGGGAGCCCCGGGCCAGTGCCCCAACCTATGCCACTGCCACGGTGACCTTCAGCATGTCATCTGTGACAACGTTGGCCTGAAGAAGATCCCTCGGGTATCGGAGATCACCCGTTTGGTAAATTTACAAAGAAACAACCTGGGCAGTATACCAACAGGAGCCTTCAGTGAAAGCAAGGGGCTTATCTCACTGCACATGCAGTACTGTCAGCTCAGAGAGATCGGATCTCAGGCTTTCAAGGGACTGAAGAAGCTTGTCTACCTCTACCTGTCCAACAACGAGATCAGCAGCATCAAGCCTGGTGCCTTTGAGGACCTAACCGAGCTTACCTACCTCTATCTAGATGGGAACCAGATCAGTGACCTGGCAAAAGGCATATTCTCCCCGATGATCAACCTCTTTATACTGCAGCTTAATGACAACAAGCTGCGGGAACTTCGACCGGGAACCTTTGCAGGTGCCAAAGACTTGCGCTGGTTGCACATGAGTGGGAACGAGCTGACAAACCTACATCCAGGCTCTCTGGATGATGTGGAAAACCTTGCTATATTTCACTTGGACAGGAACAAGATGTCCACCTATCCCAGTGCGGCAATGAGCAAACTGAGAGTGGTAGAGGAACTCACACTGGGGAGAAACCCCATGAGGACCATCCCAGACAATGCCTTCCAGAGTTTTGGTCGCTACATGGAGAAATTATATCTGGACAACATGGGTCTGGAGAAGGTCAGTCTGATTTTAATGATTATTTATTTAACATATCAAGTTAATGTAACTTTAAACTTCAAATATTCTTCATAAAAAAAATCGCTAAATGCATTACACTGCTTTTAGATCACAGAGTAGGTTGAACAAAAGTTCCTGTCAGGAAAAGGAAACTTATTTAGACTTCATCAGCATATTTGCAGTTTTGAACTTGGGTGAAATATTGTTGTTGGCAGCCAATACAAGTTACATAACCAAATTACAGTTACATTAATTTTGTGACTGAATGCACAGTACGCAGTGGATATCTGTCAATAAATATTAATTTTCATCAGTTAGCAAATTTCCATACTCTTAAATCACTTTTTAAGTGGATGCATTCACTAAAAGCTCTGCGTTATACCACTGAGACCACATTTGCTTTATACTTAAGGTTAATTCAATATTTGGGCATGCATGCATCACAGTGTGGAGAAACCCAGAGGGGAAAAACTAAAATAACAGCCTCCTCATTCTGGTACTGTCTGAGAGCCAAATCTGGCAGTAGAAGAAGTGGAGAGAAGCCAACGAGATGAAATCAATTTCCAACCAAATTAAAGTATTTTTAGAGTGTTTTTGTTTGTTGGCCCATCGCCGAGCATGTCTGAGTCTAATTATTGCACAAATGTTATTTTCAGTAAGGTTTTTCTACTTTCACTGGGAAGGTCTTGTAAACAGGTCAGGAGGGGTTAGGGGACGAGTAAATAGAGGCAGGGTTTTCTAAAGTGCATGAAGAAAGTATTTTTAGCTTGCCATCGCCCCAGGTGAATGGACAATTGGGCCTTTTGCAAGCCTTCCTGGCAGAGGAGTGGCCCAAAGAGGGAGATGACAGAAAGAGTGAAAACACCTTAGCTGTGCTGGACGGTGTCCACCTTCACGTACTTCAACTCAGCTGCTTGTCCCTGTACGGTGGAAATTTCCAAACAGCTTCATCTCCTCTGGGCTCAAATAAAACCAGGCTTCAAAGCCGAACTTCTCTATTCATCTGCACATGTCTTCCTCCCAGAGGAGACGCATCGTGACATGACGTAGTTGGGTTCATCTAGCACCTCTCTGAAGTTTTTAGCACCCTGTAGATGCATATGAAGAAGAGGAAGGAAAAAAAGGAGTACGGCGACTGTCGGTGTTTACTAAAGTCTGGTGCAGAGGGATGAGAGGAGTCTTTCATGCCAGAACACTGGCGAGATTCCCTCAATGTGCATCCGTCTGCCTTCTGACAGACACAAGGATATGTGTTAAGAGGTGGTGAGGGCAGCACCTTTCTCTGTAGCCTGCCGCTCTAGTGTGTGTGAATTGGAGGGACATTTTCAAACGTTCTATTCACAAAACTCCGTGCCTTTTTACAGTTTTCCGATGGTGCTTTTACGGGTGTGACGGCAATCAAGTCACTGCATCTAGACAACAACAAGTTGAAGTCCCTTCCCAGAGGCTTTGAGTTCGGCACCATCACAAACCTCACTCTTTCTAACAATCCATGGAGCTGCACATGTCAGCTAGCCCCGCTGCGCAGGTAACAAATTCATCTGAAGCAATAGTTGGTTATCTTGTCATAATTTTTTAACAAGACAACTTTTCTGGTTTCAACCTGGGGAATAACCCTGTATAAATACTCCTTAGAGTACATGTGTCAAACTCAAGGACCAGGGGCCCAATGTGGCCCATCACATTATCCTATTGGCCCACGAGAGCATAAAAGGTCAGAGTGTCAAAAGTGTGCCTTGACCAAAAGCTACATTTCCCACGATGCAGTAATTAAGCCCATTTTAACTCTGACAAAAACGTTTTGAAAAAAGTTAATGTCCTTATTTGTGTTTAATGTTATTTATCTTTATTCAACTGCATAAAGTAGATTGATGGAATTATCAATAATTGATAATTCCATCTATCAATACATGGTTGATGGAACTATGTGGTTTTCGAAACGTGACAAATTAAAAGGATTTATGTTATAACAAAGCAACAAGCAAACATATTTTTTCTGTGCAACTGTAATGCTTGTAACTTGAATAAGTACAGTAATAAATTCAGAGTTATTTAACATTAAGGAGTAGTTACATTTATATTGCATAAATTGAGTTACATTTAGTTAGATTTATTAGTTACATCTGGCCCTTTGAGGACAGCCATTATGCTGATGTGACCCTCGGTGAAAATGAGTTTGACACGCATGCCTTAGAGCTTATATATGTCATACTATTCGTCTAAAACAGTGACAGCCTCTGCGTTTGTCTACCCTACAACTTGCAGCAATACCTAAAGGATGGGGCAAACTTTCTGCCCATTCTCTTTTGGTTTTAATGCAGGTGGATGGAATCTAGTCGCAATCGCCCAGATGCAGTGTGTGCTTCTCCACCTCAGCAGAGAGGCAAACAAGTTAGGGACAGCACCGCCTTCAGTGGCTGCAGAATCAAGCCAAAGAGACCCAAAAAGGGTGTGCGTCATTGAACCCACAGCTGCACAGGTAACTGATGCCAAACACGGCAAGAACATGGGGCGAAAAGACAAGGATCACCATTCTGTCATAATGACGTAAGGAAAATGTTACACGTTGACGTGAAGCAAAAAAAAAAAAATCATTAAGGATCTTGGTCATGTTTGAGAAATTAATTTGTTCATTATATAAATGACATATAGAGATTAGCTTAGCATAATGACTGGAATGGGGGGGCAGAAGGTAACGAAATCAGCTTGCCACAACCTCTAAAGCTCACTTATTCATACCATTGACCTCATTACCATGTATTTGCAATGAGGTCGATGGAAATGCTGGTGAACAAAAACATTGTCACAGACATCAAAGAATCATATTTTGCTATTTCTGCCATCAAACTATAATCTTTTAGTAACAATTTATACAAGTTTACTAATGAAGAGACAGCCAGTTGAACGGGTGAATGTAAAAATAAAACATTGTGTGCTCCGTAAGTGCTGCCACTTGTAACTAAGTTCAACTGATGTGACTAAGTTGTGACTACTGTATACAGTATGCCTAAGCAAATGATTTAACATCTTAATTGCGTGCTTAAGGTAACTTTCTGTTACCTTCTGACAGAACCAATCTCTGTTTCCTGTTTACTATGGGCTAAACTAAGATAAATTATGCTAACACTTTCCTGTCTGTACCTCCATCCTTGCTGTACAGTGTGCAGAAGTAAGCAGAAGATAAAATCACACCAATCTTGTGGATTTTCAACTGGAATTCTGTACAATGACTGCCCTTTGCATAATTTTGTTTTGCACTCTACGCCCCTCTGTGAACTTTTCCATATTGGCCTAAGCTGCAGAAGACCGAGTCCAGTTCATGGTATCTCTAGTTGGAAGGTAAACTATTTAATTTGGCTGATAATTTTTTCTCTTTCCCACAGGAGATGCTGAGGAGGAGCCTGTTCAGCTAAAAGGCTAGCCAGTGACCAAAAGCAACACTAACTCATTACACTTTAAGACTGTCAATTGGAATCCACAGAAAATTTATATATATATATATATATATATATATATATATATATATATATATATATATATATATATATATATATATATATATATATATATATATATATATATATATAATTTAAAAAAAATTTAAAATTTTTTTTCGAAATCAATCGATCAGACACCAAGTAAGATGATTGAGCATTTGCAGTCTGAGCATTTGCAGTCTGTGCACCTGATCTGATTCCTGTTTTAGGGATGTTAATGTTAATATTTCACTTCTATATATGAAATTGTTTTGAATAAGAATTCATTTTTAATTATTACATTCCAAAGTAGAAGTACTTAATCTTTGAACCCATGCCTATTAGTAAATATTAAGCACAAAAAGATAAGCCATAACCATATAGTGACTGATTAAAAAATGTAGCAGTTATTATCCAATATTGTTCCAATGTCATTATGATATCAAAATCATTTATTTAAATTGACCTGGCTTAACAGTTGTACGTTCTGTAAAATAATTATATTTTTACACACAATAACTTTAAGGTGTACATGACTGTTGTTATGGCATTAAAGCAACAGTCTTTGGAGCTTGGCAAATCAGTACAAGATAGTTACCTTTAAAAAAAGGAATGAACTGAATGGAACCCCGGCTTTCAGAAACTCTTTCGTGTAAACAGTGCATGATGCACCAGATATGTCACCAAATAAGATGAAGGCGAAAACGAACGCATTTTTCGAACAATAAGAAACGTCATAGCACTGTCCTGAAAGTCAAGTGATACCCCCTTGCCGACTGAGGAAACATTTGGAATAGTTTAAGTGACAACCATAACAGGTTTGTCAACACATAAATGTTGAATTTATCTGTCAGTGTGCTTTACCATATTTGGTGGTACTTAAAAAACACCAGGTATATTAATAAAAATGTATGCAATTATTACAATATTGTACAGGGTTTTGCATCTTTTTCTTTTATAATTTTCTTTTTATAATGTTTAACATCTGCTTAACACTTTGAATTAAAGAACACAAAAATAAAACAGCCATCTCAACAATGAGGATTGCTGACTCTCTTATGTTGCCAATGTCTTTACATTTCCTGGATATTTAAAGGTGGTTATTGATCTCTTTCAATAAATATTTTACATAATAAAGTTTTCTTGTTGTCCCCTTATTGAATTAAAACTGAATTGCATAACTGAATTGAGAGAATCCTCATCTGTTGAAATGCATGTATGTCTTGTAAATAACAAGACATAACAACAACAACCACTGAACATTCATATTTAAGATCCACTTACGATTAAGTCCTTAATTCCTGTCACAGAAACGACCTTCTTGATAATTTCTGATTGACAAGGGGCACCACCAATAATGCCTGCAACACAAAACCAACAGAACAGAAATTAACAACACTAAAGGAAAATCTCTTTTTAGTTGACACAAAAAAATGAAAAGAAAGAAATAAGCATGAAATCATTTTATTTAGATTGATTATTTATCCTTATAAAGGCAAAATAGGAGTCTTTCTTTCACCAATTTCAACTGATGACAAGTCATATTTAGCCAAGTCCGGATGATGGATTAAATCAACATACAGTGTGGGGCTGCCAGAAAGGAAGTTGCATCTGTGAGGGAAATGTTGAAAAAGAAAATTGACATATGAGAAACCTACAGGTAGCTTACACGCCTATGTTAACCAGTTGTAAACAAAAGGAGGTCAGCAGCAGTCACTAGTAGTATGAGAAATTTTGAGATATTGATCGAACTGGTAAGTTCTGAAAATGCTTTCAGATAAACTTTGCATTACTGTTGTGAGCTCCCTTGAGTTGTCTCCCAATGTCTTTTCTAGTTTGACAATAAATGTATAAACCTGGTTCCATAAATTACCTTTCACCCTGCAGAGCAGCCATGATCTTCTGCACGTCATACCCAGCAGAAGGTATGACTAAGGTGACACCATGCATGGCCATGCTTATCCCACCCATTATAGAACCAAAGCAGTGAAATATAGGCATAGACTTGCAGAAGCGAACGTTAGGCTGTAGGACAAAAACAGGTCAAACAATTGTGAATCATTATGCATTTGAAAATTCTATTCCAGTGGTAGTACGGTATGTAATTGCTTCCTATTGAGAACAGAATTAAGATCACAAGTATACGTTCTTTTTCAAACAGGAGGAAGTGGTATATTTTTCAAAATTTTTGTAATCCACTTTAGCGCTCTAATGTTTGGAGCACAGTGTGTGTGTTCCTGATAATGAAAACAACAATTAAGTATGTTAATTCAGACTCACCCTCCAGTCAAATCCCAGTCTTTTTCCAAAGAAGTAGGAATTGTTGACTATGTTGAAATGAGACAAAACGGCACCCTTTGAAGCCCCAGTTGTGCCCTGAGGAAAGATATTTGGACACTTACACGTATTTTACTACTCATACTGCTGTAGAACCAAGCATAATTCAAGATCTGCTTCAGGATGGAAGACATTGTGAGCTCTTGTAGCGGTTGCCACAGCGAATCTGTTGCCTCCATCTAACCCTGTCTTCTGCATCCTCTTCTCTCACACCAACTACCTTCATGTCCTCTTTCACTACATCCATAAACCTCCTCTTTGGTCTTCCTCTAGGCCTCCTGCCTGGCAGTTCAAAACTCAGCATCCTTCTACCAGTATATTCACTGTCTCTCCCCTGGACATGTCCAAACCATCTCAGTCTGGCCTCTCTGACTTTATCTCCAAAACCTCTAACATGTGCTGTCCCTCTGATGTACTCATTCCTGATCCTATCCAACCTGGTCACTCCCAAAGAGAACCTCAGCATCTTCATCTCTGCTACTTCCAGCTCTGTCTCCTGTCTTTTCCGCAGTGACACTGTCTCTAGACCAAACAACATCACCTTTCCTTTTATTTTAGCTGAAACTCCTCTATCACACATCACAATGTCATCTGCAAACATCATAGTCCATGGAGATTCCTGTCTAACCTCGTCTGTCAGCCTGTCCATCACCATAGCGAACAAGAAGGGGCTCAGAGCTGATCCCTGATGCAGTCCCACCTCCACCTTGAACTCCTCTGTCACACCTACAGCACACCTCACCACTGTCTTACAGTCCTCATACATGTCCTGCACTGCTCTAACATACTTCTCTGCCACTCCAGACTTACTCATACAATACCACAGTTTCTCTCATGAAAAAATACTGCTGCTGACAAATGCTCACTTCCGCCCTTAGTCTAACTTCAACTACTCTTTCCCATAACTTAATTCTATGGCTCATCAGCTTTATTCCTCTGTAGTTGTCACAACTCTGCCTCGACCGATTCGGTATGGAAGTCATATGATTTGATTTGGCAAAAGTTTTACGTCAGATGCCCTTCCTGACACAACCCTGTGTATTTATCTGGGCTTGGGACAGGCACAATAAGAGCTACAGATCAAAACCCAAAACAACCAGTTCCCAGACACCACACTAAACAGAGAAAAAGCAACAAATCAGAAAAATAGAAGTGCTTTGAGGAAGAAAAATTACAGCGACTATTAACAATTGTTACCCTCTTAACAGTAGTTACCGAAGTTAAGTAGATAACTAGTGGGTCTTCACAGGACAGTTTCTTCTGCAGATCCTGAAGCTGATGTATGTACTGGCTGCTGCCTGCCTCCATTACATCATCAAAATGGAACATTCCTAGTTGATGACTATCCAGAACAATCACAGAGCGTAGGTCTGGAAATCTGAGATAAAAACAAAAAAGAACAAACAATCCTTTTCATGTACTAGAAGAAGAAGAAGTACACTTATTTGATCGCCGCAGGGAAATTACATTATAAAACATTTAGGGACAGCGGGTAGCACCGTTTCCTCAAGGTAAGAAGGTCCTGGGTTCAAATCCACCCGAAGACCTGGAACTTTTCTGCGTTGTTTTTTAACCCTTATCTGCGTGTGTTCCTTCCAATGTCCTCTCACCATTGAAAACAAACCAAACACACACAAAAAAAGCCGAATTGATGATTAAAAAGTTAACTCAATGCCCATTTAAACCTACCATTCTACCACCTATTGGGTGGTAGAATGGTAGGTAAGTACTGCTCCACAAATAGCTGGTGAATCAGTGGTATAAATACTTGATTAATTGTGTGAACTTCTTATGCTGTTAGCAATCAAGCTAATGTAAAAAGTCAATGAACTGGCAAAATACCAACCTAACACAGGTAGTGAATTAACTAGTCTTGCAAGTAAAACCTGCACATCAACATATGTACTGTGGTAATGTCTAACATGATGTACTGAAACAATTTGCCCAAGGTGTAATTCATGTGTGACTGTAAAATAGAACCTCTGCTTAAAGCAGGGGTGTCAAAGTCATATAGACAAAAAAAATTTGCTACAAGCCGAGGGCAATATTTATTAAAACATACTGAAATGAACATGGCTCTGTCAGTATCTTCATGTGAAACCTTTTCAACAGGCAAACAGCAAAAAAGTGAATGTCCTTCAAAAACAAAATATGTTCCTTAATATCAACATAAATGCATAAATGAAATTGCATTGTGCATACACAATAATAATATTGTGCATGCACAATAATAATGCATTATCCTGCAAAAAAAAAATTATTGTGCTGCTCTATAATCCTACCAATCACGCCTTTCTAATAGTGAAATAAAAAGAAAAATCAAATCAGTTGTATCTTTTCTCTTATCTGCAATTTTCCCTGAGCCCATTCAACTGAAATAAATATGAAAAAATTTAACTGAATTTAAAACTGAACATACATTGCTGCTCAGTGATGCTCACTTGTTTGAGGCTGAGCCTGATATTTGATGGTGTCTTATCTTTCGGAAAAAGTTCATCAATGTCAGAGCGTCAGACTCTGAGCTGAGGAAATCCTCAGGATGGAGTGAAGGTATTTATCAGTCATTTATCAGTTTATCTGAAAATACACTTTGACTCCCACCTGACTTGAAACCCCCTGCTCTCAGCGCCCACCTTCCTTTTCGCCATTTCTGAGGAGGGGAGTAGGTAAATTCAACCTCCTCTCTAACTTGTTATAAACAATGAAACCAGAACCTGCTTGGTGGCTGCAGTGACTTCTGCTACCATTGCATTGTGGGGAATGTAGTTCTGGTGTGTGCAAAAGCGGGCCAATATAGCGGTCTGGTTGTAATAGTACAGTATTTTCCGCACACTGGATTATAAAGCACACTGGATTATAAGGCACATCTGCGGGACTACTGTATTCTGTCTGGGCTGCTGACCAGATAGGCAACAGCTGGGTTTAAGGTTACAAATGAGAGCTGAGAACTCATCTTCAATGACTTGACTCTTTTAAAACTTTTTTCATATACTGTATAAGGCGCATTGGATTATAAGGTGCACTGTTGGTTTTTGAAAAAATTAAAGGCTTTCAGGTGCGCCATATAGTGCGGAAAATACTGTAATTAAAAATCATCCAGCGGGCCATAAATAATTCATCTTGGGCCAGATCTGGCCAGCGGGCCTTGACTTTGACATATGTGGCTTAAAGGCTTTAATTATAAAAAACAAACTAAAGAATAAATTTGAACAAACTTGCCATGTTGCATTCATATATTAATTTTTACACTGGCTAATTACATAACCCTACAGTTTGAGTTAGGCCATGGAGATGTACCTTTCACTTTTAATGTTTCCTGGGCTGGAGGACTCAATCTCTGGACATATCTGTCTTAGCATCTCACAGTACTTCTGATTCTTAAACTGTGTGGTGCATGCTATGGCTTTACAGCCAGTCTGTGAAAAGATGTGCAAAAGATCCACATTATTGTGACACAACCTTAGTGTGTGATGGCAGTTCAAAACAGTTAAGTCACCCACCTTCTGCAAAAGAAACTCAACCTCCTGCTTTTGGTATGCTGTATTCACAGTTACCTGTTGGGTGGTAGAATGGTAGAAACACAATGAAGATGGAAAAGAAACTTGGAATTTTCTCTTGGTTTTCCACTGCAGTTTGGCATTTGCTTTCCAAAGACAGGTCCAGTTCTGCTTTATCAATGTTTTCACTGTGCCCCAACTTTGTTAGACTCAGGGTTGTAGCTGTCATTTTTGAGAATTCTGGTGCTTTAGTGAAAATATTAGCTACATAGGTGAGCTTATGGTAATGAAGGAACACATCAACCACTGCAATAAGTTAACCACCAGCTATAACTGACCAAAATAATGCCAGCTTTGGCTGCAGCAAACTGGAAGACGATCCAGTGATAAATGTTAGGCATCCAGATTCCAAGCCTGTCTCCTTTCGTCAATCCAAGTGCCAGGAGCCCGGCTGCAAGTTGATCCACCTGCATATAAGGGGATAAAAGCAGCTTAATGTGGACTGGAAATGAAGACACTGATTTCTAGCTCTGAAAATGCTGTGTGATGCTAAACAGATAGCATGTCTTCATCGGGTCAAAGGAGGATATTTATATTTTTCTCACATACAATCCATTGTCATTAGTCTGATGACTGCATAAATACCAAAATTTTATAAATATTCTGCTCATCCACCTTATAAAATTATTTACACAATATTAATGCATGAATACAACGTACATTTTCTTTTTTCTACTCAGAATTCCTTGTTAGGGTTGAAAATCTGGGACCCTTTATGCAAGAGAGTGACTGCCAACCCTAATTTGCTGTATGCTTCCAAAAACCAGTTTGAAAATAAGTTTGAAAAGAATGTAACTTTATTTTAGATGTACAGTATATACTATGCTTGTTAAAATTTCTTTAATGTGCTTCATTGCAGTTTTTCTGGCAGGAACACTCACTGCACACGTGCTACACTATGATACCCACATCCTGTTGGAGCTGTGCAAAGGTCTTGCGGATTCCCTCTTCAAAAAAGATTGCAGCCTCTTTATCAGGTGAGTGCTCTGTCATCCTCTGCAAGATCTCGCCCACTGTATAATACAGTAAAGATGAGGAAGATGTGCCATGGACATAGCTGGTAGTGAGAGTTGGAACAGTTGGAACGGAGTCCACATGAAGAGCACTGCAAGAAAACAGTGATTTTTTTCTCACACACTCATATGACTGTGATATATAAGGGTCTTCATATGGGAAAAAATAAAAATAATACTGTACCTGTATTAGATACTATGGGAAGATTACAGGGAAACTAGTTCCACTGGAAACGTAACGTGTTGCCACACATTGGGGAATTATCTTGTCATCAATCCAAAAAAAAAAAATCATGCCATACCTTCCAGCATTTTGCTTTCTCACAGCTAAGTTCAACCTTCATGTTCAGAACCAACAGCATGAGCCAGGAGCAAATATACAGTATTTTTTCCTCGCTTTCCCCCATTGGTGTTTAGAAAAAATAGTTATCTGAGTTACAGATAAGTGGAATAACAACACAAAATTTTTGTGTTAAATTTTAGATTACAAGGCACCCACCCACAGAGTACATATGGATTTGAGAAGTCAATTTCAAAACAAAAATTTTAAAAATGGAAATGAAAATCATCAAACATCAGAAGACAGTTTCAGTACAGTACATAATTGTGCAGCAAATTCTGTGAATGAATATAGATTTATGTTACACATAATATTTTAAGATATGCTCTGGAAAGCTATTGATTTTCTGTTCCCCACACCTTCAAAGCAGGTGCAGACATTTTTACAAAACCACGCATTCGAAAAGTCATGTTTTTTTGTGTGTAAAACTCACCAGCTTGCAGTAAGTACACCTGGATGAGGTGTCCATGGTCTCTGAAAAACTCTGTAAGTTTTGGAAAAAACATTTATTCTCGACAGAGACTGAAAACAGAGTGTTAAAATGGTCATATTTATGTGCAGCTGAAGATCCCTTTAGTGTGTTCCTGAGCTCCCTGTGCATTAAGTAGAGAATGCTGTGCACCTCATGACAAACACAAAATCAGGGAGGAACTTCTTTGTGTATAACAATGTTGACTGTATCTATTGACTTTGGTTCCACCTAGTGTTTACATATTTCTGGATGCCCTCCATACATCACACTGAAAAGACAAATAAACATCCTACATTCACAAAACATAGTTAATAACATGTAGATATAATACAATAAATTAATAAAAGTATGAATAATTCTTTGAGTGCAGTGTTTTATTGTACACATTTGGGATTGATATGCAGGTTTTGGTGAGGACGATGTTTAAGATTAAGCTAACACAACTCCACAATATTCTCGAGTTGTGTTAAACAGCAGTTCAATTTACCTCAGGAAAGTAGTGCCTCCCTGGGATGCGCTTCAAGAAAAATTTATGGCATCCCAAAAGTAATAACAGAATGTACAGTAGAATAGTACACAATGATTGAGTTTTGTCAGTAGTACAATATAAAAACTAAAATGTAAATTTTTATGTTTTTTATTAATAACATCATAGCCAATAAAAAATAGAAAAATTATATTTTATCAAAATGTTAAAGTCTGGTATTCATTTAAAAAAGTTTTAGAAATAAAGAAAGATGTAATAGTTACTTTTTTTAAGTTTTCCTTTTCACTCAATAGTTTTCTTTGCTTCTAAAGACATATACAGTATTATACTGTACTGTATTCTCCTGTGAACACTGCACCAAGCTGGCAGAGCCTTCTCCACACAAATTTCAGTAATATCATATCTGTCTCTTCTTCTTCATTAACTTTTGATTTGTGTTTTATGCAAGAAAGCACTCACTGTCACTTGCTTTTTCTCCAGCTTTTGCACCTTTTTCGGAGGCATGGTGATAATCAATCAATCAACCTTTACAGTATTTGCATAGCACTTAATCACATCAGTAAATATTTTGAAATGCTTTAACAGACAGAAAAACCCAACAGGGCAAAGCATAAGCCCAGTGCTTGTGCTCACTCTGGAGGATCTAACGAACTCCTCGCTCTCCCACTGCAGCGTGTTGCTGTTTGGCCGATTTTAATAAGACAAAATCACACAGATGACTCTCGTGACAAGAAACCAGATCAAAACATAATGGTGATTTCCGGGTTCAAATTTTAAGTGGACAAATGAAAAAAGTGTTAATATTTTTGTTGAATGGAAGTGCATTTGAAGCTTGGTCCCAGACGATCATGCGTCCCTGTCAAAAAATGTGCTTCAAAGGCACACAAACACGCAAACGAGACCACTGAAACAGCACCAGTGAATCACACAGTCACGATGTCACAGAATGCCATACATCATATTATCATAATGTTTGTCAGTCCATGAGAACCACAGATATAAAAGTCAGTTTTTCAGAAGAAGAGTAAAAAAGGCATGTTTTTAGCATTGAGATAGATGTTCAGGAATGCACCTCAATACCTCACTAATGTGTACCTACGACAGACTGGTTATACTATACAAACAAAAAATCTACTATTACTGAGGATTTTGAAAGAACTGATGATAGCGCCCTCTTTTGGTCAAGAGTTCTTGGTGCGTCCCCTCCTCCACGACCTCTCCTTTCTCTATGAAGATAATGTTATCTGCCTTCTCCACAGTCTTCAGTTTATGAGCCACCACTATGACTGTCTGACCAGAAGACAGAACGTCCTGCAGCACCTGAGACACAAAACCCAGTTATCCAGATGAGTTACGGCACGGGCATCATCATACCTTCTCACGCATGAAGAGTCATTGTTTATGACACAGATTTAATGTTAGATGGAAAACAAAACGTTCACCAGTTCCACAATGGTAATAGATGTTGTGACCATGTTGTTTTACTTACAGCATGCCATATTTCAACATCTAGCTTGCTGGAAGTCTCATCCAGTATGATGACCTGCGGGTCTCGGACTAAGGCCCTGATAATGGCGATGCAGTGCTGATGTCCTTTTGAAAGTTTGTCAACAAACTCTTCCATCTCTGTGACAAAAAAGCATTGTCATTTAGATTTGGAAATAACTATTGAAAGAGGCATCATCAGAACAATTTACTTTTGTGCAGTGGTTCCTTATCACCAAAGGTAACTTGTCTTACTCACTGGAGAGAAATATGAGCCGACAGCCATAGGTTTAAATTTTGTTTTTTTTGCTGCAAATCTGAGCAAAAATAACAGACTAGAGAACAGACATACATCAGTGTCATCCCCGTTTCAGGCATGCTTGTATGTGGCACAATGTCATTTAAACATGTCCATTAGTCTAACAGAAGGACGTGTGTTGTTAGTAGCTGATTAACTCCATGCCTTTACAATCTCCCAATACTCTGTCCCATGCGTCTAACTAATTCTATGGTATTAAAAGCTCTGTATACATCTGGTAGAAAGTCATCCCCACTTCTGTACCGGTGTCATATTTGTGGTCAGACTCGGCAATTAAGGCATCTGCGTTGATCTTCTTTGCAGCTCGCTTCACTTTCTCAATGGAGCAGTCCGTAAGGCCATACTCAATGTTGTGCCTCAGGGAACCAGAAAACAGATCAGGACTCTGAGACACCAAGGCCATCTGAGTAAGTAAAGATATCTGATGAGACGTTTGACATAAAAAGGCACCACACAAGTAAATTTTCCTCATCTTAATTACAAAAGTTTTCATTTTGTAACTGTACCTTTTGATGGAGGTATTTTTGTTTATAATGGTGCAGAGGTTCCCCATCCAGCAGGATCTGTCCCTCTTGAGGTTCGTACAGCCTCTTCAGCAGACTGACACAAGAAGTCTTTCCACTCCCAGAGGGACCCACCAGTGCTGTCAACTTTCCTGACTGAAACTCCATAGACACTGACTGCAGAGAACATGTTGATGCATTTATGTCTTGTCCAGCTCTGGATTAATATTTAATACTATTCTAAACAAATTGACACAATAGGATATTTTTTGTGATTTTATTCTCTCAGTTACCTTCAGTGCTGGCTTATCTGGAGGGGCTGAGGGGTAGGCGAAGGTGACATTCTGGAAAACAATTGTCCCCTTCAGCTTCTCAGGAGCCAATTCTCCCTCCTGCTTACATTCTGGTGTTCTATCAAGGTAAGTGAACACTTTGGAGATGATGCCAACTGTGGACATTGTCTCTCCGTAGGAAAATAAAATCTCCTGTGACATACATTTTTAAAAATCATCAAACACGAGTGCACAATTTCACAAAGGAACTTTCAGATTTTACTTAAAAAATTGTACTAAAAAATGCAGAAAATAATTCTGCAAGGTGAACTATTGCGTCTGAGCTCACCCTTAAACTACGTGACATGGGCTTCTGGTACAAAAAAAAAGAAACAAGACCACCGATGGTTAGGTGACCCGAAGATAGAAGACGGCGGGCCTCAAACAGCATGAGCAACTTTATCCCAAGACTCACCAGCTAGTTGGAAAAGCATATGATAATATGATAGAAGCAGACGAGTTTCTCTCGCTGCCAAAAAAAAGTGACACAATTTAAGGATGACGGATGTTTCATTGCTTTCTTACCTTTCGTATAAACTGGAATATCGCACTATAGATTCCTGAGCGTCTCCTCACAGCACACATGCGATCCAGAGTCTCATTATACTTCCTAACTTCTTCCTTCTCTGCATTAAAGCTGCGGATGGTGCAAATCCATCTGATGACTTGGGAAGCCAGATCCTTGTTTTGAGCGTGACAATCTTGGATCTGCTCTTTCAACTCCTGTTTGACAAAGAATATGGACTAATTCAGTAAAATCAAGCTACAAAAGTATCGTGCGACAACCGTGGGTAGCATTCTTGCATGTGATACCAATTAAGTAGTAATGTCTACATGCAATGTAAGCTATTCATATAAATCATGAATCTACAAATCACTTCTTGTTGGCACAGCTGTTGATGATCAAAGAAGAAATAATAAGAAAATCAAATACTGGACACACCTGCCACCATTTTTTAGTTAATCTGTAGAACAATATTATCTTTGTGAATAAATATATAGACTGACTCTGACAAGCATCACTGACAATGATCATACACCCACCCTGGTCCAGGTGATGTAGCTGTTCTGCAAGATGGCCAAAAGTGGCATCTCTATGCAGGTGAGTAAGGTGAGCTCCCAGGACAGATGTAACATCACCACAAGCATGAGGCACATTCTAACTGTGCTGCGAACAATTGCGTTTGTATTCAGGGCAATTGTACAACCCATCTTTTCAACATCAGCGTGCAGGCGGGAGGAAAGGCTACCTGATGAACGGATAGGAAAAGAGGAAAAAAATTCAAGAATGTAAACTGACAAATTGTTTCTACAATGTTTGTTATGGACTACAAAAGCAGTTTGTCAGGTAACTCATAAATTAGTTAGGTTATTAATTATCCTTCAGTTGGTGCTAATTATTTTTATTCATAGACTAATAAATCAGTAAATGATCATTTATGGTTCAGGTATACCACCACTGATGGAATGGAAAATACTTCCCATTATTTTGAGTTATTTCCAAGATAAAACGATAAACATTTACATTTGTGTGTGTGTGTGTGTGTGTGTGTGTGTGTGTGTGTGTGTGTGTGTGTGTGTGTGCGTGTGCGGGTCTCTGTGTACTTTAAAACAAAAAAGTTTTTGAACAAAGTTAGTAATTTCAGGACACCACTTTTTATTAAAATGAGCATTTTTCTAATTAAGAAAATTATCAGTAAATAAATTGATGATAAATTGGTTTAGTACTACTATCTTAATTAATATTACTATTAATTACTATCCTAATAGAATCAATGGTAGTAAAAGCTCTTTCATTCTTTATCTACTACTTTTCTTTTCCACAAAGTACATAACTGGCCAGTAATTTAATACAAGTACAGCACTGATAACATATTACCTTTTGGCCAATAATGTAATAATTTATTACTAAACCTAACCTAAGTTATTACCTTCTTGGCCAAAAGTTATTACGTTATCAGTTCAGGATTTTTATTAGGTCATCAGCTGATATTATCTTTTTGGCTTCTTCAAGGTATATGAGGAAAAAGCTCTGTGCCCACAAAAACAGATGTGTCCTTCTATCATTGAATAACAGATGCGTCGTGTGTTTACTGCATCTTTCTCACCAGGTTTGTTCTCGTCAAAGAAGTGCACTTCCTGCTGAAGGAGGGTCTGAAATAGCAGGTGCTTCAGTCTCCTGCTCAGTCGGAGCAAGATGAACTTAAATGTGCCTCCTCTTATTCCTGAGAACAGAGCGCTGTTTATACGGAGACATTAGAAGTTTGTTTCTGTTTCAAATCAATGACGCATGTTTCTAGTGAGAGATTAGGAGACATTTTGTAGTTAATGGAAAAACAGATGACACAGGAGAATCTGAATACCTTCCAAGAGTTAATAAAGCCATCTTTCCAATAGCATCACTGAAACTGGATTGAAAATCTTGACCTGTGAGCATGTCAATCACCTTCCCCTCGTACAATGGAACGAAAGCATCACCTGTTGGGACCAGATTAACACAGATTATCTGAACAAGAAATCCATGACATGTCATCAGTTTTTACTGCTATTTATACTTAAATGAAGAAATAACTAAAATGTCCAGGAGATATCACATTACTGAGTGTTTTATAAATCTAAATGCACAACATGAAACAGAATGTATGGTGTCAGGATTTCAAACTTACAAGCGACAGCTAAAATGAGTGCAGTGAAAGCTGCAATGATGTAAAGGGTGTCTGGTTTGAAGAATTTCAGCGTCCTTATAATTATGTGTGCGGCATTCAATTCATTGTTGTCCTTTTTTGTTCTTCCATCACAACGGAGGCCCATCTCCCAGACCAGACAGGCCAGCAATGAGGACACCAGGCGCAGGAGCAGCTTTCCAAAGTCGGGACCTGAACTCATGGTGGGCTCCGGGGCAGGAAACAGTAAGATCCGTCCGCTCTCAAACATGGGAGATAGGAGGCAGAGATGCGCTGCCAACCTCCCGAGGATGGGATGGCGCTTTCCTTCCATCAGTGTGGAGGTAAACACATGGAGGATGAGCCATTTGACCGCCCCGATGGTCCACACCGCCGGCAGCCCGCCACAGCTGGAGCACCGCAGCAGCACCAGTCCGGTCCACAGCGCCGAGCACAGCGCTGCGTCCAGCATGAGAAGGAAAGCCCCACAGGCTATGACCCCCGTCATGCTGTCGAACAGCAGGAGGCTGGATGAGGAAGAATCCTCCTAAAAACACAAACATGGACACTTGTGGTCAATTTAAATGATAGTTAAGTTGAGGTCGACGCACTTCATTTGGAAAACTTACCGCAAAGTCAAGCAGGCGTTAGCAGCTAGCTTAGCTGCGGTAGCAACAGCTTTCATTTCCTTCGTTCCACGGGTGAAGCAGTGTGCACTGGTGGAGAATCCACAGGGAAGTGACAACAAACACAAACGCTGCCATCAGTTCAAAGTTTACTTTTTGCCCGATGCGGTAAAAGTTACTTGAATCGTCTCTGCTGAGACTCCTACGGCAGCCCGTTGTGGCCAAACAGCAGCGGCGTCAGCGTTTAAGCGTTGGTAGTGACCTCTACACACAACAACCTGTAGTTTCATCTATATTTACTTTTAATGATTAACTTTAAAAATTTCTCTCAGATTGAGCCATGACATTATTGGGTTTTAGAGTTTATTGCACGTCTTGTATTAAGAAGTAGTGTCATCAAAATCTGTTCCAAAGGTAAAAGTAATAAAAAAATTTCTTTCCTCTTCAAGTTATTCATAATTATTTACTTTTTGCAGATTCAGATCATTTAGATCATTCTTATTAAAATGTGGCCAGCTCATTAATCATGGTGATGGCAGATTAATTTGTTTTGCAGCGTATAAAGTATTATGTCTCACATTTGGCAGCTGCAGAACTGAGTCACCCATAATAAAAATTAGTTTACTTTTAGTCCTTTGACTTTGAGGTGAATATCATAGATGTGCTTTTATTAAAGTAGCAATCCCCTTTTTCTTATCGCTTGATGCATCGTGTTGATTCTGTTGATATTGCATTTGTAAAGGTGAGGCTAAATATATAAAGGCTAGATTCACACTCAATAATTCACACCAAAGAACACTTTAATTGTCAAACATTTATTTCCCCTGATAATAAATGTATAAATTATGAATATATAGCAATTTTTTTTATTTACCAAATGTAAAACAAGCTTCAAAAAAAATCTCTCTTTGCTGACAAAACTTCTGGTCACATTTCCGATTACTGTAATGCAGCTCATACCTGAGACATATTAAAGGTTTCACATCTGAAATAAAACATATATTACCAATGGTGTGACAATCTTGCTGATAATTTCTCAAAAGTGTCACATAATAATAAACTCTACAGTGTCATAAAATGTCATATGAACATAATTGGTGCTCTTGAAAGATTTTAAAATGTGAAATCTATAAAAAGGCACTGTACCATTAAGGATTAGACAGCATGCAGTACATAAAAACTCCATTCATTACAGCTTATACAGTACATGTTCATTGTCAACAGAAAGGTAAAAGACACATGGAATCAGACTTTAAGTCCACCTTCAATTACCTTAAGTTAATCATCATTACCGTAACATGCTCAGCATGCTAACATCTTCATCTAACGGAAACAAACTCTCCTGCTTTAAATATGATAAACAATTCAAAAAGAATGACCCCCCCCCTCCCAAAAAAAGAATGAACTTTTATATTCTAGATTTCTTCTTTCCAAAAGTCCCAAAAACAGATCGAACCATCTTTGAATACTCCTACTAATGGAAGATGTGTGTTATCCAAGGCCTGATTTTTAATTGACCACAAAGCAACACTGTCGCATTTTGCATGTTTTTTCACTGAACATACTATAATTTATTTTCAGATACTGTAATAAAATGGAACTTAAATAATTAGAATAGCACTTAACACTCCCTTGTTCAATGTTTGCTTTTAAGATCACTTCTGTCATCCGTTTCTTGTTTACTGGAAATAATATTATCTTTATTATCTTCATTACCATTATCATTAGCTTATTATTATAATTGATCAAAACTACCAACTATTTCAAAACTTATTGGACAATTTAAAAAAATGCATTCATGACCTGTTTCTATGCAGTACAGGAAGTATTAAAAGACCCCTAAAAGACACTCATTCGTTCATCTTTTTGATGATGAGACAATTGTAATTTTTTTGAATACGGGTCCCGGGTTACACTGGAGTCCATCTCAGCTGACTATGGGCAAAAGGTGGAGTACACACCTGGACAAGTCACCAGAGCTACACAGACAGACAGATAGCCATTCACGCTCACACTCACATCTACGCACAACTCGGAGTGGCCAATTCACCTAAGCTGCATGTTTTTGGAGGTGGGAAGAAGTTCGGAGGAGCCGGACAAAACCCATCTAGACACGGGGAGAACATAGATTGCAAAGCAAGGCAGGTACTTTCCATCAACTGATAATAAAGCATATGCATATATAAGCTGTATAGTCTGCATTTGTGTCAATCTTAAAATCTTTTTACCTATTAGATGACTGCAGAAACAACAACTTTATTTGTATTCACTATAGAGTCTGTGAAATGTGTAATCATTAAACTGCAGCTGGAACAGCTTGATTTGCTTGTGTACAACCAGTTCAAGTTATATTTATCGTCTGTTTAAGTAGAAATTATGGTCAACCAGGGGATCAGGCACTGTCGCACATGTCAACAAAATGATTATGTGACGATGAATTACTGAATTATTAAATTTAGTATTAAAAACATTCTGATTATAAAATTAGCTTGTTTTTGATCCAAGTGCTTACCTGCTACTTCTTTGGGGTACAGAAATTGAGACGCTGTGCAAACTGTGTTTGCTAATGTTTCTACTGCATCTGTTTTCTGAACCTAGAGGAATGTTCAAATATTATGCTGCACACAAACAATCTGGAAGATAACGTGTGTGTGTGTGTGTGTGTGTGTGTGTGTGTGTGTGTGTGTGTGGATGTGTGTGTGAGTGTATGTGTGAGTGTGTGTGTCTGTAAGAGTAGGAGGGAGGGGCTTTGATTGTAATTATTTTTCTTTCTTTGTGTTTACTGTTTTTCATTCTGTGAAGCACTTTGCGTTGCATGTTCCTGCATGCAAAGTGTTTCACAAGTAAAGTTGATTAATTTAATAATGATCTACACATTATAACTCATTGTCAAATTTGGAACTTTTAAAAAAAATGTAATTAATTAAATTCATTTATTATTTAGCTTTTTTGTGAAGTGTCTTTGTACTCCATTGTTTTCTCTCCATTTTATTGTTAACCATTAATATTATAATATTAATGGTTCAGTTTTAATGCTGATATATTTGCAACCATATAAGCTACATTATCACAGTAGAATACCAAATACCAACTCTATAAAACTAATACTTTCCGAGTATTTGACCACAGAAAGCACCAACAAAGCATTTAGAATGCTTTCTAAATTTTTTGGTTTGACCAAGTGAGCCAACTCCTATATGATAGATTGTGTAGTCACAACACGCAGCAGCATTTTACAAGAAACAGTGTAATCACATTGTTAGAGCACGTCTGTTAATTTTGGTAAGAGGGATCAAGTGTCCAATGTTGGGGAATACATTGTGTTTGCTTTGACCTTTATGTCTTGCCTGATGGCAGTGGTTCATCTCATGAAGGCAATGCCTCTGTCAGGGGAAGTGTCATCCACCCACAGAAAAGCAAACGTTGCAATATCTGGTACGCCAACAAGGCTGGTACCAACATTACAAAAAGATATGAAGAACTGCCTGACCCAGAGCGTATAACTGATACGGGGAGCTTACAGTGTTGCAGGTTCAAATGCTGGAGACGTGCTCTGCCCCATTAGCTGAAGCCTTGTCTTTGTCTCTCTCAGCTGGTAGGTTGCTGTACTGACAGCCAGGAACTATATCAACAGTTCTACCAGGCTCCTGCACTGTGGATGGTTGACCTCTCTTTGACTTCTTTACTTTTGTATCCAGCCAGCAAAAAGACACTATGAGGAACACGGCAGCTGAGGCAACGACGGCACTGCAGGCAGAGAATACGTGGTAGTACTGCCCTGTCCTGTCAACCAGGGCTCCTATAAGAACAATACAAATCATCAGTACTGACAGCATTTCATGATTTCATTTCAGTTAATGGCTGAAACTGGCTGAAACAAAGAAGGCATAGTAAACTTGCATGAAATAGTGTTTTTCGTTCAACTCTTGCAAAGAATTTAATATTCATCTCTTAAAAAGGTACTACTGCCATAAAAATGGAAGTTTCTTTGTTGTATGAGTATGATTATGAAGGGTTCATACTTCCCTTCAAGTATGAGCAGAAGGGTTCATAAAGCACAGCATGTGTGTACTTTTTCTGGCTATACGTGATCACATACGCAAAGTAAGCAGAGCTATGTAATGCGATTCCCTGCTCATGTAAACTGATTCTGTTGTCAGTCATATCCTGTGGTTATATCACTGCCCGGATATTTGAGTCGTCTGATAAACAAGGGAAGCATGCTTGTCATCTGAGACCCAGAGCCTCTGGCCTTTCTGTGCACTGCTGCTTCTGAACAGGACTTCAGAGGGAAGCACAGACTTGCATTGGTGGAACATAACAAGACAATTATTTAAGTCCTGTTTTTTGTATGAAGAGAAGAACAAATTGTTTTTGATAGTCCTCTAGGAAAAACTGTAAAAATACTTTTTTACAAAACACAAAGAGTTTTTGTCTGCTGTTATATATAGCATATTTATGTACTGTATGTTTGCATGTGTTGTGGGTGTGCATGTGTGAAGTAATACTGTGATCCACATTCCAATGTCCGCTTCAACTCTTACTCACTCTGTGCTCACATTACCTGCGAGTGGAGGCCCGATGAGCAGCATGATGCCCTCCATGACAGCGAGTAGCCCCAGAGCTGAGGGGAAGCGACTCATCTCCACTATATCCATGAGGACGGTGAACATCAGGGAGCCCACCACACTCATGGACAGTCCATAGAAGACGACATACGTAATCAGAACACCAAAGCTAGCCCCAAAACAGCAGATGCTGTTACTGAGCCCGTTGACCATTAAACCTGACGCAAATACATAAACGTGTTTCCCTTTGAACCAGGGCATGTTGAACAGTAAACCAATGGGCGGCCGCACCGATATGTTCACGACACCCATGATTGACAGCAGCCGTGCAGCCAGGCTCGGATCCATTCCGTTTGCTGTAGCATAGGGAACCAGATACACTAAAGGCACCACGAACCCCAGCATCATCCAGGAGATGCCTATCGTGTACACACAGTAACGTGAGTTGTTGCATAATTGATCAAAGGCCATGTGTTTGCTTATGAAATCCAGCAGGGATCTCCTTATCATTTTCATCCACCCTTTTCTGTCTGTGACATTTTCTTTGTCTGGCATAGACTGGCTGTGGTTTATCAGTGGCTGGCCTCGATGCTTAGGGGGCTGGAGGGGCCTCATCACTGCTCCACACACACAGCAGTTCAGCAGGACAGCCCCCAGCACAAGGAAACTTCCCCTCCATCCCAGCTCTGTGTGGAGGTAGTTCCCCAGGAAAGGTAGAGTGCACATTCCCAGGGCAGTGCCTGAGGATGACATGGCGTTGGCAAATGCTCGACGGCGTACAAAGTAGTGACCGAGGATCGTCACAGCTGGTTGGAAGCTGAAGCAGAAACCAAGACCTGAAATGATGAAATAAAACACATCAAGGAGGACAGCAAGTTCAAAATTTTACTGGTATGCATGCAGCGCTCACAGTTATAGTTCCCCTGTTGAACTTTGTTGTAATGACAATAGTACATTATCATTTGCAAATCTGATTCAAGTTAATGATAGTTCCCTAAACTATGTAAATTTTTCATCCGATTTTTCTTGGCCCTCAGGCAGGTAGTAAACATGACAACAATGAAAAATACTTCAGCTTTATTCAGTTGTGATTGTTAATTCCTGTCTGTGTGTATTAGCTGGGTTTCATTTTTTTCAAATATTTCCGGTTAAGTCTTGTGATTAACTGATGGTCAGTGCTGAACTTTGTTCACATCAGCAAACCTTGAGTACATTTGTGGGCTGACATCTATCATTACAAATGTATTTGCAAGCACTGTTCTGATGATGGGTCAGCAATCATAAGGAGGAACCTAGGATAGCAGCAAGTCAGAAATTGAATTCTCTGAGCAAACCATCTAAACACGTTCACATGGTTTAGTGAGGTCACAGATTGAATTATCCAAATTCCCAATAGGTCGTGAATGCTACATTATCCAACTTCTGAGAAAAATATAAGGCACCTCAGCTGTTAAATGACCTGCTTTGCATACCAGCTGCTCAGTGACTGTGTTCGATGTTTGCTGGACAGGTAGCAGTCTGTTTTGTGTAGCTAGAATGATTAAAGTGTTAGTGCAGGATAATAAATCAATAGAATATTTCCTAACCTGTGATAACACCAGCCGTGATGTAGAGCTGGCCGATTGACTGGGTAAACGAGCTGGCTGCCATTCCAAATCCACTTAGGACTCCTCCCAACATGACTGTAGCTCGGCAACCAAGTCTCTCAACCAACACACTACAAAAAGGACCTGTGGATCAAACATAATGCTCTTAGTTTAGTGCATGCAATAGCAAAAGCAGGCAATGGCATACACGGCAGACGAGGGTACGTTGTGATAATCCTCCTGCAGGTTTCACTTGACTAGTGTTTCACTGTAATCTGTACCTGAAAGTACTGAAGGCTTGCCAGACAATACTTCTTTCTTTGTTTGGCAGACTTGTATGTGTGCATGCACATGCAAAACTATTTTAAAAATTATCAGTGAAAATAACCCACTGAATTTTAAAACAGACACCTACATAACGAATTAAAAATTTTTTACAACGTACCATACTGTAACAACTGTCGGTACAATGAATCTACTTTACATTAACATGAAAATATACTGCGCTGCAAGACAAATGAGTTATCACTGCTGAAAATATTATCCTGCATCTATGACATCATTTTACTTGAAATGCTGCTCATTCAAATTTTTTGCTTGAAGCCTCAGCACTAAAAACAGTGAGCTCTATTGGTCAAAGGTCACTAGCAGCACTGGTAAACACACACTGGAGGTGCTTTTGCTGTTTGGCACCAGGGCTGCAAAGTAATGATGGTGATCATAAACTGAGCTATTGCAGTCAAACACACAGACTTCAGAATGCTTTAAGTACAATATTTCTCCAAGTTTCAAAATCAAACTATTTCCTCCATACAGTCTCAGAACACCAAAATTATACTGTATACTAAAATTCTATATTTTTATGTTTTAGGTCATATTTTTTTTAAAGATAAATGAACATTGTAGATTCTTCAGTCTACATTTATTTCCATGGAAAGTGGCGATGAACACCACTGCCCCTCTAAAAATGCAGCCAATTGCTCAAAACCCATGCAGTTTAAAGAGGAGACACCTGGGATTAGTGAAAGATTAGTGAAGACTCTAATCTTAGGTTTGTAATGAAATTTATAAGGTTAAACGCATTCCTCTCCTCAAAAGCCATGAGAACCAAAAATTAAACAGAGAAAAAAGGACTTAAAGAGAGAAAAAATAATTTGTTCAATGATCAGTAGACTGTAAAGTCAAGGGATGAAAGAGTCTTCATGTTTCAGTCAAAAGGTCGAATGAAATAAAACCTAGTTCTTGCTGTTTCTACATATTCAGGGGATTGTCTCGTATTAAAGTATATAAGAGAGCCCATTGAAATGTAGGAGGGAAGAAGATAGGATGGGAATTAAGAGGAATGACGCAGGCAGCGTCCAGTGTTCATTGTTGTTTATGACTAGTTTTCTTCTGATAAAAAGGCACAAATGTACAACCAAGATATACAGTACAAAAGCATATTTTAATCCAGTCTAATTAAATTCTCTTCCGCTTGTACATCCACCGATTGGATATCCTGTCAGATTATCTACCATTCAAAACTCTATTTTCTATTTTTGTGACTAGCTTTAAGAAGATACAAAAATATTCTTTCACCTACTGAAGAAAGTGTTGAAAACAAGAAGTTTCCTAAATAAATTCCTGGGATATACAGTATAATAGATTTTCTCGCTAATTAGCTGCTCAACATTCACCTTTATCTTCTATATTGGCCTTATTTGAACAACCATCACTCAGCGTTACATAACTTGTTGTTGTAGAGAGAAGTCAACATTATTGACCAGTTAGACGCTAACATTTGTGTCTACAGCAAATAAAGGATGAAATCATTGTACGGTTTCTACCTTTTTTTCTTTTTTTAAATAAAATCTAACCCAGGTTTTGATATTATTTATTGTTGTGTTAAATTGTTTTCTGTCATTAGCTCTATGCTTCAGTTATTACCAGATTTTCCCAGTCCTACAAGTAAATGCAGCATAAGGTTTTTATGTTATCTCACCGCAGGTTTTATTTACTCTTCCCACACCTACAGTTATAATCCAGCTACACACAAAATTATTTCCACGGAAGCAGCTTCATTAAAAACACTCAGCTATTATAATATGAAGAAGATCTTGTTAAGAGAAAAATGCAATGCAAAAAACTGAGATTAGTGTAAAACAGGGCCTATTCCTCAAAAATGTCTCAACAACACAAGACTACTTTTCTTCACTTTTTGACAATGGATGAGTTCAAACTTAAAAGCACTGTTGCCTTGACTTAAATTGCAAAGACATATTAGATAATAACTTTAAAAAAAACCACAAATTGAATTTTGTAATGATATATCTGCATACAGAAAAGCAATATTTACTTCTGGAGTATATGTGTGTGTGCTTAAACCTCTGATTTATTTATTTATTTTTTACTCCCTACAGACTAAAAAACTGTAAGTCTAAAACACACCATCTGTAGTTTTGCTGAACAGCTGATCACTGTCTGACATAAAACATTATAAGATTGTAAGTGCTAACATTTAACCTGAGTTCCTCATGGAATAGAAACAGGTTTCTGGAGGTCAGGGAGAATAAGCCAGCTCAGCGTCCTCATAGAATAATGTTGTTTAAAACAACATAACACAGCAGGACAGTTAAAAACAAACCCAGATCCTCTCTCTGGTTACACGACATTCTTGTACAGTAACAGCAGGCAGGGACTATCATTACCCTGACGCCAAGGGGGTGAATAATTGGTGGTTATGTGGTTGAATAATTCAGTCAAAAAAAAAAAATCTATCATTGTTTGTCATACATATGGTTTTGTTGTTGTTTTTTACCTCCCACATGAAGTGCTGATATCATGATGGAGGGCACCCATGAAGTTTCACTGTTGGTGGCCTGGAAATCTTCCTGCAGGTCAGTGTAGAAGATTCCCACGCAGGCGGAGAATCCTAGGGTCAAAGCTAGGACTATGACGGTGGCAACTAATACCACCCATCCCCAACCACCATCCGGTGCAGTGACAGCTCCTTCGCCCCCTGGCCTGCCGTTCTCTGTTTCATAATCGTCGGGCCCTGGAGTCTTCTCCTGCACACAGTCCTCAGAGAGAGAGCAGCGGTCACTCGTCCATCTGATTCCATTTCTCTGAGTCATTTTGTTCTCGACAGTTGAGGTATTGCTCTCGTGTTTGTTCTGTGGGGTGTGTGATGACTTTCAAGGCCCATGTCACTAAAGATGTTGCAGTGTGTACTGAAAGCTGCAAAAAAGAACACGTACCATCAGCCTCTAAAGAGCAACTGAAATATGATAAGAAATGAGTAACTGAAGTTAATAGAAAATAGAGCACAGTACTCACCTCTGTGATGTAGTGGAGTAGGGGGATTAAGTGCTATTCAAACAAGCTTTATTTGTATAGCATATTTTATACAAAAAAACCCCACTACATGTCTTAAAGCTTTCTAGAGTTCACCTGGCAGATAGCAGCAGCTTCGTCTTTGGTCAGGTATTAGATGTACATTGAAAAAACAACCAGTCACCATCCAACCATTTACACAATTGATAATTGTTGTACTGTATTATCAGTCATGCGTCAGTATTGATTCAGTGCAAGTCAACAGTCAGCTTAACCTCTACTGAAGATAAATTTGTATTAGCCCATCTTGGAGAACAAAAACGGTTTGCTTCCACTGACAGGGCTTTTTTAGAGTTTTGTTCACATGTTATTTGTGCTTTTATTCCTGCTGCCACCATTGATGATCCTGATGTGATGAAGACCAGAAACCAAAAATGTATGTAGCAATATGAGATTTCTTTTAGGACCAAATACAAGTAAATTGCTTATATTTCATGATATTACAATCAGTTTTAAATTTCTTATTCATCCAAAATACTGTAGTCATGCAATTCATTTAAAACCATGCAAATCATATTTTAACAGAATGACCCATATTTAATAATCCCTATAAGAATTTGTGACCCAAATTCATTTTTAATGCAATTAAATTGAGCAATTACAATCCAATTAAATCAAATTCTTGTTCTACTCACATTTGTCTCCATTTTATCTCTCCAGATTATTCCAGAAGATTGAAATTGAAGTCACATAATAAATTCTTATAGGTGTGTTCTACAGCTTCACACTGAGACACACAACAGTGTGTTAACACAGCTTGAACGATTACATCACACACAGAAGTAACAGGTTTTCATTGAGATATTGAAGCAAAGCAGCTAATGTGGTTAACGGTAAATGTTGATGGGACTTAGTATGGGGCTACATTTTTGTGTTTGAGTGTCTTGTTTAGTGAACCTGTTTAGTCGACAGTTTTTTCCCATTTCCGCTCCAGGACTTTTTTCATCTGTGTGTTTCTTTTTTGGGTGGTGACACTCTGCTATGTACATTCATCATTTACATTTGTCCTTTCCTTTGAGTCTTGTATTTTCAAAATGAATGCAACACACTTTGTTTTGGCAAATAGCAGATTAAAATATATATATATATAAAAAAAAAGAATTTCAAATAAGTTGAAGTCAAGCTGAAGTTTAAGTAAGCTAGAACTGAAAACCACTCATATTTCTACTTTCCTACGCATAAAGCCACATAACTCTCGTTGGTTCTTCTCAAAAAGTAATATCCAGGACTCTACAGGTTGGAATGTGTGGGTTAAGGAGGACTTCTCTGATGGTGTCAAGGAATGTGACTACTCTGAGTCTAACCCACACTTGCGAAATCTGGTGAGGTCTTGGTGAAAATTGTTCTATTATATTCCACACATTCCTCACTTTTGGAAGCGTCAACCAAAGCAGAGCAACATGCTTATAATTTCCTTTCGGGGATCACAAAAGTATATAAAATAAAATAAAACAACAATAAAAAATTATCTCCTGTGATGATGAGCCATCCACTGTCACCGACCCGTGACGGTGGACAAAAGTGGGCATAGTAGATGAATGAATGAATGTATGAATAAAACTTATCATCTTTATGCTGATGATACTCATACTTTCATGTCTTAAACCTGAAACGTACTCATTAACACAACAATATTATGTTAGGTTCGATTGCATGGCTTGACTGAAATTTCAGTCGAAATGAAACAGACAATTTTTATTCTTTTGGTCCTGCAACGTCATGGAAACCTCAGGTAAAAACATTTTAAATCACACATTTTAAATCTGCTGTAAAAATCACTATCTTTAAACCATTTCACCAAGGCTTCTTTTCTTTAAAATTTGATCTCATACATGTTGCACTAATAGAACTAATAGAAACAGTCAGTTGATCAAAACACAGCCCGTCAGCTCCTGACAGGCATTTGTCAGCATGGCCTACCTCAGACATTGTGTTGTCTTTACACTGTGTCATTGACAATTAGATTCTCACTTGAATGATTCTCAGATATGCTCCATGTTCATGCTCCGCATCTTCTGCTTCAGTCGCTGAAGTTCAGTATTTAGCTATTTCTGGAACCAGACTGGTAGGGACAGCTGACTCAGCCTTCTGATTATGACCTCTACCACAATTCAAATCTTGATTTTTTTTTTTTTTTCATGTATGTTCTCACTGGGTTTTGCCGCTGGCACAAATCTTTGCCTGACTGTTTTTAATGCTCAGCTGATTTTAATAGGTTTTAATGCCTTTCCTGTTTTAATTTGTTTACTTTTATTTCACCTACTTTTTATTGTTTAATATCAGGAAGCGGTTGAACGTTTCTTACTTTTCTGTAAATGTAACCCCAAAGTCTGAGCAACCTAATTTATTATGAAAATATAAGAATATTCCTTGATGTATAAAACAGGTCAGCAGATAAATGGATGGGAGTGCTGAGTAGCTGTTGGTTAATTCCAAGTGAAATAAATCGAGCTTTAATAATCAGGGTTTACCGCCTGTTTTGTAAATCTGCGATTGTGTTCACGTGTATTATAGTTGCTTAATCCACATGGTAACTCAATAATTTCATTTCGTAATTTTTTTTTTTCTTTAAAGAGCGGATTTTCACTCAAGACTTTATCACAGCCCTCATAAACCGGAATAAGCTTAGATTTACAGCTTCATAACGCACAAAAAAACGCATTCCTCCTGCTGGGAGCGTCATCCCACCGACAAAACATCACATTTAAAACACTTCCGAGGCAAACCGACAGCAGTTTCACCACACATTCTCCCTTCACGGCTAAAATTAATTCATAAAATCACCTTGTTATTGCGGCCATCCAGCTCCTGTTCCCAGGCGTGGACGATCTCTCCTCCGTGACGTGACGTGACAGCAGCGGGTCCTGATTTTCATCGTCAGGGGCATAAAGGGAATCGGCTCGCTGTGGGAGGAGACTGCCCCAGCCGGGTGGGGGCTGCGCAGGCCCCAGCACACACACACACACACACACACACACACACACACACACACACACACACACACACACACACACACACACACACACACACACACACACACACACACACACACACACACACACACACACACACACACACACACACACAGGTATGTGTGTGTACATTGTACAATCGTGATGCCGGACAACACGTACTTTGTCCGTAGCAGCTTGTCGTTGTCAGTCAAAGTGCAGCAGCCAATCAAAATGAAGAAGAGCGACCCTGCGTCCCCACCCTGCGCTAGATTTCATCTGTAAAAAAATCACGTGATGGAGTGAAAGTATGAAGCATATGAATATAGTTATAGAAGTACTGTAAAATAAATAAAATAATATAAAATAGAATAATTTGTGTAGTATGAAAATAAAATGTTTTTTTTTCCATTCTCTTTCCTTCCTTCTAAGGATTATTTTAATTTAATCAGCAGACAAAATTGCCACCTAGAGTTTCAATTGTTCATGTATAGTATAGAAAACACAATCAGCATTGATCTAAGCAGTAATACTCCTAGCGACTGGCACAACCTCAGGATGATGTCGTCTTCAAAGATGGAAGTCCACTTTTTAGTTGAAGCTATCTAGTCACTGCAGATTCTGAAGAAGGTGATCACACCATGGTGACTGCTCACTCACTCCACAGGTTTTAAAATGGGGAATACATACGGCAGATAGAACCACACGTGTGACAGCATTTTCCTCCAGAAAGAGGGTCCAGTGGTGGCATCCAGCTCCAGGTTCACTATCCACCGTCACTCAGGTACACAGACCCCTAATGGGTAGCAGAGCTCTGCTGTACTCAGAAAGGGCAATTGGAACTTAATCAGAGTTGTAGCAGGAAGAAATCCGGTCTGCTTTTCTTCCATTGGCTGCATAAATCTGGCATAAATACAAGATTGGGAAATGAGCCCCTACCACCTAGATGACTCATCTGGAAGATTACCTTATCTTCAGCACACCATGGTGGGAATATGTATCAATGTTGACTGCTTTATGGGATGGGACATCTTTAAAAATGACTCTTTTGTGACTAAGACTTTGTCTTTTTTCACTGTCAAAAATAAAATATATGTGCAATAGTGAAATAAACACAGGTGGTAAAACCAGTATCAAAGGCAGCTATGTACAAAAGTCATGACACTAAAGATTTGATTATAGCTTCTTACAACAACTTATCAGTGCATGCTAAATATCATCAAACCACAATGAAAAGAAACAAGAATGTGAACCAGATTTTAAAACACAGACATATTTTATGATTAAAAACAAGACAGGGTTTTGTTAAAATTGTTACATGTAAAGAAAAAACATTGGTAGACAAAATTCAAAAACTATAAAATAAATAAAAGTGAAACAAACAACCAGACAAAATGTTTTGTCAGCATCCAAATGTTTGTCCAAAGTCTCCTAGTTTCCATTACCATCAACATTCTTTAACAGCGCTCATGTTTGACATAAATACTGTTGATCAGTGAACAATAAAGAAATTGTTAATAGGTGACATTTTCAATACATATAAATGAGGGTACAAGTATGCATGTTTGCAAATGCATGCAGGAGTTTACAGATGAACTGGCAAAATGATTGATACATTTCGTGACTGGCAGGTGGGGCTACTGTATAAAATTGTTGGGGCAGTTATCTGCAATCTCAGTGGTTGGCATTAAAAGCTACTCCTTATCTACTGTTGAGTTGCTATGACGATACAAAGACAACCAAGAAATAAAACATGTGAGTGGAGAAAATATTTTAAGTTTTAAACCGACTGCTCCACACACGAAATCTACACATACCACAGAGCCATGCCTTCCCTTTGCACCCCCACCATGCATTACACACTTTGCACCAACACAGAGGTCAGACAAAATCTAGTACACATCTTAATCTCTAGAATGCATGCTCTCATGTTTTCATGTACCAAACATGTATTTAATATGTATATATATAAAATTTTGCAGGTGTGTTAAATTGCACATTATCTGTAGACTAACTAGTGCAGTTGTGTTTTTAAAAATTGGTGCCTGACTTGAATATTCAGATAATCGTACAGCAAAGATCAGCTAAATTAGTGGTTCCCAAACTTTTCTGGTATTATCTAAATAACATACTTTATTTATGAAATACTACCATGCTTATGTTTAGCAGGTTTTTTTTATTTTTATTATCATTCTACCTTTTCAATTTCTGTGTTAACATGCAAACAGTTTCTGATTAACACCCAATACAGCCACGACTGGTGGCAATGTTATTACTTCTGCAGGTTTTCTGTTACCAGCCGAACTATGAGACTCATTAAAAAATTTATTGTGATGATTATCCTTGTCAGCAGTCTGACAGCCCGTGGTGTCCTGGCAAAGTGACATGACATGACACAGCCGTTGAGTCAGCAATTAGCTGATTGATTAAAAGACGAAGAGTCTTAAGTAATGTTCAAGGCTCCGTGTAGCTATACTTTGGGGTTTTAGCTGAATGCTAACACCAACATGCTATCAGACCAACATTTAACAAGTACAATGTTACCATGTTCATCATCTTAGTTGAACATTTTTGCACTTCAAAACTGACATACACCAAAATCTCCTCTAACTGTCATGCAAAGTTTTTGCAGTCAGAACTCAAGTGGTGCACCGGCTGACATTACAGCCACACTTTTAGCATTGTTAAAATACATATTACAGTCTTTGTCTTTTGACATCTCTACGTTCATTAATGTTTTGTGACATCTTCGGAGGACCCTTAGTTTGGGAACCACTGAACGGTGCGACCAAGGCAAGATAAAACATGTACAGGAAGTGATTACATCACACTCTTCAGTTGTAGCCTCAGTGTGCAACTCAAGAAGAAAGAAGCCGAATGGCAGCAGGTTTACAGTCCAATTGTTAATGTTTCATGAAAATAAAATAATGAAGAGTACAATGGATTTGTTTAGCTTGCCTTGCACCAAAACACAAACAATAGAAGAAAAAAAAAGATAAACACAGCATTGTACATTGTACCTCAGGTTGGTGCCTCTTGGCTTTTTTAAGGTATAAGAGACACCTTATGATGAGAGGGAAGAACAACTGTGCACAACACAGGTCAAAGGCACAACACCGGACAAAGACGAAGGGAAACAACACCTAAGGTGCTTCGCAAAGGCCCAAAGAACAAGAACAGAGACAAGATGCTCCTCAGTGAGACATTTGGGCATTTTCAGCAGCACATAGTCTGCATACAACTCAGATTAGCACAGTAAAACTGCACAACACATGGTCGAGAGGAAATAAACAGAAACAGTAAAGAATTTACATCATAGTTTGAGCTCTAGGGCTTAACCACACACCATCAGGAAGCATGACAACAGCAAAGGTACGTTTTTTTCTGGTTAAATGCATTCTTTTTTTTGTTCATGCTTGATATAACTGTATCAAATATGTTCTTTATACAAAGATGGGTGTATCAAAGTGATCGACGCCAGTGATAAAGTTCAGCCGCCCCTGAGATCTTAGGGACAATAATTAAAATGGGCTTTATGGGCAACAATAAGATATCTTTAGTCTCCATCGGATATGTGTAAATATGGCTCAACGTTAGAATTAAGTTGCTGATATAACAAGACTGCATTTACACCAGGCACACATCTGCTATTATTTTTTAAGTGTAAATAAATAACCAATTCAGAGATCCGGCTTCAATGGGTAATTTTGTCATGAATTATGATCTTCATGTAAAGAAAAATTAATGTGCTTCAGATTCTTGAAAATAGACATTTTTCTCTTTTTTTGGATTGTATTGGAAGATGTCACGGGGAACTTACACCTTTTGCTATTTAATCATTAATAATAATTTTACATTGGTGATTGCCAATGGCTTAACAATCCATTAATCTTCCAGCTGTGTTCTTAATAATTAATAGTTTCGCCAATATAACATGAAAAACCATGATCATGATGTGCCTTGTTTCACTAAAACCGTCCAATATTTAATTTACGATATACACGTAAACCCAGATACAGCTATTTTAGATTCATTCTCATATTATTTTTGAGCTTATTTCCACTAATGACTTTACTAAATCTGGTAAATGCATATTTAAAAAGAAGCTACAGTATTTATTTTTGAATTACTTTTGCTATAGCTTATGAACCATTTTGAAATTGCCAACACTTACTCCTCTAAGGAACCAGATGTGTTCAGGGCTAAAATTAGACTAGCAGGTTTTTCTTTTTATGTTACTCCATTATTATTACATACAAATCTTCAAAACAGCACTACCACATGGCGACTTAATGACACGCATATTTCAGTCGAAACATACCGTAACCAGGGTGGATACAGTTTGCAGACACAAAAGAAAAAGTCATGTAACATGTGGGACAAAAGACTTCCCCTTGAGGACACCTCTCATCTGGCAGGTTGACGTATAGTCAGGTTAATTACTGTGATAACATCGGCTCAGGTTTCTCAGGGCTTTAAACTTTGTGCAGTTTGTGCCACAGTTGCTACAAGTGTTGCAGAATGTAAGACAAGTCAGTTGAGAAATGGTGACAGGCTACTGTATTGGAACGGAGACCAAGTGACTGTATTGCAAGGCGGGGGAGGGAGCATCACGGTTTTGAGGCAACACACACTGGCCGCAATCCATATCCTGCCGTGCCATGCCTGTCTGGACAAACAGCAGTCACAGAAGTTTTCCGTATCATTAATTACAATTTTAAGATATGCATGAGATCAGAGATAGATATCTAACATAGGTAAATATATTTGGACGTTTTTGAGGAACACTAAAGAAAACCTGCAGCTGAAAAACTTGATATTTCAGTCATGGACAAGAAGCAGAGAGGCACTGCATACACAAACGCATCTGTGTTACACAGTGGCAAAAGTGGATGTGAAAAGTGACATTTTCTCCATTGTATAACCCACCAAAATATGTAAATATATGACAACTTTTGTACAGAAATCAATAATTACACCATTTGCATTCAATTTTTCATATAGTTTCATCATGTAGCCTATATAGATTTACATAGATTCCGCACATGCCTTGACAAACTGTACACAGGTGTACCTTAGTCTCTTTAAGTCATTTTTTGTGACACATCCAAATTTTTTCCCGTAGAAGGACATACCAGATTGAGGCCAAAGCAGAAAACAGGAGGATGCCGCAGTGCTCAAACCACGGCCGAGGTTTGTGAGACAAACGCATGTCACTCGCTTTAGATGATCCAAAATACTGGAAAGTCACAGAAATGCTGCACCGGGCTGGCTCATTTGGACTCTGCTGTGTTTTTTCGTGCACCTCCCAGCTTGGTTTATTGTGCCTTGACCTTTTTCAGACATCAGTTGATGACTCTGGGAGTGCAGATGGGGAGACGACAGGCATTGATCCCCTCTCCTTTAACAGATTCAGGTAGAGAGGCTCAATCAGTGGGAGTTGTGTTCATTCCTGTGTCCTTTGAGAGCCCTGAGGAGATTTCTGCCAAATAGACAGAGCCAAACCGATAAGAAAAATGAAGTATCCTGTCTGTTGATAGCACTGATGATAAATATGATGTTAAACAATGATGGTAGCTCTATGCTGGGAGTCCATTCACTGACAACAGAGGGGCTACAATCAGTTGTAGCCTACAATGCAGTGAAATTGACCATCAAAAAGCTGCATGTGGAAAAATCCATGTGTTGTATTCCCTTTTAAACTCCTCCTGAAACCGTTGCTTGTGATGGAGTAAAAATGAGGACAAGTTGCAGTCATGTTGAATCACTGGGGGACAGGGAGTTTTGGAAACCCCTCCCATTAGATCACCAGAGAAGTGAAGGGGGCTGTTGATGATAATGATGGCAGAGAGGTGGATCTTGATGATTAACTAGATAAAATGTTGTTGGTATAATATCATTTAGCTCAATATCTGGGTTTCTTCACATGCGCGAGCCTCGCTCTTGAAGGATCTGTGAGGAGAGAAGGAAAATAAGTTAATAGTAAATCCTTTGATGTCTCAAAAGGAAGCTGATTAGTTTCCGTCACTGATGTTGTGATGGTACATGTATTTAAAGATAAAGATGGTGTGATCACTGACGCCATTTAACCAGAGAAAAATGCTCTGATTCAAGCTTAGAACAAAGAATTAATTTTCCTTTCTTGAAATCAAATGACTTGCAAAAAGTTAGCTAAGGACAAGAAATGGCTATTTTCCAAATTTTCCCACAAACATGTGATATATTGAATAAATATTAATGACAAGAAAACTAATAACGTGTAAATCTATCCTTCAATACATTTTGACTTCACTACGCTGTGGCGCACAGTCATTTAGTAACCTCTGAACATGTCAGTCTTTGAAAATATCTCACAAATATTAATGTATTAAAAAAAAAACAAGACAACATCTTTACATTTGTTACTGCTTCTTAACCTTTTTGGACTTGTGCGCATTTAAAATAAATAAAAAGTCAGAAGAAAACCTACATTTTACATTTTTCAATATGCGGCCCATAATTAACTGTGGCATTAATTCACTACAAGAAGAAAGAGAACTTCAACAGCCTTGATTTGTGTTACCTTGGCCTTTTCAGTGGGCTCGATGACAATGCCGTTGGTTGAGTTGTTGAGTTCCCGGGAAACCACACATAAAAACTCGGCCTGGTCCTCATTTCCATAGTTATAAGAAGAGCCAATGCTTATGAGCTGCGGAGAGAAACAAGTTGGCGCAGTGATTAAATATTCAAATGTAAAAAGTTCTGTGAACAAAAATCAATACTGTAGTCAATAATGTTATTTCTTAAGTCATTTTCAAATGTAAAAAATTTCCATGTTTGCCCTCTTCAAATTTTATGAACATTTTTCACGATTTAGATACATAGAAATTTCCTAGAGAAATTAATTCATCACTCTAATACAATCAACAGATAATCGATAATGATGCAGCTCTCAGTCACCAAATTCTAAGACTGCAAGTTGTTATTACTTTTTCAATTCAACAGAAAAACAGTGATGATTTGTATAATGACAATAAATAAAAAAATGTTGACAGAAAGTAGAACTAGAGAATATTAGCATTCAAGCAAAGGTGCCCAAAATGCACTGATTCAATCTTCTGTTGTGTTTCTTAGACTGTGATAGTAAAGTAAAAACCTTCCTTTTTAGATGCTGACACATTCCATTCGGAATCCACAACAATATTGCAGTTTGCTACCCATCCAAAGACAGGTTTAACAATAATCAGGCTTAGTGATGAATCCATTAAAATATCAAATAAAACACAGCAAGAAAAAAAGCAGCATTTTTCTGCACCTGCTCAAACTTCCAACCGTCAGACATGGTTGACACCATCTGTGTGAGTTCCTCCTCTTGGCACTGAAGAACTCGATAAACATGCTTCACAGGGCCCTGAGGGACATCACAGAAATTATACACATGCAAAACAGCATTAATGATCTGCACACAAATAGAATAAGTTATTTTGATTGTGTCTGTAGTAGCAGAATATCAGGTGTACACAGATTTACTCTACTGTCAGCTGATGCCATTGCTATGGCATCTGCTATCTGTACCTGCGATGTCCGGTTCTCGTTGTCCCGTATCCTCTCTTTAACCAGCCTCACCAATGAGGCTATGTTGTAGAATTCAGCTTCCTCAAGAACACCTGACAAGGAAAAAGGAATCATCACATTTCATTGTTTGAGTTTTAAACACTCTATTGATTTTCAAAGACAGCTACATCTCAATGTGATATTTGAGAAAACACAAAACATCTGGGATCCAAATGTTTTACCTTCCTCTGCCAGATTTTTATCCATGATCAGTTTTCCATGTCGCAGGTAATTCAAGATGGGGCCAAAGTATGTTGGATCTCTGTCGATCAGGTAGGCCCCTGTCTCGTCCTGCAGGAAAACACGAAGAGCTGATGTTATAGAAAATGACTGTTTTGTTCCGACAGTTTTATGGTTAATTATATTCATTTAGTTGATGCCATGCTGATCAACAGTGACTTAAATTAAGCACTTTTAACCACATGGTCACAGTCACGAATGACAAGAATTATGTACAACTTCATCAAATATGCTGACTGGCTTAAGGTGCTACATTTAGAAAAGATGAAAGAATTAATATTTTGTGATAAATGTGAATTAATTTTTCATTATGCAAGAAGAGCTATGCAGTTGTTTCAATACAGTATACAAAACACTAAGTGAAGAACCTGGGAGCTCATTATGACATTCAGTCAAAACCGATTAGCAGTTGATTGGTCACTTGAGTCCATTACAATACAATAATATGTGGGGATTTGCTACACTTCTATGCTCTATATCATTTTATATCAAATATCTTCGGGTTTCTTTAATAGTTATTTGGATTTAAAAATATATATAGCAATTAGTTGTCTATCACAACCTATTTTTAAGGGGTATAATATGATGGAAATTGATAAAAAAGATTTTATATATAACAAGCTAAATACTTGAAATCTTTCTTTGTGCTTGCTTTGAACACCACATAAAAACAAGCGCTGATCATAAAAGTGTCAATATCAATAGATGTTCAAAGCTATATGAATATGTTCTAGGGGAAGAAACCAGAGCTTGTGAAGGGGGTTGAGGGGTACTGTCTAAATATAGTCAGGTTTACCTCCACACGCTGGTTGGGCTCTGGAACCCAAACCCTTAAAGAGGCTGGACTCTCCTCTTCTGTGGTGAGAGGCAGTGGGCTGGTGGGGGTTTGCTTACAGCCCCATAGCTCAGCCCCCATATGTTGGAGTTTGCAAATGAATCCTGACTATGAATACATGTGCTGTAATGACATACTGCACTGGAAAATGTAATTGAAGTTCACTATAATAATTGTAATATATGTAATTATTCGACCTTTTCAATAGAGGCAGTAACCATGTTATCATTATGTTAAATTACAGATCCAGTATTTGGCTCCTATGATCACAGTCATCTACTCACTTTGTCAGAGTCCAGGTCAGGGTCTTCTTGACAGAGACGGAACAGGAATGATTTTGGGTCCCTGCACAGTGTTTGTTTAGTTGTAATGAAGTATGTTCCACCGACGTTTAGACGAACCCAGCGTGAGCCCGGTTTTTCCACTGGTTCGGACGGGGAGCTCGGATTGCTCTTCACGGGGAACCCAAACACCGACCGTCCGCCGCCACCGCTCGATACTCCGCCGGGACTGAGCTGGCTGCTCCGCGGCGGAACCATTAGAGTGGGCGAAGCCAGGCGCATAGAGCCCCGCAAGTCGCGGTGATCAGACTGTTCTATGGTTGCAGTTCCACCGCTCTGGTCCACAACATGCAATTCAGCCATTTTTTTTCGTCTGACAGACACCGCACAATTAGCCAACAATACACTGCAGGGAGACAATTTCTCTCAGCCAATTTGTAAACAGAGCGAATATATTTTTCTCCGACTGGGTGGATTGCATCAGGGCGTTGCTGCTCAAACTCGATCGTCTCTACCGACAACGCTCAACATTAAGACACAAATATGAATATTATAGCTTGTACAACATCAGCAGCATCACGTTTAATCGTTTCTTTACAAGATAAATTGGTCATTCTCGTCTATTCAAACGTTAATCAGAGAAAGGCAATTCTTCCGGGTTGTAACGTGATTACTGTTTACTTCCGCTATGTCACATGGTTTTCAAAATAAAAGAACCCACAATGTTATGTGAAGAATTTGAAAATTGTCTTCTTTTTGTGGTACTGTACATGCATTTAAAAAAAATCACAGTTCAGTATCCAGCAATGCGCAGATTTATAGAATCATTGTTTTTTTGTAGAGATAGTCCATTCATACAGAAATGATACACCAAACGCAGGGAAAACATTGAATCTCACAAAGAAGTATGAGATAATTTGGACTTGAGGGGTAACAAGAATGTATGTAAAAAAATTAGAATTTCATTATAAGACAGGATTTTTCAGTAACTTAGATGAGCAAATTTAAATCAGCACAACAACTGAGTGATATATATTTTTAAAATTCAAGTGGAAACATTTTTACATAAGTTGAATGCAAAAATGTATTTTGATAATCCAATCCAATCCAAACTTTATTTGTTGAGCACTTTACCACAACCGCAGTCGACCAAAGTGCTGATAAAATAAAGACTGGTGAGCAGAAATTGGACAGGTTAATTTGAAAATGTTTTCCTATAAGATTTCCATTTTGTTGGGTTTTGCGAGGTGAGTGCATCTATCTTCATCATGAAGATGAAGATAGCTGCAAAAATAAAGTAGTGTCATATCACACCTGTAGGGGGCAGTGTGGAGAATTTACCGTAAGAAATATATAACAAACGAAGAAGAATTTGACTAGTTGTCGGCGCGTTCACTATTTGCGACAGATTACGTTTTGCTAGGCACGTTTGACAGGTAAAGTCTTGAGGCCATTTAAGGACTATAATCAGGTTAATGACCACGGAATTACATTGTTATAAATGTTTAAAGAACGCCTCATTCGAGGAAGGCTAGCTACGTTGGTAGCATTACCAGATTACACCCTAGTTCATTTAAACATTCTTCAAATCTAGCCCGTTAGCAAGCTAGCTTCACATACTGCAACTTGAATGGAAGCTGTTAACGCAGCATCACTAGAGGCTCGCGAAAGGAGATGTAGCCTTTAAAATCGTGTTTTGAAAGAAGCATTAATTGTTTTACATATATTGAGCTGTAAGATTATCAATCGGGCTGTAGAAATCAGCTGTAGAGTTGCTAATGTATCCCCTTTCTGTGCCCTAAATAACGTGTGCTGCCATTTCAACTGCCAGAGCCATGAGTGAATTCCGGATTCACCATGATGTGAACGAGCTGCTCAGTCTGCTTCAGGTTCGAGGAGGTGATGGAGCAGAGGGCTACATAGATTTACTGCAGAAGCACAGGACTCCCTACGTCACAACTACAGTCTCTGCTCACAGTGCCAAGGTGGGTTCCCTCTGCAGAACGCCTATTGATAGACTACTTTAATATTTGGGAAGAAAGATTATGTGAAAAGGGCCTAAAACTTGATAGAGTGATTGACATGGGAATGAATGGGGAAAACATGATTTTGTTGGATGGAGAATGTATACCTCTTTCAATAATGAATGAAAGGAGCTGATTATTATGAAAATTATTTGTGACACCATTTGAAGGAATTACTTCTTTATTAATGGTTATTTCATGTGTTATGTTACATAATTTCCAGGTCAAATTAGCAGAGTTTTCTAAAACACCAGAGGACTTCTTGAGGAAGTACGATGAGCTCAAATCAAAAAATGTTCGAAACCTTGACCCTCTAGTTTATCTGCTTTCCAGACTTTGTGAGGACAAAGAGGTAATACAGTTTACAAGCAAATAAACGTTTTTATATATTATTAAAATTCTTTTTTCTATTTTAGTACATATATAAATTGCAGTATATCACAAGTTTTTCTTGGATATTTTTCTAGACTCTCCAGTCTCTGCAGCAAAATGCCAAAGAACGGTCGGAGTCATCAGCAAACACAACGTCAACTACAACTACTAGTTACAGTTTGCCTCAGACCACCTCTAAGATGTCCATGCAGGAACTGGATGAGCTGCGAAAGAAGCTTGGCAACGTGACAGCCAGCTCCAGCGCCCCACTGGTGAGATTTCCAATTTAGATGCAGTAGATCTGAAGGTAAATTTGAAGTTGTAGTGTAGTTTGAATTTGTTTGAAAATGAGATTATATTCACCTAATTTTCTCGCAATTAAAACACTGTTGACCCATGAAGTTGCCAAAATACTTCATAAGAACGGCTCGTCGGATGGCACAGTAACTCCAGAAATCCCTTCCCCTCAGTTTTCTTTTTGGTCTCTTCTGCAGCCTGCTGAGGTCACACGGAAGATGCTGAGGGATAAACACAATAAAAAGAATCCCAGCCAGCCGAATCCTGTGTTTCCTAATTGGGTATACGACCGTCCTGCTCTCATCGGAGACTTTATCACCAGCTCAAACCCTCAAGTTGATCCAACTGTGGCCATCGGTAAGCTGATTTCTGATGCGTTCAGTCTGAAGTAATTATGTTAGCTGTATGCCTGAATTGTATACAGCTGTATGTGACTTTGTGGTTGGCAGTGTTTATGTTGATGTTATCTACTGTCAGGAACGATGCCTCTACCTGCTCAAGAGCAAGCACTGGTGGAGGATCTACTGTTCGTCCTGGTTGGAGTCGACGGGCGAGACATCACAGCTCAGCCTGTGCTGGGGAGACAAAACCGCTCCTTCATTGTCGATGCAACACTGGACATGTCTGTCAAAGAGCTCGTCAACAGAATATTACCTGTTGCATCATATTACTCCACTATAACACGGTACCTATTTAAAACTATCAAGTGGATTCAATCTTATATTTTTTTAAATTTATGATTGACACAGAGTGTATTTGTATTCTTTCAGGTTCATCGAGGAGAAGTCATCTTTTGAGTATGGCCAGGTCAATCATGCGTTGACGGCAGCGATGAGGACCCTGATGAAGGAGTACCTGATCCTGATCACCCAGCTGGAGCATCTCCAGCGGCAGGGCCTACTGTCCCTGCAGAAACTCTGGTTCTACATCCAGCCCACTATGAGGTCCATGGAGATACTCGCCTCAATTGGTGAGTGTCAGAATCTGAGTTTGTTTCTTATGCTTTTCTAACCATGGACCTGATGATAGTGTCCCAGCTGTTTATGTTATTGGACACTTAATTTCAAATCTTCAATTTTGCTCTGTGCTTTGCCCCCTACTGACTTATTTATATAACTAGGAGGGACTGCATACTGAATTTCAATACTGTTGTGACACCAAATAATGCTACATAACTTCTTAAAAATAGTTGTATTATCAACAATAATGACGAAATACAAAACAGGGGTCTACAGTTCAAATCAGAAATAAAGACAACCTTTATCTGGTCTTTATATGTGACTAGATTTTTCATTTAATGCATCAAATGTACAAATATGACCTTCCTGTTCTTGCTGCTTTAGGTGCAGGTGGAGTTATGTATTTAACCCAGGGATGAGAATGTTAAATAGAGAGGAAAGAAACTGCTGCCTTCTTACTCATAGATATCTGTCATGTGACATCTGTCAGATAAATTTAGAGGCGTAGAAATATAAAAAAAATTGGCATAAAATGTAAAAGTATCTCCAAAATCAGTATAAAACACCTGCTATTTTCAGTCCTACCTAATGTGTTGTGGTATTGACTGATGCTTTACCTTTATTATGTTTGTCATGTTTTAAGAAAGAGCTGCCATAAACCTTTAATTTGATCAGTTTTAACAATTCAGACGTAACTTTTTGTAAATGATGGTGTGAAATAAAATAATAGAAGTGCTCCCACTGTTTTCACAGCATCCTCAGTGGACAAAGGAGAGTGTATGGGCGGGTCGACACTGACTCTTCTTCATGACAGAACCTTCAACTTCACTGGTGACAGCCAGGCTCAGGAGCTGTGTCTCTACCTTACGAAAGCAGCCAGTGTCCCTTACTTTGAAATACTGGAGAAGTGGATCTATAGGGGCATCATCAAGGACCCATACAGGTTTGTTTACAGACTCAGAGTACAAACCAAACTCTTATCTTCCACTTTACTTGCTTATTCCTTAATCTGGTTTTCATGTCCATTTTTTTATAGTGAGTTCATGGTGGAAGAGCATGAGCTGCAGAAGGAGAAAATTCAGGAGGATTACAATGACAAGTACTGGGATCAAAGATACACTATTGTACAACATCGGATTCCCTCCTTCCTACAGAAGATGGCTGACAAAATATTAAGCACAGGTAAAAACTGAAAACAGGTAAAAAAAAAACATTCGAGTTTTTTCTGCAAAAATATTTAATTCAACTTTGTGATGTCCTGCAGGAAAGTACCTCAATGTGGTGCGGGAGTGCGGACGTGATGTGACGTGTCCTGATGCTAAGGAGGTCCTGTACACCTTGAAGGAGAGGGCGTATGTGGAGCAGATAGAGAAAGCTTACAATTATGCCAGCAAGGTCCTGTTGGATTTCCTCATGGAAGAGAAGGAGCTTGTTTCACGCCTGAGGTTTTCTTTTAAACTTTTACTCTCTTTTTTTGTGTGTATGTCTGCGTGTGTGTACAGATTGGTAAAAATCTAGATTTAAACCTAATAAAAATAATATTTTTCCGTCTGATTGTGTTTCTTACAGCTGCTTATGAGACTTTCTTGTTCCCAAACGCTCTGAAACGAATTCCATTTTTCTAAATTTGCCGGTTTTTTTATTAGATCTATCAAGCACTACTTCCTGATGGACAAAGGTGATTTCTTCGTTCACTTCATGGACCTAACGGAGGATGAGCTGAAGAAGCCGGTGGACGACATAGTTCCTCCCAGACTTGAAGCACTCCTGGAGCTGGCTCTGAGGATGAGCACAGCCAACACTGACCCCTTCAAAGATGACCTCAAGGTTGACAGAAATATTTTGTGTACCCTTATTATAAAAATCATGTACTAACTCTGATGGGATCTGTTGTGCTGCTAATAATGCTTCAATTCCTTCATTATACCACTACTGCTCAAGTAATTCTTGTAATCTTCCTTCACACAAGCCTGGTCACATGACCTCTGGTTTACACTTTCGAAAATCAATGTGTGAGTTGTCTTAATTTTTGCATATTTTTCCACAGATCGACTTGATGCCTCATGACGTCATCACGCAGTTATTACGGGTGCTTGCCATCGAGACCAAACAGGAGAAGGCCATTATCAACGCAGAGCCCACAGATGTGGCCCTCAGTGGGCTGGAGGCCTTCTCTTTTGACTACATCGTCAAATGGCCTCTGTCACTCATCATCAACAGGTTGTGTTTGGCTGCTGCAGCTGATTTGATCTTATTGTGTACTTCATATCATTTGGTTTTTGTAGGAAGCTCATGGATACCCGAGAATGGATCTTATGTTCCCTTCATTTATCACAAAAAATATCAATAAATTCAAAGTGCAGCTACAAATAGCCTTATGACAAATCACTGCACACGTTATGTAATACTATTATCTGCTGTTGTCTGCGACTTTTTTAATAAAAAAATATTCTGCATTCCTCTTACAGGAAAGCCCTGACAAGGTACCAGATGTTATTCAGGCACATGTTTTACTGCAAACATGTGGAGAGGCTGCTGTGCAACGTGTGGATCAGAAACAAAGATTTCAAGCAGTACTCTTTACGTTCTCCTAAGTGGTGAGTTTGAAATAGAATTTTATCAGTTTCATCAAAGATATCAACCATCAGAATGTCTTCACATTTTATTCCAACTCCCTCCCCTCAGGTTTGCTGCTGCTTTCGCCCTCCGACAGCGGATGCTCAACTTTGTGCAGAACATCCAGTACTATATGATGTTTGAGGTGATGGAGCCCACGTGGCACGTCATGGAAAACAACCTGAAAACAGTAAGTGAATGACCTGAATACTCTCTGAAAGAACATTCTTTCGACAAGCACTGGAAGATCAGTTTCACTGGTGACGTGCTGTTTTTATCGCACTAAACTGAATTGATTTCAATGGCTTCAGGTCAAGACGTTCTGACTGTGTCTTATCCTCTTCCAGGCGTCCAACATTGATGATGTGCTTTGCCACCACACCAGCTTCCTGGACAACTGCCTGAAAGACTGCATGCTGACCAACCCTGAACTTCTTCGGATCTTCTCCAAACTCATCGCTGTCTGCGTCATGTTCACAAACTGCATGCAGGTTTTGTCAGACATTTTTGTCTTTGTAGAGGATTCATATTCCATCACATGCTCTTCATTGAGGCAGATTTTTACAAAAGTACAGTAGTATCAGAGATACGAGCAACCTGACATTCAAGTTATTTGAGAAACGAGCTATTGCTCAGTCCATATTTTTGCTGGAGATACGAGCAGAAATCTGAGTAACTAGTCGTGCTTCAGGACACCACTGCTAGTTGGCAGATGGATACATCGGCAGAGACCACATCTCATTCTTGTTCGCTCGTGTGTGCTTGAGAATTTTGCATTTCTTTTCATACCTTATTGTTTACATTACTTATATATACAGTAATCAGTTATGCACAGGTAGAGTTTGCATGTCTTTTGGTTAATAAAAAATGTGTTTATTTTATAATTTTGTGGAGTCTGGGGCTTTTTTACAAGTCTGGAACGGATTAAAATTATTTTAGTTATTTCAAATGGTGTTTTGTTTTGCAGCGATTCACTCAGAACATGAGGTTAGAACGACTCTCTCTGGAGCAAGGGGCAATGGATGATCCCTCCGCTCAGAACGAACATGTGGAAGACACCGAGAAGAAGAGGCCAACCACAAAGGTAACTTGTCAGCATGTTACGAAAGGTAATCAAATTGGAATCAAAATGAGAAAATATCCCAACCTTTTATTCAAAAATATTTTCTTACCCATCAGTTTTTAGCTGAGTTTGGGGACTTCCTCCAGTCGGAGGCAGGCTACGAAGCTGCCATCAGCAAATTTGACAGTAACTTCAGCATTCTTTTGCTGGAATTACTGGACAAGCTAAGCGTCTACAGCACTAACGACTGTGAGCACAGCATGATCAGCATCATCTATAGGTAATGCCGCTCTCAAATGGAGTAGACTAGATGTTTTAGGATGTATTACTCTCTACAAATACTTCCTGTTGTCACAGCTGCTATATACCAAAGCAAAGAAGGTTTTTAAAAAAAATGTTCGTCTAACATTAGAATTCACCTATTTTCTGTAAATGCCTGCTATTTTTTCCTGAAATGATCTTGTTAATCTACTTACAAAGCTTTTATCAACAACTTTTATACTTGTATTTATTCTAATTTTTTAACTTGGCTATTTAAATTTCACAGGCTGGATTTTAACGGATTCTACACTGAGCGACTCGAGAGAATGGCCATAGAGCGGAGCCAGAAAGCAGCAGCATAGCACGTTATATCTTTATGAAATGTTACCCAGCAATAAGAATATTCCCTCCTCAAGTCGGTCCACTGCACTTCAACCAGACAACTCCTATATAAATGTCAGCTGTGAATTCAAAATGTTGATACTTCAGTGAGTGGAATATATCTTATGATTGTTACGAGATGTGGACTTGTTTGTTGTCTCATTTCAGCGCTTCAAACTGTAAATATTAACAAATGTAATATAGCTCATAAGTTTGTTCTGCTCTGAAAATTAAACGTAGTGCCACTCTTTGTGGGTGTCGAATTGTACCTGTGCAATGACATTGTATGTATGTGTTCATTAAAAGCAGACTTTACTGAGTCTATTTAGAGTCACTACTTTTTTTACATATACAAACACTAAAGCAGACTAAGCAGATAACAGGGATAGTTATTCATATTGCATTTTTTGTAGATTTGAGGAACTTGTGCAAATTACTTTTAAAATAAATTTTACTGCTGGAGGCGATATTGGTTATGTCTTTTCTTTGTGGCTACTCTTCAGTTCAAGATAAAACATTCGTTGGTTTGTGGTTTAGGGCCATTAACGCTGATAGTTACGGCAAAAGCGCTAAAAGCATCCCGGAAATTAATGACGTTGATTTCAAAATAAAAGAATGTACCCGCGTAGAAAAAAAATAATCCTGCAGATCAGGAACAACGATACAATAAAAATGATCTAGTTTATCCTAATTTGTAAGATCATATGGTAGTGCAACAGCCCGTAAAGAAAAAAAACCCCCCGATTTGTGTTCATTAAATTTTTATCTTGGATATACAGGTATATGAAATTCTAGATATCTTGAAAATTCCCCACTGTGGGACAAATAAAGGTTTATCTATTCTTATCTAATCTCATTTTATCTTCATGATATCAACTGTACATCATTATGACAAACATTGCGTTAAAAGGTGTTATGGCACCTTTTTCATACAGTAGGAATATCTTAAACTATTACAAATTTTAAAAGCTGTGTTCTTTGAAGTGTCAGGTATTACAATATATTCTACATACATTATCACCTTTCAGCATGAAAATTTTTATGCCATAACTATAAAACTTATCAGGTTACAATGTTGAACATTGCAAATAATAGTCATGTGAAAGCTATTCATAATAACGTGATCTGTCATATGAACACTTTTACAGTAAGGCTGTATTTCCATATAACATGAACACATCTTGTCACAACGCGAAAACAGATCATAAATATTTCCCATTACAGGGTGTTGGATCAGTTTTCTGTCGGTGTAGCCGCAACTTTTCATAAATAGCGAGATCCCACTCTCGGAAAAAAAGATTCGGAAAATAACATTTTGATTATTTTTTCCCCATAAGCTTTGCGTAGTTACAGAAGATCGCCGGCCTTCTTTGGATAATGAAGTGAGTTAAAAGAGTCGGTAGTATTATTTTGAAATGTTTGAGTGTACAGTTCCGGTTCTTGTCTATTCATATCGTTACTAGCTTGACGAATGTGAGGCGTGATCCCAGAGAACCGGAGGCGGCGCTTTAACGGGACTTATTGCGTTAGTGATTCACCGAGGACTTCTCGGTAAGGAGTCAGTGGGACTTAAGCCGTCATGGGAGCGAACGCGGTGTCACTGTGGCTGACATGGTGTGAGTTGAAGTTTAATCTGAATTTACTTAAATGTTCCATTTAGAATATTTCCATCACCTGAAAGTAGATTTTGCATAAGTGCAAAAGAAACTCCTTAGAACAGATGAAGACGCTGTTAGTTTACAGAAAATATTGTTAGACGCTTTCATTGCTTCGTTATTAATTCTTTATTATCATAGTTTTAAATGAAGTTTAACCCATTCCTATTGTTGTAAAGTCATTTAAAATCTCTTTTTACTCAGGGAGTGGTTTATTTCACATCTGTCCCACAGATTAAAATGAACGGCTGAGCCCGAAACAAGTACTGGTAACGATTAAAATATAGATAATAAACTTGACAACAAAAGATTTTTCATTTTTGGTGTAAAAGTCGTCCCCTGCGTATCAGAAAGTGATTTGTTTTCAGCCATATCCCGACGGTATCGGTTATTAAAATACATTCTGTTAAAGGAGTCGGTGTGATCTGTGTGGGACACGTGTTTCAGGAAGCTGTGTGTTGTGTCACCGGCTGTTGTCTGCTGTGAGTAGGTTGTCTGCTGCAGAGTTCTTGGATGTTGTCTCATGTGGGGAGGTATGAGGTGGTGAGACCTCAGAGGCTTCCAGGGAGACAGAAGAGGAGCCTGCAGGACCAGCAGGTGACCAAAGCTGCATCTCCATCCCTACACTGTCAGACATCAGACTGTTAGATTTGATTTTAGACAACATCACTATGTTCTGACACATCTGTGCATCAGTTGTAATAATTGAATTGTATAATAATGCAGTAAAGCAATCCAAATCGAGGCATGTTCTTTGATAATTTAAGTGCATGTTGCTTATATTTCTGTACTTTTACTTCTGAACTTTTAATTTTTAATTTTAACTCGACGGATTTCACAGTTGCATCCTGATGTAGTTCGGTATGAGTTGGCCATTGAAGGTAGAAACCACACAATTCATCTGGAAAAGAACAGGTACGTTTTAGATAGACAGATAGATAGATAAATACTTTATTAATTCCAAAAGGAAATAGAAAAGCACATTTTTTTTCTAAATAGCATTTCACATTAAATTGATAAATATCTGTTTGAAAAAGGAAAACCTTATTTTTCAACGATTTATGTATTTATTATTTTAGGAATCTTATTGGGAAACACTTCACAGAAACACACTATTCAGAAGAGGGAAAGCGTGTAACAACGTCACAACGTCAGGTGAGATTGTACTTCAGTCACAAAACGATTGTTCATAGAAGAAATATTATTTCTATCTATATCCTGACATTTTTATGTATGAATGTCAATTTTAGGGAAAGTGACATTTTAATCAAGATTGAATGATTCCTACATCATGCTCTTTAAGCAAGCTTAAAAAATACACATATTTAAAGTTAATCTGTGCATGTTTAGGGAAATTCACCTAAACGTGCACATTAGCTGTGTTTATTGGAATCACAGCTACTGTAAATTGTGGTAATTTATATTATTGTATTATTGAGATTTTGTGTTTCTCTTAATATTTTATGATTCATTGACTCACAATATTCATGAGTAAGAAAAACAAAAACACACCACCTACCAAAAAGAATCAAATCCAGTGGAACTGTAACATGACCTCACCTGTGATTCATAACTTCCTGAACATTAAACAAATAAGTAGAGAGCAATATCTAAGAGGATTGTAAAGTACTTCAGCAGACTGAACCCTGGGTGAGTTATTCTAATGAATACTTTGTTCTAGGAGAACTGCTATTATCACGGTCACATTGAAGGCATGAAGGACTCCTCAGTCAGTGTTGGGATTTGTTCAGGAATCAGGTAAGAAAATCTGCATATTTGCAGCTTCAGATTTCTGTTGTGTAATTTACCGCTAAGGCCACCGTCAGTGAAATTTTCTCATGTACTTGCGAAACGTGTTACTTCAAAATTTACTTCATGTAGAAATGCAGCCATTAAATTAGAACATTGTTTTCCTAATATGACACAACGCTTACATGTTACACCTGTTTTTTTTGTACTGTAGTTGATGCTCTCACCCAACAGATGTTAAATAAATGTACATAATGTGTCGACAGGTGCTGGTGCCTAGAATCAATCAAACAATCAATCATTCATTCATTCATTCATTCATTCATTCATTCATTCATTCATTCATTCATTCATCTTCCTTACTGCCTCTTCCGCTGTAGCAGGTTGCGTGAAGCTGGAGCCTATCCCAGCTGACTAAGAACATGAGGCGGGGGAAACTCCGGGCACAATGCCGGTGCACTGTGGAGACACACAGAGACACAAACAAACACGCACACACCCACTCATACACTACGGGCAATTTGGAATGGCTAGTTAACCTGAAGGGCATGTCTCAAGAGGTGGGAGGAAGCCGGTGAACCCGGAGAGATCCCACGCAGACACGGGAAGAACATGCAAACTCCGCACAGAGCTACACTCGAACCCGGAACCACCTTGCTGTGCGGCGACATTAACCTTAATTTATACAGCGCTTAATCACGTCATCAGACATTTTGAAGTGCCTTAACAGACAGAGAAACCCAACACAACCCTCCAGAGCAAGCATAAGCGACAGTGGCGGAGAAAAACTCCCTCATTGAGGAAGAAACTCCGGACAGGACCCAGACTCTGGAGGGCGGTCATCCACCTTCATCGGTTGGGTGGGAAAGCAAATATACTGGGGATAGAGACAGGGAAGGAAAAGATAGAGAGACAGACAGACAGAGAGAGAGTGGTAGACAGGCCAGGTAGAACTTGCAGACCAAATTGTGCTTTAGTTTTGTTGAATGTCAACTCTGACTCTCTTGTACTGAGTGTGGAGCAAACATCACTCGACAAACACTGCTGTGTCTCCTTATTATCTGTGTTGGCAGTGGTTTTGTGAGAGCCCAGCAGCAGGTTTACCTGATTGAGCCTCTGGGACCATCTGAGGATGACTACCACGCGGTTTATGGAAGTGAGAACCTAGCAACCGGCAGCAGACCCAGCTGTGGCTCCTCCTCTAACAGCACCACCCCGTATGACCGGGACCAGGATCCTGTGCTCGCTGGGCTCTTCAGGCCCAGGTCATGGGTAGGTGACACGTGAACGGTTGTGGAATTTAGCCAGAAGATGCTGGAAGTTCAGGTTGATAAACGTGGCTAAGATCTAATAATAATACAAATCCTGTAATACCAGTGATGATATCATAACAGGGCGTGTCACTGTCGGCCACTGTTGCAAATCACTGATCGTCAGTATTTAAATGCAAACTCGGATTTTACGATAGATTAAATTAAATAACAGTTATTTTTCCAATCACAGTGGAGCAAAATTTCATCAGTGCTAAAACACAAATACTTCTGGCCACAGCTTGTAGTTTGAACATAACGTTTAGAAAATCACAGATGGATCTTCGTATGTGTTCTTGTTTTGAATTATTGAAAGTATTAGCATGATGGTTGCATATATGTGTGTTGTTGTTTTTTTATTTCTTCAGAAATCTAAACCCATCACAGGTCCAGAGAGTTTTGTTGAGCTGTTCGTGGTGGTCGACAACACTGAGGTAGATATTTTTGTTTTATTTCCTTTACCTGAAATCTCCATCGCTAGATGAATCATGTTGAACTCTTGTCTTCCTTTAGTATAAACATTATGGAAGTGAGACTAAATCCCGTATTCTTGGAGTTGTAAATCATGTTGATAAGGTAAGAAAACCTCTGACGTTTTGGAAGCTGTGCCTTCGGTGTGGGACCATCAGTATTCTTAACAGCAGCTTGTCTGAGAGCATTCAACCAATGAAGTAAGTCTGCTCCTCTGCCTGCAGCTGTATCGACCTCTGAACATTCGAATTGTCCTGGTGGGCTTGGAGATTTGGACTTACGAAGACCAAATAGTTGTTGACATAAATTCAGAGACAACTCTAGACAATTTCCTCCATTGGCGCCGGTCTGATCTTCTGCAGAGGATGACGCACGACACTGCCCAATTCGTGACGTAAGGAGGATCATAGATGCCTGCACAGATGCTAAACACAAAAACACTACCTACATATTTGACCCGATATTAAACTTTTTTTCCTCACTAGGGGCATAGATTTTGATGGAGATACAGTTGGACTGGCAAATAAATTTGCCATCTGTACTGAAAACTCAGGTGGAGTCAACCAGGTATCAATAATGACTTCTGACATGAATGAATCCTTCATCAACTCAACTTCATCAAGTACTGTTGCACTTAATATTCAGCTAAATATAAAGCAACATTTCTGCATTTCTCTCACAGGATCATCATGATAATCCGATAGGCTTGGCCTCCACCATTGCTCATGAGATGGGACATAATTTTGGCATGTCCCATGATGATGCGGATTGTTTGTGTGGGCCACCTCACAGCAGTGGGAACTGTGTGATGGCAGATAAGCTCAGGTTACTGCAAATACTGTGGAAGGCTTATTTAATCTTTGACAGTGCAGTGGATACTTGTTTTACGACTGGTGTCTATAGAATCTTTCACAAAGCTGCCATCCCTTTCTCCTCTTCAGCACTGGAAACCAAGCGTTCCCAGAGTTTTTCAGCGGCTGCAGCGTGGAGCAGCTGACTGAGTTCATGGAACGGGCTCAGCCCAGCTGCTTGTCCAAACCGTTGAGTTCCGTTCAGACCATCACTGTGGCGCCACGCTGTGGCAACGCCATGCTGGACCCTGGAGAACAGTGTGACTGCGGCACAGAGGAGGTAAAACTATCAGTAGATACTTCCTGATTGAATGGATGGTCCACATGCTCCCCTTTCAGAAATGGTTGCTTAACAGTGCAATTTGTGTGATTGTGGTCGATCCACAGAGGTTCTGGTCTATCCACATCAACACAAATTGAGTTATTCTGGTCGTTCGAGTGTCTGTGACCTTGGACAAAAAAATGTTCAAGTTGAGTCCTTGGAAGGTTTAAATTTACCTTCCGGTCACGGAAGACGCCATTTGGGTTTTCAGTTTTAGATGACTGCTGCGGTTTCCTCCATTCAAGGTTAGACAGCTAATAAAAGGGGAGGCAGCGGTGATTCAGGGCGGCTAAATCTGCAGTTTGGCCTCAAAAATGTAAATAGTTTTCCTGTGTGCTCACATCTAATAAGAGGGACAGAATTCTTGGCAGAGAAGCTGCTGGTATGAGAGACTAAATGCAATTTTTTTCTTCACCAAACATTCCTCACTGTGTTTCCTGCTCAAGGTGTAACTGGATACATAAACATTACCCGGTTGACAAAGAGTGCTTTTATTTTCAGGAATGCGATAACCCTTGTTGTGATGCCGCAACTTGTCGCCTGACAGCAGGATCTAAGTGTGCACACGGTCAATGCTGTGAGAACTGCCAGGTACACTTCCTACCATTAACAATCTGCCTTTAAAGAAGCTTATAAAGGACTTTTCTTTATTCTCTCAGTTAAATAACCTGTTTTAGCCAAGTGTTAATAAGCATAGTAGCATACATGAATTAATATGAATAAATAAGAATGAATATTTTAAACAGGAATGCATTTTTGTTTCTAGACTAGCTAGGGTTGTCATCATATAGGACGCCCAGTCATTGACAGGAGAAGGTTTCTTTTAAAATCACATTGAAACAGCTGTAGTTCAATATCAAAGGGAAACAGGGTGATATCCTGTTGATATAACGTAACTCACCACATCCTCAAATGACAGTTACAAAAGCTGGAAGAGGTGGCGAAAGTCATGAAATACAGGACAAAATAAATACACGAGTTCATTACGGACAACTCCACCCTTCCTACTAACTGAAATGAATTTTTTTTGTAGTTCAAACTGGTTGGAAGTGTCTGCAGAAAGTCATCCAGTGAATGCGATCTGCCTGAATACTGCACCGGCGTATCGGAGGATTGTCCCGAAGATAGTTTTGAAATGAATGGCAAACCCTGCTACAACCACGCACAAGGCTACTGCTACAATGGCAGGTGCCCCACGCATGAGCAGCACTGCTGGAGGCTGTTCGGACATGGTATGCTCAAATCATCACGTAAAAAGTCCCAACTTAGTCAAATCTTACAGCCTCTCTCAAGGAATGCCTTGTTGTGACAAACATAAATTAAGAAGAATGTTTGAGAAGTCCGTCTGTGGTTGACTGAGAGAAAGAGTATGGTGTTTGTATGTTGTCAAGGCTAAAGGCCACATGAGGATGAAGAATAGTCTCCTTTGTTCGTTTACATCCGCTGGTAAAGTGAAAGTAATCTGTCCCATATCCTTGGAAACAACTCTTCTTTCATGCTTACAGTAGTTAAGTGCAGTGAGAAAACCTAAGGGTTACATTTCCACGTGTACTATACAGAAATGACTTTTACAATGTGGCTACAGTGATTAACTATCCTGTAATAATGGCATCCTGTGTGTGAGAAATTGTGACTTAGATAGGAATGATTCTGAAGTGTTCGTCTACATTTTATTTTGCTGGTAGAAATAAGTTTCTACTTTAACTTTGATTCTACTTTCAGTCCATGATTTGAATCAATTCTGTTTTGATTAATCAAATGAAAATAGTGTCTTTGTATTTTGGAATTCTGACTAAATGGGAATTTGATTTATTTTCACATCCCTAAATTTTCAACACTTTCTTCTCGCATAAATTAAGTTCCATATATTACTATAAATATGTTCTTCTTTCAGAAACAAAGGTTGGATCGGATGTGTGTTTCAGCCTGAATAAACGTGGCGAAGAAGGTGCGAACTGTGGGAAGAACAAATTCAGCTACATCCCCTGTTCAGTCCAGTACGTATCAACGCATCCACCTGAACGCTAAGTCCATCCATCCATTCATCCATCCATCCATCCATCCATCCGTTTTCAGCTGATTATTCATGGCCTAGTTCAGTCCAGTTGTGTCTCTCTCCAGCTGCAATTTCCAACAACCCCCCACCCCCACACACATTCTCTAAATATCTGTTTGCAGTCACATTGAGACAACCCCTTCATTCTTGATCCAACACAGTGGTTCTTAGCTGGGGGCATTAAGTATCCTAAACAGCATTCCAGCTATTTACGAGGTGTGACTCTGGGTAAGGAGAGTCCAACCCCCTCCAGAATTTTGTAAGAACACAGAGCTTTACTTAGAGGTAAGCCAACTGTTTAGTTGGTGCATTATCAACCCTACATACAGTTCTGGTTCAGTTGGCCTGGGTCGTCTCCTCCACCCGTCACCTGGCGGGTGTCGCCTCATTCAAGTGCCTCTTGCTACAGATGATGGATCCAATAGAAACTGCTTTTATTATTAATTTGTTGTTCTTTGTTTTTTGGAGGAATCTTAAATGTGGATCCATATTTTGTGGAGGAGGGGGTGAGTCCATTACCGGTAAAAGGGCAGTCTACACTGTGTTTGGCATAGAATGTAAATTAGCTGTGGATGACGATAAGAACAGGAACATCGACATGGTGCCAAAGGGAACCAGATGTGGACCAAATAAGGTAAAACTCAGCAGTCAGGCACACTGTGTTGAGTTGTGTTAGTTATCATAGATGTTTTGATCCAAATTGAATGTTTACTTGCAGGTTTGCCTTGACAACAGATGTGTGGATTTATCAGTGTACGGGGCAAAAGAGGACTGTGCAACGAAATGCAACAACAATGGGGTAAGAGAGTTCTTTGGAGGTTTGAAATAACCTGTTACTGGTTTCAGTTAAATTCTCCTGAAAGTTTTAATCCTTGACTCATACCTAAATTATTTTTGTTGCATTTGATTTTAAGGTGTGTAATCACAAGAAAGAATGCCACTGTAATCCCGGCTGGGCTCCCCCTTACTGTGAAACCCAGTATCCAGAGTTACCTCAAGGTAACCGATTTTATCACAACAAACTGTTTCCAAATTCCAGATTTTTTAGTTAGTTTGTTCAGCACAAAATTCTACTTCTCTTTAAACTGAGGGCAGCTGTCAGAGAGCATTACAGAAAAAACATGTAATCACATGTCGTCTTATCTTTCTCCCAATAACCTCCTTTACTCTTCCTGATGTTTTTAAAAATTAAAACCCAGAGACATTTTTGTCTTCAATACAATTTAAGAAAGACTACTCTGTGTGTTGACGCCGCTGTTTCTTATATAATATCTTTTGTGCAAGGAGCAAATTGTAACTCACTAAAGTTGTAAAGTGTACAGCTACAGTGGTCAGTCTTCACAGTCACTGCCTCAAAAAAAGAAATAGAGAAGCACAAAGAGACCCTTTATCATTGAGCAGGATGAACTTTGAAATATAGTACAGGATTTGCAGAAGTGATTTTTTTCTGCAGAAGAAAAAATAGTTGCGTAAGTTGTTCAATTCTCTTCAGAATTTGGTGTCTTTTTCTGAGTGATAAAATCTCCTTTCTTCTACTTCCTTTTAAACAAACGTTAGCCTTTGTTGGGACGTTTCCATTGTGTTTCCCTTGTTGTTTGATGCAAAAATCATTCAATTTCTTTAAAAAGTAAATGTCTTGTTTAATTCATTTTTAATCTATATTGAAAATCTATTGTTTTTCACATGATCACTATAAACCAAATTATTCTGCACTATTCTGAAAAGAACCAATTGGTTTTTTTTAATAAGATTTTGTTGTATCATAAAACCTTATGATATTGTCTTATTGAATAAATTAGTATTTCTAGTTAAACGATCTAGTGTTTCTCATGATGAATTGTTGACATTATGCTGAAGAAAAGGATTTTGCTGCTGAAAAATGGCAGCAACAAAACAGGTCTCTCTTTTTTCCTCATTTTACACATATTTAGCCATTATCTGTGAGGCCTCGATAGAAGAAGTTAATTTCTTTGATTCACTCATTTTGATTTATTCTTCATTCACAATAATTTATTTTAACAAGTTGTATTAAAACTAATGCAGCCCTGCCAGGAGCTCTGTTAGGTTATCCATTGGCACTTCAAGATGAACATATTATTGCCGCACAATGAAAAAGCAGGTGTGTTTTTAATACTACCAACTAAAGCTACATCATTTTGAGGCAATTTATGTTTCTATGCCTCCAGGTCAGAGTGCAATAATAGCAGGTGTGTGTGCAGTTATCGCCATCCTTCTGGTGATCACAGTAGTGATCGTAGGGCTGATGTGCTGTAAAAAGGACAACATGGACAACTACACCTCTAAAAGGTAGTATTTTTTTTAACCTCAAATCATTCTCTTGTGTCTCATGCAGTACCTACTGATATGGCTTTAGATTTCAGTCTCGCACTTTCGAGCTAAATAAAATTTGGTGTCCACAGGAAGGTGCATTCAGCAACAGACAAGTTGAATCCGATGTTCAAGGAACCAAGTGTGAAAGACAGACCTCAGATCAGTCCGCCCACTTTCATGGAATCAACGGCATCACAAGCCTGCAATCCTCTGATTGTTCCGATTCCCAGCAGACCTGCTCCTCAGGTGCGCCGAGTGAATCCTGGGAAATCATCTTGGGATCAGTGAACAGGTTGAAATGTTCTCATGTCAATATAAGGTACTTAATAATTTTTCTCTTTCAGCCACCAAAGAAAGAGCCGTCTGTGTCGCTTATTACACAAAGTGAACTGGTAAGTTTAAAAAAAAACATTAATGCAAACTAAGCATCACCATCCAGAGCTTCTCACCCAGCTTAGCTGCTGAAGTCAAATCAAATGAGTAACATTTTTAGGATCTCCTTGCACCAGTATATTTCATCAAAGGGACAGAAACTATCAAACTTGCTCATAATTAATTGTCATTATTAAAGAAAAAGTAATAAATCGTTTACAGCTTCCACAGATTTAGTGAAAAACACAAAAATTTGTGAACAGCTTTTTTTTTGTTATGCCCTGAAAACCCTCATCTGAAACAAAACAGTCACAGAATTAGTCTAAATTCAACCTTTCAACTTGCTACCATGGAAATAAAAACAAAATACAAACAGCGTGAAAGGCTCCACTTGACTACTTGGTCTTATGAAGAAAACCAATAAAAAATAGATGAAAATATATTTCAATTTATTTTTGAAAACTGCCAGTAATTTCCATAAATCATCATTTTTATCAAACAAACAGTATATTGTACACTGATTTGGGACTATTTTCTCTGGTGGATGAATTTATATTTGGTGTTTAAATACTTATTTGGGCAGCAGAGTTATTTCTGGCTGGCTGAGTGAAAATTAACACTGTGTGTTCATTGTAATGTCATTGTAATGAGGAAGCGTGTCACCGTATCACATGGTAGTGGTTTGGAATACAGTGGAGCTCTATTATATGAGCTGAATTATTCAGTCTCCATTCCAGTGTTGAACATCATTCTCAATCACAGTATATAAGAGCAGTAAACAAATGTGTTGGAAGTGAAAAGTCAAGTAAGAAGGTTTTTCTTCTTTATAACAGACAAAGCCTCAACCTCCTTGCAAGCCTCTACCTGCTCTAACAAAAACACAGGTGAGTCACACCTACAACTGCTCTCCAACATCATCATCGCAATCTAGATGCAACAAAAGAGTTTTGTCAGGGAAGATTCAATATTTAGGTTTTTGATTGTTAGATAGATTTATTTTAAATGACAATATTGATTATTTGCAATCATCTTATTTATAGGTGTTATAATAGAGTTTTCTTTCACTATATAGAAATTACATCATTTTCTTTTTGTCTTTTGCACTTTAGCTTCATGGCATTGTGAAACATTATTTGAGATATTAATGTCATTGCGTTATAGTGAGAATCAATTTCTCTGCACATTTTATTTCAGTGACAACTACAGTTTTCTGTGTAAGCCACATGTTAGCGCTGGTGTGTGGGAAAAACTGATCAGTTTACGTTCCAGAAAATTTTACATTTTATTTTTTTATTAATAATCTCTGGCCAAAGATTTGAAGCATGTGCTCGCAAAATGTTTTTCTTTCAAACCTTAAATACCTCCTTCAGTGTTCATTCTGCTCCTGACAACAGCTTTAAGGAAAATAAATTTGACCTTGAATAGATGCCTTTCAAACACATCGTTCCAGTCATCTTAAAATAAGTACTGTTGCTGTCTCACCCAGGCAGAAGTCTTGCATTTGGAGTTTTGTATGCTGTTTTAAATTATTATTACAGTCTTAAACATTAAACAATTAAGTCAAAAGATGTTTCCAAAATATATTTTAAAACGATTACTTGATCTTGAGGTTTTAAATGACACCCTATTTATCTTTGTTTTTATCTATTCTTTTTATTTTATAAATAGTTCCAAATTAGTTTCTTCCCTCAGTAAGCTAATTTTGCTGCTGTAAAATACAAATTTTGTCTCTTGGGTCATTAAAGTCTTATCTCAAAGTTATATAGGCCATCACCATTCAGAGACAAAAAATATTGACACCTCCCTAGTTTAAGGTTCACAAATGAAGACATGTCTAAAATTCATCTTATTTTTCATATTTCAGTATAAGGTCACCAAACCAAGTCCTCCGTCTGTACCTCCGTTCAAGCCCAGCCCTCCTGTGGCCTCCAGGATCAAACTGTTCACTCCTCCTTCACCCCCAGCGAAGCCACAGCTTCACAAGCTCACATGAAATCGAAGGCAAATTGGAAGACATTCGCCATGCTGTTATACATAAAGAAAAATAATGATCCTTTCTGAGATAAATACATGTGAGTCACACTGCCTGAATTGTGGAAAAGCTTACTCTGCTTTGAAGGCCCTTAAAGACGGTGTGTGACCAAAGGTTTCCCTGACTGAAAATGTCTTGGATGACATGGGACCATGAACTTTACACCTGATGTGGGAAAATTATTAAAAGTGAGCAAAATGATGCTCGCATGAAAATGTATTTATTTCCTGTCTTTGCCAGGAAACTAACAGTGGGGGAAGTAGAGTCAGGGAGGAAGGATGCTCAGGGTAGAATAAAAACAGCCTAGATGTGTATTATAGTGATCTACTGCTACCAAAGTGAGGCTAATGGTAAGTTCTGATGATAATGGATGAAGAGAAGGAGGCGTGATGTGTGACAGCAGAACAGCTTGAGTTGACTGCTTGAACCAGTTTGTGGACATTTGTTCCAATCAAATACTTGATATGTCATTTTTAGGTATTAAGAAGGAGGGTGTGGTAGTTTTTTTCTAAGCATGTGGAGACTCTACACCTGATCCAGAGCCATAAATTTCTTACAGTGCCTAAACAATCCAAAGCTGGTCTGTGCCTTCTACAATACTTGAAAATGAATGAGACACAATATGGGTCTAAACTTTAGATGTTGTGTGTTACTGTGGTTCAGCATGAGATATTAACATCCTACTATGACTGAAGTCAGTCCTGAGTTGAGGTATATGAGAATTAAGTTTTTTGTAGTTGTCGAGTTTTTGCACTGATCTGTCTCTATGAAATCAGTTTTTTGTGTTTTTAACTAAATTATATACAAAACAAAATGCACTTGTTTTAAGACTAATGATTTAATCTGCTTTGTATGCTTAAATGAGTGTAACATTAAATCCCAAATGAAGTCGAGCCAAATAGTAAATCACACTTTATTTTATAAAAGGACAGGATGGTAATGTTGCATCGTCAAATCACTGTTAGAAGCAAAAGATGCCTGACATGATTTTTTTTTTTTCAAATTTGCTGCTTCTCATTATTTGAATTGCGTCATGATTAATTAAAAGCTTACTGTTTTCTAAATTGTGTAAGTTTTATCTACTCCCAAGTACTGTTTTCGTCCTTCTGAGAAGTTGACAATCATCCCTGCCAACAACCATTTTCTTGTATGTCATCAGTTAATCTGTATTTATAGGCCTCCAGTGAGAGGTCTGAGGAAATGGACTATGAGCCAGTAGTGAGTCAGAGCTGTGCAGCACGGCTCAGGTTCCCACTGTGAGCTCCCATTATCTGTGTTTCCTGCACATAAACCCTGGTGGTTTTATCTGTTTCCAGTTTAACACAAACTCTGGACTATTGTGATAAACATCAACTGAGAACAGTGTGAAATAAATGAAGAATAAAGTCCCATCAATGAGTTGTGCCATCCTTTTGAAAATTTCATATGGGAGAACTGCAGTATGAAAATGCCTGAAATATGTTTGTGAGACTTCCATATTACCAATACTAAACCTAAAGCTCCTTTGTTTCTACTGATATTTGCCTCTTAAGCAGCCTTGTTTCTTCCATTTGACAAGCTAGAAAATCCTAATAAGCTTGTTCATCCACCCCAACCTAGAAAAAAACCTCTTCAACAGCTAATTCTCTACATAATCTCAAGATCTATATTGTTTAAAACATCCCTTCATTAGGAAGCAGTAAAATGTCATATGTAACAAATAACCCTGGCCTCTACTTCTCTTAGGAGGAAATCCATTTTTCACACTAAAATTTTTAGTGTACTAATAAATTTTTTAAAAAAAATCAATTATACCCCTCATACATGTAATGTTAGATGTAGATCTAACATTACATGTAGATCAGATTTTGAGGCCCTGTTGCAAATCAATGCTCAGACAAAGGAGTTAAGCATTGAGGAATGTAGGCCAGAGCAAGGGGCTGCTTTCTCAGAGGGAGCTTGTCTGATTCATAAGTCAAGACTCACAACAACGTGGTTCACAATTGGTGTAGTTTGTCCACTGACGAATGCCTGTCCAAACTTATCTGTAGCTTAGATCAGTGATTTATTGGTCACAGTTTATAGGATATGATAAAAGATGATGTTATCTCTCTTCAAAGTTCATTCAGGCATAAATGCAACCATCTGAGTTTGTGTTGTGAATTGAATAAATTCCACTTTCAGAAAGGCTTTCCCACCACACACACTGAATTAAACTCATGAGAGAAATCTTTTACCAAAATGCTTTTGAAGTGCAAAGATGTCCGCTGTAGAGGGGTGTATTGTGAAAACAATCAAAAACTCTCAAGAGGTCAAAATATGTTTGGAACACGCCTAAGTTCTTGGCAAAACTCGACATATGAAGTTGGCTGAAAGTGAGTCCTCAACTGAACCAGAGAACAAAACTAAGTCATTAGAAGGAAGGAAGACCAGTGAGCAACTGCTAATCACTGTGTGAAGGCAGAGAACCTAAGGTTTAAAGGTCGAGGCAAATTATCTTGGTTGTTTCCAGGTTCTCCTTTGTAAACCAGGACAAACCTCAATTGTGCTTTTCCAAAATATGAAAGAGTTGACACGATAGCAGGTGTGCGAACACAATAGGGTTGTTATCCTCACTACTAATGTCTGTTTTCGAAACCTGTAAGGATGAGGATGTACGACATGTTTTTTTTTAATGATACATTTTTGACCTGCAAATTCAGAGGATAAATTCGTGATGCCAATCCTTCTTGGTCTGTTTGTTTTTTTCCTCTTGAGGAATCAGTCTAGAAAAATGCTTAAAGACTCATTTGTTGTCTCATGCCCAACTATCTCATCCAGTTCTATCAACATTTTCATGTAATCCTGACCACAGATACATAGACAAAAATGACAACAGATCTCCACCATCGGTCATGAGGCTTGATTGAATTAGAAGGGAATGTTCAACTTTGGCTGAAGCATGTGCTCTACTGACAACAATTCTTGAGATTTGTGTTTGTGGAAGAGAAGACTCTACAATGACATTGGTGTCTTGACAGTCCAAGACACTACAGTGACAATTTAGATTTTATCAAAACTGTTCTCATGTAAATGCAGCCTAAAAGTACAAGGAAAGATGAGTCTGATGGTTGGTCATCTTCTGTGTAGCATACAATACTGTATATCCAGAATAATATACAAACCTATACAAATAACCTATACAAATAATATACATAGAAATATAACATAAACACTTTAGATGATTGTAAGATTTTGAGATTGTCTCAAAACGGTTGAAATTGTTAGGATAAACGGATTGTTTTCCAGCCCTTGTATTGTGACTGCCCCCTGCTGGAAGAAAGCTGCAAATTCTTCTTTCTTTTTATTAGTTTCTATATTATAGAAAAATATTGATAGCGTCAAATATATAGCATGCAGAAGTAGGTAGTAGGAAAAAATATTTTACATAAAGGAAAAGCTTTTGGCAACTCGATTCAGACAGATATAAAATGACAGGTGATAGGATTGAAACTTTCAAAATACAAAGATTTTGTGAACAAAAATCACAAAAAGCAAACTTAGGGTGTTTCTTTTCGCATCCAGAGACCGGATGTGACTTGATCTTTTTTTTGTTTTTTGGTTTTTTTAAAGACCAACACGCTCCTGTTGATTCTAACACGTGAGAGCGTTGATATAGAAAGGGCAAAATGATTTTAAATAATCGCAATATGGACCTGAATACTCAGTTTTGTCAAAAAGAATTAAAAATTATTTAGCCCAAAAAAAAAAAAATTCATCCCTTTTATTTTGGCCATGAAAACAAAGCGCTTTGTTTTTAGTTTTAGTTATATGTTAAAATGAAAAATTGCATATCTCCAGTACTGCATTTTTTATTTTTGAAACCAAAATAAAAATATCAAACCACACTGACACCTCCATTTTTAACATGAATATTTTCTTTGCAGATGACAACCACCCGCCCAAAAAATGTTTAAATTTTGACATAGGAAAAAAAGTGATTTCAAGGATTATTGAGAACTAAAAGCTGAGCCATCAACATCAGAATCATGCCAGCCATTTTATTTAATTACCAGGCAAACATTTGATCTTAATACAATATACTTTCCAAAAAATAAACATTCAGAGACAGGTTAAACCAACAGATGGAAACAAATATTGAGTGAAAAGAAATTACCATTTGTGTTACTTAAATACAAAAACATTATTTCCATTGCTTAGCTTCAACAAAACTTTTCTTTAAACTTCTCTCTGGCCCATATGTTACCACATGACAATCAGCTACCACACGACAGTGTAACTGAAATATTCAAACATTTACTATTCTGGTTTAAAAATCATCTCCTCACACAGATCCAATAATTCACTAAAATTCTCTTGTCGATCACTGGTAGGATGCCTACAGTGTGGCAAAGTTTTTATGTAAACATGGTGTCACACATCCATGTTAATTCCTCCTTCGTGTCATGTGGGATCAATGGGAGAGGTCCATGTTTACAGGCCCTCATGTTGATTCTTACTTCTTTGTCATTGTCTCCAAAAATCAAAGGTGAAAAACTGCTTATATTGTCCTAGCAGTTCCAACCCAAAAGACATTCAGTTTACCGTCATAAAAGACAAAAGAAAGCAGCTAATCCTCATCTCGAATTTTTGGCGTTCATAGGAAAAAAAAAAAAAAAAACCCCACAAGAAACAATATAGATCGATAAATTAGATGAACTTCCTCACTCACCTATTTTAGACACGTTTTGGAAACAGCTCATCAGAAACAAAACGTGACAAAAATAATTACACTTGGCTGAAGTGGAAAGTTTATCACATCTGCAAAATCAAACAAAGTGTGACATAGTGAATAAATCATGTTAAAGTTGCTACATGACCTAAGTGTTCACCAAAGGGATGGAAACATCAGATGTGTCAAAGGAGGCCTCCTCACATTCTAACGCATGAAACAGAGCATAAATATCAGAGTTGCGTCTTGTTTTATCCATGTGGATCCCATTCATTCTATGACCGGCACTCTTTTTAATTACATCATATTGTTGCCCGCTTTTATTATGCAATATTTTAATAGAACTGGGCTGAATCATCTCTCAACCGTCACACAATAGCAGTGGATGGAAAATCAGAATTTTTTCTCTAATTTGCTGAGTTGTACAACTCCTTGTTTCAGCTCCATGTGACATTAATGCAGATTAAACCATCCAGTGAACTATTATGAGCGCCTGAGAAAACCATCTTGCAGACAATTAGAAAGACAGATATACAGTATCGACATTATATAAACATAACGGCCAGCCACATCTGTCACATATATCATGACAAAAGACTTCTGCCTATGATACAGTAAAGCACTTGAAGAAAAAAAAAGCATTTACACAGACTCTCGACCCCAGACTGTGTAGCATAAAATAAAATAGTTTAAAAGAACAGTTTCTGTCATTTTGTGGTGGTAAATTCTGTGACTGTTTGGCAGCCTGGAACGTTTCATCTGGATACACGGGAGTATCAAAGTGCTGTTTGCGTGACTTGTAATTTCCTCCACAAACCCAACCCCGCCCCAAACCACTTCCTGTGCTTTCTTTGTATGTCACAATTTCAGACTACAGTAGTTCCCATGTTTTTGTCCACTTCTCTCCCATGTGATAAATCAAGCTCAAACCCCCAAATCTGGTGCTACAGTTCAGCAGTAACAGTAGAAATAGTATCGTCAGTTTTTATGGACTATGAGGAACACTGTGCAGCAAAGGAAAAAGTAGAATGACACTGCTTCGATGTTTTCTCACGTGAAAACCAAAATATTAATGGATCAAACTTTCCACCACTCCACTGTGTCGAGTGGATGGCTTACAGTCTTTAGTGTTACTTGGAGAGCAGGAGGGGATGGAGGACACAACGCTGCTCACGCGTTTCTCTTTTTTAATTTAGTCGTTAACGTTTCGTATTTTGTCCAGCTCCAGTCTTGGTCCTTGAAAGAGGGAAAAACCAACATGTTACAGGAATTTAACATCCTAAAAAAACAGCTAGTTGATAGATTCTAATGTCAAGTCAACTGTAGGGCTAAATGAGATTAAAAGTTAACCTCGACTATGACCGTGCTCCCTTACACTTGTGAATATAATCTGCAGGTCTGATGTTACTTTTGCTAAACTACTAGTGTTTTCATCATTCTCCCTATATTCAGAAAAAACATGCCCATAGTCTGAAATCTGACCTGCTCCTCTCTCAAACCTGTGAACTCACCACTATGCTTTTGGTCTGCTCATCTGCAGCCTCCTGCATCAGGCTTGTTAGCTGAGTGAGGTACCTCTGGTTCTCCTGCAGCAGACGTGGAGCGGCATCACTGAAGTCACACAGAGATAGCTCATCATGATTTACCCACACAGTCATCACGCATTCCACATCGCGACCTGTTATTGTTCTGGACAAATCAATCGGTTACCTGTCGTTCGGCCCGGGGAGGGATGTGAGTGGATGTGGAGAGCTGACAGGTTGTGCCGACTGAGACCACTGAGAAACCTGCAGGAGGTTGGATGACTCAGGACTGGCTGCTATAGAGTTCCTGGATGAATTTTGAGCCTGCAGTGTGTGTGTGTGTGTGTGTGTGTGTGTGTGTGTGTGTGTGGGACGTAACAAGAAGTTACTACCTAAAAAAATACCAAAAACAACAGCAACAACAAAATGATTTGTTTTCATAGCTTACACAAGCGATCTTTAATAAATGCCAGAACTCTCTCTGTCTCTTTATCTGCATCTGCATCACTGTGTTATCGGCATCCTTGATACTCTCCAGAGTTTTTTCTATTCGTGGAAATAAGTCAATGATCTTCTGTTTGCTGATGAGGATCTTACTGTTTGGAGGAGTGAAAACAGGACAGACATTCATGAACAGTGACAATACAGCATATTTTATGTACCAAAGGGTGGTATTTTTATCCTGCAGATGAACAAAAAGTGAGAGAAAAGTACAGTTAAATTAGAGCTATTATTCTTAAAATATCCCCAAAGTCCCCGGAGAGTTAAACGCTATCTCCGAGGGACATCGGACTCGTACCTCAGGTGAGTATACAGATCCTTTAGGACCTTGTCTTGGTTTTGGACAGTCTGAATGATGGCCTTCACCATCTCAGAGCTGTCACTGCTCACATCAGGTTCAGGTGCTAAGAAAGAACAAAGGAAAGAAAGAAAGACATTTAATTGATTTCTCATTGAATTTTTGTGAAAAATTAAATTACGATATATCACAATGTTTTGATTAAAATATTTCTTACTTTTGCATTTCATTTTCAGCTGCTTGTAGAGATCAATGGCCTTCTCTTCTCTGTAATGAATTGAATTTGTCACATTTAAATATTTACCACAATTTTGAAAAACTCCCAGACACATAAATATCACATAACAGCAATTCTTGGCGAATAACCACTGCTTTTTATATTATTTTTAGCAGCAGATTAACGTACGATTTTTGTTACAACCCTGGGGCTTTATTAGATGTGTATTTGGTAAAAGTAAATTGTAACTGAGTCAATGTCTGGGTGATATGGAAAAAAAATCATATATTGCTGTATTTCTTGCATCACGGAGGAGTATTTTAAATGTCAAAATGATTCCATGTTTGATAATAATCAGCAATGTGGATACAAAGAAGTGGGTAAAGCAAAATCTAGAACAGTTAGAATAATCTGGTTAAAAAAAATAACATCCTGGAATTATTCTCAGCCACAGAGTAAGAAAAGATTCACACTGGCATAATCATGGTATTCAAAAACAGACTTTTCGGATTAGCCAATTAGTTTTCGGGCTTGCTGGCCTTAGTCTGCATTGGGGTTAGCCAGGAGTTTGAAGGACTATCCTCTGCAAATCAGCAGTGTGGTGCCAGGAGCCATTTTCAACCACTGATGGTGCTAGATGTTACGTGGTCATAGTAATATGTTAAGAAAACCAATATTAATGCTCACAGCTGTTCCATCTTGTCTCCTTGGCGACGAGCGTATGGGCTCCTCTGGAGTTCCACTATCTCAGAGTGCAAAGCCATGATCTCGTCATCCAAGTGACTCACTCCTGCCACCTACAGGACAAAATGAGGAACTTACTAAGGCTGCCGCAATAACGCTTTGTTCTGGGGACCATACAAGACCACTTCATTGATGTTTATCCTTTAAACATGGATTACCTGTGCAAACGCAGCAGCTTTTTCCTCATTTTCTTGCCAGGCTTTCAGCATCTTTTCAGAGGCTTTGGGCAAACAAAGACAACTCCTATTATGAAACATCTTGTTAACATATGTAAAAATAAAAACTACCATCTCCATCAGAGGGTCAGCCATTACTACATGCTCACATATGCCGTAGTGCATCTGATCGCTGTATTTTTCAAGGTCGTACTGGATGCTGCTCTTAAAGAAGTCCAGCTTGGCCATCAGCTGCTGAGAAAAGCCAAACATGCTGTTCTTACATCTTGTCAGGTTGGTGTTGTAGCGCAGAAGACTCAACCTTTGGAAAAAGATGACAGATGATTAAGAGCCTGAAAAGTTTTGGAAGAAAACAATCTGTTCCTTAATCCCTTGGGTGTGTCTGGTTGCATCAATGTGAAGCTGCTGCAGGTGTGAAACTGTTAGGATCATCTGAAGCAGCTAATGATAATGTGTGTAAGACTTATGGTCCACAGAGGCAGCAGTTTATCTCCTTACAGGATTATATTAGAAAATATGGCACCTTGCAATAGATTTAATAAATGGTATGTAAAATAAAAAAAGGGTTTATTATAATGAATACACAACTGAGAAATAAACTATTAGTCCTAATGTTCAATAAGAACTTTTAATTGCTAAAATACAGGTGTATATGAATTACAATTTCTGCAGGATTATCAGCCAAGTCCATTGTTAATTTATTGCTCAAAGAAAGAAGACAAACAGATGATACAAGTCTGTCATGTGACTCACATAGCAGCTCTTTGGCCTTGGAAAAGCCTGCTGTAGTCGTCCTTCAGGCCACAGATGTAACTCACTGCTTCACCCCAAACCTTCTTTAAGACAACCAGGGGAAGTTGTGTCTTGGCCTCTTGCACTGTAAAATTAAAAAGAGCGGAGAGAGTTTAACCTCATCTTTCTTTCAACTCAAATGTCTAATAATCAGCAGGTGTAATAGGGAGTAAACACACCAATAGTGTTGACTTTATCGGGCAGTTGTCTGGCACTGAGGGGACCAGAGTATGTGGTGATACTCTTGTCAAACAGATAGACGATGTAGCTGTCCCACCCTCTCTACACAGACGAAAAGTAGATCACAGGTTACACAGGGGGCCTTATTTATAAATGTCCTGGCTCTTAATCATCAATTCCTTAATCAAATGCAATTATGAAAAACAATATTCAAGGAGTTTCATTGTGCACACAGCAATCAAAACATATTGTCAAAGTAAATTTTACTATCTCTTCATATTAACTTTGATTAGAAGTTTCAATCATTATCATTTTTTATTTCAATGCCCTGAAGACAAATAAAACAAATATGGAAATTTTTTTTTTTCTATTTCAAATGTTAGAATAGTTTTGGTTAGCAATAATATTAGGATATGATATTAAAACGACAGAGTGATATTTTTTCTACAAGTATAATGAAATTCAAACATATTCACCATCTTCGGTTTAACTTGTCCCTGTTGTTGCCCAGAGCGACACTAAAATCCACGCTACTCGAGTGTCAACTTACCACTCCATCTAGAACACATTGTGAAGCAGGCTTCCTGGGATCCAGTGACACTCCTGTCTCCTGCAGCAGCTCCTGGTTCACCACTTCAATCTTTGTCTCAGCCTCAATTCGTTTCTGCAAACTGTGGAGACTTTCATCTGGGCTCAACTGGAAAGAGTGGACCTGAGCTGTGGTCATGTTCAGGATGTGGACGACCTGGAGGAATTTTTACAGAGTACATGTTATTTCCTTGATTATTGAAATGTTTCATACACTGAAGGCCATAGCACAAAGGATTTGTTGCAGCAGAACCAGCAATATCATATTCAGAACTGCCAGATACAGTCAAATGCAATTATGTAGTATAGATCAAGTTTAGAGCACATGAACAGACAAAATTCCTTTTAATAAAGAAAACACAGTAGATTAAAATTGTATGCCAGTACAAATGAAAATAGTAACTGATTACACAAATTATATAGAATCAATTAAACTGTCAGACTTTGCAGCTAGATGTTACTAAACCATAACACTAGATTATGTTTTAGTTTAATTTCATGTTCAGAGGGGTAATATTAATAGAGAGACCTTGTTACGTGACATGCTTCTTTGGAATCTTACAGTTCCAGACTAAGATTTTTCTCACATTTTAGACGTGAAGGGTAACCATTTTAAGAAAAATATTTAATTTCTGGCTGAACCAAAATCCACTCTTATCTTGAGATAAAAAAAAGAGAGCTCTGCCATGTCTTACCTTCATATTCAAAATTTGTTCCAACACCTCAAAGCACAAAGGTTTCTTGGTGTCCGTGTAGATGCTCCCTCCTCTCTGGGAAGGATCCCACTTCAACATCAGCTGAAGCAACGCTTCCAAGGGCTCTAACAGTGTCCTACAATCCAACAATTAAAACATGTGTTTAATGTGGGATACTACCAAACACTATTCAAATGCTGGTTATGTTTATTTTAAATAACCAATGGCAGCAGTTTCTTTCATTTTCTAGAAGAAAAACAAAGTAAAAAACCCCCACAGTCTACCAAAAACACAATGTACCACCAGTGTTTACGGAGATATATTTCTGCTGTATCAGCATCCTAACCTGCTGAGGTTGTTGGGATAAGGTAGGTGTGTGGAGAACTTTACTTCTCCGTTCAGCTCCTCTACAGCCATGATGTCTTTTGGACCTTTATTTCTCACTTTACTGGCCCTTTGGGATAGAAAACAAGCAAGGTAAAAATAAATAAAATAAAAATGTTATATTTCAGAGTGGATTTAGGACAATGTTCACATTGAAAAATGTGATTCTGTTGCAAATTCTCGATAGATGCGATGTGTTATTTTCTTTTTTGTTTGATGATTTATTTATGTGACTGACATCACACATCATATGCATGAAATGTGAAAATTAAACTTGAGCAAAAAAATATGTCATGTCTGTATGTCCGGATTTGATTGAATTATGAGTCACATAAGCAGTAACAGCTTTTAGGTTTTCAGATCTGGATGCCAAGAAATGTAAATCTCTTTAAATGCCTCCATGAGCTGTCACACCCTCTGTTGCCAATTCTTACTGTGCTGGACTCTTAATGCACTAAATAATTTGTTCATGACACCTGTCTTCTTTCATCATACCATTTTTAATGCATTGATCAATGACTAAATGGTTAAAATAAATCACTACTGCACAAAATTTACTGTACTTGTCTGCTTTCTTACTGGATCACTTACCACTGCACAGGTTGGAGGTTGTGCAGGAATGGACGGAAACCACAACTGCACTCAAACACCATTGTTCCAAAGCTCCAGTAGTCCACAGTAACACTGTATGGCTTATTCTCAAACAGTTCAGGTGCCTGCAGAGAAGTTGTGCATTTGCATTTTAACAGGAGAAGATGAATGGGTTTCAACAGATAGGAGCCAGATAATACATACAGCTGAGTGAATAAAAGGATAAAGAAATTATTCTTGTGAGCTGAAACACTTACCAAGTACTGAAGAGTGCCAACAAAGGAGGTGCACAGGCTGCCCTGATCTAGGTCTTTAGCATAGCCCAAGTCAATGATCTTGTGGACCAGCTATAAAAGAATAAGCAAATGTAGAACCTTTTCTTCAAGATATACAGTCAACCAGAAAAAGTACATATACATGAAGTTGTAGTTTACCTTTCCATTGATATCTTGCAGTACTATGTTCTCAGGTTTAAGGTCTCTATGTATAATCTTGTTCTCATGTAGATATTGAATACCAGAACCTAGAAGACAAAATAGAGGCTTAACTGAGTGCTTCATTTTAAAGACAAATGTCTGAATGAAGCGGCGCATGGAAAACAGCAAACATACCGACATCATTGAGTAGGGAAAGCACTTCACTCTCTTTCAAACCGCAGCAGTTTTCAAGTTTGCTCAGCATCTAAAACCAACACAAATACAATTCTTTAATATCTGCAGTAAACTCACGAGGCTTGAGAGTTGACCTGATATGATAAAGGATAAAAGACTGCACTGCGATTGTTGAAAAGAAAAATCAGCCTGACACATAATATGAAACTAAAAATAATAAAAGGAAAATTTATTATTCCTCCTTTTTGAACCCTACCCTGCAATTATCAATTACAATGAGGAACAAAGCCCAAAAGGAGATATACTAGTTAGGATTTTACAAAAAATATGCTAATGTTCTCTCAAGTTTAAGTAATAAGAAATATTCTGTGCTACTTTTCCACCAGCCCTTACCTTCCTAAGGTCTCCCCTGGAGCAATACTCCATAGCCAACAGTGGAAGATCATTTAAGGCTATGGGTGTAATTTCCTCTGGGACATCTCTGGCTGTCACAACGTTGATGTGATTTAACCTGAGTGAGAGGAGCCATTGCTGCATTACTATTTGATGATACCCTCATAGATTTTGCAACGTCCACTTCTACACAATGCCTGCAAAATACTTCAGCTCTCATACATCATCCTTGTGAATATTTGCAGATCCTTTTAAGTAATAACCTAGTAAACTGTTTAATGTAACGTAATGTAAACTGTGTAATGAAAAGTACTGTAAACTGTGGGGAAAAAAATATTAATTATGATCATCGGACATCAGTATTTTTAAACCAACGTTAGGTATAGATAAACAGCAATAAAAAAAAAATCAGTGCATAAAAAGGAGTCAAACTTTTTCATGATCTGGATTTCTCTGCTCCATCTGTCCTTGTTCCTTGGTGTGAGTTCCAGGCGACACATTTTTACTGCTAGTTTTTCATTTGTTTCCTAGAAATAAAACAAAACAAATGAAAGCACAGTTATTACGACAGTATATCAACTAATGACATCTGTGTGTAGCTTAAGAGACACTACTGGTCTTATGTCTTCATAAAATTGTTTTTTATGAATGTTTGTAGAAAGTAAGTTAACAAGCCAGTAAATACTGTGGCCTTTTAGCAAGGTGTCATGGAGTTTTTTTCTTTAAAGATGAAATTTTACGCCAAATTTATGTAGAATTAAATGATTCCAAACTCACATGATGTTGATAAAGATAAACATGGGCAAAACCGCCCATGCCCAGCCTCTCTTTCAGCTCCCAGTCACCGCAGTTCTGGTTTTGCCTGAAGGGAGGTTTCTCCATTGTTGTAACGCAGTCTGGACCAAAACGTACAAAATAGTTTAGATACAGGTACAAACAAAAGTCACTAAAAAGCCTTCGGAAGAAATTAACAGATTGGGATTTGTGAACGTCTACCTACCTAAATACAACATAGGAAAGAGTCTACATACTGGAACATCTGTCAGGCTAATGCCAGATTACATCGACATATCCAAGCAACCGATGTCAAATTGATATTTCTCGATCCGTTTAATCAACCGATTTATGACAGATGAGTTATGAGAACGGGGATTTTATACACACAGATGAAACAAACTGTTCTCATACTACCCAACGTCACGTTAGCTAACAACTTGTTAACGCTACATCAACATTTTGGCCAACAGATAGACGGAGCCCATCGCTAGCTTACAGGTATTTGCAAATGACAGCTTCGACGGTATTTTGTTACATTGCAATGGATGTTTTGTGGCGTGCTGTTCGTAAGCAAAGGTCAGAGACTTACGTCGGGGTTCTACGAACGTGTCATGAGGCGGGTAAGATGAAAATAAGTGCAATCTTGTTGTTTTCAGGTCGATGCAGCACCGTGAGAATGTGTACTTTCCTGCGTGACGTCATCTGAAACCCCGGCTGTGTTTCTTGCTAAGGAAACCGGGATATGTTCAAGAACACAACGGCCTGTCGTTACGCGACGCTAAAAATGTTTACCAGCTATTAAGCAACGACATTAAATAAAATAGAATTGCATTTCAAATTAGCCAACATACCGGAAGTTAATAGACGGGTTTGAATGGTTTTCTCAGGTAGGTAAGACTTGTAGATTTAAAATAAAAAATAAAAGCAGGGATGTTTGTTTGACTTTTTTTTAAATACGTGGGAGCCACAGGATGATCAAAATCATGATCTTATAAAATATTATCAGTTGCTTTAGAATGAAGTACCCAAATCTGTATAAAGTCATAAGTGAGCAAACAGTGGAACAGACAAATTAATTTATTATATTTATCCAGCTCGACATCCACACTAATGTAATACTGACAGAGAGCACTTTATTGATGCGGATGAAGACTTTAATGCTGCCAGTACTTTATAAGAATAGGTTTTTTATTAAGTTTTTTATTTTAGTTTAAAAAAATATGCATTCATAATTTAAATCTAAAAAGTTGTGAACTACTGATTTTGGTAGCTATCAAATGAATGCAATGAAAGAAAAAAGGACAAAATGTCATGTTGAATTTTAGCACCTGTACAAAATGTAACAAAATATAAATACCCAAATAAAGTATAAGGCCAATAGAAGTGTGCGCTTAGCTTCACTTGTGCAGTAAATGTAGTTACAGTCTGTTTTTTGTTTCAAGCAAACAAACAAAAATTGTGGATCATTATGATGGATTAATGAAAGTGTAATCTAAACTGTGTAAGCAAACTATATAATACAGTAAATAGTCATGCAATTGTGAGTTTATCCAGACAATAAAGTTAGACCACCGGTATAGGCTTCCAAAACACTTTTATTTCATCTTCTATGCCTCCCAAAACAAGGAGCTCACAACCAACATTTCCTTGGTGAGTTTAAACAAGGCAGTGACATGTACAGTAGCTAACTGTACCACAAAATGAAAATTGCCTTTACCTGCACCAGTCTAAAAAAACACTGATAGTTCATATCAGACCTCGACATGTAAAAAGATTTGTATGAGCTGGCTCAATTCTCTAAAACACAACATCATACAATAGCATTAATTACAGCCATTTCCTTCATTCACATTGATAGTAATAAAAAATGACCATGAAATCAAGGACAGGATAAAATGTAGATCTACATTATATATTATCCCTTAATTTAATACTCGAACCATAATATAAATAACGTGGGTCGCAATATCTCATGCTTTATTTACATTCAGAAATGAGGCTGTGAATGGAAACAATAATAATACAAAAAGCAAGATTAATGGACAGTTTGCCCAAACAACTGCAGGCATTCACTGCTGCTTTAACAGACATATTTCCACCTCTGCGAGTGCTGTAGGATGGGGTGATTTGAGCATCACAGTTCCATCGCCAGGGGAACAAACCATTTCCTTGCTAACTAGTGCCATGGAGATCATACAGTTGCGCTTTGATGTCAGCAAGTGGTGACAAACGAATGGATAGCGGAGGTGGGAAGGAGATGGGGAGACCTTAGAGACTATCCAGGTAGAAGCTCTGAAGTGCCTCCTTCATTTTAAACTACATATGTCTGTATTCATAATGTACAAAGTACAACCTATGCTCTGAAAATGCAGCAGTCGATGAAAACTTGATCAATAATTGCAATACAGTAAAATCTGCTGCAGGATCTCACATTAACTACCAGCTACCTTACTGCTGGGGCTACGTAAAAAAATGCAATTGATCTTGATATTTTCTCTTGAATTTGTCAAATTGAAAAAAAATGTTAAAATCAAAAAGTCAAAGACAATGTCATTAAATCATTCTTTTATCTGACCAACACTTGAAAACCCAAAATATTTTTGATTTGCTGATTTAAATTGTAGGTAAAATGCAGCAAAGTTTCACATTTGTGAAGCTTGAAGCAACAAATTTGCTGCAAAGACTATTGTTGAAACATAATGGTTTGAGTTCTAATTGACTCATATGCAAATTTGGAACCACAGAAATATAATTTCATAAAAGCTGGTTAAAGTGTTTGTGCTGGAGAAGATCTAGTGGAGTCATTGAGTGGTGAGATTGTTTTATACAATGTCCACATCTGGGCTAAATTATATTTTTGGACTACTGATTGTTAGGGATACCCTTCATATAAAAGATCAGCATAACAGAAATCAAATGATTTACTTACTCAAATGATTATATTCAATATAGTAATAGAATAATTCCTTCTGTGTGGAATAAAAAGATAAATGTTAGGGTAAACTGAGCAGATTTACATCACATTGGGATTAATTTGATATGAATGTTCCAAAAATTAATTAAATGGGCACTTCCAGTGTCAAAGCCCATCATCAATCTCATCACCTGATTGCTTGCTAATTCTGGCCACATTATAAATAGCAGAGTCAAACACATAAATGCTGAGCTACGATGTCATGTTGAGTAGCAGGTAAAGGATGTCAGCTCATCGAGAACAGCCACATTTGCTTTCTTTAAACAATCACAGTCAAAAGTGACATCACTGAAATGGCTGAATATGACATAAGAAGCAGAGGATGAAATACAGATGAAAGTAATGTGTGGCCGCAACTAATAATGATTGTTTTGTTCAGAAAACATAAAGGTGTGACAGATGTCGATATGAAATGTATGAATTCTTAGATTTGCCTGATTAACAGTCAAACCATAAAGATACTCACTTTTACTATCATATAAGACAAAGAAAACAAGGAAATACTGACACTTATGCTTGAAAAATTACTACAGCAACGATGAATCAACTAATTGTTTCTGTTCCAAGCTGACAAAAAGTAATGGAGAGAAAAACTTCAGCCTTAAGTCTGGATGTCAAATCATTTTTGTAACAGCATGGGAAGTGGTGCTGGATGAAAGATGTGTCAAAGAACATGTGCCAGCACGGTCACAGCATGCACATACAAACATTCACGTAGAGAATGACAGACATGTAAACACTGATATAAACGGTTAATACAAATAGGTGTTTTCTCATTTAGCCCTGCATTATCCATTCCCATCCTCAGGTGAGTGGATGACGCCATGCATATTCACTGCAGGTGCAGCAGGTGTGAGTATGGCTGAAAAAAAAAAAAATTGTACATTGACAGCGCTCCCTGCTGATTGGATGCTGGCACTGCAGCTGCACAAGGCGTCATTTTAAAGCCTGAGTAGAAAATGACTATATAATCAACAATACTGTGAGGAGTGTATGGCTACCGAAATTATACCCAAACATCATATAGTTCTAAATTCAAACCAGTCTGTCCACATTTTCTGTAATGTGGGGTTTTGTTGCATTTACATTCCTCACCTTTTCCATGCATGTTTGCCAGCAAAATCAAACATGATCCCTGTGAAATCATGCTAGTAGGTCATAGTGAACCATGCGCTGTCTTTGGGATACGTCCAGTGGTGTCCTCACATGCATCCCTACTGTCACTACCATGTAACGAAATCCTGTCGCAAGCGCCCCTCAATCACTTACTAATCTGAGATAGGTACATATGCTCTACTATAATACTCATATTGTGCTGAATTATTACCACCATGTAAGGAAAAACAACACATGTTCATTGCGCTTCTGGTACTCACAAGAAGAAAATGCCAACTTTGAGTGCACAGTACCGAATGCATCATCACAATAGCGTGTAGAATATATTTTTAAATATGTATCCTACAATATAAGCTGATGGTGTGTTAAATACAACATATCCTGGATGTCTACAGAGAGTATGGATAACATGTTCTGTTTACATATTTCAATATCATATTTCATCATACACGGGTGGAACAGATTCAACAACAACAAACGACTTTAAAATACTGTAAAAATACTGAAAAAACAATAACATTCAGGGTCTGCCTGGTGAGTCTTAAAACAGGGTTTATAAAGGACAGACTTTGAGTACAGACAGAGATTACACATGTTGGCTATGGCACCGGCATGAGGAAAAGGACTAAAACGACCCCAGAGACCATCAGTGCAGCAAAAGGCCTAAAAGAAGCTGTGCTGGATGCAGGCATGCGGATCGCTGGAGAAAACTTTCGGCCAAGAAATAGAAAGAACAGAAGCACACCACGGGACAAAAGCTAAAGCAATTGGGAGAGAGATCGCCTGTTCAAGTAGAGCAACAAAAAACTCTTGATGAGATGCAGTTACATTGCTCCACATCAGGATTACTGTGAACTTCTGATGTCATCACTCAAGAAAAAAGGAGAGACGGACTGCCTTCTCTTCAGGCTGTATACTGCAGCCACGACCTCGAGAACAGTCCATAGATTTCAAAAATTCAATGAAACATGTACATGATCTAAATGTTCTGAAGTTCCTGTATGAAATGTGACACATAATGGTGATGATGTGGCAAAAAGGAACTGGAATGTAATGGTTCCAACAGATCTAGTGGTTTCACAGTTCAAAAAACTATTACAGTGCTTGAAATCAGTGTGATGATGGCAATTAAACTGAGATCAAATCATCAGTCATCTAAAATGGGATGCTTCCCTAGGTGTTTGGTCCCAAAACTGAGCAAAAGGTCACGCAAAAAGGTGGGAGAGTGTGGCCGGAGAGATGCTTTGAAAGAGCGAAAGAGGAGAAAAGGAAAGGATGCTGGATGAATGTCCCTGGTTCAAAGCACAGTTCAGTCTGCTGCTGCACCCGACGCACCGTCTCAAAGACAATCCATCTCTGCATGTCTTTGACCTCCCAGCCGATCCTCCCACCTCCTACACCAACATCCTCGCTGGTTATTTCCCAGCCCTCATCTGTTAGGTGAGAAGTTTGGGGTGCGGTTAGGGCGTTGTGTTTCAGGGGAGGGTGTGGGGTAGACCTTCACTCCTGATTCCCCTTCAAGTAGAGCTCCAAACCCTCCTGGATCTCAAATTAAACCTATGCAGGGAGACAGCCTGCCAGTGGCAGCGCAACACTGTGCCGCTCCCAGCGCTCCCGCTATGCCTCACTTCTTGACCGCCTGCCGGTAGCTGTGTCTCTGGCCTTCTTGTCTAGGCTTACTGCTGCACCCACTGGCCTTGCTGCTGTTGCCCCCATCCCTGGTGCTGCTGGCCTGGCTGATCTGGCTGGTCTGACTGCTGTCCTGCAGCGTGGGGCTGGAGTGAGCCCTCTCCAGCCTGCTGTCCTCCAGGAGCTGGGACTCAAACACAGAGAGGTCCTCCTCACCGCTCCGGATTTTAGCTCGCAACAGCATGATGTACGTCCCATACCGCGTTTTCTGTAATGGAGCCAAAGAGAAAACATGAACGACTGAGAAAGCAGCAGCTCTTGAACTATTATGTCTCTGTCTAAGACCGACTCACCTCAAACTCAAGATACTCGTCTCGCTGGCGATATTCTTCAAGTTCACGCCCTTTGACCTTGCGGTCAGGAGGATATGAGCGCAGTTCAGCCAGCTCGGTGGAGAGCGTTCTGAATCGAGATTCGTGAGATCTGACCTGTTCCTCCTGTAGAGCACAAGGTCAACGCTGATATCATGAAGGGACACCATCCTTATTTAACTTCCATGTAAAAAAGAATTACCATCTCTTTTTACAACACCAGCTTCTCCCACACCTGCCTGAGTAAAAATTCCTCTAATCATCTACCCAATGTATCCCTTATTTCCCAGCTTGAACATCATATCATTTTGCCTTGTCCTTTCCTCTTTTTTAGAGACACAGCTGTTGGGATTTGTGTGAAATTTGCTTTTTATGCCTCCCTGCTGAGATGCAGTGAGGAGGAAAAGAGAATTTGGGGCTGCAAAGGATATCACTTTGGAGGAAATTCACATATTTTGTCTCATCCAAGTCACGCTGTTGAAGCCTCAACTGTGTGTTCTAATGTAAACTGAGTTTCTTTATCCGGAAACATTGAACCTTTACTGTACAGATCAGTTTGCTGTAGAGTGATGGATTATAACATTCCCTCAATCCAAGGGACACTGTGGTCGTAGTATTCTGAAAACTTCACGACACCTCAGTTAATAATGAGAAGAGAATCTTCTATCAGAGAACATTTTTTTCTCAGGACGGCAGTCATAAGTTTGATAACATTCAGACCATTTACTCTTGTTACTTATCAAATTTGTGTTTCCGGCTGTACACCATAATTATGTCCCCACTTTCACAACATCACAACAGATCGTAGCGAGGAATGAAATGCCTGCAATCATAGCCACTGGTAATTTATTACACTTGTGTTAAATGAAGTGTTTATTCATGAAACTTTAATTCTTATGACTCTGCATTAATGCTATGACAAATGATGTGTCAGCCCCTTTTGAAAATGACTCTACAGAATGAATCATTACATTCAATGTGACAGATGTGATTCAGCCACGGGCCTGTATGGATGGGGCAGGTGAAGGATGGGGGAAGACATGCCAACAGCACTAAGAGGTGTCAGACTAGAGCATTTTACTACCTCGGACAGTTTTGACATGGTCCCTGGAAGCAGAGGCCGGCTGAACCTCTTCTGGGAGCCGATGGCCGCAGGGAAGGGTGGAGCTGAGAACATGGCGGCCACCGTGTTGATCCGTGTGATCCAAGATTGCATCTGCTCTGCGTTCCTGAGATGTAAAATGTACAGATGCATATCAACATGGAAACTTTAAATTAAGTTGTTTAGAACTCGTTCTGTTGCTACATGCCTCAGCTTCTCTCCAAGGTACTCGCGTCAGCATGCAGCTAACTTACAACATCAAAGGGATAATTACCAGAGAAAACTGCCGTAATGTTGAACACATCATTTTAAAATGAATTAATGCGACAGAGAAAAGTGCCTGTTTCACACTAACTGATGCATTAGGGGCCCATGAGAAACATCAGACTGAATCAGACGGCCTCGCTTTAATCCCCGGGGAGGGACTGAGAGAGAAAGAGAGACAAAGGGGAGAGAGACAGAGGGAGGAGGGAGACCACAGAGAGGGGTACAGTATCTGGGACAAATGCAAGCTGCAACTGGAGCACCAAGCCTTTCCTCCTGGGGGCTGAAACATGTGGACACTCATGTGCCACTTCCTGGATCCTGATAACACACACATCCACCTTGCTCTCAACACTCACTATACATCCTGCTCATCCTGAGCAGCATTGAATTGCATTGTTGCCAGCATGTGTTCGGCACACCATGGGCTCATGCACGGCAGCTGGCGCCTCATCTTGTTAATTGAGGATGAATGCTCCGCTGTGATTAGCCACCCACAGCTATGTTACATGGGCAAAAGTATATTGACACCAGAATATCACTCGTATATACACATCTGCTTTTGACCACATACTGATCTACCTGTCAGAAAAACATGGCTAAAATAATGAGCTGAAACACTACTAGATGTATTTTTTTTATTTTACAATGGATGTGGTTTGGATTTTCAAGGTCTGCATTAGATCCTCACAGCTCAGTCACAAAGGAAGACAAGCACTTATGGGCACGTGTACAACTATGGGAAATCTAGTGTAATCAATTCTGCACAAAGAAAGGCCAACAATCTGTCTCAAATCTACAACTCACGGTGCCTGGAATAGATAAACCCTCCAGTCAGCAGTCCGCAGGTAGAATACATTGGGTCTCTTGCTGTAGTCTGAAGCCTTCATGGCCAGAGAATGGTGGATAGACACAGCGTTCTTCAGATCCTCCTCAGATAGCTGCTTATCAGGCCTGTATTCCCCCTGACATGACCAATAGAATAAGATTTCAATGCTGTTATCAGCACCGAAGGGTCTCGTTTAAGTTTCAGAACATATCTTCATCGAATAAAAGAGCACCTTTTTAAGGCAGCAAGCAGGATATGTGTTGATTAATCAACTTATTATGAAACATAGCATTATGGGGATTAGCTGCAAGAAGGTGATGCAATCCAAAATCTTTTTTAAAAAGGGAAAGAAAAATCGATATTTTGTTAAATAAGTGACTTCATTCAAACTGGATTTTTACAAAGACCCTTCGAAAATAAAACTACCGGTACTTACTTTTTGCAGATAGAGAATTAGCCCTTTTAAAATGGCATAGAAGGTTTTCCAGCCTCTCTTCCCTCTCGGTGCTGAAAGGAGTAAAAAAAAAAACCTTTACATCATCCATGCAGTAAGACAAAAATACAAAATCACACCTTTAGTTTATATTTAAGAGAAGTCCTGTATTGTTCCTGAACCTTTTCACACTATCTATTATTAATGTATTTCTATGTCCCTGAAAAAAAACATTTGTACCTGAACGATGCTGTTTTATTTAACTTTGCAGAATCAAAACTAATATTAGGAAAAGATTCATATCATTCACCAGCTACAATAAACTGCATCAACTTTGATATCACATCATTCAGAAACTATTCATCACGTGCAAATACAATATGTGCTGACCTGGCTGATTAGTATGAACTAGTTTGTTAGCTGACTGTGTTCTCCCAGGAACCTCCTCACACTGACAGTGAGAGCAGAGATGACTATTAGGAGGAAATGTTGGTGTGAAATTGCATGTGACAGAGACTTTAGATAAGTATTGCCTCATCACTAAGTCAGTCTTTGGCACATCACTCAGAATGTAAAGACGAGGAAGTAGTCAAGATGAATCAACATAAATGAGGCTTGTGCTTTTTGCCTTTTCCCTTTGCTGCAGTGGAGCTTTAATGTTAGTGAAGCATCAAAGAAAATGATCTGATTTATGTTTCTTTTTAAATCTCCTGACTCACATTTTGTTGATTATCCTGATTTGTATTTCCCTAAAAGATGGACACAAGTAATTAAAGTGTGGAATCATGTGAGCTGTTGTCTTCAATGCTAAACAACGTGCAATCCCTCTTGTTAACTCTTCTCATTAGGATTATGCAGGTGAAAAATGCAATGCCTTGAGTAAAGTTATGGATTTCATTGGACTTAAACAGATTAGTAATAAAAATTGCACAACTTATTGATAAAAATCACCAAGGTCTTTTAGATTGTAGGCAAGATGGGATGAAATAGCTAAATATAATGTCTTTAAATTGCAGGTACCGTCCATGTCCACCAGAAGGAAAAGCATTTAAGGTAGAATAATATGAAGATAAATACAACTAAGCAAATTTTATCTGTTCATGATGATCGTGATCAGCGATGGTGGAATTAGAGAGTTGTAAATGAGTTGGGTTGCACGCACTTCTCTTGCCGTCTGAGTCGGCATGGACTTTGCGGACCAGAAATCCATTCATGTACAGCAGCGATCCAGTGGGCTCTGTGGACTCCTCCGACAGGGGCTTCCCACTGCTGCCCACCCGTTTCATAGATCTGGAGGCATTGGAGTCGCACAGGCTGTCTCCGAGCTCTGAAAACGACTTCCGAAGCTCTTCCTCATCACTATGGAGACAAAAAAAAGAAAGAAAAGGATTTGATGGTAATCAACACTTACGTGTTATGTCTCATTAGCTAGATGATTAAACACATTGGTCCTGTCCATTTGCCTCTCACTCTGTGCTTGTTACATGACAACAGGTCCAGTGATTTCACATACTTACTGGGAACTTTCATCTTCATTTCATTCAGTACACGTGAGTAATGCACCCGACATTTTGAAAGCCTTGTGTATCTGGGGGAGAACCTGAGTGAATAAAACCATCTTTTAAATCTATTTTTTTCCAGCTTTGAGATATAAAACAAGGGCATCTTTACTCGAGGGGGGCAGAAATGTAAGCACATCGCAGTTTATCTTCCTCTTGATGCTCACAAGGAGAGAGAGAGGGTTTTGCTGCCTTAAATGAAAATGATGCTTTACAGAGTTATAGTACCAGACAGGAAATTTCAAATTAGCAGCTGTAGTGCCATGGTTTCATTTTAATTAATCATGTCTTAACTTAAAAGTTAACATAGATGAAAAGACCTTTAAAAGTTAAAAACAGCTTTTGAACATCATACTGCATTTGATTTGAATTTTTACACCCTAATTGTTTTTTTAAAGTCTTGTTTCAAAATTAATTCACATTTCTTTTCTTTTTTTATGTTTAAGTTTTTGGAAACTGTAAAATTATGATAAAAAAAACACAACTTCTCTCTAAAACTCCACCCGTTTCTAAATTAAGTGGTGTCAAAAATGACTATTTGGTTAATTACAGTCTCACAATGAGCAAAACTAAAGAAAACATTTCATTAGTTATAAATAACAAAAAATTAGCCTAGTTTAAGATGAGGAGTTACAGTAAAACCTTCCTGCCTACTTTCTCAAACTGAGGAGTTGTAATTTACTGGATATCATTCATCATTAAAGTGAGTTTTCAGGCAAGAGCTGTTACGGCTGGATTTGAAGTTTCGTGTAGGCTGCACTTTGCTCATTAGAAATAACCCTCCAGGAATCATTTTGATGAGATCAAGTACATCTTCGTTTCTAGTTAACCACCCCCAAATGCATGTATGTGCATGTGTGATTCCCATTCGTCACCTTTGGGCTTGTTGATTGTTATGTTCAGCATTTTTTACTTCGTACAACTTTGATTTAATTTTGTTTTAGTCCTAATTTTAATATGCTTTACCAGATGTTTTTATTACCTCACTGTATAATTTTATCTGTTAACCTTTAATCAATTTCACTACCATCTTATTAGCATTTTTTTGTCTGCTTTATCTTAATTATTTGCACAACCATTAGCATTATTTATCTGTTTGCTAAAATCCACATAACCCTTTTTGAGTGTTATTATTTGAGCACATATCACAACATTTGATTATAAATAAAATTATGCACTTATTACATTTCATTGCAGACAACGTATATTACACAGATTCCTACAGCAGCACAAATCCCATTATCTTATAAATAATCCTTGACAATACACCATATACATTCCTTTGGTGTTTTTAAAAGGATTTGTCACATTAGGAGATGATAGATGCTTTAGGCAACAACACCAAGTGTCTCTGCATCTGCCTGGTGAGGTAACAAAGCAATTCCACTTGTTCTCTCAACAGGCGGCACCCATGCAAAAGTTCAGCCCGAAAATAGAATAATGACTGGATGCCGAACCCCCTGAGACCATGCTATGAGTAACCAACAGTACATAACAACAGTTAACCCCGTGCAGGAGCCAGAGAGAGAAGGGAGGCAGAGACAGAGCCAATGAGCATGTAGCCTGTTGCCTGGTAACTGCTGGCCTGCCTGAATCCCTTTCTACACAGACACAATGTGTAGAGGAGCTGGAGAGTGGGGGATGGATGGATTGATAAATAGATGGATTGGTGCACGGATGGATAGATGAGGGAGACAGTGAGAGATGAGGAGACAGAGACTGAGGGGAGGAAAGAAAGACGAAATCATCCTTTATCCTTGATCATGTAATAAAAACGAGACAAAAGTAAAAAAACAGGGTTAGGAAAGATAGATGTAGAACATAGAAGGAAACAAAGTGAAAGTAAAAAGTAAAAAATGAATTAAGGAGAAGACAGGAGTGAAGGAACATAAAAAGAAAGGCAGAATACTTACAAAAGGAAATAAAAGCAACAAAAGAAAAGTTAAAAAGAAAACAATAAAAGAGACCAAAAGAGATGTAATGAACGTAAACTAAAGAAATGAAAGGAATGAACTGATGGAAAAATGCAGACATGGAATAGAAAAATTACAGGAGGGAAAAAAACCCCAAAAGCCTGAGCAAGTATGAAGAAAAGAAAAAGATGGCTCATTAGAAGAAGTGCATGCTGGGTTCCTTGTGGTGATGCTGCTGGATCTGTAGCCAATGGAAACAGATGTTGTGCATTTCACTTGTGAAACTGAGTCATTGTACCAAACTGCAAAAACACTTCAAACACAATCAGGTAAAATAGGATGAATTCATCCATACGCATCGATTCTATATGGAACACATCCTCATTCACTCACGTTATCCTTGTCATCCAAAGGGACGAAAGAAGGATGAGTTCATAAGCTTCTATTAAATCAGGCTGTTTTGTGGGAGTTCTTGATGTAAAATGTTTGACGCACATTTGTGTCACACAGTCTGCTCTCTGACAGGAGGTGAAAGATGGTCACCACAGACAATAGTAAAACAGGAACATGAGAGCCGATGAGGGAGGTGAAATAAAGAGAATTTACAGAACAAAGCAAAACTAGAAACAATAGGTTTTCTTTATCTTTCTCGTTCATGTTAACAGGCGTCATGTCCTGCATTGTTTGCAGGTTTCACCGTGTCCCTTTGTCTTTTGTATCTTTGACTTGTTGCGTCTGTCTTTTAGCACACCATGCCCACCACTACCTCTCCCTCTGCTCTCCACCCCCGCTCCTGAAGAAGGAAGCCTGTGTGCGCCGTATATGTCTGTGTTATTTGTGTGTGTGTGTGTGAGTGTGTGTGTGTGTGAGTGTGCGCACACAGAGCGAGTGGGGAACATGTGGGTGCATCCAACTGCACCGCTGAGAGTGGCTGTGTCTCTCTTTGTGGGGGTGTGAAATAACATCCATTGCTATGATGTATGCTCTGCATCTATCTGTTCCAAACACACACACACGCACGCACGCACGCACGCACGCACACACACACACACACACACACACACACACACACACACACACACACACACACACACACACACACAGTAACATGCACCCACCCACAATTACAGGCACAGACACCTTAAAAGATGTATACACCAATTTTCATGTATACAGTTAGTTCTCATGTAACCAAAATATCTGAAAATCACACACTGCTGGGGTGGTGGCAGAGAATGTTTTATCAAACCTCAATCTGAGAGCAGATTAGTGAAATATTGTCTGAAAAAAAAACAACACAATCGGATATGCATTCTCTTGTGCTGTGATCACAATCTGCAAACAACAAACACACCAATGGACAAACTCAAAGATGAGGACAAACAAAAGCGGCGTTTGTATCCTCAGAATCAAAACGGGGCTGGAGTGAAAATATCTCGGGGTGTTAGTCTTTGTATTTTGGTTCTCTGTCGAGAAGCGTGCAAAGGAAGAAATGCCCCGTGTCTTATGAAATGTGCATCAATACACAAGTACGTGTGAAAACAGTGGCAAATGTGACACTGCTCTGCCTCTAAACAGGGTGTTCAAAGCAGACAAAATTCACTTTAATTCAATGGTCTCAGCAGGCTGCAGCATTAAAAGTGAAAAGTGAAACTCTCTGCTGCCAGAAAAAGGCAGACTGCTGTGGCCTGAAAGTCTTATTCTATTTGTTCTGAGGTGGATTCTCTCTGTTATATAGCGTTTACTAGTCTAAAAAGGATGTTTTTATATATATCTTCACACTCTTTCAACTGGTAGCGGTGTTTGAATAGTTGTCTATATGTGTCGGTGTTTGAACTGCTTCCCTGTGGCTCTCCTTGTCGATCTGCTCCGCTGACCACTGTTATTCAGCTGCTTCAGGAGCGCTGCTGCAGCTATTTTTGTTAGAGTTAGTGGGAGGATGTGGTCACACCTTTGTACTGAATGCAGGTAAAGAGCCATTTAAATGAAGTTCTCTCCCTCTGTCTCTCTTCCCTCTCTATTTGAAATGGTCTCCTTTTCTTCATGTTTCACATGTCCACATGTACAAATACATACAAATGAACCTCCTGTGTACATTTTTATGTACTGCATGTCCTCTCTCTCTCTCTCTCTCTCTCTCTCTCTCTCTCTCTCTCTCTCTCTCTCTCTCTCTCTATGTGTTTGTGTGTGTACTTGATGCTGAGCAGAGACAGGGAGGAAAGAACGATGCGGTAACTAAGGAGTCGTATCCATGGTGCTGTAACCATGGTGACAAAGCCCAGAAAGCTGGTGACTTAATTGCCATCTCTGGAGCTGTGATCCAGAATAGCAACCCTTGACACACTAATGTTTCCTTCACATGCCAGACGGCACTCGCGTCATTAATGCGAATGCTAACAAGTTAATCAATATCCCTTAATGTTTCCAGCCTAAAAGGACAATTGTGTGTGTGTGTGTGTCCATGAAGGGGATTTATTACAGTTTTCTATTTTTCATTAGTTTCTGGTTTTATTTTCTAATTGTAATTCATTCCATTTGTATTGTTTGTTAATCAGTTGGTCGATAAATAATTCAGAGGCAAACGCATCAACCTGCATGAGCCACATTAAAGCTTCAGCTTCAGAACATGAACATAAAAGAGATGAAAACAAACGTGATAAACATTTATTGCACATTTGCATTTTTAATTAGTTTCTATTATTTCTTTTTACTTCTTTTGGTTTTAGCTGTATTGTTAGATTCCATAGTAATTTTGGTCAGATCAGTGTAGAAAAAAAAAAGTTTTGTGTTTGATATTTGTTTGACTTTAAAATACAGACAATTTTTAGACAACTGACTCATAGACATGTCATAGGCAAAACTAAAATCCTACTGCAACAAAATTGTAAAATTATATCAAAGTGACTAAATTTAAACACATTTCTGGTACTTTTTTTTTTTCATTATACATTTTGTGGAAGTTTTTTCACTATGGGACTGATAAAAGGAATATCTTATCTTATTGTATCGTATCATATCGTATCTCATCTCATCTCATCCTATCTTATTGTGATTTAGTACAAAACAGGTTTCCATTAAGTTTAATTTGTTCAGGTAGTACTGTATATAAGTCCATGTTTCTGTTTTAACGTTAAGTTAAGGTTTCAGGCAAGAAATGATTGTAAGTCAGTGTTGTATCTTCTGAAATGATGTCAATATGACTAAAATCTGTTTAAGACATATGAAGATAAATAAATATATTATAAACATGATGAGAAAACTAGCATTTGAGATGAATAATAAAATGACTTACAGGGTCCATTGCAGCTTCTGATTCTTGATTGAGTTGTAGAGAGCCTACGTGGGGGGAAAAAACACATTTTAGGTAAACATGAGAAATTCCAAAAATGTTCAGCTGCAATTAATTACTGAGTTCACTAAATATTTGAGCGCAAAGGGTGTAGAAGGGAGGGCAAATAGCTGTTTTCTGTCAGAGCTGCTTGATAAACAAGATTCAAGCCTCATTCAATAAACTGTATTCAGACAAATGTCATCTTTCCTCACGCCAGTCAAACTGCCCTTTGCCTGAGCTAAACTCATTTTCTTTCCACACAATCTATCAATCATCCAATGAGCCGACCGGCACAACATCAGTACCAAAGCCATTACTTGCCAAGCACCAAGCCTGTCAATTCACTGAACAGTAAATAAATTGATAATCAATTGTTAATAAATAATTGAGAGGGAAATACAACAACCTTTATGAACCAAATTAAATTACAGCTTCAGAACATGAACAAAAAAGAAAGCTCAAGCCATATACATGACAATGGGCCAGCTGGGTCGTTTTTACAAATTTGTTTCAATGCTGTAGCGTTGAATCAATGGACTGATTGACGAGTCCGTCACAAAAAATTATGACAATTCTATAAATGTCAAAACATTTGCTTATTCCAGTTTCTCCACCGTAGCCATTTGTAACTTATTTCACTGCATGAATGACAACATAAAAATATGTTTCGAGACTTATAATAATAATAATACTAACACCAACGTTTACTTCAAGGAAAATCAGTTTTGGCTACCATAATAAATTAATATGAAAATATTAAGCAGACTGACCCAAAATTCAATATTTGAATGAAGTGGTTCTGCTAAATAATTTGCCAGGGATGCTATGTTAAGGAACAGCTGTTCTCTGGAGTTGTGTCCAAGTGTTGGAAGTATTTGAGTCATGTTTCCGTTGTTAACTGTAATTTTTCAACTTGTTTGTGATTGGAATGTCTTCTTTACAACAGATTTTTTTTTGCACCATTGACTTCTCTCAGAATAAACAGTCTTTATGCTCCATTATCATCATTATCAACAGAAAAAATACAGCACAACTCAGCAGAGAATAGATCAGGGTTTAATGAGAGAGCTGGCCAGTGCTGCGTCCGTGCTCTGAAAGGCTTAATAGACGTGGCGTGTTTGTCCTAAAAAAATCTGTAACCACAGTAAAACCCTGCAGATCATTCTCATTCAAACGGCTCGCAGGGACATTTGCAGGTACCAGCTGAATGTGATACTGTGACTCAGTTTCACAGCCGTCTGCATCAGGGGGGGGCAGGACGGAGGAGACGGAGGCAGGATGGAGCCATCAGACTGTTGTGTTTAAGGCATACAATAGAGATAGGTGGAGGATTCAGCTGATAGTCGGCTGAGGTGATGAAGAGGTCACGAGGAGGCAGTTCATCACCACTGAATTCCTTGCAGAGCAAAGCCGATGATGATACATTCTAAGCTAACTATCACATTTCTTTGATTAAAGAGCTGCTGCTTGAATTCCAGCAGTCTGATGAATATCATTTTGTTTCATTGTGATTTATTGTAAAAATGAAATTGCATTTAAAATGAGATTTGCTTCGGTGTGCTAAAGCGACTTAGTTTTCAGGTCTCTTTGAGCGCATGCCTAATCAGAAACCCTTCCAGAGGGTCATGAATATTGATGACTACCCATACAGATTTTTGTTCTAGTTTCCATATGCTGTACTGCAAAACGTTAACATTGATACTTTTTTTTCTCCCCCAAAGTGCTCTATGCATTTTAATAATCACACACAGGAAAAAAGTTTCCCATTGACCAACCTCATCCTGAAGAGTAAGCTTTTGAGGGATAAATCAGGCCTCCATCAAATATGAACTGAAGTTGCAAGATGGAAGAATTCACTACAGAAATATTTTGTCTAAACAGGACCATTGTGCATAGGTGAAGACAATATTTTTAAAAATATGCTACGCTGCAACCATAGCGCGAAACAAAGGATGTGCAAATCACAGTATTTGAACTTAAATGTTCGAAATAAATTACGGATGCTCAAAAGTAACATCACTTAACAACAGACGTTTTCCAAATGCCAGTCTGAAACCAAAAGTCATCCAGTTTACATCACATAAAACAAAGACAAGCAACAAATGCTCACTAAAGCGAGAGCTGGTGAATGAGTTGGAAGAAGAATGAAGAATATTTTTCATTATTACGCAAAAATAAACCCCCTCCTTAATGTAAATCCTGAGGGAATATCAACAGCAGAGGGGATTTAAAGCTCTAAAGAGACTAAAGAGGGAGGTAAATAAATGAAAAAAGGTGGATGGAGGTGGAGCATAAATCAGTCAGGCTCTTTCAGTCTGGAGGCTCATTGAGACAAAGATGGATGTGTGTCACTTTAACCTGCTTCACCTGCTTCATCAACGTCATAAAGTGCCAACAAATGGGCGCCATTAGCTTAGAGCAGTGGCTTTGCACCATATGCTGCATTGAGCTGTGGCTTATGGGAAACCGGGTCTCGCAAACAACTCATTTACTTCATCCAAACCCCACCAGGCCATCTGATGGATTCATTGTGAAATTGTAATCACCTATGGGTAAGGCATCATTCGACAAGTGTCAAATGAAGCTGCGAGGAATGGTTCATCCCTGGAGTTTTGATGGTGTTTATCACCTGACAAGCAACACTTTGTGACATGCAAACCTACCCCCCCCCCCCAAAAAAATAAAAACCCACAGGAGAGAGCTGTGTTTTCAGTACCTTCCTCCTCTTCCTGGCCTGTGGGTGATTCTGTCCATCCTGAGCCTTTCCCAGCAGATCTGGAAACACCAGGGGTTTGAGTGAACGTGAGCGTGGCGTTCTGGGATAGCGGAACGGGTCCATCACCCGGAAGTCCCTTCCGTAGCGCACAGTGCAAAGAGAGCGTGAGCGTAGGCGGCCTGCCGAGTGCAGGCTGTTAACACCAATCATGGTTGTAGACGATGGTTCTAAAAAACGGTCGACATTCAAAATACGGCCAAGTCTTTATAGTTAAATCCTACGGATATTAAGCTGAAAAACCCTGATCCAAAAAGGTACAAAAGTGTAAAGCGGATGCCGTCCAGGAGTGGCTAATGTGCCAAAAGACAGCTGGAAGTGATTTCAGCTGTTATAGAAAGCAGTTGGTGATCAGTGGGGACCACGGAGGGAGGCAACACATCATTAGGTTTCTGTCAAGGCAGTCAGCACCGGCTATCAGCAGGCATCAAACCCTAACAGTCGTTCCCCTGAAAGTCTTGCTCAATGCCCACCAGGCAACACTGGGATACCCAACTGACGTTGAATTATTGATGAGACAGCCATGTATTATACATGTACAGAAACAACTCTGTTGCCGCAATTAAGTGAGACTTTCTCCCAGGTGCAGGTGAGGATAAAAAAAGTCCAGCACTTTTCTTCCAATGTTTGTGCTATAATATGACGTTTAAATGAGGATCGCAGCGCGGATAAAGGCAGTTAAATCTGTCGCTTCTGCTGAGAAGAAGTGAGTGAATACATGCAGTCCAAGCTAACAAGGGTGACACCTATCCAGCTGTCACCTTTTAGTGAAGGCCAGTGACTACAGAGATTAGTGCTTTAACGTGCAATCACAGACACACACTCACACGGTGACACAAGTTGACACTCTCACAGATGGTATGAAACACTAGCCGAGGTGTGAGAGGACAGCCAGGACAAAACAGATGGATGTAAAATGCAGAGATATGGATGTAAAACAAAGATGGACTTAAAACAAGCTCTTATATGAACAAAAATGTAGTTAAACACACAATAAAGGGAGATACAAAGTGTTGGCAGGAGGGAGGGAGGGAGGCAGGGAGGGACAGCCGCCCTCGTACTTCAGAGCAGGGATTCCAAAGAGCGTCCTCGATTTCGTCACAAGCCCACGGATATGTTACAAACAAAATCAGAGGAAAGAAAATGCCACAGAAAAGAGGCAGATGAGCATGTGGAGAAGACGAGATTCAGTCTGAAGGAGAGCCAGTGTTCCTGTTGCTCCCACAGTACCAAGGACACCATCAGTTGTACAGTAACACTGCCAATTGTCAGATTTACTTCCTCACTCCTTCCTCCTGCTGTCTGTCCATGTGTAGAGGTCCGCTGTCATTGTTTGCTGGTTTGCCCCAATCTACGATCCACATCTTTCATTCAGTGTTCCCTCTTACACTCTCTTTAGTCTTTCCATCACACATTCGGCTGGTGTGGGTGTTTGAGGGAAAAAACGCTGCTCCCCTGGCGCTGATGTCTTTCATACCTCTCTCGTCTTCTGCCGTGGATGTGTAGATATCTATCTGTTGCAATATTACGGTCTCATCCAACGCTTTTTTGCTCTTCCTCGCTCCCGACCGCTGATGTGGAGGAGGAGGAGGGGAGGAGAAGAGATCTGGCTGCCTGAATCGCAGAGTGAAAAAGAGGCTGAAAGGAACGGTGCCTCTCTGCCTCCCTCTGCGTTCACTTTGTCAATGCGTACCTCCCTCCCTCCCTCTCTGCCTCTCTCCCTCCCTCAGTATTCACCATCAAATCACAGTCTCCCAACAGCCTCCTCCATACACACACTGACTCGCACACACACACGCACACACACACACACACACACACACAAACAGTGGTACATGCATGCGAGGTTACACATGCGAGAATATTTAAAAGTCTGCTTGCTATAGCAATTATTATTCAGTGGTAGTGGTCCTCTGGGGGCGACTGATGCTTTGAGATGAGGAAGAACTATAAGAGGAATTGAGAGTGTGAAAAGATGTGTAAGACCAAGAGTGTAGGTCAATAATTTGGGAGGAAGACGTACTATCTTCTATTTCAATAAAACACTTCTTAGATATCAAGCAGCAAGTCCACATACAGTAAGATACAGTAAATACACTGTAAAACTCAATCTTGCTTCCTGTACTTAAAATGCTCAGGTTGTTTTTTTATTAATTACATATTTTCTAATGTATTTACTAAACCAAACTGATCTTATGAATTTGTGTGGGGCCGAGGGAAGCTAAAGAGACACGTAGGATTCTTCAGCCTTGCCACAGGCATGCGCTCTACTTAATACCATTCTAGTTAAGTCTGCTTGTAATTCTGAAATATATCTGGCTGTTTAGGTGCTAAATGTTCCTAAATGTTCCACTGTGTGAAAACAGTTCTTCTGATCCAAAACCACGGCTGGTGGCCTGAATAAAAACAGTAAAGCGAAGGGACGAAACCATCAGTCAGTCACAATGCTCTGTCAAATGCAGACGTCTCAAACTGCTTCCTGCAAGCCCTATACTTTGTTCTTCAAGAATTAGACTGCACACCCATTCAGGAAGTGTGTGCTAAGAAAATAACATCCTGGTGCGTCTCCATCATCCCTCCAGATGGACGTATGCATCATATATATCTCATGCCACTCACTGAGAGTGTAAATATCAAAGTTTAAAATATTTCTTTAGACTGCAGGCATTGATAAGACTGTTCTTTGTTATTTAAAACTGGAATCAAAATGAATGCCAACATGTCACTCAGTTTCACAGAGTCATCACAGAGAGAAAATCTTCAAATCCCTTTACCCCTAGACGAAAAACAGTGTGCAATATTAAATACAGTAATTTTAGAAACATTTGGAGTTGTGTATTGTCTCATTGTTTCATGCTCTACTTTTTTCTTTGTGGATTCACCGGTGTGTTTGTCTGTGTACTGTGTCCTCATCCCGCTGCTGCTGTTCTGTTTCTTAGGCTCGATGCTAAATCTAAAATGTCGTGATGAAAGTTTAATCAGGGCTGTGACTGTTAAAAAGTAACCCCTCATGACAAGTGGTTGTCTTTTGGCATGCACCGTCAGGGTGGAGATGTAGACGAGTTAACAGGAGTGAGCACTTGTGACTCTATCAGGAGGCAAAATATTGGATGACAAAGGCATGTTAGCAAGTGGGGGGAGTGGAGCTAAACGTTGACAGGAAAACTCAAATACGCTGCATGAGGAGGTGCAGGTAAAAGCTTTAGTATTTTGTTCCTAATTTTTTATCTTTCCATATTCATAGTCCTGTAGTCCCGGGACAGTTTTCATCCTCTACTCTGCAGATGACTGGAGCTTCTGGTTTGAAGCTTGAAACTAACAAAGTTGTTTAAATGAATGAAACAAAAACAACAGAAGAGAGCAAATGAAATCGCCCGTTTTGTGACCTTCTGCCCTATATCATCCTTTTTTCCATCCACTGTCTGTCGCTCTGCTCACTTCATCCCACTCAATATTTCACATCCTGTCTAAATGCATCCTTCCATCAAGACAGCTCAGGGAGAGGTGGGGTTTGAAGCCACAGCCTCACGTCTCTGCTGACCCAAGCAGCTGTCTCCTTCACACTCTGTCGATCTTTTTCTCTGTGCAGCTTCACCTTTAACAGCCGTTTTCTGAGAGAGGAAATTGATTATATTTGTATTTCAATTTGGGTTTTCTACTATTCACTAAAATCAGTGAAGTAATATAGATTTCAAAGAAAATTCTATTACTGTACTTCCTATTTATATATGTTGTCTTTCTAAAAGACATTTTAAAATTTGAGAAACACCTGTAAACCTGGTATATGAAAGGGAAGAAAGCATAAACTCTAAATGAAAAAAAAATTGGATTACTATTTACCAGCAGTTTGATAATTCTGCTGAAGCTGGTTAATAAAGTTAGTGACAAATGTTACTAATGTTATATTCTTTTTCCTCTTCTTATCATTATGGATAAAAATACTACTTTTAAATCAGATGTGTAATACACAAATAATATTATGTATAATATACAGTAATAATGTGTGACTGTTTCTCATCTGGAGTTGAAAAAGCTTTCATTCTCTATGAATACAGGAACCTTGTGTTTTTAAACATGCAGGGCACGATGCTGCGCGAGAAAGAGCACGGTTGCTCAGTTTTAGAGTTAAAAAAAAAAGAAGAAGTTGGAATTCTGTGTTAAAAATAGATTTTTCTGCTGAGTGCTGTAGCGGCCCCCCCTTGGAGAGACAACCTGTCCTGTGGCGCTGAAATAATGTGAATTTGTCACCCTTGAGACAAATAATTAATTATAAAACATTTTCCAAAATAGTAATGCCCATCGCCACAGAAACAGTGAAATTTTCTCAGACATCATATACTGTATGTTCATCAGGATTGGCGGGTGTAAGTGAGTGCCCTCAGTAGTATCTCCAACAGATTCTACTGCTTGTCTTTGTCTGAACCGGTAAAAGCACAAGAATTAAAACACCTGCTGATGTCAGACACGTCCATCGCTCGGCCTGATCGACTGTAGCGACACACGCAAGAATGATTTCTCGTCCCTCATTTACAAAAACAAATAACACATCCATCTTTTCCCTTGTCACTGATGCTGCTACACAATCGATAAAATCAACGCACCTAATTACTGTGTGAAGAGTGTGGTTCGGCGTCTGATTGAGCTGTACACTTCCATTTCAGCAGAACTGGTTCTCCTGTTCTAATGCGTGCTGGTAACCTACTTCGGTGCACCATTAGCTCCCATTTTAAGCTTTAAGCCCTGAGCAGTGCTGAAGACAGAGTGGAACCAAAACATATGTTTTTCTGAGCTTTAGGATAAAGGAAGAAAGTTCCCTTCAGTGCATTGGTTTGGGCCTGGAGCCAGGGCTACGAATTCTGCAGGGAGCTGTGGTAGCTACTCAGCAGGCATGTCTTCCATGCAAGCTGGTATACAAGGGTAAACAACCAAGGTTATGAATGATTAAAAGCTTATTGAGGCAATGGGACCACACATCTTTAATCGATTCTTTTTGTTGTAAATGCCAAAAAACAGTGTTGTTTAGGGCTCATTTAATCAAAATGCTGCAACGTGGCGAAAACAACTAATATAATAATCTATGATGTTTTTGACAGAAGGGAGTATGAAAGTTAACGCATAAACAAGAAGGTAAATTAACTTTGAGGAGGTTATATGACCAAATATGTTTGTTGTTTTGTCATAATACATCTCACAAAGTTGTCGCTGGACAAGTGGAAGAAATTTTAAAATTTTATGTGAACTTTGTGATCCTGAAGTCATTTTTCATTTTGTCCAGGGTCTAATAAGTAGAGCAAGATTAAATGTATTATTTTTCAGTCTCTATGTTAATGTCACTCAGCGAGAAACTGATTGCTGCTGAACTTGAATTAAAAAGCCAAATGTTATTTAACTGAGAGGCAAATGTTTGCATTTGAAATGTGTTGAAGTATAAAGTAACATTAAATAGAAATACTCGAGCTAAATAAAAGTACCATCATAATTGTACTTGAATTTTGTATTAAAGTATTTTTACCTTCCACAGATACATTTCACCACCGCCCGGAAGTTTGTTTGTCTTATCACTCTCCCTTCAGCACATCTCACTTATTATCTTTGTATGATAAAGAAATGAACACCCAGGCTGTAATAAACTAAAATTAAAAAGGGACTCCATTAGCATCAAAGATAGGACTATTTACTCTGCATACTACAGGCGAGTGAATGAGCTGTTGACTAACCCGTGGGCTTGGACTTAAAGCAGCCTGTCACATCTCTGTTGACTGATAGTGTGGTGTGGTTAATTCAGGGAGGAAATTATCCTCCGGAGCACATTACGATAATTCGCTCATTATGAATCCCAGAACACTCTTGATTGAGACAAACAAGCATTTGTACTCAAAAGGTCATGTGGCGTTGTGCTGAATGTTGACTCCAGGCTCCAGCCATACTGTCACTGGTGGGTTTTAGAGAGAGACGCACACAATAATCAGGTCACATCAATCACATTGTCATTTCTGTGTTTCAGTGTGCATTTCTGAGAGTAGTTTTTCAATTGATTTACAATTCTGATTAAATGAAACAAGAAAAAACAAAACATTAAAACCATTTCAGGCTCATGAACAGCTCCTCAAAAATTTATACCTTCCACTTAACAATGCTATATACTACGCACATCAATCAAACTCTGCAACATATTTTAAAGCTATGCACATTACTGCATTTTCTGTGACTAATTTTATTGAAAATGTTTTCAATATTTGTAAAATGAAAACAGAAATTAACAATGTCTTGGAAGGTGTTCTTTGTTACCATAAATTTAACTGAATATCTATGTCAAACATATTTTCTCTCCCTGTGGCAGCAATTTTCCTGAAATCATAAAGATGAAAATGGAATGAAAAATATTTCAATAAAAAGTCTTTTTACAGGTGTTGAAGTGAGTAAGACAGGAAATGAAGCCAAAGATTTGTATTTTAGGAGATGGCTCAATTCTCCCTCTCTTTTCCTGTGGTAATGAGAAAAATATCACTTGGTTTAATCAAAATAAGATGAAGGAGAAAGGGGACAGGAGATGAGAGGAAACTATTGAGAGAAGGGAAGAGTTATGGAATCTCACAAGTTGGTGAAGAAAATAATTTAAGCAAAAAAGTCAGAAAACAAGACACTGACGAGAAAATACAGAAACAAAGGTGATAATAGTTGATAAAAAACAATTTCTGCCTAAACCAAAAAGGGGTTTTGTGGCAATTTGTTATTTTCCAGTCCATCAGATAACTGATTTAGTAACATAAATTCACAGTTCATCAGTGTTTCTGGATATTTATCAAATTTACTTTTTAAAATTTGAGTTTTGTCTGTTAATGTCTGCATTGCTAGCACTAAACATAAGTCGGGTTTGCTGTGTTTTACATTTGGTCAAAAACCTTTAGATTTTTTTTAACTCAATGAATTCATTGTATGGTAAAGAAATTAAGGAAGATACACAAAAGCATCACAGTCTTCACAATGATGTGGTGAAACAATGACAAATTAAACAAAATGCAGACTCTGGAAAAATGTGTGAAAAAAGATATTCGGTTTGTGTCTGTCCTGTGCAGAATTAGCACTGCTCTCATTCCTAACGTATTTACAGAACATACAAACGGGGGAGATGGGGAAGCAGGAAAATGAGTGGAGGAAATGAGGGATACAAGGACGATGGGGGAGGCGGCAGTCGTTTCTGCAGCTGGACATGATGGAGAGATAACAAGGATAAATAGAGGAGAAGAAAAAAGAAGAGGGACAAGGATAATGTATGAGAGGGTACTGGAGAGAGAGGAAAGGACCTTGGAGCCGGTTGCATCAGCACTCTTTAGGTTCAAACGTGGCCTAGTTAGAACCTAAATGTTTACTAAGAGCAGGTTGTGCTTTACAGTAGTAAAATTGACTGTGTCACAAAATACTTAAAAATTTACACTTTTCAAGTGCTCTTGTTGTGTAATTGTGTTGGAAATTGAACCAACTCTGTAAAATGTGACCTCTCTGGAAATAGGAACAAGCAGCATGGTGCATTACAGTGGATGATTTTAAAAAGATTCAAATCTTAAGCAGAAGGGTTGTCATCTTTTTATGACGCATATAAAAAATGGTCCCTACATTACCCACAATTCAACAAATCCGAACTGTCATATTCAGTCATATTATGCTAATAGGGAACATAGGGGAACGCTGACTCAAGCAGAGACAAGGATCTTACTCACACACTTGTTATTTTACATGTGGTCTTCAGAGGTGGTTGACGCTGACTCAAGTGACATTCCACCAGTAGCTGATCAGGTGATCAGCTACTGGTGGAAGATGTACTTAGATATTTAACTACTTAACTACTTAATTACGACCGGTACCCTGGTACAGTATTACTAATTTCTCGCTAACTGTAGAGAAAGAGTTGCAAGCAACATTTCCTGAATTAAACTTTCACTCCATAATGTATCAGTGAAGGATCATTTTTCTACTATATTGTTCAATCATAAATATTGACACATCTATCATTTGGTTTTCACTCCACTGTCCAATAGCTATTTAAGGGATATTTGTAGTTTACTTTTTATAGTACTGGGTTTTCACTATGGCATCAATTTAGTCAAATGTTAGTGCACAACAATAGTTAGATATAATTATATGTTATATTATTATATTATATATTTTATTAAATCGTGCATCAATAAACTAATTCCAGAAACCAACCTGTTACTTGTTATCAAATGAACATTTTGAAAAGGGACCTTGGTAGGAACAGATCCTTCTGAATAGCTGGTGTAACAAAGAAGAAGAGAGGAAAAGAGGAAGAAAAGAGAGGAAAGGACAGATTTAGGAATCAAGCAAAAGTGCGGAACTGGATGGAGGCGAAAGAGTGTAGATGAAACTGGCAGTGAGAAAGAGAGATTAAACAGCAACAAAGCTTACCGGAGCAAGATAAGGAGTAAATGAGAGCAGGGAGGCAGAGCATTTAGAGAACGAGAGAACACAGGAGTGAGAGGAGGAGAGAAAAGAGAGTGCAGCTTGAGGCGAAGAAATAAGAGATCCTCATTGTAAGAATAAAAGAACGGGAGCTTGTGGAATGTGGAAGGCATGATTAAAAAGACTGTTCCTGGATCTATACAAGCATTAAAAATGATAATGCACATCTGCGGGACCGTTTCTTGTCCTTCTCTGTCTTGCTTACTTCATGGTCACATGGCCAACCACGACATGCATACAATCTGGCCTCAATAACACAAAGCTTTTCATTTCAGAACTCGTTCCTGGTCATCTCAGCAGATCCATGTTGCTACTCTTGCTCCCTCAGGCATTATAAATACTCCATTATAACTTGTTGACTTGCACTCTGGAGCCTCATGGCATGTTGACGGACCTCTCTGCAGACAAAACTAATCAAAGGCATCATCATTAGGTGCGCCATTTGACAGGCAGACCGCACTGATTGAGTTATTTCACCACATCACATGTCCCCAGGCCTCTGTCTAAACCCTGCCTGATGGTTCATAATCTATTGTAGCTAAACTCAACAGGGTTAAGCTAATAGCCAGATCTAATGCTGATGAAGTCCTGCATAGATACCCAGAGGGCGACCGTGTCTCAATCTCCTTGTCTCCAGATCACATAATTATTACTGTTCCAGCTCGCGCTGTCGCTGGAGTGCACCAGGAAGTGGCGGGCACAGGCAGGCCTCTGATTGGAGGTCTCTGGAGATGAGATGAATGCCAGCTGGCAGCAAGTGCAGGCCAGACTGCCAGGCTCAGTTGCAGAGATCTGAGGGACAATATAATGCTGGCACACACAGTCTGCTTGTTCTCATTCGGGATGTATGTCTGTGTATGACAGCAAGTGCATGTGTGTGTGCGAGTGTGTTTGTCTGCCATTTTAGACCGGAGAGTAGCTTACTTTAAGCAGATCCTTGTGGAAATTTTGGCCGTCATTCAGCCCTTCCAGGTTGCCGATGAACTGCGTGCACGACATCCTCTTGCCAATATTCTGAAAAAACAAACTCATAATGAAGTGAATTCTTTATTTGTTTTCTGGAAGTGCTCATAAACCATCATATTTTACTCTTAAAATGAAATTCATTATGAATTGAATATCGGTTAATTCTACTTATTGAGTCCTCATTTCTTTAGAATAACAAAATCAAGGGTTGAGATCAAATAAAAAAAGATGATATAATAATAATGTGAGATTCACAGTGATTCCAGTTAGCGCTGGAAGGATTTGTCTGTAAAGCCAGGTACTGAACCCTGATTCTCCTTTGAATCTATAACACTAATTAAGATGAAATGGTTTATTTAGATTTGTGTTATTTTCAAAAAAGATCAGGATTAATTTTTAAAAAAATTTACAAAGTGAAACCTGCATCACTTGAAGAAATGATGATAGCAAGAAAGATTAACTTTCTTTATCTGCAAATTTCTCTAGTGCAACTGATTCATATGCCACAATGATCATTGATCACATCCACACACACACCTCACCTACAAAACAAACACTAACACACTGCTTATTACTCACTTGGCCATGCAGATCTGTGTTCAACAGCATGAGGGCGCAGGTCAGAGTGTGAACTGCATCTATAGAGAACAACCCGAGAACTCAAATTATTTTTGTTGTCAAATTTATTACTAATTAGCTAAATTAATTAAAAAGCCAAAACACAACAAGATTTTCACATTTTAAGTATTCAATTAAATTAAATTAAATTAAATTTTACAAGCCAAAAACAACAGTTAAAACAATTTAACAGATTAAACCAGTGCATAATGACTATTTTAACTAAAGTAATAGATGCTGTGTCTACTTCACTAGTAGTTTAATTATAAACAAATGGTAAAGAGATCTGTCTTGTCGTCTGTGTATGTACAGTATATGTGATAAATCAATCACTGAGTCACTGAGTACTACCCCCCCCCCACACACACACACATATTAGTCAATATTAATTAAATATACATTGCAATGAACAAGTCTTTTCCATAATACATGAGGCACCAATTTTTTAAACATTTAAACACACATCTTTTTTTTCATTCATAAGGATTTTTATGCTTATTTTTGTTTCCATTTTTAGTATTCACATGAATGTTGTGTGGCTATTGCATCGATTCCAGAATAGCACTGATTATACGTGTGAAAAAGGCTTCCGGACTTCCCTCTGATGTTTTCTGACTGATCTACCCCAGCTCTCTGTGCTGTCCTGATGCACGGATAGCCGGATGGAGCTGGTGTATCGTAATGGGAGATAACGTACACTGCTGAGGAGAGAAGCTGTACATACACTGTAGGTGATAATGCTTGTAGGCTCATCACCGTAAGCAATGTCTCTGACATTAAAAATTACTTTCAAGTTGTTATAATGAAATATTGATTCTAGCTGCTGTAAGGATGTCAGATTGTATTAAATATTTAGACATATTTTGTATTAATTTGTACGATGCTGGTGCTTGGAAACATACCCTGGTGTACTCACCCTCTGATGGTATGACTCTTGGGTTGCAGTCCAAGTAACGCTTAGAAAAGTGTGACAGCACCCTCTCCCTCTCTTGAGTCTCACCCATCAGAGCAAACTGCCTGAGGAAAGTCCTGCAGCCAATCACACAGGGACAGCAGACAACAAGAACTTCCATTACAGGTTAAAGATACTACATTTTATGTTGCAATATTTATCATGTCACTAGCAATAAAATATAAAGCGTGTAAAGTTGTACAACTGTGTGTGATCTCTGTGCATTCTGAATATGTAATCATATAAATGTGGCTGTCGAATAAAAACAATTAATGAACAGAGTTTGAAAATGTCAGAGAGTATTTATTCAGTGCAGTTTTTAGAAACTTAATATCTGTTATATTTCTTGCTAAGGTTTTACTTTATAAAGCACATGATGCTTCCTTACAAAATAAAATGTCAAGATTCTGTGAAAACTGTCTCACATCATGTATTGTGTTGTGTTATATCTGCCCTCACACTCAAATGCAAGACCAAAGCTGCTCTAGAAAGCAGAGTTCAACAGTGTAGAGTAGCCATGACACAGCAATGAACATGAAATGAAAGATCTCTTTCTTACTTTCACATCATACATGAAATATATCGAACACTTATTGTAATTACATACATTTAAAATTACACATACCTGTATTTATGTGTTGAGTTCGCTTTAGTGTGTGTTCTTACCGCAATGCTTGGTCAAGAGTGAGGCCTGTGAAGTTGAAGAAAGTCAGATACTCCTCTGCGACCATTCGGCTGAAGTCATTACTGTAGGCAGAAATACATTCATGTAGTAATATTTACAGATGAATATGTGAAATTTAAAAAAAGAAGAATCAAAAAAAAGAAAAAACCCCAGCTACTGTAAAATCACAACAGGACAACCAAACAATAAATGCTTTTAAATCAGTGTTATTCTGCAGCTCAGCCTTGAAGGAATGCAGATCAACAGAAGCAGAGAGCATTATAGAATATAAAGTGTAACTGTGTAGTAAAATTAATGTGTTAAACCTTGTGCTTTGACCTGCGACCCAGTATGTTAAATATACAACATAATTTCACAGCTGAAAGAAATGTAATGGTTTTAAATTGCTTGTCCACTGTTTAATTTTGAAGGTTTTACGATGTCATGTGTACTTCCTGTCATCCCAACCATGTGATCGCATTGATTCATTTCACCTGTCAATGATTAGCTTTACTCTTAGTTTCCTCCTCACTATTTTGACATCTTACTTTCGTGTGATAGAATGTTTATTGTGCTTTTTTAAAATTTGCCTTCTTCCTCAATATTTACATGTGAAGACTGTTGTTTCAGTTTACCTGGCTCAACCTCTTTATAAACCTTCAGGTTGAATAAATCTCACTCAGTCTCACTCAGTCCCCTGTGTCTACATCTGGGTCAGTTTCCTTCTTTTCTTGTTGTACCTTTGTAACTCATGGATAAAGTGAATTTGTAAAAGTATGCGCTGACATAAAAACAACAGTTTGTCTCTGTCTCCCCTTCACATTTCTGAGTTATTATATCCTCGATTCCTTTTTTTGAACCCTTTCCTTGCTCTTTCACCTGTGATGCAAGTGAAAGAAGTAAGGAGACGAGATGCGGACGGAGGAATTAAGGCAACAGACATTTAACAAAGTCTGTGTACCAGAGCTGTCATTTTAGAAGTGACATCAGTTAAATATGTGTGACAGATGAATCATCTGTCCATTGAGTCCTCACACAATGCTCCTTCTGCAAGCCTCATTTTAGCAATTTCAGGATTTATGCTAATAAATAATTTTCCACACTAATATGTCATATATCCCTGTGAGTGGACAGCAGCTAACAACTACATATCCTGCTGCAAATCAAATGTGAACAGAACAGCGATAAACACTCCATAAAGATTTCTAACAACAATTCAACAAGTCAACAATTCATGTGCATCCAAAGCTGTTTAAATCAATCCACTGGACTTTAAGAAAGTTTTTTGACAGCATTTTGACTCTTATCCAAGAGCCTTCTTCAGTTCTCAAGGTGAAACTGAAGAAAGTTTCTAAAATTCAAGTGGATTGATTTAAACAGCTTTGGATAACCATGACCTGGATAACTGAGAACCTACACAGACAATATATATGCAAACATTTTTACGGAGGCTCCAAATTTCACAAGAAGTAATTTTTCCAGTTATTCTGACACCTACTTTAACATGCAAACTGTTCTGGCTAATTCATGCCGTGGCTACACATTGTGCTCCTGCACATTGCTGCAGCAGCACATTTCCTAAAATTACAAAAATATAATTTTGTGCAACTTTTTAAAGCTGATGAATGGATTTTCTAACTAAAATGGTTAAAACTAAATAGATTTTCTAACTTAAGTGGTTAAAACTTGAAACCATATTACAAAATATGTTTGGGCAAAGAATTACATACACTTAAAAACTATACCCAGAAATCTATCATGCTTCTGTGAAGATGAGTGTAGAGTTGAGTTGCTCCAGTATGCACACATGAACTTACTTCTTACTGAGGTGGCGGGCCACATCGGACTTCCTGAAGCCATCCAAATTGAAAAGTCGCTTGGCCAAGCGCTTGGCGGCGGCCACATCGGCTCGGTGACTGCCATTTGTGAGGGTATCGCTGCTGCCCAGACCCAGCCTGTCACTGAGGTCCTGGTCCACCTCGGAATCCGTTGCCAGACGGGCCTTCTCACGGCTGAGTCGGGTCACAGGTTGAAAGGTGGATAAAAATAGACAAAGTGGAAATGAACTTAAAAGAGCAAGACGTGGCAAAACTAATAGTCGGGGTGAAAGGGATCCAGCACTGGAGGAGAGGAACCTGTAAGTCACTACTATAAATAAATGAAAAGGAAAGGGGCAAAGCAGAAAAAAAAATGATGGTGATAATACACAAGCGACTGCAGTTTATCAGTTACTTAATAGTATGAATAAATAATGCTAATAATATATGTGATCTGTGCAGCACTGGTCTGTAATTAGTTTCTAGTTGTGGTGTCCTGCAGTGTGACAAGAATACTAATGAGAGAGAGATTAAAACATCAAGCTGATCAAGAGGATGGAATTTAAAGCAAGCAGAAATATATTTCGAATTAAAAAACGTGTGTGATGAAAAGTGATTAGATAGAAAAACATAGTTTCAAAATATGGACGTAGACATGGAGGATATAATAACGCTATAGAGCTGAAATAAAACCGATATTCTACTTAAATGAATTTAGTAGAACATATGCAAATTATTTCATATAAAAAGGCAACATTTGGTGTGATTCTAAACTTTAATAATTACATTCAAAGTGTCACTTTGCTGACTTTTGCACTTCCTTGTTATCACTTCCTAATTAAGCTTCTTCAAAGCATTAGCCAGTTCACAAGTGCAAGACGGAATAGGTCTGAATTATTCTGCGATAATAATTTAAGTATGTTATGTCACACTGCGCTGCAAGAGAACTATTTTTCTATTTTTGTTGAAATATGGATGAAACGAGGTAGCTGGGTTCAGTTACTCAGAATTCCACCTCATGCTGACATTTGTCACTGCTGTCAAGAGCAATTGTGACAACTCTAGCCACGCCAGCCGGCCAGAGAAAACAGCCCAACAGCTGAGAGTTTAATACAGAAAGGCAGAAACACTTCCTGAACAAGTGGAGCTCTCATTTAGATTTCTCAGTTTGAGGAACAAGTCAACAAAGTCCCAAGGCCTAGATTCCCACATCACATTTGTGTGCTGTCAATGAGTCAAACAAAATCACACCAGAGAAAACAGTAATTAATGATGCACTCTTCTTAAGAAAGCTGCAAGGGGTAATTTCACAAAGTACTCTCTGAATCTTGTGCTTCTGTCATGGAAGTCCACAGGCAGCCCGATCTAATGCCCAAGAAAGTAAATGCTCACATTTAATCACAGAAGATGCATCTGTGTTAGATGGACCAGGCACTAAATCATCTCGTGTAAACCAGTTGGTGTGGGCAGAAGGTAATCAGGGATGTTTTACAGCATGAGAAAGATGGTATCCCATGAAGGATTAATAGTTGAAGGGTGTAGTGATACATTTTGTACTCTTTGACCCAGGAGGTCACACCGACATAGCCAGGTAATCATCCCTCTTATCAAGGCCTACGTGGGTCTCAAAAGGTCACTGAAAAAGTAAACAATACATGCATCCTCCTATTTCTTTGACCAGTACGCCTATACGATTACAGGGATCCATCATCCTGCTTGGATCAATAGCAAAAAATTGCTCAGAAGTGTGAATGGACTACAAGCCATAATGAAGACGTGTATAAGTTCCTGCATGTTGGTCATTTTAAAAAAAATACAGGAATCCTAAGGTGTTCCTTAGAGTATTTTTTAGTAAACCTTTTTGACAAATGACTGTCGTAAACCTGAAGTATCCAAAGAACACCTATTAATGATCTTCAAAAAAGACACTACTCCAGTGTTCTCACAACCAGTTTCGCTTTAACAAAGAATCAGCACATCAAGAAACCTTTCAGAGTTGCACCCACATGTAAACGACAAGCTTGTGCATATCACATTCAGATGCTAAAGAATACCTTCACAAACATATACTTTTTACCATCATCTTGGTCAAGCATGTTAGCACGAAAATTCATGCTAGTATGAATCCTGGTATGGCAGTTTTATAGTTTTGCAAGCATTTAGTTTTTTGACTTGATGATGGCATTAGATGAGGCCTGGTGGGGTCTGTACATAATAAAGACATGATGATAGGCCGGTTTTAGCATTCATCGTTTAGGGGCCATGAATATCCATACCAAATTTCAGTGCAGTTTATCCAACTGAAGCAGTAGAGTCACGGCAATGTCACAAAGCTCCTCTGAGGACTTTGGGTATGCAGTGTCACAGTTTTCTCAAAAAAGACCTGCTCTACATCAAGCATTGCAGAAAAAAGTATACAGTGTTAGACTTTTGGTTTGTGGCCCATAATAGTACACAAATCTTGTGATGTATTTGTTGGAACATACCTGTGGGAAGACCGCCTCGACAAATACCTCTCCTCCTCCACTGTGGATGAACTGTGACAGCAGAAGACAGAGTATGTCCTCATTGCCGTCCCATGAGCGACACCCAGACTGTTCGCTTGACTGACCCCTCCTCTCATCCTGGACACATGATATGAACGCATCGCCGTCCAGTCCAGAGAGCATGAGCTAAGGCAGAACAACACCTGTAGTCTCTCCCGGGAGGCCTGCAGACATTCCTTCGCTCTGAGTCTGACTGAGACTTCATTGGTTCCTTCTTTCAGTTTTCTACTTTCTCACTCTCCCTCTGTGTTTGCTGTCATTCGATCCTCACAGCAAGATTCCTTCCCCAAAAGCAAAAGCGCTGGTTGTACTGCATCGCCGCTCCTTCTCTATCTTTCCCCCTCTGAGGCTGTTTGCTGTTTTTTCTGCCCCCCACCACTGTGTAAACTCTCACTGTCCCTTGCTGACCTTGGGTTGGAAGCATGGCTGGAAACCTGGCTTTCTACCCCACCACTCATTCCTCACTCTGTCTTTCTCTTCAATTCCAACCACACAGACTGAGAACATCCCTGTTACAAATCCCACACTACCTTAATTGTGGTCTGAATTTTAACACACCTACAAAGAAAACAAACATATAAGGTATCGTGTTTATACTCACTGCAATATGCTTTGGGTGTGTGCCTTCAAAATGTTTCCTCTACAAACATGACTGGCAAGAGTAAAGAAACTTGTTGTCTTTTGTCGACTATTGTATAGCACGTTTACAGCATATTCTTCATCAAGGTCTGCAGCAGTGCTCATAATCCCAAGATAAAGCAGCAGTCTAGTTTAGGGCTCCACCACCTCATGACCGAACCCCTTCACAGTCCACTGGGCAGCTTTGCACAATAAACCACTGTCTGGTGGTGCGGACCATCTGAAAAAGGCTGAAGGAAGCTATGAATAGGTGGGGGGGAATTCCATTTTTTATCAAAATGTGGAGGAGCCTTCAGGAATATTTGTTCTGAATTCCACAGATGCCAGAGTTGGGTTGGTTACAGAACTACAATAGAGTCAGTGCTGCAAATATATACCTGAGTGATTTTATTATCACCTGAACAGGAAGTTGAGTTAAAAATATCTTAAAACTCATTTTATTAAAAAAAAAAAAAAAAGGAAGCACAAGTGAAGCTGCTGTTGTTAACTTCTCGTGGAGTTCTGTTTTGATGATTTTGTCTTGATCACACACGCACACATACACACACGCGCACGCATACATCATAATATTAAAGGCTTACATTATGATCGTTGTCCTCTCCTGCCACCTAGTGGTCAGAGCAACAAAGTGACCTGATGCAGTCCCAACCTCTGCAGTGCTCTCTCAGGGTAAGTTTAAAACAATCTCTCAATCACATTGGAAATATCCTTAAAGATACTGCCGTCTTATTTATAATTCTTAATGTACACAACAATGAGAGCAATGGATTCTGAACATAAAATGAAGTCATCTGTTGGTGGGATTGTGTTGAGAGCTAAAGTGAAGTCTCTGGTAGTCAAGGTGAGTGTTGCTGCTGCAGTAGCCATCTGCCTCTATCACACACTCTCCACCTGTCACAGGATCAGACGCAGCCTTCAAGCGACCTTCACTCATACTTATTGAGCTCCAGAATAGCACTGCAGCACTGCTCTGCACAAAGGGAATGACACAGACCCTCTTTCATTTGGACAGTGACAACAGTCCGTTAACGTGGTTCTGACCTGAAAGGAGTCACTCAAAATTCCAAACTGACATAAAAAACTCATTCTTTTTTATATGCTCACAGGCTGACATGACACCTGCTTCATTTCATGTCTTACTAGAGTTGACTTTAGCTTATGCAACTGCATGTTTTGTGATTATTGAAGAGAATTAGGATTATACTGCTATTGTCTTATTAAAAGTTTCCCGGACCTGCATATAATTCATTTATTTGACCCACTCCTAACCAAAATAATTTCTAATGTAATTCCGGCAGTTAACATGTGAGTGAATATTGAACCAACTGAACAAAAGCTCATGTTGTTCTGTATGGGGGAAGTGTAAACAAGAAACCATTGGAGATACAAACAACCACCATGATAATCGTGAGTTGATGATATGCCTCTAAGTTCTTAATATCATATCTGTGAGCCTATTGCACCGTAACACCAACCGCGGTACTAACTCACCTTGGTAAAGAGAAGGAAAGGTTGCTGTACCAGCTGCTCCCCAGCTGCGTACACTCTCGTCCTCTAGGGGGCGTATCATCTGAACCGCTGCTTAGCCTCTCGCTGGATGGGGCTCGAGTGGCGTCCGAGTCCCCAGTCACGGTAAAGATAGAATCAGACAGACTGGGCCGCTCATCGTGTGCCAGCGGGGCAAAGCTAAGCTGGACGATCTGCCTAGCGCTCTGGCAAACAGGAGCATGGATAGCAGGGGTTAGCGTGGGCAGATCAAAGGTCAGGATTGTTTGGGTGCTAGACGTCAGCAGCTCCTCGCTGTCTAGGCTGTTGTACGACGTTCCTTTGGCTCGGTGAGACTCCATGATGCTTTCAAAGTGGCGGCTAAAGGTGTCTTCTGCAGCACAACGAGGACCAGACACCAAGATGGGGGATTTCAGGGCTGGGTGGTGGTTGTCAAAAAATGTTTCCATTGGTCTAAACAGAAAGAGGGGTTTTAGAAACACTGCAGTGTCCCATTTAAAAAGATTCCATCTATTTTTATCAAGGAAACATCGATAAACAAGACAGCACTGACAGCACACAGACATCTCTCAAGACAGCTCAGTTTCCTCATTATGTAATTGGACCTAAAATCAATTGTCTCGAATAGTTTTAGACTCGTGATATGACTCCTTTACCATGACAACCTACCTGAGAACATTATTTCACAGCTGATGGTTTTTCTTAGGGTGTAGCTCCATAACAGGATAAAACCAAAACAAACTTTGGTTTTGCAGGAAAGTAAAAATAAAAAGTACTTTAACAGAGTCTGTCTATGCCAAGTTATAACTGGACCATTAGAGTTGAGAAACTTTCATGAACCCAAACTCATTTCTGGTCTACTTGAAAAATAGGTTATGAGATCAAAAATCAGAACAAATTTTAGGTCAGAGTAAAATCCTGCCTCCCCTTACATGCCTACGAACATGTGTGTGTATTCGCAGTTGCGTGTGTGACTATGAATGTGTGTGTTTGCTTGTCTACGTTTCATGTATTGATGTTTACCTCTTCAGAAGGTGACCGAACACCTCTGGCTCATCCTCTGCTGCGTACTGCTGTTTCCTGTTATCTCCTTGCATCCTCACACTCGCCCAGCTCACCATCTCTTCCTCTTCATCCTCATCTTCATCTTGCTCATCCTCCCTTCCCTCCCTCATCTCCTGTGCCACCGCCCTATCTGTCCTCCCATAGGCCAGACACCCCAGTGGACTGCTGCCTGTCCCTGAAGTGCCCTGCACGCTGCGGTTACTCCCAAACGCAGAGTCTGCATCATCCTGTTCTGCCAGGAGCACCTCGTCTATGTCCGTCTCACGGTAGCAGCGCAATGGAACAGCGTCCAGGTCGGTTTCTGAGTATTTTAGAGTACGACGAATAATGCCAGTTTTGGGGGAAGTCCCGACAATGGCTGGGGGTGGGGTCACCAGTTCTACCTCCACATGATGCACCTCATGACTGGCAGAAAGCAGAGGTAGAGAGGAAGGAGGAGTTGGTGTGGGAGACTCACTGGAGTTACCACTGGGAGGAGCTGTGGAGGTTTCCAGAGAAGCTGCAGGTGCAGAGAAAACATTCCTCTCTATGTTATCAAAGGTTTATAAAATCAGATAAACTTGATGAAGCTGGAAGCCTGTTGGTAAACTGGTTAAAAATTATAAATCGGAGATGAACTGTGTGAAGTGTTTCCTACAAAGGGTCTAAAATCAATGTTTAATTTGGTTTCTGAAAATCTCTGGACTTTTCTCCCCTAAAAATGAGCACAATGGATTCTGGGGGTGCTGAGGAGGAAGATGCATACATCAAGCTGCCAGATGATATCTACTGCAGCTCTATTAAGGGTACAGAAATACATATTACACCTGAATATGTTGCCACTAATGAAATAAAGACAAATCACCTCCTTCATGTCCCATTGATAAAATATTGTTACACAAAATTATGGATAGGAAATGTGTAAATACCTTATACAAAGGAATAACTTTAAAGTGCAGTATGTATATAAATTTAAGTAGGATATGCTCTCACATTTCTCCATCTTACCACCGGCCTCCTCAGCAGGGGTCCCAAATAAAAACTCCCACTTGGCACGAGCGATCCTCTGACAATGAAGCGAGGGCACGGGCGCTGCACTGCCACTGTCCGTCTACAAGATGCAAAGACAATATAGAGGCAAACTCTGCAGTGAACCATGAAAGGGGTAGTCAGGCATCCTACATCTTACGCATTGAACTTGAGTCAGTAGGAGGGTAACTCCATTACCACAAATACTTAATAAAGGTGTTGCTAGATCGAGTTTAGCAGTTGTGAGAGCCCTACCACAGCTGTTTGCTTCTACTTCTACTTAGGTTAACTTGAAACAACTTTCTCCCTTAAAATATTACTCTTATATCCCTGAGTGGCTGAATTATATCCAACCAAAAATTCATAAGTATCTAAATACATGATGATATCAAGAATAACTTGTACGGTGTTAGAGTTATGGCACTGCCCACCTGTATTCCTGAGGTGGCAACCCCGGTCTCATTGCTTTGGTGACTGGACTGACTGGACTCTGGGGACACACAATCCCTGTCCCCCAAGCTGCCCGTCACCCCACTGGAGCTCCTTGAAGATGACCCTCCTGTTGCTCCGCTCTGATCTCCAACCTGGGGATGGGGCTGCTGCCCACCCCGACAGTCCTCCATGTTATTTCCTTGTTCTTCCTCATCACTACCATCTTCCTCTGGAGAGTCCAGAATCACTGGTCCCAGAAGCAGGATCTCTCTCCTTCTCTGTTCTGCCCGTTTCTGCTGAGCTGTAGGACTGAGGGATCTGCGATGGCGATTGGGTTGACAGTCAGGGGTTTGGTCATTGACAGACCCAAATCCAGGCTCAGTACCTGGTCTTGGACTGTTCTCTACCTGATTTCCCCATTGCTGCATGGATGTCCAGCTCACTGGTGCCTTTTCAACACTCTGATTGATATAAAGCCTGCGAGCAAGTTCTGTGCAGTCGCCTTTCTCAAACAAACTTGGGTCTCCCCTTTTGTCAAGGCTTGGGGACCACGAATCTCTGGTGTATTGTGGGAGTTGACGGCGATGTAGAGTTGGGGTATCCGGTGCTCGGAGTTCTGTTTGGAATAGCCTGGGGTCCCTCATGGGAGAGCTCAGCTCGGTGGGAGGATGAGAGGGACGAATAATACGTGAAGGAATGGCAGGGGAATTTTGAGATGATGATAAAATTGAGGCCTGGTGCTGGGATTTTTGAAGCCAGTCCTTCTGTGTTCCAGAATTATTATGGGAGTTTCTTTGAAGTGACTGTATTTGTAGGATAGGCTTTTCAGGCTGGTGACAATCTGTATTGTCAGTTGCTGGTGTGTGGTGGTCATTTAAAGGGATATTCATCTTCAGTGTTTGCTTAGACTGTTGTGCATTTGAAGTAGAAGTGTGAAACTCACCAGAGTTTGCATCACATGCAGGCTGACCTAAAGCATTGTGCAATGAGGACCCCCTCCCTTCTGTAGGAGTAGAAGATACTTTGGTAGCCTCCTCTGCTACCCTGCAGGTAACTCCAGAGCTATGAGCTGGAGAGGAGGATTTACTGTCGCTTAACTGGTTCAAGCCCTCAATTATATTATTGCCAAGTTGGAGGATCACTCCTTGGGATGAAGTACTCCTTTTACTAGTGCTGTGAATATATCTTTTGGTGCATGGACTGCCTGCCAGAGCTCTGCCATCTTCTCTGTGAAGAGGGGTCTGGGACTCAACACTGGACATTGAGAGAGGAGACTTTTTAGGGTGGTAGCTTTTCTGATCTGATGCTGGGCTCTGACGCAGCCCACAAACAGCTGGGCTCCGGTCTGCAGTGTGGTGTTTGGAGTTTATGCTGATGCTTTGATGACGTTGAACAGGTGATCCAGCCCATGACTGACAACGTGGCTGTCGGTTATAGGATGAGGATGAGGTCTGCTCCAGTGCATGGGCTAGTTTAATCCTCAGTAAAGGAGAGCCGAACTCCTCCACAGCCCTTTGGGTAGCTGCCCTGCCAATGGGGTCCATGGTTTGTTGGCAAAGGTTTGTAGAGAACATCTGTTTTTGACTTCCTGGAGATGGGAAAGTCATCTTAGGACTCGAGCTGCACGATGAATCTGGACTCCCAAACCAAATTGGGTCACTGAGCCTTTTGTAAAAGTGAGAGGGGGTAGATCTGTCCTCTCTGGTCCCTCTTTTGCACACAGAGTGGTGTGGGCTGTCAACAGTCTTAACATTAGACTTCTCAATGTAACTGAAGGTGACCACAGACCGCTTACTATCCCTCACCTCTTCCTTGTTAAACCTCCGGCAGTTGGGAGGTGTATGAGGAAGAGTGGCTTTTCCCAAAGAAGTCATTGGTGGAGTGTGGATAGCAGGCACTTCATCACAGGATGCACTCCAATGCTTGGGGACTGTAGGGAAGCTGCCTGCTTGTTGGAGCTGAAAGCTAACAGTGTTCCTAGAAGGAGACTGGCTGTGTGTGCAGTCTGAAACCAGATGGTGTGCTGTGGCAGCCTTGGCGACGGTCTGGCAGGTCGTCTGGCTTGCTAACTGAGACAGAAGCTCAGCAGGACCATCCTGAACTGAATGCCCCTGAGGAATACCTTCTTTGTTTTCTTCAAATGCGGTTTTTCCTCCCTTCTGATCTGGAGCAGACCTCACTTCCACATACAAATGAAGGACTTTTCCAGATTGGGACATGACCCTTCCTCAGGCTGTAATGAGGACAAAGAACTATAAGTGGTGCATAGAGAGTCAGACAGCGTGGATAAAAAACAGAAAAGGCCTCCTTTGTCTTCTTTTATTTTCTTTTATTTTATATTTCTGCTGGTGGCAGGCGTCAGTTTATTTTCAGACAGTGTTTCTTCTCTCTGCCGGGATGTCTGTGTGCTGAGCAGAGACACACAGGCTCAATGGCCAGAGGACAGACATGCCCATGGGATACCTCCAACAGCTCCCCATTCTTCATACCTGTGAATGAAAGAAAGGTGCATGTGATAGTCTTTTGTATTTTCAAAGTACAATCCTGACACAGCTTAAAAATGAATCACTGCGTTATACTGGAAAAAAACCCCCACACATTCAACCGTCTATCCATAAAGCTTGAGTTGAGTTTAAAATCAGAGTATAAATAAAAAGGATTCATGTAAGTAAATTCTCAATACTACACTGTTGCAGAAAAAAAGCATCCACATTCAGTAGACATGACAAAAAAGTGTTTCTACTGAGTTCTGAGAACAGAGATTGACACAAATGCTCTCTCCACACACACATTGGATGATATGTGTGTGCTGCTACCCAGTCTGTGTGCATTCTTGTTAAAGAAAATATTTGATTGTTCACTGGATTGTGCTGGGAATGAAACTCAGCGACATAACTGGACCTTTAGACTAACTTCAGACAAACTACCTTGTCACAGATGAACAAGATCATTTGGGAACATGCTAGGAGGTGCAGATATTGTGGGATTCAACAAACGCAAATACCTGAATAAGAGCAATTGGATTTTTCCTCTATTTAAGACTTTTCCAAATGGCATAACTTGAATCCATTCAGTACTATCTTTGTTGGGATATACATTGCAAAGTAAGGAGGCAAAGGGATGTCTCTTGGTGTTCAAAAGAACATGAGCTTATTCTCCAGGGAAGGGAAGCAGGAAATTATCCCTCACTTCCTCCGTTGCTCTCTGACTCAACACTGATAGGATCTGATGACAGCGCTTCAACTAAATTCTGAATGAAACAATTCAGTGCTCAGTGATCCAACCACAAATCAATCAATTACAGGACCTGTGTTTTGGACTGGGAGAATAAACAGGGTGAAATAAATCATGGAAAATCAGATTAGTTTAATCAGATTATATTGTAGGAATCACTTTGGCATTGATGCAGCAATGATATAGACAACTTCCTGTTAGTCAAAAATACTACAGAGCAATCTTGATCATGCATGTCAAACCCCATGAGTTCAATGCCAATTCAAACATCAGCGACAGAATGCTTGAGGTACAGCGCAGACATTTTTCTGTTTTATAGCTGTGCTTCAGCCACTTATTTCCTATGTTGAGCTGATTTCCTCAATGCTCAGCTCAACTGATCTGAATTCTTTTCAACTGCCACTCTTATGCTTTTCATTCATGCAGTGAACGACTGACGCTTTATGCCGATAATACCAAAGACAACACATCTCAATTGTAGCAGAACAAGTCAGTCAGGATGGTGAAATCCGGACTGCTGCCAACATTAACAGATTGAAGATCTCTTGTGGTAACAGTTGGAGAGAACGTGTTGGAAATGAAAGTTGACAGAAGGAACTATTGTGGTCACGCTTCATGTAAGTCAACTTTGAACTCAACTGATGTTTCTGACCTCAATTTAAAAAGAAAAGAATACCAAATTCATCACTTTTTCAGCTTTATAATTTTTTACCCAATTTCTCTGAATTCAATGGTAAATTATTTCGCTTGTTTGTTAAAGTTTTTCCCCTTTCCATTGGCCAGCTAATGAGTTTTTCTGATCATTGTGGATAAGAACAACACATTTTAAATTGAAACAAAATGAAATGTTTCTCTTTTTCAGCCTCAAATTGTTAAGCAAATAATTTAAACTGCCTCTCTGTTTGCCACATTTTCACACCTCTGTTACTGTTCCCACAGCTACGCTGTTCAAAAACACCCTCTGTCCAGTTGTTGGTAACTCCAGGGGTAATACTGTTAATAAATGTGTGAGAAAGGCAATGTTGCAACATGGCTGCAACAGTCCTTAAAAAAAGTCTGAAAAAACTGACCGTTCTCTTGTCTTCTGTTTTTGTATTTTTGAATGTATTTTGGTTTTGTTGTCCACGAAAAATGACTTTTTCAAAAAAGAGGAATAGAGCAGAAACACATTTCCTTTACTGTAAATGCTGACAAAAATGAGGTAGGTTGTCAATTAGACTGTTATCTTATCAAAGTTAGCTTCTACAATCACACTAAAACCACATATTTGCAATTGTAAAAAACCCCAAAAACCTTTACTGCTGTTCTTGGCCTGCAAACACCATCGGCATTGGAGGGGAAAATGATGACACATGTTGACGTCAGAAGTTGTGAACTGTCCGTGCTATATGACTCACCACTTACAGCATTTAGCAACATAATCCAGCATTCACCACAAACATTCACAAAGCAGTGGCCGATGCTACCGTGCAAGACATCACCTTGCACATCAGGAGCCATAACCATTTAGGAATGACTCACATGCCTGTGGAACAACCACCATTCACTTTCTTATCCAAGGACACAGGGAGAGTGTAGGGGACTGAGCTGCAGAGGCAGTGAACTGTGTCTCACTGCAGCTGTGCAGCACACACTGGTTAAAAATCTAATGTATGAACTGATATCAAAATCCATTTGTAGACCTTAAAAAAGGTAAATGTGTAAATGAAAAGCACTAAATATGTGTAATGATATTTAAACAGCAGAATTTTAATCAGTGTCTGACGTGGGCTAGGTTTTGGCAGCGCATATACTTGTTGTTATAGGAGATTAATTTAGAATGGAAAACGGAAATTTTAAACTGCTTTTTGATTTTTGGTGTTTCAGCGTGGACATAAATCATTGAGGAGTTGAAATGACAATGTGACAACAGTGTTTTGCACGTAAAATAGTGAATTGTGGGTTCTGATGATCATTTGTTCATTTATGCTCCTTTAAACCACTGGTTCTCCACCTAAGACAATACTACTGAGAACAATCCATAATAAAGATGTGTGGAAAGAGGAGCACAAGAGGTAGCTGGACAGAGAACAGGAAGCTGAAAGATAGAGATGGTAAAAGGTAAGCAGTATGAGGATGAGAGTCACATACACTATGTGAGGGATGGAGCTGGCAGTCTGCCTGAGCGATGGGAGTGTAGAGTTACAGGAAGGTCCATTTCAGGCAGGCAGTGGTGAAAAAGCGGAGCGAAAGAAGTGAAACTGGAGTGTTTAAAGGGTGAAATCACTGGAATCGAAATGAAAAATTCTCCAAATTAACCCTGGATATAAACGTAAGATGTTGGTCGTTTGAATTATAAAGAAAAATGAACATGTTTTTAAACATTTTGTGTTTTTTGTGCCCCAATTAGATTACAGTATTTACAGTAGTGGAGAAAGTATTCTGAATCTAAATTAAAAATCAAAATGAAAAGTATTTATATTGCCATACTGTAAACTAGCATGCACAAGGATAACACTAGTATTACTGAATATAATCCCATTTATCTTATTTGTCTCTTTTTGTCATTTAGTTGATTATCCATACATTTTCTTTGCCTGTGCGGTGTCACAGTGGCCAGAAGGTTGCCAGTTGTTTCTCTGTGTGTTTCCAGGGCCAACATACAGACAAACAACAAGCTTACATTCGCATCTATTTAGATTCAGCAATTCACCTGATTTGCGTGATTATTCTCAGGGGGAACCCTCACAGACGTGGGGAGAACGTGTGAACACCCCACAAGAAGACTATTTTTGTAATTCTTAAATGTAAATGATTAAATTGATTACGATTTTTCACATCCAGACATCTTGGCAATATCTTGGTATTTTGTGGCAAAAAAATTATCCTTCATTAATTTAGAAAACTGATAGGAGATCATAAACTGTCGGACAAAATGTGAATCTTTAGCAGCAAAATGCCACTGCTGCTCAGCGCTGATGACTTGCCCTCATGCTGTCGTTCTGGATTACATTTCTAACAGAAGACAGAACCTGGTGTTTGCTTGGGAATTTACTTGAGAAACCATGCAGGTAATTAAACCAAAGTGAGCCTATGCAGCTCTAATATTAGCTCCCCTGGATATGAGATAGAGAAAGTGGGGAGTCAGGGGCGGTGCCAATGCTAATATTAGCTCTCAGTTTGCTTGCTGGTGCACTAACCGCTATGATTTCTGCAACTTGACAGACCACGCAGGTTCAGGAGGAGTACGCTAGAGCCGACGGAGGTTCAGATGCTTTGTGTAAAGCTGAAGGGAGACGTACATCCAGGGACAATCGCAGTTCAACACTCCACCCTCAGTCATCCACTCCCACTAATTGAATAAACTATTGATCCCCTTACATTATATCACAACATCCTGTACAATCACACACTCTACTGTACCCTACAGCAACCTACAGCAGATTTCAAAGACAAGTCACAAGTCCCCCCAAAATACACTCAAATGCAATGAACACCCACTCCACTGAATCGTGATTAACCACGCAGCCATTAAAGAGGCCTAACTGGAATTAAAACGACAAATGTCAAACCGTGAAGCATGACTGTGTTGCCTTGCTCTTGTCAGCTTCCCTTTCTTTCGCTTCCGCTGCTGCCTTCAGAGAGACGTCCAAACAAAAGAGATGAATCCTCTGACTCATGCAGGGGCACTAAAACTTTATGTGTGTGTGAGACACAGCAGGGTTTTCCGAAGAAGAGAGTTTGGTTAAACTACACGGCGGTGGCCACTTCCTTGCTTCTTGCATAGCTCCATCCCTCCATAACACCAGCAGAAAAAACAGACAAACAAAACTGGATAGATTAAGGTAACATCATTTTCATGATAATGTTGCCTAAAAATAAAGATAAATGTCAAATGTGGATCAAGCTGTGATTAAAAACTTGCACTCAACATCAGCCTCAGTGAGGACACCTACGCTTGTTCCAAGATGACGCATTTTCAGTTGAAATAAATGATGTGAACTGATAATTAAAGAAAATATGTAATGACAGAGACAAAGGGAGAACCGCTGTAACTTCTTAGCATCATTATAAATGTGTGTGTACTTGTGTGTCTGTGTGTGTGTGTATGCTTTATAATGTTAATGGTATTTGTTTATATATAAAGCTTACACAACAAATCAAAATGCTTTTTAAACAGATTAAGTCTGTTTAAAAAGGTCAACCTAAACTAGGTTAACCTTCCTGATATTGATTAATGACATCAACTTTACCATTCTTAGGCATCACAAACTAAATCAAATCTCATGTTTTGCTCAAAATCGCTTCTCTGAATCACAGTTGTGGAAAGATAAAATGTTATTTGGTGATATTCATTAATGATAATAATTTTCCAATCAGCCTATAAATAAAGCAGCTGCATATAAATTACACTGATCAACAAAAAGGACACTGATCTTACGCTGTGGTGGCGTTGCACGCTATTATAAATAAATGCAGTTCCTCATTTCAAACAGCCTCACACACGGGTTCTCATTCATGCCTTGGCACTCATAATCTCACCCACCCACACACACACACACACACACACACACACACACACACACACACACACACACACACACGTTACACTGACGAGTCCCACTCTTTGCCATTAGTCATCTGTTCATGTGTCTTGCAACATTGGCATGCACATCTGTCTCATCCGTCTCATCTGTCTCATAATACAAAGCTCTCCACTACCTGATCCCCAATCGAAGACACCAGCAGCACATTTGTACTATCGACGCACCAACATTAAAAAAAAAAAATCTTTCATCTCCTCCTCTCATCTCAATCTCACTCTCACCTCTCCTCCTCTCACAGCCGCTTCATCCATACAGGATTTACACCTCCCACATGGTTTATCTTATCTCATCCTCTCTGTTATTCCTTCATTCCTTCCTTCTCATCTTCCCTCCTTCCTTCCTGGACTCCAGGAAAGCAGTGCAGACCTCTCCGGCAGTGATGCTCGCACTCAGCCAACCCTAGCCCTGCCCCCTTCCCCTGCCTCTCACATGCATGCTGAGTCAGTGTGAAATAGCGAGGGAGATGATGCAAGGAGAAAACATGCAACACACAAGGCATAGAGCATTTAAAGACACCTCTCTCCGCGTGGGATACATTCCAATGTAATAGTAACAGATGTGAGTGGATGAAATCTGGAAATGGAGTCTGATCTGTTGGGCGGCAACATCTGAAGAATGTCTGAACCCTTCCTCCTACACAATTAATGAATAATTAATAAAGAAAAGGAATATAAGGGAATTTCCTTAATGTCACCTGCAATGCCACGCCTGAAACATTTCATAGCTGAAATATACTTTAAATATTTTCATTATGAAGAGAAGCATCATCATCACATTATAGAAATGGTCTTTTTTCTTTTCTTAATACTTTATTCGCCCTGTATAAGGAAAAATGTAAACAAGTACAGGTGAGTGGAGTTTCTCTCTCAAATGTAGACCGTATAAATGTTCGAGTACTTATTAATGTTTTTTAAAATGTGTACTTTCTCTTTCCTCGGAGTTTGGTACGGACAATGAAGTTCCTCATAAAGTGGAAACTAACATTTAAGACTTTAGCTATTCATTTAATTATCTTTGACAGATGTTAAAGAAATTACTTTTAAGGAGATAAAGAAAAAATAACATGTGTGATGCATCAAAACTTGTTATGAAAAAAACATTCCTCCATTGCAATACTAAAGAAAAGTACAGAAATGTAAAATTAAGAAAATAAAACACTGTATTACTGCATGACTGAAAACTGCAGCATTCAGTTGTTTTTGGGAATTACTGGATCCTTTATAAAACTGGTCCATATTTGTGACCCACTATCAAAAATACACCCTTCATTTGAAGTTATTTGCGATAGGGTGGAGAATGTTCTGAGATGATGATGATAAGATAGGTATAAATGGAAGCATGACTGAGAAATATTCACATTAATTCTGTATTTTCAGGGTGGACAAAAAGGCACAGATAAGCAATTACATGGAAGTCAAACACGTGTAAAAGAGACACTTTTTACATTTTAATGCATTACAACTCTCTTTAGTTGTAGGATGACCTGGATTTGTGTCTGAGGAGGTCTGAGAAGTAATGACTTTTATTCAGATTTAATTTTTTAAAATCGTATGAAAAACACAATCACCTGTATTTCATGTTTTTCACACTGGGCCACTGCGTGTCTGTGCCCTCGTTTTCAGTTGTAATGACATTAAAGGCAGAATGTTCCTCTTCTGAGATCTGCCTAGTCCTCACTGGCTTTGCTTGTTTATGTGTGATGTTTCTTGTCACCGTGATACCAGATCAACCTCAGGCTTACAGCCAGTGATAAACTTCAACCTTCGCAACTCTAACATTGTCCTTCTCATCTAAGTTCTCAGATAAGAAGCATCAGAAACACTGCAGACCCATGAATCAAAATGTTTCAGAATTTCTGAACCTGGATGCAACAATTTCAGCCCATTCATCCAGAGAGTATTAACAAGGTCCACCAATGATATTTGGTGATATTGCCTAACTCTTATTTAGAGCTCCAGCTCATCCCTGAGGTGTTGGATGGAATTGAGGTCACGGTTCTGCACAAGCCAGTCAGATTCTTCCCCACAAACCTGGAAAAGCCATTTCTGAATGGATCTGGCGTTATTCACAGGGTCACACACTCATTCATGCAGAAGTCTTTAACTTCTTCAATGTGATGTATTTCTGTTAATTACAGGAGCAGTTTAAATCAATCTCTTAAGATGCAATTAGCTGAGGAGAGACGTTGAAACCACAGAGGGCTGTCTGCATTCATTACTGTAAGGAGGATCAGGGTTAAATGAATACAGTATATTACAACTCAAGCACAGTCTCTGGAAACATAAGACAACTTTTCTGGCTTTCAAAGATGAGTAGCAGACATTTCTTTAAAAGCCTAATTCTATTCTATTCTATCCTATTCTATTCTATAAAGAAATGAAAGGCCATCTATACACAATTGACAGATAGATAGATAGATAGATAGATAGATAGATAGATAGATAGATAGATAGATAGATAGATAGATAGATAGATAGATAGATAGATAGATAGATAGATAGATAGATAGATAGATAGATAGATAGATAGATAGATACATACATACATACATACATACATACATACATAAATACATACATACAGTACATACATATATACACACGTACATACATACGTAGATGCATACATAGATTTGGAGGAGTTTTTTAAAACAAGGAGGCTTTCTGAGTTCTGAAATCAACAATTTCACCGCTGTTCTAGTTCAGAGAAACAACATTAAGTGCAATCCAATTAAACGGTCAAGCTGATTGCTTCTACCCACCAATGAGGATGTTTGTGTTGAACTTGAGAGTCCTACAGAGGCAAACAATGAGTCTCATTGATCTGGGGGGGTTTAAAAATAAACTCCTCAGTGTGAGAAGAGGAGGATCATGATTGGATTTCTTCTTTCTGTTCTTCACTTTCGAAATGTCTTTCCCAACTTTTTGAAGATCAAGGATGTACAGGAGCTGAGGTTTGACTACTAGACTTGTTGAATGACAAAAAACTGATAATTCTGATGACTGATTCAGTGAAACAAAATAGTTTGTAGCTACACCTCCTCAGATATGAACATTCAACCTAACCTCATAGGATAAATACAATGTGATTATATTTATGCTGGTATTAATGCAGACACTATCACTTCAATTAGTGCTGCATTTGCTTGGAAATTGAGAGAAATAGTTGAGACACATGCTGAAAAATATTGGAATTTACCTTAACACAAGAACAGGGTATTTAATCTCAAATCAGGGCAGTCAAAATATTTAGAAGTGCATTACGGAACTCACCATTTATGTAACTCTACTCCTCCACTAAATCCCATGAAATCAGATAAACTGTGATATCACTTGCTGTTGGACACTTTGTGGGGCATTGTGGGCTATCAAGCGTCAAGAAAAAAAAATCGATTCTTGGCACTGAAATGTTACCAAACAGCCAGGAATGAAGCCTGTATCCTTATACTCTTATTGTGCTGATTGTGAGTAACCATCATGACAAAATAAGAAGGTATTTCAACATGTAACAAGATGAACGGCTGTCTATAACAGATTTGCATTTCATTAATCACACAGGATCCAAGCCACTGCAAAGCGCTCCATCTGCACCTCAGCCAACATACAGAAAAAGCCTCACATACTGGAGCAGCTAGCAGCAGACAACCACTCATTATATGGAAACATGGCAGGATTGTAAAATGCTAATGCTTCGCCATCATGTCACAATCCCCCTCCTATCCAAATGCTAAAAGCACCTTTTCATTGCCAGGACTCTCACCTCCTAAATACTCCCACTACCACATCTCAAACATGCTTCTTGGCCGCACAGAAAACAAGCCATATAGCTCGTCGGGATGCTGACTTGAAGTTAGACTATGGTTTGAAACAAAAAGGCAACCAGAAGACATTTGCAAAAACCATGGGTTGTTGGGAGGGACCAAATGGTGGGAGAGTGTAGGAAGGAATAAAAATGTACTTGGGAGGAGAAAAATGCTGTAATTCAAGCCCTCTCTGGTCACTAATGCTGTTTCCTCAGCACCATTAACAACATGAGAATAGAAACACGGGTTGACCATCTCAATCTTCCAATGAACTGAGGGGAGCCAAAACGTTGTTAGCATCAACCACATTGTAATCACAGCTTTCGCTCAGGCTATTACTCTATCTGCAAGTGTCCTGTTTCCTGCCAAACAGCATTTTATCCCCTAGGAAATGTTTGCTATATTTTCCATTTGTCGATAGAAAAAATACACCAATACACCAAAGCCTGATGCCCCCAATAAAAAGACAATTAAGGTAAATTAATGAGGCAACATGTTTCATTTACATTAACACACAGTAGTTTATGTTCACTTCTGATTTTGATTTATGAGCATCTAGATTGGTTGCAGACCACAGACTATTTGGATAGTGGACGAACCTTCTGGAGTTTCTGAAAATGTAAGCCAATGAGGAAGCGCCTCAAATTTGTAATATTTCTTATGGCCAGGAGGAGGCTGGTTCAAACATGTCTTTAGTCCCACCGTCTTACTTTAGGGTCCAAAGTATCAAAATAATAATACAAAACTGTTGCAAACCCTCAACAAATGATAGATAGATATACTTTAATGATCATAAACTGGGGAATTCATGTGAAATGTTTTGAAATACATTGCAGACAAATATGCAAGCATCTCTCATTAGTGGGAGTAATGAAGGACAACTGACCATGATGTAGAAGCCTGAATGAAATCATTGGGGTTCTCAGCTGAAGATCCACATCTATACAAGATTTCATCATGATCGTTTGACAACTTTTCAAGATATCATGAATACAACCAGACAACAAGTAAACAAAGCTATTAACATAGGTGCTCACTTTACCTTCTCTATTTATGACTGACACCTAAAGAATATTCTGTTGATTTTAACACCCACAGGTCGGATAAATACATTCATCTGCAGAAGAAAACAGTCTCCATCAAGCACATTTCCTCTTGTTTCAGTCAGCTTTTAGGATTTTCTTCATACTTTGAAGGTGTTTGTAAAATCTACTGTTGGAACCTATGGGCTTGAAATGGAGAGCCACTGACAGGGTTGGAAATTCAATAGACAAAACACACTGCTGCTTCTGTTCTTTTCCAGGGTCTAACCTTGAAAAGACATTGCCCTTTGAGTTTTCACTCTTGACCTACTCTGTTGGGTAAGCGTTACTGAAATTGATGCAGGCTGTTATAACATTAAATAATGAAAGTCATATGAAGTTCTCAGAGAAAAACAGAGTGCAATTGACTTCTGAAGGTGATTCCTCAGAGAGATTCTCTGACAGGCAACCCTGCAAATGTGATGGAGTACGTGTGTGTTTTACTTCTCTGCAGGAAAGGTGGGAAGAATAGAGTCTTTTTTCTGCCACCACCATTCATTCACTGAAACCCTAGGCTGAGTCTAGACTGAGCCCCAAATGGGGAATTCATAAGCTGCAACAAATAAAGACAAAATGGTTCCAGCTGCCCTTGGCAGCTGAGAATACGTCAGCTCTGGGGTTCATATTGAGGAACACTTGACAGGGTCTTAAACCCGTCATGCGACTCCGTTTCCTGCAGTGCCATTTATCGTCAGGATCATGCACGCTGGCAAATTTACACCCGACATTAGATTTACTTTTGCAAGAAACACACATTAACTCGGGTGATTTCAAGGTGACATTAATACTTGAAAAAATAAAATAATGCAATAGAGTGATAATGATTTGTATTATTTTGCATGTGAAGCAAGCGCTAACAGATGTTCTCATCAACTGTATGGTCACAACCAATAACAACTATAGCTAATCACTACCATTTCAGTGACATACCTTTATTGTTAGCCTAACGTGTTGCTTCCATCTTTTAAACATCTCATTCTTTCTGTATCCGGGTTTGTTCGTGCTGCCACCAACCTGTAACCATGCAGTCCTAACAGATTCCCCAGGTTTATCATTTCATTGGCCTCATCAGCCTCATTAGTCTCAGCAGAGTCATCAGCCACCACCACCACCAACAGTGATGCCTGGACTCCAGTCTGGGATATATCTTGATACTCCACTGGGCAGATGGCCTTTGGCCACAGTCTCCCAAAAAGGATAGAGATATTGATAAGCACAAACGTTTCTGATGGACTACATGTCATGTAAAACAATATGAAATCATCTTTTATTCATTACGACGGGCTTCAGATCGAACCATTGTGAATCATTTTAGGTTACACTAAATGCATAGACATATTGGTCAAAGCTGCATAATAGCCTAAACATTGGACAGTAAATCTCAAATATTTTGCAAGCAGTCGGTGGAAAAATTCAATCACTTATCATTGAGGAACTATGGATCAGGGCCCTGAGAGACAGTATTATCAAAAATCCAGCGCCTGTGCCTTCACCTATGTGTCTCCTGTGTTCAGGTGCGACATGCTGGTCTATATTCTTCTCACGTCCACACTCTACTTATAGATAAAACACTAGGCTGCCAACTTTTCCTGCCAAGGGCAAAACTTAGCGGTGCAGGCCGTGAGTGGAAGGAGCAGATGCGCCAATGACACCGTGATTTCGAGGTGTATGACCTTTCTCTGCATCCTACAGGTCCGACTTGATGTGTCAGCGATGCAGTGCACTTACTTGTCTACTTGTGCACTTTACCGCATACATCTGAGGCAGCAGCACCGCACACCGACACCGCAAAGATTCCTCCACTAACACAGATCCGGCATTATGACAGAAAAGGTGCTTTCTTACCAGAATCTGTGATGTAATCTGTGGATAAACGGCGGCGGCGCTTGTCTGCCCGCTGCCAGAGACGATGAGATGCCGCAAATGAGACACTGCGGTCCACATTTATCCTCCAGCTCGAGTGTGTGCGCGTGAGAGAGTGTGTGTGCGTCCGTGGAAGGGAGAGGGGGAGTGTGTGCGTCGCTGGATGGGAACAGAAGGGGACGATCCGTTTCACGTCAGGTGATAAAAATGTGTCAGATCTTCTTGTCGGTTTCTTAAACACCGTCCGCCTCAGCTCACAGACGTCTAAACTCTTCCACTCTCCCCCCTCTCTCTCTCTCCCCCCTCTCTCTCACCCTCTTCGTCTCTCAGCCTCCTCTCCCTCCCCATCGGCTGGGCATGCCCAGTCCCTCCATCCATGTGAGCATCATTTTATAACTTGCAGGCAGACCTTAGGTGAGTCGGGTTTAACCAAGTTATTTGATCAGCAGTGGTGGATGTATTTTTCAAATCATGACTTTAGGTTGCCCCCCCCCCTCACGTGTTCCTCATTAATAAATCAAAAGATAGTGATTAAAATGTATCTTCAAATTAATTTATTTTAATGTTATATATAAACATGAACGTGCTAAGAATGCATATGTTTATTTCATTCCAAATATGTGGGAAAGTGAACTTTTCAAGTGAGATTTTGTGCGCAAGCGCAGAAAGAAGGAGTAACAGGGGTGCACAGAGAAAACGACATTGAATGGAGAAGTTTCAGATTTTAAGACATCACGCAATTAGCCTGAAAATGTCTGCCAGATTACAGTTTAGTCCCACCATATTCAAGATATTTTTATTGCTGATTACTGAAGCCCAATGATTTTATTTCGAATCCCTCATAAGGACACACATTTGAAAATCCAGTAGTAAAAATAATTATGCATATCATTATGCATTTATACTCTGGCAGTAGACTCCTAGGGTTTTTCAACATACATGAAAACGTGTGGCTATTAGAAAGGTTCATTGGGATCATTGGGTGGGTATATATTTCAAAGTCTTATTCCTGATAGCACAGAAAAAATAGCACTGTCACTGCTAAAAAAAATTAATGAATTAAAAATCTGTTATTTGGTATGTAAGTTTTATCTGTTGCTAAAACAATTTTTGTAATAACAATAGAAAAAAAATAATAATAAAAATGATAATGTAGACATCTGCTTCAGTAAACAGCAAACAGTTATGATAGATAATTGTGTCCACTGAGTAATATATACTGGAATCAGATTTGTTGTATATGCTCACACACACACACACACACACACACACACACACACACACACACATACACACACACACACACACACACACACACACACACACACACACACACACACACACACACACACACACACACACACACACACACACACACGCTGCTCTTGGCTGCCATCTGCAGGGTCAGGGTGATCTTCGCGAAAATCTTACGGTAGCTGGAGGTTCTCTGTCTCCTCTTCAGATCCAGGTTCACAGTAACTCTTCTATTTCATTTCTACAATGAAAATAAAAAATACAAATTGTACTCAAGAAAATGATTGAATGCACGAGAAACCACATTGCAATTGTATAATAGATGCTCTTCTAAAGTGAGCCACTAATGACTACTTTCACTTCACATGAAACATATTTTGATGTTAGTATTTCCACTTGTGACAGAATCTGTTTACACTGTGCTAAGCATGAAACCAGCATTTCAACGCCTTGAACTTGAGACTTGACTGCGTTACCTTTGCGTTAATGACATTTGACCCTTGATTGCGTGTCTGCTGTATCACAACAGTGAGGTAACAAATAAGTTTTGCAACCAGGAGTGTTATACAACTGCACACCCCTTTTGATTTTCTCCCCTTTGACACAGATTTCAAAGTAAATCAATAAAAAAGCATTTGTCATAGATAATTTGTAATAATTTGGCTGCCAACCACAGATTGCACAACTGTGGTTGAACACATCCCTACAACGGTGAGTCAAGTTGTTAAGAAAAAAAAAACCGTTTTAATCAAACAGAAACAGGAGAAACGATTATGAACTAAATTATGTTCTTGCTTATGTTATGACGTGAAATGACAGAAAGTTGTGAAAAATGTCATATTTCCCATTTTATTCTGACCTTTCCGACTAGAAGTCCATAACTCAAAAAATGTGTTAATTGATACGGGGCACTAAAAGATAGATATAAGAATAAAAATATAAATCTAATATTTAATACTTTCATTTACTATAACAAGTGATCTTTGCAAAACCCAATCCTGATTGTACTATTGATTAACTAATTAAATAACCGTGGACCAGGTCATTGGATCCCTCAATTGTAGCAAAGTAAAAGTAAAACTAAAGAGCCACCAAAGAATAATGTATGTGAAGCACTTGAGGAAATGAATTGCAGAAATCCATCCAGTGACCCCGTGTTACTGATACCGGTCATTAACTGGAGTCCGAACAGAACCTCTGTTGTTAATGGCATCATGACTCTCAGTTACCGTCTCATCAACCAGCCCGGTCCAAGTCACCTGCATCAGAGCGTAGCCAGTGCACGAGGAAGAGAAGACGCGCTCTCACTGCGTCAAAGTAATAAAAACAGCGCGAATCACCGGAAACGAGTCATTTTATTTTCATAATAAAGGTTATTATGTACTTAATGACTTCCAGTTTGTTGATTAATTTATTGCTTCTTCTATGTGTGAGTGTGAATGATTTTGGTTAGTTTACTGTCCATATATTTTGTAATATTTTTATGTGTCTGCTGTGTTTGACTGGAAGTTTAAGCCCGTGGAATATGTTTTACCCTACTTGTGATCACACCCTGGGCGCATTGATGCAGAACCTGAAAGTAATGTTATGTTGGATTTAATTATTATCTAGTTGGCAGTGTAATCTAAATGAAGCACAAGTTGTTATTTCCAAGCCTGGGTGGAATCTGAAATACCTGGAGCAAACCCAGGCAGAAAGGCCGCGTTACGGTCAGAACAAGAACCTTTCGTAAACTTAACACATTTTATTTTGAAAGTCAAATCCGGAAATGCTTTGTTTCTAGTTAGTTGTTACTGTAGCTTGCTGGACGTCCTTAAAGTGAGTGACAGTGAGGAAGTATTACATCTTTCCCTTTCCTCTCGGTTGACCGGTGCGACTGTTCGGACGGACGAGCAGCACTCAGACTGATCCGGACGTCCGGAGGGCTGCTTCTGTTTTTTTTTTTTTTTAAACGGAACCAACGCTGATTAAAAATGAACGAGAGTTACAAGCTTGCCGAGTACGATTTCGAGCGGCGTTTCGACGAAAGACGAGCTCTGGAATGGATGCAGGAAAACTGGTATGTCCTATAAACTATTACCTGAATAAAATGCCAGATAATAAGACGAACCTCTTGTGCTCTGATAGCCCGGGGCGGACGGTGCACCTCCCAGCCGCTTCTCGCTAGGCGGACCCGGGGTCCCACGTTCTTGACGGGGGTCGTGTGGGTTCTTACGTAACTCCGGTGTGTCTGAAGAAAGCGGGGAAATCCTGCGTTTTAATTTAACATAAATCCTTCATGGTGCACAAAATAACTTAATCACTAAAAATTTAAGTGAAAGCAATATTCCGTTTCATCAATAACTCATCAGTATACTAGTATCACGTAATCTGCACGTGTTAATCCCATCAGGTATGTCCCACCTCACCACCTCCGCTTTTGTGCGTTGGATCAGTGCATAAACGGATTCTTTATTGTGCGGACAGGGAGTGACCCCATCCCTCATTGACGTCTACTGGGACACCCAGTAGGGCCACATTTTTTAACATTCTGTCCTCAGATCTGCAGAACTGAAACCAAATACAGCTGTTCAGTTAGTGAGCCGCCACATGAAGCCTGGTTTTGAAACAAGCGAACAACAGCCTGGAGTTTGGGATGTTTATATAATAAACCTTTATTATAGGTGCTTTGGATGCACCGTTTTTTTGCATGCATACCATGAAGAGGTTTTGTTAAGCAGATATTTGTTGCACACCCTCGATGTTACATATTTACATGGAAACATTTCAAGATGATGGAACACTTAGAACCTTATAACATAGAACCCAAAATATCACTTCTTCCTCCTTACTGTCCTCATGAGAGTACTTTATCCTGCTGAGCACAGACACAAACTCAAAGTTCAGTGATGTGATAAAGAGGGGCATTGTGTTAACAGAAGCAGGTTGTAAGATGCTGGAGAACATTCCTACTTTTGTTCCCTTCAGCGTTTTATCCTCACACAAGTTTACAGCATCCGAATCCAACGTGGATTCACCGGGTTAAGCACCAAAAGCATCATCTGCTTTGCCTGACATGAAATGTGTCAATCTGGATTAGTCATCTGGTTTATTCCCAAACCACCTTGGAAACACGCACCACCTCACTCACGCCAAGCGACTACATTAAAAATAATACGTATTAAAGATAAACGACTTCACATTTCATAGACCCTGTCACATCCATCCATGCTGATTATGTCTGAGCTCTTTTGTCTTTTCTGTCATCGTTTTCTGCCACAGTCTGTAATTCAAAGTGAATTAGTGATTTTTAATGAAACAGGCAGAGCAGAGCTCACTTTAAATGGAGGCATCATCTAGAACTGGTAGTCTAAGTGGTCAGTATGTCAACCGCTAATCTCTCTTAATCCCCTGCTGTGATTGTAAAAGAGGATGAGGGTGAGACTAACATCAGGACTGAAAGTTATGGTTTATATAGCTACTAGTTATTAAATAACGCCTTCATTGTGAATGGAGATCATTAGAGCTTTATTTTTCAATCAAAACCTTGCTGCCAGTGATCATGAAATTAATCCTAAATTTGCTGAAAGCCACACGGTGGCATCTTTAGCTCAGTCAGTCAAAGTCTTCATGATACGACACAATGATGAAGGATATCCATGTATCACGGCTATTAATAGAACATCAACAACACCACCAACAAAAACCTATGGCGTGATCGCCTTAATTGTTTTATGTCTTTACAGAACCGTTTTGTAATCAGCAAGTGTTTCAGGGCGTAACCAAGGTGATACTAAAAGGAAGTCTCTGTCGTCCTCTATTTGGAACCTGACAGAAGTCAAAGTTCATCTCCTGTAGGAGTGTGTCGCAGATTTGATCGTGCTCCTGTTTTTTTGTTGTTTTTTTTGTCATTGAACTGGAATAAAATGTAATAAAATCTGTCATTGATTTAATGGAGGATGTGTTGTGTTTTTTCTGAGTAACACTGACAGGTGTTTCTGTTCTATGATTCACTGCAGTGGTAATTCATGTACTGCTGTCTGTTCCCTCCAGGAGCAAGTCGTTCATGTTCTGTGGCCTGTACGCTGCGCTCGTGTTCGGCGGTCAGCACTTCATGAGGCAGAGACCGAAGCTGAACTTGCGGCGTCCGTTGGTGCTGTGGTCGCTCAGCCTGGCCGTCTTCAGGTGAGTCGAAGTCGGGGTTGAAACTGTTCGCCGATACCGAGGGTGCTGCTTCAGACGGATTGGAGGAGGAAGCCAATGCACAATCCGACTGTGGTGCCTCTCGCCACATGGTAGAAGAAAAGTTAGAGTGAGGAGTGTGTGTGGGGTCGACTGTCATGTTTCCTTCATTTCCTCTGCAGTGTGCATTTTACATTTTGTATCTTAGGCTGTTTGCTAACATGTTAGCATTTTGTATCTGCAGCATCATCGGCGCGATGAGGACTGGAGTCTACATGCTGCACGTCCTCACAAACAGCGGCTTCAGAGAGTCGGTGTGTGACATCAGCTTCTACCGAGCCCCCATCTCCAAATTCTGGGCCTACGCCTTCGTACTTAGCAAGGCTCCCGAGCTGGGTAAAACTTCCGTCTTCTCATGAAAAGCTGATAAGTTAAGGACTTTCGCTCCTCCTTAAGGAGCCCTAAATGTCATCTTTTGAACTGGAAACAGTCAAATTATGTTCAAACTTTTATTATAGGGAAAGATTAGGTCTAAAAATGTCACTTTTGAACAAAAGGTAGCCTCATTTAACATAAAAGATTAGATTGAAGTCCCTGAGGTGTAATAAAATGTATGTAAAGAACAAAATGGAATGTTTAGATGAGACAAAGACCTGAGGAATGTCACCTGACATCCTTGCCAAAAAATTATTCGTGCTGTTCTGTCAGACCTAGGTAATTTCAACACCGTGACACAAACCTTAAACGCCGAAGGACTCGTGCAGTTTATTCCTTGAAGCACTCAAACCTCGCAGTAAACTCATTAGCAGACAGTTCCTGCTTCTGTAGCTGCTGCTGCTGCCTCTCTGTCTGCAGGCTAATCGAGTCTCTTAATGCTCTATGTCGGACGCACGGACCAGATTGTATTGGGGAACGGAGGCAGATGCTGAGGTGGCAAGAAAATTCTATTTGCACTTGATGGATACGGCAATTTCTCAGCTGCAGGAAGAAGATCTCCGTTCCATATTGGCTGGGCTGTTAATAACACCCATCCAGGATCATGCAGGATCACAGGGGTGGGGGTGGGGGGTTATCCTGCATAGGACTAGGTGACAAGTCACCGGTCTGTCATAGTGCTGGCACGTGTAGTGATAGCGTAACATGAACTATTGCGTAATGAGATGAACCTTCACTGACTCACTGATAAATACAGATTCTGTAACAATACCAACACAAGAGTAAGTGTAGGTGAGAGTGAAGCGATCAGAGAGGAAGCAAACGACACACACATGCAGACACGTGAATGACGCCGTCATCCCGTCTCTCTCTCAGGTGACACGATCTTCATCATCCTTCGGAAGCAGCGCCTCATCTTCCTGCACTGGTACCACCACATCACCGTCCTGCTGTACTCCTGGTACTCCTACAAGGACCAGGTGGCGGGCGGCGGCTGGTTTATGACCATGAACTACGTCGTCCACTCTCTCATGTACACGTACTACGCCGCCCGGGCGGCCGGCCTCAAGGTGCCGCGTCCCTGCGCCATGATCATCACGGCCTCCCAGATCCTGCAGATGGTGATGGGCCTGGCCGTCCTGGGACTGGTGTTCCACTGGATGCACGAGGTGCGTTGTCCGTCCAACGTGGACAACGTGGCGTGGGGCTCCGTCATGTACCTCAGCTACCTGATCCTTTTTGCCTTGTTCTTCTATGACAGCTACCTCAAACGCCCATCAGGGCACAAAGGCTCCAAGGCAGAGTAGCGCGTCTGCAGCGCGCTCTGCTGACGTGTGCCATAAGTAGAAATGACCAACACTGATGAGGGACCCTGAATGTGTCACAAAGAGTTCACTGCGTACTCGGTCCTGCTCTTTTTTTGTTTCACGTGACTTCAGAAAGCCATCTGTAGCTCAGAATGGTAATTAATTTATGGATTAGAGGGTATGAACGAGGTTCATGCTCTTGTGATTTTATGGTAGAGGAGAAAATGATAGAGGATAAATATATCTGGCTAACAATACTCACTTTTTTAAATTATGGCCTTCGTTATTTGACTTTTGACCGGTATATTGACATACACTAAATGACTATTTTTATCAGTAGGTTAAAAATGACTAAATCATTGATATATATAGCCATTACGCGGATGTTGACGTACCCTTATTCGTCCCACTCATTCCAGATTCGATTCATTCGGGCTTGTTTCCTCTCCCAATTTTTTAAATTCTCCAGCAGCAGGTTAAAGAAATCCTGCCTTTTGGCGTTTTTTTCGTAAATCAGTCACAAATCAGGTTGTGTTACTTGTTTAGTTAGCTGTCGTGTCCTCGTTGCATGTCGACATTTTAATGTTGATGTACTCATCAAGTAATGTTTGCATTAAAACAAACAAAAAAAAAGCCTACAGAACATAGTTTGCAATGAAACTCACGCCTAGTTCAACAAGACTAAGGAATCATTAGTTCCGGCACAACCAAAATCTACAATTTGTCTTTTTAAAGTGTTTTTGTGTGCATAACACTAAAATACCACTTTAGGAGTTTCACATGTGTTGCATTTTCAGCTAGCTGATTCCCCTGATCGTATCTTTCATGCTAAGCTAAACATTTTGTGTTGTCATGTCAGGAACCACATTTTTTGCAAAGCCGTTTGTGGATACAGACAATTTGAATGTTAGGTTTATTAGTTCTTCTTTATAAAGAGGAAAAACTGAGGGTGAATTGTGTTTGTGTCTGTGGCACGTGGTGAGATAAGATCTGAGCTATGAGCACATTGTTCATGGGAAATGCCTTGTGTAAGGTGTGGAGCTGAAGTCTTTCAGTCAATGGCCTGTCAGTGCTGTAACACGTTTGCGCCGTTGCACCATATATATCCATAGAAGCAATTAGGTGTGCATGGTATGGATTCTTATCAGCTGATAATGATAACCAATAATCGCTTATCGTGGCTGACACTGACTGAAAAGTCAGAAGTTCACACTCTGTGTCTGAACCTGAGGATAAGAAAAGCATAGAAGGGGCAAAGATGGGTGTTTTCCCTTACTTCTAATAAGAGGTTTGTCCTTTAACCTTATTTTTGTTCCCCTGTGAAACATGTACTGCTAATTATGTTAAGGTATTTTGCTGAAACTGCATGTTGTGGTGATTTCACTACGTTTTGGATCACTTTTGTTGCCATAACAGGTACAAAAACAAGCCCCCAGAAGGACACTTTATGTAAACTGTGTGTGCAGGAAGACAAAAAAAAAAAAATACTGTAAGCATGACTTGGGCTCCCACATCACAATGTAGAGATAAAGACACACCCGACGCACCTCCATGCCTCATGTCAGCCTCAAAGAAAATGACAGAAATGTATCACCGGAAGATAAGATAAGCAGTTATGAATCAGTATAAAATGAGTCATCAAAGCTAGACAAAGTCCACTAAAATCTCCTGTCACCATATGCATGAATGTGGAATCACTTTGGCCTTATTGTCAGTTTTGATTCAACAGAAGAAAAAAAAAGAAAAAAGATATTTCAGTCAAGCCGGTTTTCTTCAGGACCTTTCGAGGATTCGTCAAAGTGAACAGCAGCTACTCCAATCAAAACCGTTTGATGTGTGCTATAACTGATAAATGTGTTAACAGATAAACATAACCTCCTTGGATGGGTAAAAACAAATTGGAGAAAAGTCATGAAAATTGTTAATTGTCTGTAGAACTTTCATATTTATCTTGGGGGGGGGGGGGGGGGGGCTTGGAGATTCTGACCTTTCTTGGGTTTGAAACCACTAATTTTTTTTTTTTTCAACAAATTTATGTGAGGAAAACTGTTTAATCTCTGCATACCTGTCCTACGCCTGGAGGTTCTTTTTTTTTGTTTTGTTTTTTTGTTTTGTTGGTTTTTGACTCTTTTTCTTTTTAAAAAATCTTTTTAATAATGTGAATGCGATGTGATAACTGAACTGTAACGTAAATCATACTTTTAAAATGTTGGCTGTAACAACAGACCGCTGCTTCTGTATGACCATTCCGAGGTGTTGACATGAAGTCGGAAACGGAAAAGAATCAATCGTGCTGCATTCAAAGCAATGATCTGTCCATGTAAATAATTAGAATCTATTTATTATCTTAAACATATCTCCTGCACATCTGAGTGGAAACCCCGAAGAAGTTATTTTTATTAGCATGTCCACGATTTTGTTGCTAATTCCATCCAGATGTAACGTTTGTGTGTCTCTACATTCCTCACAGCTGCTAAAAAACTGATCGTAAGACCTTTAACCTCTTAAATGTTCAGAGGTTGAAGCCGTTAATATGAATTATTTTCGAGCCTTGTAGTTCAATACTGTCTTATTTTCTTAATGTCCTTACCATGGATCAAATCTGTGTGTTGTAGCAAATTAAAAATGTACATTTAAAAGAAATTCTGTCATCATGTCGAATGAAAACTGTCGAGGTTTACATTTGATACTTGATTTTCAGTTTTATTTATTCTGTGTAATGATTCACATGTTCAGTCGAACCACTTCGCGGAATCATTGAAACACTGAGGAAAAACGGATATTTTTTTTCTTTTTTGTCAGATGACATGAAATCTATTCCTTGAAGAATCTAGAATCTATAAAACTACTTTAAAGATTCAGCTTGTTCACTTTTCTTAATCGTCTTGTAGCCTGAAGTTGGCTTCAACTCTTAAAATCTCAGAGCAGTCAGATTTTTTTTTTTTCAGAGACGAGACTGTCATGATGAGTTTTTTTGGGAGTGGATTTTAGAGCTGACCTGTCATCACACTTTTTTTAAACTTGAAATGATCATGTGTGTGCCAAACGATGGTAATCTGTAATTTCTTCTTTTGTGAATAATGATAACGCATCAGTGTGGAGTCTGCTGTAAGAAAAAGAAGAATGTGTTTCAAGGGCTTTGATGTTCAGATGTTTCAATAAATTCATTTGTCTCAGTTGTGTCAGAAACATTTTATTATGTCAGAGATAACCACAAATATATAGTGCTTCAATAAAAACTAATCCGACATTTAAGATTTTGTTTATTTACTAGATAGAATATGACAATCCAAAAGGACTATCACATCACTGACGTGTGAGTAGAATATTCTCATAACAAACTTTCACATCATCATAAATATTCAACACGAACACATGAAACCTTCGCATTTCCGGAATCTTTATGGTGATCATTTGACTTTTCCTCTAGAATTTGAACTCGTTTTAATTCTCAAAGAGATTCAAAAGTACTGACAATGTTACGTCTTTTTATGCTAATAAATATTACATGGAGCTCTATAAAATACTCAAAATACTAAACTTAAATAATGAAATGAAAGTGTCTTTTTTTTTTTTAGATAAGTAATTACTTTGGGATTGTTTATCATTATGTTTAGAAATAAACTACCAGTAATTCTTAGATAATATCAGCACTAATTCTTAGATAATATCAGAAACATTCTGATTATGTTTAGATATTTACAATCCCTGATGGAATCTTTTGTTTTTCATCACACTTGCAGAAACAGTCATCTATATAAGGCCTTGTTGTTCTGAGACCTCAGTGGCCTCAGAACAAGCGGCTCCTCTGTCTGTTCCTCAGCACTGTGTCTGTCCTGTCAGCGTCCAGGCGAAGATATGAACCACTGGGATGTTACTGAGAACAAAGCTCTGCCCGCTCAGCACATTTTTACTGTCCAGCTGTGGGTAGGTGACTCCAGAGGACGTGAAGGAGGAGGCTTCAAAACTCCACTGCAGCCCAAAAGGGATCAAAAGCATGCCTACAGTTCTACATACTTTTATATTGCACCAAAATCTAAGCTATAAATGAAGCAATTACGCCCAGAGTCCCTCTGCAGCCATTGTGATTTAAAGCCTTTAGCGCCCTCTTGTGGCGGAGAGGTAACGTAACAGGAACTCTGTCTGCAGCAGCGGAGTCATTGACGTCTGACTACAACATGAGTTAATTGAACGCAGCTGTGAAACTTCTGCCAGTCAGGCACGCGGGGGAGCCACGTGAAGATGCCTTGAGGGTACTGTCGGAAAACCCAAAAGTCCACCGAACTTCAACGACAACGATGCTTTTTCTTTTTCAATCTTTTTCAGCTGTTTCAAATCAACTATTGCAGCGACGTGAATACAGAACTACACATAAATATTCACATGTTTTTAATGCGCGTCCACAACTTCTCTAGTGAATAAGGGATTGTTTTACCACTTCATAATAAGGAAAAAAAGATTTTATTTGAACGTTGCCCTGTGTATAATCATTCAAAATAGCTGTTTTTGACCTTTTTCTAACCTTTGCTTCTTTTATTGTTCGATATTAATGTGTTTATTTTTCCTCACTTGATGAGGAAAGCTCAATTGTGTTCCATTTTATTTAATAAACTGACTTCCTGGTAAAATGCCAGTCAGTTTCTAGAGGAGAAAAAACATTACAGTAATGAATCCTGATCTAAACCCACGCAGCAGAATGAACGTCCTCCAGTGGTCAGACCTGCCATAATATGACGTCATCAAGAAGTCATGTCAGTCCAGAAGGAGGAAAATTCCTTCTTAGAAATTTATGGTCATGTTTCTTAGATTGTTTCTCAACACAAAGAGGCATAACAAAAACAGACAGACAGACAGACAGACGGACAGATAGATACTTTATTTATCAGTAAGTATAAGACAATCAGGGGACAAGATAAATACACATCAAGGAACATGCAAGTACACATCTGAGGACATCACAGCACAGCCAGAAAGAAACACATAAAGACACATCTGAACAAACATGTAAATACATAACTAATCACACATGCAAATACAGAACAAATAAACACATTTGACTGTACAAGCACCAAGTCATCATGATTTTGGTTAATAAATCTAATTGACAAATGAAATTTAATCCATAGAAATATACCCTACTTTATTCCCACATTAGTATACTACTGATAAGACAAAACAACAACACAGACTCTTCACAATCTACTTTGTTTTTAAAAATCTGGTCCAGTTCAACATCTTGGCTTTTGTGTATGTTTTTGTCCTGCGGTCTTTGAACGACTCAACCTAACCTGTCAGCAGTTCACAAAAAGGGTCCTTGAAGGCATCATCTCCGCTTTCTTGGAAATTAACTTGATCTGTTTTGAGGAAAAAGAAAAGAAACACAATGCGCAATACTGTATATCAGAGTGTTTTTCTGGAGTCGTCACTACATGTTGAGTATTTGTTGGGATTCTGTTGTGAAATCTGCTTCCAGGAACTAAACTAAGAACAAAATTTAAAAAAAAAACACACAAAAACACAACAACAGCACCTGTAGCCATTTTCTAAAATAAGAAAAAAAACTGCAAGTTTATAAAATACCATAAGATCGTCAATTCGCTCGCTTTTTGCATGAAAAAAGCGCATAAATTAAAAACTGTCAAATGCGCGTTTTACTGAGAAAAACGTGCGCGATCGCTGGGAGGAGTTTCATGTTAGTGAGTCCAGCTGCTGCGTCCGCTTCTCACCAGAACCCCAACTGTTCGACAGAAATCACACCGTTGTCCATCTCTCTTCCTGATCCTGATGTGATCGATCTGCATGATCAGCATCGATTTTTCCTTATCTTTTTATTTTTTTTTATTTTTTATTTTTTTGACAATGAAACCAGCCGCGGCAGCGCAGGCAGGGGGGCGCAAACCAGACGGGACTTTTTACAACTTTTCCTCGAGTTTGGAGGAGCTGAGATGAGAAGCAAAGCCTGAACAGTTCTGCAGTTCAAGAGGTACGAGCAAAACATTAACAGCTCATTTGGTTTGCTCTGAAGTATTGATCATTTATTAATAATCCTGTTACTACTGTATTGAGATGTCTGTGATGTTTAATGCAGCAAAATATAAGGTAAATTTCAGCCTAAGAGAATAGTATTCTGTCAAAATGATGAATAAGTTAGACGTTTGTTTGTTTGTTTGTTTTTTCAGAAACTTTTCAGAAGGGACTTATCCTTGAAATTTTTTGGACAAAACAAGCAATTCCAACCATTTTCAGTCTGTTTTCTGACATAATAACAAAGTAATGTCATAACACAACCTTCCTGGTGGAGGTAATGAGCAGATAATCATCAGGTTCACGTCTACCTGTCAGGACTCCTTTAAGTAAAAGCCTGTTTTTAAGACCTTTATTACCTCTGTCACGCCTGATGTGCACTTATTTTGAAATTAATGTGTATACTCTACACACATTAGCCAGATGAAGAATTGGGTACGACCCCCCAGGCAGAGGGGCCCAGCTGCTCCTTTGCCCCCAGCTAGGATAATGCAGCCATGATAAAGATCTATCTAGTTTATCAAAGTATTGGAAACATAAAGATAATCTAAAACTCAAACTATTTCAATGTACATATTTATTATCATAATATCAATTGTTTTTACGAGATTGCCCTGTAATGTTTAAAGAGGATCACCCCAGTTCTCTTTGTTCGGATCCTTCTGGTTTTAAAGGTTGGAGTCCTTCATGTCTTTAATGGAACTGGTTTTTATTTGCAGTGGAGATCTCCTGTTGGTCATCATGTCCCTGTGGATGATCCTTCCTGTCAGCCTGCCTGTTTTCACCATCACTGGCATCTGGGTTGTGTGAGTAACCTCACAGTGGATCAACATGTACATATGCTTCAGTGTGTGAACTTCTTACGTGTTTGTGTGTACAAATGAAGTGTGTTATTGGAACTCGGCCTCCATTTTCCTGTTTGGGAAGAGTTTCCATCATCTTTAAGAAGATCAGGATGGCCTGACCGGACTGCACAAATTTTATTGAGTTAAACGGGTTTCCTTTTTTTGGAGTCACAGTTGAGATTCCTGTCCCTGAACTACCCACGTCTTTAATGTCAAGGCCAGTCTTTAGGTGGGGGAACATCCTCTGGGGCAACAGTGGAGAAACAATGATGTTGAATTAAATGCAACAAAGGTTCAGCATAATCCAAGTTAAAGTCCTGCATGCTGAGGCTATGTCGCCGAAGATTTCTCAAGAAAAAGTGTGACAGCTTTTGAAATTCAATCACTTTTGTCCTTTCGTCAAGATTCAAAATGAGAATATTGATCCCTTTCTTGTGTGTTACTAGCAGACATTTTCTTACCTTAGCTTGGAAGCCGATTTTACGGTGTAACCAAGGTGGGATGGCTGTTCTTTTATTGCCCCTGAGGATGTGGGTGAAGGTTACAAAAGCATGGTGGGGGGTCATATTTGTTCAGCCTCTGAGCTTTCAGTCGAGGTGGTAACAGATTCAACGTCTGTGTTCCCGGGGTGATCTGGTGAGACTGGAGGACTGGGTGTGTGTGAGTGTGTGTGTGTGTGTGTGATGATGGGTGTTTTGACATTGTAGTATGTGTGACCCCGTACTGGGAGATTAAGCAGCTAATGATAGCTAATGCTAACTCTGAGGAGAATCGACTGAAAATGTCTTCGAATGGGGAGACACGGCGAGGTCGAGGAGCTCCTTGCCTCCTGAGTGGAGGAGCGGATCGACCGCCAGGGGAGGTAAATGATTGTTTCTGTTCTATCCTCCATAGAGGGCTGTTTGACACGTGTGTAAGATGTCTTACGAGATGTGGAAACCACGAAGACGGCGTAGAGGACGGTTTTTGTTGGGTTGCTGTTATGTAATCTCTGCGTACAAAAGGGAAACAAATCAGAATTACATTTGTTCAGACAAAAACTGAGCTGACCTAAGCCTTGATTGTATTCTACCCAAGATAACTACCCAAGATTGCACCAGGCCTGATGAAGTAACAAATCTGCGGTGCAATGTTAGTACAGTTCTTTCTAATTAGAGGCTGTATCAGACTGTAAATCCTGGTAAATCCCGTTGGAGGAAATCCCTGAGTGTGTTGTGATTCAGACAGACGTCTGCTGACGGCACGCCTCGCCACACCTTCTTTTATTTCTGAGATGCATAACTGTTTCTTCTTGCCGTCTGGCGTTGATCTAAATAGTTTGACGGCGTCCCTTTAAGCTTCTCACACCTTTGCGAAGAGGGCCTAAGGATTGTCCATGTAGGGTCCCCGAAGCATTGCCCATTTAAATCCCTGATGTTTTCCAGACACATTAACACCTGTCTCGATGCTCTGCTGCGTAGTTGTATGTTTCAAAAACATCAACATGAATGTAGAGGTAATAAGTTGTATGGATGTAAAGTAAGTCCATGTTTAACTTTGAATACTGTGGTGCCCGCCAGCTGTTTTTGACCAGAGCGTCCCAATCAGAGATCAATAGAGGCCTTCCAATCACACGCCACAGCAGCACTTGTAGGCAGAATGTTATGTCCGTGGTATGAATCTTATCCATGGCACAGTGAGTCTTCTTGATGTCTTGACTGGAGTTGATTGAAACTCTTATCCTTTCTTTTGTTGTACGAGATAACACTGTTGTCATAGCGCTGAAGTTGCAAGGCAAACAAACAAATCGAGATTTGGGAGTCAGCAGTCACGCTGGCAGCTGACTGCTGACTCCCAACTGTGTGAACGCTCACAGGGACAAGGCTAACACGATCATGTTTGGGTACGATGCTCATGAAGCTCACCGTCTATCATTTTCTATGTTGCTAAGATCAGTTGTTTTTGAGGTGTGTGTATGTTGAAATTAGATTTACAGACAGGAATGCAGATATTTGCACAAAATTTAATGAGGATCTTCTTGGTAGTCACTAATTTCTTTAATTCCCCTCTGGTAAGATTTAATTCTTTGGTTTTGGAATCCTCTGGAAAACACAGATGTCTGCAGAAAACTTTGTGCCACCAAATTGTTGCTTACAGAGCAGGCTGTGTGTTTTTTGGAGGTGGTTATTGTGTCATTGGCTGTTAATGGATTTTAAGGACAGCAACAGAGTTCAAGTTAAAATACAGCCAGCAGCCTGTGGGCTTGTGTGTGAGACAGACGAGGCTCAGTCTGTAACAAAGACATTCGTGCGACACGTTTGCTTTATGAAAAACGACACTGTCCCAGAGAGTCTGGACGGGCATCAATCCAGCTCTATGGGACGGTGCTTTCAAGGTCTCCATTTCAATGAGGGAAACTAGACTTAAGTCACTGTGTAGCTTATTTTCAGAAAAGCAGTAACAAGCAGTAGAAAGTCATGTTGAACAAAATGGTTTTTGCTGTCAAGATGATGATGACGATGATGATGATGATGATGATGATGATGATGTTTACTGGAAACAAAATCATATCTTTTCTTTTTCTTCACTTCTTTAACCACAGATTCTTCTCTCCTGTCTTTTAACAGATATGCAATGGCCCTGTACAACGAGCATGTGTGTCCTGTGCATAACTGGTACACACACACACACACACACACACACACACACACACACACACACACACACACACACACACACGCAATATTTTTTATCATAGTTGTCAACATTACTTATGTGATGTGAAAGTTGTCACTCATAGCGATGAATTCACGCAGTACGTTGCATTTAGACCCCGCCTCACAGAGCGATTTATCTCCTTGCAGCTCATTGTTTTGACTTCTATTGTATGTAAATGATGTTTGTGGTCAGCAGCAGCAGTTTTCAGTGAAAGTCTTCTAAAAACCCACTGACCACCTGAAGTCCTCAAGGGAGAGAACATTATGTCGTGGTAGACTGAAGTCAGTGTTGCACCCAACATTCACAAAGGTGGGAAAGAGCTGCTTTGTGATTATCCGGACAAAAAAAACATGTCGCAGGGTGCTTCACTGCTCAGTCAAACTGAGTCACCGCATTCAATACACACACCCTCTACTGACTCGTCTGGGAAATAGTGGAGGTTCCCTCTAGCAGTTTAGCTATGAATGTAGCTATAAATTAAAGTTTTTCTTAATACTTATCGTCTCTTGGAAAATAAGTACACAAAACATCTTTGTTCATTTGCAAACGGCTTCTTCACGACGCAGTGTGCATCTGCGTGGAGGGAAACTCCTCATCAGTCATCGGTAGTAGCTGTTGTGTACATTTTTTCTATTTCTGGAAAAAAAAATCACAAGTGTGATTCCTTTTGTCTACACTAAAACAATTAGCTAATGTTATGTATTAATTTAAGATGGAGTAAAACTGATTTTTTTGGGGGCTGAAAACACCGCCAGCGTAGTGTGGCGGTCCTCTCTGCTCCTGCTAATTTGCCACAAAAATCCAGTAATTGTGAATAATTACTCACAGATGCCTACTGGGGAAACTGTAAGGACAAAATCCCAACTGGAGCTGGCATGCCTATCAAGCACTGATTCCAGAAAAGCATTTATTATGCATGAGAATCTTGGGTCAACACACATCGTCTAGGCCTCTTCCCCCGGCTGGTGGTCTTATTTCTAGCATAGTGAGGCTTGAGATGGAGAGGGAATGTGGGGATGCAGTTGAGCTTTGGACATTAAGAAAATAAAGTGCTGTGAATGTTGACACAAGGGGAGAGAGAGCGTGTAAAGAAAGAGTGCATATAGATGTGAGGAGGGAGGAAGATTTGGGGTTATGGTAAACTGAAGTTTCACCAAAGGCAAAGAATGCAAACAGAAAGGTTTCTTACGGGAGAGGGAGGAATCCGAACGTATGCCAAGGGCGGCAGATGGATTAATCCCTGATATCGTGTGACTTCTGTGGTATGTTTAAACCAAACACGGATTCTAAATCCACGTTGCGCCTGTTGCGTTGAAAGAGACCACCTTCTCAGCTGGTAGAGGAAATGCATAAATAAGTTAAAGTGCATAAACAGCAGATTTTAGCATTATGAATCAGAAATTCTCCAAAAACAACATTGGCTATTAGGAGATATCAGCAAAATTTTAAATGTTAAGGATGAATGGCCCGGCCGGTGGAAGTCTCTCCTGCGAAATGTGTATCAGCACCTCAAATCCAGAAAAGATTCAGAAGACCGGGATCATTTCACACCAGGATTTTAGTGTTTCTCAGGCGCTGCAGTCAAATCTGACCTTTACATCCATGGTTTGGATGAACTTTTCTTCGAGCAGCAATATCCAATGAAATGTAAATATTTCAGACACGCTGCACACGCTGTATAAAAAACACAAACATTCAGTCCATTATAACACAGTTGCATCAGTAGATTACCTTTTCATGAGGTCTCCTAATGGTGCATTTGTGTCATTAATTCAAGTTTAAAAAAACCAACTATTTACATTCAGTTTTGTAGCCATGGCGACACACTTCAGAGCATTTAACTGTCAGGGCTGACACGTCAGCTCCAAAATATTTTCGGTTAATTTTCTACTGTTGCCTGCGTAGATATTGTCTAATTATGCTCCAAATTTGCACGTCGGAACTCAATCATTGACAGAGTTTTAACCCGTCTTTTTGCTTTTGGTTTATTATGTGCTGCTGATTTGGCTTTTAGGGGACAAAAGTAAAAGTTTGAAGATGTTAAAGAGATTTTGAGATGAGTACAGCTGATATCCTTTGACCTTTTTATTCTTTCTCTGATTTTTTTTCTCACTTCATTACCTCAGGACTAACGTGTATATGTGTTCATGTCTGTTCAGGCTTTATAATGCGTCATGTGAGGCGCAGCTTCCGGTGCAGAGGGGTCCTGTTCCGTGCTGTACCCTGGACGACGTCCCTCTCATTAGGTTGGTGATGTAAACGTGGAATTTTTTTAATCTCTTTATGATCTTCAATGAGCTAAATAATCACATCTTTAACATCCGCGCAGTTTCAACATAAACACTCAACCGACTGACAAAATTATAAGTCATGATAAGGCAAGACAAGTCAGGTTGATTTGGTTCCTCTAGCTTATCCGTCTTCAGATGCGTTCGCTGTCAGATGAGTCCACACATGCCCGATGGAGGCTCGCGTTTGTGTGTGTGTGTGTGGGGGGGGTCGACCTCTTTGCCTCGACAGGAGGAAGAGCTTTTGTAGTGTCTTGCGGATCCTTTGCCACAAGAAATGCAAACACACAACAATTTTTTTCACCTCACAATTGATTGATAGATGATGCCTTCGGTGTCATTCCGTCTGCATCTTCCAGTATGACCTCTGCTCTCGGTAGCCTTCCAAAAAAAAAAAGCTGTCTTGCTTGAGCGAGGAAGAGCTGCTCTACTTTTTCATGACTTTTTATGAGAATTTCTGCCTACAGAGCGTCGCAATGTTCAAACAAGTAAGGAAAACGGTGGATCAAACTGAGAGGGGCAGGGGGAAGGACATCATGGATCTGATTTGATGCCTGAAAGACCTTGATTGAACTTGTACTTGATGACTCTGAGCTTGGAGGCCAGCCTGCACTAACCCCCACCCGCACGCCTCTGCTTTATGTTTTCATTGCAGTAAATGTGGAACCCTCCCGCCCGAAAGCTGCTTTTTCAGTCTCATATGCAGCACAGGATCCTTCATGGGTAAGTATCGCTCCAGAAGTTTTCAGTCAGATGTACTTTAAGGAATATGAAAACAGAAAACTTCTTGTTATTTTTTTTTTTCCACCTTCACTGGACTGAACCGGGTTCTGTGCACTTTAAGCTTCAAGGCTTGTTTTCTCAGCTGTTGTAACTCCAGCAAAGTCTCCCTGTTCCCCAAAATCACTTCCAAGAAAGGATACCGGGATGGATTCTTTTCATTCTGATATAGTTTCATATATTCTAGTTAGTTTCCTTGCAGAACAACAATCTGTTATTGTTTAATTATTATAATGTACGGTCAGTTTTGTGTTACAGTATGGTGTTTCTGGTCAGACACTCTGTCATGCTGGAATGTGCACGTTGAAATAAATGATTAGATCTTGACATGTCCTGACTGAAGTTGCGTGTTTTTAACTCTTCATACGATGAATCTCCGGGCTACACCTGGTGTTTTCAGGAGAAGCTGCTGGAATTTGGGAACACTTAAGAAACCTGTTAACCTGTCTTTACTTCAGGGTGGGCTGTAGATCATCCAGCATGGACGTAAAAATCCCACAGAGCGTTCCTGCCGCTCTGCTTTACTTCACCTAACCAAGACACAGAGCAGTCAGACAGTAAAGGAAGCATGATATGAGACAAATTTTTAAAAACACGTAAAGCATCATTAGATGAAAATTATTCTTTGGTTAATGACAAAATCCTTGCATATTGTGACTATTTCAGTCACAATATAACTTAAATAGTAAATCAATGATCTCAACAGTTGGTTGATAATTTACTGTCCATTTACTTCTCACTTCGGCTCCGTGGCTTGCTTGACCACACTCTGGAATTTTCTCCGATATCAAACGCCTTCCCCTTTTTGTGCTCTCGTGAACAATGCTCGGTTTGTGTTTGTAAGGCAAATTGTTTTGCTCGAAGGTGTGGCGTGAGTGAGGATGAGAAGGTTAGGAAGCTGTGTGTGTGTGTGTGTGTGCAGCAGCCTGTGAAACACACACACAATCCCAGAACCCAAAAACAACGACTCATCTCCTCGTACACTCGATCACTAAAAAAACCCACCGTTGTATTCACTGCTGGTATGAACGACGACACAGATGAACGTTTCAAATGCGATGCTGTGATCTTGCTTGTTTGACACTTCGTCACACATCCTCCTCATCATCTTCATCATCATCATCAATGTGAACCATCCTCTCTTCCTCTGTCATTTCTTTGTCATCTGTTCATTGCAGTGATGCTGATTGCCCTGCTCCGTTACGCTCACGTGATAGAAAAGCACCAGAATTGTGTGCTGAACACGGCCGGCCTCGCCACTGCGTGGATCTGCGCTGCTGGGCTCATCATGGTGGGGAACTTTCAGGTAATCCCTCTCCTAGAACCTAGAAGTAACAAGCATCAGGTTAAAGTTGTTGGTTCAAGAGTTGATTATCAAATGATGCAAAGGAGACAAGAACAACAACAATGTAAATGTGTTGACTTTTAATTTCAGCATGCTCTCCTTTCAGCAGGTTATTTGTTTTTGTTTCTCAAAAGCCAGAATTTCTGCTCTCACTTTCTCCTGTGAATGATCGATATTGATAACAAGAGTCTAATGCAGGACTTTGGATCAAAAACCAAGTTGTATTTTCATGAAAGTCAGAGGGGCATTTCTTAAACTTTCATCTGCCAATTAGAAATACTATGAGGCTAATGCATTTCTTCATGTCTCAGTTTAATCTTTTGTATTTTATTCCATAATGACTTTACACGCCGTTAGACCTCGGTTGCTTGCATGAGGCTTTTTGTGATTTGTGGGTCAGCGCCTTGGCAACTGAAAGAAAAGTGTCTCTTTGGCCTCTGCGTGGCATAACCAGGTGACAAAAGAGACGGGCCACTCGGGAGCTAAGAGCATCCTGCAGTTTTCAATCCAACACTCGTGCACTCTGGTAATGTGTTGCTGCTGCTGAGCGTTTGAAAGTGTTGATTCTTTAAAATCTACCATAACAATCAAAATGAATGTAAATGCACTGCAGATCATTCTCTCTAATGGGAAAAACTGCTTTGAAACTGACTGGACACACTAGATGAAGAACCCTCAGAGAGTTAACCGCACTGCGGAGGGTTAACCACACACGTGTAGGCAAGGCCTCCGCTGGATGTGCTTCACCCCTGCTGTCTCTCAGCACTTTGTAGACCTTCCAAATCCAAACTCTTTTGATGTTCCGTCTGTTCTGTTGTGCAGAACAAACAGAAGATCTCTGCGGTAGTGTTATGGTAATAATAAGACGTTTAGGCTGCACGTCGGGCGTCTGTGTTCCTGTCCTCGCTGCACTCCGGAGAAGTTCACTTTAAGGAGGTGCGCTCGTTTTGTTTTCACGAGAAAGTATGAGCGACGCGTTCGGATTTGAATCTGGAAGTGTTTAACTGCAGATGTACAGTAGAAGATGAGCAGAGGCACAAGTATGCTCATGCATGCTCTTTCACTGTACAGAAGCATTCAGAGTACAGGTGCACACCTGCACACACACCCTGGTGCCGAGAGTTTCACGGCCTCAGGGGATGGCCGGGTCAAATCTGGAGCTCCAAGTGTCACCCGTGTGTTCTCTTCAAGAAAGGTGGTTTTTAAATTTGTACCTTCTGTGTCCAAACTTGTACAGCGGTGGAAAGAGCGTTACATAAGTACGGCATACGTGTAATCTGCTGCGTTACGGTGACAGGTGAAGTTGCCGGGTTCAGCTTTTACCAGCTGCCTCGTTCCGAAACGGAAGAGAGGCTGAGATGTTCACGATCCCACTCACATGTTTCAGTTTTCACTCCATCCACTCCTCATTCACTCTGGTTTTGGTCACTAGCGACTCGTGACAGAAATATCAGGCTGATGGTTGTTCTGCTATATCGGCCGTCGAGCCTCTAACTGTATCTGTCTACAGTTTGAGTATTTGTGAGTTTTTGGGGGGAGATTTTTTTTTTTCTCTCAAAGCGTGAAGCACCATCCATCCTGCTTTGTGATTTAAGCGCTCAAACTCAGGTACACGTGTGTGTGTGTGTGTCTGTGTGTGTGTGTGTTGTCAAAAGTTCATGTTATAGCTGAAGGGCCTTTGCAGCATGAGAAGCCAACGTCTCAGATTCCACCATCGGGCCCCACTAATTATATCACAGGGGCACGTTCTGCCATCCAATTGGCCCCGCGGTCGTTTAGGACATTTCTGGTCTTACTTCTGATTGGCTGAAGGGCCTGACATCCCTGTCAGTGCTGAATCTTACATAATGATCCTCAGAGTTTGTCTCAGAGTAAACACGACGGGCGTCCTCGAGTGGGGAACATCTGCAGAGCGCTTAAACACCCGCGGTCCATCTCATATCCGTGTGTTAATGTCTCAGGATGTCATGCAGACAGAAACACAAACTGCCTCATATCAAGTTACAGTTTATATGCAAATGTAAAATACAGGAAATAGCATTTATAATGGACATCTGGTTTGTTTTAGGACTTTGTGTTTTCAAATTATGGTTTTGTAAGAAACTAGCGCGCATGAGTCAACAATGAAACTTTTGTTTGCTCTGCGAGTCTTCCCTGCAATTTCCCAGCGTAAACAGCTGTTGAGTCTCACACAATGTATTATCACTCATTCTAATGTGTTTGATGCTTTTGCTCAGGAACTATCTATAAAATTAAAAGTATAAAATGATAATTTCCTCCATCTGTGACGCTGAACCTGGATGAGTACATTTTAGCAACGGATTGCCTACGAGCTGTTTAGAACAAACTGTGCCCTTCTTCAGTGTAAGAGATGATAGTGGGGATGATTTTAGTTTTTTCTAAAATTGGTATCATCAGACTATTTTCCCAACTCGTCCTGTATTTCTCTGGTGCAGCTCGTCCTGTCCTCTCCTCTGAACTTCTTTGTCTCATAATATTGGTCACACAGATCACGGTGAATGGACTCATTTATCATTTGAGGGCCTTTATCTGCTTTGTTGTGTCCAGCAAGTTAGCAGCAGGAGTGTTTGTGAAGGAGATCAGCATCAGCTCGTCTGTGTTCCTTCAATATGCAAAGACAAAGATTAAAAATCAGAATCAGTTGATTATGTATGATAGGAAGGGTTTGATTTTTTCTAAACTACTTACTTAAATATTACTTTTATCATTGCAAGACTTTTAGTGTTTTGTTTATTGATCTGTTGCCCCCAGGTGGATTTTGCCAAAGTCCTCCACTACATCGGTGCCGGGGTGGCCTTCCCCTCCAGCATGTTGTTTGTGTGTCTCCAGTCGGCTTTGACCTACAGACTGGCCAAGACTCAGGACGAGTACCGAGTAGGTCACCTTCGTGTTGGGATGGCCCTGCTGGCGCTGATCGCCCTGGTGATCAGTATCCTACCATCACGATGCAAACTGTCCGTTTATGCTCATGTTGTCTTTCTAAAGGTTTCCTTGAATTTTGGATTCTTTCAATTTTTATTTTTTTTTACATATTCTTGATGCAAATTAGCTCAAAAACTTAAAGCGGGACAAGGGAAGAAAAAAATGTCAAACGATGTCTTGGAGTTGTGTTACATCCCCCCCTGCTGGTGAAAAGCAGTTCCACATCCCTTTGCGTAAGTTGAGTTTATCCGCATATAGTTGTACAGGACTGCAAGTAATGATAATTTTTATTACGGATTAATTTTCCTGAATTTTTCTATTAATTGTTTATTTAAAAAATATCTTAAAACACTTTGAAATGATGGCACAGAGCCCTCACTTCACGGTGTTTGCCTTGTTGGCAGCCGTTGTTCGTCCTTAACCCCCCCAATCACCAGGTGGAGCCTGCTTTGCTCAGGAGAGCTTCACCCTGCAGCACACCTCTGCCATCTTCGAGTGGGTCTACTGCATGCTCATCATGCTCTTCTACGGGACGTTTGCCTTTGAGTTCGGGGGCATGTCCGGGGACACCATCATGGTCCTGTCCAAAGGAGGGGTGCCGCAGAGCTTCTCCACCTCTGAAACCAAGACAGAGGTGGGCGGCTCCAACCACCACCAGTCGGAGAGCTTTTCCATGCTGTAACGGAGCCTCTGCATCCCTGCTGACCCAACGGGCCGGCATGGAAGACACTGAAGTGCTTAGGACCAGGAAGCTGCTTGCTGCATATCCTCATGCTCACTATTTGCACACAATCATGGTGCCAAAGCCGCTCACTCAGCATTAACCAAAGACCGACTGACCATCATCCTGCGTTGCAAAAGTGCAGCCAACACTACAAAAAATGGCACAATATTGTATCGAATGTGCCTTATCTGAACACAAAGGCCAGTCGAGGGTTTTACACACACACACACACACACACACACACACACACACACACACACACACACACACACACACACACACACACACACACACACAGAGTTCCCGTTGTTTGTTTTAGTTGTCTTAATGAAACAATTACTCTCTGAATTCTCAGCTGGAGGTTGAAGATGGAGCGCTCAAAGGCGCTCAGATGTCGCTCAGCAGAGAGCGGCGTTTAATTTTACATGTTTAATCGTTCAGACACTAAGCTTTGTATTGTTTCATACTCAGGAAGTTTTGTTACATAATCAGCTTATGTTCTTTACCTCAGTTTGAAGGTAAAGGTTTCCAGAAAAGGTTTGACAACAGATGGAAATTTACTGTGTGCCAACAATAGTTTTTCCTCATGTAACGTGGTTTAATTGTTCAAACTTTAGCTTAAATTGATGTTTTGTCCTTGTTTTGGACACGTTTCAATGTTTTCCTACTTATGTTGTGTAATATTTTGCGTTATAATGCTTGGAGAAGCGTCTTAATTACAATATGATCCAAGTATCTGTCATATTTTTGTATATTTTGTTGCATTTCCCTTCAGCTGTTTGCCAAAAACCTTGAAGTCGTCGTTCTCATCAGCGATGATGCTCTTAATTTTTTAATGGGACCAAGCTATATAGTAAACAGGGATTTTGTCAATTTATCTTTTATTGTATGCAACTGTACTTTTCTAAAAAGTAGTTTGTAAAGCATTCAGAATGATTCCAAAATAAAAGAGAAGCAGATTATATTTTATGGTTTTGTATCATCTTTTTGTCAAAATATTTTTTTTCCAGAAATCTAGTTTTCATGAGTAATGGATTGTTACTGAACATGGACACTTAATGTATTTCCCTCATGCTGAAGTCTTTTTTCAGTGTTCAAGGAAACTTGACGTTTGTGCATGAAATTTTTGATAAAATTCTGGACCTTCGATCATAACAGAAAATAATTATAAAGGCTTTGTGCAATCTTAAGAGCTGCAAACACACTGCCTACAGACGGCTTTCTTATTATAAAAAATTAGAAGAATTCTTATGATTCTTATATTTCTTTTGAGAGATCCACTGAACTTTTAGATCTCATTCTTTTGTCCTGATGAAATATAAGATGGCACCAAATGACAAAGTTTATTTCAGCCTTGCAGGTGAGTTCACAGCATTAGAAACTTAACTGATAATACACTTTAAAACTTCATATTAATAGCATGGTTATACCATGTTCATATTACAGGCTTGTGCATTGATCTTTCAAAAGCTCTGAAATTCAAGACAAAAATTGGGATAAAGATCTTTTGATCTTTTCCAGGTCGATCACTGGATACGGGAAATTTGTAGAAATAACAATATTTACTTTCACACACAACTTGGGTATGAGGATGGAGAAAATGGAAAATAGAAATTAGAACACAAGTTTTTGCATTTATTTCTAAAATACAAAAAATCCCACTTCTGGAAAAGTGCTCTGTCTTGTGTTGTTGCATCTCACTTTTATCACCGTGGAGATCAAGGTGATGATGAAATACAAATTTAAATACTAAACTTTGGAAATAACAATTTGATCTGAATTGTAGACCTTGGAAAAAAATAAAAATCATGAATTCAAGGTAAAGGCTTGATGTCATGCTAAACACAAAGTACTAAGACATTGTAAATGACACGCAAATACACTGGTCCACACTAAAAGTTGAGTTTCTTCGGAACCTCCCAGGGAAACTCCTTCCTCCCAAAGTGTCCATAGCAGGCTGTCTTCTGGTAGATTGGTCTCTTCAGGTCCAGATCTCTACAAAACAACACACTTAAATCCCTTGCGTGGTACTGCTTATAACAACCAACCTGATATCACATTACAGTTTCAACGCTAACCTGACGATGACGCCAGGCCTAAGGTCAAAATTGTGCTTGATGATCTGCAGCAGCTCCTTCTCACTCCTCTGGGAGGAGCCGTAGGTGAACAGGGAGATGGACAGGGGGTGGGCCACTCCAATCGCGTACGCCACCTGAACACACACACACATACACACACACGTGAGATAACATGGGGTATCTTTGATCTGTTGGACTAAATTAGAGTTTCCTCACCTGCACCAGGACCCTCCGACACAGTTTGGCCTCCACCAGAGACTTCGCCACCCAGCGGGCGGCGTAAGCGGCGGAGCGGTCCACCTTGGTGTAGTCCTTTCCAGAGAAAGCTCCGCCCCCGTGGGCCCCCCAGCCGCCATATGTGTCCACGATGATCTTCCTGCCCGTCACTCCAGCGTCACCCTGGGGGAGAGAGATATCAGACGTCGCTGGACCTTTGACCTCTTTGTGACCCAAACACCCTTAAAACTTCACCTGGGGGCCACCGATCACGAAGCGTCCGCTGGGCTGCAGGTGATAGATGGTGTCCTGGTCCAGGTACCTCGAGGGGACCACGGCTTTGATGACCTTCTCCATCAGGACCTCCTTCTGCTCCTCCAAGCTCACGGAGTCATCGTGCTGCACTGAGATCACCACAGTATGAACCCTCTGGGGGATCATGGCTCCGTTCTCCTGGGCGTAATGAACTGTCACCTGGAACAACAATAATTTTAGATTCACAAAAAACCATTACAAGTACTTCTGGGTGTTTTTAATCAGATCCCACCTGTGTTTTGGAATCCGGGCGGAGCCAGGAGACGGTCCCATCACGCCTCAGTTCAGCCATCTTGGCGTTGAGTTTGTGGGCCAGTACGACCGTTAGTGGCATCAACTCTTCTGTCTCGTCCGTGGCATATCCAAACATCAGACCCTGTCAGAGAGAAAGTACCAGTAAAAGTCTAGCAGGAATATAACTGTGTACACATGTAGCTTCAGGTTGACTTTAATTCAATATAACCTGATCTCCAGCTCCGATGTCTCTCTCTGGACGATCGACATGAACTCCCTGGGCAATGTCAGGGGACTGCTGCTCGAGAGCCACCAGCAGGTTACAGGTTTTATAATCAAAGCCTGGACAGGCAGAGTAATGGATGACAGCACGCACGATTCACTTTCATCTCAAGTAACAACAGCTGTCTGAGAAACAGAAGAACTCACCTTTGTCTGAGTTGTCATAACCAATGTTTTTGATGGTATCTCTCACCACCTTCTGGTAGTCCACGTTGGCTCGGGACGTGATCTCACCACAAAGCAGCACCATGCCGGTCTTACACACTGTTTCTATTTCAGCACATACCGTAAAACAGGACATACTATACATGTATACAGCGTAAAACATTCTTCCTGTTATGTAAAATAATTTGAAAATGGTTATCATGGGTGGATTCATGTTGTTACTCACCACAAGCCACTTTGGCATCAGGATCCTGTCTCAGGTGAGCATCCAGTACAGCATCACTGATCTGGTCACATATCTTATCTGGAAAACAACATGTTAACACAGTGAATGCCAGCTGGACTCTGACACATGCGTTCACTCACTATTGTAGTGAAACACAAACACATGTCTGTCACTGTGAATAGTGCAGCTAATCAGGTAAAATGAAGTCAATATTTTCAATGCAGATGAAAGGGTTTCCCAAATAAGCAGGTTTAATTTTTCATAATCATGACAATAAACGTTGCGTTTACTGTTATGCTACAGGGCTCGTCATCGAATGAACAACTCATTAAACTGGATCTCTAATATGTGCATGGCTGAAAAGATGATTCAAATTCTAAGTTTGACAAAGTTATTTTCTCAGTTTCTCAGAGACAATTTAACCTGAATCTTTTTAAATCATTTAGGCCTGTCAGCTGAGCTGTGGCGTTAGATTTAGATCTCAATTTTAACCATCATAAACATCTGAAGTGCAAGTTCCCTTTTCAGTATCAAGCATGATGAATGTGGGCCAATATAATTTATGTACAGTATAGTCCAGGATTTACTCCGTAAACATTCACATACAAACCAGTGTTGTGTGACCATTCAAAACGTTTGGGGCCTCGACGCTCAGGAGCTCAGATAGTGCACATTCCTCAAAGTCATCAGTGTTCACTGAGACATAAAAGCCTTAAACACATGATAACCCCCGCCGCTCGTTCTTAATGTGAAATGTTGCGTGAAGACGGAGTCCTCTACTCACCCGGGTGTCCCTCTCCCACAGATTCCGAGGTGAACATGAAGGACCCGTCGTGAGGAGCGTAATCGTAGATCCCATGCGTGGTCCCATTCATTTTTGTTCCTTGTGAAAGCTGCCTGATGCTGCTGTGAACCTGCTGGAGACGGGACAGGACAGTAGTTGAGGCTTTGGAGCAGAAACTTTAAGCCAGACTTTAACCCCGGTCTAATATCACAGTCCCAGGACAGTGCAGCCAGATCACTGTGTGATATATAAGACACACTCATTCACACACATACAGTATATGGGGGGAGGGTGCCATGTGAGCCGGATCATTCAGATGTGAAAAAGCAGAGGGAGGGGTTCATGTTTTCTTTTTCCTCTGAGCTACTCAGTAATGTTGTCCTGTAAGTTCTCACTTTGTAAGAAGCAGGACTGATGAAACTTACATCCCTCTAATGATCAACTATTTGTCTTAAATCAGTCACCTGAGTGCTGATTTCATATAACAGTCACTTTTTTAAAGCTCCTGCAGGGATTCATTCATGCCTGCTCTGATGTGGCGTCTGTGGCTGTGCACACAGAGCTGCCTGCTGCCAACGGAACATTAGCACAAGGCAGTGCTTTATGAATGTGATGTGATTCCAACATCATATTCTTATGAGAAAATACAAGTTGTTACACCTGTTTAAGCTCTTATTATAAAAGGTTGGTTTCAGGTAGATGAGAGTTTGAGCTTCAACACCGTCAAATACATTGATTTTTTTATAAACTATGAAGAAAGAATATACTTTCGGTCATGTGATCCAACAATCCACTTTTTTTTTTAAAGTAATAAAGTTAAGGAAATACATTTGTATATTTGATGTATGCTGAGCTACGTTGTTACACTCTGTCCACTAGATGTCAGTCTAGTGCAGACTGACATCTAGGCCACCATCTAGTCCACTGACTTCTCCACCTGGAGGAGAAGCTAGAGAGGTGGAGGTTTGTCCTGGAAAGGAGAGGAATGAAGGTTAGCCGCAGTAAGACAGAGTACATGTGTGTGAATGAGAGGGACCCAAGTGGAAGAGTGAGGTTACAGGGAGAAGAGATCAAGAAGGTAAAGGATTTTAAGTACTTAGGGTCAACAGTCCAGAGCAATGGAGAGTGTGGAAAAGAGGTGAAGAAGCGTGTCCAGGCAGGATGGAACGGGTGGAGGAAAGTGTCAGGTGTGATGTGTGATAGAAGAGTTTCAGCTAAAATGAAAGGAAATGTGTACAAAACTGTGGTGAGACCAGTGATGTTGTTTGGTCTAGAGACAGTGTCACTGAGGAAAAGACAGCTGGAGGTAGCAGAGATGAAGATGCTGAGGTTCTCTCTGGGAGTGACCAGGATGGATAGGATCAGGAATGAGTACATCAGAGGGACAGCACATGTTAGAGGTTTTCATCCCTCATGGACTCTGACATCTTCCGACACCCACCTTTTAACCATTGAACACAAACCCACGGTGAGGCAGCTCCCACCTCTGGAACAGTCCACCGGACGGCCTTAGGACTGCAGACTTGATATTTTAAAATGATTTTAAAAAAATAAAAGATTTAGGACACAACTTTTTAATCATGCTTTTAAAATAATATCTTTAAACCTTTCATATGCTCAAATCACGGTCTATTTCATTTCTATGTTGCTACATATGAGGCAAGAATTTATTCTAAGAGATGGAAAAATATTATCAAGATATTTCCTGGGCGAGACAGAGGCTTTATTCACAGGCATGATTGCGATGGGATGACTTCCCCACTACATGTGTAGCCTTACTGTGGACACTGTGCAGTGGTCTGTGCTTTTAGCTGCAAACAGCAATGAATCTTTGATGAACAAAGCAGAGCAGCTTCCTAAGAAGAATGAGGAGAATAAATAAATATTTGCACACACATACAAAGAAGAGGTCTTAAGATGCGATAATCAGATGATCAGGGAGGTTTATTATTGGTTTAACCTTTACTTAATGACTTAATCTCATTAAAGTCAGAGATATGCCAGAGATCTGAATACGGAGAGAAAGAAAAACAAGTCAAATAGAATAGAAAGAGTCTCGGGGGCCACAAAAGCGAGTCAAACATCAACGTTTGAAACACTTTCTGAGCTTCACAGGATGGACAACAAGGATTTTCGTGTGCAGAGACTAAAATTAAAGCTGCCAATAAAATCTATACATTCGGTTTGAAAGTTAATAAAATAAAATAAGTCCATATGTTATCACTAGTATTTCAATTTTTAAAATACCAACCAATTTAATTTAAAAAGGTGGAAATAAATACATGATATACGTGCATCACCTGGTGTCTTCGATGTCCTCACATTTAATGATTATTTTTTCCATGGAAACCAAATGTACAGATTATTTTTACTTGTGGGTGATCTAATAATATTTAGCCGGAGGAGTCTGAGGCTTCGTCATAGTCATAGTTTTGCATTTACATTTCATCATGTTAATGCATACTCACGTATGTAATGTATGTACAGTATACCTTTTGTGTAGTCCAGCCAACAGACAGACCAGCAAAGACAGCAGTTCATTCTAATGTTTACAAAAAGGGGAAAAATGTTAATATAAAATTAATCTTTTATGTTTTCAAAATGATCTATTAATTCCTAAAATATAATGCTCCTTCCTCGTGAACTACTTTCTGTACTAGGTGGATTGATACTAAGGCACTAATGATGATGAAGCTGACCCTTCTAGAAATAAGGATGACCCCACCAGAGCAGCTTCATGATAACGTTAGGAGGACCAGCAAGAAAAATACTCCTCTAATTCACTGCATAATTAATAACACACAGTAGACACGACTGTTGTGTCCTAAAGACCAAACATGTGTTGAATATTTTAGTTGGTGGTTTGTGGATTTGTCTGATAGATGTAGCATAAATATTCATGCAAGATTCAACACTGGAAAACACCACTTCACTTTTGTTTTTAATGGCTGAAGTGTAACATAAAGCTCTAATTCCTCTCTGTGGATCCACACAGTTAAAGTCACATGACATCATGCGTGTGACATCATGTGTGGGTGTGTGTGTGTATGTAGAGGGAGGCTATGGAGCTGAATAGACATTTGTCTTCTACTGGTGGATTTACTGTGAGTTTAGATTAATGGAAAAAGTTAGCATTACAGTTAATGTAAATGTTTAAATGTAAAAAAAATAAATTACTGCACAAATGTCCAATTGAATGTTGGTATTTTATGAAGTTTGTTAAAGTCATGTTAGCAGAACAGGAGGAAACTGTTCTTTGTACAATGTCTCCCTCCAGTGTTGGAGGAGACTGAAGCACCGAGTCACGCAAGTATTTTAATTTCTGTTAAATATTTGCATTGAGCATATATATTAAAGTCTATTTATTTCATTTATTTTTTAACTCCTCTACATCTGTATGACATTGGTCACAGATTACAATTTCCACTGTTTTGCAGTATTCTCACTGGCAGATTATTTCGTATTTATTTCATCACCCAGATTAGCAATGTGGTTCTAGGGAGGGTGATTTTAGTAGCTTTTGGACTATAATCGCAAGAACATGTGCACAACGTTGATTAGATTTATTGTAAACAAAGCATCACAAATTATTCTGAAGCTTAAATGCAAACAGACAAGATGCACAATAGTTTTCCACATTTTTGTCCACTAATAAACTCCAGAGCTGCTGGTGCTTTTGGTTGATTATGTCACCTTTGGATGCAGTGATGCTAGTAGCTTCTAGTTCCTGTTTCCTGTGTTTGTGCTAAACTAATACTATAATGGCTATAGCTTCGTACTTATCATATCAGCATAAAGCCATTATAGTATTACTGATGCCCTCATGTAACTCAGGAAAGAAGTGCTTCAACTTTAACGTCAAACTGTTTCATTGATTTTAATTGCTGTGTTTCATCTGCCCCTCTCAACTTCTTTCATAATGTGCATGGAAACAATAAAATGTCCTGCAACCATTGATGTGGGTCCCCCGGGGAAACAGATTGCTGACCACATGAGGCCTTAAAGGTTGCGTTAATGGAAGTTTTGAGCCTGGGAATGATCCCGCAGCAGCACTTGGCCCACGATGCACTTCCGCAGTGGGATAAATCCAATCATCTTCAGTCACACAGCTAGTGGCAGCTGTTGCACCGGGCAAATTTCCAGAAGAGGAGACAGGGGGAAAAGAAAGAAGAAAAAAATAAAGCACAAAAGAGTCCGGTCTTTCCAACAAATCCCAGCTTCAACATTCCCAAACAGATCTGGCTGTGAGTAATTCCACTTCTGTTTTCTGGAGCTCAATGTTTTCTCGACCTGGTGTAAAAGTTGGCACCCAGTGGGTTGATGGTGAGAGGCCACAGGCAGGCCAGTGAAAGACGAATGACACAAGGGCGCACTGTTCGGTCCCCGGGGCCCCCACTATTTAATGTGCCAAGACTAGACCTTTGTGTGCCAAACGCCCGGATCTGCTACTGTAACGTCTGCTTGGTCTTAATGTCTCTCTCACATGATCGTTGCAAGGTTTTTATTTTAAAAAAGTATCTTCGGCAGCTTTAAGGTCATGTCTCCTTTATCGAAGCTTTGGGTGATTTACACCCCCCCCAACTTGAATGTTTATGTCAGACTTAATTCTCCATCTTTGGAAGAACTTCTGGATGATGTCATCCTTTGGGATGTTGGATAATCTTCTTTCGCAGATGCCCAGAGTCACTGTTGAGCTTGTTGATGATGTTGACTCACCCCAAAAAGTCCCACAGGTTTTTAATGGAGTTGAGGTTGTCCAGTCCTGAACCTCTACTCCACCTAAAGTATGCCAATGCACAATACCAGTCTGGTTGCTGCATTATTCCTCTACTTCTTCTAGTTCTTAGAATTATTGCCCCTATTGTTATTTGTTTTTATTATAAGGATAATTTTTTTCTTCAAACCCCTTTATGCCAAGCTTTATCCTTAGCCGTATCCTACACATATAGTTTTGGATGCATAATCAAGAGAAAATGAAGAGAAACAGCAAACAAATAATAATAATAAATGATGTGTTTTAAATGTGTTTTAAATCACTTTAGTGCAGGTAAATAAACTATGACTCTATATTTACAATTTATTTGTATGTTTTGATTATTTTTAAAGCCCATCTTTTATTGTTGTCTCATTCATTTAACTTTTTGAGCTCACCGAGTTCATTAATCAATCATTGACAAACCACTTTGAATATGAATAAATGATCACAAATGGAAGATATTTGAAACGTGTAAAAGCATGCGCCGTGTTTGCGGTGTTTGTGCATTATTTGCGCCTCTTTGTTGACGTGATGAAACCGGACCGCTGCAGGCAGACAGGTTGCATGTCGGGACAGACGGCCGCCGCTCAGCAGCGCCCCCTCTGGCCGGCAGCTGCGTTGCGAGGAGAGGCTGTGTGATCCCGGTGAGCGACTGCCGCTGAAGAGACAACACCGCTGTCTGCACCCAGGTAAGAAAAGCCCGACGAATTTCTATTATGTGACCGATCCGACCTCTGCGAAATCACACCGAAACCTCAAACCGAGCGGACGACATGCGAAGCAAAACGCAACGTCGACTAATTCTTCATCGGCATTCGTCTTGTCACTTAATTTTTTATTTATTTTTTTTGTGCATGAGATGGGAGAGGTTGGGCCTCTCTGTGCGTTTACATGTATGGAAATACCACCCCAGTGAATGAAAAGGCATTTCTCACATCATGTGTCAGGGTAGCTCTTCCCCGGCGCGTCTTATTTCGCTCGTAAAGCTAGAAAAATCAAGAGTTCCATTGTGCGTGATATCCATCTTCATCGATCCTCGTCTACAATAAAACATAAACGTGGTTTTTTTTTTGTTGCAGCCATCATCGCCTCGGCGCCGGAGGAGCAGTCACCTCCCAGCGAACACGGCCTATTGCATGTTTTCTTTTATTTCCCGATCAAAAAACGAAAATGTCTCCATCCTTCCCCAGGAGCAGGTCCGCTTTCCCTTCGGGCACACGGAGGTTGTCCTTGCGCACTGACAAGACTAATCCGCCATAATTATTAATCTTATTAGTGAAGATTGATAATATTTTCCATGTTATTTATCTGATATTTACTCCAGTTCATCAGTAGTAAACACTTGTTTTCTGTGTGTTGACTTATCTGAGCGCATTGTGTGCGCTTGCGTATGAAATTCTACCAGTAAAGACCACTATTGCTCATTCCCCTCCCGCTATTCTGGATCTTTCGCTCCATTCTCGCATCTGAAGGGCCTAAATGGCTTCTAAGCAGCGCCATACGCGCCACACAGATGCGCTTCTTTTATTCTACAACCTGAAATCCTCAAAGCAAAGCAAAAACCATTCGCGGGGTTGCGTTGCGTTCATTTGCGTGCGTCTCTGCTGTATATTCATCTTCTTGTATTATTTAGAGAGCAGATACCGTAGAGAATCGGAATGATGCGGCGCCTGTGCGCAAATGCCAAGCCCATTTTTCATCTGATCACCAGTGGAGGGTCCGCACGGCAGTGCTGCGCCTCCGCTGTCACACAAGCCCGAGCAGGGAACCAGGCTGCTTATCTGGCACATATGGACTCCTCAATAATCCGCCCGGGGTCAATGGACAGGATCTGATCCACAGTAGGTGCATGAATAGCCTGCTGCTATGAAGTCATATATATAAAAAAAAAAAAAAAACCCAACAGTGCTCAGTGCGTTTTTTGCGTGCGCCTGCGCTCCGATGGACTGCATGGAAATTTGGGACAGAGGATCTGTCTTTCTTGCCCTTCTGTGGCTCTGACACACCTCTTTTCCATCCGCTTAAGGGAAGCCAGTCCTCTTGTGCAACACTCTTTATGAGCCTATTGATCTGGGAAAGGAGGGAAAACGTGCATGTTGTGGTGTGTAACCGCAGCTGGAAGGAATGAAAGACAGCTCAGTGTCATTTCATTCATGTTTGTAGAGACAGTTTTTCTGCATGTTTCTGCAGCGCTTTTGGCCTCAAGTTGGAGGATGCATTCGTTAAGTGCTTCATATTTTTTGAGGAATTTAACATGCTGGATATAGTCATGAAACATAAATTAAAGTGCAGCTTTATTCTCCAACATGCAGGTGAATTGGGACAATCACTCCCCTGGATTTGAGACAGTGCCGTCAGTGATGTGGCTTCAAACGCCAGAGAACATGAAAACATTCTCCCCTTAAGTACCTTTAACAAACACCAAGGGTGTCGTCTTGTTCCGGCTCAAGTCCAAAGGTCACCATAACCACCTAATCTTACTTTGGGGTTGTCTGAATAAATTAGTCTGGCAAAATCAACGCAAAGCTACATGGAATTACCTGACTCAATTTATTAACCAGTTCATGAAATTTCATGGTAAAGAAAAAATACTAAATATTCTCTGGTTCCAGATTCTCATTCACTGCTTTTCCCTGATTTTCATGAGTAGAAATTTAACACATTTAGGTTTTCAACAAGCAAGCTGCTATTTCTCGTCTCATCAAGTGCTTTCATTCTGATGCACTTTAAGTAAAAGACGAGATGAACCCAACAGAGTTGTAATCTGTGGCGGGGGAAGCTGCTCAGTCTGTTGTCCCGCTGCGGCGTCGTGGTATTAAAAAGAAGAAGAAGAAATGCTAGAGCAGGTTATAAACCGGATTCTTGTATACAGTTAATTGGCACCATGCTGAGGGTTATCTGCACCATTGGGCTAGTGTGTGTGTGTGTGTGTGTGTGTGTCTGCATGTCTGTGTGTGTTGGAACAGATCACAGCTCCAGGTCCTTTGTACGTATTCAAACGTGCAGTTTGAATATGGAGTGGCGTGTCTGAAGTGTCTGAAGACCATAATTTTGCATTTCTCTCTTCAACAAATTGGAACTAATGATTATATACCGTCTGTCTGGCGTGAGCCACACCCTGCTACCTCTCACCGCATCCCCGTTAAAACAGCTTCCTTACATCCCGGAGGCTGCCAATAGATGCTGAAGCCATGGCAGGAGGCCACGTGTGGGCTGGCCCTCGCACTGTGTTTCCCCCACCGGCGGTTAGACGGAGGTGGAAAATGGACACAGGCCCCACCTTCGGCGCCTCTGCTGTAGGGTCCACAGTAGAAAGGTGGAGCCGGTCTGTGGCGGCCAGAGGCTGGATGAGAACGCAGAGGGGGAACGATGAGGAAAGTAGGTCAGAGATACAGAAGCAATCAAGCATGAGAGCAGCAGCAGCATCTCTCAGCTGAGCTACAAGCAGCCCTGGTGAGCAGGCAGGATGATTAGACCTTTGTCTTTTTTTGGGGTTTGCTCTTTATATGCGGCGAAAGGATGAGGGGATGAATCAATTAGTCTGGTGGGATGTAAGGATTTGACGAGTGAGACATTTGACAAGCAGAAATCTTTTAATTTTTTTATTTATAGCATCTTAGATATGAGGATTGTTTTATTCTCTGTGTTTACTGTGATGTTAATGAATATCTGTTGTTTCACGACGACTGCTTACAGACTCCTCCAGTTTTCTGACATTTCAACTTCCTGTCATCTCATATTTAGGACATTTCACTTGGATTCTCTGACTTCCAGTCAAGAGTCAAAACTACTAGTCCATCAGTTTTCTCCTGCTGCAACCGCCAACTTCCTGAATATCCCTTGGGATCATTAAAGTATATATCCATCTATCTATCTATCTAACTGTAGATGATATTCTCTGACGTCTTGTTTCGTCCAGCGGTCCCAAACCCAAAGATGAGACGGATCACTTATCCACTGGATTGAAACATTCCCCCTCCCTGTCAGAGATAGGACAAGCTGCTGTTGACAAAAACAATCAACAGTATTTCACACTGAGTATTGTGCTTATAATTAATGCAGGAACTGGTTAACCCAGTTCGTGTTGCACTGGTGTTTTACAGAAAGCGGTTACCCTGAAGTTATGTTATGACTGACTTTGTGTTTCCTTCGGGATGGAGACAATGAAGGGAACGCCACCGGTGTCCATCTTTTTTTGTCTAAAATTAAAATAAATTGACTATTTTTGAGTTTTGGACTTGAAACAACTTAAGTACAGTAATTGTGAACACATAGTGGGCATGAAATGTAACCACACTGAGTGCAAATCCCTGGCTTAGTGTTGCACTTGTACTTACAAGACGCAGATTTGTGAAAAAAAAACTAGCATGTCAGCCTGGATTATTTTTTATTCACTAGATTGTGACATTAGTAGTAAGACAACTTAGAAGTACGGCCGCTGTGCCTGTTAAATATCCATCCACACCTTTATTGACTCAAGTATGAAACCAAGATAAGTGGTTATTGTTTCAGCCAAATGTTCTTCAGAGTAATTAAGTGAAGCTGCAGCTTCCTCCATGATTACAAAACTAATATTTGAGTGTCTAATCAACAGATTTCTGCTCAAGAAAAATATACGTTTTGCATTTCTTCGGTGCATCTCACTATGAATTTGCAGTAAAACTCAATGTCAGGCTGCACGCTCTGAGCTCCTGGAGCTGTATCAACACCGCTGTTGACCCAGCTTTCTTGCAGAGCTCCTTTGCTTGGGAGGCCAGAGCTTGTGCCAAGATCACATTTTCACACGGCCCTGAGAGGAACAAGCTGCATCAGCAGACCTATGAGCCGTTTTCTCCGCCATTAAGCTTTGACAAAAACAGCTGTCACGTTTCTTTTCTGCAGCAGGTGAAATCTCTGTCCGGCTCAATCAGTGTCCAGTTCTGTCCGGATTCTCAATCTGATGAGGGACAAATGGGTGCATAGCTGAAAATAAAAGCTAACATGTTGACAGAGCAGACTGGATCTATTTTAGAACTATTTCCTGGTTCAGATTAATACAAACCTTCTGTTCATGACTATCAGCTAAAGGTTTCAGGCCTTATCGGGGTTTGTTTGCTCTTTAACCGTCTGAGCTCCCGGATCCAGAGCGAACGGCTTCTTGCAGGGATTGTCGTTGTTGGCAAGTGTGCAGGTTTTTTGTTGTTTGGATTCTGTCATGTGTAATGCTACAAAAGCATTTTTGTCCCGGAGCGCAGAGGCTACACTATTCATTAGACTCTACCGGGTACACAAGCTTCATTCCAACATTTACTGTATAATAACTTCAATTTAAAATGCAATTTTGCCTTTTTTCTAAGGATGAAGGTTATTTCATTCTAGAATTTACTTATTCCCAATAAAATGAAAACGACCAACAATGTGTTAGCCTGTCTCTTGATGCTTCTCTGTCCAGACAGTGGTGCTTAGACGTTTGAATCGCTGCCTTCATGTCTGATTATTTCACTCCTTCAGATAGGCAGAGTGCTGTGCTCACTGGTGACTGTTTCCACCAGCTGAAAAACCAGTGCAGCCAATCAGGGCTTTGTGTGCCAGATTAAGAATGGGGACATTATCCTCTTGCACCAGGGGCAGAAAAATTAAGAAAGACAAGGCGAGGAAAATGATGGGAAACTCCGAAGAGATGGATGCATCTGTGCAGCTTGTCGTAAGTAGCTTCTAACTGCTTGTGTGTGGACAGGTGTGACGTACACTCGCTGCTGATTGGTCAGAGTTAAAATAAAGAAGGACTTTATCAGCTGCTCACTGTTGATTTTATCACGTTTTAAGGAGATTATTTTCTGTGTGCAGAAAAAAAAAAAATCACATTTGCTGTTCTTGTGTTGTTGTGGCAGCATGCAGCGTGATTCAGACAGAATAAACTACAGGGAGTGTCGTCATGGCAATGAAGGAACATGTCATTCACTTCTACAGTGTGGCTGTTGATGTGGTTTTTAATAGATTTGGACAACAATGGAGCTCCAACACCCAGAGAAAGAAGAGATAACATATGCTAGATGCACAAACAAGTCTTTCTTGAACCAATCAGCATTTCAACCAGTGGTTTTAACAACATGCACCATCAGTTCTGTCTCAGTTCAAATAGAATTTGGACATTTTGGGGTGTAAAAACGTCCCTCCAGAAGTGGCATGGCTCTCTCCCACGATTGCTGCCTGCGTTGAATGTCAAAAGCTGCGTAAACATCCAAGGTCAGGAAACGAGAAGGTAGCACACAAAAGAGAAGGTCACACAGAGGAGCCAAGTGTGTCTATAGAGTGGGTTTTTATGGGGTGGAGTTACCACGGCAACACTTCAGGCACGTTGTGATGCCCGTGAAGAGGCAGCCTGTGACATCACATCACTCCATGGTGGAAGTCCTGGGATCCTTTACTCAAGTGTAAAATACTCCGAGACGTGATTGATGCTTACGTCGCTGCACGGGCCATAAATTGCTGACGCATTCACGCTTGGATGTTTTGACTCGTAAAGGTCAAGTAGTGAATTATTTCCCAAACCGCAAGACAAAAAAAACATTAAATCATTATAACTGAAGCAAACATTTAAATTTCTTGTGCTACATAACAATTATTATTTTCCTTTATTCTGAGCTTTCTTTGTCGCTGTGGAGTTTCAGCAAAGCCTCTTGAAACATTAAGCCGAGTCATGTTTACGTGCCAGAGTTGGCATAATGGTGAAAATAGAGATCAGAAAGGGACAAATCTGCATCACCAAACAAACACAGAAAGACCAGTTTGGATGCTGAGGGCGATTACGGCGTAAATCTGTCTGCGCTGGCTTCAAATTGTGGAGACAAAATATGATTCAAACTGAAAACTGCTGATGTAACCAGAGGCTTGACTTTAATCTGATGCGTAATCTTCTTCTTCTTTTTTTTTTTTTACGAGATTTGACGGCGCTCCCCATTCCCATTTCTAAGGTTTTACATCTTGTTCTGCTGGAATTTTAGCATTAATGATGTGTTCTGCGCTGAAACATGGCGGCACGTCACACACGCCGCTGCCCTTGCTCGGACGTGGTTGTTTAGGAAGTGTAGGCGCTTGTCACGGGGAGGACGGTGAGCACATGGGGAGATGGGACTATTTTTATCTGCCACCTCTGAAACATGACACACCAACGCCACGTCAGGATGTATAAATAACTGGTTTTCACAGACCCAGTGTCTGTTTACATTTCATGGTGTCGGACGGGGATCACAGTGCACCATCATCATATTTAATCCTTAAAACCAGGCTTCCAGGTACTTTGGATGTGACGCTAAGTCACTTGTTATAAGTCTGTTTCACTTCCTGGACTCTGTCCTGATCTTCATCTATTGAACTTTTGCAGCCTGACCTGCGACCGGTAATGGACTACATGAACAAAACCTCCAGTGGCTACAGTTCTGGAGACACCATGAACACCTCCTTAGCCAATATGACCATCAACGACCAGCACCACCAGGAGAATGGAGTCCAGATGGGTCACAGAAGCCCCGGCGATGCTAAAATGAAAGGTCAGACATGGGAAAGAGATTAAAACCAGTTCATCAGAGAGACGCGTCGTCAGTAACTCGATCGATCGGTGAACCTAAACTGTGAAATGAAGCTGCAGAATGAGTGGAAACAGGCCTGTGTCTGAACACAGTGATGATGAAATGTTATCCAGGAAGAAGATGACGTCATTTGTTTTCTACTTGCCGTTCTGTTACGATCCAAACAACGAAAAAAGATTCACTCTCACCAGCTTTTGAAGTCGTTTATCAGTCAGCTGTTAGAAATATAAGGTGAATAATATAGTCAGTACTTCAAACTTTAGGTTAGAGCTTCACACAAGCATGAATGCAGAAACAACAACAACAACAAGCCTTTATACTTGATATTTAACACTTAAAACAGATATAGGGAATGATGATCAGACATCATAATCCAAGCTGATTTTTTAGGTCAATTCTTACTTGTTATTGAGCACCCATGTAAATAAACAGTCATGTTATTTGAGTGTAAATTAGCATTTGTACTGTAACACAGTTGTGAGTGTAAATTTGGAGATTTAAAAGATGAGACATATTTGTAGATTTTATTATTTTACAAGTATATGCTTGTAGGTGATACAAAAAATCTGTAGGTGACAATAATAAATAAGGTACAGCCATTGTGGATTCCCTGTTGTGCTGTAAAACCATTCTTAAATCATGAAAGACCCAGATTATTGATCCCATGTATGATTTTCCAAAAGTCACTATAGTCTGTGTAGATTCTGGACGTAAGAGGCTACGCTTTGTTTTAATCCCGCTTTACATAATGGATAGAAGACATGCTTGGCTGGCCTTCAGCGCCTGACTGCAGCTGCACAGAGCTCTGTAATCCAGGCATCTGGGTCAGGCTCCTTCAGAACGAACCCCGTCTCCATCCTGTGTCACTGTTGGAACCGGTTCACAAACAAGCGGGCTTTAAATAGAGAATATCAGCTTCATAAAAGGCTGAGAGGGTCTTTAAGATGAAAAAATAGATGTCGTCTTATTTGTCAGCTGCAGAAACTGTCAAATAAATAACAGATTGTTTAGCCAGAGGTTAATAATCAGTTTCAGTTTCTCCCCTTTTGTCCCATTCAACCATATGGCCAATTAGTGCGTAGCCTAGCGTTCCCCAGTTTACAGCCCTCCCTAGTGCAGTCGTTCTCCCCGTTCCCACTCCCCATAATCTCCTGTTCTAACAGGAAGCAGCACACAGGGTCAGATCCGTCTGCAGAGGTAAACAGCACGTTTATCAACGGCGAAGCAAACAGTGAGTATCACATCGATCTGTCCCACCAGGAGATGTAGCTAAGTAGAAAATCTAGTGTTTAGAGAGCGAACTTAGTTGTGTGGTTGTGGTTGTTTTAAAGGAAAAGTAAATTATGGTTGGAAGAGAGGATGTTGTAGTAATACGCATCTTGGGTAAATATGTGTAACTTAGTGTGGATTAGTGTGTGATGTCACTGCGGTTACAGTTACTGTCAGTGTTACCCTTCAGTATACGTGCAGAAAAAACACACACACAAAAAAAAACAAAACACACACACAAAATGAAAAAAGGTGCAAATGACTCTACAAATAAATGATTACTTTCCAAAAATTACAGTTTAAATATTCTGAATTTAATTAAAATATATCACAGAAATAACGCAGACACAAAATGCAAGGAGAAAACAAGTGAAATTCTTTGTAAAATAAGTCCAATTCTTTTTATTTTAAATTAGTAACCCTCAGCTCAATATATTTGGTATTTGAATAGTTTTTAAGCGTGTGTAAAATTGTGTTGTTTTTGCTTGAATATTTTTGAAGTTCATCTCAACTATTTGATAAAAACGTGTCCATACAAAGTTTTTGATCTTTTTTGATATTCACAAACACTACATTTGCTCTGTCAAAAACTAACAGCCTGGTTTCACTGTAGTGTTACTATGACTCATATTATTATTATGACTCACAAGCTGTTGCCATGGCGTTAACCATCTCTGTCTTCCCAGCTTACATGAACATTAGCCGGGGCTGATTTTTCGACCATTTTACAGTGATGCTCGCCACAGCGAGCCCCAAGCTTGACCTTCGCTTTGCCTTTAATTACAGAGGAAGATGTGGTAGAAAATGTGGTGAAATCTGTGTCTGGACTCTCTCAAGCAGAGAGCAGCCATTGTGATGACAAGGTGCCACCTGGTACGCAACACCTGCACTCCTCATGTCAGCTTGAAAATGATTCACTTAACCATTTAGCGTGTTTCTGTTTGCAGATAATCATTTAATACTATCTTATTTTTTTCTCAATTAACTTTTTTGTTTCGGAGACACATTCGTCTCAGCTTGTAGATTTGATTTTACAGCAAACTGTAATTCTTACAACCCTCCGATTCCAACCCGCTTTTTTTTTGTCCTGTGTGTGTTTGAAGCCTGCTCACACTCTTGATGATTACAGCAGGTGTTAATGATGTGCACGCAACAATTCATTCACAACAAAGTGTGATTAGAACACTAGTAATCAACACATTTCACTGAAACCTGAATGAACAAAAATAGTTCTATGTCACAACAAGTTCTCATCGGGTAGGGGCTACATCTTCTGGATCATCGTACCCATACCACAGCACACAGCGTGGTGATGTCATCGCAGTGACATCACTTTACTCAGATCTGCCTCATGCCAAATTAAATAATGGGAATCTAAAATTTGGAATGATGTTTATCAGCAGGAGAAAAAACAAACAAACGTCCAACCTGTCGTCTGATTCTACATGATCTCATTCACATGTTGAAATGGAACCATGTTTCCACCCCTCTCTGTTATCATATTCTGACCAAATACATATTGCCCTCCTTTAAATACGTATTCTAATCTCCCAAATCCAGATTATGATCTGTTCTCTGTGCGTATTAAGAGAATTAGACACAGCAGCTCCACTCCCATTTGGGTCAAACGTGCTTTGATCGTAAATACTGGGGAGCGGCAGACAGTCCAACGTCCAACGGAACGGGGGGGTCGACGGGTCGAAAAGTCACCTCCATCTCCAGAATGAGCAAACATGAGAAATACTGACCCTCCTCTGCAAACATCGGGTCAGGAAACGGGCATTCAAGTAAACCTGAGGAAAGTCAGATTAGCCTGAGGTTTAGAGTCGAACAACTTCTTTTTTTTCTGAATGACTTGCTATCCGTTCATCCCACAGCAGAGCCATCTGCTGAGAACGATGGCGTTGCGGCCGAGCTCTCGGAACCCGAGAGCGCCCCGTGTGAAGATGAGTTGCAGTTTGGTACGACTCCGGTCTTTGAGCTTTGGCCTCTTTTCAGCTGCTTTTGCATTCAGTTGATTTCCTTTCTTTTTCTTGGTTGTGCAACAAACTGCCCCTCTGTAAAACCAACTTTTGCTGCTTTTTACTTTTTGATTGGACAGTTTTTCCAGTCTGACAGTTAACAACCAGCTTCTGTTCACCATGAACAGAGAGATGGAAGAGTGGTATCATCTACAAAAAAGCAAAAATATGTATTTTGAAACTAGATCTGAAATATTTATTCCTTTAAAGTGGCCTGTTGCTCTTGTGCTTGTCCTGACTATCACATGAAGCTTACTATCTTTTTCTTTCAGCATCATTGTTGGAACACAGCATTTCTTTTTGGGGTTTATTCTGCAGCTTTGTTCCTTTCCTTTATGCTTGCTCTGATGTTTAATACCCTGATCCTTTCCGAGCTGCTACGTGATCATAAGCAGACTCAAGCATGTCCTTTTTTTAAACAAAAAGATGGTTGCATCCTGGCTATTTCAAAATGAAGGCAATGGCCAAACCACAGGCAAATTTAGGACTTCTATGATCTGTTAAACAGATGGACTACGCTCCCAGTCGCGGGGAATGTCAGGATGATGTTAGAAACAGCAAAAGCTCCACATGGAGCTCCAGCTTAGGTGTGGCGCTTACTATGTCATGTCAGCTCTTCATAAAACCTGTGAAAACATGTTTGCGTAATTCATCCCTATCCTTTTGAATTACATCCTTAACAATTATTGTCCTTGGGCTTTTTTGCACTAACTGAAGATTTGCTGTATGTGGACTCTATTGATTTGCTTGCATTAGTCAGTGATGAATGACAGACAGTCGTTGCCAGTAGTGCTCTAATGTCTTTTCCTTCTGTCTCCTCATGTTCAACCGGCAGCAGGAGGAGCAACAGGTAAGCTTCTTCCTGTTGTGTTGATGTCACTCTGACTGAATTTATTTACAGCTGGAGACGTGACGCGTATGAATGTAGACCTGCAGGTGGACAAAAATTACAAATGACTAAAAGAGTAATTATGAATCAAGAATAAACCTTTTTCTTTTTGTCTGAAATCAACAACTTGTTTCTATAACTGCAGTGGGACGGATCCAAAACCAGTCATTTTTTATTTATTTTTTGGTCAAAGTAGAGGTGAAAAAGCCTCTTCCACATCATTGTTTATTCTGTAGATAATGAAGCTGTTTTTGATTTACTTACACATGTGCAATTCATTGTGTATTATTATTTTAAAGTTGAATTATACGTATAAAATATAGGAGCTATTACCTGTCAAATTTAATTTTATATATGATTTTTTTTTTAAAAGTAGATCAACACATTTCACTGAAACCAGAATGAACAACAATAGTTCTCAGTCATGAATTTTACCCACTATTTATGGCCTTTTGATATTATTTCTGTATCACAAAACACATTTTTGTGGTAATGCAACATTCTAAACTGAGGAGGCATTCAGGAAGATTTATATCCTGTTTTTTAGTCACCTCTTCATAGTGAAAAAATATTTCGGAATGCATCATTGGTTGTTTGTCATCCCGGTGTGATGCATTACTGTTCATTACCATCTCATTTCATTTTCTTGTAATTTTTTCCCCCTACACTGATCATGTCTCTTGCAACCTCACATTTTATAGCTGTCTCAGTGTTGTATACTTAGTGGTGTAGTGTTTTGTTTTCCCAGTTTTGTTCACTTCTTAACTACTTTAATACGTAATTCTTTTAAATGTTATTTTCAATGGGGAGATGGAAAACAAGTGCTGTGAATTTCATCATTAATATGCTTTCCAAATGAATTAGTGAATCCCGGCAGTGATTTTGGGTCTGCAGGCGACGGATCAGAGCCTGCCAAAGACAGAGCTGCAGAGGAGGGCATTGACTTCATGGGAGCTTCCTGCCTCCCAGACCCAGGAAATGAGGTGGTGGGAGAGTGTGGGAAAAGGCTAAGTGACTCTATGTGGGCCTCTGAAGACCTCAACTGCAGGTCAGAGATAAGACGTGATGTTCTGGACAGCACCGGGAGCTCTGGAGCCTCGGATTCTCAGAGGGCCATCAGCCTAGATGCTGCTGAGTGCCTGACAGAAATTAGCAACATATCTTTAGTCCGCAGCACGGCATTGGAAGACCTGACATCCATTGGAGACAGATGCCAGTGGGTTGATCCTGGAGAGGAGCTCGACTCTGAACAACCAAAAGATGGAGCGACAGAAGACGGAGAAGCTTCCAAGTCCTCCAGTGACTCTGGAAACACAACTACGAGTCCACAAACGCAGCGCGTCCCTTTTAGTCCGACACATCCCGTCGTCGACTCTCATTTGAAGGATCTTCATCCATCACGTGACGGTTGTGACTTTTCTAGGAAGGATAGCCTTTTTACCCAAATGACATGTGGAGAGCAGCATGAAACCAGCAGCAGTGACTCATTAAACACAGCCGGCTATTCAAAGCTTGACATTTCTGATGACTCAGACATGAAGAGCGACGTGGTTCAGACCACTGGTACCGCCGAACTCCACAAAACAACCCCCCAAACCTCTCCAGCCAGAAAGTCATTGGTGCCCGTCCCTATTTGTAAAGGTCTGTTTGCTGTCATTCTCACCAGTTAAGAGCCCTCTTCAGTTAACTCCTTCCACTCCTTTCATTTACAAAGCAGCTTCTACTATGTGTTACGCCGCACTCTCCCTCCAGATCCCTTCTCTGGACGTTACAACCCGAGGAGAAGCTTGTGATCCTCCCTCCCCCCGACACTTTCGCTTATTGTTGCATCTCATCATCACCCTTTCGGTCATGCAGCCACTTTTTGTTTTTCCCACAAATACTTTGTGTCACCGTGCATGCCGCATCACTCCACCGAGATCTGATTTTGATGCTTCGCAATGAGAGCCTGTTTAGGCACACGCCTGGAAGTCTTATATCACTTAGATGTACATGAAGGAGGAATTTCAGATATTAAACTTATAGGAATTGTGGACAAGAAAGAGTTGACGTCTGTTTTCCTCTCTTTTGTCTGTAGCTCAAGCCAAGATGGATAACGGTTCTGCAGATAAGGTATGTGGCCTAGAGCTTTATCTTTATTATATTAAAGGTGTGATACCCATTTCATTTATCAAAGGGAGGTTTCTGCTTTATTACAGCTCGGGACATGTTTCCGTCTTTTGCATTGAAGACCAACAGGTTGTAAATTCAGCTTAGGCAAAATTATCTGGAAAAAATTAAGAAAAATGTATGTATTGTTATCAAAACTGATGTCCTGGTTTAACTTTGGGCACCAGCGTGCTGTAATTGTGCATACTCAGCTGCAATGAGGACTTTTTGTGCTACTTCAAATATTCTTTATTTAAATGTAAAAAAAAATGTAAAAGAAAAAACACATTTTCAGCTGTACTGTTGGTCAGTTTTTACACTTTCAATAATAAAACAATAAGCAAAAAGAACAGGAACCCAGCTTGTGATAGATCAGAACCTTTAACCTTCCATTTGTGAAATCATTCCCCCTCATCAATTTTCTTTTTTCACATTATTCCTATGTTTTATGTTCATTGTCATTAGAACTTTTGTTTTTATTCATTTTTTCCTCTTCATGAAAAAGATTCAAACTGCCACCTGTCCCCCTAAAAGACCATCCACAGTCACCAAGGGCAACAAAACTCATTCTTCCTCCCGAAACGGCCACAGCTCCATCCCCATTAAAACCAGCAGCACAGGGCCGAAGCAGCCCGCAGTAAGTAAGGCCTGACTGCAGCCAGAGTTTAGACCTGAGCTGAGCTCAGGATGGATGGATGCTTCTCTGAACATCATGATTGACTCTTGTTCGAAAGGTGGACTATTATTTAGTAGTTAAGGAGATTTCTCAGTCAGTTTGAACACTTTCATTTTCATTATTTAAACATTAACCAGAACTTGTCCATTCATCACCCATTCCAGATTCTACAAGTTTTATGTGATTTATATTCAAAAAAACAAACCTACTAGTCTGTGCTTACATTAAACTGACATAACAGTTTAGTTAAAAATAATTCAATGTATTTGAATTACAAATAACTTTTGTTGTTGATTTCCAGAGTTTTGGTGCCAAGTCTCAAACGCCTGGAGCCAAAAGTTCTGTCAGAACAGGTACAGATCGATCAAATGTAGTCCTTGAGTTTTAATTATTCCTTATTTCCATGTGTGGCATTTTGGAAGGATGGTAATTTGAGAGTTACTTAGTAAATATCATATTTTGTTGTGACCCAGTTAATATAGTAGAGGCACATTTCGACCTTAACCTCAGTCTGATCCATTCTGGATCAAACTTCACCCACTTTCACACAATAAAAGTTCTATTGTTTTAATGAAACCAATTTATGAGTATTTTCTCATTATTTTCTTCACATGACTGATTTCAGATGGCCAAAGTGGGCAGAGCAGCCCTGGCACTCCAAAATCTCCCACTAGCCAAGCCCTTTCTGCAAAGGCAGCAGCAGAGGCCAACAAAGTGAAGAAGGTGGCAGTGGTGCGTTCCACTCCCAAATCCCCGGGTTCACTGAAGAGTCGCCCGCCGGCACCTTTGGCTGCAGCGGCGCCCATGCCAGATCTGAAGCATGTCAAGTCCAAGATTGGATCCACAGACAACATGAAGCATCAGCCTGGAGGTGGAAAGGTATCTTGACTCGGACCCCTAATTTCTGTACTAAAGACAGATCTCTCTGTGGATGAGTCGTCACCTCACTGATATTTAAATGATAGATCAAATAAACAGAAGAGAGGATTGAGCATAACCCCCTCCAAATTACAGCTTCTTTTCCACATATTTCTCCCGACTCCAATGATTTCTTTCTCATCTCTTTTATCCAATGATATCACCTCCACCTGCATGCAGTCACACAAGCCGACACGATTTCACAGCTGTTTCTGAGCAAAGACAGTGTAATAAGAGGTCTGCGTTTGAGGGGTTTTAAACCTGCATTCTTTCTAATGAACAGCAGGGGGCAGGTCCATTGGTTTTAAAACAAATCTCAAGAGAAAGAGTCTCTGCTTCACACTTTAGTTATTACCTTAGCAAACAGTATTTTATGGTTTAAATCCATTAAGACTTTCATTTTGTAAATAAAGCTCCTATTTAGAATGAAATAGAAAATATACTTTTGGTGCGTGGCTGCCTTTTCAGGAACAAGTTGGAACCACAATGTCCTAAGGATCTCACTTTGAGCCAATCAGTAGCCTCAAAAGTCCACCATCGCATCAAATGAGGTCACTCTTGACTTAAAAAAAGCAAAAAAAGCAAAAGCAAATAGAATCCGCATTCATTTCTTAACAAGCCAATGGATCTGTCTGCTCTTTATTATACTGTCTGTGTCTCGGAATCAGCAGAGTCCGTTTCTTTCAGGCTTCACTCTTCTTCTGTCAAAACATCATCTACACTCCAAATCTAAAAACTGGCATTTTGATTTTTCCAGGTACAAATCCTTGATCAGAAGGTGGATTATAGTAATGTCCAGTCTAAGTGTGGCTCCAAAGACAATGCGAAACATGTACCCGGTGGCGGCAATGTGAGTAACTGAGGGATGAACTCAACACCAGACTCTTGAGTATCTCTACAGTTATGACCATCAAAACCAACTTTTGGTAAAAACAAAGTGTTCTCTCATTTCCTCCTCTGTTGTTGAAAGACATGATCAGAAGATGGCTTTCCAGTCAGTCACCAATGAGAAATAAAACAAAATAATCTCTTTTAAATAGAGGTTGCTATAAAGTTTCAAAGCATTTTTAGCAAAAGCATAAAAGTTGGCATTGATGACCGTTTTTAGTAAATGGATTCATATTATGGATATTTATGTAATACCTTAATAGCAGTGTTATTGCCAAATCCAATTGCAAAGAATATTTTCATGGGGTCATCATTCACTGCAGGTGTAGATCCAATATTGTAATTTCAAAGAGAAATTTTGATTCAGTTTCATCACAAATTTTTTATAATCTCTCAGAAAATATGACTAAATCTAAAACTTTAATCTCTGATTTTTTTTTTCAATTTTTTTTTAATCTCCAACATAATTAAATTTATTTAAATGTCCTTTTTGGGATGAATAAGATAAATTTGTGTTTGGTGTGTACAGAAACAGTCCAGACATTTAGCTCTTGCTATTAAAAAATAGTTAAAAAAGTCAATACAACCATTCCTGATTGGCTCGGTTCAGTCATTTGGGAAGATGAATGACATCATACGTTATGGATGGACGCTCTAATGAAATGAGAAGTACGTCTAGTCTTCATCCCTTTGACATCTCGTTTCCTCCTTGTGGGCTGATCCCATGCTGCAGCCGCTCCCTTTGTAACTCCTGAAGGCTTTTATTTCTCTTCTCGCTAAACTGCAGGTCCAGATCCTGGATAAGAAGTTGGAACTCGCTAACGTTCAATCTCGCTGTGGTTCTAAAGACAACATTAAGCACACGCCTGGCGGAGGCAAGGTGAGGAATATGGATGTTGACAGTTTGTGTTTGGCTTTCATTTAATATTGTTTTCTGAGCTCATGCACACAATTCCTTCCTGACAAGTCAAAGACATGTAGGCACTGATGTCAGAAACACAAACAAACAACAAACAGGATCAAGCGAATCGTGAAGCTGCTGTGACTTAAACTGTGTGTGTCTGGGTGGTTGAGGGTTGTGTGGAGGTATAGGCAGATTTATGCATGCTGTGGAATAATTGCAGTACAAGATAACTTGGAATGGCGGAACATCTGCCACTCCCAGATCCAGATCCTGATCATCACCAAAATTGAATCACCTCTAGCATATCCTGGAGTCAGTATCTGCTATTATCTCCCTCTAGGAGGTAATAACATTTTATTCCTCCAGTAAACTGTGGTGTTCTCTGTTACAGAGCACTCTCTCTAGCAACTGACAAATTCTGCAAAGTATGTCTTACATACGAGGTCTGACTTCCTGTCATTAAACCTGCAGTCTGACTGTTCTTGGTGCCTCCTTTTACCTCTGTGCATTTCCAGGTTAAAATACCTGAGCAAAAGGTGGATTATAGTAATGTCCAGTCTAAGTGTGGCTCCAAAGACAATCTGAAACATGTACCCGGAGGTGGTAATGTGAGTAACTGATTGATCTCCTCCTCAGGAGAGTCTGGAGTATCTCTGCGGTTTTGATCATCACACCAACCTTGTAGAAAATCCACGATAAGTCATTCCCCAAGTTCTTTAATCATCCGTGTTCCCTGGTCAGCGTTAACTCTCTGGAGAATCACATCCACCCCTCCAATCTCTCCAGAAGTGGTCCTCACTTGCAGCCCAGCTGCTTTTGCTTCCTCCAACATAACCATCTTCTTTCCCCACATATCGACTTTCCAGGTACAAATTCTTGATAAGAAGTTGGACTTAAGCAATGTGCAGTCCCGCTGTGGCTCCAAAGATAATATAAAACATGTACCCGGTGGTGGCAATGTGAGTAGACATGGGATAGTGGCCTGCAGCAGGCTGCATGCAGCTGTTGCCACAAATCCTTCATGTTGCTTTTTGATGAATGCATCTGCACAAAGGAGCAGGATGTCAGAGTGCACGAAACCTCCTGTCTGTGTGAAACCTCAATGAAACCCCCCAGCACTCTGTTAACTCCTACTATTAACAGTTTTATCACCTAATTTACAGTCATGAGCATTTCATACTGACAAGTAGAATAACACAGAACTACAGTGCTACTCTATGACCCATAGTTCTATAGTTTTCACATTGTATGGCATTAATCTTAGATTTTAATATCATATTAGATTAATATGGACATGATTTGTTTTGCTGCGTTGACGTGCTTGTTGCCTTTTACTGCTGCAGATGTGTAATCTCATTTTAAATAGTTTAAATGTTTTATTATATACTGCTAGATAGTTGTATTTACAGCAAAATATCATATTCTATGAGATGATTGCGCTTTTGCAGCGCTGCTCTCCATTGAGAACCCTTTATCTTCAGAAATTCATAAGGAACAGCAGCATTTTCATCTCGGTGGGGCTTTGAATTGGTTATTTTTTGTATTGTTTGATTATTGATTGGGAAAAATTACATGTCATAATTCAGAAACCTTAAAAACAAAATCAGCAAATTTGGAGATACGTGATTTTAGTAGACGGCGAGGGTATGAAAAGTTTAAAACTGACAAATAGGAAACTAAATCTGTCAGATTTAGTTGAGAAAAGTCATTTAGAAGATGAGCAAATTACATAAAGGACAAGTTTGGTCTAAGCATGTTAGAATATCATTTAAAAGTAGTTAGTTACAATTCTGCACTGATTTATCTCCCTAAATTCTTAACGCCCTCAGTGCTAACATTGTTATGTAATGCTCATGGTCTAATGTAAGCATTTAACTCTTGAATCTGTGCTCATCACCGTCACCCAAACTGGCCCCGACAACGACATGCATGAGTCCTGTGTGTGGCTGTTCCCACTCAAACTAATCTGTGCCTCGAGTTGTAAGATCAGACATAAATATATAAAGATAAACGTTAATGTTCATAGCTGTGATCTGATCGAACTCCCGGAACCGTAAAGGAGACAACTCCACGGAGAAACAAAAGAGTCTCTGTCCTCGTCCTCACTGCCAAACTGTGCCTGTCGTGGTGAACTCCGAGGTGACGTCAGCTCAGAGACTAAACTCTTTGTGTCGAGGGACAATCGGCCATGACAGCAGAGTCTGAGACGGAGCCGATTGATTAATCTCACTATTAAAGGTTTCGAACAAGACAAGTGATCGTTGTCCTGCTTTTTACATTTTTTTTTTTTTATTGAAGCAGCTGTAAATGTTGCAACAGTCACGGATGACGGATTTTAATGATTTATCGGGTTTGTCTTCACATGTGTGTTCAGTGTGTCGTTGATCTGAGGGATGTCTGGGATCATCTCCTCTGCAGCTGCACGTGTGTGTCCAGTTTGGACTTAAAATCTGTTTTCTGCTCTCTTCTCTCACCTTCACAGGTTCAGATTGTGCACAAAAAAATCGATCTGAGCAACGTGACGTCCAAATGTGGATCGAAAGACAACATTCGCCACAAGCCAGGTGCATTTTGTTTCACTTTTGAACCTTTTTATCAATTATGCATAAAGTACAAGACAAGATTTTTGTGACACTTGGATAGAGAGGAGAACCACTGAAAGAACATTCAAATAAAGTTTTGAGTATAGTTTAACCACTCTATATTTTTCGGATTATCACAAGAGTTTTACTTTGATGGAATTTTACAATATTACACTATTTAACGTAGCTACATGACACTTTCTTTTTATCAGGTGGTGGAAATATTGAGATTAAAAATGAGAAGGTGGAGTTCAAAGTCAGGTCCAAGATTGGCTCCCTGGACAACATGGGCCATGTTCCTGGAGGTGGAGGGAGAAAGGTAAAGACATCGTGACCACGCTCTGCTTCAAAAACCACAAACTTCCTCCTCGTTCATGTGACGTTGCATTTCCTCACACAATCCCATTCTGCCAAAGCTTTGTTTGCATCGCTGTTCATGCACATTTTTCACGAAGAGAGGAAAATCCGAGTTTCTCAAGCTGAAACTTGTTCTTTCCGGATAGTTTGGGAGTTTTTTTTGGTGTCTCCTGGAAGCAGTAGGGAAGACAAGGGTGTAAAGTGTGTTCGTCCACTTCCTTTGAATGTTTTCCGGAAAGGACTGCAGTTTTTTTTAAAACCCACAATGCAACACACACACAAAAAAAAACCCCAACAAAAAGACTCATCTCTCATTTTTGCCTCCCGAGGTTGAAATTTGTGCCTTTTCCTCCTTCCGTTTGAGTGTCTGCGTCCTCCATCCAGCTGATTTCACATTCATAATTTATCTATTGTTGTCTTTATCATCTGTTTCTTCTTTTATTTTTTCATATATTCTGTTGCCTTTTGATTTCTGTTGACGCCATCGTGTGTATTTTCGTTGCATTTTCCCTTTGCTGGGGCTCCTCTCTAGAAGGAGAAGGGGAAGGAAGCAGAGGGGAGTACCTCAGACAGCCCCCTAATCCCCTCCCCTGCTGTCACCCCCCCTCAGTCACCTCAGACTGTCCCTTCAGCACCCATCACACCCATCTTGACGAACCCCCTCATAAAGATTGAGGACTCCTGTAAGTACGAAAATAGCAGCGCTAGACTTTTGTCGACTCAATAGATGCGATGTTGTATTTAAAGAGTCTCCACAGTCTCAGAAGTCCAGCCCCCCCAAACTACACCCTGATTTACTGCATATGAAATACACAGTAGTCCTTGTGCATGTGAGCATAAACACAAAATATTATCCAAAAAGTCCAGCTGAAGTACAAGATTATGTCAGAATAATTCACGGAACACGGCTGACCTTCCCCTGTGATCTGACCACAGATTGAGAGCCACAAACTGAGCTTCCGCGAGACAGCCAAGGCCCGCACTGACCACGGCGCTGAGATCGTCTCCTTGGAAGACTCCCCCCACCAGCTCAGCACCGTGTCCTCCTCCGGCAGCATCAACATGACCGACTCTCCGCAGCTCTCCACGTTGGCCGACCAGGTGTCCGCCTCCCTGGCCAAACAGGGCTTGTGAATTCTCCCCTCCCAACCCTCAACCAGCGTGACCACGTAGAGGAGTCGTGACGCCTTTTCTCATTATTTTCACAGGACTTTTTTAGCTACCCATCACTGTTTATCCTTCACTACTAACCTTTGAAACTGTTCTGGAGGCATTACTTGTAGAGGTCATAAGAAGAAGAAAAAACAAACAAACAGATAAACAAGGAGGCCAAAATGTGTTTAATTTCTCTCTGTGGTCTTTCTGATTTGCCATTTCTACCTTTTGTAAGTTTCCCTTTAAAATTTAAGCCCCCGAGCAGATCAAAAATTCTCCCTGAGGAACCATCTTATATATATATATTCGGGTAAATCTGATGTCACGTGACGCTTGGCTTCCTATCATATTTGCCCTTTTCTTTTGATCAAATTCAAAATACTAGCTTGGAAAATTGAGGGAGATGGATACTCTTTGGTGCTAGGTTGTGCTAAATTTGAAGTGACAGGGTACAGCGGGGTGGTGTGAGAGGAAAACAGAGGAAAAGTAGCAAGGTTTTTGTGTCAAGGCAGAAAAAAACGCATCCAGACCTCACTGCTGTCTTTTATTTTACGTAGTCCTGATTTTTGCTGCACCTCCAGCTACTGGGTGTAACCTGGATTAAAAAATAAACATAGCTAGAGTAGAATTTTGGTTTGTGTTGGGCACAGTTTTATAATCGTATTCTGTGGATATATGACATGTATTTGATATGAAGAACCATTTGTATTGTGCCTGCTACTGTCAGTGTTATTTTCTTTGTTACTGCTCTATTGTAAAATGCGCTGAAGCTTGACGTCTGAGGGGGAAAATGAACCTTAAGGCTTTTAGAAGTGTATCTTTTATGGTTAAATTATAACGAGAAGGAGAATTCTTGTATTTAAACTGTTATATGCACATCAAGATTATTGAACAGTAAAAATCGCACTTCTGCCAAACAAGAAGCCACTGAGTGAAAATGAGTAAAGAACATAGATTAAGTATTAATCATTCAGCTAAAATGCCAACTGTAGTAACATAAAAGTAAGAAAACTAATTTAGTAAGGTTAGATTAACTTTGCCAATAAGCTACTGGTCATTAGGCAAAAAAGGAAAAAAAAAACCTGTCTGTATTTAACGTCACCAACAGCAAACAAATTTGACTTTTTATTTCTAAGAACAAGGTATTCCCTTTAAAGGTCGAAGGTAACTAATGTTTAAAAAACTCCTCTCAACCAGAAGGACAAGAAATGGCCGACTGCAAAGCAGATGGATGGATAGATGGATGAATGGATGGATGGATGAGGTGCTTCGGAAGCAACAACTGAAACCTGTACAGCAGTTAATTCATGATTCCGTCTGTATCTGGGTCTCTGCTCTGAGATTGCACAAACATCAGATTCATCTGCATCAATAGAGCAGTCCGAATCTCTGTAGAGCAAAAACTGTCACCTAACGGCGAAAAGCATGTGGACAGCTGAGCTCTTGATGAATGCCTGCTTGAACCGCCTTCCAGATTTATGGAAACCGGTTGTGAGCTTTCAATTAGCAAATAACACCCTACATACATACATTATATATATATAAAGTCTTAAATTAGGACGAGTGCTTCGCTCAAACAACAAAAAGGTAACGTAGAAGTCTTCAAAACTGTCCACATACATTTGGCCGTAATTGTACTTGACATTTATTTTCCTGTGAGGCTTCATTGTTATGTTGAATGAAATAAAAGCAACTGCCTGATTTTTTTTTTCACCCCCAGTTTGTAACAGGAAGATGTTTCCTATTACTATTAAACTATTATGCAGTCATATGCTCAGAAGTGTTCCCGGTGATTCTCCACCATTAATGGCATTAAGATACCTAAAACAACCTGTTGCATGTAACTCATGTTAAGAGACAAACATCTGCTTGTTGTCTCCCTTTCACTGGGTGGTCTCCCTGAATATCCTTCATTGTTATTCCCTCTGGATCTGAGACAATATGCTGGTTTAAAACGTGGTTCTAGTCTCCCACTTTTGCTCCCAACTGTGTGCATCGACATTAAACCATCATCTCTTACGGCTAACGTGCTACTCCGACTCAAGGGCGGACTCTTAGGACTCAAGGGTGTGCTTGCAAACATTATCTGCATGCTAAATTCTTGCGTTCTTTTATCAAATCTAGAGTTGTCTCAATGTGCAGGACAGACTGATGCTGAGAGGTGGGAGTCGATCACAGCTTCACAGGACATAAGTGTGGGGTCAAGTTTGTGAGCTTTGCTGGCTTCTTTCTATGTAGGTTTGTACCAGAGGGATGTTTCTGTAGTAACAAAAACTCAAGTCTTTGGTTACTCTGACGCTGTACAGTTGTGGAAAATGTGATTGTTCTCGTTATTGTGCATTTTATCAATAACCGGTTTATGATGATTCTTGTTGCTGTATGTTTCTTTGAAAATAAATGCTATGAAGTCACAGTTGTCGTGGAGGATTGCAACACAAGCCAGAAATTCAAATGTGAAATCTCAATTTGTCTTTAAAGACTTAACGGCGATGCAGTAAACAAGTGACTCGAGACACGGAAGGACTTGAGGCCAGAACGACGACGCAAAGTTAAACATAAATGTTTTTAATGGTACTATTTACAAAAAAAAAAAAAAAAAAAGTCTGCTTTTTGATTAGATTAACTGCTGCAACAATCGAACAGGTACATCGACATCTTGTTTAACTACAAAGGAAAAACAGTGACTTGAATGGCTGTGGCATAAAGAGGTGTAAAATGAAAACCGTAGATTTTTTTTTTTTTTGCATAGCAATTAGACACTCAAACGTGGGTGTTTATGACAATATGGGGCGGCAGAAACAAAACAAACAAAAAAATCTTGCGGAGTTGTCTGGATGTTGATCAGGGTGAAACTATTAAACAGAACATTTTCCTTTACGTTGGAAAACCTGAGCTTGGTGTGCCTTCTAGCTGAGATCTGCTACATCTGAAATGTTTGCAAGAGAAAGCTTGCCAAGCTGAACCAGAACGAAGAGGAGGAGGGCGCAGTGTTACATCTTTATTTTTTTTTTCCAATTCAATAAAAACTGTTGGCAAAAACGTAAAAGGGAGTAAAATTAGCAGTTGGTACAATCATCCCTGTTACCTGTAAGATAAGTACTTTTGTTGAATAAGTGGAAATCTGCGTGCTGTTGTCATAAGACTACCACAAACATGTTTATTTCAGCATGCAGCTGCGCTTTCGGAAGGGCAAGTGCTCGAAAGACACCCCAGTCCTCTATGCCATCAACCTCTAGAAAGAACTGAGAAAGCGGGAGTGGAAAGGGAAGGGAAGGGGGGGGTGTGGGGGTGAGACAACTGCACACTCTCTAGAGAGACTGTAAAGGAATGATTTACAAGTCGTTACACTGGAACAGACCGAACAGAAGAGACACAAATAAAACATGTCCGGAATGAAGAACAAACAAAGAAAAGCAAAAACCAACTAAAAAGTGGACTTGGCAGTTGGAGAAGTGCTCTGGTGATTTCAGGCGACCTCTAGATGGGGGAGGAGGGAACCACATCTCAAATGTACCTGTTTATTTGGATGAGGGGGGAGAGGGAGCAGGGTGAGGAGGAGGATATTTTTTCTTGTTTTGTTATTTGTCACTCCACTAAAAATGTACATGGGAATTACAAGCAAACTAGTCATAGAAAACACCCTTTGGCCATATTTTGAGGAGTCCGCTACATAGTGCGCTACAAGTGTACACGCGACATATGAAACACCACTAAGCCCCCATGTACATTGTTTAGCCTACTACAGAAAACATTTTTTGTAACGTGTTGTTTTATACTTTTTTTTTTAAATATTTTTTTTACATTTATCCTTTTTTCCTGTGACAAAACAAGTGTAGGGAAAGGCTTCTATCTCCATAATGTTCACTAAAAACTGTGAAAAGTATTAGACTGATGTTTGAATATCAAACAGCAGGAACCCATTTAATATCTTATTCTGCTTTGAGGTTCTGTTTTGTTAATGCCAGAGAGGAGCTGTGGAGGGGGGTAGGGGCGTGGTGTGTGGGAGGGTTGGGGCCTCAGCCTGTCAGTCATTCATCGGTGGGTGGGGGCCTTGTGTTTGGGGACGCTGTCTTCATCACAAGGCAGTTCGGTGTCGTCCGAATCGAGACGTCCGAAGGCTGTTGCCCTGCAACCTGAGATGCTGCGCATTCTGGGCCTGATGTGGTCGACCTCCGCCTCGGGCTCCGGGGCCGGATCTTGTGGCAGAGGGAAGCTGCGACGTTCCCACGGCGCTACCGTCTGCAAACATTAGGCATGGTTCAGTTAGCTGCTTGAAAACATGGCTTTTAATCTTCAGTATTTTAACAAACTAAAATTTTAAACACTTAAGGAAAATGGAAATTTCTAGATGCAGATTTTACTTAAGTTTATTCTCAAACTTGCACGTTTGGCACTTCATCCGTGGCACGTACCCGCTCTTCAAAAGTGAAGTCTGGTGTAGAGCACCGTGTGTCCTCACTGGACAACAGCCGATGGGAATCTCTCGAGCACGGCGTGTGGGGGTTGGAGGTGGTGTCGGGGCTGGCTGGACTCATGGGTGATGGGACATGGCTGTAGTCGTGCAACATGGGGCAGTGGCCCGGGTCCGGAGATGCAGGCTGAGGTGTGGGGGGGTTGGTTCCACAAAGCAGTGGCGTGGTCCGCCCGTCGACAGATTTGTAAGACCTGTGAGAAGACAGGCCGCAGTTCACATCTACGGTTTGCTATCGGGGACTTCAGTGTGTGTGTGTGTGTGTGTGTGTGTGTGTGTGTGTGTGTGAGAAGTGGTGGTCATGACCTGCTGCCCCTCCTCTTAGCAGGAGCCAGAGCCATCCAAGTCCAGCGGGAGCGCTCCTGGTCCTCGTAGGGCTGGTGGTGCTGAGTGAAGGCTGCGTCTGTCAGGTCCTCCACCTACAGACACACAAAACAAAATCAGGACCCTTAGAATTCAGTTTACATCACATTAATAAATGTTTCATAGGTTGGGACATTTAATTTTTTTTTAAAGGATCCACCAAATTAAAATTCAACCTTTTATAATCTCTGTAATTCAACATGGAACACAATTTAATTCTTGTCTTACATATTGACCAGCCAAAGTCTACAAGGTATCGGTGGTAACCAGGAGAGACGAGGAGTATCTACTAAATGCATGAATATTCTGATATTTATATGACATGTGTGACAATAATTCCAGACGTCTAGACGGAACTGCATTCACAAACATGAGATGACCTTGAACAAGTTTGACCACCAGATGTCAGTGTTCACAAGGTGCCAGGATTTAACCTCTCAGTTACATGATGGTATTATTAAAAAGATTAAAATGAAACACCTAATGAATAAAACCATCTGGCGTAAGTGTTCACACTTACCTCGCGTTCGTTTTCCTCTTCGGTTATGGGCTGGGAAAAAATGTCCACGGACCTCCAGCTATACAAACGGAAAAAAACAAAACAAAACAGAATAACCTTGAAATATTAAAATGTAAATACACAAGAGCAAAAAACCGACCAGACAGGTCTATACACGTTCACAGAAAAATAAACATGCAGGTATTTTTACCTGGGTGTGAGAATCTCTTTGTACTGCAGCTTCTCCACCCTGGTGGTGGCAGCTACAGACATGGGGATTACTATGTTGTTAATGTCAAAGGAGCTTTCACCTCGCCTCCGCTTGATGGGCTGCTGCTGAGGGAGACACAAGAAGGGGGTTCAATATCAACACCCACAGAGATTGTCATGGAAACACATTTGGAAAAAAATCATGTTACAATATCAGAATGGAGTCATGTTTTAGAGCTTTAAACATGATCATATTTGGTCATGGGAAAACTTCCAATCTTCAAACAGTCAAAGAAAAAAAATAGGCATGAAAATTCAGAGTTAACACGTGATTTGAATCATCGTCTTCTAAGAGAGCAGCCAGACTCAAGTTCCACATCATAATCAGATCATGACGCAGAAGAGAGAGGCTTCGCCTAGCGTCTCCTTACAGGTGTGCTCGGGACACTCTGGCTGCTGAGGCCCAGTGGCGTGGAGTTCTCTGAAGACGTGGACAGCTGGCGTGTGAGGGGGCTGTGAAGTGACGGGTGCATGTTGGCCAGCGTTGGGCACGGGCTGCTCGAGTCCAGGAAAAGTTTGGGGGAGGCTAGAGGAGATGAGCGGATTAAAATTGACTGCTCAAATGCCTTCAATATAGCAATTTAAAAAATGAAAACACCGCACACTAGCCCCTGCTCAGGGCTTCATCAACAGAATACTCACAGTCAGTCCTCTCCATCGAGTGCTCTCGTAACCTCTTGCGACTGTAGTTCTTGTCAAAAGGCCCTAATGGGGTGGGCAGGGCCTGCAGACGCTCGGTCTTGCACACAGCCTGCCCCTCCAGCCTGGTGGCGTTCAGGACGGCGCTGCTGCTGCCCACGTTGTCCAATGTCCTTGACTTCTCTGCGCGGTTCTTATAGTGACCAAGTCCTGTAATGCCAGGAACCAGACACATCATTAGGCGGGAAGTAAATTCAAGTTTTATTAAGGTATAACAGCCACAATCACTAATTCATTCATCTTGAACTTCATCCTGATGATCACTTATGTAATCTCCCCGTTAAGGGATGACTTTGTGTGGTTTTGCACTTACTGACTGCCATGAGTGAATTGGTAAACTTGTGTTTCTCTTTGGATGAGGAAAGCTTGTGTTTAAGGGAGAGCTTCTTCAGCGGCTTGCTCCTCTCAAGGGACTTGGTCTGCCACTGGCTCTTCATCACCTGCTGCAGACGGAGGCCTATACAAACGTCTGAGTGAACAGAACAACGAGTTATGGAGATTTCATCGCTGAAGTGTGAAGCGCAAAGCAGGATACTGCAGATATGCCATCTGTACCTCAGTGTTAGTAATTCACTACGGCATGCAAGTTTTACGACAACCCCAGAGCGATTTACTGCATGAGCCAAACCCACTGGTGTCTTGTTGGTGTAAAGCCAATTTTTGTCTGAGTTCTGTATCTAATGCATAGCTTCTTTTGTTTTTGAAATAAAAGCAAATACGAAACCAATTACAGATTGTCTAAGTCGTCCCATAAACTTCCTGTAGAGAAATATCTCTGCAGCCCCTCTTTGTTTATCTTCCCCTCTCAATGTCAAGTAGGAAATGATGGCGTAAACCGAGCCGTCCCTTGGAGCGAGGAGCTCAGCACTGACCGTCAGGGAACGAGAGGATGGGGTGGATGCCAAGATCCAGTCTCGACAGGCGCTCCAGCGTGGGCAGCTCAAACTGGGGGTCCTCCCTCGGGGTGGGCCAGCCACCACACATCACACAGCTGGGGTTAACCCTGCAGTTACACTGGAAACAGCTGCTTCTCTGGGCCTGTGGTTTGACCGAGAATCAACACAGGAGGTAAGTTTCCCCCGCTGTTGTCCAGTGAGGGCAGAAAAGTGTTCCCCTATGTGAAGCTAATGACGTCAAGGTAACAGGGTCCATGTACTTTGCAAGAAGGGTCTGTTAATATAACAATTTAAATATCAGAATTAAAATAAAATGTTTCAATCAGTAACGTACACCAAAGTGACTGAAGGGAAATGCACCAGCAGACAGCTACTGGGCCAATTTGTTTCTAAAGTTAAACATCACAAGGGGAATTAGGTTCTTATTTCTGCCTTAGTTTCTGATAAACAAGTCTGCTCCTTCTCCCCTCAGTCTTTAGTTTACAAGTCAAGGAATTATTCAGTGGGAGCAGAGACAAACAAACTGTTGTAGGAGCAATACTTCAAGATTCTCCTCTGAAACATTGTGGCACAGCACTTGAATCTATTGACACACACACAGACTTCACTGCTTGGCCTGACGCGTTAACTCCGCCCGGGGCAGGCATATACAACGCACCTTGCCGTTCAGGTTGGGCACTGTGTTGGGCTGAATGAGCCTTCGTCGTCGGCAGCTCACGAGCGGTCGCGTGCGTGCAGCCATGCACGAGCTGTCATTGGCCAGTGGCTGCTGATGCTTGCTGTCTGCGCCGTCTGCCATCCTATCACAAGCAGCAGAGCATACAAGGTCACAGATGTCACACCTGCACATTAAATAGATTCTGTCTGGAGGGACAACCTCATTGAATTACCTCTCTAAAATTAATGCATACATGTTTACTCTTTGTGAAATGCCTTAAAATGGTGAAAAATGATCAGAACGTTTATAATTGTGAAATAAGTCGGACCGTGTGTGGGTTCAAGATCTCACAATTACTACACACTAAAATCTGGTGTTATCCAGAGAAATGAAGTCATTTATCAGCTGTACCTGCTGAGGACGCCGTTAACTGGTTGTGCATTTTGACCTTTCAAAAAGCTGGCCTCTGTGTTGGCAACGTGGGCGGTGCCTGTGTGGTCCAGCCGTTCTGAACCAACATCCTGCATCGACAGATAAGACAGAAACCAGTGAGATTACAGCTCATCTCAACTGCTGGTCACACCGGCTGACCAACAGCCTTTAGAGAAACTGAGGCAAAGGCACATTGATTGTGACACGGTAGTTAATCTTAATTGTTGAATACCATTTGGACAAATGCGTCAAATTAAAAATGAGAAATAATTAAAGTATCTATAGCGTCATCTTCCTTTTAGCACATTCAGACACATTAGCGTCAGCAGTGGTGGTGGGAAGGGTTTGTCATGTAGACACCTGCTGTCTGAAACCCTAAATAAACTACAGAAAATCCCAGCACATTATTGTGCAATTATTGAAAGTCTTGCAAACTTTAGGATAACACCTCTACAGATAAATATACAGAGTGAAAACAAGTGACACTAGTACACCAGTCAACTGGTGGAGTACTGTTTTGTTCAAAAGTTATCACTATACTGAAGAAAATAGTCATCACAGTTTCAATATGGGATTCTAACGTTACATCAGCATCATATCAAAAGTGAAATAGTGACAATTTTCCCTTCTTTTTGTGAGCCATGCTTTTGAATAAAAGCCAGAATATCACATCTCAATTGTGATGAGTGTTTCACAATTTGAATATAAAACACCATCACATCATTATCTTTTAAACATCTGTGTGAAATGTTATTATCTGCATGTGAATGATCTGTAAGGTCACACAGTCCTCGAAATTGTGGTGTTCGTGCCAGGCATAATAAAATTCCCTCAAGGTGTTCTTGAGAAGGTGCTGACATCAGAAAGGAGCAGATGTGAGGTCATGTTGACCTTTGATCACCAAAGTGTAATCAATTCATCAATACATTCAAGTTTTGCACCAACTTAAAAAAATGTTTTTCCATGGAAGCATGTCTGAGATCTTGCATTCACCACACTGCTCAAATTAAACCTACTACATCAGTACACCCTGTTGTTGGATTATTCAGTCTAGGTTTGGGCAGTCTAGGCAGCAAGACAAAAATCATACGAGTAAACAAAGCTCAAGGGAAAATGGTATGACTGGACGACCGACCAGTGAACCACCAGAACTCAAGGCCACTCCTGCAGTTGTGCTGGTTGGACTGGTTTCACATTTACATACACATTTGTAAGCTGGGAGCAGAAACTGTGAGAGATATGGAAGCTGTTTTTTTCCAAGTCACTTCAGACCTAACTAAAAAAAAACAACAACAAAAAAACATGCTCTGTAAGCATGTAGGATTTCATTTTCTCTAGACGCTGAGAATATCTAAAGCTTAATCTTTTAAACCTGGGTTTCTTCAGACAAATTATTCACATTGTGTCACCACACATTCACATTGTGTCACCCCCTTTCCTACTACTACTACTACTACGTACCTGAGTATTTACGGGCTCCATCTTCACTTCTGTCCCACCTGCAGATGCTGCGCTGGCGCTAACACCTCCCAACTCAATTGAACCCTACAAAACCAAGACAGTGAAGTGTTATTATTAACATGGAGGTTTGGTTTTAATTTGATACCAGTTTATTTTTCTGCTGTGCAGAATCCAATACAGAGACGGAGCTTCGCCTCAATTTAGTATTTTACATATAAACACACATATCCTAATGGCCGACCTTGGTGGCGCGGATTTGTCTGTAGATGTCCGTCTGTTGTCGGATACGGTACTCCAAGTCTGAGATGTGGGCCTGGAGCCAGTTCCAGTGGCTAATGATGGCAGCCCTCTCAACTGTGTATCGGCTTTCGGCCCGCTTCCATCTGCAAATGAAGTGAGGGTGTGAGTGCATATTTCCAAAAAAGTAAGCAAGGGAGATTTTGGAGGACATTTGACAACAAAAAGTATATTTAAAAATAAAACAGTGAATTAAGCAGTTGCATACTTTATACAGAGCTGCAAGAATTACTAACGGCATGCGAAATAACTGGAAATTACATTAAACCAAATTTGTGACTCCTGGTTCTGAGAAACAGAGGGCAAAACTTCAAAATTAGAGGCTTGGCTTTAAACCTATTAAGATTATACACTAAAATGCATATTGCTTACTTTTTTTTAGCAAGCACAATCTTTAACTGGCTTCAAAGCATTCTCTCCATCAGACTGTAGAGGTAAGTGAATAAGCATTGGACAAATCTCTCATTTAACTCAACAGAAGGCATCTTGAGCGTAATATTTCTATTTAAAAAGAACGAAGGAACACATTTTAACTGGGCGAGAAAATTAACTGGGGATTCTTTAGAGTGATTTAAATCATGGGAAAAACTGAATGTTAACAGAGTACTCCATTTTACCAGTATGACACAGAATGGGCATCTCAAAAGACAGACATGAGGAAAATGTCTGGAAAATGTCTGCTCTTGCACCGTGTGGCAGGAATCACAGAGGGCGCCATTTCATCAAAATAGGAGCAGCAGTGACAGGATGAACAATGACCAAAAAAAAGAAAAAACACTCAGATGGCAGACAAAGATAGACCTTGCACTCCTCTGCACTTCCCACCCCACACCCATCTGTCTTCGATTTTCAAAGCTCTGCCAGGTTGGAGGAAGTCATGGAAGCCTACAGCTGAGAGAGGGAGGAGAGACGGGCAGGGAAGTGGAGGAAGAGTAGGGTAAGAGACATCAAGGACTGGGAGGCTCGAGCAGTCTGCAGGGGAACAGACGGGCTTAAAAAGCGATCTACAGGTCACAGGGTGCTGGAGGGGGTGGGGCCTCATAAAGGAAAAGTACAGCAGAGACGGGGACAACCAGCAGGCCGACCAAGCATCCTGCCTTATTGTACAGCTGAGCAACATGGCTATTGTGGCGCTACCCCAGATATCAATCACCAATCAGCTGACAGAAAGATAAACTTGATTCATTTCTTTACTCAGCCACATCATTTAGCAAACTATGACTCCTCACTGCAACACAGTATCAAGGCCAATGCTGCAAATACAGCTGCAATGTTACCTACAAAAACATTTCCTACTTCCATTCTACGCACTTGATCCTGTTCCTCGCAGGTAAATAAACATGCATTGTTCTTACACACAGGGTGGCCAGCGTTCAAAAATACAGCAGTCTCGAACACGCCCATAGCTGGCGCATCAAATCAATGCTCAGGCAATTAATTTGCATCTGTGAGACCCTGTGGTAAATCCATCTTTGTACAAGACTGTTGTTGTCGCACAATCCACTGCACATATTAGTTTGAGCCTGTGTGTCATGACTCACCAAACAGTGGGCGGACAACAGATCCACCAAAGGGACGATGGGCCAGGTGTAATGTCCCTCAGTGTAAACAAGTAAAAAATGACCTCATGGAGATTCATATGCACAGTGACAGACTAAGTATATACTGCACTCGACACCGGTCTGGTTATGAAGGTGAGCAAAACCACAACAGCTACAGAAAGGCGAGACAGACATCTGATCAACAAAAAGGGAACTGAAAGACTGAAGATCAACATGCATATCAGAGTACATCCCTACTCAAATGTTGTGGCTAAACCTGAGCTGCTTTTAACAGGAATCCAAACGATTAAATCTAGTTTTAGTTTTGGGATCTCTTGGTCCATAGCTGTAGATTACGATGAAAGGGATGTGGAAAAAGCTCAACCCATAGTTTACTGAAATATAAACACAGAGCAGCCATTACAAGCCCAATGACCTTAATTTGACAGTGTAGGATGAGAAGGAGGGGTCAATAGCAGAGACCCCCCCCTCTAGGAACTCCACCCCCGCTTCAAACCAGAACATATTTTCCTTCCCCCTACTCCCACACAAAGCACCAGCGGCAATCACTACAGCCATCGTTTTCTGTCCGTCAGCACATTCTCCATTGTGGTGCTTCTCTGGATGCAGCACATATGTGGTATGGTGCCAGGCACCCCTATACCATATTGTCTCCTTTAAAACCCAACACAACCACTCAGAAAAAAGCACACACAGGGTCTTTACCAAAGAAACGAAAGTCCTGTGATCTATTTACACCTAGAGTGACAGTCCAACACTTGGACACACTCCAACTTTTTCTGTAGTGTGTGTATATATAAAAATCAAAGAAATTACGCTGTGCACTTATTAAACAGAAGCTGTAGAACTGATGCCTCAGTACCACATTGATGCTAAAATTCAGAAAGTATGATGTTTGTCCTTTAGGTAGTTTGTAATTCTTCTGAACCGAAGAGGCAGCATACATGCCCACAAGTGTTCTCGCCTGCTGTTAAAAGAACAAAAACACATTGAAGATGGTGACAAATGCAGCTGCAGCGACAGCTCTGCCTCAACTTGTTCACAAGACAAATAGTGCCCACAAACTCATCCACATTAACAAAGCACCCTTAAGACGGACACTCAGATTCCTATCCTGAGATATAAGTTATCACTGCTCCTATTTCAGATAGCAATGATGATCCATTTATCATTTACAATGGGTTTATGCCTACTAAATGTAACAACAGCTCACAGTAGGCCAACATACATCAGGCTAACTCTAAAAAAACCAACAACAACAGGTAATTATTCATACAGCACATGTAATTATCGACCATTTCCCTGTTTTTCCCCCTGAAATTCTGATTAGAAAATAAAGTCTTCACCACACCCTATTCAAAAAAATTGTTTGTTTTTAGGAAAGAAGGAAGCACAAACCACAATACTGATGAAAAAATGCCCCTAGAAAGCACTAAATAGAAGTGGTAAACCAGTGAATGGTCAGGAAAAATATATTTTAAAAATATCACTAGATCTTTAATTTTCTAGATTTCAATTTGCTAATAAGAGCAACAAATTAAATCCTGTTTATGTCTGTGAGATTCTCACTTATAAAATATTTATTTCCAGCCCCTACATACATACATGGTCAAAATTGCAATGTTCAACAAAGCTAACTCTAAATGTTAGCTGAGGCTGTACTGTAGAAACTTTTGGCTGCACATGAGGTTCACAATTCACATACTTTTTCTTGATTGTCCCTGATGACATCAAATCAGCATCACCCAAGCGTATGTGCTAAAATATGCATTACTGCACTTACTTCTACTATGAGTAAATTACAAGTCTAATGAATGGACAGTAGGGGACACAGCCACTATCCCCAAAGGGACAGTCAAGTTTCACTAGTTACTCCCTCATGTCTCAGTTCTTGGAGACTTAAATGCCAGGCTCTCAATTTCTTGCTCTTTATCAATCTTGTGCCACTTTCTTGCACTCACACTGAAACAAAAGTTAGGAAGGCCTAAGCTTAACATATTACTTGCATACTGCTGCAGAGTCAGCCAAAAATGTTCCTAGCCTAGCCTCTAATAGCAAGTTAAGAAATTGTATTTCATATAATGTAAGAAGTATCAATTTGGAGGGCTAGCATGAGTGGGAAAATTAAAATGTGCATAATGAAACCGAGTGCAGGCCATGGACGTAGCTATCATACGTTCAAGTTATTTCATCAGTGAGTGGAGCCATCTCCAGCGCTTTCTCCACCTTTTAGAACACATACCATCCTCATCTGAAAATATATCAACAGCATTCTTGAATAATTGTGTCATTCAACAACATCGGTGTTGTACCTTCCTCATGAATATCAATGAGGTTCAACGGGCCAAATTCTACAAAGAAAATTCCAAAGAAGGTGTTGCATGACTTCATTTCCTGCAGCTTAATGGCCAAGTGTCACTAAGTAAAGAAACCAGTCTCCATCAGAGCTATTCGTTTGCTCTGTGTTTATGCCAATCATGCCGTTATACTTGTGCGTTCCTTTTTGAATGAACACAAAGTAACACGTTGGAGGTAGGTGATTGAACCTGATATTTTCTTCTTTAAAAAGGTGATTTATAAGGGCACGCATTGGGGTAGGTTTATTCAAGTAACCAACAAAATCAGATTTGTGACAGCTCCTAAATGTCAACTTTTTATCAATTTTCCAGCCCTAGATGCGCATATCAGGTAATTTCAGCAGGATTAGTACAGTGCGCCCTCGCTATTTGCGGTTAATGCGCTCCAGGAACCACACACAAAAAACGAATTCCGCAATACATCAATGAACTATTCATCTTATTATTTACAGTAATATAAAGGTTTACACAGCACTTTTGTGCTCATGGAAGTCCGAGACTCACGGAACCGAACGCACTTCCGGATGCTGTCAGCCAATAGAATGCGCGTACGGTATCATGTGACTGCCTACCAAAAATCCGCGATGAGATGAAGTCACGAGTGTTAATGTGTGAATGCGCGAGGGCGCACTGTATGATTTTGATCGACTCCAGGGTAAGGGATCATGGTAGCTCCAATGATTGAAGAAAAACTAAATTACCAACCGATGTTCCATACTTAAAAAAAAAACCCATCTCTGACCAACTTAACTAATGCCATAGTTTCCACTGTAACCCATGTATCTTAATATATTGACTTAAACAGAGTTATGAACAAAGTTAAAGAAAAACAAAGCCCAACATTTTCTTTCTCTATATAAATCTGAAATCAGCGACTCTACGTAAATGATTCCTGCTTTATTCAGTCACCAGTAAATTCAGGCAAATAAAAGCATTTGTCATGTAAATGTCTTGATTTTCTGGAAGATTCTCGAAGACATTAGAACTGCTGAAAATGATCAAAACAATGAAGCATTTAAGGTGACAATTTTCAAAAATTCATATTGATGGGCCAGGATGGGTGGCTGGAGTTCCAAGACAGCTGGTTAAACTCATCATTTACAGAAAAAAACAACTTTGGAGATAGAATTGTGGACGAGGCAGGCAGACCGGTAGTGGGACATGGAAACCTAGATAGAGAGGGCAAACTCTACCAGAGAGCGACAGCAGTCATTACATAAAAGAAGAGGGGTGTGTGTGTGTTATGTAACGACTGTGGATTCATACTGACAAACTTGGGCCAAGCTAAACACATCCAGATGTGTCCAACAGGACAGAAACCTTTACATGCTAACATACATATACACTTACAGATACACAGATGAATGAAAAGAGGAAAAACATAGCTGAGCCACTCAGACTACAAAGTAATGCTGATCCATAAGCATTAACGGCAGGCACACTCTAGTCTCAGCCAGACTCGTTACCCTAGTTCACAGGCAACAGGCATTTTTACTGTCTCACTGCATGCAGATCATAGAAACATACTTTGGATCACTTTGCCAAAATATTATTATTCCGCAAAGAAAAAACATGATGAAAAAACCCAGATGCCTCTTTGTGATGTCAGATAACATTTCCGAAGTTGTCACTGTTGTATCCATGAGCTATTATGTAAGTTCTGTGACTTCCCGATGAGCGTTATTGTTACCTAAGAAACTGTGCCCACTCACTTCTTAACACAGAACAACTTGTGCGCTCCAAGCAACATGCCTACATGGCAGAATTCCACAAATATCTTATTCTAATGGGGCAACTCTCCTTTTGTAGCAAGTATAAAAGCATACTTCAGTGCCCACACCCCAGCAGAGGCCTTTACAGACGTCACATTCACAGAGAGACACACTGACTACACCAGAAAGGCCTTACACCATTAGCATAGCAACGGCTGGCCCCAAATCCTCTGAGATAAAAGAAGTAAGGACTACAGTATAGGGAAAGATGACAGGATTCGCTGTAAGCAGTGGATTGCATCCAAACAAGCAGGCAAGATAGGTTATTTTCCACACTGCTGTAAACTCAGCTGACGTTAAATAATTGAGGTGCTGCTGCCTGAAGACAACATTACATTGTGTGTCGTACTGACTGGTCTTGAGCAGTAAGCCATTAATTGATAACAGACAAAATGTCAATGATGAAAATGTGGCATTATGGCCATATACATATACACCCTCTGCACAGATGTGTGCACACTAGCTTATTCACCATGAAGTAGAATCCACCATGTACAGTTGACAATGACTTGTTAGATATGAAAACTTGATGTGGGATGATAATACAATGTGCATAAGAATAAAACCATTACAGATGGTTTTAAACTGTCATGGCACCTTTCACTCAGTATACAGAAGCTGCATGCAGCTATGCATGTTGAGCGACCCAAATTCCAGCATTTTGTTTTATTTTACAGCAAGTAGGAGTGTAATATTAAGTAATACTTAAGAAATTTTTTTTTAAACCTGGCTAGATCATTATGGTATGTTGTACTGGACCCCACTCTAGTCTGGAGATTACTTAGGATTCCAGAATTTTATGATTTGATAGGTAGCACCAACATATCAAACAAATCCAGGTTAAATACAACAAAGGTACAAAATGAAATGTGATACATTTTTTTCCTCATAGCTCCATTGCTTTAATTCAGTAAATGGCATCAGATGCTCCATTTTGCTCAATAAATCATGAAGTTCAAACAATGAGGAAAACTCCCTTTCATGGAAAAGCAGGAAGGGTTAACAAAAAAAATTAAACTACAGTACATGAAATGCATCATCTGTAATTGGGACTTCAGAATTGGTGGACCCAGATCAAGAAAATAAAGCCTGCTTATGTTGTATGTCTCTTGGTATGATTCACACGTACAAACATTGACTAACCACTCAGGCATGTTTTCTTGTTGAAAAAATAAATGAAAGAGAATGACTCTACATTTGCTTTTGCACATATGAAAGATACCATCTTTAGGTTAACAAAAATCTTTTTTGTTGAAAAGGGAGGGTCTTTTTCTTGCCTTTTCACAAAGCTTTGAAATCAGTTAGATGGAATGTTATCACAACAATTTTCATTAACAGAGAAAATAGTTAGGACACCGTTTCAGATGTGACAGAATATTTGAATGGAATACCTGACCATTTCCATCACAATTACTACATGTGTAAAAAAAAACCCCAAACAACTGATACTGGAGTTTACTGCAATTTTACTAATTTGTGATTAACAGAGCACATGCAAATATCTATACACATTTCATTTTGTCTTGTGTTTGAACCCTAAACAGATGCGTTGTAATCTTCAACCACTTGACTCTTGAAATGCAATATCAATAATATTATCTTACATGTAACCATAAAAACAATATAGCCCAAAGACTTAAACAATATCTTTATAGTATTCCCACACTGCAATACACTATACATCGAATCATGATACGTACCTAGGGTGCATAACATTGTTGGTGTGGTTCTCACAAGGACCGCCTGAAGGGGTTTCTTGATAATCACCTTTAGTATAACGTGAAACAATGTTTTTGGCTGCTTTCATAACCTCATGTATTTTTTTTCTTGCTGGTAATAGTGTCAAAATTTATCTTGCCTTAATTCAGAGCATCCAATACTGTGATTTTTTTTAAGCCAATGCTTTTTGTAGAAGTCTGGTAATACAGGCCTATGCTATCAGCTAACCCCAGCACTGACTACAGCTCTCTTGTGCAGACCAAAGTCAACTCTATCTTCCACTCACACCCTAAACCATAAGTGTGGCTAAGTTGCACAAGCCTCTATGTTGTTTCATTTGATTGCGATATTATTTAAAATCATAAAAATAAGACCAGTTTATAACCATTTCAGTCTTTGCAGTGCAAACATTTCCTCCCATTGCTGTAGTTTGTGAAACATTTGCTTTTTCAATCCCATATTAAAAAATAACTATTTGTCTTGTGCTTAATTCTATCTTGGAATATTTATAATGATCTGACAAAAACAAAAGCATTAAAAATCTCCCCATCTTTATGGGAAGTAATTTCAACAAGTTGGAGACTTAAAAGTCCATAACAACAGTGAGTCATGATACAATAAACTAAGTACTGTGCAATAAAATTCTTACAATGGCTTGTTGCTGGAGCATTTTCAGGGTAAAGCAGGACATGTGTCACATTTGACAGAACACAACATTCACTACAGCTAAAGAAAAATGGATTATAATTGTTTTTGCCCGTTTATTAATGGATATTAATGTACATTTAGTTACATTACCATTGTATTGAGATTGCTGACATTGTCCCTACTGTTTACAAGGAACAATAACTTTCTCTTTCAGAAATTATCAAAAATAAATAAAATAATAACCACATGAAGAAAGTGCTAAATGTGTCCTTTGATGACTGATCCATCACTGCTAAGCAGAAAATTTGAGCCAACTGCTGTTACTCAGAGCAGGAATATAATGTGAATAGGGAAATAATTACTTTGGGCATGTAAAAGAGCACAATACAATTTCATGTGTGACAAAACCATCTGTTCTAATGCAGTTCAGTCAAAAAGGATAATTCAGAGTTGGCCAATAAATCAATCCTCCATAAATGTGATGGTATATAGCTGACAGTGTTTTAAGTCACTTTTCTTTGTGGGACATTTATATTTATTGAATGCCACTAATTGATATTGACAATATTTTGATCAAAGTAGCTTCTGACAAATTTCTTTCACTACTGCGAGCAAATAAGATGGCTACACACAACATACTAGTGAATGCGTTCCTGCATGCACTAGTGTGCTGTGGTGTATGAAAATTTTATCGCTTGTAAAAATCACCTACATCAAACAGGGGTCTCCATTTTTATGTCATTCGCAATACCTTTTCCTATCAAGTGTTATCATTATAATAATTCCAGAGTCAGGATACACACATAGTTGACAATTTATGGAGACTTTGCATATAATAAATTAGATGAAACCATCTGTACCTCAAACAACAATGTACAAGTAAAATGATACAGTATGACAAGACTTTAATTCAAATGCAGTCACATCATTTCGTTAACTGAAAGGCTGTTGTTTTCTAAATGTGCACTTTATGACTTAGATGTGAATTATAAATGGACATATAAAAAGACTACAAAAGGATTCAACCAGCTTAAATCATTTCCCAGCTGTCAGATCAAATTCTTTCCCACTAGACACCCTGTTGCGATCCACAAACTTCCTCATTGCATAATTTACCTTTAAAATCACCATAATTACATTCAAATTTAAATGAATATTAAGTAGTCATTATCTGGAAACAAATTCAGTGACAATCTTATAGATGCATGTGTTTCATACTTCTAACATACACAAGAGTATATTTGAATTTTATTTTGAGAATTTTAAAATGCCAAATCTGAATCAAATCTCGATCACATGAACAATCAGTCATACTGACTCCTTGCCATCTATCCTTCAAAAATGTCAGGCCACAAATGTAGGTCAATGTCCATTCTTCTTCAGAATTTGAACCGAAAATAAATACTTGGACCTTAAATGGCACAAGATGCAATATGACAACTCAACCGGAAATTGTTCTACTTTTTGATCATACGTGTACACACTGGCACATCCTGTTATGAAGTTATTTAGGTCAAAGGTCTAAACTCAACACCAAAAAGGATAATAAAAATCAGTGTTCTTAGCAACAACGTTAATAATCTACCCAAACCTACAGAGGTCAGTAAGTCATTAATGCTGCTGACACACCTGCTGTACCTTTTTCCCCTTCCAAATACTAATGACACACAAACAAGTACTCTGGTGTGAACTTCCCATGGAATACATTTGCAGGCTCCTACTGTGGCAAACCTGACATCACAACAGGCAGCATGTAAAATCATAAAACCCACACCCTCTGCAAAGCCACCACCACCTCCAGCTCTATGTTTTTTCATGGTTTCGGTATAAATCAAAACATTCACAGGCTCTGTGGGCGCTCACTTGTTCCCTCTGCAGATAAACAGAACATTCAGTTTCAGCCTTGGCCTTCTCTGGAGAAAGCACTGTGTGATGAGATCTTTTAAATTTTGAGTACATTCGGGCCTGTGGTTTTTCTACAGGGTTGATACCACCCACATAAACTACACATGCTCGCTAGTTGAACGGTAGCTCTACCCATCCTCAGAGTGACCCAATCACAACTGAGGCAAACCAGACAGTTATCATTAGCACCTGCTAAGCACAAACATCAACATGCAGGACATAGAAATAGCTAAAATATTAATTTCTCCGTGGGTGGATACTTTTACTTACATTTTTACGTGTCGCTGCTCAATGTCCACTCTGGCTAGCTCCTCCTCCTCCAGGTCAGAGTCCCCTCCTGAACTGCTCTCAGTTACATCTGAGTCAAATGCACTTTCTGCTGAATGGAGATTGGCTGATCCACTTAGGTACAGTCTCTCCAGCTCCAAGGGCATGGTGCCACTTTTCAGGAAGCGACGAAGTCCATCTCTGTTGTTTGAGGAATGGCGCCCAGGCCTCCAAGTGGCGGAAGGGGTCGATGTCTCCGATTTGCGGTTACCAGCCAGTAGACGTCCAAAGGCTGAATCCAAGAAGCCACCAAGCTGCTGCTGAATGTGCCGCTCCACCTGCTTGGCCTGTACAACCTGTAGTCGTTTGCGCAAGCGCCTTAGCCGACTCTCAATCTCCACTTGGCGGCTGCTGTTGAGTATGGTGCGCTCCCTGACGTGGGCTTCAAGACTATCAGAAGAACTACAGGGTAGAGGAGATTGCACCGCAGGCGTACATGACGGGGAGCCCTGCTGGCTTCCCCCTGGTCTTTCTCCGTCAGATGCCTGTGGCTGACTGGTAGTCGTGTGTGAATCAGCTTCCTCTAAGTTCGTTACTTCAGAGGGGTTAGGGGTTTCATGGGTGAAGGGTGAAAGTACAACAGACTGTAGCACAGGTGATTCAATGTGTTTTCCATCTGTACTTTGAGAAACCCCGGGGAAATGCTTCTGCTTAAGGGTCCCTTTCAAAGGGGTATGCCCCGATAAGTTGGCTGTCAAGGTCTCCACATCCAAAGGCAAGTTCTGAGACTGACAGTCTGTGGTGGCAGGAGGCTTGTCGCCATTCACTGCCACCACACAACCAGGGCCTGACATGGTAGCCAGCTTCTTGGCCAGGCCATTGACAGGTGCCATAGGCTGGCTGCCTCCGTTGGTGCTGCCACTCATTAGACTTTTGAGCTGGCTGCTTGACAGTTCTATTGCCTGCCTCTTCCTCAGCAGGAAGTCTCCTCCACCGTTAAGCAGGGAGCTGGGCAGTATTTTGTGACTTTTCAACACAGACTGTTTGATGAGGACTCCTTGCAGCTTGATCGACTCCTTAGTTGAAGGGACGGGTGTCACATCAGAGCATAAGTAGGAAGCCACCAATGGCTGGAGCTTGCCCAGGGTGGAGGCCTGGGACACAGAGTCAGCTTTGGGCTGCTGTTGCTCCTGTTCCTGATCTCCGCCACAAAAGTCAAGGGGGCACTCTTCGGTGGTGGCCTTACACTTAGCGGGGCCGCTACTATGGATAAGGATGTTGCTGGCGTTACCGTTGTTCTCTGCACTGGCCGGTGAGAGACTTGAGGATGGGGCAGCCAGTTTGAAGCGGATGTGGTGAGCTTCGGCTGGGGCGTCGGTGAGAGCGGGCGCCATCGCAGCCATGCAGTGCAGAGGGACGGGCACCGCGGCCTGCTCCACACCACCCACTTACTGCCCCACCTGTGGACAGCCTGAATAAAAAAATAAACAGATGGAAAAGGAAGACATAGAATAAGGTTATACAAAATGAACATGTTAAATCAATCATGCAAAAATCACATCCAACTCAGATCCTAATCAGTGTGGAACAGACTTAGGTGGAGCCATTTCCTTATCAATAATTTACCTATTCAGAAAATTAACATTACATAACGAAAGCATTACAATCACTTGGTGTAAGTATGCATAATTTTGCATAGAAAATGAAGTTTGTTATAATTACACTTCAAAATATTCTAAAAGGCTTCAAATAAGTAGTGACAGTTAACTGAACAGCATTAACAAATGTTTAAGGAAATATGGCATTTAAGACAAAGTAAATTCCATTAATGTGAGTACATACAAATACACATTCTTTATAAATTTAAAAAAATTATCCTTCTCAAGTGAAAGAACACAAAAGCAGGCTATACTCCATAAGATAAAACACAACTGAAATACTTGCACTGCAGGTTCTGTAAGCCTTTAGAGTGACTGGAAAATTACTAACCACCAACCAATAACAGATGCCTTTCCAAACTAGTGACACATATAAGTACACTAACGTCACTACTTATAATCTAAAGTAATTTATTATCAGTCCTACTAACCCAAAAACCAAACCCAAACCGAGGTTCCAAGTTTAATGAAAAAGACAGCGACACATTGACATTTGGTTAACCTACCGGTTTCAAAGGTTGCTAAAAAAGGAATCACTAGAGAAAGAATCACAAAAACACTACAGAATGGGAAATTCTGTAAATATTAAAATTATGATATGTCCATGACCACTCAGTTGTTTCTGCATTCTAGAAAATGCCACCTGATTTAATTTTAATCCCAATAGGTAATTTATATAAAATGCCCTCCTTTAATTAAATATGAAATGAGTTTGGCGAGTCGGATGCTTAAGATATATAGAGCTAAAAGCAGACATCTGAGCTACATCCTTGAACAATAATTCTGTCCATGCTTATATAGATCATTGCTATTAAAATAAAAAAGCTGCTCTTTGTGCAATAGACATTTAAATAAAATTCTGACTCAGAAATACTGATGCAAATTACCTAAACTCCACTGCCCTGTAAGTGCCCTGTCAAGTCTGTGCAGCAGGGTTCCACACAGTAAGTAGGTGGATTTAGGGCCCAGCATTAGCCCAAAGAACATGATGTCATCCTGTGTATGTTCTGTCAAATTCATCTTATCCTATTAAACCATCCCTTATTTTCATCAAACATTACTTCTAGCAAAAATGATTCTCATATTAAATACAAAAAGGGACAGACAATGAATAGACTAGGGGGAAATTAATGCTTGAGTGGTCAACATGTTATCTCCACAGACTGCCTGGATATTGATTGGAATTTTAAAAACGCTCCCATCAAATAATATGAGATAAAAGGGAGCTGCATCTCCGCGTAGCATCTGCAGGGTCAGATGAATGGGAGCTCAGTATTTCACCGCAGTTTCTAGTCAGCGCGCACTACGCCATATTGGTATTTCCGAAGCAGATTATGCAATGCAATCCATCTACCTAAAACCGCCCATTCCGCTCCAAAACACACCGAACTTGTTTTTGGTACACCCGAAGAAATCAAATTACATTTGCAAGACCGTGGCTTTATATCCTCGTAGATAACACGAGTTTCAATTTAACTGTCTTGCGAGAGATGCGACAAAAATATCCACATCCAACGTTAGCCAACCATAACGTAATCACCAAAATGTCTTCCTGATGTTTACAATAACATTTGAAATTTAATACAGAACCGCTGCGTTTCTCAGGTCTATTTATGGTCCATTTTAGTAATGTTAGATCAAAATCTCGAATTCTTAACTCCCTCTGCAGAAAGCCATATCAGTATTTTGTATCGCTGAAGGCGAGCCAGCGAAAATCAGCAAACGAACATCACGTTAGCTCAACTCCCACTGCGCTTAGATTAATATCTCCCTAACACATGTCACTCCACTGCGTGCAAATTAATGCGTTACGTTTCTGGCTAACGTTAGCCTAAAAAGCTGCTGATGTAAGAAACAACCTGCTCGAAACCTAGCGTGCGTGTCTCCCAAGCCAACTGCAGTGAATCGCTACCCATCACCATCACATCATGTACCATTTTGTAGTTACCCTATAACCAACATTTACACAGTTTTGAGATGTGCCTCTGACGAAAATCCACTGAGCTTTGCGCAAACCTCGCTCGGCAAGTACAAATCTTTGTCACTAACTACGTAACCTACGATCATCCTGGTGGCAGTCTGGAGTCAATAATATAACGCAATATGTACTACACTTTAAAAGCCATGGTAACATGTGCGTTGACGTCCGAGTAAACACTAAATCCAGGACATGATACATTAAGGTCCATGTATAATCAGTAATGGGTTATGGTTAGTAATCATGCATTGTAACTAATTTAAACAACGCTTTAAGTCCAAACGATATTGCAGAGCAGAGACATGGCATGCATTGCAATTAGACGAAGGAAACAAGTACAGGCGGTGTGATGTAAATCTGTGGTGACCTTCCCCCGCTTTGAGTATAGAAAGGTGGGAATCATATAAACACGTAACGTTAATGCACAGATGTCAAAAGGAGAGAAGTTGGGAGTAGACACTGCCAGTCTAGCTAGCTCGCTAACAAAGAAAAAGGAGGAACCTACCACGTGACGAGGTTGCACTATCCGAGGGAATTTCGGCAACAATCCCCTGCAGTTAAAGTGGAAAAAACCAAGGGTGCTAACATAAAAACGCGGCTTGAACCGATCACTCTGCCATTAATTACTCAAAAAATGAAACCAAAAAGCCAGAAAGGCCCAGTTCATATATCCGCTCGGGTTCGTTCCGGAATCAGCAATGGGCGAATCAACGATCTACACCTTGCTCACCAGCTAGCTCGCCTCGCCGCTATAGCGAATATAAGACAAGGCCGTGAAACTGTCTTTTCTACCCCAAATTACTTCAAATGTAAGGTATTTCACGTTAATCCTTTACCAAAAAATCCGATTCTCAGCAAGCAAAATGTAATCCAGATGGCAGTATATCGCGAGGCTTTTTCTCTCGTTTTAGGGAGAGACGCTTAGAAAATGGCGGCTAGCTCCTCTCCCTCGGATTTGAGTCTGACAAACATAGAAGGGCTGTGTGTGTGTGCGCGCGCGTGTTGTGTGTGTGTGTGAGTGTGTGCGTCTGCGTGTGAGTGTGAGTGTGCTCGGTGGTAGGCGGGAGACATTTCTCATACTCACCACTAGAGTAAAGGGCAGATAAGAAACGACATAAAAGCGAAAAAGAAGATACCACAGGAGGGCATTGTCTTTCAATACATAACGAAATGTTAATTTTGCACTTGTCAAACTGACGTGTTGTTTTGTAGTTGTAATGTAAATATACCCACTTCAGCGTCTGTGCACATAATATCCCATTATGTTATAAGTCGCTCTACATTTACTCAGCTGTCCTTCAATCACATAAAGTAACTGTAATCATAAACAATAATTTACACTCACAAATTTATGCATTATGGATTTATCTGTTCCTCTAAATAACTAAATTGTGACAAAAAGTGATATGGTTCCTACGGTACTTTTTATATATCAAATACAGTAGATCATAAAGCCACCGCTGTGAACAGACAGCCAGTGGCCACGTGGAGGCGCTCCACTTGAAGGCTAAATGTAACCTAGCCCAATACCATACAGGAAAAAGCTAAACCTATTGTTGCTGAGAGGAATAATAAAACTGCAGGTCTGGATGTGAATGCAAAGAGATCAACCAAATAAAATTAATACAAAGGCCTCTCTATTCTCAAAGTCCTACTCTACTCTGAATTATTTGCTTGTGTCTGGGATTAATTTAAACTGATATTACTGTAACTGGTTGTTTTGGGCTGGATTGAGACATACATTTTAATATTTAGTACAGCAATACCACAAACTGTATCCTCATAGTTTTATTAGAACAGTCTAAAAAATGCTGTATATACAAGCATTCAGTAGGTCTGGATGTTTTTTGGCTGTGCAATCCAATTGTATGATTAAAAAAATGTATAAGTCTCTAGCTATTGTGGCTTGGATCAATTGGACAATAATAAAATAAAACAAGGCAGTCAGAGACTGAAACATACCACAACTTACCCTGACCTACTTTCAGGGTAGGTCAAGGTACCCCGAAAGTAGTACCTGACTAGAGCATAGACTAGTGCATATGGAGAAGGCGAGTGTGAGTAAGACCATAGATCAAATCTAGTGCATAGGTAGATCAAAGCACTAGTCTTATCTAATGCATTGGTATGGTCTCACTCACACCGGCTGTCTCTCTCGTCTTTGTTTTATCCGGTACCTGAGTGTACAAAAGTTGAAATTTGACCTTGACCTACGTTCTCAAGGTCAACGGCATCATCTTATTTTCATCCCTTTTGCCATCTGAGTAACGTGCTTTTTGTTTCATCTTTCTATCTGCAACGGTTGCGAAGATAATGGTGGACAAACGAACGGACGAATGAACACTGACAATTACAATACATCACCACTTTGAAGTGGGATGTAATTATAGAACTCGTAGTCATAAATTAAGTTTGAGAATTACAAACAGTTTTTTATGAAAAACTGTCTTGTTGAGGTGAGGATTACACTAGATTTCTTTTGATATATATACTGTATATATATATATATATATATATGGGAAATTTTTACCTCCTCAGTTTTTTGATATGTCATTCTACTTGGCAAAACCTCTACACTTTAAGTCAAGCATGTGACTTGTAGCCAACAGAAATTAGTTATTAAGTGGCTGGAATTTACAAGAGTCAATTTCTCTGATGTTGTGATAAAAAATTATTTTTTATCACTTATACTCCTGAGTTTTATATTTCCTGGTATCGATGTTTGAAAATTTACAAAATAAGGCTTTACCAAAAAATTCCAATATCAATACTCCCCCTACAGGTCTTGCATTTCCTTTGCGCATAGAAATTTTATCTGTTCTGTATGTCGTGCATATATGGTACATTTGACAATAAAGTTAACTATGACTATGAAAGATATGCAAAATAAATCTGTAATTACCAATGTGAGCATGTGGATACCAGTGAGCTGTTTACATAAAAAAATATGTCAATCGTACATCTCTATAACCATGTTAGAGGGAAATCTACAATTACAGTACTTGGCTCTATAGCAAATGTTTATGCACATCTTCTGGTCAAATATAAGTAAACTTTGTCCACTATACCAAGGATTGGTAACATCATCCATGTATCCGTAGTGCCTACATCAGTACACATCCAGCTCCTAATCTACATCTTCAAATTCCTTTGTGCTCCTGGTGTATTGAAATGCATTTTACGACTACTCTCTCATAATTGCAATTGATTACAGTGAATGTTTTAGGCATGCTCAGATGAAGAGACGGCCATCTCAAGAATATCTCCATATGGATCCTCACCTGACGTGTCTCCTTTCCATTCGAGAGGGTTGGGCCCAGCCATGATACCCGAAAAAATGTGACACATTTCAACTTGTTGTTTTGCTCACTACTCAAAGGCCGAAAAAAAGTGTGAGAGAGATCACCCCTACCTCTCATTCTGTTAGTAACTTCTTCTTTTTTAAAGTCAAAAACTAAACAATTAATACTAATGTATAAATACCTTTAACCACATAGTTGAAAGACTCCATTCAATAATCCAGGAGGGCGTAATTCCAACCATCGCGCATGGAAATAATATGACACCTGAAATTAAAAAAGAAGGAACAAACATTAGTTGATCATATTCAAACATTTTAGGACAGAGACGGTCACGTAAATAAAGTTGACAACTGTCGCACCTGAAGTGTGACTGAGGGAGCTTTTACGGCTTGTTAAGCTAGCGCTAACTGGCTAGTATTGACAAACGAAGCTTTTCATATCAAATATAGAATGAAAAAGTTTCAGATGTTCCGTATTTTTGACACGAAGCCTAAACCTTTAAAACTAAGTTGTGAATGGGGTTATTTATTGAGTACCGAGTCGAATAATGTATTGTCAGTGATTTTTGTAATGGAAATAACAGTATTTTCTCTCAACGCCAATTGGAAAGCTAATGTTAGCCAAGCGAATGTTAAGAGACTGGGGCAAACCGACGCAATGAGCTAACGTAGAGGCTGGCCAATACCAGCGAACTTAGCTAGTGGGCTAAGCTAATACTCGCTAGCTTGTTTGCGTCCCGATCCCATACTGACTTCTCAATGACTGCCGTTTGTGCACACTTGGCATTAAAGTATGCAAAATAAATCAAACTCACTCGTCTCAAATAACTGAAAGTTTAACCAAATGAGTTCTTTTCCCTGACACGCACAGCGTTCTCCAATTTTCAAAAAATAAGAAGAGAAAATCTTACTTACCTGCTTGTCTTGTTACTAACCGTTTACGACTTGATAACTACCTCCCCCCGCGTTTCTATTGGTCAATGCTCTCATTCTAGGATTTCTATTGGCTTAAACAACTGTCAGTCTTACCAAATGCCCGTACAGCGGAAATGTGGACAAAAGTTCATATCACACAACTTCAATAACCAGATATATTGTTTTCATTTGAAAATTTTTCCTCAAGTCTCCTAGCTCCCCTATCATGTGCCACTGTCTGCCTTTTTCTGCGCTAGTACATGAGCGTTGTTTTCACGACACGCATGCTAGCTACTCGTTGCTCAAGCTGATGTCTTTTCACTCACTGTAACTACAATATGAAATATTTATTGATCTGTTTTCGGGACGGCACTTCGAAATCTACCACTGCGTTCCACGGCAGAATGCAAACCATACGCAGAAATCGCTGTCAACATCATTTGACTCCATGCGAGATTTTTTTCAATAATTTAATTGGATCTTTCTTCTGGTAAATGCTAACAAACTGAAGGATGTAGGTCACTCAACTCTTGCTGCAGGTAGTTTAAGAGATGCAAGAGAAGGCGTTTGCTTAAAAAGCGTGGAGGTTAAGATAGATCTGGTGAGATGGCAAACAATTTAACAGACGGGACAGATAAGTGATGTAAATCTGCATTAGTGAGGCAAGTGGCTAGTGGTAGGCCTGTGAATATTACGCACCACGGTGGGCCAGTCCTTGGAAGTTCCCTTAAAGTTACTGAACATGTTGCTCAAATCGCATCCGTCTTTATAACATCCACTGCAAATTACTGACTGAGAACGACCCTCATCCTACGTTTGTTGCTGCTAAGCAACGAGGCCTGCATTAAAGGATTCTCTTTGTCTTTGAACTAAGCTTTGAAGAAGCGCATATTGGACGTATGGGTATAACAGCTCAATATAAATATTAGTGATTGTTAATTGACTATTGTAATATTTTAAATTCATTCATCGTTGGCTTCAGCTGACTCATGAAATCTTACCCACATTTTGCATTGTCTTTACCTCTGTGCATGTTAAATGGAAAAAATTGTGAAATACAGTACACCAATTTATTGATATTTTATCTGTTGTGGGATGTATCAATGTAAATGTAGTCCAGAATGTAAATACACATTTAAAATGCTTGTCCTTTAAATGAGTATTTACATTTTTTGGTATTTCAAATTTAACATTCGAGACCAATATACTTTAAAAAATCTATTATATCTGTCTCAGAAGTTGACAAATTTGAGATACATGGTTCTCATGGGATAACGATACTGCAAACACATGATGGTCTTATAAATATGGTTTTTAGTATATTAAATAACCAAGCTGTAATCTTATTCAAATTAACTTGAAACATCTATAGCTGTAAAATGTAGAATACACAATAATACAGCATTACTGTATTTGAAAACATGGCTTATAATGCTAAAGACAGAGAGCAAATACGGTATTTTACTCCCCACTGGTATTTTTTTAAGCATGCAAAACCTATAAATGTCATTCAGTGGAGTACAGTATTATCAATTTTTATCAACAAATGAATGCTTCCTCTGTGTATGTTTATCATACAGAACAGACTAAAGATAAACTTATGACATCTCATGCAACATTGAACACAACACATAACAGCCACATGGGGTATTTTATTCTTTTGATTTTATTTTCTTCCATTTTTTCCTTCATGATTTGGTTGTTATTATGAATACTGACCTCTAAACACAGTATGTAACAGTGTTATATGAGCAGTTCCTAAAAACATTCTAGTGGATTACACTTTTTATGATTGTCTGTGCAGGTTCCTGTTTTTTGTACTGCCTGTGGGTCTAAGAGGACAGTAATTTCATCTGTGCTGAATGTCGTGCATATATGGTACATTTTACAATAAAGTTGACTATGACTATAACATACAGGTACTTGCCAACAATAACTGTTTCATCCAATACAAGAAATAATGCAGCACAGACTTCACCCCTCACATTGTTACATATTAATTACGTTTGCATGTCAGAATCTCCATTCCACACCAAGGTGTAATGTACGGATGATATCAGTTGTATGGGAATCTCTTTCCTGGGAATCAGGTAAGTGCTATGAACATAGTTGACATGAATCCATGGATTATTTGGGTTTTTCAAAGTCATGTCTATCTAACAGATGCTCAAGTGGATTCTGTCCACAATGGTGTTTCATCTCCTATGCCTATACATATACAGGTGTCTATATCTGAAGAAGTTGACCACCACTTCATTTTCTGATTTTATTTTTTGATTTTGTTAACTTATGATGTAGATACAAGTCACAACTTGAGACTGCATTATTGATGTGTACTGTAGGAACATCTATTTTGAGCTGCAGTATCTATGGAGTTGACTAAGCAGAGCTCACAATAGCACAGTATGGCTTTTTATACCACATCGGAAGCACTTGCTATTGATTTACATCAGCCTTCCCCATTCATTCTCTTTATTCCTGGCTCATCCTTGCACTTTCTGCTGTCTCCACCTTTCTGTCAACCCTCTTTCATCAAGGAGCCCCCACAGCCATTTGTCTTTATCGAGAGTGTATTTGTTAAAAGCGAAACATATTTTAAGTTCATGTCCTGTCTGTAATATCCGCCTCACCATCCTTTACATGCAGGTTAACTTGGCATTTAATTGGTCAACTAGTTAAATGGGTCAAGGCACTCAGAGGAAATGTATAACTGTAGGTTTAGTAACACAACACTAGATGGAGCAGGAGCCTCACACTCAACACCAGCAGAGGCCCGTTTTAAAAGGCATGTTTATGAAAAAGTCAGGCCTGTTCCTGGTGGTCTGTCTTCTGTTCACTTGATTCAGTTCCATGTCACAGAATTAAGCATGCTATAGTAAAATATGCTGGGAAACTAACCACATCCATTGCTGGCTATCAGGCGAAGCCTCAGTTGTTACTTCACCGGGGTTCCTGTAATACTAACTCAACAGAGACGAGATCATTTTACCACTGGCTCTGTGGTGTGATGCCGTATTATTTGACTTTAGTAACCACATTGAGTAAAAAAAAAAAAAAAGAAAACCCAAAAAAGAAAGATTCAGAGAAATAAGCATTAAATATGAATAAATGAAATGACATCTGGGGGAAAATGAGGCAAATGTCATACAAAACATTATTTAGTCTTATTTTATTGAAGTTAAATAACCACTTACAAAGTACTACATCACTGTCTGTTTCAGAGGGCATGCCTTAGTGTGGGGTGGCTGTACCTTGTTTTCTTCAAAAAACAGCACCATTTGGACAAGCTGTCTGAAAGCCTTTCACACCGAGTTGCATCAATGCTGTTCTTTTTATCTGTGACAGCTTCTCACAACTGGTCAGGCGCCCCAAATTTTCTGCCAACTGGTTTGGCCTTGATATGCGCCCATAAATTCTCTGAGGTTAAGGTCTGGTGACGAAGCAGGCCAAGAAATCACAGACAGCAAATGCTGTTCAAATCATGACTTTATGGTTTTTGTAGTGTGCGCTGGCACGCACAGCAATGGCCTCTTGTTTTAGAGTTGCACTACACAACTTGGAAGCAAACTTCTTTTGTAATATCTTTGGGATTTTTCATGAAATGCAGATATTTTTGAAGCAATCTTGAAACAAAAAAAAACACCTTCACACCTCAGACACGTCTTCTCGATGCACAGATATCTAGTAGATATCTGAACTTAGGAAGTGCTTCCGATGTGGTATAATGCTTTCAGTGTTAGTCAATCAACTTGACTCAAGAATCGAGGGAGATTATCAATGATCTTGTATATTCACTTTTCCCAGCCTGGTGCAGGTTTACAATTTTATTCCTGTTGTTCTTCAACAGCTGCTTGATCTTGGTCATGGCTGAGTTTGGAGTCTAACTGTTTTGAGGCTGTGGACAGGTGACTTATACAGACACCAAGTTCAAAAAGGTGCCATTAATACAGGTAGCAGGTGGAGGACAGAAGGGCTTCCTAAAGCTTCCTAGTGACCAAATAAATTTAGGTCTTTAAAAATCCTACATTTTTGGTTTCCTGGATTTTTTTTGTCTTTCATAGTTGTATCTATGAAGAAAATTATAGATCTCTCTCATCTTTCTAAGTAGGAGAACTTACACAATTAGTGGCTGACTCAATACTTACTTGTCCCATTGTATAGTCACATATTTATTTGCTACTGTTCAAATGATTACATGACCTTGAGAAAACTAGGTCAATGTCAAATTTCAACTTTTGTACACTCAGGAACCGGGTAAGATAGACAGACGAGGGAGAAGGCCAGTGTGAGTATGACCATAGATCAAAGCTATTGCTTTGATAAATGATAGTATGTCAGAGCACTAACTTTGATCTTTGACCTCAGAAAGTAGGTCAGAGTAAAAAATTAATTCATGGGTATCTCGGGATGTTGTAATGTTGTAATGAACATTTTCTTCTCTTCTGTATACTTTTTCATTTTTTATTACATCAAAGCAGTGATGTATTGTAATTGTCAGTGTTCGTCCGTTCGTCCATTCATCTGCTTGTCCGTTTGTTGGTTCGTATGTCCACCAAATATCTTCACAACCATTGCAGATAGAAAGATGTTTGTTTGGCAGGCAGGTAGAGTATGTGGGTCTTTTCTAAATGTTAAATGTACTTTGCCCACAAATGATACAATAATTAGGCTGTTGATATTTAGCTGAGCCTGTCTAGAATTAGATAGATAGATAGATAGATAGATAGATAGATAGATAGATAGATAGATAGATAGATAGATAGATAGATAGATAGATAGATAGATAGATAGATAGATAGATAGATAGATGGATGGATGGATGGATGGATGGATGGATGGATAGATGGCATCTCCCCCAAGGGACAAAAATGTAGATCATTGCATAATTTTACCTTCTAAGATCAAGTTCAGGACCCTCATTTATAGATCACAGTTGCCCAAGTCACAGTTATACTAAACCTCTTTTATAACTCAAATATATAAGAACACAGAAGACTAAGTTCAGGTATAGGCCTGAGAGTATTTTTGTAACGGAGTCTTTAGCACTTTCATCCCATCAATCTCCGCAATTATTAAACTCATGTTATTCCACTCTGACATTCATCTATATTCTGTCTGAGCTTCTTCCAGCTTCCACTTGTTTTTTTATGATTGCAGCACTCAATCAAATGAAATGCAGTAATGCCTTTTGCGGCACATCCTGCCTGAGCTTTGCCATACTTACCGCATCTGATATGTTTTGAGGCTACGACTGATAAATAGACTCTGTGTAATCTGTGAGACTAAATGATATATTGACTGCACAGCCTCAGTTTGACTAATGATCCAGCCCAGTCACAAGAATCAGCTGTGGTTTGAAACAACAGATGTTTGTTTCGTGCCTTTCATATGCATTTCATCAGCATTTTTATGTGTCATATCATGTCCTGATTACATGTGTGAGCGAAACTGCTTCCAAGCAAGAGACTGTAGAACATTTAGTGGCCATAACTGTGATTAAAATGAATGTTTTGAATAATTTCCAGCCAGGTATGTCACAACAATGCTAATTTGCTGGCAAAGCATGACCTTTCACCTAACCCTTAGTGTTTTTGTGATGCTCAACACTGTTAAAAAGAAGAAACGTCTGCCCTAACAGAACTCTTGACAAATAGCAACGCTTTCAAAAATTAAATCTGTTATTGAGAAATCAATCCATAAAACTGCACAAATCATTTGCTTAGAGCTTCAGGCATTTTTTTGCTTAGGAGGTCACGGAGCTCCACATCTACTTTATAGACATGATATAATAAAGAGTTTTAAATCACTTAAACCTTAAAGTTAATTAATTCTATCCCCCATTTTTTCTGTTTTGAGTATTGGTATGACATCACAGGTTAAAAGCAGAAACAATTCCTCTCTTGATCCCATTCACGGAAAAAAATTAAATGCGCACTTGGCCAGAAAGACCTTATTTTAAAAGCTGATGTTCAGCTGTGCTCCCCACTGAGACGCAAACACACAACTTAAAAGGAATCACACGATGCTCAAAATCTATTTGTTGTTTGCTTTTGTCTCATGGGACCTTGGAGACAAATGGTATCGTGATCCTGAGCAGAGCCTTTAAAGCCGTCGTCCTGTACCCGTAGATGGATGTGTCCGTGTATGTCCGTGTTTGTATGGAAAATGCATTCTCTATAAATAAACTTGGCATCCCAGCCACTCGTTAAATTTTTCATTCAGTCAAATGCAACACACAGTTTATTATCTCTTCACAAGTATGAAAATAACAATACACAAAATAAATAAAAAATAAATATATGATTGACCACCAAGCGTACCACATGACAATGAACAAGTCCGTGTCAATTATTGTTTTTTCTTTGTGATTGTTGCTGGAATGGAAACATGTCACCAACATCTCATACTGCTCATTCCTGCTGACATGTAACTTTTAACTGTTTATTAAAAAAACCCCACAAAAAACCCCCCAAAACAAACCCCAACCCAACAACAACAACTAAAACAAACAAACAAACAAACACAAACAAAAACCAAAAAAAACAGTTTTTCTTGGAGGGTAAATTCTTTTATATTATGAAATACTCAATAAGTATTTTATTTAAGGGTAGGGCTGTGCTATATCTGAAAGACAAATCAATGCATATTACTTGACTTTCAGTGTGTCACAGATATTTAATAATTTTTGTATCAATTGGACTTTGTGTTTTTCAGTGAGACAAAGAATTTCTGTGAACACAACATAAACAGACACGGTCGATAGTGAACGTTCCACAGAACGAGGTGATCCCGAATAGGAGGCGGATTGACTTGCCTTGACTAAACAAGGGGTTTGTACCTAAATGAGGGACTATACTTCTGATCCATGAACATGCTTTGAAGGTGATTTTCCAGAACTGACCAAAACACCACCAGCTTTCTTTTATCAGAAGAAGATTTGCCCGTCTTATGGCAATGAATCATCTGGAAGAGGAAAATCCCACAGCTGCACCTTACATCGCCAAAGACATGACCTAGATGTTGGGACATGTTTTATTCTCTGGATATGAAGTGACCTACATGAGGAAAACATTTTATTATAAAGCACAGCCCTATTAGAGCACATTGTCCTTTTTTCTTTTTTTTACTCCTACAACTCCACTCATCCAGGAAGCAGCTGCAGAGGCTGCAAGTTTCTAACAATAATCTTGACATTAACACACACGCCAGTGACATGTGAATTTATGTTGTCTTAAATAGCGTTTCATCACAAACAGAGCTCACACATCATTGAAAATGTTTCCTTTTTTAAAAAAAAAAAAAGCTTCTTAGGGCAACACAAAGATGTGAATATACAATTGGACATAAACAAGAAGTTCATAGAAATGCACAGGTGCTAGGCATTCTGGTGTAGTCGGAATGTGAACTGTCAATGGATGAGCCCATGGATGATACACCCACATGTCTCAGAGTGTGTGGTTTGTGTTTTTGGTTTGTAATTTTAGTTGTGGTGACTCCACTGCATCTGATATTTTACATATTTACATAGCTCAGTAAACAAAGCGACTGCGTGGTTTGCTCGAATGCCATGCTTTAGTTCAACCAAACACTACAGGCAGCAGAGAGAGGCAACAGCAGGAAGTGTCTTTGTTTGGCCAAAGAGTTTTGTTCCAGGCAGATATTATATATGTACAGTATATCTCAGTGAAGGTTAAACAATTATTAAGGTGGGTCAAATTACGAGGCAAATTGCAAGGATGATGTAAAAAATGGAATGAAGATACTTGGAATTGCAGCTACTTACTACCCCCATCTGGTGTCTTTTGGCTCATTGTTTTGGTTCACCAATCAGGAACTTAACTTCCAGTTCCAGCTATGACAGCCACATCAAAAAAGTGTGATCAACCAACTGCAAACGCCATTAGAAAATACAGCTATGTGAGCATCTATCTATTTTTTACTTAACTTAAAACTTTAAGATTAGAACTTCAGATTAGAAGATGGAGATGATATATTATGTGACAGGAGAAAGGCATTCCCACTGCATCCAGTGTTTGAGCTCATCTAAGTTAATCGACTATGACATTGGTATCAGTGTTTTCATCTAACTCGCAGGAGGGATGTGATTTAGTTTAGACTTTACAGCGAACTCACATACATTTCATTTCATTTTGGCAGACTTGTTATTTTGGAACAAAACTCTTCAGATTTGAAAGTATGGAATGTTTGAACTTTGTGGAAAATTAATGAAAGCAGCACAACTACAACAAGCTGTAAATTGAGGAAGACACCACATCACAAAATTAGCAAACACAATAACAAGACAGCTGATGTGACAGCAAAATACAAAAAGAAAAATAAATAAAAACAAGGACTGAGATGCATTAATTTAATAACTTAATCATAGCCCCCGTAGCATGTGAGTCCGGTCTCCGCTGGGTTGGAATCCAGTTCAGTGCAGTCCAGCAGCACAAACTCAACATTTTTAATGATAACAGTTAGTAAAAAATGTGCAACTGGGAACACAACAGTAAAATTCTATGGTAGGCAAACATTAATGAAAATAGAGTGCTGTACATTCACACCAAAAATCCCAAGTCAAAAAGATCCCAGCTCAGCTTGGTCACATGCATCTTTTGATCCACTAACCTCTCCTTTCATAAAGTCTGCAGTGTCTTTATCCCTGTGCTCATCCATTTCCTCCTGAAAGTCTGTATAATGTCCCTCCCGAGGTTTAGGAGACTGATGCAGCCTTTCTCTTGCTCTCCTGCCTGGCCCCAGCTCAGAAAGTGTTTTAGTGTCCTCCAGTGATGTGGCAGAAAATGATGACGACAGCTGGTTTTTTCCCAAAGTACATCTTTGCGACACAGCCAGTTCCTCTACGGTCCCTCATAGTGATGTGGACTGCTTGATACTGTGAAAGCTGACTCGTGAAGGTGATGTGGGGATAGACATGGCCTGGGTCATCCTGGCTCTGATGGAGTGCTGCTCCTGCCAACGGTGAAACCGCTTCCTCACTGCTGACCGCACCTTGCAACAAGAAACCAGGAAGCTCCTAAGATAATGTCTTGTGTTTTCTGAGATAACACTTTAAATTATTATATATATAAATGTTGAGAATTTTTTGTAATATTTTACACATTTTATTGTGTAATATTCAAGAATCCTCCAAGTCAATATTGATATCAAAGCAAAGACAGACAGACAGATAGACAGAACTGCTTTCCTCTTCTGTTAAATGTGACCTCGGTATCCTTTACTCATCTGTCTCATTTCTTCCTTCTCTTTCTGTCACTGTCCGCATGTAACGAAACACTAAATCAATATCCCCCATAAGCTACACATGCTGGTTAAGCCTTGCGTTGAAGCCAAAGCCCAGCTGGTGATGAGATATTCATTCATTGTCCAGCCAGCTAACATAGCATGGGGCAGTTCGCAAAGGGCAGCAGTCAGGCAAAATTACATTCACACGCTACACGTGGAGTAACTTGTAAAGTAATGATTATTCCGTGTAAGCTGAAGAACCACCTACAGATCTACCGTAATCCTCGTCCTCACAATGAAAAGGTCAAGTGATAATGTAGATGTCTTTATGCCTATTTACCAGGGTCTTTTCAGCAACATCAGCCTGTATTTCACAGGCTGAAGTCACAGCTGAAGAATTTTACGAGCACAAATATTTGAAAAAAAGTTTTCTCATCATTTGTCTCCTATGACTGATGAGGTCATAACCTGAAATAAATCTTTCAGCCTTAAGGTCAAACAGTGTGGTTGTTCTTTTTTTTTCTTTGTCAGGAAACCTTTGGTATATTAACTCATCATTTGTTCTCTGTGGGCTCAAACCACATCCACATTTGCGGTGAATTATTTCCATCTAAATTCTCACAGTGGGACTTATTTTTCTACTCAAAGCTGTATAAAAGGTTTATTCAGAGAATGTGATCTGGTGTCAGAACTGTTGCTTCATCCTGGGAGGTTTTTAAGACCGCTGACTTTGATTTTTTAATGTGTTATGGATGGCATGGAAACCTAGAAAATCACTGCACAGTTAAATAAATATATAAATAATATCACACTTTAAAAATCCTTTAGCATTTCTGCTTGCATGCAAGTGAATATTCCTGGACTATTATTAGATGGTTTCATCCCTGTTTTCTGCATCGAGGAATTAAGGTTGACGTTGTCACAAAGTGTACAAATTGTTGTCACTTACATCATTACATGACAAGTACTAATTTTGCCCTAAATATAAGTGCTTCAGGCCTTTATCACTCATTTCCCTGCAATAACACACAGCAACAGTCAACAACAGAGAGAATGGACGCGCCTGCAGAGAGGTTTTATGAATGATTATCTGAATCGGGGGCTGTGGGAGTAGCTCTTCTTACCTCGCTGTTCAGGAAGCAGTAAAACACTGACACGAAGAATCCCTGTGGGAGGGAAGAGGGAAATAAAGAGAATGTTATCACTCATAACATCAAATACATTATCCTACTTTAATCACATGCACATAAGTTTACAGCATTCATTGAAGCATCCCCAGAGGGGGACAATCATGTTTGTGTCCACTCGTTAAAATTTCCACAAAAACACACATGGGAGAATTTCTATTCATTTCATCACAGATAGAATGTAGTCTTTTGTGTGTAATTATACCTGGAAGGACTCCAAAAATGAGTTAAAGTATATGAAGACGATTTGGGAGATCTCGTCTTCCCCCGGGTTGACAAAGAACAGCATGTAGGTGATTCCCAATAGAGGGAGAAGGACCAGTGTTGCCTTTACGGCTTTCCTGCAGGTAAGAGCAGTAATCAGGCAAACAGAACCGGTAAAACTACTCCTAACCTCTACAGGCTTCATCGTATTTTTATACAGACAGCACTTTGCCTATAGAGCGTAAAACATGAATTATTTAGGGTGTGTACATACAAGAGATTCTGGAAAGTTTTGCTTGTTGACTTTCTGTCTGATAGGCACTGCAGGTTCCTTAAAAAGTACCTGTACTGGATCGTCTCTGATGTGGTAGACGCTCGCAGTTTGGTCATTAGGATTCTCACGATGTTGAAGAGGAAAATGAAATTGATCTGTGAGAAAATCAATCAAACAAAGCAATAAGAGAGATTATACTCTTCAGGCATGACAGTACCTTATAATATCAAGGAGGACTTCCTTGACATTATAAGAGGGTCACTGTTCAGGGGTCACTGTGCTTTAGAATTCCTAATTAAATACAGAACCATAGTGTTATTACTAGATTTACACTGTAGTAAAGAATCTGGTTATTTCCTTTTACTATTGGATGGTTGTGGTGGTATAGATTTATTCTTTAATAACACCTAAAACTCTCTTGGTCTTCTGCAGTGCTTCTTGAGATTATGTTTCCACAAAATCAATAGCACATGAAATAGGTGTGAATTATGCAACTGGGCCAAAAATAGCAATAGGAATACTTTCCATGGCCAGTTGACCTGACCTTGGCCTGAACAGATGCATGGCAATCTTTCAAAAACCTGTTCCTCACTACCCCCCCCATGTCTAAATTCTTCAGTTCAAATTGTTAAAGACAGTTTGTATTTATTTCTTAGGGTGGTATACGAGTTTATCGCTGACATTAACAGCCATAAAATACAAGATCATAATAACAGCACCCTGATTGTAGATGCTACAAATATTCTGGTGACTAGACGATGATCCTGTAAGATCAAATGCTAAGCACAGAAATAAAAGCCTGGGAGAATTTGCTATTGAAAACAACACTGAAAAAAAAATGTATGCAAAAGAATCAGGGAGATATTAAGGGAGGCAGATGTGTGCTTCAGGGAAGAGTAAGACATAAAGTGCTTCTTGGAGAGATTTTTTTTTTTTTTAGATGACAAGGGAATGTGATGCTTTTGACAAGTATGAGAAGGTCACTCCACCACTCAAAGCCCAGCAGGGACAAAATAGTCCAAAATGAGAAGAAACGCTGCCAAATTGCCACAGCAATGGGAGTGCAAGCAGAGGTAACATACATGAACATGGATATGAGCTGAACAGGATTTGGAAGGCTAGCTAGGAGTTACGGTAGTCCAGACAAGACATAACTAAGGGTTGTACAAGCAGCTAGGGAGAGTCTCCAGACAATCTCCAAAATTTGCAAGATCATTCAAATGAGTCAGGGATGGGAGTGTACAATCACATGAACGATGAGAAAAATCACAATAACACAACTATGTCTTCATAAATGATCCTTCATTTAAATAAATCCTTCAATAAATCCTTCAGTTTAATATGTTTTATTAGTTTTTCTGTAATTTAAAGTGTAGTCGTTAAACATGGAGCTGGAAGCAGAAGACAGAGCCTTTATGACTAAGAGACAACACAAAAATTCACAAAATAACATGATGAAATAATGGAACAACATGGCACAGTGATAGAAATCATTTGTAATAAGTTCAGACAACATTAAATATATCCTTGGATGATTATTTTAAAGCACAGATTCCAAAGAGTTCCAAGATTTCTCGAAACTTCGTCAAGTTTCAGCAATTAAAAAGTTATATTTGGTTGGATCCGTGTTGGATAAAAAGTTCACATTTATCATGATATGAAGAATGAGTTTGAGGATGTACAATTTCACATCTGCCATGCATTTTAAAAGGGATAATGAAAAATAATTTCAGTGGGGTGTTACATAAAGCACTATGCTACTGCAAGGACAAATAACAAGTGCTCTCACCACCAACACAAGAATCATGGGTCCTTGGTAGATGTAGTCTGTGTACACGCCTGCTCTCTTCCCGAACCAACACCTGAAATGTCAGAAAGAAGCAATCAGTCATCTTTTGTTCCAGCAGGCAGATGCATTTACATTGGTGCTTGAGGTTCCACATAAAGAATTCCACTTCAAGTTCACTGCATGTGCTTTCACATTTTCCAGACAGTAATTCCACCCAAAATATGAATTATAGACCATTTGGAGGTAATTTTGGTTCATAAATGAGTCATTAAAAACAAAGAAATGAGTCACTTGTTACACCAAATGAAAACATTTGACAGTCAAATTTCTAAAAAATAAGCTTGAACACCTTGAAACAAGAAGAACAGGACAGGTTGCTCCAGTGGAAATAAAAAAGGTGTTTCTATGTAATACTTGAAATGTAATTGATTTGTTCATGAAGTGTCACACAAAGTTTTTCCCATCAAAGACATTAAAAAAAAAAAAGCTTGGTAATTTCTTAAACTATAAAAAGGGTTTTGTATTTGAATATCATAATATGTTGGAAACAACTTCTTAAACACTGAAAAAATATATAATTACTACATAGTATAAGTATTACGGTATTTTCATGTATATTTATCGCTAACAATGAGCGACACTTCATAAAAATAATCACTATTAGCAAGGTGAAAGGAAGTATTTGTAAAGAAAAACCCAGAGATTACCATCAGTTTATTGTCTGCGCTAATTATAGAGAAGAAGAAAAAAAACAAGAGTAAAGAAGGGATTTTTCAGTCCAGTCTTTAAAAAGATAAAAACCACTTTCACCTGTTTAATAGGAACAGGAAACTCTAAACTTTGATTTCAATTACGAGCTAAGCACCCTCAATAAAAGTTAAACTGGCCGCAGGGTTAATATCTAATTAAGAATATTGTACAATGAAAATGTGATTACAGCAGGATATAAATAGACATTCATATCCTTAATGTAATACAGGTTTGACTTTGCCCTCATTCTTTTATGAAAGGGCAAAAAGAAAACGTTCTTTGAATATCTGAGCCTTACATCAGGCACGACAACAAAGGGCTTACTTCTCATTGTCGTAGTACAGCTTCCCAATGGCCCACGCCACAATTATTGGGAATGGTATACCTGTGAAGCAAGTGACAATGTGATTAATCTTTCTCTGTTATTCACATTATAAAACACCACTCCAGGGATTTTGCAGCGAAATATGAAATCCCCGTCTATATTTTTTTTTCTTCTTTAATTTGTACCAGTGGTGAGTACCAAAGCTCTGTCAAAAGCAATTGTTGCCGGTGTGTTACGATCAACAGAAGCAAGCCAAGGCTTGTCACCATCAGAATATTTCTTTGTGATTAAATGAAAGCCTGGACTGTAGTTGATGATAATGTGGGGTGATTGTCTGCTTTACTGACTTATAGGGGTATAATAAGGCAGACAAGTAGCCATGAAGACGCTGCCAGCTGCCATGTCACACGTTGAAGTCTCATGTTTCTGGAAACTTTCCACTTCATTAGCAATTTGCTGTCATCAGTACAATGTTAAATCTCGGGAAAATCTTCTCTCAAAGCTTGATAAATGTAATTTGTCCGCTCATCTCTTGTCCACACTGCTCTGGGTTTAAAATTTTTCTGCTCTTGAAGTCTGAGTCAAAGCTAAGTGAAGCAAATAAAATTTGATCTTATTTATTTTTTCACAGCCGTGCTGAAATGTGCTGCCATCTCCTCTTCACACGGACGCTTCACACTGCCCTGGGGGAAAATGTAATCCAGCTGGCACAATACACCTAATCTCAGCAGCACAGAGTTTAGTTTGACAGTGTGAAACGGAGTGTTAGTGAACTCTACACCAATAAATTTCCCCACTGCCATGGAAATATCATGTCGACTGCTCCCATTGTTAGCTTAATTTCTCTCTGACCCTCCGTTTGTTCTGCTGAAATGAAGCATACCCAAACTGCCTGGAGTGAAATCAGCATTTTATCATATAAATATCTTACTTTCTCGCTGAAAAGGGAAACTGCTCTCATATCTGTGTGATGATTATTAATCTAGAGCTTGAAGGTGATTGGCTTTGCTTAGCATGAAGTCACAAAACAGCGGGAAACAGCTCCCCGAGCACATAACTACAATTTTAGTTAAAAAAAATATGCAACATTATCATTACACATGCAGACAGGAGTTCAAACTTGAATTAGGTTTGCTGTAATCTTGTAGAATTGACTATGGAAAATTAAATATTGACGTATCATGTCAACAATCCAATGAAAATGTTCTTCACAATCTGCACTCTACCAAACACACAATAAACAAAGTTTTCAGTGAATTTGACTCAGAGATTTTAAAACAGAGAGGCATTTATGATATTGTCGTTTGCGTTTTTAACAAGATGCTAAAAATGACATATGTGTTCCTGCTCAGTTCATCTAAACTAACTACATGAATAATAGATAAAGAAAAATTCTGCTGCTGATGTTGATGATCTCATTCAATTCTGGGCAGTTTCTTATTTCTCTTTTTCTTTCTTTCAAATGCAGAAATGTTGAAACAGTGATGATTATGAACTGAATTTTTACTCACACCAGCCGATGCAGATGAACATCCACTTGCGCAGCTTGTCGGTGGAGTAGGTGAGAACGATGGCGGTGTGGAGGTAGCAGCCTTCACCAAACATCCAGAAGAAGTTGGTGGAGTGGAAATAGTTGAAGGAAGCGGTGACGAGACGGCACCAAATCTACAAGATATACCACTATTCAACATCTGAAGGTGTCTCATTTAGCCCATATCATCTGAGTTAGATTATCAGTATTCTGTGAAGTAGCTGATTCTTGTTTGTGCGTAAGAAGGAGCTCCATTAAGATTCTCAATTATACATCTTTTTTCATGACTGTCTGCCAATCATCAAACAGCATCACTGTTAGCATGACATATTAAATTATGTGTAAAAAATCAGTCAAAGAACATAATAAGGGTGTATTCTACCATATTGGCTTCAAGGATTCAATGAATGGTTTCAAAAATTATCTAAAGTAAATTCTGTGGCCTTCAAACTCGACAGATCTAATCTCAACTAAACACTTGTTAAGCAATTTCAGAATAGTATGATACAACACCGGATTATTTCCCATCATAATACTTTTAGTTTAATTTGGCACCACCATTAATAGCCCTGGGTTTCAAATCCTACATGCAGACACAATAAAATTTTACAAAAATCAACCTATTATGTCATGATTATTCAATGAAAATAAAACGCCATGTTGACTCTCAGTGTTAAACTCTCAGTAGTTCCCCAAAACAGCTGGTCAGTGTTGTTCAGATAAAACATTACTGAAACAGGATGTAAAAACGGCAGGGCTATTTTCAGCAGAGGATTAATCAGCATTTGTTGCTCTGTGTCGAATAACTGTGGAAGCTGGACTGTGTCTGAGGGATTGAGCCAAAATAAACATCAGTGTGTCCGTGACAATGAGAAGTGTCACGCAGTGCAACAGTTTGAGTCAGTGATGTGTTTAATCTTAAGAAGAGCAGTTTTTGCAAACATTATTTCACAGAGAAAGGAAATAAATTGTAAGTAAGAAATCAATTGGAGTTGATTTGAGCTATTGAGAAAAAATTGTTAAAAAAAATAAAAAAAACTTGATAAAATTGATAATATACAGATATATGAAACAGATTCCTGGCAAAATAAAATCACATTCAAAGCCAAATGCTTATAAAAATAGCACAAAACTGAGTTTACTGTAAAACTGCCCAGTTCAATGTCAAAAATATAATATTGGGTGAAAAAAAATTGCAAACATCAAACCTGTGTGTGTGTGTGTGTGTGTGTGTGTGTGTGTGTGTGTGTGTGTGTGTGTGTGTGTGTGTGTGTGCGCGCGCGCTTATATATACTGTATATGAAAGGTATATATAAGAGTGGAAAAATAATGTCCCTACGGGCATCACTGTGGAAAAAAATATACAGATGAGTACTGCATTTAATTTCCCTTTCACAATAAAAATATTGTGCGTTATTATATTACATACTGATATTGTGAGTTAAACTTTACACACTCTCACCTGTATTTACGTGGGACACATGATAATTAACATTACTGGTCTGGTTGGAAACAAAAGATGTTTTGATGTTGATTAAAAAGATACTTTATTTAAAGCTTTACAAGAAAGTAGAAAAAAAGTGTGATGAGGAGACTGACTGCTGTTCTGAATTAGAAGCTGCAGTATTTTACTGTTGACTTTTGAGTGAATTAATGAAACAGGCACAAAAGTAGCCTAAACAGACAATATTAGAGGTCGGATGCACAACATTTGTTAATTGATGTATTCAATGTTGGGTTCGGTCTTCTTTTGGAATCATTTGAGAAAACATTGCTTCCTTAATGAAGGATCAATATATTCAGAGAAACATACCACGTTGCTCTCATGCACCTCAGGACTCATAGTCAGTTGGACTATGAACCAGGTGGCGTTCCTGAGGATGAAGGCAGTGATGAGGTTCCAGTGGATGATGTTCCTCAGGCAGCGGATGCTTCTATGAGATGAACAAAGGAAAAAGATGTCAGCGCCAGAGAAAACAATGTTGCACTGAGAAGATGAAAAATTTTTTTTTTTTTTAATAAAAGAAAAAAAACTGGTGAGACTGTCAGACATAAAGTATTCCTAAACTATAAGATCACTTTTAAAGTACTCTCGAAAAAACAGAAAATAAAAATTAAGTCCATAAATTATGTACGTAACATTCCACCGTCACTCCCCAATGCCCCGCACCCACCACATAATATGAAGTAACATTTCATTCCTGCTGTTTGGACTCTTGTTTGTGTCATGTTTGGAGAGTCTAATGCTTTTTTAATGGTGTAAATAAATGGACCTTAGGATATAATTCAAATCTGCTCAACTGCCTCAGAGGGACTCATCGAAAATAGAAGCAAACAACTAACGGACAGAGCAAACCAACCTTGGTCTCTGTTGACACACTCGTATTCGCTGTCACCAGCCGACAGCAGTAGCAGCCAGCAAAGGTCGCTGCCTCCTCTGCTAGTCATGAACGCATCAATTCTTAATACGGATCTCTCTCACAGGAGCCGATCCCAGCTTGCTACGTGCGAGCGGTGGGGTACACCCTGGACGCGTCGCCAGCGCATCGCAAGACCACACATAGACAAACAACCACTCACGCACACATTCACACCCATGGACAATTTGGAGTAATCAATTCACCAAAGCGGCATGTTTTTGGAGGTGGGCGGAAGCCAGAGAACCTGGAGAAAAATCACGCGGACACAGGAGAACATACAAACTCCACACAGAAAGGACTGAAACCCAGAACTTTCTTGCTGTGAGGTAACAGCGCTACCCGCTGTGCCATCTTGCCGCCCTGATTAATTAAATGCATTGTGCCACAAACATGCAAGCAGCTAATTTCCCCTCACTGTGTCACAGTGTTACTGGAGCTGGGAACACAAAGGCAGTCTCTGCAACATTGGAAGCACAGTGAAAGAGATTTTTTTAACAACAAACGTAGTCATTACTATGTGTGACCTCACTTCTCTTGTAATTATGCCACTGGGAACAGCACACTCGTACGTGTATCTAATTTAGAGAAAAGACGAAACAGGCCTGCAGACACTTCTTTTATAAAGATGCAGAAAAAAAAATAGAGACCACCCTTTATCAAGATCTTATTCTTGACAGTGACCGGTAGTTGAAAATGTATCGGGAAAATAATAGAAAAGTGTTCAGAAAAACAGTTATTATGTGTTGCAGGTATTGATTTGAGTAATAAGTAAAAGATTCATAGTGCCTACAAGAAAGATGTTAGAAAGACACTAGATATAATACGAAATACAGTACGATATAAAAAACCATAAGAAACTTAATAATAAGATTATTAGGATTTCTTTTTTGGTCAAATATTTGCAGGTAACTACTTTAATTTTTTTTAACTTTACCTCCATCAAGCAGGTCACATTTTCACCTGTGTCCGTTTGTTTGTTTCTCCGAGTTGTTGTTTGTGTGTTTGTGAATGTTATTACTCTTTAGAGTTGTGGTTGTTGTTATGGCACGGATTTAAACGTAAGGCATAATAAGCTTCCTGTATTTTTTTGCTATGCTAAACCATCCACTCCCTGAACACTGAAGTGGCATATAAAATCTTTCCTCTTAGGAAAAATGGTCACTGATACTGTCAGACACAGACAAACTAACAAACACAGACCTTAAAATGAACAAACTTTCTACTTTTGAAACATACAGCAAGATTAAATTATTCTGGATGTGTTTGGGATTAATTCAGCGATTAAATTGAGAAAATAGTTCATGGATATCCGAGTATTTGGTTTCCCAACAGATCAAACTGGGCCGACCGTGGCTCAGCAGGTAGGACTTATTTACTAATGTTAGTGTGGGTGGTTTGATCCCCTACGCTTCATTTCCTTGCTTGGCCGCTCACTGCATCTGCTGCGTGGAGAGATTAATGAGAGGCAAACACTGTAAAACACTAAAATCAATATATTAAGGCAGGTCATTTCCATAGTCCACTTTACAGAGTTAGTAAAGCTAATGGTCACAGCATTCAGGTTGTTGAACTGAGTCAGACAACCAGAGTTTGTATTCTGAGGGAACATTAAATGGAAACCCTGAAAACCATCCGTTTGAGCGACAAACATGCTCATTGGACTCCAGTTCCACAACACCAATCAGACATTTCTCTACTTCACACCAGCAGTGGTTACCTTCCCTTAAATGGTTCTCGTGAAAAAAAAAAACTGAAGAAGGCGAGCAATAAATGTCAAGCTCCTTCTCCACCCCCATGTCATTTTCAGCTGGCACCCTCCCTTCCTGTTGAAGCTACTCTGGCCAGCAAACATGGGTTGTGCATAAACGCCGTTCTGTAAAATGTGTACTTATTGTGTCTCTCTGTGCCCTTTCACGCTTTTCTCACTTCTGGGAGGTGTCTTGGGGATCGATAGCGGTCCTGGCTTTCGAGGGTGTCTTCCTCTCTCATTTTATTTCTGCTTGCCAGAGAAACCCATTGCACCTCCACTGGATGTCCCAGTTGGTCTCAGCAAGACCGATTTGGTTTTCTCTGCTTTCTGAAATGTGTATATTATTCCCATTTGTGGTAAAATGTGCCCTAGATTTGCGGGCGCCTAAACCCCATTACATCTGAGGGATTGAGATAGGGAACGTTTCATCCCATGACCAAACGGTTTCCGAATAAGAATGAGAGGCGCTTTGGATGAGGGATCTTAGCAGCACTGATGTTTCTGTCACATCAAGGATTTGTTTGGGATTATCAGTGGCCTGGTGGCAGCCAGACCAACACCTACCTCAAACACAAGAAGAGGAAGAAGGCAATGAGCAGTGCCACCATTGAGATGCAGTGACCCAAGAAGTTTATGATCACAGCTATTTGGTAGTGCATCTTGCCTTTTTTCTGCAGGGGGAAAGAGAAGAGAGAACGAAAGTTTGTTTTTTTCTGACATACAGAAACATCATTTTTTGGTTAAAAACAGACTGAAGAGATTCATTTCTGCATTGTTCATTGTACGGTGTGTGTTAACCACATTTTTTCTTGTTGTACCCTGTGCTTTAGAGATGCAAGTAGTTTCGCTCCCTAATCAAATACATGAATGCCAGGTACTGTAATTACCGTATTTTACGCACTATAAGGCGCACCTAAAAGCCTATATATGGATTAATATTCATATTAATATTGGTTAAAAACATGATCGCTGAAAAAAATCCGGCAGCCTGGCCGCCAGTCATGCCGCACTCCGCCACCAGAGGAGCCCCCTCACAGGGCACTCGGGCCCACGACCCCTAACAACGGAGGTCAAGGGGCGTCACCGAAGTCCCGGCTCTGACTGAGCTGCTCTCAGACGGTAGAGCAGACTGTAGGAGCACCGGTGATTACGTAGAGAAACATAAGGAACTTTCAACAATTCTATTAATAAAGTTTAACTGACTGACTGATCTCAGTATTTCCGAACTATTTGGCGTCGGAAATAACGCACTTTAAACTTAATTGGTCTAAAAAATGCCATTGTGCTGTCATCTGGAATCTAGTGACGGTCCATTCTATTAGTCTGTGGAAACACACGGAGAAACTGGCATAAAGGTGAATGAAAGACCCTCAAAGCTGAACTTCCAGCCTTTTCTTTGTCTAGCAGTCACTGCTAGACAAAGGTGTCTACTGTACTGCATTTGATTTACAAAAATGTAGTTGATAGTTCTGGGCGGGCGGTGGAGGGGCGCATTCAGGCTTGTGTATTCTGTCCGCAGCGACGTGCTCAGAGATTCACGGTGGTGAGACACCGACGTTAAAGTCAGTTCTAGGAGTAAAACAGCGTCATATTTGGCAGTAAATTAGCAGCCTGAAATTAAAAACTAGTTAAAAAATTGTTTAGGACACACAGCAGCAAATAGCTGCACCTCACCTCCGACTGGACGACCGATCGAAACAATATTAATTAATAAACGAAGACGAACGTCGGAGCTTAAATATCTGCTTCGAACTTCAGATCAGGAAATAATCCTCTCTGTTCCCACTGACTGCACTCGTAATGAATTTAACCAGTTTTTAATGTCAGGTTTTTTAATATGCGTGTTGACTTCTTTCTAAGATGGCAAAGTGATCAAGTGATCAGGTTTCCTTGATGAGGCTCAGAATGGATTATTGACATAACAATAGGGGCCATTCAAAGGTAGTCAGGAAGTCATGAATGCAATCATGACTGCCTGAGCAGCGCGGCTTCATCTAGTGGACGGATTGCGCAACTACAGCCGCTGCAGTTTATCAAATAAATGTTGTTTATTTTTTATTGTGTGCGCCTTATATTCCGGTGCGCCTTATAGCGCGGAAAATACTGTACAAAATTCTATATTGTGGAAGTATCATAAATAGCATCTATTGGCTCCAAATATTCCACCGCCTTTGAGGGATTATTAGGAAAAAACATCACCAATGAACTGAAGGATGTTTATTATTTACAGATGCTTTCCATTTCTTAATCATTGGTGTTGCCACAGTTGTTAAATGTCATTTTGTGTGTGCTTTTGTCTTCTGAATGTCACGTTTCATCTCCCTGTGGTCATTTTTTTAATCTCTGTCATCATTTTGTGTCATTGTAATTACTCAGACTCCCTTGACGATCATGTTTGGATGTTTGTGGTGATTTAATGCCTTTTGAGGTTTGTTGTTTGTATGTGTCACAGTCTGTTTTCTCCAGGAAACCCTTCAGACACATTCTCAGATCCTAAATGCATTCGCTGCCATTCTGAACTCCTCCCACAGATACATCCAGACTTCCTGTCCTTTGCCCATCAATCCACAGCCACACCCATAAACCTGCTCTCCCCTCATCTCACCTGATAGATAGATAGATAGATAGATAGATAGATAGATAGATAGATAGATAGATAGATAGATAGATAGATAGATAGATAGATAGATAGATAGATAGATAGATAGATAGATAGATAGATAGATAGATAGATAGATAGATAGATAGATAGATAGATAGATAGATAGATAGATAGATTCCTCTGCTTCTTGGATTTAATCAGCGCGTTCTCAGCGAGACTCGAACAACTCACACTTTTTTCGTGTTTTGTTTTTGTGGCTCTGTTACCTGTCACCTTTGCACCTATCTTTCTACCTTCCACGCTTACCTTGATTTCTGTCTGCCTGTAAGCCATCTATTAATAAATACCTTAAGTCACTCTACAGGCTGACGCCCTTGTCATCTGCATTTTGGTCTTTCCCCATTTGCTGAGGATTACCGGGGTTGACGGTAAGTGATGTCCTCTTTTTGTGGCGGTTTATCATTGCTCCTGTCTGTAAGTGGTGCACCTGTCTGTGCCACCCATCAGCTGCAGTTTGCTTCTGAATGATGCAAACTGCAGCTGTAGTTGAACCTCGTGCACATAAACATCTTTCTCTGAATTAGAGCCCAAGACCACTGTCTGTGATTCAGATATCCATTGTGATCGGATTGTCCCCACACTACCATCAGTAATCTGGGCTCTAAGTGGATTTATGTAACCTACTGGTGTCTGCGCTGGGATTAAATGTCCATATTTAATCCCAGCAGAACCCGGCGCAGAACACATCGTCTTTCCTATTTGCTTAATTTTGGTGCAGCAGCTCAAATCCTTAATGCTTTCTTGTCTTTGGTGGACAACTATTATAATATTGTATCAATAATACCAACTGCTTCCTCTCTGATTCATGAATGTGGCTAATGAGATGCACGAAGAGAATGTAGGACAGGAATTCAGTGGCGTCAGAACACCCCTCTGGTTGAATCTGGATTTTCAATCTCATGTTTCAGAGCTATACTAGGCTGACATGACACCTCACAAATAATTCTTTTTATATCAGCTTTTGCCATCAGTACATTTGCCATCCCATAGTGCGCAGTTGTTTTGTCTGTTGTGTCAAAGATTGCCTCCTCACTTATCCAGGTATGTATTATGACCAGGGAGAACAACACAGTCCACTGCATTGCTCTGTTATCAAGCTCTTACAGTCATCGTTCAGTGTGTTTCCTTAGTTACTCTGTGAAAACAGACGCTAAAATAAAATAAAATAAAATATAATATCCTCACCAACTTAAGAGCACATGTACCGAAAGAAGAACTAAATAAAGAGATGAAGTTCAGAACGTGATAAATTACAAGAAAGCCATGAATTGTCCTGCAACGAGTAATTTTTTGTAAAATCTGTCGGATTTTTTCTTTTTACATAAGGGATTGATGCATACATTTTTTACCAGGTAATAATATCATAAATCAAGGCACAGCTAGCCAATTTTCATCAGTAGTAAAAATCATCATCTGGGACAGTCATGTCCAAAATTTGAAAAACCCCAAAAGGAGTGTCATTAAGTAGAATTTATTTAGTATGAATGAAATGTTATTCTGAAATATTTCCATTTTATAATTTTTTTTCTACATTTATTTGATACCACTAACAGACTACAACTCTTAAATGTAGACGTGTGGACAGAAGAGAGTTCACTGGTGTTTTTTTAAGTGATTAATAAGTCATTTTCTAATTTAATTTCTGTGTGGAGCTCACAGGCCACCATACAGGAGGCGTGTGGGCACACATGGGCTCTGAAGCGCTACGTCCAGGTCACTGGTGCTTTATGATCAAACAAACCTCCTGTGAGCAACCTCCATAATATACAGTATTTTTTTCATATGAGAGTTTTTGTTATTTATTGTTGATGTTTGGTCTAAGATGGAAAAAATACATTAACTCCCAAGACATTTGCCTCTTCTGAAGTACAATGCATTTTTTTTACCATACATGGACCGCAAATTTCATCTTCTACCCTTAGAACATACCAGTGTAATGCCAAGGGTAGTTTGACAAGGGGGATTACAATGATTAGTGATTACACATTGAATGATAGCTCCATCAAGGTGCACATGAGCAAGTGCACAATAATACAGATCTGACACAAACGTGATACAGTCCCCTAATAGACACCGAGTTAAGCAGAACTGGCTGACGCATCAGCAAATAAATCAAGCAAACAGAAGGATTTAAGATGGATAGTGGAGCCTTGAGTGGAGCCTGAAAGGAGGGGGAGAATGAAAAGAAGATAATATAACACCCACCCACCCAATCGCCTCAGGCCCTGCTGAATATGTGTGCCACAGGAGTGGAAGCCAAATCTGACTCACTTTCCTATCTTTAACAAACAAAGACGTTTATCTTAGTTGAAGAAATGACCTTGAGGAAAAGTGCAAAAAGGAATTTTTTTTTGGTCTCTCAAACAAACTTTTTCACCAGGCTGTGATCCACACAGCTTTTTATTCCAGCGGGAACACTGAATATCCAGTTCCAAATAGGCTGAACCATATGGAGAAGCTGCTTCAGCCCCCCCGTCCTTTCCCATGATGTCAATCATGTCTCCGCAACCGCCAAGCGATTTATGTCATGCTACAAGAGGAAACAAACAAGTAAAAAAAAAAAAAAAAAAAGCCACACATTTTTAAAAGGTCAGATACCATCAATCTTCTCCAAGAATCGATTGGAAGTCAGACTGTGGGAAAACACTAAATGAAGGATCTCCAACCACAAGACTGTTTCATAATCTTCTTAGATCCACTATATAAGGTTCAAAGTTGGCATCTGGTGACCTTCAAGATACAGAAACATGCTTTCCTATAAAAAACTTTGAATAGTAAATGTGTTTTGTTCTTATTATTGTTTACAGAGATGATCAAGAATGAATCCCCATCCCTCACTGACGGCTGTTAGGCCAGATGGGGGGGGGGGGGGGATCAGTGAATCCGATGTTTACAGGCAGGATTAATGATGGCGATATTTCAAATAATTAATACTTTTCCTCTTAGTGGATGTCACGTTGTAGCAATAACCAAAACAAGCCTGTTTGTTTTCTCCTATCTGCTAAATAGATTTGCTTTGCATACAAACATTTAATTAGACATAATTTTTTCTCTTCCTTGTCTTTGCTGATGAAAGAACCTTAAATCTTTATTCACTATAATTCAAATCTGGCAATACGGCTCCATTGTGGGATCTCCCTGCCATCCCACATGTTAACATTAAAAGGCCCAGGCTTTGTTTATGCTAGCTTGAGCCATGGGACTCCATATAGATGTTACACGCCATGTGAATGTGCAGAGGAATTTGTTGCTTTATGTTCTCTTAAGTGCCGGAGGCCAGACAAACATGAGGAAAAATCCAGTGCATGCTACCAGAAGAACATCATTATCCAACACGACTCAGCTCCGCTCCATCAGGAGGGCTGGTCCCTGCAGCCTGGTGTAGATAGAGATTCAAAATGTTTGCTCTGACCAAAAGAATTCATTAACATTTTAACGTTTCAAGAGGAAAACTCTTCTCATTTGTTGACTGATGCCTCCCTCCAAATTGTCTGTCTGTAAATGGGGTCTAATAAATCCCTTCATGGGCAAATCACATATAATTATGTTAAATGGTAAATGAGAGATCTAAAAGGTTATTATAATACAGTACTAGGGGTGAGGTCTTTGTAGATATATCATCACAATAGTCTATTACCTCTTAACTATCAGGCTAATGATTAATGAACGAGCTGAGAGCCACACACAATTATCAATACTTTCTGACAATTTTCAGAAAGTATTGAAAATTGAAATAATACACCGTTTGTTTTTGGCTTTCAGTATATACATTGACGAAAAAGGGAATCCACCATCCAGTGCTGAACCAGCACAGGATTGTAGCAATTGTGGAAACTCAGCTATGGAATATTCACTTCCCACAGTTGGCCAGGTGAGGCAAATCAAGTGTACTTTGTCATATAATTCATCATCTCATTTTAAATCTCGCACACAGTAGTTCAGATTTCCACTTATCACAGCCTGAATTAGGTCAGCATGTTCTGTCTTTGTCCTCCAGTTAATCATTATATGAAAAAAAGAGGACTCACATCTGCACATCACAATGCACCATGTGAACATGTGAATGGCGTAACATGTGGAAACAGAAAGACCATCATAGCACCCCGTTGTTGCTTTCAAGCAAACCTGTCTGTTGGTCACAAAGCTAGAAGACAATTTTGTGTAGGAAAATCACTGCTGCAGTTCAATCTGAGGAATTTTCAAAATGATGTCCTGACAAGAGAATGGCTGTGAGTAGAATGGCTCTCACCTTTATATAATCTGTAGGAAAGATGACATTAAACCTTGCCGGCGGCGGCGGCGGTGATGGCGTCTGTTCGACGCTTATTCAAAAACATCCATTGTGCTTTTGAAGCAGGTATTTCATGGTAAATTTGCGGTATATCTAGCATTGGTGTTACTGCATTATCCTCTCATGGCTGCAGGTCCCAAGCAACCGACCCCTGAATCTATGTTTACAATAAATATGCCCCTCATCAACCTGCTGCACTTATCCTCCACTGCTAACCTTTCCGTTTTGATTAATGCATGTTCATGCGCAGAGGGTCCATGTAAAAGCTTCATTAATCAGGACATATAGCAGGAAACACACACACACACACACACTCACTCACACACACACACACACATGCACTGATGTCTTACCTCTTCATGAAGTATGGCTTTACACATGGAGTAATTCCCCTTCAGTGCCCAAGTCCCATTTGCCAGACATTTCCTATAAACGTTATCTGCAAAGAGAGGAGGAAAAGAATGGGGGAATAAGGCTGTTATAAAATTTTAATTTTTGAGGAGTTCAATAATAATAATGAATTTTCTTCCAGCTTCTCCGCCTTAAACTGCTGGAAATAAATAAAATGGGAATTCGTGCACGATTGTGACCTTTCCTGCTTTTGAGACTAATAGGGAGGGATATCATTAGAGGAAGTCTTAAAAGCTGTGATTTTTCACACGTTTGCTGCCGTGACAGTCTATCACCCCTCTGCCCAGGCTGACTTGATATCCTTTACATTTTGACATCAATTTCTTGCATCCAATTTTATCATTTAGGGAAAAGCGTTCGACCCACGTCATAACTTTAAATATATTTATGTACACTGATGTATAATCAACTGAAATAGTACGGGGTCTTCGTGAGTAAAATTCAAATTTTTCATGCAGGCCAGTTGTATCACAGCACATATTTCTTTTTGCATTTGCAAGAAAACATGACATAAGCTGCAACAAATTTCACATTTGTCATTTCAGATTTATTATTTCTTAAGATGAAGGAAAGGAAATGGGACGCTGTGGAGATGAAATGGTGCAAATGAGGCTATCTGAATTTAAAAGGAAAGACATCACACATCTTCAAACATCTAGTTCTATTCTTTGTGCTAGCAGCCTTCTGCAGAGGAACAGGTGATGCCACCGAGTCTTAAGTGAGATGTTTAAGACTAAAGCTCGAGGTCCAATTCTTTGTTTTTTTTTCTTTTTTAGCAAATGTGAATTTAAGAAAGTTATGCAACGCGCTGCTCTCTGATTTGGTTTGGGGGATTATTTCATCTCCAGGAAAGGTTTTCTGTCAAAAGTGGAGAGATTTTGACAATCGCCAGTGAGAGCAAATACAAAATAGACAGCCAGTTAAGTGCTCATCTCGCACCAGAAAGTTTTCCACCGAGTTATTTGGATGGCTCCATTTCTGATGTTGAATGAGGTCATCAGACACCTCTTCAAGCGCCAGTCGAACCATTTTCAGAGCCTGGTGGGGAAAGTGAAGTTTGTCCTGGACTCTGTTATTAAACCTGTCTCACTGTTTTCTGAGCTGTCAGTATCAAGAAATGATGAAAAACAACATCACCGAGATGGAGCGCTCGTTTGTCTCCAGACATTATCAGGTTGGACCAACATCTGCATCATGAATATCTGGCTATGAATACATATTTTATGATATCATAGTAACACAGCTGCTTTACAAACAGGTAATTCACTTTGACAAGAACAAAGTTTTGGGATGCTGTCATACAATTCTAGACACTAAAATTAACTTTAAAACTTTTTTTGGTGACTTCAGGTCATTTTCCATTCAGACAAATATGTCAAAGTACGCATAACCTTTAAGCTTCTTATAAACCGCTAGATGTATACAGTGTCTGCCAAATTCTTTTTCCAGTGTCGTTTTAAGTAAGGGTAGATCAACAAGTGCTTGGTGGATTAGTATGAGCTTTGTATATTCATGGTCCCCACAAGATAAATCCTGCCGACTGTGGTGATGCTTTCACTTATTTTCTGGTAAACTTAAGTTGATTAATTTTTTTTTCCCCCACATAACATTGAAAAAAAAAAAGAGAGAGATATATGAAGAGTAAATCAATAATAAAATTAGAAAGTCTATTTAGGGATAATTTATTTTACAACACAAGATTGACATTTAGTTTTAGATGTTCAAAAATTGAAAATGCAAAGCATCACCTGAGATAGAGACAGATGACCCTAAGTGCATGTTTTAATAATGAGAATCTTTTGGTGTGGGTAAGAGATAAAATGGGATTACGTTGCCTCGGGGCAATAATGTGCACTGAAGTGGGTAAAAATAGCATGTTGATGGTGTAAGGGAACTGTCATCCCCAATCAGGGTTACCTAGGTTGTGATGTTCCCTTAACCCCAAATGCAAAATCCCAAAGAGATGTAAAGTCTGTCTATGGAGTATTATGTCGAAGACTAAAGTTATTAATGGCAAACTTTGTCATGCAAAAACCGCAAAGCATGCACAGAATAGTTTTAAGTCTTTGGATTTTAATTAGGTCTCCAGGAAGAAGCCTTTAAATAATAATGGACAGACAGCGAGTCTATATGGATATTTAATCTTTTAAGGATATTAAGATGCTTTATTTCTGTTATTATTCATTTTTTACTACTAGATTTGTGACGCACTAAGTTGAGCCCACTGGAAAAATGTCTTCACTAAAAACACACTTTGTGCCATAATTCTCTCCCCTTTATTCAAATTAATATCACAACACTGTGTGGTTGAACAACTTTCCTTCAGGCTCAAGCTGGCAAAGAATTTGCAATAATTACAGTCATAACAATAATGTCACTTTATTTGGAAGGCACATATTTTGTAGTAGACTATTTAAAAATAGGGACAACAAACATGAAACACAATAGGAACACAATATATATAGCAAGTATGACCTTGAACTCTTTTCTGATTTAAAGTAGCTAAACATCTTTCTGAAGATAGACAGCAATAGAAACTGATGGCCTCCATTATTGTTAAACAGCAACCTTACGGATGTTATCACCAGTGAAAATAAACAGAACAGTTGATTCAATTTCCAAATACCAATTCTAGAAGGTCATGAGAACTCACCAAGACATTTCATTTCTCAACAACAGAGAATATTCCTCTGGTCTGTGAAGGTGATGTTCACATCTTACCTTCAGCAAAGTGAAAGAGCATAACTCCTAAAATGTCAAACTATTCCTTTAACACAAAAAAAACACAAATATCTTGTAATACAAGATGTTTAATCTCAATAAATGACACTGACCTGCAGGTCGGAGATGGCCATAAAATCAAACACTGTGGTCGGCCAGTCTCTCAGAAATGTTTTTCCGATTGTGTAACATCTAAACTAAATCATGATTTTACGGCAATATCGCACTTGTTTGGATTTCTCGCCGTTTCCCAGCAGCTGAGGTTTCCTTGTGGGATGAAATACATGAGAGGTAAATATTCCACACACTACAAAACCTCTAAAGCTCTCTAATCGACTTTTTTTTTTTAATCTCAATTGTTTGATCTGAATCTGAACTGAAATGGAAAAGCAATCATTTGTGGTTTTAGGAAGGTTTACAAACCGAAACATTTGTCTTGGAAGCTAGCGCGCATGTCAGAGTCAAGACGACCAGCTTTCCAGCTCCGGTTTGGGTTAGTTAGTTCAGAGTTCAGTAGCTACACAAATCTTGTATGAATCTTCTAAATTTACACTGAATTAGCAAAATGAAATGCTTATCTTTGCTTGTTCCATTTTGAGAGAGACAGGTTAGCAGTTTCCCACTGCTTCTCGTCTTCAATGCGACTCTAGACTAAAACATGACTGAATTTTACAGTAAATGAAGATTTTCGGGCCAACACTGGTGTGGTCAAGTTGGAACGGGAGCCAGCTCCTCACATTTCTTGGAAAAGTCAATCTTTCTTTCACGTCATTAAAAGTTACAGAGTCCGCATTCATTAGTGAACAGCCGTGCAGGGCGTGCGATGGGAACGCTGTGGGATTCATACCCAAACACCTTTAGTTTGTTACTGTAGTGCTTCTTTATTAACATTCTCCTGCAGTTCGCAGAGGACGTAGGGAATGAGCCACTGAAAGCATCGTAAAACCCCAGTTGTATAGGTCACAAGCTCAAGGTCCCAAAAATAACCGCTGATTTCATTTAGCGACCGCTGCCAAACGGATGATTTGCCAAGAGTTCTATTAATGGGCAGCCAGGTTAGTCTCTGCACCATCTTAGATGGCTCATACTCAGTTATCTTCTCTGCAAAGAATACGTGCTAATCTGAAAATTATCAGTTTTAATCTTTTCCTTGGTGACAGCTTATTGTCGTTTTTGAATGGGTGTTAAAAATGGCGACCGTGCCGTGCCAGGTGCTGAATCCTCCCAGTGGAAACAAGAGCTCTAGGTACATGTGGATGGAACACAGGCACATCTCCAAGTGCACGGCTAAACGATCCTTTTTTTCATTTTATTTCCTCCTTCTGCTCGGTAACAAAGATCATTCTAAAGTTCCTTTCCTGAGGCAAAAAATGCAGAGCAGAGATGTATTTGGTATCCCTTAACAAGCGGATATGCAGACCCAAATTTAGTCACACTTCAACACATCAGATCAATAGTTAGTAGAAGCATCTCGGTCCTCTGAGCATTTTAAACAGGAGGCTAATTAAGAAAAACTGCATCAGCAAGAGAGAAAACAACATTATTTGCATTAAAGGAGTTGTTTCTCACACACTGTAAACATCTAGGATGTAACATTTTTATGCTGATCAGCCTTTGTCAGTAAAAGATGAGCCTCAATTAGTGCAGAGCTGCAGTCTCGTAACAAAATAATATATGAATTATGCAGCATAAGTAGTTATTGATGATTAATGTAGACTATTAAATTCAGACAGATTTATTCATGTCAGTAGATTTCTTTTACAGTTCCAGCTTTATTAAGATGTATGAACACAAAACTGATGAAGCACTTGTACCTTAAGTTATTTGGGAGCATCTGAAACAATCAACCAGTTAAACAATTAACTTACTGAAACTATTTTTGATGGTGTTATTTTCCTGCACCATAATTCACAAATATGAAGGTTTTCATTTGAATTAACTTATCTTATCCTGCTGTATTTTCAATTATAAAGTCACTATTTCACTATTTTCAGAATTTATTGGTAAATTTATCAAACATAAGCACTTACATCCTGCAGGAAAACAGCCAGTAGTTATTGTACAAGAATGTTTGATAAACTTGGACACGTAGACTCTTGGTAAAGAAGCTTTTTCAAAAAGAAGTTCCAGTATGGTGTTGGTATAATTATCTAGGGGTCTGAATTATTCCTCCACCACAGGAAAGTAAAAGGAACCTAATCAGTCTGTAACTTTCCACAAATCAATTTCTTCACTAACAAATCCCAAACCCTCAGGCTGATTCATCTGTGTCCGAGACGAACCGGAAGAGAGCATCATTACTGCAACTTTCCACATCTCCCGACGCTTCCACCCTGAAATAATCCTGGTTTCAGGTAAGCAGTTGCTCTTGTGTTCTGAAAACATGCACCAGTGCTATTCATGGAAATGTTTGCTGCCAACTCATTCATTTATTTATTTTTTAAAAAGTGTAAAAGTTAAAAAAACCAAACAAAAACGGAGCGACTCTCGAGACGGTGCAGGCAGTGCTCACAGTGAGAGAAATAGATGCCAGATTCTGTACAGGGTGTGTATTCTGGCCCACTTCTGCAGAGGGAGCCACCTTGAGGGTTTGTACTGTTCTTAATTAGAGAGAAAAAGAATCTACTTTTCATACCGTGGGATTATGTGAAGAAGAAAACAGGTATTCTTCATTTTTGGCACCACTTTCGAACTCGCTCCTTCTCATCTTTCATATTACCCATCTGGACATACATTCATGAATTATTATTTGACAAATGCCCCCCGCTCAGCTTCACACGGCACAAAGATGCCTTGCATTCTTTGTGAGTGAGCAGGAGGGTGAGCCGGGGTGAGGGGTTTTGCCACCCCGTTGACCGCGAGCGTTATTCCAAAATAAAACTAAAGCCCTCCTTCTCCTCCCCTTCAGCCTCCGTCTGCTTCGACCTGACAACATGCAGCACGTCAGTGAAGTGGGCACCCACATGAACAAGTGCATTCACACTTTCAGTCACACACACACACACACACACATGAATGCACTACATGAAAATCCACCAGCCTCCCTTTGGGGAACATTAAGGGAAAATCTAGCTTGGCAGAAAATGGCGAAGGAGTTTCCGGGTGGGGCAAGACGTTGAACAACAGAGATAACAACGTCACGTTCAGTCATCGACCCACAGCAGGGCATGCAGCGCCACGGGCACCTGTCATGAATCGGTGACTAAGCTGGGTGGACAACGCCCCCTGGACGTCTGTCATCCCCTCCCTGCATATGTTTGACAACATGCTGCCGTCATTAAGGAGAGCATCAAACATATCGAGGAGCCTGCACTGTTTAGCATGATCGCATCACTCCAATTAGGATTCTTTCAAAGTCTCACCGAGCAGGTTAACGGGTGGCAGTGTGGCTCGTTTGCATGCTTTCCTTTCGTGGATTGACGTTTAATTTTCCTGTTTTTCTTCTCTCATATTGAATAGAGACAGAAACATATTACATTTTTCAGCACAACTTTTTTTTTTTGAGCTGTTTGGTCATTTTTGTGCAAGGCACGATTGGTTTTTAGCCCTGTGTTGTTTCGATTACAAATGTGAGTTGAACTGGCATTAACTTTGCATTTTTTAATAAATTAATTTCACAGATTTTTAACAGAGCCCTCTCACCAGCAATTATGAGCCAGATGAGATGAATGATGCCACTTTCATTAGCTTATTGGAACCTTCTATTCCTGAACACTAAAAACTGTTCTAATGCTTGATTAAATATTCTTGTGGGTAGAGATGTTCCAATGTTATCTCTAAGTTCCTAGCGTGACAGCTAATGCATACAAAAAGTAAATGTCATTATTTATTTATTATCAGGTTAAACTCGTCAGTGGTCAATAACAGAACACAACATCAAATAACATGAATTTGATATGTCAGAAGCTACACAAGCTGTTTGCCTGCTTGCAGTGCAAACATCCTGTTAAAATGCATATATGTGTGAGCAACGCCGCAAGACTTTTAAAAACCTATGACCACATTTTTGTTTTGACTTTGAGTTGTGATCCTGATCATTATCCAACTCCAGAATTGCTTATAAAGGATCCTCAGCCATTGCAGGATAAAGAAGCCTCTGCTTCTGACTTCATGGATAATGCTTACCTTGCCTAAGAATTTGCAAAATGGACCAGTGTATAATTCATTAGATTGAATCAATTCATTATTTTAAGTCATTAATAAGTAGTTAAAATGAAGTTCTGAAAAAAATGGTAGTGCAGTTTGAAACCTCACAAACAGAATGGTCAGCTTCTCAAGCTGAAGATTTACTGTAATCTAATTTTGGAAATAATGTATCACAGAACGTATTTTTCTCAAAACTGCTGTTAGACAATACAGTTTTAGAGCACTGCAGATTTTCAGTTCCGCTGTAAGGCGTTCAGAGAGAACAGATTTACCTCTGTTATTTAGGGAGACTTTCTCCAGTCTCAAACTTCAATCTTGTAGCTCCAGATAAGCCATCTGCTACTTCAAAATAAGGTCAGTGAGATTTTAAATTTCCAAGTTTTCAGTCCAGTTTATGACTCGTATCATCTGCGACCGAGGAGAGAAAAGAGAGTCACGCTTCAATCTTTTTTTTATTTTTAATTTTTTTTAAACTAAATGTCTTGGATTTGTTTGAGTTCTGCAATGAGGTGCAGCTGAAAGGTGCTCCAGATTCTCAGCCTCTTCTTTTGCACCAGTTAGTCGGACGAACAGGTAAACTGACTCCTGCACTTGTGAACCAGATCAGCTCTCTGTGAACCTGAGGACAGCAGCTACACCCACTCGCCACACTGCCGCCACTTAAATTAATACTCGTCCAGTAATGGCATTACCAATTCTATTAGTACCACATCCCCTGAATGACTTTTGTTTACTATAATTGGCAGTAAAACATTGTTTATTTGAGGAAATAGTTAAAAATCTTTATAAATATCTTTGTGTGGTTGATTTATTTGTTTGCCAGCATAATTCCAGAAAATTTCCCAAATCTTTTTTTGGACGAAGGAACTAACCCATAAAACCTTGGCGGAGCTCAGATCACGGGGCAGATACAGCAGTTAATTTTTACTTTGCAAAATAAATGCTGGACAATTCTAGATTGCTTGTCTATACAGACAAAAAAACCCCACATCAAATGCACACCTGCAGCTTTTTGAAAAAGCCATGCAGCTTTTGTAGATGCAAATATATACAAGGTCTACTTGCAGATTTACAGATGGTGGAAGCACATGCACTATCAACTTTTGTCACTCATACAACACAATATGACATACAAAATAATACAGACAACACAAAATATACTCTCGTATTTTAGAGGATACCAAAATAAAAGTACCTTACGAACACCCCAAACACAGGTGAGAGGTGACGACTAGTGGCTGGTTGTCACTTTTAATGATGCACCGGAGCATTAATATAATAATATCTGAAATATAGTTGTGGGTAATTAAACTGGCAAGAGTAAGAACAGCTGAAAAAATGGTGATTACCTCAACTACTAGTTTTTGTGTTTATTCATCTATTTCTTTGTTTGTTTGGTTGTTTATCCACAATTCAATTTTAAGGTGAAATAGGGCACAGATGTCGATTCTAGATCCCAATTCCACTTTTTAAAATTTTTTTCAAGATGTCAATATCAATAAAATAAGTCAACAAACATTTCAAACACCCAGACGGGGGCAACTCCTGTTGTTTGGGTGCTTTAATTTGACATGAAGCAGACAAGAGTAATTCAAGACAGACTGGGAGTGCTGCAAAGGTCAATAGTACATCTTTTGTTTATATACTCACAATGGTATTAGATGGAATGCAGGTATTATGAAAACACACACACACACAAGTTTTTTCTTTCAAAGGCCTACGGACTGCAGACAGAATCCTTACAATGAGGAGACTACTTGCTAATTGTTCAGGTTTCAGTCATCATGGTGTTGGCGGAGGTATGCACCCTCTGAGGCCTTTCTAGTTTCTGACAGAACTATTATTAAAATGTTGGCTTTAACGGTAATGAATAAATGAATAAATCTTCAGCATCGTGACAGACAAGCACTGAAGAAGTATATATTTCGTATAACACATTATATATGTTATTTAAATCCCTCCATTCTAACTTCTTCAGTCTTCTCGGCTTTATTGTGTAAGATAACTCACAGCAGACTTGTGTTCACAAAGTGTGTCCTTCTCTTTTTGCAGGATCTTAACAAATATGTACTTTCAGCACAATGTAATTAATAAAAACCTTAAAAGAATCATTAAGGTGACCATTAGCTAACTCTAGTTTATAGTACCTTTGAAACAAACAGTGTGTGAGATGTATTTCAAACACTTTATCTCAATAAAATTACACAAGGTTTCTCAGGTTGTGCGTCATGGGAAATTTGTGTTTTCCAACGTCTGACTCATTGAAAAAATATTAAATATTTGCAATTAACAAATTCAAGCAAAAAATACCTTAAAGTGGTTTTGTCACCTCTTCTTTATGGCAAGATTTTAATCCTGTAATGATATCATAGAGAATTTTAATATTCAGTAGGTCAACATCCCAACTGAATCTGCCCCTAATTTTAAGAAAAATGCCATCATCCTGTATCCTGACCCCTTTTTCCTGCTTTGACCTTTGCAGCTAATGTCAGCTGATGGGTAGTATTTTTTGGGGCCTTTAGGCTTTGCTTTAATAGAGATTATTTTAATCCTGAAGGTGAAATGAACCCTGCAGTGACAAAATACTGTTGCGCTCCAGCTGAATTATTGCCAGCTCACTCTCCCTCTCTCAGGAGCACCCTGGGGGTCTTGCAGAGGGTTCAGATCTTAACTTGACTGCAAATGCATTTGGTTTAATCCCTTACATTTATTTAATTGTGCTTACTGTATTTTCCCATCCAATATTTGTTTTACCTCGGAGTGTGTCACAGATAGAGACACATCACAGAGCACCGATAGGGGTTTGATAAAAAACACAGCCAGCATTGTGTAGGTGGTATCTTGCTGAGCAGTTTTTCAGGTTAATGGCTATAAAACACGACTGTGATGACTTTTAGAATTATTCTTCACTTCACAGTAACAAAAAATAAAAAGACACAGCTCTTACACAAAATTTCAGACACTGATTTTAACTAATCCCTCTCCAATTGTTTTTGCCACATTTTAAAAAAGCATTGAGGAAATTTCTTCAAACTTACCTTGAAGCTAAAAGCGATCTGATTTAGTTTTTCAAGGTCAAAGGCCAAAGTGTAACCTGAATTTTTTTCTGTGTTTAAATCTCATAGTAACCTATCGGTGTATTGACTTCAAATATTGATTTGGACTCAACACTGAACTGATTTATTTTGATGGCACTCATCATGACAGACTTCAAGGATAAAAGGGTGACATTATGATTGGAAAAGGTTAAGGATCAACTTCCTTGTGACCTCATCATTCTGTGGCTGGTGAAACAAACCGGAAAACCTGTTTTTCAGATTTGACTGGACAATCTTGAATGCCCACTTTTAAAAAGTGATGTGGAGAACTTTTTTATTTTTTTTAAATTTTCTATACTGATCCCCAAAGGGAAATTAAGAAAGCGCACTTTAGTTAGTATTTCAAACGCATGCATACATATTAGTGAGTACAGGCTCCTGTAGCACACGCACACACACACAAGGGAGCCTGTTTGCATCCAAAGGGAGGTAGAGTGGCTCTTCATGGTGCGCCCCTTCATGAGCAACTTATAAAGGGGACTGTGCCTTGCTCAAGGGCCCCTCGGCAGTGCTCCGGACATGAGCTGACACCTCCCACTGTCCGCTCACACTCCGGGTGGCTGAGCGGGAGCGGGAATTGAACTGCCGATCTTGGATCATAGGATGACCCGCTCTGCCGCTGAGCCACTGCTGCCACATCTGCAACGATCTAACATCTGTATCTGTGTGTGTGTGTGTGTGTGTGTCATCTTTATAGCTGTAAATCAACTAGCAACACAAACTTTTTTAATCTGATATGTAATAAAGAATAGCAATGTTGGCAACTGAGAAAGAAAGTCTCTTTGTGATTGTAGATTTTTGTCTTTTTGTCTGTTACTGGTGGGAGTTTTCACCATGTGATAGTCAAGAAATATTTATATTTCAAGAGTGAATCCAGATGTAGGGGGGGCGGGATCTGGGAATTCATTGTTTGTCATTGTGCTTTGGTTGTTGCTTTTTTCCCGCCATCAGCGTCATCTCTGATGTCTTTGTGGTGCCTGATAATGGAGAAAATGGGCATCCCTGCTAGACGCTGGCACACTGAGCACGACACACTTTATAAAAGTAACCTGGGTGGATCATTGGCACTAACTGTTTTGAGATCCAGTTACATAATCCTGGGTACATGTTACACTGCCGCAGGTGTGTTGCACTATAAAAGAAAAACATTGTGGATTCAATTATAGGGCAGATCTATAATTACATGTGTACTGCAGCTATTAAATTACATTTTGACCTTCAATGCGCTTGTGTTGTATATAGTTGAAAATCAGTTTGAGGATGGAATCACAATTCTGAACACAGGGTCTTGGTTTTAGTAAAACCTCAACCCAGAATTCTGGTTTGTTGCACATAGAGACACAAAGAAATAGTCAATTTCTTTTGCTCTTTCACCCAGTTCATGTTTCAAGAAGTCTTCTTGACTGATACTGACTAACTTAAGCCAACAGGACTCTCTTTCTCCTTGTTCCATTGTTTTAACAGGCTTGAGTTTCTCAGGTGGCGGGGATTTGCAGCTCCTTTTGCAGCATTATCTCGTAATTCATTCGCCAAGACTTAACAAAAACGTCTCTCTCCCTGGCGGCCATGCCGCTCGCGTTCTACTCCATCGCGTGCCTCCCTTCTGACACTTCACGGCGTGTTATCCGCCTTCCTCCTTGGTTGTACACGTTTGATTTTATTTTTTCTCGCTTTTTTTTTGTCTCCTGCTAATTTGTATGCCCATGCTAATTTCTTTATATACAATTATGTAAACAGGATTAGCCCCAGGGGAGGATGAGCTGGCAACATGCGGGAGGATGGGGGGGGGGGTGTTCAAATTAAATCTTGTTTTGAATCTATTGTTTTGTGTTTTTGTTTGGCAGGCGTTGACAGCGTGGACTTACTGGTGGTGTTGTACCGGACACCGTATAACATCTCGGGACAGGGTCGTGACACCATCTGGCCCGCGCCGCTCCTGGGCCAGCAGGTGCCGATGCCATCGATGGAGGTGTCGCAGTAGGGTCCGGAGCCTGAAGCGTAGGGACAGAAATGTCAGATAGATGCAGATTCCCAGCATGGCTCAGGACTACTTATAGCCACGGTGAAATTCCGACAACGCTCAGGCTATTTGACAGTAAAGCATAGAGCTGAATAAGATGTTTGCGTATGCAGGCTGTAATGATTACTCGCATATTGTCTCCCGTGGCATGTCGCCAAGTCTATTTCAAGCATTGTTCTCATCTTTGAAGTTAGTCCTTCTAATCTGAGTTCACATCAAACCTTTTTCCCTCATGAGGTACTCCACAACACATCAGCTTTGTAGTAGCCGCACAGGCAATCAGTTTCACACATCTGAAAAAGAAGTAACTTGTCCGACTCACCGCTCCACTGACCTGTGGCATTGGTCAGGGTTTGGTTCCAGGAGGAGGCCAGGGACTGTACTGCAAGCCAGAAAGAGAATCTCATCAGCGACAGCAATCTTAACATCCGGGAGAGGCTGCAAAAATCTTATTAGATTCAGCTTAACAGCTACAAAGGGTGAGCATTTAAGGGTAATAGTAAATACTCATGACAGACCTTTCCCCAAGCAATAACAGTCAGCAGCAGCAAAAATGACTCTAGACATGCCCCGAGGGTCAGCCCATTATTTCTATAATGGCTCAAGATTTAGAAAGAAAAATATTTGGAAATAAGGTTGGTTTGCAGGGCAAAGACGACACTTTCAGATGATTTTTAATCATCGGTTTGTAAATAGGAAATGAAAAATAGGAAATTGTTTTTTACAAAAACAATCCTATGACAAAAAACAACAACATTTGTCGAAAGTTCAGGATTGAATACATGATACCACTGCTGTCTCATTTCAACCTCCTTCCATATAAAAAAAAAAACAGTTTATAAAACTTTACAACATGAAATCTAGTGTTAACATCCAACTGATTCACCATTACTACATCTATTTAGATGTAATAACAGTATTTATTGATTTTCTCTGTTTATGCTTTTGATAAATGTTTGGTTTGAATAGCTGATTTCATAAAAACCAGCCATCGTTCAAATGTACTGCAGATTGACACCAATTCATGTGACCACGGAGCAATGTGACCGCTTGGAACACAGACAGCATTGACACCAGTCTACCAGGAATATCTTTACTACCCCAACCAGATTCCAATACATTTGTGTATAGTACATTTGTGTATGTTAAATAAAGTGTTGAAACCCAACTATTGTAGTGTGTGGCCTGCACACAAGCAGAATAATAAGTAAAAGGCATTCTGCCAATACCCAGTAAGAGGAAGATGTGACTGAGGATGAGGTTTTAGCATTTAGCTGTTACAGCCATGAAATGGCACTGACTGAAAATCAATACAGCCTGGCATGTGTAATAAGAGTGCAACACCCAAGTTGGATTGTACTGGGACATAACTGCCTTTTAAAAGCTCCTCACAGTGTCTGTCGTAGGCATTTAGCCAATGTTTGTCCTCAACTTACTTGAGACATTCCCTGACAGCATGAGCAGAGCCTCACATGTCAGATCCGCTAAAGAGCCTGAAGGCAAAAGGCTTATGATAGCACAAACCTGCAAACAGAGAAGAGTCACAATGAATGAGTCAAGCATTAACATAACGTCAAAGACAAGTGTCCTGATGTTTGAACTGCCATTGTTCTTTCAATTCCCCATTGCACACATCTGTGGAACTGAAACTAAAAGACTGGTGGTACCCTTGAGCAGATGCTGCATGCATTTCCTCTTCAAATTAAAACCACTTTGTGGTCGGTAATCATTTATCAGCACCAACATGCTTTCATGTGTACAGATAAAAAGATTAAATGTTGTATAAAGGCTAAGAAGTTATTTCCTTCTTGGAGGCTTGTAGATGTTAAATTGAAAATGTCTGTTTGTGCATTGTGTGTCTAGTAACAGTTGCAGGCTACTTGACAGCACATGCAGTGGGGAATAAACATAAAATAATAATAAACATCATTATGAAATAGTAGGCAGTTCAGGAAGACAATCTACATTTGAACCTGCTGGATCTGGGGGAAAAAAAAGTGCCTGCGTGTTTTTACTTGCTTCCACCCTCAATAAAAATGTAAGACAGCATCTGCTGTTCTCACACACTGGTAGAATAGGTGTCCTTTTAGATTTTTTGAAATGACAGCTGAGTGGAATTCAGTGTTTGGTGTTAATATTTCATCCACACACTTTCATCTTAACTAGATTTCTTCTGCTCGAGTGATTGCTGGAAAACGTCCAAACCATGAGGGTTGGTGACACAGTTAATGTGTGCTCTGCTGTTCATCATGATGCATTAGTGGCATCTGCAACCCTTGATCCACTGGTTGTGTGCCAGCATATGTTAGTGCCATTTTGATCATGGCAAAATACTACCTTGTCAGTTTTCGTTTAAGCTAAACTTCGCCTGTCTATTTGACCCTCAACTCGGTTACAGCTGTCCTTGAGTTCCGAGAGATCCCTGAGGACACAAGAGGGCATCTACCATTACCTATAAAGGAACTGATTGATCCCCATCATAAATAAAGCATTCCTATAAATAATAAAACACATGGAACAATAAACATGTCAAATATTTAAACTGAAAATGAGGGAAAGGTTCTTTTAAATTCTTTCATTTATTGTGTCACTAAAGGAATCACTCTGGTGCACAAAGGGCTCCTTCAGAACCTGCTGGGTCCGACAGTGTCAATTACCAGAAGTCAGTGTAGCCTCATTATATAAAATGCAAGAGTGGCCCAGATTTCAAAGACAGGTTCCTGGTGGCTTTACTGTTTCACGCTCAGTGAATCCTACCCTGGTATCAGAGTACAACCACAGTACTGGCTGTTCGCCTTCTTCCAAATAAAGCTCAGCAACTGGCAGCGACAATGTAAGTGATGGCATTAAACCAGCCTGCAATGCTCTTAATGTCACCTGAAACCCTATTGTTTACTTGGGTAAAAGTAATAACAGTATAAAATCACTCAGGAGACGGTATGAGGCCCACCATGAAAATAACACTTGCATATTGATAATAAAATATAACAAAAATACCCAAATATTATGTCATGTGATACACAAAAAATGTGTTTACCATTTCCCAGTGACAGATGTGTGAATACCATTATTTAGAGATGCGTCTTCTGAACTGTTTCTGCCAAGAAACACCCTGCTTTGCAGTGGAGTGAGTGTATGGAACAGACTCTCATCAATTTAAATGCTTACATTTTATTTGCAGGTATTGCTGGTGCCCTCTCGTGACCCATGGTTATCTTAGACACAAAGAGTCAGCTGACAATCAGCTGGTGGTGAGTTATATCAGACTGGCGGAAGCTACAGGACGGATATAGTTAATCCAAATGGGTAGGGAATGTCAACTTGGAACACCTGGTGGAGACCCTTGTCCACTGGTTGTTCAACTCCCTCCTCAAGAAGAAATTTCCACGCTTCCCATGGTGGTAGTTGTAGAGATGGTGGGGGGAACATGGACGTTAAGCAGCCCATGTTCAAAGCATCCATCGTGGAAGCAGCTGCTAAGACTTGTGGTCAAAAGGATACCTGTCATGGTGTCCACCTAGCAGCACGCTGGCAGACACCGGTGGTGATGGAAGTTGCAAGAAGACGTCTTTTGAGCTTGGCTGAGTCTGGGCTCTCCTCAAGCAGTTGTCAGGTACCAGGAGGCCCGATGCCCAGTGGCTTTGGCAACTGCCAAAGCAGAAACACGAGTTTTGGGAAATTCTGGGGAGAGGATGGCCTCCAGGAGATTTTGGCAACTGTTCAATGATTAAGGAGGGCAAAACAGGGGTTGGCCCAGGCTTTACTTTGGAAAGAAGTCTGCTGACCCCGACTCCATATATTATGCTCAATGTCTGAATAGGAGGTAATATCCTCAGTCTGGTAGAATTAAAACTGTAAGGCATTCTGTTCATATCCCTAACATACATTTCTGAAGTAATAAAGAAGCTGGAGGTGTAGTCAATGCGAGATGTAGATGAAATTCAGTGTTGCAAGGATTTCATTCCAATTCTCAACACGGGGGACTGGAGGGTATGGAGGGTATGCTCAGACTTGTTTGCCTGGCCTGGCATACAAAAAAGTGTCCTAAGGAGAACCTTAGGGGGCACTGTGGGTGTATGGGTGCCAGGGCCTTGGCTGCGAGCCATTTGATTCCTATGTATCAAAAGTGAGAATTATACAGGGTCAAATGTCCTCAGTGGGGGTTGGAATTTAGTAACGGTCAGGGACTCTTCAAATTTTTAACCTGAGAATTGCATATCAGCTATTTCCCGATGATGTGATTCTATTGGTTTCATAAGTCTCTGATCTTGAGTATGCCAAGTTTAAGTAGCCATCATGAAAACTTGGTTCTAAGCCAGAAAATAGGAGCCCTTCAAATTGGGGTTGAGTTGATGACCCATGCAAAAGAGTTCAAGTGCCTTGGAGTCTTGCTGAAGAGTAATGGCATGAGATGGGGCATGAGATCAAGAGACGGATCAGGAGTAATGCAGGTGTAGCAACTTTGAGCTGCAAGCTTTGAATTTTTACTTTTAATCAAGAGCTCTGGTTAATGATTAAAAACGTGAACATTGACAGAAGTGGTCAAAATGAGTTTCCTCAGCCTTGCAGACAGTTGAGGAGCTTGGATATCTCAAGGGAAGTTTCATGATGGAGGCAACAGAGGGGGTATGAACATCTGGTTGGGATGTGTGCTGGAGAGTAGACCATATGATAGAACGAGAACTCACTGGAGAGAGCACAGATCTCATCTGGCCTGGTAGTGCTTTGGGATTCCCCAACAGGAGCTGGGAAAGTTGCTCCTGGATGGGGCGACATCTGGAATACCCTGGTTACCATGTTGTCATGGAGATCTGATGTTGGGAAGCTGGTGATGTTGAATTTTTTTTGCTGATGTTTTTGCCTATTTTCACCTCATGATACAACCTTTTTATTTTACTTTCTAGTTTGGTGTTGAGATGAGTTTAAACATGCTTAATATGCATTTGAATGCTGTTTACCTCCACAGTGTGCTATCCTAATCGGTAATACCATTGGGTGTTATTCTGCAGGCTCTGGGCAGGATTCAGACGGACCCTCATTATCCTGACAATGATCAAAATATTAAACAACTCAGATAAGCCGTAGAGGTTTGGTTCACCTGCAAAATGTCACTGAGATAAACACCAATGATGCTGAGCGCTCATCGTTCCCCAACTCTCACAGAAACCAGAAAGAATAAAATCACGTTAAGCCACTAAAATATGAAAAAGCTGGAATTATTGAAATGAATTATTGACAGGACACTGGCTGATTCCTTTGTTTTTTACTTTTCAAAGTGTGTTTTCCAGAATCAAATGATCTTATGAGAGGAGATTTAGTTATAACAGTTTTAGAAGTGTGAAACACTATCAGCAAAATAATAATATAATTAGTAAAGCAGTAATAATGTGCTTTAATATAGTATTTCTATTTCACACTGACGTAAGACAGCATAAATTTCAAACCTCTGCTGAGAAAGTTGTGTCTTTTAGTTTATTTGTCTTTCAATTAGTTGAATATAGTGGTGACATTTTGAACAACAGACCCAGATCGGAGTGCAGTTGCATGAAATGTGTTTTGCAGCATTGACAGAGATGTTCAGCACCCTTCTGCTTACAAAGCATTAGTAAATATTTGAATGTAGGACAAAGCATTTAGAAAAGAATTACCACCAAAGTCTCAAAGAGCGAGTATAATCACTTGAGTAATTGGTTATTTTTCTGACATCAGTCTTTTGAGCGTGTTCTCCCTTGAATGACTTTAAATCACAACAATGGGAACGGGATAGGGGGGGGTTTTCAAAAGGATTCTTGGTTATTCTTAGTGCAGCAGCTCTGCTCGCTCAACGGGTTGTAGGAAGGTGAAGCAATGCACCTCAGGCATCTGTGGCAACATCAGCACGTCTCCTTTCAGACCCAGGAACCACTTGTCCTCATTGCTGCCTCTTCATTCTGTCCAAAGGGCATCACAGCCGGGGACGACATCGGATGACTCATCCCAGGGATTGGTGTTAATTTGAATTTGTGTACTTTTCTTTAAAGTAATTCCAAAAAAAGCTAACAAATGAATAAAAATGCGTGAGAAGCGGAAGTGAGTGGAATTCACTTGCTGTGTTAACACTTTTTTTTTTTTTTTTTTTTTTTTAAATCTCTTGTGTCCCAGATCCGCATCAGCGTTTGTCACAATCGCGTCATTCGGGATCGCTTTCTCATGTCATCTTATCCCACAGTGCTGCTTCACATCTCATCTCAAACAAAAACGTTTGCGGAATCAGTTTATTTGAAGTGAACATAATGCGGATTAACACTCGGAAAGGTGTTCAATTCAGATCAACCCTTTCTTAATACATCCGAAAACTGACATCTGGACAAGAGGATAAACGTAAAACCTATGGCATCGAGATGATACTTTAAAAGATTATACCTTAAAATCCCTAAGAATGAGACAGATTATCCTCCGGGTTAAGGAGATATCCAAACTAAATGTCAAACCACAGGCGATGGTTTCAGAGTCACCGCGCAAAAGGCGCAGAACTTACCTCAAGCAGACAGAAGCCTTCACGACGCATTTCCAGAGCTTTTATTGTTCACATAATTTTCACTTGTCATTAAATGTCCTCTTATGACTTGGAAACAATTCTTTTTACCAGACTCTCATTCCCCGCGCATCCTCCTTTGAGTTTGTGCAATGGAAACGCGCAGCGACACGGTTTGTTGATGGTTTCAGTGACGCGTTTCTGTTGGGGGGAAAGGTGCGGGGATAAAAAAAAATTTAAAAAAAAAGAAAAATCCCCCAGTCAGATCTCTTAAGTAGAGATCCGGGTAATATCAGAGGTGTTGTGATCCATTAAGATAATTGCACGTGGAGTTAAGGAGCAGAAATGTGTCCTCAGGTGATTAACAGTCCCTTCTGTTCGGGTCGGTTCCTCCTGGATACTCAGAGAAGTCTCTGTCAGTTTACAGTTACCGGGGCTGGAAACTGAATCCACCCCGGAGAGGCGTTCACCATCCGCCAGGCACCGCCGTGCCCTTCAATGTACAAACACCTATTAGACGCCCGGTCCGCTCCGCAGGTCGCCCTGTCATGTCCCGCTGCTACGCGTCCAGCGTCTGACCCTGCGCCGCTCCGGTCCAGATCGGCTCCTGGACGCGCCGCCCACGTTCTGTGCCGCTTCGTCGCGGGGGGGGGGGTGGTTTGGCGATGGAACTGAGGAATAGCTGAATTCCTAGTTGTGGAATTAATTATGCAACAGCTTTGTTCCGGATCCCAATCTCTAATCCCTCTGCAATCTATACGTCGCTTCCTTAGAGAAGTTGAAGGACTGGCCAGGAGTAAACTGATTTTGAAGGAGGAGGAACCATGCGTAATAGAAACTCCAAGGAAAGGGAATCCTTTTCACATGTGTCCTCATTCTCAGTTTGAGTCAGAGCCAAGTTCACATTTTAACAGATTTAGCTGAGGGCTGGAAAGGACAGATGGTCCCACCGTGTCAATAAACTTAAGCACCCCCGGGGGTCTTGAGAAAAAAAAACAAAAAAACGCCACATTTTGTCGGAACTTTCTTATAAATTAAATATCCGTGTGGCAGGATTAGTAATAAAACCGGTCAGTCACAGGGATCTATGGTTATTAGATGGTGATCTTTAACTTTGGGGGTCGAGTTGCTCATTCTTAATCATGTGATTGGTGATTGGTCTTTCATTTCATATCTGCTGACATAGATGAGAATAAACCCACCTTGGTATCACTCACTGTTTTTTTTTGTGTGTTTTTTTTTGTGTAGGGGTGAAGGTTGGATCAAGGAAGAGTTGTCAGTGATATGTTCCGTTTTCAGGATGATGAGGAGTTTATTACATTTTGAGACTCATCCTTCTGCAGAATCTGGGTCACGCTTTTATTTTTTTTTTAAAGGTCATTTCTGAAACGTTGCCAATATCATGGAAAAAGTCAACAAACATAAACCTAATGAGGCAGGGACAGCTTGTGATGTTCAAATCATACAATTTAATCTGCATCCTATAACCCAGAGAAATTTAAATATGCATTTGAGGTGATGGGTCGAAACAACGCAGCCTCCAATATGAAGCTGAGATAATGCAGAGTCAGGCATGAAAATTTTTTCAGAATCATCACCATGGTGATCGTAACATAAGTCAGCTGAAAGCATCTCCTGAGACCCTGAGGAATATTGTTCATATTATTCTTTGCAACTTTACTGCCCCAGATATATTGTGAATAATTACAGTCTTCAAATCCCATCCTGGTTGTAATTTTGCATCACAGAGGATTCCCTCTTCCTGGTTCTCCTGTTACTTCTTGTTTGAATCCAAATTAATATTTTAAAACATGCATGATATCATCATACATTATAGTATGTTTCCTCACATGCGAGCGAAAGGATGGCGGGCTGCGCTACCGCTTTCATTAAACACTGTGACATGCAAAGAGGCCTTATTTGAAAGATGTTTTTAACCCAAGATGACAGTATCCACTCATAAAGTCTAAGCAGTGTCAAAAAAAAAAAAAAGGCCACCGTGGCAAACTGGGCGATTGCGCTGACTAGAATGAACTCGTTCCGTGCACCTACACATCTGTCTGTGAGACTAGCATGCAGGTGGTGAAGAAACATCATCTTAATCAACCTGACAGGTGTCATGCATGCTTTAGTGCAACCATTCGTCTTGGTCTTGATGTGGATTTTCCAAGAGGTCACATGGGTTTGTTGAAGAAGGTTGTGTCAGATGGTCTTTTTAATCCCTTTTCCTGCTGCTGGAGGAGTTCACCATCAAACTGGCAGCATCCCCCCCCCCCTTCTAATCTAAAACACAATTTATCTTCCATCTACACATGTGACCTCCTTTGCTCTGGAAACTCTACACATACCCTAAGCAGCATCAGATGCAGGCATTGTGTGCCAAGGGTCATTCCAGATGCATGAGCGATGACAAAGCGAGCGCTTACTGCACATTGTAGTGGTGTCACACGCTCCCTCTAGATGATGAACATGTACTCAGCTCCAGTGAAGGTCCAGAGCAAAGCACTGTTCTCCTCACATGGATGCGTTCGGTGATGAGAATGTGTAACCTAACCCACTGAGTGATGAGAGCAGGTAGTTGGGTGGAAAGCAATGGAAAAAGTGTGCTATTTTAGTTGCAGAGGGGAAGAAATGTGAGGAACTGAACTCAGAAATCAACAAAATCTTTCGGCAAAACCGCAGAAAATAAACTCAAGTGGAAAAGATTCTTTTTTAAACATATTTCAGAAACTGATCAGTAGATTAAGGGGACAGTAGAAATAATCCTTTAGGCTGTTTCTATATTCTAAAAGAAGTGCCATTGCGATTGACTCCTGGGAATTGCAGCCAGCAAAGTAATGTGATATAGATCAGTGGATGTTCAAAGTGGTGTCCAGGGACTCCCCCAGTGGGAGTTCTCAAGAGGGTTTCAGGACTCCAGCAGGAAAATGGGAAATACTTTATTTTCCTTTAAATCTCTCTAAAAGTACAACAACAGTGTCACAATTGGCTACTTTGGTAATAGGTCTCGTACATTTCCTCCAATAAAACAAACGAGGCAATGGAATAAAAGGAATGAAGAAGCTGATGCTGGTGTGACGCCAGCGCCTCCCTTGAACACTACGCCACCTTTGCTGTTTGACGTAATACGTTTTTATTAGTGTATTGATCTGTTTCACTGACATTGAAACACTAATGTGTACCAGAATTCTTTTAGTTTAAATCACCTCAACAGTTTTGATGAAGCCAAGTGTGTCGATGGAGACAAAATATTGACTTGTCACTATTAGTTGACTGCAGCTGGACTCTCAGACGGGCAAATCAGTGAACTACTACGGGTCCCCAGACCCTTGGGGGGCTTCAGATTCACTGTGTAGACAAGTATAGAGTAAAATTAAACTGCATGCCCTGAAGAAAAATTTCTCACCTCATTGTCACGAGGCTCCTGCTTGTGTATACTTTCATGACAACTGAGAGAACTGAGAGTTTGCTGACGAACGCAGTTCAATGTGGCCGAAAGCATTTTTGTTTTTGTTAGATCAATTTTTATTGTATGGTGTTTTTCTTGATGCTCAGATGATTGGTTTATGAGACCGACCGTGTATGTGATGGTACATGTTCTAAATCTGTTTGTTTGACCATCAGATAGCTTGAGAAGATTTAGATTGATTTTTGAAAAAAACATTTTTCTTATAATTTGAATAAAAAATCTCTGCAATGCTTCTATTTGGGGGTTTTCTGAGTATCTAAAAATGTTAACATCTGTTTTCATCATGAAGAATGATTCATTTAAATGAAGTTCAATTTGAAAGCCCACTTTTCCATGACAACATAGCAACAATGAAGATTATTTATGGAGATATGACACAGGGAATATGTCCATTCTTGATATTTTTTTCTTAAAGCCCAGCAAAGACATCCAATATTTTTATTTATTTATATATTTCTGCATAAGAGCATTCAACTCTGGCTATTTTGAGTGTGGAGTTGTTTGTCCGGCGCAGAACTTAAAAAGTATTTCATAAATTGTGCATGCACATTAGTCACAAGCTGTGGGGGTTCCTTTGTACCAGTTAGTTATGAGTTTCTATTTGAAACAACTTTGGACGTTTATCTTCATATTGGTTAATTTTTTTCACAGTTTTTGTCACAACTCTGATATTTATTTCTAATAAACTGCTAAAGTGAATGCATATTTAATCTGATTTTGCTTCAGCCAAGGGCGAGGACACTTCATCTTATCTCCTTATTATAGGTTTTTATTTTATGCTGCCGAAAGCCCCAGAACAATTAAATGGATTTCACATTGAAACTGTTGTTGTTACAGGCTGTTACTGAAGTCCATATATAAAAATATCAGGCTGATGTTTGAAATCAAAAGTTTGGAGGTGCCCAAAATACAAAGAATTCAATTCTTGAACAAACGGGTAATAATTAACCTTGGGTTTGGATCAAGTTTTGTTTTTTTTTAAAGCTGTTTTAAATACATCAATTACCAGCAGGGAACTCCACACAGTGTTTAATCCATTCATCCATTCGCTTTAGGAAACTTCAAACGGCTTTTCAAGATAGGAAGGCTTGTCAAGTCACTCGATGAGATGGTGACCTAGAAAAATACTGTGGCTGGAATCCGTCTGTGTGATGGTGTGTGTCAGACGTGTATGGTCGTGCTGATTCTTGTTTAGAGTTTTTGCCACATCTGTTCGCAGTGTCTCATTCTCACATTCAGAGCAACACCCCAGAACCCCCAATGATAACAAACACAAAGCGCCGCACACACACTCGTGTCCAAAGAACAATATAGGCACAGCCAGGATGGAAGACAAAAAGAAAAGCATCCTGCAGAGAACAGGGAACACGGATTGGAACACATTCTATGTTTTTACGATGAGCACGTTTCCAACCATTACATCTTCTGTACACAGATATTTCACAAGGTAAACAATTTCAAGAGTCCGTCCTTGAACTGAGTTTGTGACAAAGCCAATATGAGTTATTGGTGAAGCCTTCAGAAGATAGAGTATTGATTTTATGACAGGCCAGGATGTAGTAGCACCTTCAGAGCATGATACAACTCTGTGCATGCTAATAAGCGTGTGTGACCAAGATGGACTTTGTGATCACTGCCATCCTTTGTGATGTTGGGTTCATTCGGGCATCTCATTTCTGATCCAAATGCAAAACAGACGCAGAATTTATGTCTGTAGTGCAAGGTGGAGAGGCAAGAGACTACAGATGAAAATCCAAAACCGCAGCAGCGTCCAAAGAGGATGAAATGAACACAGCATTTGATTTCCAATACATTCGAGAGATTACTTCCCAACAATCATTTTTGGGAAAAAGGCATTTGATTTTAGTGACGTCATCATTTTACACCACTGTTATTTTTCAGGATGAAGGTGATAACAATCTGAAGGAAATTTCAATCTCTCTCCTGGAATAGCTATCATTATGGTGCAATTGTTGGGGCACAATTGAGGGTGACATAACAACCAACGGCCAGCTCATATAAAAATGGACAAAGGGCAAATGCAAACACTTTTTAATTTAAATAAAACCACTAATACAGATTTTAAGGTAAAATAAACTGTATAAGATTGAAAAAGAAACATAAATACAGTATCATGGATACACTTGAAGATTTGCTTTCTCACATTAAGAAGGTTGTGGGTTCAATTCCTTCCTGTGTGGAGTTTGTTCTCCCTATGTCTGGATGGGTTTTCTACGGGATCACTGGGTTCTCTGGCTTCCTCTCACTTCCAAAAAGATGCAGCATAGGTAAATCAATCACAGGAAATATAGTTGTGACTGTGTGCGTGAATGGTTGTCCGTCTATGTATGGCCCTACGATGTACTGGCAACACGTCCGGGGTGTACCCTGCCTCTCACCCAAACCAGGCTGGGATAGGCCCCAGCAAGGAGGGTAAGCGGCTGCAGACGAGACGATTGTGATCATCTCCTCTACAAGAAAATGGATGTAAAATTCCAGTGTGTGGACGGATGGAACTAATTTTAGTTACTTTGAAAAGATTCATTTTAAAACAGCATTGTGTTGTTGTTTTTTGCTTTTTCTGCTGTCATGTTAAAGTACTTTAATCAGTGTTGCTCACTAATACAGTGTGATGCATCTCAAAGGCCACAGACAAGTACAGACACATAACAAATAAACTAATAAATAATAGGAAGACCGATGCTCAACAGGGAATCACCTTTATTTTTTATGGGTAACAAAGTGAAATCTCGTCCAGCGTTCATCCATTACTTTAATGAAGCTGCAAATTGAAAAGCAGGAGCACAGGTCATTCTCCTTCAACCTTACCTAACAAATCTGCTTTATTTTTTCTTCCCTCTGCCATCTGTCAATTACTCTATCTGTGTGGATCAATATTTCTATCCATTCATCCATCTCATGTGTCTATCCACAATTTATATCTCTTCTTTCTCTTCTTGTTAGCATTAAAACAAGACAATGGTCTGAAAAGTCGCTCCTTGTTGAGTCATTCACTTCTCTCAGTTCAGGGAAATTTCAGACAGGTCAATAAGTTTAAATCAATAGCTTTAAATTAGTTTAGTGGTATTTTCCTGTAAAACCATGAGCTTCACCTTCTGGGTGAAGAAGAAACTAGTGTTAATTCCACAGGTGAGTTCAGGTATATCAGGATATTGATTGATTTAGGATAAATGTGGGGGAAGACTAATGTGATGGACCTCATAGAGTTTGTCGAAAGTTAAACTAACAGTGCTGTCGGTTTTCACTCACCAGAACACAATAATGCTAAACAATGCTGATGGTTTCAATGTCTTCTAATGAGATTTTCTTTTGTTTTGTAGATTTAAAAAGTAGTAGAAAAAGTTGCACTTGATGGAGAAGTCAGGAGATCTGAGGACAGAAAGCATCACTTGAGAGCCATGAAGATGATCAAGGAGACATGATATTTCGTGTAGAGGAGGTTAGAGGAGGTCTACCTGTCATTTCAGGTCATCTGAGATGAAGAGGAATAAGGACACCTGAAGTCAAGTGTTTACGTCCTGTTCTTGCAAGATCAAGCCCACGGGGTGGTAATAGGTTGAGCATGTACGTCATGTTGCTGAAATCCAATGAGGTCATGTGAGTGATGTCACAGAAGAGGGCAGGGCCATTGTAAATCAGCAGGCTCCTCGGGGGATTGCCTGGTAAGGTCAGCAACACGGAATTCTGACAAGATTAACAGTGAGGAAATAAAAGTGTCAAAATTTTAAAAAATGTTCCTAGATGTTACTGATGTTTGTGATACTCAAGATATGCTTGAAAGTGTTAGAAATGTGTCTTTTACTTTTCAATAACTGGTGAACAATATGATTCATCAGTTATTGAAATATAAAACAACACATTTTTAATCACCAGTAGTCATACTGGTGAACAGTATGGTTCACCAGTGGATTATGAGTGCTTTATTCTCTATGAGACTAATGTCAACAAACAAAAAAAACCCAAAAATATTTAATCAGATACACACTAACCTCCGCAGCAGTCTTGGAGCAGCATTATATGAAGTAATTGGCAGATTTTTCTGAAGCATAGTTGCAGTGCTGGGCGTGTAACAACAGCACACTCATTTAAGTCTGAGGTGGATCTGGATAAACGGGAAGATCCAGGAAATATTTCTCACTCCTTTTAATATTTCAAGAAACTACAGTATGTAACTATGACATTGGGTGCAAGATGTGCTAAGAAATCATCCAATTCAGGAGACAAAAGCATGGTTTGAAGATGTTTTGTTTTTGTTTTTTTTACTCCCTGAAACATTCCAGGAGAGACTTTTCTATCAAAAGGGACTGTTCTGCTCTGTTCTGCTCTCTTGAGTGCATCCCAATTTTCATTTGCTTTTTGTAAAAATTGGTGATTTGGGCTATTGGTGCTTGGAATTTAAGTATTTATAACATAGTTAAAGTGTCGCAGATCATTAAATGATGGTGGAGAGTCTCATGTAGCATCGTATTCTGTAGAGACAGGCGGGTGTCTTCCTCCAGAAGCACCACAGATCACTCAGATCTGGGCCCACAATGTGGACAATTGATTGTCTTGTCAGCAGTTCCAGTGGGAGACCTTTATTTATCAAGCGGTTGTGTTCCCATGGACCTGGCAGAGCCGCAGTAGGTGTGAAGGTCAACTAGAAAGTCATATTTTAATCAAAGTCCAAGGAGCCAAAAATAAAACTCCCCTAGTGGGCTCCACACTGAGAAGCACCGAGATGTCAAAGGGCTGTGCAGTGCACGCGTATTAATTATCGCCCATGTGCGTCGGGGTTGTTGCAGTCCATAATTGTCAGTTGGACTTGTTTTAAGCTGACAAAGGCATTAGAGGCGACAAAAGTGTCGCAATGCACCTGGAGTTTGAGCCCTGTCCAAGACCGACGGCAGGAATCACATGCCACGACTGCAGAGGCAGTTATGAATAGACAGCACAGACCTACACAGCAGTTACAGTGATACTGAAAGTCAACTTCAGTGTGTGTGTGTGTGTGTGTGTGTGTGTGTGTATGTGTGTGTTTGTCCCACTACATTTTTACATGTTTGCACCTTCGTATAATTACAGTTGGAATATATTGCTGATAATTTTTCCCCCCAAAGCAGTTCATTACCATCTCGAATGGAAGCTGGGCATATTATAGCCATGTTGTTCATTAAAAAAAAATATAACAATACACACAGGTGCATAAAGAATAGCATGGCAAAACGTGATGACCTAGTCATATTTCAAACTGAACAAAGTTTGACTTTTAGCCAGGATAGTTTTGTTTTCCATTCTGTTGCTGCTATGTAAATGAATCCCAGGTAGGGATGCTACCGCTTGACCTCAGTGGCATCTGGTAATAACACACTGTCCGCCTGGACAAACTGGATTAACTTGTACAATGAGTATTCACATTCTATCAACCAGGGAGAAAGATTTTACTTTTATTACGACTAAATTTGTCTGAAACTTTAGTCGTAAGTCACTTTATATATGAAAAAAGATCTTATCTAAAGAGATTCAATTATTAAATTTAACTTCATTACAGGCAACTGTATACATCTGAAGGTGTCCCAACTTCTGACGTTCTAAGAAACAAATAAATAATCAATTTGAGTAACATATGAATTACTCAGAAATAATTATTATGATTAGAAACTATTTCCAACAATCAATACATTTACCTTTCATCCTGTGGTGGAGGTAGTAGTTCTCTATCAGCCCTCTATCTGTCTTTGAGACCGTGGAATTCCATATGAAATATTTTTTACAGTGGGGTAGGAAATACTCACCAGTAATCACAGGAAGACTTCCTCCAGAACAGGAAACATGATGCAGAGCTTCCACTGTTTGAGAGTTGGTGCATTTATCTCTCGTTGGATCCTGAATAATATGACGACAAAACTGGTAAATTAAATCTCTTTTTAGTTGGATCTGTGTTTCATTTGATAACAGATGACCTTCTAGGGTCACAGAACTGCAGCTATCATTTATCACACACATCAACCTTCACTGCTAACACAACAGCAGAGCAAATTGTGACACGTGTATCGCTCATACTCAGCATGGGCCCCCGAAACTCAACGCTCGATGTTGGTTGTGATTCCCTGCATAGCCTTCAGTGAACTGAAGTCAAACTGTGATCTGGGCTCACGTCAAGATTAAAAGTATTGATAGTAGACAGGTGTGCTTTGATTTAGATGACATGTTTAATCTCTCAATGCAGTGTGGGGCATGTCAGTGGTGTTTCTGCCATTCCCATGCCCTCTGGTGGTGTGTTAGCGCTGCAGAGCTGGAAGTCCTCTGTAATAGCCCCACACCCCTCACACACATGCTCACTGTGTTAGAAGAAAATGAGACGCAGCTCTATTCTGCCCCCCACCATCTGGTATATGGAAGTGCACTTGGGTTTATTGTCAGAAATCACTCTGTCTTTGTGTGTCATTAGATTATGAGTTGACTTTGAAAGGGTGTTCCAAAAAATTGCTTTTTTATCAAACTTTTCCCTCAATGAACCTTCAATGGATCATTCTGTGTGACCTTGTCTTTATGGTTTCTCATTAAAATTTCAATCATTTGAAAATTAATCATTTAATCCTCAGATGTTTGATGAGGCGCAGTTTGTAGAACCAGTGGCAGACAAGGAATTATATTTACATAGATCTTACTGAACATGGAAGGATGCATAAAAGCTGGACATATTCTTGGCCTTGATTTCCAAAATCCTAGATCTGCCCCTGTCTTATGACCAACATGTGACCCATGTCCTGAATAAAGTCTCACAAAGACTTCATTTTCCACAAATCGGATGCAAACTGAAAGAAGACGTTTGTGTTATTTGAACTTGTCTCAGCGCCAGTGAATCTGTTATGATATGACGTAATGATGTTTGACCCCAAAACCAGTTTCTAAAATATCTTTGCTGACAAAAAGACTTTTTGGGGGGAATAGGGGCGAGGTGGCTTTTGTGGTATAAGTGATATGTTTTGCCTCCACAGACATTGTCTCTTTCTATAATCTTTGCTTTGTTCTGAAGCAGACCTTACCCACAGCCACCATGAATGGTAGACATTGTGATATTGCCTCGAGTACCAATGTGAAGGAAACATTTTCCTCGCACAACATTTAGTCTTTTCGTTTGCTCCAGATGTTTGCAATCTTCTGGCATTCTGAAATAAGCGTCACGCTGTTTGTTGTCCAACATGAGGATTTTCCTGGAACATCAGATGAGTGCATTTGTACAGCAAAGCAACACAAACCATGTGAATGAGGCCTGAAGGAAAACAATGGCTGATTGTCTGAGGAGGGAGTTTCCTCCCCTGCAGAGTCAAGGTCGCTTCCTGAGCGCTGAGGAATATCATTCCTAGACATCTCGCTTAATATCGGATTAAATCAGAAAAAATCCATAAATGCATCCTTGTATCTATTTAATCCCGGCAGTGACCTGGCGAATTTTCCAAATCCATTTTGTATATAAGATCATTAAAAAGACACCAGAAAGATAAAAATGCTGATAAAATGAGTTTTATTCAGATTAACCTGAAGGTAGGTGTTCCAGGTGAGATTTGAGCGTTCAATCTATAAACATCCTCCTGACTTCAGACATAACTTTAAGGTTAAGCGTATCTATGTTGTGTCTTTAGACTCTTTGCTGACAGTGTGATGATGAATTCTACATCTCTGGTTACATTAGTCACGTGGTCCAGTGAGTTCAGACTTCCTGTAACACTATCACATACAATGCTAGAAGAGCGTCGATTGTGACGTCACCGCGAGGCGTTTGCTTGAGTTGCATATAGCTTGTGCCAAATTAAGTGATCATTTATATATTAATCTATAGGAAAAGAAGATTCCTATCATATGGAATCAGCAGAAGTTAATAAATTATCGACAAAAATAAAAAAATTTTCCCGTTGTTTTTTTATTTTTTAGAATTACTAATTTACTAATTTAGAATTACTTTGACTCTGAATTATTTTAGTTACTGTACTGTAATTCAAAACAAAAGTCCCATTCTAAAAACATACTTTAATCCCTCTGGTCTGGATTATGATTATGACCTGGAGGATGTTTTTACACTTGCATTGATGATAATACACACATCCCCCCCCCCCCTGCAGACTGTTATGCAGGGGAAGAAGCGAGCCAGTCGCTGTTCCTCTCGACATCAGCAGAGGGAAACGTTGGACTCTTTTCTCTCCGTCTCAGACAATAAAAACAAGGCGAAGCCCGCACAGACGGCAGCATCTCGGTTCACAGCCCGGTATCCCAGCTATGCGTGAGGCGTGAGACGCACCCAGACAGAAAATATGGATACATGTCCGCCGAGCTAGAGATGTAGCTGCAAGGATGCCAAACATCCACATCTCTCGTTTGCTCCTCTTCGTGTGGATCTGCGCGGCTCGGGAGGCGCTGGCCAAATCTCTTCCAGATCAAGGAGCATTTGGTAAGCTTCGCCATCAGGGAGATGCAGCACAATGAGGGAGATGGGAGTGGTTGTGTTTTTATTGCTTTTGTCGAGAAACGGTCGATCCTCACACCTTTGCGCGCCTTTATCACACCGGTGTTTAAAGGTGTATGTGTGTGTGTGTGTGTGTGTGTGTGTGTGTGTGTGTGTGGGTTCATCCGCTTTATAATAACACTCTGATCGTGTAGATTTATTTGTATCCATGGGGGTGAATTCACAGAGAGGCCCAGGCTTGTGTCAGTGGGCTGAGATACAGTCTGAACGTGTGGTTTGATCTGATCTCACCGGGCCTGGAGACTTCTAGTCTGGCCTTTGGTTTGATTCGAACCTTTTCTTTTAAATTTAACGTGTTTTGATGTGTTTTTAATGACAGCAGAGATCAGATCGGCCTCAGGTCCACTGGACGCGTCAGTCAGTAAAGTAACGCACACAGATTTGTGTATTCAAAAGGCCAAAAATGCAGATGAATTAAAATAAAACAACAACAACAGGAAAAACCAACCATTGTTTATATTATGGTGTGCATTCTGATGGACATTATGTAATGGTATTACATTATGCATACCTCGAGCTATTTTGAGATGCATGAATGATCTCAGACTGTTGGGTTTTTTTTATAACTACTCGGGAATGATTTAAAGGTAGTAAAAATGATGAACAATTTTTTGTAATCTTCTATTTTCATATGTATATTATAAATGTATTTGAGTGATAAAAAGCTCACAGATGTTTAGCCAGCTTTTTAAATGTGACTACATAATATCACATCAACCAAGTATGAATGCATGGCATCAGCAACATATCTAACTGCATGAATACTTTTAAGTACATTTTGCTGCTCATACTCAACATGTATAAGAAGTACCACACCTACGCTGGTAACGACGTATTTCTACATATTAATATTCTTACTTTTCCAAACAAAATCAGTCTGGCCTCAGTCTGGCCTGATTCATGACCGATTTAATGCAGAGTCAGATGATACATCTGGTGTGTTCTGGAACAATCACCATTTCTATCACTAATTACTGTCCAAAAGAACAACAACGCGGCAGCTGCATGGAGGGCGTTGTGTTTTATAGGTGGTTAATGGATTATTCAATTCACAGAAATGAAATCTGAAACTCTATTTAAAAAAGACTGTAGTATTAATAAAATATGAACGAAACATTCATTTGACCAGTAAGACCTGACAGTTGAATCATTTTCAATTCTTCTCTGTCACTTTTAGCTCTGGGGCAAAAACTTTTTCAACCTCATTAAAAAAAATTGTAATTTGACAAATGAATTACTGGTAGATAAAGTTCCTTCAACTGTCATCGGTATTGAAACAAACAAAAAATGTTAAAGGAAACAAATCTTCTACTTATAATATAGAACCACAGTCTAAATTTCTATGTTTTTCCAGCCCATAGGAGTGGTTGCACTGTGTTAAAGGAGGCTGTATGCTCCACTGAATTGCGGCTGAACTTATTTTCAAGCTTTTCAAGTGAGTGAGAATTCCCAGACCCTCGATGTGACACTCAAACTCAATGTTAGTGTCAGTGGAGCTGCTTAAAGCAACAGTGTTCCACAGATGGAGGAAATCCTCCCTATATGCACAAGGGAGCCTTTATTGAACCAATTGTGAAAATGGAAGCATTTGCACAAGTGCAGTGGAAACGGAAGCATAAACACACATACATGCTTATTATTATCTGAAAGTAGCCATTAGTGAAGCTGTTGCTGTCACTGAGAAGTTGAGGTTTGTCATTAGAGGTCTGTGTGGGGGTTTATTACTGACTACTAAAGGGAGATCAGCCGAGTGGGGAAGCAAGAACAAGCCAACCAGCTTTTGGAGAGTCAGCGTGTATCCATGGAAACATCCCCAGCATGACCCACATCCACGCCGTCCAAGGGGCAAGATGAGAAACAAAATGTTCCGGGGGTTGGAAAAACATGGGAGGATGAAGGGTGGGAATACAGTAACTGTGTAATGTGTTTGTAATGCAACATCATTCGTAAAAAATAATCCTCCACCGCCACCGGAAATGATTCACCCATAACCAGAACTTGCACTCCTTCTTGGTATTCAAATTTGGTCACAAAGTGTGATTCACATATTTTTTTCCAAATCAGATTTCTTTCCTCTTTCTGTGATGTCATTGTGTATTAATGACTCACAGGCTGTTCGATTAAGCCTGAAATATTTAAAGTTTTTGTTTTACAAAAAAAAAAATCAAAAACAGCTACATTATAGAGTATGAAATTGATTTGTTTCTTTATTTAAATCTCAAAACAACTCTGATTAGTGATGTGAAAATTGATTGATTTATTGTTCAGTTGCTGATCAACACACTAATTAATGAATTGGAAAATCACAGACTCACTTTCTTTTGCTTACAGAGGTGCAAATAAAAATCCAGGTGTTTGACAACAGTGATCTGTCACCATTGGCGGACGCTGAGGTGGAAGTACACGGCAATCAAACCATCTTGGCGTCCAGCAGAGCCGGCAGCGACGGCGTCGTGAGAGTCAGCTTCCAGTATCGCACAGGAACATGGGTCATCATTACAGCCTCCAAACAAGACTATGTCACCAACTCTGTCCCCTGGCACTCCACTCGCATCCCCTGTAAGTCACAGAGGGAGAAAATGCAGCTTGTTAAGCAAAGATCGCCTTCGTCACATCTTGCTCGTCGTGTCTTGATAACATCCTGATTATTATACGTTTAACCAAAAATGACATAAATAAATTACAATGTGCCATTCCCATTTAAATCGTGGCAATATTTGTCGAGTTAATTCCAGTATGATTTGTCCAAATGTGTCTTATCTAATGTGCTTTGCTACGGTATGATAGGAATGACTATATGTGGTGTTTAATTTAACACGGTGCAGAATCATTGTCTAAGCAGTGATGGTAAACTGCGACATCTTCTGTCTTTTTTAGTGTATGCATCCGTCAGCCTCTACCTCCTCGTCGAGAGGCCAGGAACACTTATTCTGTATGACGACGTCCTGCAGGTTCTGTCCGGGTCACCAGGTCAGGGAAATAATGAATATAATTAATGATGTGTTTTCGCTCATGAAGGGAATATGGTTTGAAGGTTGTCATCACCTCTTAAATTAATGTCTCCAGCAGAGAGTGACAACAAAGCAACCCTCCTCTCCACCTCTCCCTCAGACTGCTCAACACGTAGACGACCTTGTGCTATTTGCTGCTGCTATCACCATAGCAACAACAGCTGCTCTTTGTTATACTGTATTTATTTTTACAATTACAGCTGAGTTGCAGCTACCTTCGCATGTCTCTAATGCACGAAAAACACCAGGATGTTTTATGGCTTTGAACAGATTCTACATTACATGACATGGGTGGGGCTGTTTCTGTGCAGGAGCTCGTAACCAACCGCTGGTGCAGCTCCAGAGGAAGTCTTTTCAACTACCATCCAACCCCAACTACACAGCGTTGTCCGCCACGCTGACCACAGCCAGAACTCAGTATGAGATTGGAGGTTTCCCATTTCTCCTGGGCCAGGAGAGCAACAGCACAGGTCAGAGTTGTGGCAGATATCATATTATACACACACACACACACACACACACACACACACACACACACACACACACATACGCATGTAAGAAAGTACACATTTCAATCAAACTGGAAACATGATTTTTTTCTTCAGGTGGAGAAACGGGGTGGACAGACTTGACAGCTTTGGCCGTGGTTAGCATTCAGCTCTTTGATAAAGACGGCAGTAAAATCCACATCTCAGATCCAATCCATGTCTCTGTGCCGCTACCATCCGACACCCGCAACAGGATGGCCACCAGTGTTCCTGCTTGGCTGTATCAGCCCAGGACAGGTAATTGAATCAAGTATAAATCATATTTGCTACATGTTTGAGAACGGGTATATAATCTGATTCCTTGAAAGACAGCTCTCCTGTATTTTCTGTAGTTGGGGGATTAGCTGATCCTGCCAGAGTATTCAAGCTCTGTTTAAAAGTGTATAAATCATATGTAATGACAGTAACAAACATTTCTCCAGGACTTTGGGTGAGGAATGGGACGGGCTACATCAAAAAGGAAGGCCAACAGTTTGTCTGGAACGTTGTTGTTCCTCAGATGGGATACTGGTTAGCTGCCTTCCCTTCATCTTCAGGTAATGTAACTCACCCAATACTTTGCTGATGGTGTGGTTTTTCTATTCTCTTTGTTTGTAAAGCTCAGGTGTTGTTGCATTGGGTCAGTGATAGCATATTGAAATAAGCACAAACAAAGCTTTTATTCAATATTGTTCAGCTGTTTTACAACAAGCCAATGCATTGTCAGAGTTCAACCATCTGGTGCTGGTCAGATCTAAAGTGTCTGTAATTAAGAATGATTTTTAGACATTCACCATGTTTTGTCTTGCAGGATTGGGTCTTTCTCATCCGGGACTGAGGGACATCACCACCTACCACACCCTGTTCCTGCTATCCATCCTGGCCTCGTTGGCACTTTTGGTGCTCATCTTGCTCTGTGTGCTGCTCTACTACTGCAGGTTTGTGGAACATGAGAGCAAAATTACATTTCTAAAAGTAAAAAAATAGACTGCGTAATGACCAGGTAGCTATACACATGAGCTTTTTCTCATTTCTGACCTTCACTGTATATTAATCTTTTAGACGGAAGTGTTTAAAACCTCGTCGACAGCAAGGGAAACCCCACACTTCCAATCTGAATGGTGCTAAGAGAGACCAGGGTACTTCCACATCACGCCTCAATCTGATCTGTGGAGGCCATGTTGAATCTGGACCATCTAATGACAAATCTGACATGTCACCATCTCGAGACTATCAAAGTTCAAGGGAGGACTTAACCAAGCATGTTCCAGCTCACATGCTGCGTCAAGCAAAGGGAAAAAATGCATCGGGTCCACAACGAGGTGAGAGCTTCCCGATGAAGGTCACACGTGCCACAGAGACCAACAACCTGGACAACCCTTTGCTGCATGATGACTACAATCGGAGCTATAGTCCTATGGAAGGAAAAGAGTCTGAATATCATCGACACCACAATGCCAATGACAATCGAGGATACTCCTCTGATCCACCCTCCCCACCTCGCTTCCAAGGCTACGTGCCCAGCCAGTCTGACAAACCTCCTGACTATTCAGCAGCAGCTGCAGACAGTCTTGCCAGACCAACTTCCCTCAACACACAGCCAGGTCAGATCATCTTCTGCAGCTCCATTGACCAGATGAAGGAGAACATGTACCGGAGCATGGTACCAACCCTGGTCATCCCAGCCCACTATATGCGTTTGCCCACTGAGTATACTAGCAAAGATGGCAAGGACCAAAAAGATCAAGACAAAGATGGTGCCCAGATGGGAGGAGGCCAGCAGCATCATCTCCATCACTCCCAGAAACAAGGTCAACAGCAGCAACAGCAGCAAGGTGGATCCCAAGGAGATGATTCTGAGGAGCCAAGCTGGGCATCTGATTCATCTGGTGGACCAGTGACCATCCCTGTGCTCTTCAATGACTCCACCATGGCTCAGATGAATGGGGAGCTGCAGGCCCTGACTGAGAAAAAGCTATTGGAGCTGGGTGTTAAACAACACCCAAGGGCGTGGTTCATCTCTCTGGATGGACGCGCTAATGCTCACGTGCGCCACTCCTACATAGATGTTGGGAACGACCTCAGTGGCGGAGGTGCTGGTGGATTCTTAGGTGGTCCCGGCTGCGTCGCCCGAGATATCAACCTTGAACCACCTCTGGAGGCCCATGAACGCAAGTCATCAGGCAACCGGAAGGGAAAAGATGACCGCTGGGGAACAGGAGGACGAAAGACCCACGGTGCGAGCAGTGGTGGGAAGAATTACTCTAAACTGGCCTACCCTGACCACAGCGAGCCCAGCAGCAGTGAAGGACGCCCTGTCTCACCGGAGGAGAACTCCCTCACCCCTCTTCTTGATGAAGGTCCGTCCTCCCGAGGATCCACCATCACTAGAAGAGGACGCAGCCGAGTAAGCAGCAGCCGCAGCAGCAACAGCGAGAACCGCCGCGACTCCATGACCAGCCCTGAAGATGATCCCGATGACAAAGACGAGAACAAGAAGAGCCCCTGGCAGAAGATTGAAGACAGACCTTTGATGGTCTTCCATCCCAGGAAATGAACTTTTTGAACTTCCTGAACACTGGACCTTTTTACAATCTTTTCGATGGGGAATCATTGTCACATGAGGAGAGCGATGCTCTTGCCGAGAGACATCACAAAAAGCACAACCACGCTTCACTGGTCCATTCTCGGGTGTTGTCAAGCGTTTGTGTTCTTGATGAGGTGCTATTGCACTTTCTGATTACTTTCGTCGTCTCACTGTCATCTAGTTATTCTTACTGGTTTCCACTGAGATGAACTGTCGCATCCTGAAACATCCAGTTGCTTGTGAATTCTGTCATCTATCACATCAGTTTACTATCGTCTGAGCCATTGCATAGACTGACTGTGGAAATAGCCATTTTATAGAGCAAAATATAACAGTAAAGCACTTACTAATAATTTGTGATTGATACCCACCTTTTATGTGGAAGCGTATGATATTTCTCCAGGATTGATGGGCTTTTGGTGAGTTAGATTTCATCCCTGGATATAGGTAACGCAAAGGTTGGTAATTATGGTAGAGAATGTGCTCCAATATTTCCTAGGTAACATTTCTGTCCCAACCTGTTACTTTAATGTGTTTGATAGGACACATTTTAAGGAAAGAGCTTCCCAAAGCTTGAATATGTACGTTTTCTTGAGCCCCTGTTAATGGATAATGCAATCTAGTCCAACGTGCCACACATTTTGCTCTTCAGGGATGTATTTGATTTCCTCTTGCTCCTGTAATGTGTTCTTATATTCACAATACTCATTCAGATAGTAATAATTTGAACTGTCGAGCATCATCATTAAGTCTTTCTGTCATGCTTTCCACTATTGATGTGTCACATTGATTTGAACAACCGCCAACATTTGGTATTCTGCCTTTTTCTTGTTGAGAGACTTTTTCATTGAGTAAAGATTAGGTTGTGTAAATAGATTCCCAGAGATTTGAAAATTTGCATGCATACAGTACGAATGTATGAAGGACCCAAAATCTCATAACAATTGTTTCAACTCCTGCATAGACAACCCTTCATTGCCAAGAAAGGTGGGTAAGGCAAAAAAGAGAGAAAGAAACATCACTTTACTTGAAGACTTGACTCTTTAATATTCTACCAAGATCGACAGGGGTTGTTCGTAGACAGGACCTGAATCATTTCCCTCCTGTAAGTGCCTTCTTTCACTCCTTTCACACAAAACTGAGTGATAGGCATGCATTTCCCTTTTTAAATGAAGTCACCCAAACTAAGCTGTTATAGCAGGCAGGCACTTATAAGCACCGCACTCATAGTAAAAACACACTTCACTTGGGAGCATGCCTGTGAGGACTAACAGCTTTTTGTGTGGCTTTTATGTCCTTGAATATTTCCATTTCTTGTATCTATCCTCTTTTTCACCAAACTTGTAAATGGTATGATGATCTTAATGAGATTTTATGTGTATACGATGTGCATGTTACATGTAGACTAGGGTGTTTCTAACTGAACCTTTTTTTTTTTTTGGATAGTTTTTGCTGTTTGGCACAAAATGTGATGCACTGACACATTGACTTACTGTATGTTGCCAAACAAGTGTGTTTGTATGATATGACAATGACTCTCTCTTAATCCAGATCCAACAAAATTCACTTCCGGTCGTAAATGTTTACAATAACATACTGACCACCATGCTCACGCTGTTACTAGCATCGTCACTGCCTGGATGCATCAACAACTGCAAACTTAAAACATTACTCTTTGCAGATTTGTAAAAGTTCACCAGTTTAGAAAACTTGAAAGAGGAAAAGTGATTTGATTTATTATAGGTTGGGAATGAAGTGAAAGTACTGAAGCCTGTACAAACGTCATGCTGATTTGTTGGTCCTTTTCACCATTTGCTTGCTTTGTATAAGCCTATGTCTGTAGCCTAGAGTACAAACCGCAAATGTGATGTAATTCAAAGTCTGAAGAATTGTGAAGAATCATGAAACAATTCCTTCTGACCTGTCGTGTCCTCTGCTGTAAATGTACATTATCTTTGGACCAGGTAAGGAATTATTATGAGATGTGCAATTGTGGCTTTCCTGCTTGTTTTGTTTCGTTTTTTTCTACATGCGGAAATTGTTTTTTTTCGCTAGATTTTGTGACCTTGTCTTTGAATTGAAAGTATTCAGCCACAGCTGATTTACACAGAGAACCGAATGCTTAAGGGAATGCACTAATGCTGGTAAAATGCTTTGTTGGACTTTTGATAGTACAGTACACATAAGGGTCACACGAATTGAGCTGTAAGCCTTCATCCTGTGCAGTAAATCATTTCCTTCATGGTCAGTTGTTTGTAAACTGTAAATTCTTTCTGTACACGAGAAAGTAGAAATAAATTTGTTTCCATGGTCAGTAAGTGTCTCTGACTTTATTTGGGGGGTGGTGACTTGTCTGGTCATGATCATCCATGACCAGACAGTTGGGGGCATGCTGGCTGAACTGGGGGATGATGATGATGATGATGATGATGATGATGATGATGATGATGATGATGATGATGATGATGGGTTCTATGATGTCTCTGAGGCAAGAACGTGCAGTGATGTGTTATCAGTCTGCTGATGGCCAAGTGGCACTGCTCCTCCGACAGGTGAAGTTGTGTATTCATGGCTGCTTGAATGATGATCTGGGAATTACTTACCGAAGATGCCAGCAATATATACCCCCAGAAATGTTGAAATTAATGTCACATCAAAAAAGGTTGTTGGTTTTTTTTGTTTTGTTTTTCTGTCTCGGCCCCAAAGTGAGAATTCTGACCTCCTTGGAAATGAAAAAAAAAAAAAAGTTTCAGGTGACCAGAATCCACTTCCGTAATATACTCTCGCGATAACTGCAGCGTGATATTCCTGGAAGCGCAAGTCGCAGTCACGTGGTCATGTGTCATGTGACCATTGAAGATTGAAGTACGTGCAAGGTCTTCTTCTGTTTAAAGCCCTGAATGATAGGGAAATTAGAACATTCGTGTGACAACTTGGACTAATTGCACTAGATTTACCTGGTAAGTAACATACGGTTTATTGTCATTTAATGGAACATATCAGACAAAAGTCATTCAAACAGGCTAGCTTGATGGTTAGCCACGTAGCTTTCTAAGCTAACTTGTTTTTGTCTTCAGTGAACACTTTTACAAAATCACTTCTGACGCTTCATTGTTTATTTTGTTCAGACATTTGATCTGTGTCGCGTCGTGTGTTTTTTTTGTGTCGATGTACTTAATTTACGTTGCAGTATTGCTTAGGGTTCATTCTCAGTACTATGACTAATGACATTTTTTATTATTTTTTTTAGAACACAAGAGGAGTATGCCGCACTGTGCCTTTTGTTGACTCCTTCCTCATTCCACTTTCGCAATCATGGTACAGTAATGGTGTTTGACCGGTGTTTTAAAGATGCCTGATTAATTTCAGTCATCCTAAGGAGCTCAAATTGTGGCTTTGATCCTTTGAAAATTATGGTAAAAATAAAATTTTTTGGGGGGGATTGCTGCTGGTGTTGAGCCCGAAAGACATTTGAAGACACCGTCTCAATGCTCTTTATTTTTTGTTTAGATGTTTGATGTTTAGACCTCAAATAAAGCTGTCACACAGCTGAGTTGTTTCCACAAGATCATTAAACGTCTTATATGTCTTCAGAAAATGCTCTTAATCAATAAATCTACTGGAGTGTCAATGTGTCAGCGTAAAATTATAGATTCCTTGTCAGTTATGACAGAAAACCTGATTTTTGTTTATCAGCTCATACATTAGGTAACTTTACTGCCAGCATTTGATAGTTATTATTTCAGACATTAAATGCCTCAAATGTGAACATTATGGATGTATAAAAGGGACATGAACTTACACAAACTGCAAGGATTTCAACCGGTTTAGTGTTGAAATCCACTTTATCATTTGGAATGCTTGCTGAACCCACTTTCTGTTTGTCGCCTCTGATAACTGATCTTTGTCTCAATCTGTAAATGAAGTCAGAAACTAAGAAGGTCAGAATTTTTTTTAGAACAAATCAAGATCTTTCCATATTGTCAGATTAGATTGTATTCTTTTTTCTTGCAGACTCTACATATGGGAATCCTGTTTCTGGCTCTGCTGGGCCTGAGCACAGCGCTGGTCTGTCCTGATGGAGGCATGTGTGAGGACCGAAGTACCTGCTGCAGGAACACTGTTGGAGGATATGGATGCTGTCCTTTACAACATGTGAGTTCCTGGTCAATTGAAACGTGATCTGATTGACAGCCAAAAATTACAGAATACAAGAGGCCTGTAAAAATAAAATAACATCAATTGAAGTGTATATATATAATGAAAATATGAAAAATAGGTTGCTATTATAATCATAAGACTTACCTGCTTAGCTGTCTGAAATCGGGACCGGTCTACTGAGGGAAGAAAGTTGATATCAGATGGCAGGAATTTATTTCTCTCCTCTTTGTGTTGAAATTTCATGGAGTTTGAGCAGCTGTAATTCATTGGACTTTTTTCCCCCTCAAAATTTGACTGTAGGCTGAGTGTTGTTCGGACCACCTACACTGCTGCTACGAAGGGACGGTTTGTGATCTTGTCCATTCCAAGTGTGTCAATAAGACTGTTTCTCTTCCCTGGCTGAGACGAGTTCCTACCAAGCAATCCCAGCTTATCCCTCTGGTAAATTGTCATGTCAAGGACGTTTGTCATTGTTAGATATTAGTATTCATCTTTTATAACCTCTTTTGATGTTATTTCTCTTTTTCTCATCACCTTTCAGTAGTTCTACATCATCCAGTAGACATTAAATAAATAACTGAAGGTTGTAGTTATCAAATCCAGTTATTAGAGTTATGAAATTTCATTGCATTTTTCGCTAGTTCATCAGAGAACAAACCTATAGAAAGTTTTTATAGACCTTTGCTTTTTAATGTCTTTACTTCAGAACCTCTGTCAGGGTAATACACAAATAACATACACTACTTTCTTTTTTATCCTCCCTCATAAACTTATGAAAATCATCAATATTACTTTTATCATTGCCAATTGATTTTTGAATTGTTTTCTGCATTATGAAAGTAGTGCAAAATTTATATCATAGTGTTCTAAAATACCATGCGTTCTTTTCAAATGGAGTGTTTTGCACAACCCAGAGGCCAAAACCCTAAAATAGTATTTGTTGTCACAAGTACTGTATTTATTGTTCTACCATTTAAACTCCGATTTGGAAAGAAGCCCATAGTTCAGTCTGGAAAATGTGAAAAGATTCTGGTTTTATGCAACAGTGAAATTGTTTCTTGTCTGGAGGTATATGGTGGGAGGAAAGACAGCTATTTTTTTTTCATTAGATAGAAATGTGGTGTCTTGCTCAATGTTATTACAGTACTGTTAAGAAAATGAACAGTTGAACTTTTTTTTTTTTTTAAAGATCTGTGACTCACAAACATTTGACCCTTTGCTCAAAAGATGAGATGAGATGAACATAGAATCAATTTAACAATCCATTTCAGTTCTTGGACTTTGGCCTGGATTTAATGTTGCAATCCCTAATCAACTAGCAAGCCTGACTTCGTCTTGTTCCGTTAAACTTTCCAGTGGATAAACACCTATGACAAACATTATAAAATCTTTTTTAAATTCTGAATTAATGACTTTTTCCACATTCATGACCAATCAAATCAAGTCTGCCACTGAGGTTATGTTGTCTGCTGCTGTCATTGGTATGCATGGACTGTCATATGTGATGGTTCCAGCCCAGGGAGAGAGTGAAGGCAATCATTTGTCCGGACCAAGAGTCCGAGTGTCCGGATGAGACGACTTGCTGCCAGCTTCCCGATGGCTCCTGGGGCTGTTGTCCGTTAGCTAAGGTAAAACAACCACCCCCAAGCCACTCACCACAAAACCATATCACATGATCTAATAGACACATCTTGTGATAGATTGAAGTTCAAGGTTGACTTTACTGCCTCACAAGTTTCATATAATTTTTAAAAATATTTTTTTGACCTATTATCATAAAATGTATTTATTGACTGAAGACTCTTTCTGACCATCTGATTAATCTTCTCCCCTACAGGCGGTGTGTTGTGAGGATAAGCTCCACTGTTGTCCCGAGGGAACACTGTGTGATACTGCTCACTCAGAGTGTTTGTCTGCCTCACTTCAGTCCAGCCCTATGCTGCAGAAGCTGCCCTCCAGAAGGAGGGGGAATGTCTCATGTATGTTCTCATGTCACTTTTTTTTTTGAAAAATTATTTGTAAAGAAAAGATGTTATTTGTCAAAACTGTTTTTTAATGTCTGTTTACTTTATGTGCCGATAATATTGTGTCAATAATGACAGACCATGGTTATCTCTTCATGTTCGTGCAGCTTCTACAAGCACATCAGTGTCTTGTCCTGGTGGAAAAAGCAGCTGCCCAGATACTTTTACCTGCTGCCTGCTGAAAAGTGGAGATTATGGCTGCTGCCCTTACCCAGAGGTATACATGACTGCAATTTTGTTTGCCAGACACACCTGATCAGTGATAATAAATTCTTAAATGTGAGAATTTATATATTTTTAAATTTTTTAGAGATTTGATAATCAGAACTTATATCTTGGAAGTTGTCTTGAAGAAATTCCAATTTCCATTTTATTTAATGTTTGCAAATTTTATTCTATAAAATTTGCAAATTTGTTGCAGTGAAATTTGGGGGAGTTGCATAAGATGATAAACTCTTGCTTCTAATGTAGAAATACTCGGACTGGACAGAAACATGAAGGCGTGTGCCTGGAAAAATGGATCCAAAATATCAAATCTTATTTTCTTAATCTGCTGTGTTTGATGTGTCAATCATGTGCAGGCCATGTGCTGCAGCGATCTCATCCACTGCTGCCCTGCCAACACAATGTGTGACCTCGAGCATGGAATCTGCAAATCTGGGGAGACGTCTCTGCCATTGCTTAAGAAGATTCCTGCTGCACCCAAGGATGGTAAGCAGTTTGCTGGTATAAAACAGTGTTGTAATGAAATAAACAAGGGACATGTGGTCATGTGATGTGATTTATTTATTTTTTTGTTCTGTCAGTTCTGTGTCCAGACAAAGCAATGTCTTGTCCCGATGAGACCACATGCTGCCTGATATCTACAAGCATGTACGGCTGCTGTCCAATGCCTGATGTAAGTAACCTAAAGTAAAAACAAAAAAAATCAAATCAAAAACACGTGAACATGGTGGTACAAAATAGAAAAAGTGATTTGTCAAATTTTTAACTCACAAACCTAAAACCATAACAGTTTTTTATTAACAAATACCTGGTTAACTTAAGCAATCCCAATAAATTGAACATTATGGGGAAGCTGTACCAGCAGAGAAACAGTGCGATGGGACAGAGGATCGTGTTTTCTTGTCTCTACTGGAGTAACAAACAATTTTTGTAATGACAATTAAATAATTAACTCTTTTCTTCTAGGCTGTCTGTTGTACAGACTTAATCCACTGCTGTCCTTCAGGCACAAAGTGTGACTTGACTCTCAGTGCATGTGTGTCCACCCGGGAAGAGGCCAGCAAGGCCGTGAAGATACCTGCTGCTGCCACGGCAATGGTGGCAGCACAGAGAGGTCAGGCATCAGAAAACTTTTGTGTGTCTAAGGCTGCATGAAATCATATGTGATCTGTTTCCTGGACAGGAAACAGAGTTAAATTCATTATCACTAAATCTATTACTGTACTTAATTTATCAAGTAATAAATTATAAATAATCAATTTACTTCTTAAATGTCCAATAATAATAGGAGTTTAGCATTCATTAGCTCCTTTCATACCTACCCAACTCTTGACTTTCAAGTGACAATGTAGGAAATGAAGGTCCTGGATTTGTCAAGAACATTCAGATAAAGCCGAGCTGCATATGCACCAATACTATTTTTTCCTGTTTATCTCTCAGTGGGTTCTGTTCGCTGCAATGAGTCGGTGGTCTGTGCTGATGGAAACACCTGCTGTGAATTGTCAGGAGGAGAATGGGCCTGTTGTCCGCTACCAGAGGTACCGATGCACTGATCTGTATGAATCACACAGATTCTGTCCAGCTGTGTGGGATTAACAGGACAGCTCTTGATTCATCTTCTGTCTGCATATTTTAGTAGTTTAGTAGTTTTCCTTGGGATTTTGGTTCAGGGTTGTTTCAGTTGTGGAAAAATGTACATATATTGTAGCTTGTCTGTTTTGCTTCCCTGCAGGCCATGTGTTGTGCGGACCACTTGCACTGTTGTCCACATGGGACCGTTTGTAATCTGAAGACCTCCACTTGTGATGATCCCTCCGGCAACGCCATGATGCCCTGGTTTAACAAAACGCCTGCCATCCCTTCACCGATCAGTAACAGCAAGTGTGACAAATCTACCTCATGCCCTGGGAAGTCCACCTGCTGCAAATCAGCAAGTGGACAATGGGCCTGCTGCCCCCTGCCTCAGGTAATGCAGAGCTGATGATACCACAACAAGATGATGGATTCTGAAAAAATACAGGTTTATACAAGTTTATGCGTTGCATGTTCCTGCCAGGCTGTGTGCTGTGATGATCACATCCACTGCTGTGAACACGGAACCGTCTGTAACCTGGAGTCTGAAACCTGCGATGACCCGTCAGGTCTCCGACCATCCCTCCAGTGGGTGGCCAAGGTGCCTGCTGTGACCTCAGAGATGCAGAGTGAGAAATGTGACAAGCAGACAATGTGTCCACGAGGCTCCACCTGCTGTAAAAAAGACACTGGGCTGTGGGCCTGCTGTCCTTTACCTCAGGTCAGTGTCTTCCTCAGCTGTAATCTTCAGTGGGAACAGGTTCAACTGCAATGCATTCCAAACACACCTGCAATCGCACAATGTTCGACAGTGTGTTTTGTTCACATTGGTTGCAACAGTCATGCAAGTGAGGCCACAGAGCTTCTTCAAAAACGAAAAGGAACACTGTTGTCTATTATTCTGCCTACCATTAACTTCTGCCATCACTGCAGCTAGAAATCTATTGTATTTTTCTAGTTAAAAATAAGAAGAGGAATGGACAGGTGAAGGCAAACAAAAGACTGAAGACTACTGTATGCTGGAATGCATGTAGTTCTTTGATTAAGTATCGAAAATATAAGATCATTCATCTTGCGAACTGCTTTAACCACCATAGCAGGTGAGGGAGAGCAAGAGCCTATCCCAGCTGGTTTAGGGCGTAAGGCGTAGCAAACTCTGGGCGTGACATCAGTGCGCCGCAGAGCCACACATAAACAGACAACCATGCACGCTCACACTCACACTCACACTACTGGCAATTTGGAGCGGCCAATTAACCTGAAGCGCATGTTTTTGGAGGTGGGAGGAAGCCAGAGAACCCAGAGAGAACCCACACAGACACGGGGAAAACATGCAAACTCCGCACAGAGCGGGACTTGAACTGCCTTGCTGCGCGGCGACAGCACTACCCACTGCACCACCGTGCCGCCCATGGAAGATCATAAAAGAGCATAAAAACTAAAAGACATTAATAAAACTTTCAAGGAGCATTTCAGTTCCACCCAGTAAGAACATAAAAGTTAGTTTCACAGCTAATGTTGACTTTAAACTGCAATTAAACTTAGACCACATAAATGCCAACATGCAACATCATCTTGGTGGAAATACGTCTGATCCAGCTAATTAAAGTAGCTCCATGCTGTTTATGTCTTGTTTCACTTGTCAAAAAAGCTGCTGAAATCTTTCGTGTTCTGGCACAAAAGTGTCTAATTTAGACGTAGTTGTGTGAGTGTTTCACAAGTCGGAATAATATCAAGATTAATTTGGCCTGTTTTTTTTTAATTATCTGGCATAAAGATGGCAGACAGCAGTGTGAGTCATGGCTCATTTACACCTTACTGGCTTATTTCCATGAAAAGGGTAGCTGAGATTAATGGTTCCTATTTATTTGAAGCTGTAAAATAAAGGTGATTTGTCAAGAACATAATTTTTGTAATTTAGACACTCAAACCTATTAGTGTCATAAAATGAGATGTCAACAGACGAGGAGGAACAGTTTGGTCTCTCTCACTTTCCAGGCCGTGTGCTGTAACGATCACGAGCACTGCTGCCCTGATGGCTACACATGTAATGTGGCTGAACAGACCTGCGACAAGGCTGGTGTCCTGAGCCTGCCCTGGGTGGAGAAGATCCCAGCCCTGAGCGCCCTGACCGGACTGAGCGCTGTGACGGACATTAAATGTGACGACAAAACCAGCTGCCCGTCAGGAACGACCTGCTGTAAGCTGCCGACCGGAGCGTGGGGCTGCTGTCCTTTAGTTAAGGTTTGTACACCGCAGACTTCACCCCATGTAAGGTCTTTTTATTCTCTGTAAGCAAGCGTATTTAGAAAATCTGGCAAAGTGCAACGGAAACATTTTCTTGAAATATTTTGCTATATTTGGAAGGAGATTTGACTATTCTGCTTTTGTCTTCTCAGGCGGTTTGCTGTGAGGATCACACTCACTGCTGTCCTCAGGCCTACACCTGCAACATGCAGAGCGGGACATGCGAGAAGAAGAAACGCCATGTGCCCATTGTCACCCTCCTTCAGAGCAAAGTAGTACAGTCCGAGCCCGGAGACGACAAAGGCGATGCGTATGTAGCATGTGACGGCACGGGGGAGTTTCTCTGCCCCAAGGAAAACACATGCTGCAAGATCTCAGCCTCAGCGTGGGCCTGCTGTCCTTCACCAAGGGTGGGTTCACACGAGCGTTTAGTGTTGCTTAATTGTCTTGTAGGTAACAAGGATTTAATGATAATTAGATTTAGTTCTTCTTACGCCTCTGTTCGACAACATGATCTAAAGGTTCCCTGTCTTCTGTCTCATGCTGAAATTCCCTTTAGATTTTATCAGCTTCATTAGTCCTTACATCTAAATTGTTTTCCTCAAATGCTCAGGGAAACTGAGATGGATTAAATCAATATGATTTAATAAAATATACATTGGAAGATTCAAATAAGTCTCAGCTCAATCAAATTTAAATTTTCCAGTAGCGCTAGCTTTACACAACTTGTTACCTAGTGGTCTGATTTACATCATGCTGCAATCAGCTTTGGCCTTTAGCTTCGTTTGCAAAAGTAAATTAAGGCTTAAAGTCAAAATGAAACCTGATCCAGGAGGAGGAGGCAATGTTTGAGTCAAAGCTATGTGCTTCTGATTTTGTGATAGTCAAAAATTATAGAATGAAACTCCTGAACGACTGAATCTAACTGCATCTCCTTCCTCCGGCAGGCCGTCTGCTGCGCAGACTCAAAGCGCTGCTGTCCTGCAGGACACTCCTGTGACCTCCGGTCTGGAGGTTGCACTCTGCAGAGCCGCTTGACCTGGGACACTTTTTTCAGAAGACATAAAGAAAGACTTTAAATCCACAAAGTCGCCGTAGCTCATTTTGTCCGTGGATGACAAGTTCTTTATTCCCATTACTCACTGTTAAATTTCCTCAACTCTGGAAGAACATTAAACTACATTTTTGTGCCCCTGAGTGTTCCAGGGGAGGGGCCTTGGCACAAGGAACACATGTCTGCTTCAATCATCTGTCATTAATGAAGTCCTTTGCTATGAATTTCAAAATGTTGCCTTGAAGTGAAAAACAATGCGCAGGGGTTTTTATTTGTGTGTGTTTTTCACTGAAAACGTAACTCATCATCATCATCATCACACCTACTTCTTTGAAATAAGAATGACAACGATACAACACTGAAAGTACAGGAAGGACTGAAAGTAAAAATTTGGAGTGTGTTTCTAAAAAATGTTTTCATTTCTCTTAACAACAGATATTAAGTGATCAAAACAAAGTCCATCCATATTTTGTTTTTCTCAATTAATGCACGTTTGGTACTTGAATCAAACCACAAAGTGAGAGTTTGTATTGATGAAGGAATTCAATGTTGCCCAGTGTGTTTTAGAGATTAACTCATTGTCAGTTTTGGTCTTTTCTTTTTATTGACAGTAAGAAAAATGGATACTTCTGCAATGGGTTTGGTGGTTTTTTGGCTTTTTCTGGGAGTGATTGTCCTGTGTTGGTTTTCTAAATGAAAAAGAAAATTGTAATTTGATAAAATAAACTCATCAAGGTTGTTTTTTTTTTTCTGGAGTAGATCTGTGGCTCTTTGATTTTATGCAACACTTTGCATTTTGTGATTTTTTATTACAATCGTTACAGCTTAAAGCATTTTCACTGATCATACCAAAACCCTTGAGTCAGTGTTCCCATTCTGGGTTTGTCTGAGATTCCCTGGCATCTCAGGAATGGTGATAGAAGATAGAAATAACGTGTTTCTTCTCTCATTCAGTCCTGTGATGAAGAATTTGAGTTTGGAACAGTTCAGATTTGATTTCTCTGAACGGTATATTTTGAGACAAACAAGGTTTGCTCAGTGATCGGAGAACATAAAACAAACTCTTGAGTCGGATCTATTTGTTGGGACTTTAAAATACAACCAATCTCATTGGCGGAACTTCGCAAACATGACGGCACTTTCATGACTGTCTTAATTAAAGCGTAATAAACTGTCAAGACTGGACCCATTCTGGTGTAAACTGTTTTAACATATGTTCACAATCAACACCGTGTTGTCACCACTACTTTTATACACTCATTTTGCTTCCGTGGTATTTTTTCTGCCCTCTTTGCATTTCATTGAGGGTGGGGGGTGCTGAAGGCGTGTAAAGACTTGAGTGAAATCAAGTTCTCCACCCATCAGTTTGGTCAGAGTGATAATTAAATTTATTGAGGTCATCCTTGAACTTTGGCAGGAGGTGCAGACGTTCACTGGAGGGGCCCACACATACTTCCGTTGCCCCCGCTCCCCCGCCCCCCTCCACCGCCACCTTCCTCGTTGTCAGAATGTTGTTATGACGACCTGGGTAAACATAAGATAGCTGAGAGGAGACACAACTGTGGGGTGGTGGTGTCCCACTTTACTGTCAGCTTGGTAGGGGAGTGTTGCCGGGCTGCTGGAGCAGCTTTCCTTCATCATCTGCCCCCTACTGGTCACAAACAGACATGGCGGCTCTTCTGCTTGAGTTGCAAACAAAAGCCAGCACATGCTGCTTCTCCTGGAAATGAGGTCAGATGGTCCAGTCCAGTTAACATATAATGGTGTTTTGTTGGAAATAATTTGCAAGGAAGTAGCTGATCCGGTGATCACCATCCTTCATCACCAAACAGTGAGTGAAAGAGATGTTGATAAAAACAAACATTAAAAGTCTGAAGTTTATAGTTTATATTGATTTAACTAATACAATAGTTGAATGTACAGCTTGTGACAGAAACTGTGACCCCCTTCACCTCTTTGAGACTTTTCACGTCTATGTATAGCAGACTTGTCTTACCAACAGCACAGAGAGAAAGAAGTGGTAAAAACCCACTGACGTGTTAGTAAATTTCCTTCTCAGCCCCACTATTGGTTGGCCACTGATCCCATTCACATGTTGCCAGGGAGAGGGACCCTCCACCCTAAATCACACACGCACACACATAGAACATTTCTACACTCCCTTCTCTGGTATTTTTCCAATTCCCACAGGAATGTATAAATTTGGGTCTCTGTTGGGGACAACAAATGTGTTGGTGGACAGGAAGCGGAACTGATCGATTGACCAACTGTTGATTTATCATTGGTTATTATTATTTTTCATATTACTATGTACTATTTGAGTTTATTCTTATTGCAGTTCATGACGTCAGAACAAAGTTAAGATTGACTGTATTTGAAATTGGTTAGCATAAACTTAAAAATGATACTTTATATCTAAATTTGGTCCAAAAATTATAACATATATTTATTTTTCCTGATATCCTCTATTGTCTTAACAATTTTACAAGAATATGTGGACCAATTAACTACAAACAAAGGTACTACAATCTACAAAGGTTTTTTATATCTGGTAGATTCTAATCCGGTTTGGACAGATATTGGTGCGCTGAAATTGGTTTGGGTCAGGAGGAACGGATTTTAACTGGTTTACACTAGTCATAATCTTTTTTTTTTTTTTAAAAGTAAAGCCAAAAACTGATCAAAAACTAAGTTCCTTAATTGTACATACTGTACATCCATGTGGAAACATCCAGTCACAGCTCTCCCTTAAAATAAATCAGTGTTTAACTCATACCAAGATTTTATGTACATTCAAAATGTGTTGCTGCAATAATTACATCAATAGCACATTTAACTAAGATATACTAATTAACTACAGTTTTGAAATGACTGTTTCTCAATAGCTTGTACTTGTTATTAGATGTTACACTAATTGAATGCATGAAATTACTATAGATCATTGTCTGATTCAAATCAAAATAATAAGGATAAAAAATATAAATCATAAAATGAAATTGTCATCATGAAGTGGCTGAGATACAGGACCTGGGTGTCAGTGTTGGCATCTAATGTATGCATCCAGAGTTTTTGGAGGCGACTGTGTGTGGGTGGTGGGTCAGAAGGACTGAGGTGTAAGAACTCATAATTCACACACGGCCAACCAATCACCAGAGCCTGCGGGGGCAGAAAGCCGGTAGGTTACACTTGGACACCCACGACACAGTGCAAACAGTGAGAAGGAGAGTCAGGAAACTTTTGTTCTCTTTCTTCAAGATCACCGGAGCGACTTCACCTGAACTCGATACAAGACAGGAGCAGCTGATCGACCATCTGAGGTATTGTGCTCCTTGGGTGCAGAGTTTCACCTTGCTGGAACTTAAAACCACACCGTCAGCCTGGGTTTGTTTTACTGGAGGTGTTTTCTGTCTCAGACAGTGGTGGCAGAAGTACGTCTGATTCTGATACATGAGTAAAAGTAATGACTTAAAAATACTGGCACAAACTTAAAGCATCAAAGTGCTTGTATCAGTTACACAGTTATTTTAATGTACTTCAAATACATGGAGTCCATTTAAATACTTCACATTCTATTAAGTAAATGTAACTGCGTCCCGCATCATTTAAACCACATCAGATCTCTTCAGAGAAAAGTGAGTTAAAAGAAGCTTAAAGTTATATATTCAAAGTGCAATTATGTCAATTATACCTCACAGCATTACTTGTGTATTTGTACTCAGACCAGTTAGTAACAAGGGAAGGGGCTGTATTGCAAACAGGAAGTGTTGCTAGCGGTGCACCATGGGATGAGTGGCATTTACCAGTGTTTGGATGATGAAATTAGCGGTCAATATATCCTGAGGAGATTTATTAAAACATGATAAAGGTGTTACTTTTGTACTTGTGAAATCAAATTATAGTTTGAAACAGTTGCCTTATCTTTTAGAAATGTCTTCCGCTCAGGTGCAGATATTTGTAATGTTTCTGTCAGTGTTATGTCCTATAGGTTCTCAGTTATCCAGGCCATGGTTATCCAAAGCTGTTTAAATCAATCCACTGGACTTTAAGACAGTTTCTTGAAGACTTTTTGCCCCTCATCCAAGAGACTTCTTCAGTTCTGAAGTCTCTTGGATAAGAAGTCTTTTGGATGAGAGGCAAAACGTCTTCAAGAAACATCTTTAAAGTCCAATGGATTGCTTCAAACAGCTTTGGGTTGCTGTCTGTTTTTGGCGTTGTCAGTCGTTATGTGACACAAACACTATTATATGATAACTCATCCACCCTCCAGGATGTGTTTGCGGGCTTCACGACTGTCTTTATGTGGAAGTGTGAGTGTTTTGATCCCCCAGTTTCTGCTGTCGACATGGAGAGTGTCAAGGAAGAGAGACTCCGACAGCTGGTCGCCCTCAGTGGAAAGCATGCGGCTGCTTCTCTGCGTGCCAAATCTCTGCATGCTATTTATACTCACCTTGCCAGGCTCACTACTGGTATCCACTCATTTATGCCCAACCCAGGGCCAATGCCAACACATCAAAATGTCACTTTTACATTAGCTGTTTAATTTAGCTCTTTATGCTGTAGAATAGATCATTTGAAACTATTTTCAACTCTCCAAAAATGAGGGGTGGGTGGGGTCATCGCCAAGTCAGATAGGAAGACAAATCATCACACCTACTGTCAGTTTCAAGTTATCAGTTCACCTTTACTGTATTCTTTTGATAGTGGGGGAGGGGCTGGAGAACCCAGAGGTATGATGCCTCACCTACAACAGACCATTGACATGTGAGCCTCTGAGGTGATGCTAACACAAGTGATCAGGGTCAATGATACCACATGGAGGTCAAGTTCAAGACCTCAAGACTAGGCAGCCCAACTCATGACTCAATGAGTCACACATAGATACTGGTGTGCATGGTCAAAGCAAAACTGGTAACGAAGGTGAGGTCATAGGAGCTTTAGGGGATAAGACCCCCAAGATGGAAGAGTGTCTCAAGCGTTTTCAAGGAGCAGCATATGAGGTCTGTGTATAGGAGTTCAGTTGTAGAAGCAGCCAAAATGGTGTGCAGAACCCTTAAACCCCTCTCAGGAAGATGATTGAAGAACAAATGGGTGGAAGAAGCAACATTAATGGTCACAATCACAGCTGAAGTTTTCAACATAGTGCTTTTCTTGTTTTTTCGTCATGCCACTGTTAGTCAGTTGGCCTCATGCCGGACTGGACGTTACAACATCTGACTCCCAAAATGCAGCACAAATGATGTGTTTTAATAATTTTACAAAACTTTGTTCATCTTCTTTTCCAGTGATCCCGGTGTAGATACACACAAACAGTGACAGAGACATGGCCATACCACGGATGTTTAATCCCAACACACCATTTGTCATAGTTGCTGGAGGAGAAGGACTCTCATTTCATGATAAGGAGGACACCAGCCAAGGATGTGAGGAGGAACGGGAGTCGCTGGTTCAAGCCATCGCACCCCATCTGAGTCGGGCGATGCAACACGGCACAGCCAAACATGTGATTGAAGAGGGGCGTAAAGTGTCCATGGAGGACCTACGAGTGTCCATAGTGGCACAAGCAGAGAGTAAGGTTACCGTTCTCCCTCCTTTTAAATGTTGATAAATGTAAGAAAGTAGACAATTTACAGGCCATATATGGTATCTAGTTGTATTATAGGATGTTTACGTCTTCATATTTGTCTGTGCCAGGAGAAGATTTCCAGGAGTTCAGCCCCACTGACACACAGTGCCCTTACACAAGCTCTCAGATGCTCAGAAGGCACAGGTACCTCAGAATATGATTCCAAACTGCCGTCATCATGTGTTGTGAAATGCTTTATGGGAAGGCACCAGTTTCCACATGCCACATATCATCTAATTTGCAGGTCTTACAGCAAAGAAACTACATTCACGAGTGACACCGATGAGGAGTCAGATGTGGCCATCAAACTCCCTCAACGCCACCTCCCGAGGAAACAACGCTGGAAAATTGGAAGACACAGGACAGAGGGAGGGGAGGAGCCACCAATTATCCAAGGTCTCTGGGTGCAGGAGATTGATTGGCTGAAATCAGCAGAAAGAGAGATGAGCTCATCTGTTGAGATCATACCACCACCTCCTCAGTTTACGGACTCAGTGTCGCACTCCTGCAGACATGGAGACCTGCAGTTCTCCTTATATGAGGGCTGCAGCTGTGCAGATGTGTGTAAGTGTATCGAAGTAATTGAAGATGCACCACAGTTAGAGGACCAAGACAGATCACGGTGCACAATGTACAACACTGATGACAGAGGAGGGTCAGACTCGGATTGTGGCCTGGAATGGGACTCTGAATCTGTTTGCACACAGGAAAGTGAGTCAGACTCATCCTGCTGTGTAGAAGATGGCGTGCAACCACCAGATAACTTTGGAGTTGAAGCCAGAATGTCAGATTTGACCTTTGACCTGATGCTTGTGTCTGGTTTTGACCCCGCCTCTCATGGTGACCGGGATTCTGGATCTGCAGGGCGTGGGCAAAGCCTGCTAGGAATGTCAGACTCCACCTATGCCCTAAATGCTATGAACGCATCTCAGGATGCCGTCGGTTTTGCTGACATGAGTGAGGCTGACAAAGTTTTAGGCCTCCTCAGAGGGAAAGTGACACAGATGCCAAAGCCACCCATTTCACCAGTCTTCAGAGATTTAATAAAAGAGTGGAAGACCAGCAAATCTCTCAATGAAGGACTCCTATTTCATTATGTAAGACATTCATATCCAGTCTATATACGTATATGAACTATTTTCTTTTTGGGCCTGTAATAACTGCATACGTCTTAAGCCTTTTAGAAGCCATGAACACCAAACTCTACTGTTCATGAGTTTCCACACAGCATCCAGCCATGACACAATAAAAATTACACTAATCTGGTATTATACATAATAAATAATAAAAAAAAGAAGAAGTAAGGCATGACCTTTAAAAAGGTCATGCTCCAAAAATTCTGGACCCTTAAATTGCCACAACCAATACCATCAAATGAATGTAGAGTTTGGGCTAAACAAGCAGGTGAAGTACAAAGCAGAACCCAAAAGATGTTTCCTGAAATTTTTTTTATTTGGGACTATTATACAAATTTTTATTTGGTAATTTGGAGGCAGCAAAACAAGGCAGCTTTGAAGAACTCAGATTCATTGTTCATTCAGTGATCACAAATCACCTGCTACGATGTCACAGAGTGTATTTACAGTTTATAAATGATGCTTCGATCTTCGATCTCTTCTTTTGGGCCCCTCAGCAACTCCAGCCCAGCAGGTCTCAGTACAGGGAGGGAGAGGAGTACAGCATTCTTCATCACATACAGAATGGCTCATATGGTGATGTATTCTGTGTTCGGGACAAAAGGACTGGATTCAAATGTGCTGCCAAGAGGGTAAGCCAGGAAATTGTGAGTCATTTTTAACAAAAAAATTATTTGCACATGCAACACCCTAAGCTTTTTAAACACTGTTATCCTCAACACAAGAACTGTGAATTCATTTTAAGCTATTGAAATGTGACTGCTTTCAGATTCCACTGAGTCACTTCAGCACCGAGGAGGTGAGCACGTGGAGCGCTCTCCGATCTCCTCATGTTGTTGAACTCTTTGGGGCTGTGAGGGAGGGGCTCAATATGATGCTCTTTATGGACCTGAAGCCAGGTAAACTTTCTTCACCAGCAACAACAAATAACAGTGACAAATTGTTGATATTTTCACATTCATCCTTTGAAATGTAAGGTAGAAATAGTCCTTATACTTCTTTATTTATTTATTTAAAAACCTCCTCAGCATGTTTGGCCCAGCTTCTAAAGGAGACCAACTCTTTACCTGAGGATTTGGCTCTGCATTACCTACATCAGTCGTTAGGGGCACTAGAACACCTGCACCACAGAAATGTCCTTCACTTGGATGTCAAAGGTATACTGATATTGAGATGATTATCTCAGTTAATTAATTTTCTTATTTGTTATCAGGTAGAAAGTTTTGAATAGATTTTGAAATGTAGTTTACTGACCACTGCACTTATTTGCGAGTAACAATCCTGCTTCCCTCACCAACTAGTGACAGAAAAATGTGTGTTCCCTTCCCTGTGCTGCATTGACTAGCACTGAATGGCCACATAACATCACAAGTAAATGAAATTAACAGTTCAGCTAATCTTTTTGCTGATGGTTCTACCATCACCCCCAAATCCCCAGTAATCCCTGCTGAGAGGTCTGATTAGAAAGGCGTCCCCGCCATTTGGGCCCTTCTATTACCCTCACTGTGAGCAGGTCCACTCAACCAACAAATATCCCTTCAAGCTGTCTCATTATATTAGATGTGAAGTCCATATGCTTTATTTCTGAATGTTTGCTTGCCTTGTAGAAAGTTGCATGGGCTTCAGTCCTCTATGTTCCCGTCAATGTGACAGACACTAGCAGCTCCCTGATTTCTCAGTCAACTGCTTTATAATGAGCACCAAAGGAAAACAAGCTGTCTCACTCAATCCCGTGTGTTGATTTTATTCCAGTTGACAATGTGCTGCTGTCTGCAGACTGCAGGGACACATTCCTCTGCGACTTTGGTCTCTCAGAAATATTAGATGACAATGGACGAAGGACCAAGGCGATCAGGGGTGAGTCTAAAAACGTCAACCACTAAAGTGCTACACTTTTGAACAGACTGCTTTTAAATTTATTGTTTACCATTTCTAATTTCATGATAACATGTAAACATAATAAAATGACAAATGATCACTGAGAGCCAATCGTAACAAAAGCTAACTTAGTCAAGAGGCAAAAAAACTAAATCTACGTAATTCACTGTTTCTGGATAATAGGAGCTACCTTCCCCGGCACAGAGACTCACATGGCCCCCGAAGTGGCAAGAGGAGATCAACTCTGTGCCAAGGCTGACGTGTGGAGCAGCTGTTGTATGCTACTGCACATGCTCAATGGATGTCATCCGTGGATACGTTATTACTCTCATCCGCTGTGTCTCCAGGTGAGTCACCCTATCATAGTGGGAAGGTGCAACGATTTCACCCAGAAGGAGAGGGAACCACAACAATGAACTCTCACTTTTGTCATTTGTTTGTCAGATAGTCAATGAGCCGCCTCCTCTATGGGAAGTGCCATCCAACTGTAACAATTTCACAGCCAAAGTATTCAGAGCTGGACTTCAGAAAGACCCGGAGAGACGAGCATCGGCGCAAGAGCTCAGGAGGAAAACCACCAAAGCCCTCAGAGCAGGTGGATGGGTCACCTAATCGATAGTATAGTAGATACTTAAAAGTACTTAAAACATATAGCAGAACAAAATAAAGCAAATTTTTTAGGGATGAAGTTTGGATTTTGACATGAACGCTTGGTCCACAGTTGGAGGTCTAAGTCCACAGTCTCTCAAAGGTGCTTGGGAGACTCTGTATCGTGGCAAGAACTATAATGAAGACACCTCCTGCTCTTTGTCGCCTGTTCCCACCCCAACCAAACCACGCACAGCCAATTCAGCACCAACAATGTACTGGGTAAGCCCCTGGAGAACCACAGCAATTGATGAAGACAGTACTGACTGGAGAGATGGTGACTCAGACCAGGTCTCTGAATGGGAAACAGATTCCTTGACAAGAGAATGGGAGTCTCCAAAATCACTACAAGAAGATTATGCTTCAGATGAAAAAGACTGGAACCTCTGGTCTGACTCAGACATCGATATATACATGGGTGAGGAGGAATACATTCAGGAAATGTGGAAGAAAACTGACAAGGATTATGAAGGGGATATGGAAGAGGAAGGAGATGAAGACGATGAGGAAGAGGAGCGGGACTCTTCTGTGTCTACAGAGTATCTCCATGCTCTCAGAGGCATTTTCCCTTTGCTGCAAAAAGGCCAAATGACAAAAGAGAATTCATGGGGATCAGAACCAGAGTTGGAATACCTCAGAGACGGTGAGTCAGCCGGTGAAACATGCTCTTACTTACCAATTTGTCGACTTGATTCGTGTCCAGTTCTTTCATCAGCTGCAGCTCACAAGCTGAAATGGTTCCTGTAATGAAGTGCAGATGAGTGCACTCTGATTTTGCTACAGTATTATTCTGAGTTTTGCCTCTGTGTTGTGTGAACATTTTTTATGGTTATTTCCAGATTTAGTCTTTAAATGGGAGCTGCACTCATTACTATAATAAATCTTGGGGATTACATTGTGATTACAGTCGCATGAATCCATTAGTGGATTCAAAGGAGGCAGCCTGAAGTCTGATAAATTGTTGACGTGAGTGTGGGGTAAAGTGCCTCACATATTGATCCCTCAGATTGAGAAAGTGATCCATCCAAAGACGGTCTAAAACCACTGAAGCAATGAACAAGATAATGTGTGACATTTTGCGATGTTTAGTGGAAAAAGCATATTTTTTAGAGCTGTGGAAAAAAATTGATAACGTATTGTCACTTGTTAGATATACCAATTGGCATCACATTCCAAACCCCATCCCCTGAACCTCGAGATGACCCTCCGTCTTGTTTCAGCTGCTCTGACACGTCACAGATCGATGCCTCAGAAAAGGTACACATCTACATACACAGGTGTGGAGTCAGGCAATAAATCAAATTCCTGAAATAAAAATAAAATATCCTGTTGATATTTAAGGACTCTGACCATTCATCGGATGATCTGAGCTCCGGAGTCTTCTCCTCCTGCAACAGCCAGACAGACGGACATTTGGAGTGGTTAGTGTCAGGAAATCAGCCAACCTCCAACTGCTTTGATGGTGAGGACAGATCTGTATCACAGTTATATACTGGTTGACTTATTTCTTCAAAGGATTTTTTTTACTGTGTTATTGTGTGTTGCAGGTATTGACATCTGGATTGAGAATGTGCAGGGCGAGTGTCTGAGGATTCGTGAACGTCGACAGGTCAAAGTGGGCCACGTTGCCATAGGGATCAGTGATCAGGTAAGAGATAGGTGATTGGTTGATTGAATGTTTTAATATCATAATTATAGAAATATGTATATTTATTTTTTTACATAAATTGAAAGAAGTCTTTATCATGATGAAATGGGGCAAAAAATTCGATTCCAATTTGAGGTGATCCAATAAACAAAAAAAGATTAAGATCATGAAAAACAGTGCCAACTTTTTGGTACTTAATGTTCTGCACACATTTCAGGCATTGATTTTGAAGCAACCAAACCAAAATGAATGATCTCATCTGTCATCCAGATTTCAGGGAAAGCTTTCACATTGGAGACCCTGGACAGGAAGATGATCTCCTTTGAACAGGAGATCAGAGAGTCTTGCCTGTGGCTCCGCTGTGTTCCCGCTCCTGATAGATGTCAGCGCTGGAGGTGGAGAGTCAGAGACGGCAAGCTGGAACTTCGAGAATAAGACATTTTTGCTACTATTTCATGTTTGCACAAACTTAAAACATTTGTTGTTCCAGAGCAATGTGTACTGAACATGTGAACACAGTGGATGTGCTGCTGATATGACTGATGAGATTTATAGTTGATTTTATATTTGTAAATATGACTTTTCTATATCAGATATTTTTTTTCCAATTTTGCCAAATATGGACAGTGTCCATATTCTGTATGTGGTTTCACTGTGATCTGGAAACTCTACTTTGACATGTCGCTTGGTGCATATTAAGCTTTAGTGTGAGTGACAATGATATGCCTGAAGACTTTAATACTTGAATGCCACTGACCTTCTACATCTAGAAAATAAATGATTTCTCAGGTGAACAAGGTGCTTTTCTCTGCTTGTTTATTGCCTCCTTCATTCACCTTGTTCTCCACCTTCTGACACTCAGAAGGAGAATGTTGTAGTGTGGAGACGTGACCATATTTCAAGGAATCAAACTGCATGATTTGACCACACATTTGGGGCGGCAGCAGTTCAGTAGGCTGGGTCTTGGGCTGGGGACCGGACGAAGGTTGGTTCAAGACCAAAAAGTTTGGAATGTGAACTGGCAATGGAGAAGTGCCAGTTCATCTCCTGAGCACTGCCGAGGTGCCCTTGCCGAGGCGCAACACAAAGGAGCTACCTGCCGCTCGACCTCTTACTGTATGTGTATTATATATATATATATATATATATATATATATATATATATATATATATATATTCATCCAAAGATCTACCCTTACGCTCCTTGAAGGTCGAATCAGAAGCAAATAGACATCTCTTTAGGGAAGAAAGTCCAGTCACTTCTGGTCCACTCTTCGGGTATTACAATGAGCAGTGATGAATAAGAATCTACAAGCATCTACCCTTTCACAAAACGTTTTTCAAAATGTCTTGCAGCCAAGCAAACTGACAATTCAAAGGGGATGACAGAAAACCAATGGCTTTTAAGTTCCACTTCAGTCACCTGGCTTCAGATAACCCTAGCCTGAGCATTTTTAAAAAAAATGTCTAACACTGGTGTCAAGTGACGATGCCCGGCTCACAGTCAGTGATCCATTTCATTCTGACTGTTGCACATTGAACAGGGCTGACGTCCGGCCTATGTGTACTTCTTCCTCACATGAATGGGGAAGTAACTTTTTTGTGCTTTAGGCAGGAAAGTACCATCTTGTTCAAACAGGGGAAATACATGCTATTTTTGTGAGATCACAACTATGTATTGCATACGCCCAAGCCCTAAACAAACAGAACACATCACCGTTTGTCCTCATTGATATATTGGTGAGAAACAATCCAGTATTTGTAACAAATGACACCTGTCGTTCTTGGTTAAATTAGGATTATAGTGTCAAGACATCTATCATTGAAAAGAAAACGAATCCAACCAGTCTTACCACTGTGAGTGAAACTTGAATAAACTCGTGTGCTGTTCACTTCCTCGACATTTTGTGCAATGTGCACACAAGGGTCTGCCGACACTGTGATTGGACAGCATAATAAAACAGGCGGGTTATTAGTTACACCAGTACGATTGTGATTGGCTCAAATTTGATAGTGGGAAGTGTCGGTACACCGGTGTCTCCCTGGTTGCGCAAGACGCCATTTTGGATTGACAGTGGAAGATAACGGAAACCTCGAGAAGCTGTCTTTCTAAAGGTAATAATACAAGTAATCTGACTGGTTTGAACTGAAATGATTGATCATCTGAACTGACTGTTGCGCTGTACTGACGGTTGGTATCTTAATCGTTTAAAATGACGTCATGATGTTCGCTCTTTACTGTGACGCGGCATTTCGATAACGGTACCCACGTTAGCTATTTCATTAAATCAGTTCTCAGTTACGGACAGATCAGCTATCGCTGTGCGTTTAACAGAATACTGGCTTAAATTGTGCCGACGGTTAAGATATCGCTTTAGTGTAATATGCCCTGATGATGTGTTGCCGTGAGCGGTGTACGCCCGTGCTCCTTCGAACGATATCTTTCTCAAAATGCTGTACCCTTGTTAGCATCAAGCTATCTAGCTGAAGCATCCGCCCTTAAGCGACGCTAATGGATGTCGGCTTCGAATCATAGAAACGAGAATGAGAGTAAACGCCTTTTCATTTATATGAAACAATCAGTGATACCCCATCGACCACACATTTTGTAGACGTTCAACCCGAATGGATACGATGTTTAGTGGTTCGTGGCCTTATACGCTGGTCGAGGTTAGTAAAGATAACGAGCTAGCGTTGTATGACGGCTAACACGTAGGAACGTTACCCCAGCCGCGCTAGCGTACGGGGTAAAGTTTGTCAGCTGGAGCAGGCCTTTCTTATCTTGTGATCGATTAGCTTTACACTTCATCCGGGTTAGGAAAATGACGTTAGGTGCTCCTGAATACACAACTATTAGCTAAAAACAGGGCTTCGAACCGGTTCATAGAAAGAAAATGAAAATCAAAAACTTTTTTGAATTTTGCCAGGAATGAAAATGAAACCAAAAACTTGATATTTTTAAATGTTCTGGAACAGAATCGATTCTGTGAAAAATAATAGTAACCGCTTAATACCTTTTTTTTGACGTCATGTTTCACTTCCTGTTTTTCACTCAATGCGTGATGAGAGAGGAGATAAGTTGGTACATCACCAGCAGTCAAGGAGAGACAGTCTTTCAAACCTCCATTATTATATTCATAACAGGTAAACACTGCAGTGTGTCAATATGAAAGAAAAACAAAAAAAAACAACTTAATGTAGACATTAACTTATTGGCTGCAATCACTTTCAAACCAGAGTTCCCCTGCTTAAGTAAGATGAAGCTTTGAAACTTAGGAGTAACTTCTCCGTCTTCCTCCATCCATCAGTAACTGGACCAGTGCTATTGGTTCTGTTTACTGTAGGGACATATCTACAGTATGTATACTAATTGCGTTAATGGGCAATTTAAAAGTCCTAAGGCTACCTACCTATTTATTTTACAAGGAATGTTCCTAACCAGTTCGGGAGCTTTATTTTTTTTGTTCTAACCGGTTCAGGAACGTCAATACTTGGGTGGAACGTAAAACACCGGACACTTATAATACTCTTTCTGTTCAGAATGAACCGATTGGTAAAAAATCTGGTTCGAAGCCCCCAGCTAAAAATGACTGTCATTCAAAAAAGTCTGTGAAGTCAACAGCTAACTTGTTCATTATGTCAGGGAATTGTTGGGTGTTAATAAGTTTAGATGGTAGGTTTCAGCTTTAGCTGTAAATGTTAAGGTGAAACCTTTTAGCATGTCCAGTATACATTTTTGAAATTGTTCATTTATCATCGGATAGTACATTGTGATCTGTACGTATTCAGCAGTGCATAACCTATTCACATTCTCTGTCTGAATCTTGAAAAATTATAGGCATATTTCCCTAACCTTTTCTCTTTATTTTGACAGCATTGTCGTCATGGGGAATGTTTTTGCAAGCTTATTCAAGGGCCTCTTTGGCAAAAAGGAGATGAGGATTCTTATGGTGGGGCTTGATGCTGCAGGCAAAACAACCATCCTTTATAAACTAAAACTTGGAGAAATAGTGACTACCATTCCCACCATTGGTATGTATTCTTATGTACTGTTCAGTTTTGTTAGTATTTATACATATTATTAATTTTATTTGTATATTTTTATATGATTTATGTATAACCTGTTATTTAATTCAAGAACATAACGTAATTAAATATTGCTGTGTAAATACAAACACACAGTCTAAAATTGGAAAAAAACAAAAACCCCCAGTATAAATTAATATCTATTTAAGACAAAAAGTCTGATCAGAGATTTCTTGTCTCTGGATTGCTTACCAGTTTTGATGTTCTGGGCACACTGAAAGGATTGAGAATGAAAACCTAGTTCAAAATATTAGACCTGATGTGTATTAGAATGTTTGATATTGTGTCTTAAACACTGGCATTGAACTAGGGGTTAAAATGAACAAAATCTCAATTGATTTAATTGAATGGGTTCTATTCATATTCATCGCATGTCATAATGGACTGATCGTAGGATGCTGTGCTTTAGATCTGCCAGGTTGTTTCTTGTGTTTTTAACATCCGTGTTTCTTCTCTTTGCTACAGGTTTTAATGTTGAAACGGTCGAATACAAGAACATAAGTTTCACAGTGTGGGATGTGGGTGGTCAGGACAAAATCAGGCCACTGTGGCGTCACTACTTCCAGAATACTCAAGGTGAGGGGATTTAAAATTAACTGGTATCAGTGTAAGTGAACATAATTGCCTATAGGTGTCCTCATTGGGACATTAATGATTCCATGGAAATGAGTCATTCAGTGACTCAACAATTATTGTTCATTTTTCCAAGGGCTATGTGTGTCACTCCTATAGAACTTCCTGAAATTCCTTCGTAGTAATGCAACATGCAGCTAAATTCTTATTTGAATTATACTTTAACAATACATATTTGACATGATTATGTTGCGATTTTAGCTGATGAACAAACTCCACGTTTGATTCCATGTTAGTTAATTTATTATTCACTTTCATGAAGCAGACATCCATATTAACAAGTTGAGCAGCAAAATATAAAACATAATGTTAAAAAGCGTTTTGTTTTGCCAGTTATTCACTGCGTACTTAATCACAGAAGGTCAAAGAATATTCCATAAGCAGCACTGCCAGTACTGTGGTATTCTCCAGCACATAGAGACATATGCTTGGTCGAGCACACAGCTGTAAATAAATGCAGATTTGAGGGAAAAATTTAGAATTAGATGGATGGATATGAATTTAGAAGTATTTCAAACTTACATTTAACGTGGAAGTCACACAAAAGCTGTTATTCAACATGATTTTGATGCTGACTATCGATGGCTTTGTTTAGGTGATCTATGGCCCCCAGCAGTGACTCTAAGGCCGCGTTCAGACTGCAGGCGTATCGGATACCAATCAGATTTCCTTCCATATCTGATCTTTAGGGCTGACTTTTCACACTGTTTTTAGCAAGTGTCCAAATACGATCTTGCTCTGTTCAGACTGGGCCACATCATCGGCCCGATCTGACAGGTTGCCGTAGCAACTACGTCGTTCAGTGTAATGTGTGAGGTCATATAATTGCGACGGCGGCAACAACGACGACGTACATGAAGTTTTGTTACCTTTAGCGTATTGGCGGTATCACTGTCTGGTAGAGGTGGAGAAAAATCTCACACCAAACAGTTTCAACTTCTTCCATGTTTTACCGCTCCGTAATGCGTGACGCTCTTCCTTCTGGCGCCTTGCTTTTGCGTCGCGAATATGACGTCACGGTCCGCCATATCCGATTGGAGTGTTTGGAGCTGTTAAAACTATCCGACACGAAACTACCCCCCGAACTTAGTTTCAATCCGTTCCGCAAAAATGTTGTATATATTGAATACAGGCGACCAGTCTGAACCAGGGCTAATTGAATAGAAAAGTGTGTTTACACGTTTTCAGGTAAACTACATGTACCAGGTGTCCCGGCTCATGTGTCAGGGGGTGTACATTTGTTGATTTGACTCCTGGGGTCGCGTATCTTCTGCCATGAAGAATTCTAATCTGCCCTGGACCTTTGCCATCCTCTCTTGCATCATGTTTTTGTGGCAATCTCCACATTTGTCAAATATCTTCACACAATCACACAAGATAGAAAGCTGCCGCTTTGCTCCTTTATATAATTTCCACTAGCTGATGCTAACGCCGTAGCTCATTTCTCCCATTGGTTTTCAGAGGCGAAATGTTTTTTGGGAGACCAGAGCAGCATTCGGGTTTAAAAACAAAAACATTCTTATAGTGTCTGTTAATCTGTTTCATTGTACTCCATGTAAATGCAGAAATTTAGCCTGACTTAAAAAAAATCCCCAAAAACGCCAAAGAACAAATAACTGGTCATTACAAAAAATACGGCCCCTCCCCACTCATCTATAGTAGTAAGTTACGTAAATGGTGGTAAAAGTTATCATGACTTAAATGTGTCTCAGTCTGTGGTTTGTTGCTCCAAAAAAGATGAATACGAGAGCTTGAGAGCCGAGTTGTGCTCTTGTAGAAGTTCATATTTAAATATCCAATTCTTGAAGTTTATTCTCATTCGTTACATGATATGAATATTTGGTTTTTGGCTAGTCACAAAATCTTTGGGCGATAATTAATGTTCAATGAAACTGACTCGCAACTTTTGATTTGGGAGAGAAGGAAGTGCTTTGAAACCAGAAGATGACAATTTTTTTTAAAACTGTTGGAATTCTCTATTAAATGTATATGAAGAAATGCTGTTGTGTTTTTTTTTCACATGTCATAATGACGTCTTGTGTTTTGCTGTTTTTGTATGCAGGGCTTATTTTTGTGGTGGACAGCAACGATAGAGAGAGAGTGAACGAGGCGAGGGAGGAGTTGGCCAGAATGCTTGCTGAGGATGAACTCCGAGATGCCGTGCTGCTCGTTTTCGCAAATAAACAGGTGTGGTGGCGTGATTCTTCAGATATTTGTTTACATGCAGAAAAAAGCCCTTTCCCTAAACAGAGATTGTAATTCAGCATTTGTAACCTTTCAAATATCAAAACTGACAGCTTCTTCTGCTCCTCTCAGGATCTCCCCAATGCGATGAACGCAGCAGAGATCACAGACAAGCTGGGCTTGCACGCCCTCCGCCAGCGTAACTGGTACATCCAGGCTACTTGTGCCACCAGTGGGGATGGCCTGTACGAGGGCCTGGACTGGCTCTCCAACCAGCTGAAGACCCAGAAATGATCCATTCCACCAGTTTTTGGTTTTTATTTGTTTATTTTTTTTTCTGTTAAAACACAGCAGCAGCACCGGATCCAGGCCCCTCGCCCCTCCAAATCCAACCCGACCCTGAACCCCAGCTCTTTCTTTCAAGAACTTCCTTCATTCCCATCCTCCTGCTTTCTCCCCTTGTCAGTACTCTTGGGGCTCTAGCCTGTGCTGCTTGTGTGTGCGTGTGCTTGTATGTATGTATGTATGTGTGTGTGTGTGTGTGAGTGGATGTGTGTGTGCGCGTGTACCTTGTGTGTTCAGCGAGTGTGTGGATGTGAAGGCGTCTCTGTGTATGCTGGCTGGGATTGGGAGTAACCCTGGCGTGCCTTTTACACACCTCCTGTGGAATCAGCAGTCTGGTTTTCAAGCCCCTTTCTCCATCCACCAAACTCAGCCTCTGCCCCACTCAGCTCACCCCCACTCCAAGTCTTGCACGGCCCCTCCCTTTCCCTCCACCCTTACTCTCCAGAGGAAGCATGGTTTTCATACAGCAAAGAAAGAGCAAGGGTGCAAGCTTTCCTCCCCCTTTTCCTGTAGTATATATATATCTATGTTAACTATAAATGTTCACCTGATGTAGACTGAATGCTTAAATATTCATTTTAATCCATTTTGATTTTGAAACCTCAAATGCACCAGAGAGAGATTCAGTAAATTGCATCTTAACCTGTATCAGGTCAAAGCAAATCAAAAATAGACATTTAAAGAGAGAAAAAGAAATTACCAACCCTCGAGCATTCTGGTGTCATTTTAAAATCATACTGTTTGTTTTACTGTTATTTTCTTGGAATATAGCAATGGTTCTCCAGCAAACACTACCTTTCTCCCCACAAAAAAAAACAAGCCCACGAAGCACAAAGCAAGTCAACAATCGTAAAGATGGAATTCAATATAAAATTAGAATCTGCGAGTATTATGCAATTCTCGTCTTCTCAAGTTTTTTTAAAAGCTTGCATTCGATTCCTCGAAATTTAATTGGATTTTTTTCTAGGTGTCCCATAGTGTAATTAATTATCCTGAAAGTGTTCCTACGTTATGTAGGTCAAAAAACAAGGTGTTGGAAATTTCACAAACCTCTGCCAGTAAACTGAGACTGCTATCCTGATACATTCACAAGCTTCACAATTTATTACTTTAAGAGATGTTACATCTTTTTTTTTTTTTGTCTGTAACTAGTATTAGCATTTCTATTTGTACTATGACTGCTGAACCAAATGCATTTGAGCAGTATGACAAATCCTGTATATGAAAGTAGTGTATCCTCGAGGGCCTGAACTGCACCATGACTGAAGAGGTTTTTTTTTTTTCTCACTGACGGTTCACAGTTTTATTCTGATATCTGAAAGCATCCAAACTATCTCATTTCCTGATCAGGATGAAGGATTGGCACCAAGTATGATGAAGGTTTTTAGACTGAACAGTCCAGACATGAAGAAAGGGAACGTAGTTCAAATGTCTGGGTGTTGACAGGCAACTACTACACACTTAGAGCACTGCATACTGAATGACTGAAAAGACCAGCACAACACACCCTCTGTCAGTGAGCTGAAAGGACTTGGTGGTAGACCTGTAAATGGGGAATGGGTGTGCAGTTAACTGGTCGTGAGACTCAGCTGGCGTACTCAGCGTTGAACCACGGGGGTTAAGCTGGCACTTCTGTCAAGAATGATTGTAAATCTGTGTTTCTGTGGGGATTTCCTGAACACATAAATAAACATGATTTGATCCAACCGTTGGAGCCTTTGTTTCACTTCTCTGCTTTCTCTTTCTGTTCTGAGGTCATAGTTAGATTTTTGCTCAATATTACCTAAAAGGCGTCTTTAACAAAATTTTTTAAAAGCTGTCATTGTAAAAGATTGAATAAAACTTAAATTATCTCTAGTTTCTAATTCTGATGTCAAAGTCTTATCATTTAATCAGATATACTTTGTCTTTTAAGAGTCATTTGGTAAATCTTTTATTGATATGCTAAATTTAAAGTTGAAAATGGTAGAATGACTTACTAAATATTAGCATATAAAAACTTAAAATGTCATCGTTGTCTTGGAAAGCCAAAAATCTACTTAAAGCGAAAAACTGGTTTGGTATTTTCTGAACTCTCCCTTTGATTATTGTCTTAGGACAGTAAAGTACCATCAGGACATGCAAGAAAGGATTTAAATTCTCAATAATAAGTATTCACCTCTGAGTTTTGGTAGTGTAGACTAATAAAATTAAGGGAAATGACCAACATAAGTTTAAGGATTGTTAATTTTTAGATCTGACAGTTGGCATGTTCCTTACCCATTCAGACACTTTTCCTGAAAAGGAGGTATGTTTTAGAAGTGTTTCCTTCACTGACTTCTCGAAAGTCACCACAGCAAGAAGTCAGAGGAGGAAACACTGACTTCAAATTTCGTGCAATGTTTCTTGCTACCAGATGGTCACAGTTTGGTGAATATTTAACCTTTTTTTATTGAATACCTAGACAAACTTTGCTCAGGTCTATTTGAAAGTCAAGAAAAACGAGTTGTCGCCAGCCTTTTTCTGATTCGTCTGTTTTAACCACAAGGGGGAGCCATCATTAGGTTATGGTTTTCTCCAGTCAAAGAAAGTGGCCATTCAAAATGAGACGCATTACACCTCTTCTATGATAAAATTATAGTTGTGTGTTTATTTCTTTTTTAAAGATAATAGGACTTGAAGTGGAGAATGGATTTTTCAATTGTGGTAAATATGTACAAAACAACAAGGGTTAATTTGTTGACTTACTTTTTTTTTTTTAATTGATCAGAGGGCAGTGTACAAAAAAAAATCCTGAACGATACGTCTTAAGGCTCACTGACACGATAACAGAAACCAGGAGACACCAGAAATCAGGAAAGCCCTTTAAAAATAAAATAAATAAAAATCAGAAAAACACGTACAACTGAGACATTAGATCTTTATTCTTTATTAAATAGAACAGCTTCCAGTCATCCTTCAGTGGAATGACAATTTCTTTCAGGTAGTCTACTGTGGGCAAGTCCTCTATGTCTTCACTTTTATTAGTTTAATTACATTTATATAACGGGGAGGGAAGTTATCTCATTCCACTGTGTATTACTGAATTTGTTAGGTTTTAAATGGAGGCACGTTTCCCCCCCCAACTAATAACCAATACAGTATATTAATGTACTTATCGAAGTAAAACTGTTTTAACTTTTTAAAACAAATAATCACCTCAAAAAGACTTAAAGTTCAGTTGTGCAGCTTCATATTCGTTTGACTTAGTCAGGATTGTTGCGTGCTGTTCCTTATCTGACTTTCTGATTTACTCACAGAGGAAGGAGGGGGCGGGTTTATGGCGCACACCTGATGGCCAGACTCCGCCCCTACCGTACGCTACGGTGTAGGTATTTGTGAGCGTAGTGGCGCTGCTTTCTGCTGGGTTTGCCGTACGTAAGGGAAACTTTAAGTTTAGTATTACACGTGGGTTTAACACGACGTGTAACAGTTGAAATATGCCGAGTGACGACACGAAGCTTACAGGTAGGTTTCTCCTTTCGAGATGCCAACAAGCTCTATAAGACAGACAGGTGCATGTAGGTCGTAATCACGAATTTAAAGTTAATCTAATGATATAGGTTCAGCCGAAGTTGGCCGATTTTATTACCATTGTAGTGTCAATCATGTTGAAGTGAAATTGTAGGCGGTAGAGGTTTGGTGAGGACAGACTAATGAATTTCTTCATTTTGACACTGGTGTTCTTCGTTATGCTTTACACCTGAGTTGTCGCACTTATGCTGCGTTCACAGCGTATTTGAGCGTTGGATTTTTCAAACTCCCGACTCTGAGTAAAAATCACTTGAACACGCGTTCAAGTGATTTTTGACACTCGACTGTTTACAAGTCAAACATCTGCACGGCTAATAGCTGCAAAGAAACGATGGATGAAGCGTTGGTCTAAAGGTTTTTTAAAAGTCCTTGGTTTGTATTTCTCAAGTCTTTTTCTGAGGAATTAACAACTTGCTGGCCATACGTCCACACTACAGGCAAATGTAGCTCAAATCACATTTCATTTTATTTATTTTTGCTGCTCATATGTAATTCAAACTTGTGTTTTCCAGGACAGTGTGAATGGCGTAAATCAAATTAAATCGGAATCTGATTGTTTCTGATTTGAACCACACAGAAGTCATGCTGCTTTTCTCCGGCTGAGAAAGCTCCTGAGGCAAAACATGTTTTTTAGGCCAATACCTGAAGTCATTCTTCATTATTTTCTGACCCTTCATTGATTATTTGATGAATCTACGCATCAGCTGATGATCACAGCCTAGCAACTGAGGGAGGCTAAGATTTTTTATTATTTTCTCATGCTCCTAACTAGATGAATCAGGGTGCAGATTGGATTAGGATGCATTTTTTTTACTGGATCGCACTGCTTTTTGTGTCTCCATTTATACACATACCCTCATTTATACACTTTTAAATCAAATACAACACCTGCTGGAGTTTGGGAAAAAAAGCTAATGCTGTACTGTCCGTCCACTGCTGGGTGCAGAAGAATATGAACACTTGAATTCTCAGCATTGTGTTTGGAATTCTGCACACTGCATGATCTGCATGGCAATAAGACAACAAACCCGTTCTCAGTGAAACTAATGGCATTTGAAGGGGAGCTCGGTATTAAATATCACATTGTTAATCAATCCATTCTTTCCAGTAACACAGAGCATGATTTGGCACATCTTGATGAATACATTGAAGTTTGTTTTTCACTTTTCATTGTGATAAACAAAATAATTTTCATTAATAAAGTGTCTATTTTAATTAATTCCAATACTTTGGATTATGAACAAACATCTTTAGTAGATAGTACACCTATCATCCAAGGCAGTACTTCTTTTTCTCCAAAAATATCGCTGAAAGAATTTGCCCAAATCAATGATTTTGGCAAATGTCACAGCTCTTGTAAATGTTACAAGAGGCATGACATTTACACGCCTCTTGTAAATGTCATGATGCTAACATGTTAGCATTCACGTCAAAACAATGTTTTGACCAGGCATAGCCTTACAGTACTGTAAGCATGCCAGTGACGCATGCTCCAAAACAGAATGACAGTAGAGTGGAATTTAACAACTGTGGTTGTAGAGAGTAGAGTATAACTTTATTGATCCCTTAGGTTCCCTCAGGGAAAGTAAGGGAAAGTAAATCTTGTCAACAAAATTGATCAATCAATTTTGTTGACAAAAGGAGGTTAGTCATGAAAATCCATTTCAAGTTTTAACTTAATCATCAGTATTAGCCCAACTAACACCAGGATTGTCTTTCAGAATAATGGTGTGCTGAAGTTAGCATGAACTTCTTAAACTAATATGTACATTTAATGATTGGCCATGGGAGAAATGTAATTTGAATTTGCAGTACAGTACATTGAAAGAGGCGGAGCACACAGGTAAAACTGTACCAGAGAATAAATAGAATGAAATATGAGATGTAATACAAGAGACTACATACACTGAAGTGGTTGCAAAGGATCCATTTATATATAACTGTAGCACATTTTTGTTGTGTAATTCTTGTGGATTTTCTGAGATGCACTCATGCAGGCTGAAAATGCTCCTAGGATGGATGTTACCTTATATAGTTCTAATTACATCTGTGTGTGTGTGTGTGTGTGTTTAATTTCCATACCTCATAGATCCTATATAAGGTTTATTCTATGCTCCAAAGTTTCTTGTGATCAGAGCATTATTTCTACAGACCACTATATTTTATATTTTCCCCATATTTTTCAATGAATAATAGAAAAACTGTAAAACACTAATTGTCAAAAAAATTTTATGTTGCAGACTTTATTTTATAGTAAATTCTTAAACATTTAATTTTCTTTAAATATTTAGAAGGCCGATGCGTTGACATGTAAAATTTGAATGTAAATTTAGTCTTAGCCTCGTCTGGAAGGTATTTACTGATTGCTCAAGCTTTTATGACTGTGGTATTGCCGTAAGCATGAACACTTAGTGTTGCAGTTCACATGGATTTTATGGAGCTGATCCTCATTACAGGACCGATTCTTCGGGGCACAGAGTGACCTACTGGCTGGAGGCTAACAATTCCTTCGTCCCTCTTCCTCCACAGATCACATGATGGAATTGGATGGTCCCTGGTCTGAAGAATTCGATTCTGAGATGGGGGAGAAGTCTGGAGGAGCAGACACAATGTTGGGGAGCTCCACTCTGACTCTGGCTCCTCTGGTGGTGGATTCACCTCCCATACGCCGCTCCCAGCCCATCGCCATCTCCATAAACAGGTATGAGCAACATCAACACGGACTGCAGTACTCATGCAACTGGACATGAGTCATTACAGGAGGAGGTTGGGCTATTGACTCAAGTCACCTCAGGCCATAAGTCATCTGCTGAAGAAGTTTCTATTAACACAAGTATTGTGCCAGCTACACCCCACCTTAAAGTCACAAGTAGGCCGGGAGTGTGTGTTCTGTTACAGCGACTGAGAACAGTTGGGTTTTGTTTCACTTCCTTATATTTGCACTTTGACACTGTATATTTGTTTCTTGTGACCATAATGAGAAATGTTTTCTTAGTGTAAGACTGTCATCACTTCAAAATTACCACTTGTGATGAAATACTATCTGTAACCTGTCAGCAGTGCTTGTATTTCTGATACAGGATGAAATAATTGTCGTATAAAACCAAATCAAGGCAGGATACAGTAGGTCATGTAAAGAATTGTAATTTTTTTCTTCTTAATAAAGTTTAGTCTTGCTATTATCTGCAATCACACAAAAGTACTAAAACCACCAACAAGTGCAGTCCAGGTGTTTTGATTTAATCTCAACTTTTCAGCATAATTTTTTAAAAATTAGAAGGCGTCTTTTTTCATAGAAGTTGGGCGACTAGTTTATGAACATAGTCTTTTATTTTGTTGTGAAGGGACACAATCTCATAAACTGGTAGCACCTTAAACAGAGCTGGATGATAGGTTGGCAGTCACATGTTAGTCATAACTACTTTATGAGACCGTAATAAGTGCATTTTTAGCCCAGAGCCCCGTAAAACCGGCAAAATGTATCGCAAATATAAAATATAGTTTCATTAAAAAAATCTTTAAACCACTGGTCACTGTAGATCACATGTGTCAAACTCTAGGCCCGTGTTGATTGACAGCTGCAGGTTTCTGGTAGGGCAGGTCCATTGTGGCCCGCCACATCATTTTATGTGGCCCGCGAGAGCATAAAAGGTCAGAGTGTCTAAAATAAAAAAAATAAAAAAAGGTCTTTGACCAAAACTACATTTCCCACAATGCACTAATTAAGCCAATTTTAACTCTGGCAAAAACAGAAAAAAAATAATTTCCTAACTTATGTTTGATATTTTTCTTTATTCACTTGGATAGTTTTGATCGACTATAGTTATGTGAGTTTCATAACCAGACAAATATAACAGCAACAAGAAAACATTTTTTTCTGTGCAACTGTAATGTTTGTAACTTGAATAAGTAATAAATTCAGTTATTTAACATTAAGGAGTAGTTAGATTTATTTTACATTACATTGAGTTACATTAGTTACATTTATAAGTTACATCTGGCCCTTTGAGGACAGCCATTATGCTGACGTGGCCCTCAGTGAAAATCCGTTTGACAGCCTTTCTATAGATGAAATGAAATGATGCTCAGATGAAAATATGATCAGTGTCAGAGGAAGAAGATTCAGCAGGTAGTTCCCTAATATTTGAATCGTCTGATTCAGTAACAATAAGAAACATAGATTATCATCTCCTCAATTTGTAATTGATTCTATGATAGTTACAAGTTGTCGTTTAAAAAAAAGAATTGTGGCTACTTACAGATGCTTTATTTTAATCAATAATTGTTTCCAGGTCGAAAAGCGGGGAACCCTCCTCTTCGTCTGCTCCATCCATACCCAACCCCTTCCCAGAGCTGTGCAGCCCCTCAAAGTCTCCGGTGCTCATTAATTCACTTCCCCCACAGTCTAGTGATAAACATGTAAGTGAAATAAACATTGCTCTTAAGCAGCTGCTACGTCACAGTTTCTCTCTGAAATAGTTTCATTAAAAATAGACAGGCTACAGTTTGGGCAGATCCAATGTTTATTTTTATGAATATTTTTCCTTTATTCTTTAAACCGAACTGACCTCACTTTGTGTTAAAACTGAAGGTGCCACCAATATGATTTTACTCTTTTAAGCACAGATCTAGAAATATTCTATAATTTCTTAACTTTATTGAGCATTAAGACTTTGTGGATTTTGGTCTCTTTATTTGATTCATTGATGACAAGGCAATGATCTTTAACAGACCCCCTTATTCATGATGGAATCTTTGGACAAATAAATTCTGTGCTGTTCCAACTGATTTTTTATTTATTTTTTTTAAATTTAAATTTTATATACTGGTTTGATCCCCGAAGGGAAATTAAGAAAGCAGCTTTAGGATGTGCATTAAGATGTGCAGCTTTCAACAGGTAGCATCACCTAATTGATCCTCGAGACTTGAATTCATGTGGTTGAAGTTTGATTCTGATTCTTGCTGACAGAAAAGCGTGTATTGCCATGTCTGCGCTGCATTATTTTGAAACAACGCTGCCAGAGAAAACATGTCTGTCATTGCAGTGGCATGTTGCCACGCTACTCTCACCACAGGGTGATTCAAGTGATGGAAATGAACAAGCCCTTTCCCGATTGTTTTCTGTTGATTTGTCACTTTTGCCAAAGAGGAAACCTTTTTTTAAAATGTCATTTTTTTATGGTTTTTGTCTGTTTTTTTCCCCTTTTATAGGATTCATTGAAGTTCTGAGCAGATTTTGAAAAAGTAACTTAATTTGATGTTTTTGGAGATGTAAAGTGACGGCCAAAGTGACGTTCCATTACTTGATAGTAGTTATCTGATCCCATTATTTTTTAAATGGTTCACCGATTTAAAATTAAAAATAACCCCAAAATACTTTTAAACAAAACATTTAAACAACATTCTTATTGTTACAGCAGAAAACCCGATGATTTCTGCCGTTTCAAAACCAAATGTTGAAAGTTTCATGTCAGAGTAGTTCCTGATTACTTTCCATGTTCTGGGATAGGAACTCTTTGAGACAATATCATCTTGCAGATTGCTAATCCTGATCAAACTGATTTTATATTCAAATTAAATGCAGCATGGCTCATACTTATGTTCTAAGTGAAGCGATAAATCTGCACCGTTGTTTCCACTGAGAGAATGTTCCTCCTCCATAATCCTCCCTGTCTGATGCATTGCCATTATGTCGTACGTAATGCCAGCACCCACCCAACCAGTCGCGATGTGTTGATTGACAGCTGCAGGTTTCTGGTAGGGCAGGTTCATTGTCTTCTGGTTTGAGGCGTGCTGCTGTCTGAATCCAAACTGAAATGTCCTCCCTGACCCTGAACTAACCAGCCTTCGTTTTGCCTGTGCAGTCAGGAGAGGCGGCTCCTCCAATCGTTCTTCCAGCATATACTGTACACTCAACAACAATTGGTTTGGCATTCCTCATCAGCTGATGACTTGCAGAATAAGATGATGAAATCTGTGTTTGAAACAAGACATTTGAAGGCCTTTCTCTGTAAATATCGGACCACATGACTTTGTAGGAATAGTGATATTTAGATTTCTTTATACTTTACTCCACCAATATCACTAAATCACTAAATCTTCCTTGAGGAGCTTTTTGCCGGGTGGAGCTGAGTGACAGCTTCACACTAATGTTTGATTCCCAGGAACCTAAAACCACTTGCTCCACTTCAGCTCTGCTTATAGACACGGGTGTGTCTCCACTTCCTTTTTCTCTCAAATTAACTGTTACCTCCTTGGTTTTACTGATGTTGAGCAGTAGGTTGTTCTCTGCAACGTTGATTTCCTCTGCCTGAGTTTTCCAGTCGAGAATCTCAGTTTGGGGTTGCTCTGGAGCGACTGCATCTCCTGTATTCTGAAAGCCAACATCCAGCTCGATCAGGTTCGAGTGGGGAAAGTGTCTTGATTGCTCGACTGAATTTGTTGAGAGAACTCTGTTGTGGGTGTTACGTTTAAAGTCAGAGAGGAAGTCAGTAGAGATGGCCTCCTCTGTGGATCTCTAAATGTCAGCTGGCAGGGGGTCAAGAATCGTCCTGGGTGCTGCAGACAGGTAAATGTTTAGACACTGTAGATTTGTTAAAGGACATGGATGATGGCGCATGTCTTTAAACGGGAGCGTCGCCACCAACTGTGACACTGATTAAAAAAAATAACAGCTAGCTTAATGGCACATGGTTCTCTTGATTGATTCCCTAAAAACCACGCTTTCATGGTGAAGTTTTATCCACGCTTCCGGATAATGAAAACAGACAAAATATCCAGATTCAAAAAATGCTTTAACTTTACTTTGTCAGCAGCAACTTCCGTCATACCTGCAGGATTGAAAGTCGTCTGCTTCAGTTTCAGAGACGTGAACACCTCTTCCCCTTTTTTGCAGTTGATAAAGGTGTATGGGGAGGACAGCCATGGCAGGTCGTTGTGGGTTTCTTTGGAAGCTACAGCCAGAGAGGTCTGTCAGATGTTGGTCCAGACGGCTCACTGCACCGATCAGGAAAACTGGGCTCTCCTTGAACTCCATCCCACCCTGGGCCTGGGTAAGAGGTCAGACAGTTAAAGACCTGAATGCAGCTAAATGTGTGAAATGGCTTACGAGACGTTGGGTCCTCTCCTGTGTCCTCAGAGAGATGTCTCGAGGACCACGAGGTGGTGCTGGAGGTTCAGGCGACCTGGTCTCTCAAAGGCGACACAAGACTCATTTTCTGCAAAAACTACGCCAAGTACGAGTTCTTCAGGAAACCAATGGTATGCATTTTGTGGTGTTTGATTTCATTCATATTGCAACGGAATAGCTGAACATTTAACTGCAATAAGTCAGACAGGAAGGAGGTGGATTAAGCTGTTCTTTATTGAACACGTTGACATACCAGACACTTGAGCCTGACGCCAGAGTGCTTTATGATTCTGAATGATTGGCAGGTTGCGTGCTGGTGCACACACACTCTCTTAACGCCTCAAGGATTTCATTACATCAGATCTGGTCGACAGCCTGTCCCGTCAGACTGTGTGACACATCGAGAACTGGTTTTCTTGAGCCCACACTGCCTCCAGAAGGCACAAACGTGAATTTGAGCTGGGCGTGCTTTTGTCAAACTTATCAATTTAATCTTACATATGTACAATACATGGAACTGCTTCATTTAAACGTGACAGAGTAATTCCTTTAGGGCTTAGAATGAGGCGTATGTTCAGAATTGACTTACTTTCAACCGTGACATGAAAGTGAAAAAGTTTTGCAGGCTCAGAAAAGCTTGTTTTTCTGTCGCGCCCATCTTCCTTTGCAAAGTCATCAGCAGGATTTCTGTTTCTACGTGATAATTAGACACCTGTTGGTTTTGCGCACACATGACCAACTTTTCCACCATTAAGCAGTTACTCCTCACGAACAATTTAGTCATTATAGTCACTACATTCCCCTAATAGATTTTGTCCAAAGGAGAATGACTCACCTTGAGCATTCAAGATAATCATGGCCCATGACAGATTCCCAATTGGATGAATGATGAAATGTCTATTCTTTTGTCATGTGAAAAGCTCTTTCCTGTTTGTCAGGTTTTAGACGGTGTTTTTGTCTCTGCTTGCAGCTCTTCTTCCCAGAATGCATGATTTCCGACAGTGCAGACATCAGCAAGGGGATGACGTCATCGGACCTGATTCAGGTAAACCAGCAGAGATGGTGAGCTTTAATCGACACAGGTAATCCCAAGCAGGCCTGCTTAAATGGATGATTCAGCCCAAAAGCAAATTAAATTGTCAAAGCAAATGCATACACACATTTATTTACTACTTTAGGGAAAAAAATAAAACTAAATGAGTCTTATGTTCTCAACAGAACCTTCTGAAGTCTGGGACGTGTCCAGAGATTCAGGGTTTCCTGCATTTAAAAGAACCAAGTCGCAAAGCCTGGAAGAAGGTCTACTTTTTCCTCCGGCGCTCTGGACTCTACTGCTCCACTAAAGGCTCCTCCAAGGTCAGCAAGTCAGTTATAAATACTTTTACTATTTGTACGTACGTCACTGTGCACGGTGTGACTCAGAATTGTTTTCAAACGCATAAATGACACACCCCAATGCCGTTCTTAAAACACAATTCTGCTTTTTGATGTGTTTTTTTTTTGGGTGTTTTAGGAGCCTCGACATCTGCAATGTGTGGCCGATCTGCAAGACTTGAACGTGTACACGGTGGTGAACAGCCGTAAACTTTACGGAGCGCCTTCAGATTTCACCTTCTGCATCAAGGTAGCCACCTCTGGGGAAAAAATGTCCTTAGACCTGATCGAGAGCCATTTAGGGGACAGCTGGAGAGCGATTTAACCTCAGGGTTAACCCGCTACGTCTCATTTAGCATTCTTGTTGTGTGACCTGTTGAGCATGAATGTTGGTGAGTTGGCCTATTTAAAAACTCAACATATTCTTTTTCTTGTTTTTGTAAATCTTTATCTTGATCTGGGTTTATAGGTTGTTATTGAATGAACCACGCCAGCACCAATTCACTTTGTGTACTAAACCATGTAATGTTTGGAGTTTAAGGTGCACTTGAACACACCATTAAGTCCCTGCATTAGAAGGAGCAAGTATCAGTAAATGATACAGAAATGAAACTAAATGATGCAGTTATGTTTAACTGACATAGAAAAGTGGAATTATACCTTTTACATAAAACCGGTAAGACGAGTTTTTTTTTGTCTATTTGCAGAAAGATATTACTTGAAGTCTATGAACCTAATGTTTACATTATGTATTTGTGATCTGTTTTTTAGTAGAAACAAAACCACTGGAATCATTGAGTCAGACTACAAATTCTGACTGATATGAAACATGATAATCTCGTCATTTTATGTTTTTTTTGTGTTTATGTGTAGCCTTCTAGGAACCCTGTTCGTACTCAAGACCTGAAGATCTTGTGTGCCGAGAATGAACAGATTCGAACTTGTTGGACCTCAGCGTTCAGACTCTTTAAGGTTATTAAAGTCTTATGCCTTCTTAAAATACTTTAAAACCAGTTTTATTTCTAATAAAATAAGAAAATATAGCTGATTATATTGTGCTAAACATTTTAAAACATTCCACCTCCACTGTCTTGTATAAGTAGGGCTAGAAAAGTCCATGAATAATACATTCTGGTGCCTTTTGTTATTTGTGTGATCAGCACGGGAAGCAGCTTCATTGTAACTACCAATTATCCAAGACGGCTCTACAAAATCGGGAAGAAACCAGATTCACAGCTTGCAAAGTGAGATCATCAGACATGATGCAACATGGAGGAGTCTGTGAAATCACTTAGTGGTGTCATCCTGCTCCTGTGTCGTCTAACGCTCTGTTTAACTCTGTGTGTGTGTGTGTGTGTGTGTGTGTGTGTGTGTGTGTGTGTGTGTGTGTGTGTGTGTGTGTGTGTGTGTGTGTTTTTTGTGTATGAATGTGAGTGCAGTCAAAGTCGGAGGCCAGCCTGGTTGCCATGGACTTCTCGGGAAAGTCTGGGCGGGTTATCCAGAACCCGGCGGAAGCAGAGAGTGCAGAAATGGAGGAGGGACGGACCTGGAGGGTAAGGATAGAGGAGGGAGAGAGAGAGAAAGATGAGGTAGAAGTGTTGGACGTGGAGTACAGATGAGACTAGAGATGACGATGAGGTGGAGGAGGAAAGAGCTGAAGTCAGAGCACGTACCTCAATCAACAACATATCAAAATTCGGAACAATGAAAATAGTTTCCAGGCCGTGCTCGGATGCAGCAATTAATTTTGTGTCACAGCGAGAAGATAATTGGTTGTTGATTTGCCAACCCAGGTTATTAATCATATTATGCTTATGTCTCTGCAATGATGTTGTTTTATTTTTTTGCCAAATGAAAGCCTTCCATGACCTCCGAAGTTGACTCCCAGCATTTTTGATCACGTGTTTATTATAAATAGTTTAACAGAATTTTTTCTTCTCCATAATCATGAACTTGGATCTATTGTTTTATTTCCAGACTTATCATTTGCATATTAAACACATCTGCATTTTCTCAGCTACTCATTCATAGTAGTGTCCTACCGCTTTAGGGTTGATTTTCTGCATCATGTATTGATTTAAATTGCCATAAATGTCGAGAGAACACAATGTTATTTTTTTACTAAGTCCAAAATGTTTGAACCCGTTAAAAAATGAGATCTTCAACATTCCACCTTCAGTTAGTTTTATGAGAATGGGAAGACCTTTGACCTCCCGATCATTTTGTTTGTGATTGTTTTTATGATGCAGCGAAGAGAAGCCATGAGGTTCAGCCTGCCCAACCTAAACTCTGGTGCAAAAACTTCCTGTAAGTCCACGTTAAAGGGGATGGGGTCCTGAAAGGAACAGATCTTACTGTATGCTCGTCCACGTCCTCACCCTCATGTCTTATGTGTTTATTTGTAGCCATCCACAAGTGCCAGCTGTGGTTCCATGGCCACATTACCAGGAAGGAGACTCAGAGATTGATGGAGAAGCAGGGCTTAGTGGACGGGTGAGTTTAGAAACTATATTAAAGACTCATGATCTCCACTACAAGATATCAGTGTGTGATGTTGTAAGTGGAAACCAATCGGATGGATGCAGAAACAATGACCCGCGTTTGACGGTGTGTAACCATGTGAACGTGTCTGTTGCAGGATGTTCCTCATTCGTGAGAGCCAGCAGCATGAAAACTGCTTCGTCCTGTCCATGTGTCACAAGCTGAAGACCAGACATTACCTCGTCATCCCAGTGAGTTCCCCCTCATGTTTAAAAACCCTGTCCCGTCCTCACATTTTATTTGTTGTGCACCCTCGCTTTGATGATCATGTCACTGCAGTGCGAAGAGGACGGCAGGAAGTACTACACCATGGATGACGGCGTCACGCTTTTCGTGGATCTGCTGCAGCTGGTGGAGTTCCATCAGATCAACAAGGGCATCCTTCCTGTGTGTCTCAAACACCCCTGCGTCTGCGTAGCGTTGTGACCTCATCCCTGATCTCTCAAAGCAGTCCTCCCTTACCTGCCCCTGACCTTTTTTAGCTCAAGTCTAAAGTATTGACCCCCAATCCACAGATTGTTTATCTAATCTAAGCTAAAGAGCCGTTGCATTGCTGGATTATGTGCCAAGGTGTGTACTATATCAGTGTGCTGTCAGTGTTTAGAAGAGAGTAGGGAAGTGAGTCACACAGGAAGCACATCATCTCCCCCTCCCTGCTTTAGTTATTTTTTAAAAATTATTTCCACTCCAGCTCCAGACAGTAGTTGGTTTTTATTTTTAATTATTGAGCTGCCGTCCCTGTGGAGACGGCTTAATCAGCCATGATGGACAGACTTTTAGCAATTTTGGGAAAAGTACTCTGGTAACGCTTGCTTTTCAGATCCGATTGTTCTGTGGCGACAGGAGACGGATGTGCAAAATTGTTCGAATGTGGCTTGACCGGATTTCACTGAAGAACTGATCGATCGTGGCCACCAGAGGACACTCTGAGTCAGAGCTCTGCAGGAGTTCTGGGCTTTACCAGCTGAGAAATGAACACATAGATTCTGATATGAGTTGAGATAATTGTTAATGGAAAAAAAAAACCCCAGGTTGCAGTCATGTAGCACGTAATTTCACAGTTTCGACTATTTTTCTTCTTAATTGTCTTGTATGTTAATTAGAACCTAAAGAACTTTCATTGCTATTTTTGCACAATGGTGGTGAAGGGAACTGCATTGTCTTGTGATGTTTAAACAATTGAAAATTAATGTTTTATGGGGGCACATGAAAGTTTGTATGTGTAAATCTATGTTCCTTTTTTTTTGTTGTTGTTTTGTTTATGCTCTCACTAAGGGAACGTTTGAGGAAGTTTCTAATACATGGTTAAAGATGTGGAAAAAAGCTAATAAGCGGACCTCAGGTTTTTAGTAAGGCTTTATTTTATATGTATGTCATTCCTGATATTGTTCTGAGTGACGTCTTTGAAAGTTTAAAGTCATTGGATCAAGTGGAGACTTTTTGAAGAATCTGTCAGATTTAACAATAATTTACATCAAATTTGGTGCCAAATTTTGACACAATTGGAAACTATTCGGAATTTTCACATCTGTGAAATGAAGCATATCTGATAGTTTTGTACTTGGAATATTTGCATTTTTTGTTTGCATTTTATCACAAAGCTCCAGTGCTAAAATGTCAGCATATATTGAGCAAATACTGTCATCATGCAGTCAGAGCAAAGTTGACCATTTTCTTACATTTTTAAAAGTTAAATATGGTATGTTAAAAAAACCACACTTGTTTGTGCCCTTTTCATCCATGTTTTATATGTTGAATAAATTTCATATTAAACACAAATGCAATTACATTCAAAATGTTTCTGTGGATATTTCAAAACGAGTAAAAACAAATATTAGTTTCAGAAGCTGCAGAGCTGATTTCACCAAGTACCTACTCTCTCCATCAGTGTGCATTTGTGTTGTTAAATAACAGTGTGCTTGGGTAACCCTTTCAAACACAACCCTCTCTCTTCACATGGAAGGATTGCCATGGCAACAAATTTTTGGCCATCCAGGCCAGAAGCCAGAGAGATGGGTCAGAAAGGCTTCAAAGAGCTTGTGAATATGCATCGACCAGGAATGTATGCTGACTGTCGTCTGCAGGTTGATCTTCCAATCCTGATCAGGGATTCCATTGGCCGGATTAAACCCAGGTTCTTCTAGCTGCAGTTCAGACTTGTCTCCCATTAAAAATGTGTGAAGTGGAAAATAATTATCGACTGTTGAGCATCTGAATTCTTTCTCAGGCAAGAACAAGCTTCAGTTTGTTGATAAAAATGTCTCTTAGCTGACATTTTAACACTCCTGATTTGTTTCATGAATATTTTTTTTGATGTCATAGGATTAAAATTGACTGGTGGCCCCCTCCTCTCGTTGGCCCTGACCCCTCGGAGCCTGCGCGCCTTCCTGTCACCTGACTTGAGCCGCTGTCCGTCTTCTTGACACCTGGCATTTTTCAGGGGCGCCGCATCAGTCATCTTGAGGATTTTGACTCCCGTCTCCTCCTCGCTGCGTAATTGCTGCTGTGCGTGATGCGTGTGTTGGTTCCTTATGCGCCTGCAACATCGACTACATCCTGATTCATTATTCAGCTTCCCTGGCCTGACATAGTGAGAGAGCAGCTGCCACCGGTCAACCAGAAATCCATGAATCTATAATTATCTTGTCATCTCTCTGTCTATCTGCCTTTTCTTGCTCTGTCGATATTCTTTCCATTCTTTCTACCGCCTGTCTGCGTCACTCATGTCCACCTGTCGCCTTCCATTCCCCGAATCCTCCTCTTGTGAAGGCGCTTTTCTGAACTGCCGTCCTCTCCCCTCCTTTCATCCTTTTCCCATCTATATAGCTGAAAGGATCACGTGACTCAGATTTATAGTTTGAGGGGGGGAAAAACATAAAAATGGGTTTCAGGTTAATGGTAGTACATTTTCTACGCGTGCATTAGTCGGTTTCCTTGTCTCATTCCATTCACTCGCCCCATTTCTCCCCATAATTATGTTCTTTCTCTTCATGCTCTGTAGGGACGGGTTTTGACTCTGAGCTGTGACTTAGTGCTTTAATTACAGCAGCACCTATGGAAAGGTGCCGAGCGCATGAGGAGCAATGAAGGCTGGACATACATCATGCTGATGTTTCATTTCATCGTCCACCTGTGGCTTGTACATACACTGTATATGTGTGTGTGTGCGTGTGTGTGTCCAGTAAATCGAGAGCCAAGTCCCTCAAGGGGAAACTGAAGACACTGGAGCATTAGGCTGAGCTCTAGAGCATTTTCACTTTCAATGCCCTGAGACTTTTGTCTTTAATTTGTCACTAGGTTTTATTTACCAGCCCTTAAATTATTTTTTTTAATCTAGAGAATTGAACTCTTCTCCATTTATTTTACTTTTTTCGCTCGTATTTCAGGGTAATCTGGCTTCAAGAAACACTTTTCGTCTCATCTGTTTTATTCTTACTGTCTGCCCTTAAAGCCTGTCCACGCTCCTCTGGTGTGACGACCAGGTGTCGTATCCCGGGTGACATACAGTCCCTCTGACCCTGAACGCACACGTTTACGCACCGTCTCATTAATTCATGGCCTTCAACTCAGGACTGAATTACACCCTGTGCTGGAAGCAAGATTAACTTTGACAACATCCTTTCTGTTGCTGGCGCACCTATGCGCGCAGGAACTCAGATCAGCTGCAATATTGCGTCAGGCATCAAGTGTTTGCTATTCCACACTTTCCTTGCCTTTATTCATAATTCATTAATTTTTGTCTGCTGCATCTGTCAGAGGAACATCTTCTTTAAAACATTTTTTTGGGGGGGGGGGGGGGGGGGGTTGTTCGCTTTCATCCTTCGATCAGTTGCTTCCCTTTCTCGTCTGCGCGGGGGAGACGCGTCTGGCCCTCATAACGGTACCGAATGACTGATAGACACTTCAGTGTATTCCCACAGACACATGTGAGCCCGTGATTAAAATCCGATGCGTATAATGACGCTGCTGAGATCAAAAAAGCATCCGGATGTGTGTGTGTGTGTGTGTGTGTGTGTGTGTGTGTGTGTGTGTGTGTGTAGGTCCTTTAAGAGAGGCAGGATGGGGAGGGCTGCACATCCATAAAACATGAGTTTATTCAGTGGCCGAGCTGAGACATGGTTAGAAGCGGCTGTGCGCTCCGGCGCGCCCCCATATTCAGAACGGGCAGAGCGTCGCACGAATGCTGACACAGCTCTGCCATGGACGCGCTAAAAGGAAAGGGATTAAAAAAAAAGAAAGAAAAGAAAAATAAAGTGGAGCGAGGGAAGATTGGAAGCGAGAAGAAACCGCAGAAGTGACTGAATGGGAAGGGAAGAAGACGATAAAGGCATAGAGAAGAAAGTGACGGCGCGATAGAGGACGGGAAACAGGTGCATCGAGGAGGAGAATGGGCAATTCCTCCTTCCCAGGCATGTCCCCTCTCTCTCCGTCCGTTCTGTAGTTGCAGGTATTTCTAACTTCTCTGACGCGCTGGGGGTGTTGGGGGAAACCACCGCTGTCCCTCTCGTCTTGGTGTGTGAGTGCTGTCTGTCTTCACCTGCATGCTCTTAGAAAGATGCATTTGGAATCATTTTGGCACGACTGAAATACAATCCCCCTGGTTCTGAAATGTCAAAGAAATTTGGAATTCAGTTGAAGCTTAGAGTTGATTTCATCCGACTTGAGATGGAGCTTCTAACTGAGTAACTATATACTGTTGATATAATCAGCTGTAAGTGCTGCAGCCCATTGGAAAGGCATTAGAGTGTATGTTTGAGATGCGTTTCAGAGCAGATATTGACAGGACTGAGCATCTGAGAGGGTTTTGAGGGGGTGGGTTGGTGGGGGGAGTGTCTGGTGTCCTGTTTACTGCCTGTGGAGATGGGAGGCCGTTGATGCTCTGTCTCTCTGTGGACTCAATCTGGGGCAGCATGAAAGGCGGCTGTGGATGGTTGGTACAGCGGCTGCCTTGGGTCTGACGGATGGATGTGATGCTGACAGCGAGGCTGGTTTTTCCTCTTAGATTCTTGCTTTTAGTGCAGTGGTTTTGAAAAAAGTGAGACGAGTCCGTCTTGCGCATTGGGCGCAGCCAACTGTAAGGACAGAGGCTCGCTGAACTCAAATGGAAGCCATCTTCACCGTAAAATGGATTAAACATTGTATTTGTCCAGAACATATCTCACAAACTAGACGTGAGCTTCTCCAAACTTCACCCGTGCATGAATCTTGATGAGCCCTCATCCATTTTATTATTTTGAGATTCCCATTCAGATTTTTGAGTTGTTAGTTTGAAAGAAGGTCATTCTGAAGGTTGGGCATCTTCTCTATAGCACATGTTCTAAATATTATCTGTATGCACAGCAAATGTAAGGTTAAATTATGTTTGAGTTTCGGGTTGGGGGTGGGGTGGGGGTGGTTGAGTCATCCTCAAGTAAAGCGTAACATTTGACAACATATGAAAGCGTGAACACACAGGCCCAAGAGTGTGTAGCTAGCCAGCATTGCCAAATTTGGCTTAATGTCACCAGCAAATTCGACCACCTCCAGCTGATGTTACGGTCTTGGTTTTTATTTATTTAATTTTTTTAAATTGGCTCCACAATTAAGTCAGAAGTCTACAAGACAAGCTGTGTGAAATTTTAGGTAGGGAACAAAATGGATCTGAGACGACATTTAGCGAGATGACATTCTGATGTTGTGCGGCTAATGTCTAATGTTAAGAGAGCATCGCTCTCATCTCATCCTGGATCGTGTTCACACGCCGAAGGCGCCGTCGACTTCAAATGCTGCAGGTCGCTCGGAGCAATGTTTACTTCTGCCAAAGACGGTTGGACTGCACCAAAATTTTGGACACGATGCTACTGCAGCTGCGTTTGAAGGGTTTAGAAAAGGAACCCCTCCAGAATAAAAGGCCTCTGGGTTGGTGGAAAGAACACAAACAGGGGCAGCTTGAGCTTCACAGCAAAAAGCGTATTCTGTGTCTTCCTGCCACAATGGGCTCTGCAGAGTTTATCCTACATGGCAGGAGACATCATGATTGCATCAGAGGAGTGTCTCCGTCACACAAACCGTGACATTTAAAATGAAACATCGACATCTGTAACTGGGATAACATTTGACGTCCAAAGTAGAAGCATCTGTTTGTGTTTTTGTTTTGTTTTTTCTGCAGGGATCCTGCAAGGCTTTTAATTTTACTGCTAGTACAGACAGTTGTAACGCTCTCTGTTCAGCTTGCACAAAAATGATGTTAACTGTGTGAGGGGCTGTGCGCCTTCTTGTTCTCTATATGCAGAAACTGGTGCTGCGGCAGGATTAACCGACTGAAGGCTGGCGGAGTGCAAAATGGTGGTCCTCTCTTTTTAATGAGTACTGATTTACAGGATACCCTCCTCTTTTCACCCTCCAGCTCGCTGCACAAATCTGTCTGGTAGAAAGAAACGATTCAAGTCTCTTGAATATTTCGGGAGGTAGAATTGGGGAGGAAAAAACCCCCCCCAGCTATCATAAAATTCTGTGCGTTTTGATACCAGACCTGTCACATCCTGGATTCCGTCTCACTTGGAAAAGCGTTGAGAGAATATAATCTGTAGCAGAACGTTTTGAAACACAGCGTTGCCCTTGAACATCTCAAACTTATCTCTTTGTGCAGCTTGACTGTGCGAGTTATGTCACCTCAGTGACACGCTGGAGCACCGCCGTGGCTCCCCGTGAGGGTTTGGGGGTGGGATGTGTGTGTGTGTGCGGGTGGGTGGCGGCGACAGCAGGTAGAAGATGAAGCGCGCCGGTGGAGGGATGGGGGGGGAAAAAGAAGAGAAGAGACAGGGCAGAGGATCTGTCAGAGCTGAGGAGCAGCAGCCAAACAGAGTTTCCCATGTCGGCCTGATCAAACTTGTTGACATCTTTGAGGAGATGGAAGCGAGACAGAAGAGGAGGAAGAGATGAAGGGCAGAAAGAGATTGCTGCAGAGCAGAGGGGGCAGACATCACTGGGCTGATTGATGCGGTTGCCACGGAGCCGCCAGGTGAGGGTGAGTCGACTATAATATTGACTCAGGGATGTCTTTTCTCCCAAGAGCTGCTTTTTTTCTTTCTTTTTTTTTTTTTGCTCTCTGAGACCTGGAGTCTGCTGATGTTTCACCTTTGATGTCTCTTCTTTTGACTTGTCTTTACGAGTCAGAAATAGCATTAGGTTTGGCGCATTGGGAACGCAGATAATCCGAATGGAGATTTTCCACATCAGAAGATTCATCGTTTTGTGAAACTTCATATCAAAGCGTTTAACCACACAAAGCGTTTATGCATCACCATTTTCTGATTAAGTATTATCTGACATTCATATTTTAATCCACAATAATGGATATAATGGATTTGCGTATAATTTATAATAACTTTCTTTGGAAAAATTAGGACACAATCTTTATATTTGTACACATAAATACAAAAAAAAAATCACCTTCAGCTCAGTGAAGCCAACAGAAAGCAACTGTTGGTGATGACACTGTGAGAAAAATGACCCATCAGCCATGAGAAATGAAACCAGTGACCTGTTGTGATTAAAAATGTATCCCCTGTGTCAACCCTGAACAAACAGCAGCTCCTCCGAACAAACCAGTGTCTTCATTGTCACCAAAAGGGCTGTTACAAAAGTTAAGATTGCATTTTATGTACAGCATGTACCCCAAACTCTCTACCCGTTTGATCATTCTGCTGACAGTCATCCTCATCTTCCACTGTGGGATTAAACTCGTGTCTCAAAGCCTTCATAAAGTATTGATCCTCCTTTGTAGAACGGGATGTAATGACTCCTGCAGCGACAGCCGCGGCTTCTTGTTGTCCATGGACTTTTCCTGAGCAGCGGTAACTCTTCCCGCTGTTCTCTCCTGCAGCATGTTTAGAAAGAACCGCCGTTAGTTAGGTTTGGTGTGGCTGATATAAAACGAGGTATATAGATGTAGTTACTTTTACTGGTGGATGTTGTTAAAGAGAACTTTAAAGGACACTTTGTTGCTGCGTCTTTGTTGCTGCGATGTGAGGACAAAGATATGTAAAAGGAAAGGAGGAGAAACCCGTTCTCTGAAGGAAATGAAACTTTAACGAGAAATCAGAGCAGGGAGTTAATGTCTGTAGAACTCATTTAACTTGTCTCTGACCTGCAGGATCCCGGCGGTCTATTGACAAATGTTTAAATTTTAGTAGAGACTAGAAACTCTATTTCATGGTGGAAAGTGGTTTTGCTGTCATGGTTACAGGCCTCAGTCAAACTGGCATTCAGCTCCATTCATTATTGAAAGAAAAGCTTATTCTTTTTGCACTTTGTCTGATATATATCTGGAATTAATTGATGGACAAAATGGATCAGATTAAATAAACTGTGAGGTCCAGGATCAGCCTGTATGACACAGCCAAATGGCTAAAACAAGCCTTTTTATTGTCTTGACAATTCAGGTTTTCACCATAAGAAATCTCCTAAATTTCCACAGAGACTTTAAAATACAAAAGATGTGTAAGATTTCTCAGCATTTTGTGTGTATTATCAAAGTAAAGGTCATTCATCTTCCAAAATGAGGACAAGAAGGATTAGATTTTGGATGTGTTGCTAAAGAACAAAAGTAGAACTGCTGGTGGCGGTTCTACTTTTTTTCATTTGGCATTTAACAGCATGTTACTGTGGGGAAACTCTGCTGCCAGAGGCAGATCTGGAAAACTGCATCTGCAGTACCGAGAATGTTCTTCAAAAAAAAAACAAACGAGTGCAGATTTCAGAATGTCTGCATCGTCTGGGTATGGAAGCGACGGTACTGGTGACACCGTTCGTCTGCTAAAAAACACATCTCTTCTCATTTCCTTTAGACTGTCAGATATCTTTCCATCCTTCGTCTCAAAATTGTAGTTCCTCTGATAAATTCAGGAACCACACTGACACAAAGACAACACAGAGAAACGTGAAGACTTTGAGAAGAGAACAAAGGAAAATCATAGAAGAATATGTTTGTTGTTGGAAGACAGATGCTAATGACTGTCACATAGTATTCCTTTCCTGAGGAGATTTAGTTAAAAAAAAATAAAAATTGGGGGTCTCCAAAGGAGATAACTCTGTATGAAGACAAATGGGCTTGGAGGAAAAAGAATATTGCTCCCAAAAAAAAAAAGACTTCTGTGACAGTGAAAAATAGGATTTCAAAAATGAGGCTGCCTTTTATGATTTTTTCCCCCTGCAGTAGGTTTTTGTATTCCAGCCCACAGAAGTTGTGTTCAAGTGGTAGAAAAATAGGTGGAATAACCAGAGATAAACCTGTCCTGGTAGCGACGGTAGCTTCCTTTCTCTAATAAATCAGTTTAATTGGAGATGCTGCATCACACTGTTCTCAGTTGCAACCTTTCCTGTCTTTTTTCTCCAGCTGACAGCTGCTGGACATAAAGTGTTGGTAATGACCTCATGTGGGCATTCTGGATGGCAGCGATCATTCACTCCTCTGCACCAGAGAAGGGCTCGACGCGACACAATACATCTATCACAATTTTCACGCCAATTGCATGCCATTCTTTAAATGATAACACGCAGGCGGACCCACACAGAGTACTGATCATCAGCCATGATGCCATAACTGGGTTCCTGCAGATTGAACAGCAGGGGTGACTCCACTGACATGCCATCGTAGGCATGCAGCTTTTCTGATGGTTGTCCGTATTGGCCCGGGTGTGATCTTTATTGATAATCACAGACCACATAAGAGGAGGCGTCTTTTAAAATGTGTTTGCATTGTATTTGCACCGGATTAAAAAGAGAGGTGGGTGTGAGAAAGACCATCACATGACAGCGTGTCATTAGTAGGCCACAGCATTCACATCACGCAGCACAGCAGCAACAGGATTTTTTTTTTTCTGCAAACATTCGACATAAACTTGTCTGAATGAAGATACCTTTCCATCCTTCGTCTGAAAAATTGTAGTTTTGAGGCATTCAAGAGTGCCTTTAAAAAAAAAAAAAAAAAAAAGATACAAATTCTGTCTGCAAATGTTCACTATTACACTTAATGGATTCCTCTGAAGCAGGAGCACAGTGTGCCAGAGTGGATGTGCTTGTTGAAGTTAGATTCCCAGCTCATTAGACACACCAGCCAATCAGCTTGTCAGGCTGCAGCCTCACCCCGCAGCAGAGGGTTGATTTGACTTTGATTTTGCACGCGCACACACACACACACACACACACACACACACACACACACACACACACACACACACACACACACACACACACACACACACACACATGCTTTTTTGACTCAGGAGGATTTTTTGGATGTGCTGCATGAACGCACGCATGGACTGACCTTTCCTTCAAATGGCCATTGTTGTAACTTTTATGACACCACAGGAAAGGTATTAAGAATTGACAGAGGATTTTGGATTTTACAATACCTGTGTGTGTGTGTGTATGTGTGTGTGTGTGTGTGTGTGTGTGTGTATTTGTGTGAGGACGTGACTTCAAGGTCCTCCTGCTGTCACACATTCGGACATTTCTATTGTAATGAGAACTACTGTACATTAAAAGTTAAATTTGACATTTCCTTAAAGACTGGATCACAGACATTCATCTCAGATTTTTTTTTTCTTGGAGCTTCAACATTTCTCCTCAATAAAGTATTGCTTTTTTTTTTTTGGTGACATCAGATAGCATCACTGTCACACATCAGGCCGGAAAGGTGTGCAGGCTGTCTCAGGTAAATTGTGAATATAAGAGGTGAGACTTTAGGCTGACAGACAGACAAACAGACAAATACTTGATTAATCCCAGAGGAATATGCGTAGGATGAAGAGTGTACCACTGTGTGTGTTCACTTGTTGCACAGTGTCTCATGTTGTTTATCATAATTACTATGAATTGTGTGGATGTGGCAGAAGACAGAAGAGCTCAGACGTCATCGGTGCTATCAAGTCCTATTTTATCGAATTACAGGATTACACGGTACGGATGGGTAATCCAGGTTGTAACTTAAATCCCATATAAACAGACTCTGGATGTGACATTGAAACCAGATTTGTAATCCCGGACTAACATCTCTGCTGGAATTAGAAACTTTATACTTTTGCCAAGAAGAGCTGAAGTTGCGGTTGTGTCTGTTGTCTGGATCACATTTCAGTTTCTCCAACATTGCGAAGGAATTGTTTTAATATGTTAATGCAATGAAAAATTGAAAAAAACAACAACCCTTATATAGACAATATGATTACCATGTGTAATTATATCTAGATCTTTACCATAAGATGGAGTCTGGGAGATAAAATTATACATTTGGAAGGCGCTGATATATTTTGGGCCACCCTTTGGTAACAGGGGAAGTAGAGACATGGTGCTATGACCAATATGTAATCAAAGTATAAATTTAAATGAAATATAGATTTTGATTTCTCAGCAGAGCATCGAGTCAGATTGCAATCTACATTTAACATTTACATTGTAATTGTCAACTTAACTCCTGGTATTTAAAGCTATGAACCCCACTTCCACTCGGGTCTCGACACGTGTCCTCCAATAGTAAACTTCAGCAATACAGCTTGATCACACTGATGACTAAATTACAACATTGAACCAGCCACCCACTTGCTGATTATACAGAATGTTTCATGTGAAATCCAGATGAAAAGCTTCAGTCTAGTAGGGTCTGAAATCAAGAGAGATGATGAGGAGGAGGATTGATGGCCAAAAAACGTAGTCATTTTATACAATGATACAGACATATCTTCTAATCACCCCCCCAAAAAAACTCTTGTTGTAGATTTGAGAGTTAGGTAAAATGATACTCTCATTTTCCAATATAGATAATTATATGCAATGGATGCACATTTTCTGCAAATACACATACATGCATAAAATTATTCCAGATTAACCTCGATGCTTGCATTCGAGGTAGATTTATATTTCACTTCAACAATTAGTTCCTTTAAGCTGCTGGAGTGACTGATGAAAATGTGAATCCTGTGTTGTTTAGAAAAGAGGAAACAGATTTAACAGGATGACAAAACCACAGAGAGCGTGAGAAAAAAATCAGCCTATAAGCAGTTATACTTTTCAGAATCTTAAACTATAGTTACACACACACACACACACGCGCGCGCGCGCACACACACACACACACACGCACACACACACACACACACACTTGCAGGCTGTAGCTTCTAATCTCTGTGGAGCTCCCATCCTCGTCAGTATCCTTGGAGAATGATTTCATTGCAGTGACAAGTGCGCCTCTCCCTCCATATTTCTGCCACCCGGACTCCCCCTAGCCTGGATCCAAAAGCAGTCTGTAATAATATAGGCACCTTCTCAGTCCACCCAATCAGATTTTAGCTGTGCTGCGTGTTGCAGTCACAACATCCCCAATGCTTATTTCCTTCCCCACTCTTTCCCTCGCCATCTTCCCTCATTCCTCTCCGTCCACTGAGCAGAAAATGGGTCTAGTTCCCTTTGCAGGCTTTTATCAGTACGAGCTATCTATCTTGATAATTGACTAGTGGGGGTAAATGTGATGGTGATTGGTGTGACGCTAATACATTCTGCCAATCCGACACACTCATAATCTGCTTGCGTTTTTCCAAGCTGCAGCCATGATGTGGAGGCAGGAGGTTTGATGTGGAGGCGAGCTGGAAGCATCATGGATACACACGGTAGCCACAGAGTGCGTGGGTGGGGAGAAGCACTTGGTCTAAATTAGGAATCTGGAGGGTTTTAGTTGGCACGGAGGAAAAAGGAAATCGTTCTGAACATGCATAGACACATGTTACAGAAACGGACGCATGCAGATGGATATGGCTGTCACAGCGTGGATGTTTCTGAAGCCAGCGAGGGGAGATGAACTCGTCTGAACATCACAACCAATTTGTTCTGAATGCAGCTGATTGCTCTTGCAGCCGTGAATCACTGTGGAAGTGAATGACATGAATAGATGGCGTACTAATGTATACCAGAGTGTAAGATGTCTGTCTCCACCTGGCAAGACATTTTTATATCCTCCTCTGCATCATGTCAACCAACTCTCTACCTTTTCCTGTCATAGTTCCAACATTCAACGTACCTACTCTTAGTCCTATACTCTTGGTGTTCCTCTTCTCTTTCTTCGAGCGAACGCACTTTCCTGCTCTCCTTCTTCAACCAACAGTAATCCAATTTCCACCGGCACCCTGTAGGTCAACAGCGCCAATGGCGGTCATTGTTAACCCGGGCCTCGACCGATCCGGTATGGAAGTCATAGGTTTGAGTCGCATCTTTGATTTGGCAAAAGTTTTATGCCGGATGCCCTTCCTGACGCAACCCTCTGTATTTATCCGTGCTTGGGACCAGCACAATAAGACACTGGCTTGTGTCCTCTTGCGGCTACATTACATATATATATATATATATATATATATGTATATATATATATATATATATATATATATATATATATATATATATATATATATATATATATATATATATATATATATGTAATGTAGCTAGATTTAGATTTATAGCTGATAGTTGATGCTAAAATAATTATTCTATTATTTTCCTGTGAAATTAATCTACAGAATTGAATATTTCTCTGTTTTAAAGTAAAAAAAAACCAAACACATTTGCTGGTTTCACTTTCCAACGTATAAAAATCTTTTTTCTGAAGACCTGACATACTTTTATTTCCACCTGACTGTTCCCTCCTATCTGCACCGGAAGCCGCCCAAAGCATAGTGATGACACCTATTAGAACCCATTGACGTCCTAGATGAACTTCGATGTAGGGATGACTTTTAATTTCCCTACAAACAGTATAATAACAGGTCAATAGTTCAGATCGATTGTATTTCTGGTGCTGGCTAATGAGGCTAGCAGCGTTGAAACCTCTATTCGATTAACCATTCCTGATTGTTTCCACACAATTCCAGATGCCATGTCGGATTAGTCACTAGCATTTCTGTAGAGGATCTTAGTTTCATTCAAAATTAGCATGCCAAACTTAAAATGGAATTGAAGGCTCCATGCATCAGGCCTAACTCAAAACACTGTGTCAGCAACAAAAAGACATTGTGGTATTGTTGTCTTAAATGCTTGTCTAATCAATAAACATGCGTTGTCTAAGCGCGTAGCTGCGGCGTCGGTGTAACTGCACAGAGGAGACACTGTGACATAAACAATTGCAGACTTTGTGATGTGAAGACCTTAGTGGAGGGAAAAAGAGGGCTGGTGAGGAGGGGGATAGAGTTGTAGCAGTCATTAAGGGCAAGAGTGCTCTCTGCCATTCTGGCTTATCTACTGCAAGGTGGAGGCATGGGGAGGGTGATTCTGCTCGGGGCTGATGTGCAGCGCCGAGATAGAGAACAAGACGGAAGTAGAGGCAGAGGGGAGAGATAGAGCTGGTTCATTTGCAGCTGGTCCCCGTAGACTGTGGAAAGGATTATACTCAGAGTAAGAGAGAGAGAGCGAGAGACAGAGAGACAGAGAGAGAGAGAGAGATGCTCTTTCTTAGCACACACTGAGTAGCCTGTCTCCAATCTTCTACACTGCACTGTGCACTCTTCCCGTCTCCTTCACAGCATCTACTCCTCTCTCCTTCCTCCATCACACACACAAACACACACACATACACACACACATGTGTAGACACAAACACACCAGTGTCATGTAAAGTCTCGGCCAGAGGCGGGGCATCATCCTGCACAGGACCACGAGCCAGGTATGGAAGATTCATTCATTCATTCATTCATTTATTCATTCTGTCATTTGTGCACTCAATTCTGCTCACACTGGCACATTATGCAGCAGCAGTTTTTTCCTTTTTCTTTTTTTTTTGGTCTGTCGCTGAAGTGATCCAGCCACTCACTCTTTGCAGAAGACTCTCGCTGGCTGCATGCAGCAGGATTATCCGGCTTCTTTGCATAGCCCCAAGAGAACCAAAAAAAAAAGATATCAGAGAAGAGGAAATGAAAGGAAAGAAAAAAGCCGAAGCAAGCAATGTTTTGTCATGTAGGGCAAGGAAAGAGTATTCCAGTTAACCTGAGTTGACCTTCACATGGAAAGCATTGCTTCCGCCTGCGGCACCAGTATGTGGGACAGTGTCCACAAAGCCTTCCTTATCAAAACCTGCACTTAAACGGTACATTTAGCGCCTCCCACCATCCCCCCTCCAAATCTTTACTTTTCTCTCTCTCTCTTTCTCCAGGGCCATATTACTAATCATAGCCCTGAATGTTCTGATGGGACTTGCTGAGATATGGTTGAAATGCAAGTGGACATGCAGGCAGATGGGTACTTGTTGTGAGATGAATTCACAGGATCAAGTTGCAGGTTGTGTGTGTGTGTGTGTATGTGTGTGTGTGTGTGTGTGTGTGTGTGTGTGTGTCTGTGTGAAGTTGTTTCCCCGTAACCCTATAAGAGCAGGAGTCTCAGACAGTTTGAAGCTTTTTGAAGTGGGCGTAATACTTTTCCCCTCTCTTTCTAGACGATCTAGTGACGATGAATCAAACACTTCGGATTTCACTTTGATGCTGTTTGCTATCAGTTTATACATCTTGGGACTGCAGGGGTCTTTTCTCTTTCTGTTGGAATGAAGTTGTGCTGGGCTAAAGAGGAAAAGCAAAGCGAGCCTCTTCTCGAAGCTTGTAATCTGAGTCATTGCTGGTGCCTTTCTGATTTCTATAATGTGGCATCTAACGAAGAGATGTGACTGACTGATAAGAAAGTTTCCAGATAAGAAATAAATCAAGTGTTCTGATGAGGCCCCTTTAAAGTAACTGCAAAATTATTTTTGGGCTTCTGCTTTTTTACATTTTTCAAATATATAAAGCATTAATGTCCACTGGACTAGAATTAGAATTGAAAATAATCAATGTGCAACCAATGCACGAATCAGAGACAGATGAAAGGACTGGTCCAGCTAATGATTGCTTTCTTAATTCACCGCAATGCCACACTTTGTTCCTTCAGTATTATGATTTCACACACTTTTTGCATGCACCAGGTACTCAGAAGCAGAGAAGAAGCGAGGGAGGGAAGGAGGAAAACACCCATAGTGCTGAAAGAACATGACCTGTGGAGCCGCTGGGGCACTGCCTCCTGTTAACCATATTGTGATTGTGTGTCCCAGAGGGAGGCTGACCCACGACAGGCAGAAGCACCGGCTCAGGCTCTGGGCTCACGGAGCTGTCAGCCTCATATGCCAACGGCTGGGAGGAGACAGGGGACATGAACAGTAAGGAAGATCAGGGACAGCAGGCATAGATGGGGGTCGACTGCAGTCTGTCTGAGTCTGTCGCTGTTAGTGATGCAGGAAGGGATGAACTGAGTCATTCGGAGATGCTGAAGTGAGAGCGTTTAAAATTCACATGTGACACAACGTTCTCTCCAAACGCCTCCCAGAGAGACTTACAGAGGTTGTTGTGTTGAATACACAATGATGTTACACAACTGTCGGGTCACGGCGGCCAGGTTAAAACAGACTGTCTTGCATTATGTGTAGGTTGATAGACTAAAGACTTTCAAATGTCTGGTAAAAGAAATGAGTTTCCGGGTATCGGGAGCACCGTTATGGTTGTGGATTATTTGAATAAGCAGTTTACACTTAGCATGGCGGGATTACATTATCAGCAACTTTGTAATTCTGAAATATGCATATATACCGGGAGACGTTACTGCAAAAATGCAAACAGACTCACATTCAGTCCTTTGAATCGACCTGAGTGGATTAGTTGAGGGAGGTCAATCAAAAAATCTAGCTGGCACAGTATCTGGAGAAAAACATGTTTCTAACTTAGAAAGCAGTGAAATGAGAAGTTTCAGTGAATTATTTAATTAAAAGTCCATCTGTTTCTGAATTGATAACTTTTAAGAGCAAACCTTGCTCCAACTGGTACAATGAAATATTACTGCTATTATATTTAAAATAATTTTAATCAAGCAGGTAATTATCTCTTATCTCATTTTTATCTCTTTTTCCTTTTCCCTTCGCAGACCTGTTAACTATACAGCCCACAATGATCTCTGGGTATTGATTGGACATTTATTAGCATTTATTAGCTACTGTAAATGTCTAGTAATTTCAAAGTCCACAGATTAAACACCTCTGCTAAATTGTCTCACTAAACTGGACTTCTCAGCTATAGTTGTTGTACTGATGCCTTTTGGAGAATTTTTCATGCATTTATCAAATAAATAATAAAGCTTCTGTGAAGTTTACACTCGCAGACCATCCATGAAGTCAGAGCCTTACATTTCTGCACAGTTTTAATTAGCTGGGAGGCACGCAGAATCAGACTGATAGCCCCACCAAACCTTGAAAGCTTTAGAAACCTGCAAACAGACGCTGCACCTGTGTTTGAATAGTATACACTGACAAAATAAAATAAAAAAATAAAATCACTGGAGGCTATTTATTGAATTTCTTTTGTCTGCTTGTGGAGCCACAAAAGACTTTAAACAACAATCCCCACAGCAATACTGTCCTACATTTGTAAAAAGTCTTTTGTGTGTAAAACTGGTAGATAGCCCTTATTTTCAACCAACAAATTTTCAGGATTCAGAATATTTATTGCAAAGTTTCAGAGTCGACCCTTGCTTAACTGTCGCTTCTTGAGGGATTTGGTTGTTACAGTCATCCCTTTCAATACTGAATGATATGAAATGTGATGGGAAAAGGACTCATTCATAAATGGCTGCTGTAAAATGATGATATTGGGTGGCAAAGACCAACAATTGTGACAGCTGAGAGCATTCAGATCTACGGAGTGCTAAGCTACATTGCATCCTTATAACTCCACTTGATTACTTTTGTCATAATCACTGTTCCTTCTCTAGACTGAATTAAAAAGATGACATGTAAGTTGAGTTTTAGAGGAAGTTGCTGAAGACTGAGTTGTCCTAGTTGCGGCTCAAGTGCTTTATGGTGCATATTTTAATACTAAAAGGAAACAGAGTGACAGTCAAACAGATGAAATGACTTTGCTTCGTGCCCATTCAGTTCCGTGAGTCCACTGGGATTGTGATCGTGTGTGTGTGAAGTTTCGTTAGGCTAAAAAAATTTTTTTTCCGAGCCTGAGCGCTAAGGCCATCAGCTCAAAATTTCACCGATGCAATTAATGCTGTATGTGCAGAAGTGAGAGGACATGAGGGGCCAAGAAACTGTCAAAACTACAGATATGGATGAGCAGCCGTATCTCTGCTGATGGTGTCGACTGATACTCTACTGGACAGCCAAGTAATTAAATAAAACTGACAGCTTCATTTCGTCTCCTATTTGTCGAATGAGTCTAAAAAAACATGAACTCTATTCTACAATGAGCTCATTTTTTTGCTTTACTTGACACGAATAAATGAAAAGATGAACAAACTGTAATGATCTGTTTTCTTATTCATCAAACGCCTGCCAGTAGTCGTACAGTACACACAGTTTTATAACTATATGGTTTCCCCTTTACCAAAATTCAATTAGAGGCCTTCCTCTGAGATCTTCCTGTTTTATTTGCTAAAGATAGAAAAATGCAAAATAAACTTAAACAGGCGTATGCAGGACCAATATGGAAGGCAATTGCAAAATATCTTCTAGATCAAAATATACATCATAAATACATTTCTGTCAGTCCGTAATAATGCCCCAAACCATGTGCATTAACATGCATCCTTTTTGCATAGACTCCACATGAGCGGAAACATCTCTCTCTCTCTGAATTTATTTCGCAGCTTGGAAAATATGCTCCGTCCATTTGGAGATTCATTTTGAAAATGTCCATCTTGCTTTGGAAAGACTGGGCAGCTGCCACCTAATTCCATTTTTAAGGAGACCCCGTTTTGGTGTGAGATCCAGTCATAAACTGCTTGCAGAGACTGTCAAAGCTGCAAAATTCATGCATGAAGCCAACTGTATGCATGAAAATGCGGGTCACAATGGCAAAATGCGAGCGTTAAGCCATGATACTTGACCATTAAATCTTAACACACAGATATTTACAGTGCAGTATGTTCAGGGAAGCTGCTATTATTTGTTTGCTCTGCTTTGAGCCTGCAGTCTTTCAGCTGGCTGCTTCCCCGAACCCAGTGTGAGCCACTGATTAGCAGCCACTAATAGATCTCGATCCCTGACTCATCCTGCCCCACTGTTCACTCAATGATACCAATTACTCACCTTCAGGACATGTCCTGTGCTCAGACAAGCCAAAAATATCACTTTCTAATTACCAGAACTTCCTATCTGAGTTGAAGTCTGGCCTCAAATCAGGTTTTATGTTGGCTGTGAGGTACGGAGGCAGCGAGCACAAACGTTGCTGTAGGTGCAGCGATTCAGAGATGTAGTTCAGACGCTGGGGCTTGTTTGTTTGCTGTCCAGTCTTCAGAGGCTGAGTTCAATCATGCATCAGTGATGGATTGTATATCGCTGATGGCTTGTGGCTTCTTTATAACCTCAGCAGCATACCTGCACTCACCCATTCCGCTTTTATGTAACATCCTAATCATGCAGCCTCTCATCCAAGTTTAATGGCAGTACAGCTGGAGTTCATACTGAATGCTGGTAAACTGATGCACAGAGTGTCCCAGAGCTCCATCCTCGGACTGACCTGATATGAGAGTGAAGTTGTATTTTGAAAAACAGTCAAGCATGGCTCAAATTCGATGAGCGAGCGTTATAAATCGGGTATAAGACAGTTTGAAGATCAGAGTGGAGGGTAAAGAGAAATAATTCTCAGCTGTCCCCACTTCTCATCATGAAGACATGGCTTTTTTCCAGACGGTCCTAAATCATTATTCTCTTTGAAGACGGATCATCAAATTTGAGATCTGCTCCCAGTGATGTTCGCAAATCTGGCGAGTGGTTTTATTCTCAGTATAATGACTGACCTGGTTGGCACAAATGTTCAGAGATGACAGCCAAAAGAAAGTGTTGTCATCCATGCGAGGCTAATGTTGATACAGTGATAAATGTCGATGTTTACTGACCGTGTAACCGCATCAGCAGTAGATAAATGTCACATAGTTGCATCACATGGGATTATTTGTGCTATAAATGTACCTTTATTAAACCCTTCATTTCTTATCTCATCAGTGTGCTTGTGGTGGAACGAATATTCAGACCCTTTCTGAAGGAAAAGTTTTAGAAAAAAGGTTTTATATTTCACTTTAAGATTACTTTATTCATGTAACTGGTTATTTATATATCTTTTATTGAAAGAATTACAAGATTATTTTCAACACATCAAGAAATTTAATTCAAAATTCAAAATCTTGCAAATAAGTACAATTTTTTTTAACCACCATTAATAAACAGAGAGAACAAACACCTCTTTATGTTCTTCCAGGACTCTGCTGACTAACCTGTCAGTCTTACATCAAGGTTAGGGATGTGCATGAATGATAGTGACAGTCTGAGGGTTAGCAGCGTGAACACACTAGTGGGCTCATCTTCACTGCAAGGGCAAACGATAAAATACATTAACCGCTCTCAGACAGGTCCAAAAGGACAACCAAGACAAAGCATAGTCAGAGTGGAGTGTGTCGTAACTAGGCTACCATTTCCCTTGTGGGAGAATGGAGACCATATTGATCTGTGGGGAACTGGGAAGCATCTCTCTTTGATGTTTTGTGGTGATTACAACTAGGCAAATCCTAGAATCCTGGACTTTGGCTTGAGTGCCGTGATGCAGAGCTGCTAGCAGCTGCATCACAGCCAGAAGTTACAAAGTGGGGGCTGTGCATTCTCTCAAACAGTCCAAAAACATGCAGGGTTGGCTTCCTGTCACCTTGAAGTTCTCTGTAGGAGTGAGTGTGATTTTGTTGACTATCCCTACTTTTAACCCTGTGATAACCATGGGATTACCAAGATCAGCTGGTATAACTCATGAAAGTCAACTTTAAATTTAGATTTAAATTGTTTTTAATAAGATCTTGTCTGGATACTGGATTTTCTTCTACTTGTGTAGCTATACTGTCAGCATTCAAACATCATCGCCCGAGTTGACGTCTTTTCTGCTCTCCTTCCTTTGTACGTTTGAGCTTTGCATCCAGTTTTCTGCTGTGAGATGCTTTAAATGATTAAAAACCTTTAAAACTGAAAACACTCAGGAAGCCTGGTTCACTCTGGGTTCACTCATGAGACTGACAGATTGGAAATGGTACCAGACCAGTGTTCTAGTGAGGGGCGTTTTACTATTCAAGTGCATGAAGCAGCTCTGATTCACTCCCATAGGAACATGAGTTTCTTTCTAAAACATTCAAGCAGGCTTTTACCTGCTTTTATCTCTATCGCGTTGTTGTGAATCATACTAGAAATCCATGCCAGCTGTTGCTAGAATCACACATTTTTATCACATTTTATCAATCAATAGTAAACCAATGATTAATAATTAAAAAGCTACAAAACACACCCCATTCTCAGTTATATTTCTAGTGGCAAACTATTTGTTTAATTTCTTTACTTTAATAAACTCTTCTGCTTGTCTGCTCATCTGGTGGTGGCGACTGATGACCCTGGTGAACCTGATGAAGGATAAAATTGATGAATCTTTGAGGGATGAGTGCTAGACAACTGTTTCTGTTTCAAATTAAATCCCTCTCATGTTTCAGAGGACAGATGTCACGTTTAATTTACCATCTGGTAAACCTAAACAACAACAACAACAACAGAAAGAAACAGAAGAAAAGTTTCTTTTTTTAAAAATCCTGGCTGACCTTTGGTTGGAATTGACTCACTCATGGTGAAAAGGTTAATAGCTGTGATGCACAAAACATACATTGTCAGTTAATACATTTTTAATTGGATGCATTTGTAAAGGCAATTAATTCATCAATGATGAATCACAGACATCCGAGGCTCCAGGAATCAACTTGTGTATTTTTTTTTTTTTTAAAAAGCGCTTTATTGAATTTCTTTTGATGTGACGTGGTATGATGTCATAGTTTTTGCTTCATGGCTGGAAAGAGATGTACAACAGAGGGATGGAAGAGGAGAAGAAGAAGAGGAGAGAGATGTGGTTGTAGACAAAGAGGAAGAGGGATGAGCTGGAGTTGCTTTCTCAGCAGAGGAGAGAACATTCAGTTTCCAGGCAGTGATGTTTATCTGGAGCTTAACCAGTTTGTCTGGGGCACGCACACACACGCACGCACGCACGCACACACGCATGCACACACACACACACATACACACATCCAGTCTTAATAATACTTTGTGGTGTTATTGGAGTTGTTTTAGTCTCTGTCTCCTTCAGAAGCTGTGTCTCCTCTTCCTCCCCCCCCTCTGTCTGTTTATCACAAGATCAGTCAGAGCCCAGGATTGACGAGGCTTTGCAGAGACAACATGTCCAGGATCAAGTGTCCTTCGGGCCTGTTTGCATTGCGGCTGTGGACTGAACATTGATGAGTGGTTGTGATCCACAACCAGGAGGGACCGGTTCTGTTGTGATCTGGACTGACTCTCCCTTCAGCATGTTGTATCCGGAATGTTCAGACACTGTTTGTCTTTTTAAAATTTTTTTTATCAGTCTCTTAAAATGGATTATAAAGTAATCGCAAATAGAAGCAAAGCTCAAAGAAGACTCATTCACCTCAGATCTGTGAATCAGAGTTACAGCATATTGCATTCTTTGTAGTCTCACAGCAGGGCTACTACTGGTTGTACTATTTATAGTCAGTTCGGTTATAAACCTGTGCTCAAAACCACACATTCAAAATCAGTAACACTTAAATGTATGAGAGAGGACAGCACAGGTGCTCTTTCTTAACGCTCTGCTCTTAGTACAGGTGATTCTACCTCTGACATGTGAGGCAATGGCCATTTCTTTTCAAGGCTAACCTCACGCTGGTTCGCTGTGATCCTGAATGTCTCCCTGCCAGCAACAGCTTTTGAGAACTTTTTTTATTCAGCAAAGGCAGACCTTGTTCCAAATATAGCCCACCCGGCATAGACGTTCAGATCTTGTTTGGGTTTTATTTTAATTTTCAAGTGCCCTGGAGAGCTGAATATTATAATTTGTGGATGGAGGAGCACCATTTTTTTTTTTAATATTCACTCATGCCACAGTGCCTCCCGCTTGTAATTAATGATCTCTGATGTGTGGAGAAATTCTGATGGACGGAAAGCCAAAAAGGAGGCAGAGGAATTAGGATCATGTGTTTAAAAGAGGACATGAGCAAAAAATATTTTTCACTATTCAGGACAGAAATACACTTTATATAATGAATTTAAAGCAGGTACTGAAGTGTTCATCCTGTTAAGCAAATAATAACTAATATTCTTTAGCAAATCCCTTTAATTTGTATTTCTTCTTCTTATTGTGACTAAAGTATTCACTTAACAGGAATCTTTACTTTGCAAAGTGATTGTTCCATCAAGATAACCGCTAACAGACCTCCCTAAAACTGTAATGGATTAACACAGAATCCCAATCCCAGTCTCCTGGTTGAAACTTGTGATCCTCTTCTTTCACAGTTTGCTGCTTCACATGGACGTCTACCATGTTAACAAAACAGACTTGCTATTTATGTACGTAGGAGTGAAAAGAAATGTACAGATGGTGTGCACTCATAGCACCACTGAGTCATGGAGCTTGCACTGCTACGTCTTTCAAAACCTTCAGCTGAGAACATGCTAATGCCATTTAGTCCTCATAGATTTTATTCTATGGTTTGCACATAATTTTCTTTAGATGCTGTTTGGGGAAACACATTAACAGAATCAGAGATTCAAGCAAAAGTTCAGAAAACCTATCAGATCATGTGGAAATCGTTTTGCTCCTCTACAGAGCGGGTTTATTCTCTTTAGGTAAAAAGTTGAACACGATAGATGGAGCTCAGCTAATGAGCAACATTAGCTTCTTCCATTCTAAACCGTCCGTTCCTGTAAAGGTCAGTGCTGTCAGGATGGCTGTGGGTCATCCGCATACATGCATGAGTCAGATCTGAAGTTGGCTGAGTATTTTTGCTGGATCAACCACATAACTGTAAGGACGTGTTTCTGTTATGGAATTATTTATTGTTTAACATAATTAGGTTGCAGCAAACAGTTTTTGTTCTCATCAGTTAACGATATATCGATTAGTTTTTAATCATGAGTACGTAGGGGCATTATACACGGTGCAAATTCTTACATCCTGAATACCAAAGCCTCACCATCAGTAGAATGCACGTCGATGCATTCCAAACACAAGGGAAATAATGTGAGGTAAATTTGAGTAAATGATTACACCTCAGTCCAATGAAACCATAAAACTAACAAATGGCCTCTGTCAGACTCTGGCCATCAAGGTTATTCCGCCAAAACACACGGGCACACACACTTATAGCTTTGTAATGAGAAGTGTTTGCATGCGGCCTTGAGAAGCTTTTTGGAATGTGTCAAGTCGATCTGATTTATGGTAGCTCAGCGATCACTCAGTAAAGTAACTTCTTGCTGGTTGTGATGCTTTTAAGATTACATAATCCTGGATTTGGATTCGGTTAGATGTAGTAAAAGAAGTCCTCGGAAGTATTAAAGCATGCAAGTTAGTGAGTGATTACTGTTGAACTTTAACAATGTGAGGAATGTGGGAGAATTAAAGGGGAATTTATCAGCTGGACTGGTAGCGCTTTAAGCGGCGCCATAATAACAGAGGTGGTGCCAGGAGCGAGCTGAGAGGAGGTGGAAGCCATTAACTGCCACCAGCAGCAGTAATGACACGGTGGAGTTATAGCCAGAGCTATTTTACACATATATGAGTGATGTTGCGATTAAAGGCACATGGACAAAGTAGATTAGCCATGACACTTCAAGTCAGAGTGTGCTGAAAAGACTGATTAAAAAAAAAAATGTGGTGGTTTTACTTTGAAAAATGAGTTCTAATGCAGCGGCACGGTGGCGCAAAATAAAACCACCACTTTTTTTTTTTTACCAAAGTCTTTAGCACTGCCGCCTCACAACACGGTGGACCTGGGTTCGAGTCCCACTCTGTGCGGAGTTTGCATGCTCTCCCCGTGTCTGCGTGGGTTCTCTTCGGGTTCTCGGCTTCCTCCCACCTCCAAAAGCATGCGCTTCAGGGTGACTGGCCGTTCCAAATTGCCCATGTGTGCATGGTTGTATGTCTTTGTGTGTGGCTCCGCGGTGCACTGGCGTCGTGCCCGGAGTGTCCCCCGCCTCAAGCCCTATGCCGCCGAGATAGATTCCGGCTCCCCGTGACCCGCTGCGGCGGATGTAGCGTTGGTAATCTGAAGATGACTGACTGACTGACTGACTGAGTTCTAATGCAAAGCTGTATCAAAAGTATAAAAGTCTCTAACAGTTTTAGTTTAGTTTAGACTATGTGAAATCTTGTCGATTAAAATTTTGACGATTTTCTGAATGACTGATAATTTGCACATTAGTAACTGCTCTTCCACCTCTAACCTGCTCATGAAGTCTGATTATACTGCATAAACATTATATTCCTGAATTAAATCTCCTGAATTCCAGTGAGAAGATAAAACGTTAAGAATATGAATGAAATGAATGAATGAAGGAATGAATTCTGTTTGCAGTTGAAATCGTTGATACGAACAGAAAACAAACAAAGGAACCAGCTACACTGGTTGTACTGCAGCTGCCAGTGGTGACTGTGCGTATTTGTATGCATATAAATTTAACGTTCTAACCAAAGGATAGTGCTTTGGATTGATGGAGTGAATATACCTGTCAGACATTCTGCATCTTCCCTGTAACACAGTTGTTAGCAACCTGCGTGCTAATCCTTGTAAATCCTTGAAGGTATTGCAGCAGATGACCAGCAGAGCATCTCATGGTTAAAATATAGCATCTTTTGTCCCACATACATACTGTCCTCTCCCCTCCCCATATGCAGGGCTTTGCTCAATGCTTCTCACAAATTAAAGTGACAAGCTCCTGTCTAAATGCTCCCCCCTCCCACATCTCTCGCGGTCCCTCCTCTGTTTTATAACACTCTTTTCCCTCCCTGCCATGGAAACACGCCGGCATGCTCCTGTGCCCCTGCTGGAAGACGTGCATCTGGGACCAAATCAAATGTTTCCTGCAGGCACTTTCAAGATACAAATATTTCTGTTGTTGGGTTGAGTCCCTGAAGGAGCAGAGTTTCAGAAATAAATTTGACGTTAGAATTTCTACATTAGAAGTGAGGCTTTTTGAAACACTTTTGATTAGGGCCATTCTTTCCACTTATTCTCGAGCCATACTAACAATTCTTACTGAACAAATAAATATAAATAGAATGTAAACAGTTGTAGTGTTTTACTACAAGCATGTCGTCAGCAATTACAGATGCTGTTTAACAGTGTGTTGTTACCATATTCTGGCTGTAACAGATAAATTTAACTTCTACCTAAAGGGGGAACGACTCGATGTTTCCCGTTACAGAATTTCAAGCTGCCTGTTGTTGTTCCTTTGACTGCTAGCGAATGAAATTTAGGTACTTGCTTCAGTGAACAGCTCGATAATGTGCTATGTAATAATGTATAATAAGAGAGTCTACAAGCCATGTAACGTCTAGTAATAAAACAACCTACAGAAGTGAGACAAAGCTTGCCTTATTGCAGTCAGTATTATAGTACGTGTTTAAAATGCATCATTTCCTGTAACAGAGAGGTTGTACCAGTTGTTCCAGTTTGTTCTATTTCCAGGTTTGTGTATTGTTGCCTTGCTGTTGTTGCTTGTAGTAAATAGACAAGTTGCAAATAATCACAACAAGCTCTTGGCAAATACCAAATATGAGTAGAGTTTGTCTTTTGTGAGTCGATGTTGGACGACAGTCCAATGTAAAAACACAATGAGCCTCCACAGTGGAAAAAAAGCTACAAGCAGTAAACACAGAATTTGAGGAAATAACTCCCTAATACTAAAGAAATGAAATGTCAGATTTCTAAAAATGTTATTTCAGTTAAGAAATGAGTGTGATAAGATGAAACCAACAAATAAATGACTTAAAACAACTAATAATAATCTCATGTTTGAGGTCTTAACATTTTATATCTTAAGTGCGGAACAATTCTTTGTGTTATTTGCATAAAGGGACGGAGAGCAATGGTGCATTCACTTGCATCTGTTAACTTAAAAACTAAATGTACATGATGTCTTTAAAACATAATTTTAAAAAAAATAATTAGTTGAAATACATCAGTCATTACTTTTTTGTCTGTTCATGCAACACAGATTAAGTGATAAAATTGCTATCATATTTAATTTGTGCCCAGCCCTTCTGTTGAAAACATCTATTACAGAATGAAATACTTAAATACACATTATGCGTACATTTTTGTCACTTACATAACGTCTTCATCTGCCAGTCTTATTGTGAAGTGATTCAAGATCTTAATTTTGGAGACCAGCATGTTGATCTTGTTGTAGCAGCCATTAAAAGTTTAATTTAACTTTGACTCAGTCAGCAAGACTTCATCAACCATTGGTCACAAGAGGGCAGTAAACGTGTCCTCGAACTAGGAGACATCATTTTTATTCATGTCTCTTCTCCTTGACTGATTGTGACACAAATGTGAGACAGTTGCTCTGTCATAATAACAGGGGACATTTTTTCTTCTTTGCCTGGGGTTCCCAGGGTAACTGTGGTTGTTGGAACAGGCAGATACCACAGCTGCTTTTAAGCAAAGGCTCGATATTGCTGGAGGTGTGTTTATGTGTCAGGAACTATGGGTGTGCGTGTGTGTGTGTGTGTGTGTGTGTGTGTGTGTGTGTGTGTGTGTGTGTGTGTTTGTGTGTGTGTTTGTGCGTAGGGAGAAACAAGCAAACGGAGTAAACAGGGCTTGTTTTAGACATTAATATACAGCGCAGGTTGCTCAAGGATGAAATCATTGCATGGATGTTCCCCATTGTTAGTCCTCACATTCACACTTACTGCTGCTCACTTGACAAGCCTCAAGGTCTAACCTATTAACTGCCGTGTGTTTAAAAATATACAGCGTGTGTAGTGTGTAATATTGGCACAAAGATCACTACTTCCAGTGTAATTTAAGGCACAACAACAGGCTTTATGGAAGACTTTACCCTCCACCTACAAAGGACAGAAGCTTTATGACGCTGCTGTTCGTTGTTAGATTAATCCTGGAATCTACAAATATGACAAATCTGCCATTGAAATAAATCATGACTCCTTTTAAAGTTGTGCTTTAAATTGCTGTTAGGAGCTGCAGGTTTTAATCGGAGCTATCCTTAAAGATGTGTTCGCTGCTGCCCTGACGCCTTACAATTCAACTCTCAGCAGTGTTGACTTTTACCCACATTAAATTCCAGCAGACATGCATATAGATATATAAAAATGTGACTGAAAAGTCTAATGATGAAAGCTCTCTTGGATATCATCATTAATATCATTGTTCTAAATAACATTATTGTTCTGTGTTCACATTATATAACATCATGTTGAAAAAAATATTTATTTGATGTTTGTTATTTAAAAGTTATTTTTGTGATGATTGTTTTGTCTAAATTTAGACTCGTTCGTCCAATCATAGCGTTGTTAAATATTGTGGCTAACCAGCCTAACTTCAAAGTTAACTTCTGGTGCTTTATATCTTATAACGTGATCTCTATAAGTACATAGATAAATACTGAGAAGTTTAAAATCCACACAACTAATATCAGTTATGATACTGTTTCATCATATGATCATAAATCTTACGATAGTGACGTCATCCCCTCCTCTCACATCCCTCTTCCCTCTGTCTTCCCCTTCTTCCTTTCTCTGCTGCAGGCCGAGAAAAGAGAAAGGGTCCCATGATCTCCGCTGGTGATGCCGAGTTCCCGCGGGATTACCACACCCTGGGTACGGGTGGGGGCCGCGGAGCCCGGCGGTTCCCCGACAACACCAATGGGGGGTTCACGTCATCCTCCCTGGACCGCCGGCATAACTCCGTCGCCGCCAAGAGCCTGGAGGCCCTGAACAGCATCCATAAGGCGGACATTGAACGCCAACGGGATGCCCTCATGGATCTCCAGAAAAACAAGTACTCCAATAACCCCAGTAGCATGTCGCAGGGATCCCCCACTGCTGGACGCCAGGTAACTTCACAAACAAAAACAAAATATGGAAGTAGATCAAATGAGACTTTAAAAATAGCTTGTAAATGTCAAATCTGAAGGATACTGGATAATAAATCATGAACCTCATCTGAAACCTAGCTGCAAATATAATAGAAAATAAAATAATACAAGTTCAGTTCTATCTTTCCTTGTGTTTGTGATTAAGATGTGATCTTATCTGGGTTTCAGTAATAAAGGCTCTGCTGAACGGATGATGGTTGTTTATCTGAATAGAAGCGTTTTTACAGATCTAATGCAAAAACAACCTGAGCGAAATGCCAAATGCCAAAAAGTTTTTTTAACGCTTGTCTGAAGTGGTAAAGTTTGCCCATCTATCTCTTTCCTCTGAATATGAACTCAAAGCCATGAAACAGGCTTTGAAATTCAGATTAAAACTTTGCAAAACTACAAAAAAATCTTCTTTGTAGACAGATGTTCACATCACGCTGCCGCTCACTTGTAAAGATGTCCAGTCTATGAGAAATAAAAGAAACAAGTAATGGGGATGTCTCAGGAAAGGGCGTTTATTTCACTCAATTCAGGTATTTGGAAAGCATAATATTCTCATGTCCTCTTGTTCTAAGCATCACTGATTATACAGGATTTGTTATAAAGACCATAATTTAATGCAGCTCCAGATTATTAGTCGAGAAACAGATTCAGGCTGGAGTGCAGCACCACCCTGAGTGCTTTCTTTTTCCACATGTGAACACTTTCTCCTTGGGATATAATAACATCACATCGGTGTTCTCAGAAAACCCACACAAGTGTGTTCTGTAGCGAGATGCGTCCTGGGAGTCGCTTCTTTTTGTTTGTTTGGTGACCAGCTTGTTGGGTCAGTAATGGACAATTTGTGAGTGTTTTTTTTATCTGAAAGTGTTGCTGATAGAATATGGAGAAAAGAATTTTAAGTGAGGTAGTGTGAAAATGTCACCTCGACGCTCTGTCGGATCTCTTACCTGCACCCAATCCTGTTCCCTTTCATTTCGGCATCAGTCAGCACGGGTTCCGACTTCATAGCCGTGACAGATGGTCGACGCAGAACATTTGGAGTCCGTGTTACTCTGTGAGGCTTAAAGTTGCACATTTAGGGAATCGTGTTTGTTTCTGTCATCCTTCATGTCTGTCGTGTCATGTGTGAGGAAGCAAGGGGAAAGCTGGGAAAGTTTACCGTCTCTCATGCCCACTAAACATGCTCTATCACACTCATTTCAATACGTGAACGTGATTATTATGTAATATATAATCATATACATGTCATCCTCCCTGTCAGCTTCTGTCCATCACATCTGCCATCTCTTTTCTTCCTCCTTTCTTCTTCTTTTTCCTCTCCACCCACTCTTTGCCTTTTCATGTGCTGCATCTGTTTTGCCCAAACCACACCATCTATCTCCCAGAAAAGAGAAAGGTGGCCCAAGACCCAGAGTGACGGAGAGAGAAACAGGTGGAGTCTGCTGTCGTCATGGTAACCCGCCGTTTCCCATATAAGGCAACTGAGTGATATCATATGGCTAGCACTGCCTGGGCTGTGGAAGGAGGCACACATTGTACTGAGTGAGAGGAAACAGCAGCAGGAGAGCGACAAGAGAAGAGACAGTAAAGGAAGGAGGGAGGGTTTTTATATTTTCTTTTTTATCGTTCAAGTCAGCAGGGACGGAGGACGAGAGAGACTAACAGACGGAGGGAGAGAGAGAGAGGGGGAGAGGACGGGAGGAGGAGGAGGAGGAGAAGGAGGGGCAGGAAGGGATGCTGACTGCTTTTTAGGCGCTACTACGGGTACCAGCGAGGGGGGACTCTGGCGGATCCTCAGGGCGCGGGAAAGACAGAGCCGCAGTGAAAAAAAAATGGAGAGGGGGGAGGAGGAAGAGGGAGGCGTGTGGAGCGGGAGGATGCACCAGGCAGCCGACATGCTCATTAAGTAGTGACGGTAACTAACCTCATGCTTGCATCCTCAGCTGATATGGCTCTTCTGTGGTGCTGATGTGACGCCGCTGTTGCTGCGTGAATGAAGATGGAGTGATGTAAAGTACAGGAGTGTTGATGTGTATGAGTGTTTGTGTGTGTGTGTGTGTGTGTGTGTGTGTGTGCATCTTCTTGCTGTCTTTTTGGAGGTAGACCTGATGGGTGCACAACTCATCTTCTGCACCCTTTCGTTTCAGCGCAAGTGTTTCTGTTTTTAGGGGAGGATCCTCCCCCGAGCAGGCAGGTATTAACCAGGTGTGACTTTGCATCCACGGTGATGTGTGTTCACGTTTGCAAAGACAGGAAGATGCACGCGTGGAAGCACAAACACGAGTGTGTTTCCATGTATGAGTGAGTGCACATGTGCTGGTGTGTGTGTTTGGGCTGGAGAGGAAGCAAGGCGGACTGGGAGAGAGGAGGGGGAAAGAGGGTGGGTACAAAAATGGCTACTTGGCATGCGGGTCAGGCATGCATGTCTTTCTGCACATCCCCTCTCTTGCTGTTTCCCTTTCTGTCTGTCTCTCCTCCTGTCTGTCTCTCTTCATCTCTCTAAGCTCTCTCTGTCTCTGTGCGTATGAGCGCCTTGGGATTTTAGCTCAAGTGATTGAGAAATATTGCAGGCGGTAATCACTGAGTCATGGTGCATGGGGGGCCTGTTTGTGTTAGATGAGAAAGGTTTTATGTTCTAAAAAATGTCTGCTTGTTGGTGCATTAAATTATTTTTGGAGTGACTTGGTGGTAAATTTTGCTATTCCAGGATAAGGAGAATAAATCAAGCACACGAGTGACTGCGCGGCACGCAGCTTTGTGTGGATGGTGAGATATAATGGGGGATTAAAACACAATGGGTGCTTGACTTGAAAATTATCGGCCCTTTGTTTCTGTCATGATAATTCTGACAAGCATCTGTGAGAGTGGTGATATCATTAACATTTATTTAGCTAAAAACAAGAAGTCATTTAGAGGTTGATTTCTCTAAATGATGCTCGATTGCTTTTCCTGGTTCTTGTACGTTTAGAAGTGAAGGGTAAACTGAGAGAAGTGAATGGCATCCGTTGATGACTGCTGTGTGAAGGCGGCGTGCACACGTGCAAATTTTTTGGCAGCATGTGAAGGTTGGATGTGATGTTAATGTATTACCTGAACCTTCGTCTGTCTATTAGGAGGATTATGTAAAAACTGCTTGACACTGATTGATGATGTTGACTTGATTTTTTTCTTTTTTTTTGGATGCTTGGTGTGACGGTAGGGAATATAACTGGGAGCTGTTAATTTCCAGAGCGGATACAGATGAAGGGGTGAAATCTGGAACTTTTATCAAGTTTTTTTTCAAGTAGAAGTAAACTGCTTGATGGATTAGTGTGCAAATGGGTGGAATCGTCAGGCATCGGAACAAGGAAACTAGACATTAGCTTTCTACTTGAAAGTATTTCTACAGACATTCTGATGGGATTTTTTGAATAAACTGCATGCAAGAGAGCTTTAAACTATTACTATTTCACAGGAAATTAAAACAACTCTTTCATCTACCAAGGTGGAAAATTGTCTATGGCCTATCTGAAATTTTAAAACATGGTGTATATTTACAACAAAAAAACAGACAGCAGGAATAATCAAAGTCATGAAATGATACCAGAAGATCTACCAGAGTGAGTGATGGTCTCAGACACAACCCCACCAGCTTTGCTCTTTAGTTAATTGTTCATTTGCCAGGCAGGATTATTGAATGTCAGAAAAGTGAATGCATAAATTAATTAATTGCAGTTTATTGTAATTGATCAATTATCATCTGATCAACCATTTCTTGATTGTCTTCCTCTCCACTTTACCCGAGCAAGATTAGCCATAAATCCCTGGAATATTCCAAAAACACTGAGACTGAATTGAAATATGGTGTCATATTATTGACAAAAGACAGTAAATACCAATAGACACTATAAATGTTTATAATGGGAAGGAAACTATACGTATATTGAACATTTGAATTGAATTTAGCAAGTAAAGTGAGAAAGGCCAGTATTTAATTTTGGAAGATTCTCCACAGTGACAACGAAGACAAAAACCTCCTGAGGCTAACAACTCCTACGGTACATGATTTTAATCTTAATCTAGTTTACGAAAAGCATGAAAAGACTTTTTATTTCTTTATGCTTATTAATATTTCGTTTTTTTTTGTTGTTTTTTTTTGCATGAAATGTAAAACGCTGACGTTAGAAATGGTGCTGATGTTGGATGGCATCAGATCAGGTTGCTTTGTTTTGGTCACCGGAGTTGGACGGAGGCCCAACAAAACCACACACAGCCCTGAAATCTGGGTCACAGCGGCCACACGAGCCTGTTGGTTCTTCCCATCCCAAACTTCTCTTTGCATTCAAATGAGAGTTCCTTGAGTTACAACTGAGATTTCAGGCGAGCGCTGAGAAAATATTTGGAATCCATGTAGCTCCCAGAACAGCTGCTCAAACATGAATTGCAGTCCGCCCACACCTTAGTTTAATTATTAAGAGACTTAGCTTTTTTCAAAAGCTCTCGTAGCTTATGTGAGGGAATGTGACTCAGAAAATATCAATATCTGTGCTGTGAGTAGGAAGCCACCTTACAGAGACTCTCCATAGTTTGATGCAAAGAATTAAGACGCTATGAAAGGATGTGAAGATTCCGCTGTTAAACATTTAAAGTCTTTGGTTGGCTCCCATTGATCTGGCCTGTCATCCCCTCTGAGGGCTGTGGGAGGTCTGGATTCGGTCCCAGCTGACTCTGGACCGGTCACCATTTCATCACAGGGCCGACACACAGACACACAAAACCAGCATCTCACACTCACATTCACAGCAACGGATGATTTATGATTCACCTTCATCTATGTTTTTGAACTGTGGGAAGAAGCCAAAGCACCCGGAGGGAACCAAAACAAGAAACACACAGAAAGACCCCGGGGCCAGAATCCCACCTTAGAACCTTCTTGCTGCGATCGCCACTATTCCACTACTCATGGTCAGCTTCCCTGCAATTTAACTATTAATAACCATAAACAAGATAAAATATTCTGGACAGCCCACAATGAGTTCATTCTCATTCCACCCAGCTGTTCGCAGTATATACCATGTTAGCATTGGCTAACAAACCTACATAACTAACCCAAATGGTGAACTTCAGGGCTGACAGCGCAGGGCCTTCAACTATCCACTGATGAAACTGATTTAACTGAGTGACTGTTTTATTTAAGAACATGAATTAGAAGTCCCTTACTGACTTTTGTGACGACTTGATGAGGTTGAGAAGTTGGATTTTTATATTTGGAAAGTGCCGCTTGCATCGGAGCCCATAGGCTGTAGTGATTGTAGGCTGCTGAAACAGGTTATGTTTGCATACAAGTTATATTTGACATATATTTACCTTTTTACATTTAGCATTTTGTTTTTATTAAATCAGTATCATCATCAGTTTTTCATTCTGTGTTGGTTTAGCACCCCTCCTTACTCAAAAGTAAGTCAGTGTTTGAATCAGTGTTACTGCAGTTTCGCTTCGGCACACTGACACATTCCCTTAAATTGTTCCAAATTGTTTGTTGTGACAATTGTTTGTGGATTTACAGCCTTCTGTGCTGACGGCAACCGAAGAGCAAGAGTGAGAACAAACATTAAACACAGCGCGCAAGTGAATATACTTGGAACTGCTTAGAGGCGATTAAGCTGAGAACGGCTACAACTGATAGTTCAATATGATAAATGCTTTTGTTTGCCGCTAAAAAGATTTAAAGTTCGTCACATCTCAACAGAAGCAGTGAGAGTTGAATAATTCCTCCTTGCTGTGGTTCAGCCATCTGCCATTTCCAGTTCAATCAGGAGAAACCAATAAAAGGAATAAATCTGAAGAATTTTTTTTTGTTGATCACCAATCGAAGTGTTCTCCAATAAAATAGATGCTTCCTGTATTCTCCGCAGTGGTGGCGGAAAACAATGGAGCTGATAGTGAAGATGTCATAAAAGGAAGTCTTCTGCTTGGAGGGTTTGATCAGGTCAGAGGTGATGAAAACAGGAGGAGCTTCTTGATTGGACCTTCACTAAGCTGCAATCTTCAAACTAAAACCTGTATTTATACAACTAACAGATATTCATTTTATTTATATGTCACATAAAAGTTATTCCTCTCGATCCTCTGTTGAAAGCTTCCAACATGATGGAACTTTGTTCGTCTCCATCGAATTCAGCTGCAAATGAGATTTATATATCCATTCGCTCAGATGCTGTAATGCATTGACTGCTGTTCACACCGGCCATCAAAGTCCCTGATCAACCACTACTTGTCCCTCGGTGTAATGTGTGCAGAAGCAGCCATCTTGGCACAAGTTGTGAAAGAGCAGCCAGTCTCAAGCATCTCACCCTCGCTCAGAGGCTAATTGTGTGTCGTGTGATCAATTGACGGTCGTTTGAAGTACCAAGAACTCCACTGAACAGAACTCGAACTACCGTGTGGGTCAATTCAAGCAAATTTTTTAACCAAGGATGTAATACTTATTCATCATGCAGTAATGATCATTTACAGCTGATGGTAGTGAATCTTCACTATAATAATTTGTTGTCATTACTACACGGTGATGTTGAATCATCAGCGGGTCAGAATTTGGATGAAAGTAAAGTACCTCCATAAGAATCTGATGGATTGCTTTAAAATTTTGTGCCCCCCCTCTGGGTGAATTGCAAAAGCTTTAATGATCTCTTAACTTTTTCTTCAGTACTTCAGGTCAGAATTAATCAGGTTTGACTATGTGTTTAATTTTTTTTGCTTATTACCTAATGTTAGCATTGATTTATTGCTTATTACTTCCAAACGAAGCTAAGGCAATGCGTTAAGCATTAAGCCATGTCTAGGATTGGCATTTTAATGTTAACAAGTATGTTGGGATGCACTCAAAACAGTATTCTGAAGGCATTTCAGATGTTCTGCTAATAATATGCTTTGATTTTACTAAATAGACTAGATATTGGAAAGCAGAGTAGGAAACAGCTTTGCATGTGGCACACAGCATCACTTATCTAAGAGGACATCCAGTCTGTCTTTTTTTTACTGCTTTATTTTCTCAGTGGTGTCATAACTTAAATGAGTCTCTGAATACAATTTTCTTTTTAGATTTGCGTTGTAAATTGTTCAGGAAAAAAAAAAATCTAAGTGCATTAGGCAGTGCAGAAAATGGCTTTCATTCTGGGAGAAATGATCTTGAGCGGTTTGCATACCAATCATGACTGAATATAAGCCCGCAAGTGAAGCATGGTCAAAAGTATGTGGACATCAGCCTGCCGCTACTGCCTCATTCTAGGACACAAGTCAATGACTGGATAGGCTGGATGTAAAATGACAAACTCTTGTAGGTTTTTGCCCAGCTCATCCCAAATGTTAAGGTCAGGTTAGTTAAGGTTTCCTTACTGAATAATTCCCTCCACTGATCGTAATCATTACTCATCATCATTAAAGCCCAGCTACCATAGTCAATCATTGATTGTGAGTATATCAGGGAATTTGTCAAAAGGTCTCCAGGATGCTGCTGGTGGGCAAATTCTAAACACAAAAATCAATGTGCAGATTGCTGATGCAGATAAACTATACAACTACTAAAATTACATACGTAATCATTCCAGTCACCATCTAACAGAAGACGATCTATCCTCCAAGTGCTGCTCCTGCTCCTGATTGTAGTTGGTAATGTTTATTAAATGGTTCAAATGTGAATCCAACGATTTCTTGTATTAGTGTTCTTATGGAATTTCCCAGGCGTGAAGCACTAGAGCATCAAATATGAATTAATCTGCAGATGAAAATAGTTTCCTGTTGTCTATGTGACATTTTTTCAAAACAAAGACATCTATAAAAAAACAAACTTTTTTTTAAAAGGAACATTGTATTTGTGATAAAACTCTAATAAGTTTATCCCAATGATTCATATTTAGTTGAGAAATACTGATGAAAACAGCAAATGCTGTGATATTTGAGAAATTAGATCACAAATATGACTGAAATTGTTTTAAGATTTGAGTTTATTCTCAACCCTGTTTTTTTGCATTAAAGCAAGTGGGTGTAGCTCAGAATCAGTAAATTAGAACCAACCAAACACATCTTGGAACAGACGTTCAGGCATGTGAAGGTTTGTCTCTGGTAGTTTGGCCTTAAGTTGTGCCACAGGGTGAAAACAGGAATAAACAGAACATCACAAATACGGCAACTACACCTCAGCCTACATCTCTGTATGGACCAGAATTATTTGCTTCTTTGCAGATAAAATGAAAATTGCAGCTTCTTAATCAGTGTTGGTGCATCATGTTAAGCCTTCTTTTGGACCGACACCAGTTAACGCTGCATCAGGGGAGAAAGATAGCTTGAGTTTAGGAACTGTCTGGGCCCATATCATTAGAGTGTGTGAAGTCACGGTAAACATTTGATTAATCGCTGAGAGGCAATTACAAACAATTACAGTCCTATTATGATGGCGGTGAAGCCCAACGTAACTTAATCTGGCTATCATCACAATAATTAGTTGATCATTTTCTCACCAAGCCTTATGTATTAAAAAAGAACACTTTTCTTTGGTTTGTTTGCTTGAGCTAAAATACAATTTATGGGCATTTAATGCAGACATTTTGAGTCACACGGCACTTCTACATGTCCCCTACATAAACATAACGTAGCCTTAAACCTTTATTAGTCACACTTTTTGGTATTACTTGCATATGTGTTCATGGGAGCAAAACGAAAAGCATTTTCTCTCTGTATTTTCCCTCAGTTCTGACCGCTTCCTGTCGTTCTTTTGCTTGATCTTTTGGAGTGTTTGTGTTTCATGGTTGGACACATGAGAAAATGTCTCACTCTATCCTTTTTGTCCCTCTTTCCCTCCCTATCCCTTTTCTGTCTTCTTTGCTCTTCGTTTTTTTCTTTCCTCCCTAGCAACAACCAAACTACTGGAGCTTTAAGGTCAGTGCCAATATTGTGCTTGTGTTTCAGTGTAAATCTGTCCCTCAGTGTGGCTTTGTCTCCAATAGGATAACTCTCCATTGTGTCTTTGAATGCCTATTTTCCTTTTCTTCCATTCCATTTAGTGTTATTCATGTGTTGTTGCTTTTTCACTTTTAGCTCTTTCTAAAGTTTTATTCTATGCGCTGGGTTTTTTGCTGGGCTGAAACACCTTCTTTGAGAGCTGTGATGTGCAACTTGCTTGTGATTGTACCTAATTATGGAATGATTATTAGAATTACCAAACAAAAGAAGCCCCATTTCCTGGAAGAGCAGGTGGAATTGTCCAGCTGCTGCATAGACTACAACCTCAGATGTTGTTTATCTCGATAGCAGATGGTTATAGCTCAAATTCTGTCTCCTGGTTCCAAAATGCATTCTCTAAAGGCATTATTCAGAGCCTATCATAGCTTATTTCCAAACCTGTGGATGGCTGCCCACAACAGGGATGTTTGCAGTGATTCAAACAGGTCGGGTACTGTGCTCAATGACTTGGATGTAAACAGACATTAAGCCAAGCATAGCTTTGTAGGTGGGATTTAGAAAGGAAAGGCTATCTCTGTATGCCAGAAAAATAACAACAGAAGACAAAAGAAATGCAACAAAGATGAGGCTACGCATGAATGAGATGGAGACAGCTGTACAAACTGTTAGAAGTTGATTTACTGAAACAGATTTAACAATATTAAGGTAACATCTCAGAAAGACGTTATTAGACAGCCAGTCGGGAAATACATTAAAGGGTGAATTTGAATTTCGTAGACTTTTCCTCTGACACAACTAGGAAGACAGAATTATTTCTCATACCTTAACATTTACTTTTTTGCCGGCACAAAATTTACTCATGGATTTTCATGGTTATTTTGTGCCGGCATGCTGAAATTTGTGGTTGCACATTGGCGGCGGTCGGCCATTCACTCTGAGTCTAGTCGGTGAGGGAAACTCCATATTTTACTTTGTGACAGGAAATATGAAAAATGGGATTATTTGGCATGAGGTAAAAAAAAAAAATCATGAGCCAAATTGAATCCACTTTTCAGTCTCTGAAATTGAACGGTTGATTTGCAGCATTAAAATGGAAACCTCGTTTTCAGACGAGCAACAAGTTTGGCTAAGTTTGGCGGTGTGAAATGTGAAAGATGTATCTGAAAATGGAACCATTAGTGGTCATCAGTCGCTACCGACTTCAGGTCATCACTCTTATTAGTATGAGGATCCAGCTGTTGTGTGAAAAACTGTTTTCATTTTCCCCACACATGACTGGGAGAACATAATTCCCAATATGTAAAAATGACAAAACAAACAAGATTATAGGGTGAGTTGACACATAAATCTTTACCAGATTAATTAAAGCCTATAGTGTTTATTCCTTTAATTTGAGCCTACTGTATTAACCCCTAAAAACTGCAGAATTGTTTTTGCTGTGTCAAATGAGAATCTGAGTTTAGGCAATTAAAAAAAACCATTCAACCAAATAAAAAAAAAGTATTATCTATACATAGCCCCGTGGAATTATTTCTATAAGTTGACGAGCTAATGCAAAATCCTGCAAAGACTGTAATACATCATTAGTTCCACCTCACACGCGATTACAGTCTGCTCAATGAACACACCCTTTTGACCCTCGCTCCAGCGTAGCTGGAGGGGTATTTTTCTCTTGTGCATATGCTAGCCTAAGTGCTTAGTGGAGCTTAACTGTAAAAATGACCTGATAGGCTGTAATGCTCTTTGAATACCTATTGCTGATCTTCCAGCATCTTTCACAAGGTGAAGTGCTTCACAAACGCTGCGAACGATGATTAAAAAACATCCCAAACAACCCAACTAAAATACGGAAATAAACAAAAGATCGGATAACACAGCAACAGTCAAATCAATCAAGTACAATTCATTAATTAATAAGTACAGTGGATATACAGAGCAAGCACAATAATCATTTTAAAGAGTTCTCCTTTGAAAATGCTTTTGCATTTGGGTGAAAAGTCATTTCTACAGCTGGAAATAGTCCCAAACAAGTACGTTTTATGTATAATCTCTCCAAATGGATTTTTTTTTTTTGGTCATACGTAGCAGCAGCTCACCTGCAGTAAGACATCTCCCTCATCTGTTCAGCTCATGACAACAATTTTTTTTTCAAACCTGCCTATTTTTCTTGCTGGTCTGCAGCTCATTCAGGATTGTCTGTTGCCCCCCTTCCTCTCAGGGAGTCGGTGAGTCTTGCCTCCTGCTCTGATGCTATAGAAATCCCTGCAGCACTGCTGTTCTGATGTGTGGCTGTATACGCGTTTACACCTCTCTGATGTTACTTTGGTTTGCCAGCTCACTAAATGCATGGGTGATACACCCATATATATATGGGTGTATCGCATAAAACAGCATAGATTAACAAACAATTCTATTTTTCAAACGCAGATTAATTTGCAGTGGTCATTGGTGGAATAATTAAGTAAGGGTCTCGCTCACATTTCCACACATCCTGGATCGGCAGGTGTTGTGAGGATTGTCAGCTCGTGTGTTGGAGTAAACATGGTTTCCCACACCAACCTGTGACAAATGCTGCCACTGCTACCGGCTGTTAGAAGCACAATGGAGCTGAGTGCTGCATAATTCTCTCCCATTTGTTGCTTACAGTTTAAACACATGTAACTGTTCCATTTTGAGCCTCTTGATTGTCCGTCTCTCTGCACTGGCCATAGCAATCACAGTTTATTGTCTCCTCTCACCTTGGTGTGGAATCAGGAGGAATGTGAGCTCCAGCAGGGGAAAAAAAAAAGGGGAATCCAGGTTTTTGTCAACCAGCTTCACTACTGAGGAATTTATAGTGGAATCCTGTGGGATTAGTGAGAGTTTACTTGTGTTTGGTAAAGTGATTATGAAAGCATAATGGAGGCAAAACTAAGACAAAGTAGAAAAATATTTTATCTTGCTTTGTTGTGAATGGAAAACTACAAAGCTTATACAAGCATTAGTACAAGAAATGGTACAATTTACAAGAAACAGATATAATCTGACATTGCTCATAATGGTGGAATATGAAATCTCACAAGTGTTTGTATGAGGTGCTTTTAGTTTTATATCAGTCACATAATTGAGCCACTAGGTTGTTTTGTCAGTTTTTTAAATTCAGTGGTTGGGCTGATAGTGATAGATGTGGGGATCACAGGTTAGCATGAAACCTTCATGTGTAAAGTCAAACTAATCATTTTTTTTGACCTGAGCTAAAGTAATTTTTATACATAATGTACATTAAAATTTGCAGCTCTATTCCTAAATGATGGTTGTAGAATGACTTTGTGGATCTGATCAAAGTTAAGATTTACTGTCTGAAATCGCAGCATCCAGAGAAAGAATTCAGCAGCTCTACAGGTGTGAAACTGATTACTTAGGAAATATTTTCCTCATCTTTAAATCAAATGAGCGTAATCCCAAAAAAAATAGCCAATGGCATAAAATTCTTGTGTGGCTCTGCGGTGCACAGGCGTCACGCCTGGATTTTGCCCCGCCTCATGCCCTAAGACAGTTGGGATAGACTCTAGCTCCACGTGATCCGCTACCGTGGATAAAGCGGTTTGGAAGATGAATGAATGAATGACTGTCTTTTACACACCCATAAGTGACAAAATGGCACAATAATGAAGAGAGCCATCGGCAAACATGCATTCTTTTTGCCACTGTACCAGGATCTTTTTAGATGTTTGTGTCACATAAGGAGTCTGGAAGCTTTGCATTCATCTGTGTCTTATTTGTCTCACATACAGAATGTAACCAGGCCATCTTGTATACAGAGATGCATCCCCAGACACTCCCTACCATATTTGTCCCAGTGAGCTAGCTCAACTCTAACCCGTTCAGACAAACTCTTTTGTTGCCCTCGTGCTGTTTCTCTGTTGATACGACGCTCAGTGGAAAATCGCTATTCCCCAATCAGCTGGATTTTTTTTCCATCCCCCAAAAGGCTTAGAACTGCTGCAGTGTTCGCTGCCTGGCGCTGTGCGGAGAGGCACATGGCCAGAATCACTTATTGACACTTCACTGCCATCTGCCAAGACTGCAATGTTTGCTCAGGTGACTTCACATTAATAAGACTGAACTTGGTGGAAACCAGTAACGGGATGAAAAATTCCCTCTAGATTTCATGTGAAAGACAATTATCCTTCACTGTGGGCTTTACATATGAAGTAGTAGCAGAATTGAAACCAGGATTATGCTACACTTGGGTCGCTGTATTGCCCAAATGGCTGTTTGTTGGTAATTTCATTAATACAGTGAAACTCTGAAGGTCACGTGGGTCACACACATCCTTTACAGAGATGTTAAGGTCACTTATCAACGCTAATGAGTAAAACACCTCTGATAAACCCTTGAGTCATTAGTTCAGAAGAGAATATCTTCCTTTCACCTGAAAATAAATGCCTTTGGGCGACACAATTAACTCCCAGCTACTCGCGTGGAGCTACTCCATGGGAATTGGGACGCGGCTCCTTCACCAGCCTCTCCTCCCTCAGGCTATTTTCTAAAAGATGTGCGGTCTGCATTGCTCTCTAATAGCTGCTTGGTAAATGCCAATTCATATGATTCCACCATTGAAGCCTGCTTGTTGACTCCTCGGGATTCTGTTGGTTATACCTCAACAGACAGGAATGTCACAGCATGCAGCAGTAATCCCCATGAAACCTCAGAGTTCAGGAGTGTGGCAGCTGTATCTTGGGATGGGCGGGGGGTGGGGGGGTGGGTTTAGGTAGGGGTGGGGCAGTCATGTTGTAGCTCTGCACAGCTGCCTCATCAATCAAGACCCCATGTATTAGCTGGTGGGAAACTAGGACCCGAACAGCCAATCGGCACTTGAGAGGCAGAGTGATAATACCCAAGGACACATGCGCTGTGAAAGACATTCATATTCAAGGTTTAAAAGCAAGAGAAATAGCTGTTATTAATATAAATAGATGTTTTTTTAATGCCACACTTTCAAGGAGAGTAGGTAGTGAAGCTATGAGGAGTCAATGATGGAGTACTTTTGTATTAAACAAGATGTTGGAAGTAGAGGTAAGGGTCAACTGCACATATTATGGTATTAATACAGTTTTTATTCATCTGCTCTCTGAATGGATCACTCAGAGGTTATTTGTATTATAAAATATCAGAAGGAATGGAGTCATCAATCTCATCTGTTTGACTCCAGATGAGCCTTAATGACATCAGGGATTCATTGCATTGATCACTTTTCAGATTATCCCTGTTACTGGGGTCACCTTCTGCTCTGACCTGACTGCATGTAAAATCTGGGACAATAATAGTTGAAAAATAAACAATTTCTTGTGTGACTCATGAACAAATAATCTTCATCTTTCTTTGCCTGTAGGCAAATAGAGGCAAAGAAAACCCTGACCTGACTTTTTACTGTCATGTTGCTTATAAATGTAACCGAGCTGAACAAACCCCTTTGATTGAACAGTTAAGAATTTATTATAATAACTCTACAGACTTAATTTGAGATGAATTTGGAAGATAGTACTGCATAAAAAACATTTCAATCTAATTAAAAATCTTCTATGTATGTCAATGCAATATACAAACAATGTTTTATGTAAGCAATACATCTTTTTTCTAGCTTCTTTTATACCTAATGAATTCAAAATGTGTCTATGAGCTGTTTTGGAAAAGAATTAAACAACATGCTGATAAAACAATCAAACCAATAAAACAGTAATACTTTTATTTTTGATGAAGTACTTGTTGAGTTTCTAAAATTTGAAGAAAAAAAAAAGGATCACCACTTGTCTTTTTCTTTTTCAAAGACATCTACATTACAATGATGTAAAACAGAAAAGCAGATGCTTGATGAATAATATAATGATTGATCAGCGATCAAATACATTTTGGGTACATTCTTTCCTTCACGGACTAATTAGTCCATAGCTTACTTTCACAACACTTTTTATGACTTCTGCTTCTCATATCAGAATCAAACCCTCCAGGTAATATGTCCATTATCCAATACTTGGCACTCGGTCATTAAACTCTGCCAAGCGTTGAAAGCTGTGCAGCAATAATGAGGCTCACCTGATACAGTAATAACATGCGCAGCCAGCTTTTTCTTCAGTCTTGCCTCAATAGCGGCGCTTTGTTGGCTCGACGTTGTGATTGTGATTGATTATTATAGAAAACACAAATTACTAGTTTAAGAAAATCGTTGTTTGATTCATTCTACTGTTTATCCCATTTAATGTATTAAATTACATGTGCAAAAAATGTTGTTTTTTTGCGCTGTAATGAAGAAATGAGAAGTGACGAAATGTAATTAATATTTCAGTGTATATTAAATATTTCACTTTAAAAAATGATGTTACTGTACTCTTGTTCTTACCCCAAACAAAATATTCTCCTGCATTAGTATGAGTGACATTCAAGTCAAGCATTTTCAGGAAACGTCTGCTGTCCGTCAGTATTCTGACTGTATCTTTTCCATTAAGATATAAAGTGTTTGATGCAGCACTAACATGTAAGAGGACTTTTTTTTTTCTCCAGTTATGTAAAATACCATTAATTAAATGGTGGAGATCAAGACTTCTTGTCGAACCTGAATATAAAAACTTTAACTTTTATGTATCTGAGATGGTGACAACTTTTATTGCCAAATGAATCTCCAGGTATGTCTGAACAGAATGTCTTTGGATTTGGACTCAAGGAAGAGCACATTAGAATTCAGTGGACAAAGGTCATTGGTTCTGATGCTGTTAGGCTTTGGGTGATGGTCGCTGGACCGTACAATGCAGTGCAGTCATCCCCACTTAATAAAACATATCACCAATTATTATACTTTTTGTGTTTCAATGGTTTTTGGAGACGCACAAAAGAAAGTGTTCTACTTCATGCATAATCGTCTAGCTGTAAAAAAAAGTAGTAAAATTTTAACATCACTAAGAAATCTCTGCATTGAAGCATGTGAATTTTCATTCATTTTATTTCCATATTTGATTCTGCACGATGAAATCGTCCAGACATGATCTCATTTTCCCAGCTGCGTCATTGGAGAAAATCAATTTCAATCACACTTCAGTCATGAAAATGCATCACATACTCATGCTATGAAATGTGTGAATTAAGTATGGTGGCTATTCTTATCAAGCATCTCCTGTTCTGTAACCAAAGATACTTAAATCTGACAGCTGCAGCCAGCATCTTATGAATGACCGGCCAAGGAGTGTGAGAGGGAGGATATCTGTTGTGATCCTGAGGGAAGATTTATCGAATGTTTCTGAGTTTTTAAAAAAAATCTCAACATATGATCCCTTGCAGCAAATTTAAGAGGAAATGGATGCTAGTTGTGTATCGGTTGAGTTCCCTTCCTTTGCTTTCTTCTGTTTGATTTTCTTTCCTTCATGTTTCATTTCCCTCCTCCATATGCATGCTGGTTCACTATTAAAACACAAACATTATGATCTCGAGAAGTTACTTCCTTTTCTTTCCATTAGCTGTTTTCATGTTTTAGCACAGATAATCTGTCATGCTGTACGCAATATCAGAGACTTGGGTGTAGTTCTAGCATTTTATAGACTATAACAACTGTTATTGTAGAATTAAAAAAGCCCCAAGAGATAATTTGCTGCAACAGTTTGCATGCATGTGTGCTTGCGCAGCATTTTATCCTTAATGTTTATTGCTTTAGACATGATTTTATTTCCTACATATGCATGCGTGGCTGAGTGTCATGTGTGTATGCTCCAAGCTTGTAGCAGCCTCAAGAAATCAAGAAGCACCAATATGGAGCTTGTGAGGACTAAGCAAAGACTACAGATGCAGAAGGCGATTGGAGCCGGCTTCACATGGCACTGAGGGAGCTCATTACTGTATTCTTTGGGCTGGAAAATGTCTGTCATTGAGAATTCAGCAAAAGCCAACCTGTTCTAGCAGCAGCAGCTCCTGGTTGTACTCTAATGAGAGGTTTGTCACAATTTGGCCTCCCAAGCGGTTCAAATTGGACAGGTGAAACATCACTGGCAATCTGCATCATGGATGGAGGCTGCAGAGATCTTGTTTGGCTTGCTTGTTGTCATTAGCATTGCAACACTTGTGTTTGCTCAGTCAATTATAGAATGGTTGAAGACTACTCACGGCTGTCTGCTCGAAGCCAAAGTGCTCTCCAGCCGCAGAATAGCATCCATATGTTTCATCCTCATTCAGAAACATCCCACTCAACAACTACAGCTGCACTTTTGACAGATTCCACATTGCTTCTTTCTAAAATCCTTCAAGTGTTGTTTTTGTGTGTCATTGTGGAAGCAGGCAGATTTATCTTAAGGGTAGTATGTTCATGTTTACATTTATTGAATCTGCCTATTCCTCTGTTTGAGACTTCATATGTACTCTGGACATTCAGCTGCTTCATCTGAGGTAAATTGCTAGCGGCAGCCATTTGTGTGTCTCACATTATCCGGTGTCCACTCACCAACCCAGCTGAAAAAAGAAGAAAAAAAAATAAACCTTTCGGATCCTTCTTTATCTCCGCACATATTTCTTATCTTGCAGATTCGCACACCACGTGTGACACGACTCAGCCCGCCACAGCCGGCCCTCGCTGATCAGGCCAGCAGGGTATCCTTCGCGTCAGCTGAAAATCTGGAGACCATGTCAGAGCCCGATATCCCCGTCGGCTTTAACCGCATGAACCGGCTTCGTCAGAGCCTGCCGCTGGCCCGCTCATCCAGCCAGGCTAAGCTGCGGGCGCCAGGTCAGGCCACTGATCTACACCACACAGGATCAGAAACATGCTGACTGTCTAATCAACCTATGATGAAACTTAGATTTTTCTTTTATTAGGCACTGATGTTCCAGTATTTTCTTATCTGTACATATTCAATCAATCAATCAATTTTTATTTATGTAGCGCTGAATCATATCAGAAGACATTTCAAAGCGCTTTACAGATAGAAAGCCAACAATGCCCTCCAGACCAAGCATAAGCGACAGTGGTAGGGAAAAACTTCCTCATTGAGGAAGAAACTCCGGTCAGGACCCAGTATATTCTATACTTTCAAAGTTGCATTTTGTTTGCTCCATCGCTTTGTACAAAACTTTTGATGAATCCCGTTGATCAGCTGATTTGTCATGTTTAATTCATGACACTGTTTCATAACCTTACTATCTCGTATCAACCTTGATGAGTATGTAGGTCTTAGTGCTAGCTGACAGGATGAGAACCAATCACAGAACACTGGCCTATTTCATGAATGAAAAGTATGAATTTCTCTCTGATGTTCTTTTCTAAGTTGTATATTTTTTTAAAACCACATTATTTGTGAGGTTACATCATGGATCCCTGCTGCATGAAGTGTTTGTAATTCTGATCTCACCCTCTGAGTCTCCTGCCTATAAGATAGTTGAATATAAAGACAGTTTCCTTCCAAATGATCTTGCCAGGCTACCTGTCATCTTTGATTCATAGCTCTGGCAAGAAGCAACACCATCTGTTTCTTCAAAGTCTCTTTTGCACATACAAGGAGGAGGAGGATGCATTCACAGCAGTTAGAAAACAAATGTGACCCATGATTTATTTTAAAGAGCATCTATAATTGTTTCTACAACAAGTTGTAAATTACAAGCTGAATGTTGAATTGTTGGTGTTAACATATCAATTTACAGTTCCACCAACTAGATTAAGCCAACTTAATCTAACTTAATTTCTGTTTTATGCTTAATTTTTTTTATCAGAAACACCCAAAATTTATATAAATGATTTACACATAAATAACATTGTATGTCATTTATTGTATGCTTTCAGACTATACTATACCTGCAGAAAAAAGAAGTTTGCAACGTCAGTTCTTTTTTTTTTCTGATGTTGCACCCGTAGACATAATCAGCAAAATGATTGAAATCCACAGGGTTCCCACAGATTTGGTACCACACAGGTACACACAATCAGTGTTTTTTTTTGTTTTTTTTTGTTTTTTTTAACCAGAAAAGTAAATATATATGTCTGTGTTCCTCTGCAGAAAATATGTGATTGTCATTATGATGAGGGGACATTACGCCTCAGTAAAATCTATCACAGATAGTGTCAATCTCTTGTTGGATAGAAAAGTGAAAGTACGAAGAATTAAAAATCTGGGATCTTTTTTCATGGTCTTCAACGTACGTGAAAAGAATTACATTCGAGTTGTGACTGTGCTTATGGTGTAACTGTAGAGTGTAAATTATTCCTCCCCTCTCTGTTCTCATCCCTGACTTGAAACTTCATTACCCCCCTTCCACCATGCTGCATCTTCTTCATTGACTCCCCCATCCATAAATGCAGGGATCTTGTTCCTCCAGCTTGGGGAAGAGACCCGGAGGGTGCACCTGACCCACGAGCTGACCAGCCTGGATACCCTGAGGGCGCTTATCGTACACATGTTCCCTCAGAGGCTCACCATGGCCATGCTCAGGTAAAGTGGACATCAAAGACATGGGTGGATTGGATGGATGGATGGATGGATTGGATGGATGGATGGATCTGTTTATGGTGGTCACCGGATATGAATACATAAATTAATTAATGAATAAACAAGAAAAATCAATACTCAGTTCATCATAGGTTATTTGTACAAGCTCCAGACTCATTAGTTCTATCATGGGCACTCACATTCCTCTATTTGTCTGTCAATAAATGTGCATCACTGATTATTAGCAGGCAATTGGTTCTGAAATCATCTTTGCATGGACTTTTATCAGTTTTGATTGTTCTTTTTTGTTGTTGTTGTTGTTATTTTGATGACCACTGATGTTCAGGTCTCCCAGCACGGCTCTACTGATCAAAGATGAGACCCGTAATGTCTTCTACGAGCTGGAGGACCCGCGAGACGTTCAGGACCGCTGCGTAATTAAGATTTACTGTAAAGAGCCAATTTACGGCACATACCCAGGACATCACAACCTTCACCTGGCTAACGGAGACCTGCGGGTAAGTGCTCTCACATGCACACATTTTGTGTTGAAACGTGTTGCTAAGATCAAGAGTTCTTGTGGTTTAAAGAGAGAACGCACCTTTTATGCCACAGAGTTCAGTCAGAGTTCATAAGAGAAGAAAGATGAGACGATATTGTGACTTTTAATCTGTATTAATTTTGCATTACTCCTATAAACTGATGCCAAGAAAAGGATTCTCCACCACCACCCATTCACTGCTCATGATTTATAGAGTAGAAATTGAGACGAACCCCTGTGTCATAATGGCACCAATAGATAGCAGGCGACCAAATGATCACAAAAAATACTACATTTATTAAATCTCCTTGAAATGTCCTCTTTATTCATTTCTGCTTGTTAATATTTTGCAATACATTATGTGTCCAAGCATTAGTTAGTCTCAAACACTCATTGAAGAAATATGAGTCATGTGACCTCACTCCAACAGTAGTGTTTCCTGGCCGGGTGCCAGTTCTTTACATCACAGATGCTGACTCAGCTGGACACCTGCACAATGAAAAATAGCAACAAAAGCATTCAGAGATAACAGACTCTGGTTCTGTTCACCTGAGACTTTCATGGATGCATTCATGGAATTGAATTGTTAGTGTTGAAGATTTGGAAAATGGAGGAAAAAAATTCCTCAATAGTGACAACCAAGTGTCTGACAAAGATTTTAAAAACTAAGTTATCCCATATGCTATAAACCAGGGGAAATTGCACACTTCCTAAAACTGTGTGCATATAGGTGATGATATCTGTCCAACGATATCATGTTAACAGGCCTTTGTTCCTGTATGAAAAGCTTGTGTGAACGCTGAATCATACTGTCCGAGGTGTCTTTGGAGACTTTTAAAAGAAGACTGATGAAGATTTAAAGGCCATTTCTGACATTCATCAAAACTGTTTGTGATTAATTGTTTCAGCGTTTCATAGCTCTCGTGGGAACTCAATGCTTCTCGTTAGCATCGATGCGTTAGAATGTGAGATTGCAACAAACATAAGATGATGTTCAGGAGTGTTTTATTCTCCTCTTTTATTGTAGTATTCCTGTTACCTTTAGCGTCTGTTCCTATCAGCAGCTGCGCACTTATTATTGCTGAGCCATGACAGGATTTATCTCAATTCATCAGCCTGCTGCAGGCTAAATAAACGTGACATAAACCAGATTAGCATGATTACTGATGCTATATGCATTTGGATGCAGCTGGGGCAAAGCAAACCATGTGAGCTTGGGGTGTCATTCAGTTTTGCAGTGCTCGTGTTTCTGCAGCGGAACTTTGCATTTTGTTGCTGTCTAATTAAACCGTAATTATGGAAATAAGAATGCAGTAACGTATCGCGTCAGAGAATGCAGCTTTTATAGAATAAAAATAAATCATAATCTAAACAAATTACATTATAGAGCAGCAAACAAATGCAGTGTGCACATCTTGAAAAATGAATTTGCATGTTAAACAGCCGAAGCCGTGCCGAAGCGAGTGTTGTCAAAGAGACAGGGCACTTTTTTCTGTGTTTGTCATTTTTGCTGCTGTCAATCAAGCACCCTTGGGCTTTTTGTTGCCATGGTCATGTGTGTGATTGCTTTTCTGCCTGCCGCTGTGCACCATTTGCAGCTGCTCGCTAACGTTTTGGAGGTCAGCTATTCCTCTCTGTCATGGGATCAGTCTTCAAATTATACCATGGTGTTGAAATATTTCGAAGTGTTTTACAACCTTATCGAACCAGCAGAGTTTTATGTGTGTGTGCATGCGTGTGTGTGTGTGTGAGGTACACTGCTGCTTCTGCCAGCATCAAGGTGAGCGACTAGGACATGTGCGCATGTGTGTGCATTGTGTGTGAGCTTACTGCGCCCCAGCTAGCTGAGACTAGATTAGTGCCTGATTGCAGACCATGAAAGCGGAAATCCATCCAAGCCCAAGACTGGAGGACAGGATGTGGTCAAGGATGAGATTGATTGTCAGATCTTCTTCAGCGCTGGGAACGCTGTCTACAAACCTTTCACTGGTTTGTACCTGCAAAGTACAAGACGAACATCTTCAGGGGGTCTTAGAGGTGGAATGAAATGGCTTTAAATTGCCAGTGCAGCTAAATGATGGTGAAGACACAAAGCTGTTGCTAAGATACAAGATTGAAGATGATGGCACCGCAGTCATTAGTCTGCTGTGAAGATATCCATAGGGTATTGTTGTAAGACGCCTAAGGGTTACCGTGTTGAAATATTGGTTTTTCAATTTGCATTGTCTCCATGAGTCGTCTTTGTGTGTCATTAGCGATTACCGTTCTTTTGTGTTTCCTTTCTGGATCCATCAGTCTGTCTGGTGTCCTCTGATGCAAAGTTGGGGCTTTCTTCTCTTCTCTGCTTGGCAGACGCTATTTCTAGCTGGCATTTGAGATTGATTCCAGAGGATAATCCCTTCATCCTCAGGTCATCAATAACCGATCTTAAAACGCACTTTAGGAGTTAATTTGGAGTCTTTCTTCTCAATGATAAAACAATGTCTATAAATTGCAGTGAAATGTGATTATAAGTTGCAATGGCTCACTTCATTCAGTTTTTGTTCAACTTATGTGAACCTTTGGAAATGTTTAGTTTTCATTGAGGACCTGTAAGATTCATCAATGTCTCATTTATTAGTAGTGAAAAACAAAAGAGGAATCTTTGTGTAACATGGTCATTATTTAATCATCATTCTGAATGACTCCTGCTCTGCTACATCTGTTCTTTTACTTATTCATAGAGGGAGATGGTTTATGCACCTCAGGACTCTCCACCCAACCGCCGTCTCAGCAACCCACCCATGTCTTCACAGCATTCGTCTTCCTCTGCCTCCCCTCAAGGCTCGCCGTCTCGCGCCCGCCTCCTCTACAGCGGTGGAAGGCCGTCTTCCTACGCTGGGCCGCCCCACCACACCCACTCTTTGCCCCACCCTCATTCCCAGTCCCACCACTCGTCTCCCCACCAGCAACCACAGCTTCATCAACCCCATCACACCCAGCAGGTCTTCGGTGCCTCCTCCAGTGCCATCTTGGAGCGAAGGGACGTAAAGCCAGACGATGAAGTGGGGGGATCCAGGACCATGGTGCTGCTGCGGGGAGACGAACGTGGGGGAGGAGGGATCTATGCAGACCCCTACTCTCTTGGGCCAGAAACAAGTCGGCTGAGTCTCGCAGGCGGTCCTCATTCCCCTCTACCAGCCAGAGCAGACCCTTATGGCTCCTTATACCGCCGTGGAGGAGGGGGAGGAGGTGCCGGATCCATACGTTCTCTCACCTCCTACTCAGCAGCTGCTTTACAAGGAGAACTGATGGAAAGTGGTGCCCTCTACAGGCCCGGAGGACCTCTTTATAATGATGCCTACGCTGCCTCAATGTTGGCCATGGGGTTGCGGGTACCACCACCTTCCTCTCCACAAAAAATACCCGACATGAGGGATTCCTATGCGGGCACCATGCCAGGTCGGGGCTCCCCAGGGAGGCAAAGTCTACGAAGGGACTCTGTGACTTCCTCTGTTTTTGGGGACAGTCCCAAAGCCCGGGGCCCAGGCCCTGGGTTGGGTCTCACTTCTGAGCAGCTCTGCTTGATGGCCGGTCCCGGAGGAGAGGGAGGTGGTGCTGGAGTGTTTGGCTCACCTCTGCTGGGAAATGAAACGGAGACAAGGTAAGAAGGTTTCAGCACTTCTCTCTGCATGCAGGCTGTGATTTGCATAATTTATACATAGTTAATGCACTGCTTGTGAAGTGAGCCTTTCAAGGATGCCAGTTTCATACCTGGTCATGATACCAGATACCAATTACCCAGTTGAATGTTCTCTCCACACTCTTTTTTGGTCCGTGGCCCAGCTTATTTGAAAGGTGTTATTGTCATTGATTTCAGAATAAGTATACAGTATATTTACAAAAATCAATGTATGTGAGGAGGTTGAACACACATATTCTCTTTGTACTGTTTTCATTTGCTTTAATATCTAAATAGTTACCGAAATGATCACAATCTGCTTTGTTCATGTTTAAAACAGGATCAAAAAGGTTTCAGACTCGGGTTAAGGTGGATTTCATACTTTATGTTTGTGATATTTTTGCTGGTATTTATACTTCTGCAGAAATTGTTATAAAAAAAACTGTTTGGTGATGTTGGTATAAAAGCTTCCTCAACATTTGGCCCTTCATCGCCTCCATTTCTCAAGGTCAAGTCAGTTTGCTATTTAAATTTAAATTGATTTAAATTGATCGCCACAGTGAAGATTAAACTCTAGTAATGCATCATTGAGAGTGAGCCCATCACTTTTGTCATTGTCCAGCACTGATCAAGGCTAAAAAAGTTAGTATTGATAATTCATAGACTGGATTGTCAATACAGCTGTTAATTGCGAAGCAGAGGTGAAATATGCACTGTCATCTTGCCTAAAGGAGAACAGAAGGAGTTTCATTGTGTGTTACGTAAAAAAACAAAAAACAAAACAGCAGACATCTGCTAGAGGCTTTTGTGTGTCTTTGGTGTGTGGATCTAGGGAACGCATGGAAGCCATGGAGAAGCAGATAGCGAGTCTGACCGGGCTGCTGCAGAGAGTTCTGAGCAGAGCGCCTGAGGCTGAGAGCCCGTAAGACACACACACACATGCACACACACACACGCACGCACGCACGCATGCATGCACGCACGCACACACACACACACACACACACAAACACACACACTTTGTAAACATTTCGAAGAGTCAAGGTAATTTACTGTTTGTGCAACAATGGATTTCTCATTGAAATGAAGGTTTGTAACAGCGTTTTAATCTAATCCTTATTTTCCACCTCGAGTACGACATAGATTTTACTTTTTATGTGGTCCTACACACCAAGTGGAACATTTACTGCTCTCAAAACTAGCAGAATATGGATATAGGCGTAAAGCCAAAGTGTTGATACCCTAAATCACACGTCGCTGGTGAACAAAATGGGTTACGATTCATGTCAAAACTTTAATTGATCCTTAACACACCAGAGGAGGGCCCTCTGAGTATAGCTGCACGCCTTTTTCACCATACAGCAGTAATTTGTCAGCAGCTAAGTCGATAGTGTGTTCTGACTTTAAGTCATACTTTCCTCTTCTAGGGAGAAGATCGAGTCAGCCAGTGACTGCTCAGGAACTGACAGTAAGTGCTGTGCCCCCCCCCCCCCCAACACACACACACACACACACACACACACACACTCACACACACACACACACACACACACACACACTAACAAAAGAGACAAATGATTTCCTATCACTACCTGTCACCGCTCCCCACTATTGCCTGTTTGATAGTCATTTAAATTGGTTCTACTTCCTCTCACGGTGCTGCTTCCGTTTTATTTTCTCTGCACAATTCCTGAAGTGCTTCATACGTAATCACAATGGCTGACTGCAGGCTTCTTCACACTGTGCTTGCTGGCTTTTCCTGCTTTGTAACCGGTGCCCATGCTTTTTTTTTTTTTTTTTTTTTAGCTGGACGAACTAAAAAAAAGAAAGGTAGCTATGTATTCCTGTCTTGCACCCGTTCCCGTGTGCTTTCCCCGTATGTTCGTTATTTGGATCCTCATGAGCGTCCAAAAAATGTGTGTGTGTGTGTGTGTGTGTCATCTTAAAGGACAACACAAGAGTGTATGTCCTTCCAGTTTTGCATTTTTTTCTGTCCTTTGAGTTATATAAATTCTGCAACAAATCCACATTATGTCTGGAATTCTCTTCTTAAGTTATATTTGGTCATCAGACATGTTCAAAAAGTCAAGTGAACTTTCAAAAAATTGTTGGCGCCCTCAAAAAGACTTGCTCCGATAAGGAAAATTGCTCTTACCACATATTTCTCATCGAACTGCATATTTTTAAAAGCTGAATACGGCCTGACTGAATTGATTTCAGGGCTCAGTTTGAACTGCCCTTTCTTAGAGGCATCCTATAGTGTGAGTTTCTTGTTATCTCTTCAATACTATTAAACTATCTGACATGTCACACTTAACCTTTACATTACTTTAAAGATGTTGCAACGAAGAGTATCAGCTAAAATGAAAGGAAAGGTGTACAAAACTGTGGTGAGACCAGCGGTGTTGTTTGGTCTAGAGACATTGTCACTGAGGAAAAGACAGGAGACAAAGCTGGAGGTAGCAGAGATGAAGATGCTGAGGTTCTCTCTGGGAGTGACCAGGAAGGATAGGATCAGGAATGAGTACATCAGAGGGACAGCACATGTTAGAGGTTTTGGAGATAAAGTCAGAGAGGCCAGACTGAGATGGTTTGGACATGTCCAGAGGACAGGGCTAGATGGAGGAAATTGATTCGCTGTGGCAACCCCTGAAGGGAAAAGCCGAAAGGAAAAGAAGAGAAGAAGAAAGATGTTGGAACTTTTTGCGGTAGTTTTATGTTGCTGGAATGAATTTCTATTTCAGTTAAGGTTAATAGATTTCTTTTCATCCTGAAAAACCTGTGACTTCTGCTCCTTCTTTTTCATCTTTTAATTTCTGATGAGATTCTTAACTACCTGCCAGGATAATGGGAGTATATATTTTCAGTCAAATGGAATAAAATTGTTATCTTACTGTTGAATTCAGAGCATTCCTCTCATTTATTTGGACCAGTGAGGCAGCAGAAAATCAGAAAGTGTGGGGGGACTGCCAGGGACTCCTCTAAACCTGTCTTAAACTAGGGAGAAATGAGGCTTTAACACTGGCTTCAAATCAAGTTTCTAGGACATGCTGCAGCTAAAGAAGTCATCTCTCTGTCTGCAGAGGTGCTTTTTGGTATCACCCTCAGAGGATGTCTTGGTCTGGTGTCGACAGAGGAGTCTTGCTCTTGAGAAAAGCAGTCTTAAAATGCAGTTTTTCAATTTGCTATCTATTGATTATCTAGTTATTTTCCCCTTTGTCTCATTCTGCATGATGTGTGTGACAACACCTTTATAAATGTCACAGCTGTCATTTCAGACGGTTGGCTCCTAAGAAACATCCATCCATACAAGCTGTCTGGGAACTCTTAAATCGTAAGAGTTACTTGGATAAAGTGAAAATTATGTTTTTCACTTCTGATCTTGCCTCTTGTTGCTGTTTATCATTGTTAAGTCCACGTAAGACTGCAATCTCCACCTTTTACCTAGAGCACAGATAGAACTTGTCCTGAACTGATGTTGCCAAATCCTCAACCATACAATCCTCTGTTTGATTGTTGGACGTTGGAGATCATGAGAGTCAAACCATTGGGGATTTGGCTTCTGTAGAATTTTAGTTTCTCTAATTTTTTTTTTTTTTTGGTTCTTCTGATTTTTCTATTAAGGACAATTTCTATCAGTTCCACTATGGTTTGACGAAACCCAAGATGAAACTAAAGGAGAACTGAATTTAGATTCTCCTTTTCATTGGGCAGTTTTGACACCGTCTGCTCCCTTGGCCCTGATGCCACCTCCGCCCTCGGGGGTCAACCAGCCTGTGTCGGTGTCCCGTCTCCAGATGCAGCTCCACCTACAAGGTCTGCAGCAGAACACCAACGCACTGCGCAAACAACTCTCGCAGCTACGCAACATGCAGGTGTGTGCAGAGCTGAAGTTCAGGTCTGCTTTTATGCATTTATAATGAAGAGTTTAGCTTAGCCTTTATTTTTACAGCATTTTCAAAGAATGCAAAATTATGCAAAAAGCTTCATCTTGTGTTTGAGATTGTAGAAATGATCATCTAGTGTGTTTCAATTTGTCCTTTGAAGACTTTCTGACAGCTGAGACGAATCATGTGACTTTGCAGTTGGAGAACCAGGACTCGGTTCTGTCCCTGCTGAGGCAAACCGAGTCAGAGCTGAGCCTGATGATGCTGGACGCCACCCGCACACAGGAGGACCCACTCCAGAGACAGCGCCTCCTAGTGGAGGAGGAGAGACTGAAGTACCTCAACCAGGAGGAGCTGCTCATCCAGCAGCTGCAGTGAGTTCAGAGTGTGATTCATTTCTGAATAGAACCCAGTCAGGAGGTGGGACACTCAAGGTGTATTTGGTATTGGGGGAGGACGGATGTACAGTATTGACATGAACCTGGTCCCTCACAGTGATCTGGAGAAGTCAGTGGAGGAGCTGCAGAGGAACTCGTCTGTTAACCACGGCCTGGTGACGGAGCAGGACGTGGAGCAGAAGAGCAAAGAGCTGAGGGTGCTGGGAGAGACTCTCACTGAACTCAAAAGTAAGTGTCGCCTCCCGTGCGTCTTTGTTCGGCAGTTGGTATGCTTCCCTCGTAGCTGTACCCACTTGGAGGCATTTTTCAAAATCAAGCTTTATCTTTGTAAGCTGTTTATTTAAGAAGTTTGTCAGCAGGAACCTCAGTAGGAACCAGTGAACTTGGAGCTGAGAGACTGCCTGGAGGATTTACAGATTTTTTTGAGTGTGTGTGTGCGTGTGTGTCTTTTGATGGGGTTGAGTGTTTCCCCTAGACAAGTTGTTTGGCCTGGTGGCGGGTATCTTTTATTCTTGGAATAGCAGGCCAAATGTGTAGCAGGACCTGCTACACATTTGATGATATGTTTTGTATTCTTCTGATACTGTTCTTGACTTGATGCGTCTTGTTTAAAAGAGGGTTACATTTTCCTTGAAGTCTTTGGTTTCCAGAAATGGGTTTTGCTGACTCATATTGTCCAGTTTATCTGGGAAACAACTGTGTCATAATCCGTCTTCCGAGAGTTCTAACAGACTGTTGTTTTTTTTCCTTCTGCACTGAAGAGACAGTTTTGTCTACGTTGGTTCGATTTTGAATACTGAAACACAGAGAATTCATTTTGTCATTCTGCAGATGTTCCTCCTGCTGCTCAGCAAGCAGCTCCTTTAGTACCTTAATCTGGACACATTGCACCTTCTCATACTCACCTCACCTGCTTGTCCCTTTTAAGGGACAAGCTGTTGGCTTTGGTTCACATTTGATGTCCTGCACTGGTTGTCCTTTTGTGTCTTGTATCTCCACGAGGCCCATTTCAGTACACAGACTGTCGTTTAGATTCTTTGCATCTTTCTGCGTTCGCTCTTGCACCATGATTTATTTTTAGTGGAATCTTGACTCTATTCTCTTTTTTCAAACCCTCTTCAAGAACTTGCGCTCTCTTTTCCTTCTCCAGGGTCTGTTCAAGATTAACTGTTCCTTTTTTCCTCTCTAGGGCCTTCTTTTCTCTAGATAGGTTGTGTTATGCATCTAGTTTGCTCAAAATATTTCTTTTTATAGTATTTTGTTTTTTTTCAGTTATACACATTCTTTCTTGTTGTACATATTTATCCATCTTAGTTTAATTATTGCTGTATATTCCAGTGTGGTTACCAAGGTTACGTTACTGTATGATAATCTTAACACTTACTGACATTACTCCAATCACTGAAATGGTCTGAAAATTAGCCAGACACCAAAAAAAAGAGAAAAATGCAGATTAATCTGTCCAAGTGTGATACTGATGACGTACTTTCACAGGTCATACTGATATCAGTATTGACAAGTCACAGATGAATTATTTATGAATCTCTGACTGAAATCAATTTTCATGAGGTTTCAGGTTTCAGGTGGCCACCCTGACCCACGTGCTTGCAGACTCTCTTTTGAATATTAAGGAGTAATTCCTACGCTCTCTTGGTGGCTCATTTTAATAATGTGTGGACCGATTGCTACAGTGTCCTTGTCTACCACCTAATAATGCATCAGTGTGCTTTGATTCGCCGTTTGATTGGCAAGTGGAGACTTTCCAGAACAGCTGAGCGTCCAACAATTCAAATTCTGGCAGCAAACCATCCTCACATCCACCCACAGATGAGCGCAGACTTTGTTTATGTTAGTGCGCCTCCAGCTTGCCCCTCCTTCTCATTTGGCCGCCATCCACTCAATCCATCTTTGGAATGTGACAGGGGCTTCAAACACATACGATAGAAACAGCATCCTCCCTCTCCGCCCCCGTTCTTCCACACATCATTATCTCAGCTTATCCCTCTAATATCAAACTTTCTCTCTTCATCCATCATTCCATTCCTTCCCCCATGCAGACCAGTTTCCCAGCCTGCAGAGTAAAATGCGAGTGGTGCTGAGGGTTGAGGTGGAGGCTGTTAAGTTTCTGAAAGAGGAGCCTCACCGCCTGGACGCCCTGCTGAAGCGCTGCAACACCATGACTGATGCACTCAGCACACTCCGAAGGTATGAATATCAAACACTCCTTAGTTTCCCGAGACAATTTTCTGTTTTTTTCTTCGATGCTTCCAAAGTATTGTGGAAGTTTTTTGCCATACCACATAGATTCCTTGACATGTTTATTTGTTTGCACAATGAATTCCATTTAATACCTTCTGCATGGCGATTATATTTTCACCTTAGTCTGTTTGTTTATTGGTTAGTTGAATTGTCAGAAGGATTGATAATATCTACTACACAGATTTCCATGAATTTCTCTTTCTTTTTCTTCTTAGTATTGTTTAATTTGGCAAAGCATCATTTTTGTGCATTTCTTTTATTCCTCTAGTTTCTGAGTGTCTTTTCTAACACAGTCCAGGACCTTCCTGTTGTCCTGTCTGCATCGCAGTTTCTTGCATTTCTTGCATATGTACAGACAAGTCACAGAAGGTGTGTGGAAAAGCCCTGAAGATCTCACCAGCCAATCACAGAAGAGAGTGGAGGACGTGAGCCGCAGCACTGACCTGGATATCCTGAACAGTCCTCCTCTCAGCCTCACTGACCTGACCACTAGTGCTGGCCTGGCCAACTGGATGCCGGTGTCCGCTGGCGATGCAGACGCCTTGGGCCCCGAGCAAGACATCCAGCCCTCGATGACTTACAGAAACCGGGTTCTGGATGAGCTGCCAAGTCGACGTCTGGCTGATAAATCAGTGTCGGCAGAAGTCAGACTGGTAAACAACTGTTGGTTTATGCACATCTGTCTTCACTTTCACTACTGCACTGAATTCCCATTATGCATGCATGAAAGTACTCTAACTATTTATCCCAACCTTGCCTGTTTGCATGCTGCATCATCATTTGTCTATATCTCTCTGCATATCTCAGGCAGCAGAGCGGGACTGGGAGGAAAAGCGTGCCAGCTTGACCCAGTTCAGCGCCCAGGACATCAATCGCTTGCTGGAAGAGACCCAGGCGGAGCTGATGAAGGCTATCCCGGACCTGGACTTTGCTGCCAGGCATATCAACAAGCCAGCAGTGCCCCCCAAGCCCCAGATCTCCATACCAATAACCTCCACCATGGTTACTTCTCCAGCAGCTGGAACCACTGGGACCACATCCTCAACTACCACCTCAACCACCACACCCAGTGGGGAACAGCTGCCTGGGAAAGTGCAGCTGGCTGCCCAGAAGCTGAACAACATGGAGGGGGCCAGTTTACATCGAGGGTCTGGTGAGTCTTCCTTATTTTTATCACTTACTTATTTTTACTTTATAAAGGTATTTTGGTAATTTTTTATGATGCAGAATTCTAAATTTATGTCCTGTGTTCACAGTGGATCTCAACGTGGCTAGGTATCGTACGGAAAAACCCTCCAAGTCTCCGCCTCCACCACCACCTCGCCGAAGTTTCCCTTCTGCACACGGCCTCACCACCAATCGCACCGGAGAGGTCATTCTCACCAACAAGAATCTGAAGGCAAGTTGCTCTCAGGACAGTTTTAAGTGAGCTAGACTGATAAATTACTGGCTTATGGACTTGTTTGTATGTTATCATTATATCTGGAGACCAAAAAGAACTATCTCTCATCTGGCAGTAAAAGTTTATGGAGCCATTTGTCAGTAATGCTTATTCTAACCTTATTTTCACTGTGATTTTTTTTGTCTTTGGCAATTTTCGAACAAGTTTTCATGTTTTAAAGTTGTAAAGTTTGTATTTAAATAAGGAGCATCCTGCTGACTCATGAAGTATGAGTCATTCCTCTACCTGTAGGAGCTCCAACTTCTAGAAATTTGACGTCTTTATTGTTCCTTTTAAGATGGATGACGATGGTGACATGCCTAAAACCCTAGTGAAGCTGAGAAGGACCCCGTTGGACACCCCTCGACCCGCCTCAACGCCGCCCGTGATTGCAGCGTCGGCCATCCAAGATGATGACGAGGAGGAGAGGATCATTGCTGAGCTGGAGGTACGACCGTTGGGTTATTGGTGTTTTATTTGGTTTAATCATTACATTACCTGCTTGTGTTGCTCGTACCAATTTTAAAAGCCTGTCACATTCTTCCATACAACAACCTCGGATCAAAGGTATTTCAGAGAATGCCTGTAAAAGATTGTAAAAAACGGCGCAGAACCCCATCAAAGGCCACCCCCATCCCTGCTTGTACCTTGGGCAGAAAGGTAAACCCTCCACCAGCCCTCTCCATCTACCACATCTGTGGATTTTCCCTTTGCTGCTGCTGCTGACATCCTTATTTACCTTCCATCTCAACCTTTTAAAATACCACGGGGCTGTCTGCTTTCATCTTAAAATCTTCTTCTCCTTTCGGCTTTTTCCCTTCAGCGGTCGCCACAGTGAATCAGGTGCCTCTATCTAACCCTGTCTGCTGCATCCTCTTCTCTCACACCAACTACCTTCATGTCCTCTTTCACTACATCCATAAACCTCCTCTTTGGTCTTCCTCTAGGCCTCCTGCCTGGCAGTTCAAAAGTCAGCATCTTTCTACCAATATATTCACTATCTCTCCTCTGGACATGTCCAAACCATCTCAGTCTAGCCTCTCTGACTTTGTCTCCAAAACCTCTAACATGTGCTGTCCCTCTGATGTACTCATTCCTGATCCTATCCTTCCTGGTCACTCCCAGAGAGAACCTCAGCATCTTCATCTCTGCTTCCTCCAGCTCTGTCTCCTGTCTTTTCAGTGACACTGTCTCTAGACCAAACAACATCGCTGGTCTCACCACAGTTTTGTACACCTTTCCTTTCATTTCAGCTGAAACTCTTCTATCACACATCACACCTGACACTTTCCTCCACCCGTTCCATCCTGCCTGTACACACTTCTTCACCTCTTTTCCACACTCTCCATTGCTCTGCACTGTTGATCCTAAGTACTTAAAATCCTCCACCTTCTTGATCTCTTCTCCCTGTAACCTCACTCTTCCACTTGGGTCCCTCCCATTCACACACATGTACTCTGTCTTACTGCGGCTAACCTCCATTCCTCTCCTTTCCAGGACAAACCTCCACCTCTCTAGCTTCTCCTCCACCTGTTCCCTGCTCTCACTACAGATCACAATGTCATCTGCAAACATCATAGTCCATGGGGATTCCTGTCTAACCTCGTCTGTCAGCCTGTCCATCACCATAGCGAACAAGAAGGGGCTCAGAGCTGATCTCTGATGCAGTCCCACCTCCACCTTGAACTCCTCTTCACACCTACAGCACACCTCACCACTGTCTTACAGTCCTCATACATGTCCTGCACCGCTCTAACATACTTCTCTGCCACTCCAGACTTCCTCATACAATACCACGGTTCCTCTCTGGGCACCCTGTCATAAGCTTTCTCCAGATCTACAAAAACACAATGCAGCTCCCTCTGGCCTTCTCTGTACTTCTCTATCAACATCCTCAAAGCAAATACTGCATCTGTAGTACTCTTTTTTGGCATGAAACCACACTGCTGCTCACAAATGCTCACTTCTGCCCTTAGTCTAGCTTCCACTACTCTCTCCCATAACTTCATTGTATGGCTCATCAGCGTTATTCCTCTGTAGTTACCACAACTCAGTACGTCTCCCTTGTTTTTAAAAATGGGCACCAGCACACTACTCCTCCATTCCTCAGGCATCTTCTCACTATCTAAGATCCTGTTGAACAACCCAGTCAGAAACTCTACTGCCACCTCTCCTAGACACTTAAAAACCTCCACAGGTATATCATCAGGACCAACTGCCTTTCCACTCTTCATCCTCTTCAATGCCTTCCTCACTTCATCCTGACTAAACTTTGCTAATGCTACTGCTCTCATCTTAATATGATCTGTGTGAACTTTATTCATTCCCTCCATTAACTACCGCTGTAATATTCTAAACATTCAACCTTGTTACTGATGGTGTGGTGAGTCATCGACTGACGCAGATGATTTATTTAGTTGTTTTTTTTTGCTTGCCAATGCGAGCATTTGTCTGCAGCTCCAGTGACATATTCAGCTGAGCAAAGAGGTCTTGCTTTTGTTAACATTATCACACATCAGTGTCAAGATAAAGGGCAGTGAGAGGAAGGCAAGGAGAGGATCTGAGCTTCAGAGCTGCAGACAGAAATGCTTCTCAGAAAGATGTTTTTTTTAACCTGCAGGTTTTTAGTATTCACAAGCAGTTTATTCTCTGAAGAAATTCGAGCCACTGCACTAAGTCTACAGCTCTTGCCAGCAGTGATTTATATCAGCACAACAAAACAATGTCTCGATCTATTATTGATCATTAAAACAATATTTTCCATGATAGACCATTTTTCATTTTTATGCGCAGTGTTTGAATTCATGACCAGTCAGAAAAGTGGGGTTTTCTGTTATCGAGCATCTCTTTCATGTGCTTATTTGCACAATAATAAAAAAACAAATATGAAAAGTCAGACTAAATTCCCAATAGGTAAAAAAAGAAAAGAAATAGCTTTAATAACGTATCTGGAAAGCCAAGACGTTCTATATGGCATCAACAAAATCAGATTTAAGGAAGAAAATAACTGCAGGAACTGATTTGTGTTTGTTATTTATATCAATAAATATATTTTAAACAAAGAATGGAAATAAAAAACATGCATCAATAAAACTGGCCAGGGAAGCCTTTTGACATCAGAGGAGAAAGATGATTAACTTTTATAATTGAAACCATTGATAAATCGTACTTCACTGAGCACAGGAGCTGCAGGCACCAGAGGCATGTGTCTGAATGGAACCTGCAGCACAGCAACTCAAATTTAATGGACGCCCTACTAACATTTATTTTCTCCTGAATCTCACAGAACAGCACTAACTCTCCGGTACCGATTAAGGGCCCCACGGTCGCAGCCAGGCTCAAACACCTGCAACAAGGCAGCCTGGAGAGGCCCAAAACCCGCAAGCAGAAGGAGGATTTTCCCAAAGTCCAGGGCCAGCAGCAGGTATTCCACTTCTAAACCTCCACCTCTGACGCTTCATCTGCCTCTCTTCTCTGCTGTCCCTTCCATGGAAGTTTCAACTGCGACTTCTGCAAGACAAACTGTATAGCAGACCGTAGATAATGCAAAGACTAGAGGGGGAGCTGTCTACAAAAACCTTGATTTTTAACAGTTCTTGATGTGCGTTTTGAGTTACTGGATCAAGTTTTTGTTGTATGGGTATGTCGATGTCTTGATTTCATGAGGAAGGTCTTGCTGGTACTTGTTGCTGATTAAACTAGCTTTATTAGAATAGATCTATACATTATTCATCCTCCATTTTGCCACAATATCAGTAATGCCACGGAAGTATTTCAAAGTCGATGATGGTGATGCCTCACCAGGATCCAGCCATGTATTTTTTTAACAAATCCTCATCTCTCTCTTTGCTCATCCAATAATTACCTCATGCTGCATATTCTACATCACCCATCCCTTACATCTCTAGGTAGTGCTGCAGCAGTTGCACAGTATTTCAGTACATTGGCCTGGCTGGAAATGAAAAGACTGAAAGGTCCACATTCCAGCCAAAATGCCACACCATTATACTGGCTTACTCAGAATTGCCTTTTAACAGCTCTAATGCTACGATTTATTATGCAAGACGACAAGAGTGAAGCACAAGGTGCAAGGTTACCTGAAAAGCTGTTTTTGTCGACATGCTTTTCACTTTAATGAGTGCAATAAAAAAACTTATTGTAGAAAGTAGAAGAGAGGAAGAGAAGCTCTGCTGAGGACAAGAAGACTGACTGAGGCGACAAAGGATAAATTAGGTTTATATAGAAGTCAAAGCTGAAACGATATAAATTGTATAAATGTAGTAAATTATGAAATGAAATGACATTAACTTGTAGCATTCCCTTTTATCTGAATTTCATATATATTCATATTTAACATATTTCACATATTCATATATAAATTTCTGAACCTCAAAGAATGAACAATTATGCCGGAATCTCTAAATTTTATAAAGCTTTTAAAAATTGCACACATTTCTCCTGAGAACTTTGGTTATCAGTGTCAAAAATTTAAAATCTTGTGTACGCAAATTTCACAATTTAGTTTTGAAGTCAATATAAAATTCACTGTAATTCAATTATGGCCATTCCAACAAGCTGGAAGAATAAACTCTTAAAAGCTTTTAAAAGCAGCCATAAAAACAAAAAAACATAAACAAAAAAGTTGACTTGTATCTCTCAGGATAAGAACTCAGGATAGGAGCCACGCTGTCATGCGTCAGATTGGTATGTACAATAAACAAACTGGCCAATCAGAGTCGAGTAAATTAAAGGAGATGAGGGAGACGTCTGACTGCGTGGACAGGAGGTTGAACTCTGTATTTGGCAGATTTATTCTGAAGCCTTTTAGATGTGAAGCTTCACTCGTTTTATGTCCCGCTGCAGACGCCCTAAACCGCCCCTGACCTGCTCAATGGAGCAGCCTTGACCCGTCCTCTGAAAAGAGAAAATGTTAACACATTCCCCTCTCAGTAACATCCTCCCAGAATCTTCAGTTTTTTTGCTGTGTTTGGATCAGTTTCAGAAATCTATTTGGATTAATTCATGAATTTACTTTTAAAACCATATGTTTGGTTTTTTTCTTTTCTTTTCTTTACGGTTCTGTGCTCTCCCCACCCTCGGCCTACAGGCAGCAGGAGCGCAGGCATATTTAGAGATTTATCCTTGATGTGTGGGGTTACGACTCCCCAGAAATGACAGCAGCTTTGACATCAGCTTCCAGGAATCAGAACAGCAGTTAACACATGCGAACGCAGCTGACCTGCACTTGACCTGGAGGTGTCATCTGGGCAGGATTAGCATTCGTAGCTGGTCGTGTCTCCTGCTGCTCTAGATATTAAAAATAACAGAAGGTTAGCGTCTATAAAATCCTTTAAAGGTCAACAATCGAATGAAGTTTCCTCTTTGTTTTGATTTAAAATGTTTTATTTATGTTAAAACAGAAAAAAATTCTTTAGGTATCCGTTTACATCATGACGAGATATAACCCAGTGTAGAAAAATTAATGTAAAGTTTTGTGATATATAGTAATATAGGTGCCCAAAGGAGACAAATGCTGCCACCAAATTATTTCAGTTTTTTCAGCTGCGATAATTTTTAATTTTTCACCCATTTTCCAATGAATGATGCAGGAAACGCATCACGAAAGATTGTTTAAGGATCAGCAGACATGATTCCACGTCCGGATATTTAACCTGAAGCCATTAGCGTCCATTTAGAAGACTATGTTCCCAAAAAATTGCATAAATTATTATATCTTACCTTTCCCAATTTTAGTGTGTGTGAATCTATTTTTCCAGACATGCAACACACCTACTGTTTATTTCCCAGTTTGACACTTAAGTTGCTACTTGGCTGCACCAGCGACTTGGGTGGTGCACCCGCCTGTTTGTCTCGCCACAAGTGTGGGGGTCCCCCTTTCAACAACCCAGCCCACCATCACCGTGTCACCACAAACTGTTTTCTTCTTTTATTGTCGAGTCGAAGCTGTAGCTGTTGTCAGGCTTGGATTCTTCCTCCTTCTACACCTTCTTCCAACACAGATACAGACAATATGAACGTTTGGAAGCCATGAAAAGCTCTTTGAGTGCGTTCCACTCTTCATTTATTCAGGCTGTTAATCCTCGGATGTCTGCCAAGAATCCATCTTTATCCAAGCAGCGGAGACGACTGACACATTTCACTGATTCTGCCACTCAATGCAGACACATTACTGCCCTCCACGGACTTTACTTCAAATGGTTATTACCATTTGTCATGACTTAAGTCTCATTTTGGTATATTTGGTTAGTGTTAATATTATTGTAACAGCCAAATTAATAACTGAGGAGTAGGGTCAAGAGACGTATTTAATTAAAAGAAAAAATGAAGACAAAAAATAAAATTATGACCTGAACTGGAACATGATGTCACTTTAAAAACTGTTCTAGTTTAATTCCAACACGATCCCAAGCTAATTGTTCGGTTTTGAATTTTGTTGCGTAGGCTGTAAAACCAAAACAATTACCTAAAGGCTCAAAAACTACCCTTGAAGAAAGTAGCCTTTTCACACAGTACACACATAATTCTGATGAAATAGTTTTCTACGTGCAGGGATAATGAAATTATGTTGCCAGAACAGCCTTTTTTAATAAGACCTGATCACCTATTCTGTCCCCAGATCTCAGCGATGTTGTTATAGCTGATACTTTAAGAACAAACATTACAAAAAAAGGAATAAATCTGTATCCTTAGTCCCTATTTCTGTAGTTTTTATCTCTCACCTCGTACTCTGTTCTTTTTTCGAGAAGCGTTCTTAGTGATTTCCCCACAGCGAAGTCAGCGGCTCATTAACTCATCTTCCTGAACACAAATTATTTGTCCTCCCTTTTGCCTCACTGAACATGTGTATGGACAAACCCCCCACCGGTCATGTGTGGCTCCTACATGAGTGATGGGAGGGGAATTGGTGTTGGTTGTACTGTGCCGTTTGTTAGCAGCGGCGGCAGAGAGGCAACGGGACGGTTGGTTTGTTTACTCGCCACATTAACAGGCCTCTGGGACGCCGTGGTGTTCCAGAAAGATCACTTCTTTTCCTCTTTTTTTTTCTGTTCAACCTTTCCCATGTCTCCTTTCCTCGCCTCCTCTCCTTGTTTTCTCCCTTTCCTTCTGCTCTTCTAATTTACCCTTCTCAATTCCTTCTCCCATGTCTTCATACACTCATGTCATCTCATTGTCTCTTTCTCTTTTTCCTCTCCTCTTGCTTAAACACCTTATTCATCTCACCTTTCCTTTTTATTTTACCCCCAGCACCCTTCAATCTTTTTTTGCTTCTTTCTTTTTAAATTTCATGTCTTTGTTGATTCCTGCTTTCCCTTATTTCTTTCATGTCCTCTGCTTGGCGTCCTTTTCCCCATCTTCCTGTGTCCTCCCTAGTCTTCTTCATCTCTCCCCTTGTCTCCTCTCCATGTACGTCCCATTACCTCATTTTCTTGCTTCCCCTGCTCATATTGTCTCCTCGGCTTCCTGCATCTTCTCTGCCTTTTCCCTTTTCCTCTCCTCCTTGTATTTTCTTCTCTCCTCATAACTTAGTACTTCTCATCTCTTTGTTTTCAACATTTGATACTAATTTCTTCCTCTTGCCGTTCCACTTTTGTCCCTGTGTCTTCTACTTCATTTTCTCCTTCTTTTTAAAATATTTTCATCTTGTTTCCCCCACTCCTTATATCCTCTCCTATCCTTGTATCCTCTCCTCCACTTATCTAATCCACTTGCTTCCTCTTTTGTACATCTCTCTTTCCCTCTCCCCTCATCCCAAACCTCCCCCGTCCTCTCCTTTTGTTATATCCTCTCCTCTTCTTGTATTTATTTTTATTCCCCTTCATTCTCTCCTTAACTCTGCCTTCCTTTTTCCTCTGCTCTGTGTTTGTTTCCTTATGTCTTGATTTCTTTCCTTTCCTCCTATCAGACGTATCCTATCTCTTTCTCTTCTCTGTGGTTGACAGGATCCATCTTCCCCTGTCATATACTGTATGTATATACCATCATCCACCCATTCTTTATCTCCCTCCATCCATTTCCTGCTCCCTGAAGAGGAAAAAGGATGGAATAAGGACTTTTTTTTTTGTCCCAGAGCTCTGACAACACAACAGCGCTGTGAACACATCCTTGTGTTTACAGCAATGACTTTCGTCTTCTTCTTCTTCACCTCCTCCTCTTCCTCCTCCTCCTCCTGCTCTTCATCCTCCTGCTCCTCCTCCTCCTCCTCCCATCCACAAGCACAAGGACGATGCATCAAACCCTGACATCCCCAGTGGCCAATCAGGAGATTAAAGATTAGCAGTATTAATAGAGCAGCATTGACTCAGAAGTTTCACAGAAAACCTTGTAACATCTCAGATGAAAGATTTAACAAAAACTTGAAATACATTTGTTTGTTTGTAAATTTTGATTTTTTTCTCTTTTCTCCCCCCCCCACTGCTTCTTGTTTCGTCTTTTTTTCGCTCTCTTAAATTTCCCTCCGCTTGCTTTTTTTGCGGCAGTTCTGAGGTTTTGTCACCGCTGCTTCTTGTGCCACAGTAAAAATGCTGCTCATCTCTCTGGCCGACCACCATCGGCTTTGCTGATATTTCCTCTTCACCGCTTCTTCTTCTCAGATCGTCCTTTCTTTTCCATCTTGCATTTGCTTTCTACATCCTCTGTCTGCTTCTCAGGTCTCTCAGGTCTCAGCTGGACTAAATACGTGAGGAGCAAGTACTCTGATAATTCTGGCTTTGGACTCGGTGCTAGTTCAGACCTTGAAGGCGTGAGATGATGTCATTTGCACACTTTTTTCAGATGTTAAGCTAAAGAGTCAATAGATTATCACATAAGTTACTTAGTTGTGTTCCTCCTTCAATTGTGATTAACACGGCTTTCACCTGCAGTATGAAGCAATGCAGGGATTTCACTTCTATTGTCTGTGATGAAAAATCCATCATCCACCATATCTAACAATCCATCACAATGTGTGTCCCAGTTCCACACTAATTATAAACAGTTATTACCACTTAAAAAAAACACCACATAATTAATATTAATAAGTCAGTGGGGATAGTGGTTACACAACAGACAAAAAATAAAATAAAATACTTCCCAGAGATCTGGCATTTTCTTTTCATTAGTTTAGAAGAGATGGAGTAAAAATCTAGGCAGAAAAAAAACCTCTTACCCAGAAGTAAAAGCATTGATCAGCCATGCGACAGAGTTTTGCTTCAGGAACCAATCAAATCAGAGATTGACAGTGTATAGAAAGAAGTAGTTTGGATATCTCCAGTCATAAATTACTTTCTTCAACTATAATTACAGCAAGTTTAACAGAAGAAAGAGCAAAATTCAGCAGGCTCATGTATTTGATTGGCCAATCCTCGGTCAACTCAGGAAGTTCTTTAAAAAAAAATCAAACATCAAAACCTTTTGTTTACTGTACTCTTGATTAAGTTTGATTTGATTGGCATCTTCACCACATTGATTTTTTTTTCCCCTAATGGAAATAACAGTTGATTTTCAAGTTTGTATGACTCCAATACGAGGGGTGTGTACCAAGAAATAATAATATAAACTTAACTACAACATACACATAAATTTAAAATGCATTGGCCCCTTTTTCTCTTGCACTCAGAGCTTCCTGGAATATTTGCAGCTCTAAGCCTGCTTTTGAAACTTACAGCTTATAGTTTTCATAAACAGCCAGAATGAGAGAGCAGTGCAGATTTTTTTTTTCTTGTATGGTGAAGGTGGCATTTGTTCATCCAGTAACAGAAAATGAACATTTTTGAGATTAACCCTAAACCAGTTCGGGTGAATTGTGAAAGAGTGTCCAGACTTCATCGTCCTGCAGACATTGTGGGCTCATTGCCAGGAAGGTTTTGACCGCTGAATTCTGTCCAATTCTGGCTTTTCATCTAGTCAATAAGGGTCTTAGGCAGATTTTCTGCAGGGAGTTAGAGTGCAGATTAAGCCAGACTGCACTGATAAGATATTTCTTTGTATTATGGACGTGATGCAGAATCATTTTTCTTTTTCATGGCTAAAAAACACTTTCTATGACTTTGTAAAACATCATTAAAATGTTGTTTGATTCATTCAATCCAGAAATAAGGTTCGGTTAAAATGTGAAGCAGAATAATGAAAGGAAGCAGACATGTTTAAAATGTGTTTGAAGATTGTGGTGTCAGCTCAGGTCCACAAAGTTCAGGTGAGTGTTTGGATTGAATTGGGACTGTGGTGGGCTTTAATAGGTTTGCTGGACAGCTTCACCTGTCTAAGGAGATGGTGATTATTGCATATTCCTTGCCTTAGATTCACTGTTCAGCTGCAGCTTCCAGTGGTCGACTGCTTTCTGATTACTGTAGCATTTCTACTGTAACCGTTTTCTGTTATTTCCAGCAATGTAGCACCAATTTAAAAAGTGATCACCTCCTGTTTCTGCAGAGAGAGCCCCATTTTTTGACCACACCTTCTTTTTCTTTGCACTCAGTCACTTACAAGTACAAACTTCATCGTGTGATAATCAATAAATAATGTGTACAATTAGTATGAAACTGGGACACAGATGATATTTACTTTCAAATTCTGTTTGGAGGCTTTCAACCACAGAACTGTGACTAGTTGAGAGGAAGGTTTTTGAGGTGACAAAGGAAACTGTGATGTGAAGCTGATCTGAACTGATAAATAATCCTGCACACAAGCTCTGTGCTGTTTGACTCTTTGCTGGAGGGAAATATTAATCTCATACTGTGAGTGTGTTTTTAAACCCCTGGCAGAAATAAATTACAAACAGCTGTTTCAGTATATAGTGAATACATTTATGGAATGTATTAGTAGTATCAGAAAAAGCATAAAAACTAGATTGAAAGTAGATAAATGCATTTAAAGTATAACCTAAATCACGTCATAGATATATTGTATGTATATTAAATGATCATTTAGTTTTTTTGTTTCAAAGAAATCGCTTTATTACCATGTAAAAAAGAAGAAGTATCATCTATGTTTTATATAATCAAGCTTTTTTTGTATTTTTATACTTGACAAAGAGGATTCATGAGCAAGTAACACGTTTATTCTGTAAATTATTATTTTTCTGTGTTTAAGATTTTCTGTCTTTCTTGCTAACCATTGAAACAAACCATTAAAAACAAAATTTGTTGTATAGAAGACCAGTGAGCCGTGGAAGGTACTCCAGATGTTCGTGACAGACTGACCACATTTATAAAAAGCACATTTCCTTGAAAAACAATCATCTCGCCGATAGGACGTCCCATTTTGTAGCTGTTTCCCTCTATTATAACCGACAATGTACGTACACACAGACAGTTTAAACTCTGTTGATGGTTTCTTGATGAATGTGTGGTTGTTCCATTTGTGGATGTTCAAAAATGTATATAAACTCAAATAATATATTACAAAATGGATTTTACGTGGAAATTTTTTAGACGGACAAACATAATCCAAAATGGCATGCGTACTGTATACATTCCTGAAAATCTGCACGCTGGGTCAACAAAGGTCTCATTTTCTTGTCAATAATTCCGTGTATACCTGTGAGTGTACAATAGAGTTAAAAAAAAGTTGTACAGTAACATAGATTTTTGTATCATGTTCAGGACGGAATAAAAAAAGCCCCTTTTGCTGTGTGAATAAAGAAAAAAGAAATTATTCTAACCACCAAGAAAGATGTTTGAATGATATTGTGTATCAACAAAATAACGTTCCTCCAGTCTGAGAGTGATGCTTGCTGTGTGGGGTAAGTGTTGTTTGTGAATTGTGAAGAATGGTAATCTACTACAAAATCAGTATACTAATAAAAACCAACTAATCAGTGCAAAACATCGCGCAACTTAAATGTATGGAAAGTAGAAGTTGCTGCTTTGTGTGAGAAAAATCAACCGAACAGAAGGTTGCTGCTTTTTGTACGTTCCTGTTGTGTTTTTGTGACAATAAAGGTGACCCTCTTATACATGCTTGCCTCTGAGTGTGAGTCTGTGAATGGTCTGGCATTATTCAATGTTGGGCTTTTTTTTCCTCCTCGCTGTTTGTGTAAGTAATGTATAAGTGCTTTCTTCATGAAAAAATACATAAAATGATAAAATTTTGCCGCCATATTTGTTGCGTTTGATGAAAAACAAAGTAACTCCCACAAGAAAATAGCTCCTTTCTGATTGCAAAGTTTGATAGAATGAACTTATGTATAAGTTAGTGAGATTTTTGTGAGATTTGAAATGTTGCATCCATAACTCGCGTAAAAAGAAGTATGGAAAAGAAATGAATAATTTTAGCATATAACTAACACCCTGAAATCTTTTAAAGGGAACCTGCTCATACTGGCACTGGTCACAAGTTTACCTAATTATTTGAAAACTGCAGCTTATGAAAATCTTTCCACAGGACAAAAGCTGCTTTGAAATGATGCAAATAAATCTTTTAATACCGAGCGCAACAGTTTTAATCAAGTCGACTTTGAAAGCCGCCCCAGGGGACAAACAAATGTCACCGATCATTTTTAAACCTTGCAATGCCTAAAACTAACTAAATATGTGCTCAATTACGTTTGAGCTGTGGCGTAATAAGGTTGGGCAGCATTCATTTAGATTAGATGAAAGTTTAATCAGTCCTGAGGAGAAGCTGTTGCGCTTCCATTAGCGGAGCACAGCGGCGGGAAGATAATAACCGTGTGAGTGAGCTGTAAGATAGGATGGCAATTAGAAACAAGTGGACATCTGCGTTTACAGCACTCCGTGTGTGAGAGCGTCCAGATGTTAATGGATGAAAGAAAAAACCTGAGTAAACAGGAAGATGCAGAAAACAGCGATGTCTAATTCTCACACATTGTGTCTCATTTGTTTTAATCTGTTCACAAATGGGAGCGGTGCAATGTCAATATTTGATGACAAAGTTATTATGGAATTACTTTCATCCTCTTCTTTTTTTTTTTTTTTGGATCTGGAACAATGAGTGTAGTACAACCAGACATGAGCACCTGTAATTGATAGAGACTTGGCTAACTGTGGACACTAATGGGCAGTAAATTGCCCCTAAAGGTGATGATCCCTGACTGGAACAGGTCTCCAGAGGCAAAGTGACAGTTATTATGCAAAACAGCCTGCAGGTCGACCTGAAACATTTCCTCTAATGCCGAAGACAGGATCAGGCTTCCGCCTGACCTTCATCCGGTTGTGCGATCGCCTGAGTATAAAGTTGAAACTAAAATCAGACATCTAATTCCCTACATCTCCATCCATATTATGATTCTTAATTTTTGTTTGCATTGCACAAGATAAAGTCTTTAGGTTTAGGTTAGATGATGTCAACTTTACTTCACTAAAGCAGAGGGATTTCATTTCAATGGACCTCTACCCAGAAAATACAATTTGAGGAATGAAGAGATGATTAAAATCAAAGATTAAAATAAACAAAACAAAGCATACTTCATCTTCACGGGACAATTTTCTCTGATCTTGGGTTTAATCACTGTGAAGGCATTTTCTGTAGCACTCATGGTCTTATGAGACTTCTTATGCTATTTATATTGTGCTAATAATAAGTCTTACAACTGGTTTCCCCTTTGAGGCTTGTGGAAGTGAAACAGTTTCTACTCAAGCCGTCCTCCAGACGCTGCTCAAACGCAGAAGTCATGCTGTCTCAGTGAACATCCATGTGGAGAAGCAATGCCTCTAGGAAGCAGGTGATGCTTCATTCAAACTGGTGGGACAGACTGGAAGTAAAACTTAAATGCTCTGAATTACATTCTGTATATAAAAATACATAAACTAGTGGAAGTTATATTCAAAAAAATGCCACCAAAGAGCTCAATGACTGTATAAAATGTTTTATTTGTTGAAATGCAGAAGTAAAGTAGAGGTTTCTCATTCTTTCTTCAGTATTAAAAATAATTTAAATATACAAATCTTATTTTTTTCTCTCGATAGATCAACAGATGTGTTTGATACTTTAGTTGTATTTAACATTCCACTTTAAAGCATTTAAAAAAAAAAAAATCACATTTGAGAATTTCTAGGAAATTGATCAAACTGATTTTGGAGCGATTTCTCCACTGGCCCAGATTGTTTTCATCTGAGGCTGTAATATCTGATCAGCATCAATGAACCACCGCGAGCGAATGGCTCATTCTTCCATGTAATTGTCTTAATGAGATCCTGTGTCATTAGCATCAAGTACAGCTAATACTCACTCTCTATTCAAATCACAGAATGCTGCTTCAGCCTATCGCTCCTAGAAAGAGTTAGCATTGATTATTTTAACTCAGATCTTTTTTAATTTTAGTTTCTTGGAATCAGGCACTTCCTCAACAACACATGAGGAAGTTTTCAGTCTGGCTGCCGTTCACAGTGAGATGTCTGAGGACACGTGGAGCTGTTGTCCCGGTTTCCACTTCGCGCTCCGTCGGCTTCCGTCTGTCCGTCTGTACGGCTGGTTCTTCAAATCTGAGAACAAACACACCATTAGTCAGATTCATGATTCTTCATTTTACCGTCACACTAATATCAAACAGAAACTGAAGTTTTAATATCGCTTTTTACAGTTTCTTCTTGTTGCCTGTAGCGCAAAAGGTAACAATGATTGATTGATTGACCAGATTATCGCCTGTATCGGAAGTTTCTTTGACACAAACCCGAAGAGGAGCCTCCAGATTAAAGCATGTTTTTTTTTTTAATTGTTAAATGCAATAAAAAATATTTCCGAGATCTTAACAATGTGCAGATGTCTCTCTTTTTTGGCACCATCAGATTGGTATTTCATTTTGTTACATTTCACAGGGATATGATGAAGCTAATCTATGTTGAAAACATTCAGTCTTATAAGACTAGAGTAATATATTGATGGGTGAAGATAAGACTGAAATCACAAGACTGCTTTTAAGTATTGTGATGATTATGCATCATCCCAGATTTTCAGTCTCGTTCCTTTTTTTCTTAAAACAAACCATCTGTTCCTACCTGGTAGTTGGTTTTTTTTGTGCCTAAACACAACACCTGACCTGAACGGGTGTTGAATCAAACTTGTTTCTAATAGTGAATCCCACCAGCTCCTTTCATCCTCTTCAAATGCGACTGACAGTTTTAAATGAGCCGAAAAAGGCGCCGGCATCTCCGGGGGAAACCCGGAGCCGCAGTGCGTAAACACAGTAAACTGGATCCAGAACAGTTTCAGTGTCTGCCAGCGCCTTTTAAAGTGACATCACAGGCAGAGTTTTATAAACACTGAGAGTTCTTTAGTCTTTTTTAGTCTTTGTATAGTTTTTTCCCCAAATATATACCTGATTTTGGCCATCCAAATCAGTCAAACAATGTTGAATATGTTAAAGTTGCAAAAAAGACAGAAGTCTCTGTTTATTCAGTGAGAAAGACCAACATCAGCAGAGAGGAAGAGAAAAAGACCCACAGAGCATGGAGGGTTTTAAGCAGTCGTCTCATCGATGAAGACGGAGGAACGCTTGGCAGAACGTGCCGTGAAGGGCACGGCCTTTAGAGCTGAGCGCACCGGAGAGACAGCAGGGAGAGGGAGAAAAGTGACACAGAAAGGATGTGTTAAAAGATGACCAATTATTTTAGTCTAATGATAGGATCAACGTATTTTGGAATTCAAATGTGCATGTTGGAACAAGTTAAAATAAACCAGCGGAAGGAAGTGTCATCTGTACAATATGTCATGGCTGCTGCTGCGAAGTGAACCAGACTAGTTTTTCTTCATTCTCAGACAGGTGGTTACCGTCTCCAAAGGGTAGAATGGACGGATTGTTGCCTCTCGTTGAGCAAACATTAAATAAGGACCATGAGATGACGTCCAGGGAGCCATAACAAAAGTGATGCTGCATGCGGTGGAGTTGTGCTCTGTCCGTACCTGTGATGATGTCCTCGATGGCTCCGTCCTTCCCCTCCCTCACCTGGGGAGACACCTGTCTTTTCTTCAGCTCCGCTATCAGATCCATCGGCAGCAGTCTGGATGTCACGGGAACCTGAAATATATGACATATCAGCGTCTGAATCAGACATTCCTACAATTGTTTTCGTGTCAAAACAGACGCTTTGAAGAATTGCGTGCACTTCTCCAGCAGGCCCTGGTCCAAATTTGTCTATTTCGTCTTCTGAGTAATAGTCGCGTCAGTTTGATTTACTCAAGCCTGTGTGACAAAATGTGATGCAGACCATCCCTCAGTTTAAAGCACGAGGTGAATAAAATATGAGCGGTGTAAAAACACCTGCAGCTTAGGCAAGATGATTTGTTGAAGTTACAGTCTGTGTGTGAATAATTTTATGAGTTTGTCATCAGAAAACTTGTGTTTCTTTGTCTGTCTTTTACCGGATTTGGTTGTAGGTTCTAACTTTTAATTTTACATCATTAAGACACATCTTGGTTAGTTCTGTTTTTCTGCACATAGAAAAGAGATCTTTAATGATGTCATATTTCAAAGTTATGTTTTTTTTTAATATCCCTTACATTTCCCAACACCCACAGGCCCATTTCCTGTTGTAGATTTCTTTTATTTTAATTACAGTCTATTATTTTTTTTAGTACAGATACTTAAATTTTAAATGAGCACATCCTTGCAAGAAATAAAATGTCATCAGTTTTGCTTTTTTGTTGCTTGTCTTTTGCTCCAAACCCCTTGATTGTGTAAATTTGATTGGGTAAAAAGCAAACTGTCTTCTGTAAAAATGTCTGGTTATTTTATAAATGTCAGGAATAAATAGGAAAGTGCTTTGGTGAAGTTTAAAATAAAATACCTTATTCCCACTGATTTCAGGTTTAGGAGGGAATGGAGCTTCACAGTTCAGGGCGTGTGTCTTCCTCTGCTCGTTCTCCTGCTCAGCTTGCTGTCAGACGGAAATGTATTTTATGTTATCTGCCTTTGAAGGTTGAATAACACTGCCTGGATTGGGATGTAAGTACACAGATATCTGCACTGTTACTTCATTCATGCCAGGAGTCAATAGGAGCGGTGTTATCTGACCTTGTAGGCCTTGATGAACCTGACAAAAACAGGGAAGAACATGGAGGGTGGAGTGGTTTTGGGGTTTTCGCCAAAGTACTCCACGGCTGAGTCATACGCATTCTGAAGGAGATAAAAATATTTTAGCTCATGACCTAAATTAAATTCGAAACGTACGGCAAGTCAGAAATAACCGGGAGAAATACTGAACATGTCGTGTGACTGTTTTGGGGATGACTGAAGCTAACCTGGGCGGTTTCTCCATCAGCTATGAGAGATTGAAGCAGCTCGGTGTTGCTGCTCAGAAACAGCTGTAGGACTGGATTGTCGTTTTCTGCAGAGAACTCCCTCCTGGTCACCTCCATGCCTCGCTCCAGTGCTCGGAGGTCCTGCAGGATGCTGTCAAGAGAAACTGCAAAAACAACAGAGTGATTTCACAGTCATTTAAAGTATTTTAATCATATTTTATTTGCAGTTAAGATGGTGTTTGTAACCTGCTAATTCAACAGCTGGATGCAGTGCAGCAGGGTATCTGTGTGCAGTAACATGAGTGTAGCAGTGGAAGAAAATTGACTTCTTTTTTTGTGATTTGCTTCTTTCACTTCAGACAGAACATAAATCTGCTTAGAAAGATTCCACCTATGACTCCATGTGTCTTGTTGATTGGTCCTCAGTGAGGGAGCAGCTCTTAGGTTAAGTTAAAAGGCATGTAAGCTGATTCAGGGGTCAAAGTAGAGATAACCTGTACAAAAGACAAAATAGGACTGAAATGATTTCCTTTTTGTTGGAACTCCACTTGACTCGCTCTTATCTTGTGTGATTTCACTTACAAGCCAAAGTGCCATTCAGCTTCTGCTAAAAGGATTTTTATTAAATATCCTCAACATGAGAGAAATAAATCACTCAAACGGACATTAAAAGGCACAGAAGGAGATGAAAAGGAGAAAATATTGTTTCAGAGAGGAAAACATTTTAAGAATATCCATCCGTAAATAACCAGCATTGGTTTTCTGAAAATAATTAAGGTTATTTTGTATAAGGCAACTTTTTAAGTGTGGAATATTACAAATACAAATCCCTAAATTTCAAACTTGAATCCTTTAAAATGAATCTGAAAGAACATTTGTGTTTTTGTTAAGAAACAAAAAATATGTTGTAGTTTTATTTATGTTTCATTTATTTGTGTTTTTAATTGAAATTGAACCAATCCAAAGAATATGAGTAAAACATGGTACAGCGATATGAATATATAAGACAACATTTGATAGATGATGTTGATATTGCAGAATGAACTTATTGTCTTTGAAGTTGTACAATTAATTGTGTTCCAAAGTCTCATGTTCTACATTTTTTGATCAGAAAACAAAATGAAAACACCAAACCCATTTCTGTAAGCTCTCATGTAATCAACTTTAAGTCTTAAATCTTAAATAACTGCACCTTTTCCAGTATTCCATTTTATCCAGTATTTATTCATTATGTAATGCTTGAGCAGTGGATATGTGCAATGAATAAAGGGATGAATATAGTGTCTATCTTTTGGGGGTCATTCCCAGTCTATTAATCTACATTTGTGTCCTGAGGCTTTTCAGTGCGGCTAGATCCGTGGTTTTGTTCATGATAGTCAAATCATATCTTCCTGTGATTCCTGTGATTTAGACTTGCATTTAAATCACAGAAAGACAACATGTCCAGACTTTGATACACACTGCTATAACCACCATCCACTGCTGCTGCAACTCAACACCTCTGCTTATATGCTCACCCAGCGCAGCCTTGTCCAGGAAATGCAGTTCTGAGTAGAAAGATTGGACCTCTGGGTATTTCTCCCGGATGATGCCGACAATGAAATGCAGCAACGTCTGCTTTCGGTCTGTGGACTTGGTATCTAAGAGCTTGGGGTCGAGAGCAGAAACGTTCATGTGTTACATCTAAAAAGAAATCTGCTTCAGGAAATGTCACGAAGATGCATACCGGGGCTCAAACCTTTTTTATTACTCACCAGATCTAAACTCTGCAGGCGGAAGCCATACGCTGCCCCCCGTTTGCTGCTGTTCATGTAGTTTCCAAAAGCCAAAATAATCTAGAATTTACATCAGAGGAGTGTCAGAAGTTAAATATGTGATAACCAAATAATTTTTAGCATTGTTTGCAAAAAACAAGCCCCCAGAAAAAATGATTGAACTTTTAACTTTTAGACTTTTAAATTGGACACACTGTATGATCTCCTTATCCCACACAGATATAATCTCCAATCAGACTCCCTTGAAGGGCTATAATGAATGTCACATCGGTTCAGATCTCACCTCAAGGATTTTCTTCAGCTTGCAGGAAGATTTGATCGACATCGACGCGGCGATGAGGGAATTCAGTTGCTGCCAAAGAGAATCAAAACGTTCAGTCTGTAATTTGATTAGACTCGATTAATTTACATTGAGGCAAGTTAGCTTGGATGTATCACCACATTGTATCAGTTTTATAAGTATAAAAATCTTTTAATAATTCCAATTAAAATGGTAAATTGACCGCACCCGTTGCCTTTTTAGTCTGATCAACCACAAGTGCTTTGCAAAACAAGCCAGCATTTACTAGTAACACATGTATTCATACAGAAATCAAAAAGTCTACAGTGCAACATGCCAGCTCCTCATTATGAGTGAAATCCATTCACACAATCATGCACACCCACAGGACAAAACAGCCACAGGGAGCCTGGAGTATGGCCTGGAGTATGATCGCTCCTGGAAGGCCGAACTCCTTCAGTCTCGCCACAAAATTTAGTGTTAGATATACACAAAAATAGAAGTATCAGGAGGGGGTCTGATATTTAAGCTCCTTAAACCCTCAGATCAACTCACAGGCTGTATTAGCTGGACGCTCTCGGGGAAATTGCCCATGAAGGTAAGAGTGCTGATACGTTGGGAAAGCCGGGGGATCTTACTGAAGCGCACCATGAAACGGTCCTCCTCGCTGAGCTCGTCCAGGGGCCTGCCCTCACACTCATACCTGTGGATGAGCTTCAGTTCACTCTCTGTAGGGATGAAACGCTCCAGGAGTTCAAGGAAATCCAGGCTAAAAGCTTTTTGGTTGTACCTGTGGGGGACAGAGGAAAGGATCTCAGCATCAAAAGCCATTTCAGAGGTAAACATTAACGATTCAACGCGTCAGTCGTCACATTTAAATGATTTTACTTTTCAATTGCACAGAAGATTTCAGATGCATCCATTCCTCCTTTGCGTAGGGTAATGGCAAGATTTTTTGCTCTGTTGGGTTCCATTAGAGACACTTTACTTGGGATCTTGTGGGCCCTTTTCATCTTGAGGGTCCCAACATCTACAGGGGTGGACTGGGCCTTGGTCTTGAACTGCTCCTCAAAATCTGCCATGTTAAGCTCCTGTCGGATCCGATCAGAGACACGAATGCAGAGCTGGGATTAAAACTGATGGATGTGGTTCATTCACTCATGATGGAGTGAGATTTACTTGATGTTTTTTTTTACACTTTTAACAAAACTTGATGCAAATAATTTTCTAATTTTTGAAGACTATTAACATGTCCTTTCTAAAAATCGATACATAAATGACTGTTTATGCCTGCATATAGTGTGACATAGACAGATGGACAGCAGTGGAAGCATGGATTGGTCAAACCTCTAACACGTTCTCATCGTCCAGCTCGCTGAAGATGGTTCCCGTCACCTGGTTGGATCTGAGCGCCTGCCAGTTTAACAGCGGCATGCGGTATTTGGTTTGAATGGGTTTCTTTTTTTTATAACCTAGAGAAAAGAATAAAAACATTACTTTTCTGAAAATCCAGAAAGTATTTCTTCATTAAAGGACCTTTATTAATATTCCTGCACACTCACCTGAGCTCTCACCAGTCACATCTGCTGATGGAGTCGTACCGCCGCCGGCAGGCATCAGGGGAGGCGGAGCCGCTGGGGGTAGCGGCGGAGGGGGAGGACTTCTAGTTGAGGCTGGAGGTGGAGGGGGTGGTGGCGGTGGCGGTGGCGGTGGATGAGGCTGCTCAGCCGACTGTGAAGGATCCTCTGAGAGGTGAGGTTGAGGTTGAGGACATGGCTGTGTGGCTCCACAATCGTTACCTAAATCTGTTTCGTCTTTAGCTGCCAGAGCAACAAAAAGGAAGACGTTTTATCCTTTGGTGATGTAATGACTAAAAAACCTAAACATTACAAACAAACACATGACGGCTCTGACCTTTCTGTGACACATTTTGGACGATAGGGACCACCTGGAGGTCCAGGTGTCCGGAGGAGGAGCGTTCCATTCGGATCAGGCCCTGCTCCACCAGAGCCTGGACCGTGGATTCCAGCTCTTTCAAGGTCTGGGTGGACTCTTCCTTCTCTCTTGCTCTCTTAAGCTCCCTCTCTTGTTCTAGCTCTCTTTCTCTTTCTCGCTGCTGCAGAAGAGTCACTTGAGAGCTGGAGTCACGTAGACTCTCCTACAATGTAGACACATTGCGCTTTTGAGTGAAAACTGATGCTATTATAAGGTTAAAGAAAATAGAAGATGGCACGTAGTGTTGGGGTTTGTTTTATTCAGGATGATAGAGATAAAGCAAAACAAAATGTAAGGAGACAAGATGCGATCTTCACCTTTAGGAGTTCCACTTCTTTCGTTGTCTGAATGAGCTTCTTCTCCAAATCTGAGACTTTCTCCATCGCCTCTCTCTCACTCTCCTGAAGCCTGGCGCTCAACTGAGACACCGAATATGAAACACATTCATTGCCCTCATGTGTGAAGGACTAATGGAGTGCTTGTGAAACACCCTATGTGGGATCATTTTGTGCAGCATATATGTATTTATACCTGTGTGTTATGTTCTTGCACTTCCTCCACATGTTCTAGCAGAGCGTTCTTGGTCTCTGCGTCCTCCAGCAGCGCTCCCACATCGAAAACGTTGTCCAGATAGGCCTGAATCTGCACTGACAGTCTGTCGCTCTCTGTGAACTTCAACTTCTGCTCAGAGACACACGATATGACAAAAAAAAAAAAAAGAATCCATATGATGTAAATAATTATAACTAATAAGAAATGCACTGAAACACAACAGTTCAAGGTTTTATTGAAAGGGACTCTGAGTCCAAACGCACCTCTAGGTAGTCATCCAACCCGAGGTGAGTGAACTCGTACTGCAGGTGGACCCTGAAGTTCATGTTCTCCACTGAGTGGACCACAATGTTGATGAACTGCATGCACGCCACCTGGTGGACGGATGGAATAGATACTTGCTGGTGTGTGACAACAGGACCCCTCCCCTATCAGGGGAAATGGTTTACCCAGGAGTGGGACTGCACATGTATTTTATTTTATTACAATAATTCTCTGATCACTAAAGAAATAAACGACACTGCCACTAGATTTATGAAACTAATTCCTAAAAAAAAGTGACTATTTACTTCTTTTGCATGTCATTATATAATTGTGATCTGAAAATCTTGTGATTTTAGGCTATTGGTTACACAAAAATATTGTTTTGCCTTAAAATATTGTGGCATAAGTTCCTCACATTGACAGTGTTTCCTAACGCCTTTAAATCCAAATAAAATTTCTATGACCTGTGACAGTTAGCCTCTCAGAATTGATTTACACATGCTCATACCTTGTTGGATCAATACTGCATTCTTTGTAGATAAAGGATTATTGTGAATATTATATTTCTCCTAAAATAGACATCTAATTAATTACTCCCAGAATTAGCCACATTAATTTATCATTCCAGCATTTGAAATTGATTAATTGATAACTGACATGTCTGTTTTACTAAATTTCAGTCAACCTGATTGATTAATGGGAAAACTGGTGACCTACATTACCCACAATGCAGTTCAACTACCATCTGAGCATTTGCTGTGCTTTGCTACTGGTGGATAATGTATCCTCAATGATGAAGAGCAACCACAGAGATCTGACATCACTCGATGGCGTTAACCAGACGACTCCCTCTGGAGTCACAAAAAGGCTGATGTTTGTAATTGTCTCACACTCACAGATTTACCATAAAGTCAATGTTGCTGTCTTCCCTGCAGAAAAACTCCATCAGCCTCTCAAATCGACTTTTCTCCCCGCACACCTAAAAAAAAAAAAAAGAAGAAGAGAGAATTAAAATCAGATTACAACACACCTCGGGGGCGAATCATATTTCCTTTTTTTTTTTCTTGATGACTGGATGGAAGAATAAGATTTTGCATTATGCCTTGTCTTTGTGTACACACATGGGGGCAGTAAACTCACACCGTCTACACAACTATACTACATTTTTAGCATACAAATCACAATCAGCTGAGGGATAAACTAGGCTGTAGTGAAACCGTACATTGAGCAGGAGGATTGCTGTTTCACAGTCTGGTGTGTGTGCTCTTTATACTGCAGACAGACCATTAGATGAACAAGTCCTCTGTGTTCCTTCCACCCTACACTGAAACATACTGGGAGAAAAATGTGGCCAAATCATTCCCTGACTTTTTCCCCCTGGCAGGGGTTTGTCTGTATTTTGTTGTGCCTCTACTTTTTGCCTCCTCTTGTCCACTAAATAATGCAACGCTCCAAACTGACAGCCCACGCCACACAAAACAAAGCCCGTGTTCTGGGACACATGAGCCCATTCTTGACTCAGCGCCTGCCTGCCTCTTGTTTATCCTCCGCTCCTCTATCTCTCCGTGAATCTCCCTTTGGCTCTCGCCCACACAAAAAGCCAGCATCACTGCGGTAAGAAAAACAAGAGCCACTCAATGTGACTCTGACATCACAGCGGTGGCAAAGGATGCTAATGAGCCACATGTCAGGGTTCTAAAATTATGACTTGACTTTGTTCTTCTTTTGATCATGAACGTTTTATTTTCCATAAAATCAAGAACCAACAGCGAGTAGATCTCCTGTGTGTGTATTTGTGTGTGTGTGTATTTGTGTGTGTGTGTGTGTGTGTGTGTGTGTGTGTGTGCATGTGTGTATTCCTCCTCAATGCTGTCCAAACTCTATTAAATATACATCAAAGAGCCACGCTGGTGCACTGGATGACACACTGGATGATACACTCCTTCATTACCATAAACACACACTTTGTAGATGACCTCCTGGCACAAGAAGACACACATGAAAATTGAATTAGATTCATCCACCAATGAAAATAGTTCCAAGCAAATTCACTATGTTCTTTTGCTTGACTAACGTTTGTCAACAAAAACAGCAGCTTTTATAAAATTGAGAAATATGACAGGAAGTCACATAAGCTGAGAGAACACCACCAAGTATCAAAAGATGTCATTTAGTTTTTTTTTGTTTTTGGTTTATTGTTAACCATCAGTAAAATAAAAATATGTAATAACCATACCACCTGTCTGTTGTGTCATATTTGTGATTTCTAGTACAGCTATAAAATCAATACATGACTCTAAGTCAATAATCTGTAGTTCATGATTATGTGATGTTATCAGCCTTATTTAATCTGACATCTTTAGGAAGTAAATGAACTTTAATTAAAATAACATTCTTATTAAACCAAAGTTATGTTAATCTAATTGGAAAAATCGTAATGTGACTTGATGCTGGGTTATTCCAACAGCAGACATTAAAATCCTGCTGTGGCGCTTGTTGCAGGTCAGGTTTCTAACATCCTTGACATTCACTAATAATAGACCCTCCTGGTTCAGGTTTGTTCCCTTTCCTGTCTGCGTTGCTGCAGCCACAGGAGATAATGTGCTGGAAACAGTTGCTGCTTTGATGGCCAAAGCGGAGAGGAAGCCCAAGAGGAGGTCAGAGGCGACTCAACAAGTGTTTCGTATTTTTACGCCTCTTCAGTCAGTTTTGTCTGGCAGTGGGACAACTGGACAGAGCAGCTGATGGGTGAGAGGGTGGAGAGACGGGGGGCAGGGGTTCCCCTTAACCTGCTTTGCAGTGCAGGACAGGAGGGTGCAGTGACATTACTACCAGTTCTGGTTTAAGCACAGAAATGGTTTATATAGCATAATACTGAGAAACAAAAAAAAGTTTAGTCAAGTCTTTAATCAAACTTATTGATCTATCTGCATTAGATTGACTAATTGAGGAAAGCTTTGAATGAAATGGTCCAAAATTCCTGATCAACATTTACTATATTTTTATGAAACACACAGAACAATCATTTTACCGTTTAAAGATTAAGATTTTTTCTTTTCTTTTCTTTTTTGTTTTGGGGAAGAAGCTTTTGAATGTGGAAGAACGAGGGATGTGATTACTGTATATATGTCTTTAAGTCTTGTTTTTGCATTTCTCTGTCAAGATTTTTTCTGCTGAATCCATGGTTCCCCATGTTACTTGACACTTTCAATCTGTTCTCTTTATTTATAACATCCATGACGATTAAAATAAAATTCAACCCCTTACTATTGGTGGAAAATATTGTTAAATTGTCGGTATGTCCTTTGCTGTTCATAATTTGTATGTTTTATTTCAAGTTGTCCAATATTTACCCTCTGTTAGATAATCCAGTTGGTTTCCAAAATCTCCTAGGGGAAATATCTGGCTCTTAAGCTTTTCACATTTATTTATTTATTTTACAACAGTTGCTCGCTGCAGCCGAAATGGCATCATGAAAGTACGGGTAACGAGCCAAACAGCAAATTTGTGGCAGATACAACATAAGCTCACACTAAAGCTCCACAAAGCCGAGAGAAGCTGCAGATCCCACTTATAAATCTTGCTCATTTTGACAACTTAGATCAGCACGACGCGGCAGAAATACATTTATCTCATCACAAGGTGTCAAGCACTATTTCTGAGGTTGATACTGGATGAAATCAGTAGGGGAAAAAAACAACACCACAAACAGAAAACCATGCAATCACACAGATTGACACATCCGATGTATCTTAACAAAAATTTAGAAACCTCTTTAAAGTTGTCAAAGGCAGACAGGATGATGTCATGGCCTCCTCTCACCAAACACACGGCTGCCAGCAGCTCCAACACCAGCGCTTTGGTCCTTAATGGGAACAATTAATCGTGTAGTGTCGTTATTCTCTGCAGTATTACGGGTGAGAATTACAAGAACTGGACAAAATAAAACAGAACAACATGGACAAGCAAGTGTGTTTGAAAGAAATTAGTGGCTTTATGACACGTTCACACACATACCTGGGGTTTCTGTTGTTAAGGCTCAGCATGATCTTGTTGACACAGCAGGGATGTTTCATCACCTGGTTGAATCCAGACTGAAAACACACACACACACACGCACGCACGCACACACACACACACACACACACACACACACGCACGCACGCACACACGCACACACACACACACACGCACGCACACACTATAACACAAATATTTCATATACTTCAAAATTATGATAGCAGACTGAAGAAATGAGGTCATAAATGCCCAAACTTGTCTCTGGTGTTTTAAACAATTATCAGTATTAAGCTTCCAACACATGCCTGAAACATCTTGTTTTTATGTGTGCATGTGTGTGTCTTTGAGGTTTTCAGTGTGTGACAGTTTCAACTAGGGGGTTAAAAAAGAGTCAAAGAAAACTTCCATACTATGGTGGCATTTATCTTTCATGGAAATATGAATCAAAGCAATTCTTAATTTGTAATGGGTGTGGTTAGGTTTAGGGTTAGGGTAGGTACTGTAATACTGAAATACTAGGTCTGTAATACTTTTACTGACTAACGCATAAGTGAACCAGTAAGACACAGGATAGGAGATGGGCAGATAGTATCTAATAAGGCACAGGCAAAGCTGGAAATAGTAGACGGAAGTCTAGGATTTCTGGAACAGAGAGGTAATAAAAAAAAACGCTGATGAACAATCTGGGTGGGAGTGAGTGTTGGGGAACCATAAGGGGGGGGGTGACTGAAAAACTGAGGCAGCTGCAGCGACAGGAGAGTAGAGGTAGTTCTGATGAGGAGTGGCTGATGAACAGGTGGGGAAGGGCAAGGGGAGCACACAGGCCTTGACATGATAGTTTCTAATTTTGGATTTACTTCAGGAAAAGTCTGCAAAATATTTTTTCCATTTATTTATAATTTTGAATTATTATTATTTCATTTGAAAATGTCTTTTCCTTCCTCAATTACAGTATATTCCAAAATTCCATTAGTAAATATCAACTTAGTATGTCTTATCATCTCTCTAGTGTTCAATCCTAACTTTTTGTCATCTACTTTTTTTCTACTCATAGAAACAGAAAAACACCATATTGGTCAAAAATGACGAAAAATGTGTAGCTGAATTATTTTACAATACCTGATAGTTCATGATCGCACGTACGCACATGATGCAGAGGTGAACGTCATCGGTCTGGCCCACAACGCGAGAGTTCCTCAAGGCTTTCCTGTTTTGAAGAGAGTTGAATCTGCCAGGTGAGAAATGCTGCGGTTACGTCCCTGCACTGCGCTACAATATATGCAATACAGTATTAACTTCACTGCTTTCTGCTGCGTAAAATGTTTCTATCATCACTGAACAAAAGGATTCTGTTTTAGGTTTGATGGCTACATTGATTCTCAGCACTGGAATTGTATGACAGACATTGGTGAGCGCTTCCAACAAAAAGCAACCAAAGAAGTTGTGGGGAACTCACCCTTTTCTAACAGGAGGTCAGAGAAATTAAAAATTAGTGTCACACTCTGAACGAGCTGCACGAGAAATTAGAAAAAGTGAGCATCTGAGCTATGGACAAAGATAAAGTAACTGTGACAGGAATGCAGACACTTCGGATGAGATAGATTAGATTAGATGTCTAGGTGTATGTGCGTGTGCGTATGTGTGTGTGTGTGTGTGTGTGTGTGTGTGTGTGTGTGTGTGTGTGTGTGTGTGTGTGTGTGTGTGTGTGTATTGAGGCACGAATCTACATCAGGAAACGGGACCTGTAGATGGGGTGTCAGCATCTAACTGAGAGGAGAGGTGTAACCAATGGGAGCATCTCCAGGAAGTGTGAATCTGAGGTGATCAGGTCCTGATGTGAGAGGCTATGGAAAGTGTCCAAGAGTGACAGAGATCCTGTGGGACTTCAGCAGCTGCTGGCTAACCAACCAGTGGTAGATATTGTACGTAATCCCGCCTGACAGTAACATCATGAGGAAGGAGCTCAGGAAGTAGAACAAGTCTGTTCTTAAAATCCTTTCTAAGCTCCTGTTATTATAGATTGAATCTAACGTGATTTTCTGCACATGATATATATTATTACAAGCATCATGTGCTGCTGTCTTCATTCTCAGGTTAGATGTCAACATGCACATGATAAATCAGTTACTCACCTGACTGTGAAGGTCTTATTGGCCTTAGAGGCGCTGTGAGTGGGAGAGTTACTGGCACTTCTGCTCACATCCTCTGCTGACTTATCATTACTTTTGTTTTTGTCTGTGGGCAGCGTGCCATTGTCCAAAGTTTCCACATCATACCTGTGAGTCAGAGAATTAGTTTACTTTCAAATAAATGTGGTCTACGGCAATCTAAAAATCCTTGAATATAGAGATGGAAGGGGTGAATAAGAGGTCATTCATGCATAGTTAAAGCATGACCACTGCAGAGATTAGAAGATGATTGTGTTTCAGTCTGATACATACGTGACAGCACTTTGGGCAAAGGACAAATAATCCACAAGAACATCTAAACCTTGGTTTTCCTCATTTAGGAATTCCTGAGCCCAGCTGCGGAAGACACATTTCAATTCAGCAGTACAGCTGGAAACTTTTTCATTTTAACAATTCAAAGGTTTTTTATTCATTCGTCCAATACAATGGACAAAAATTAAACCTATATTGTACATTATTGAGAATCATACTGTATATGATTCAACGATTGTAGAGAATTGAAATTGGAAACTTTCCAAATGGCACTTGAGGGGAATCTCACCCAATATAATTGGTTCTCAGTGAAATCTCCAACTCTCTCAGGACCTGAGTTGATTCCTGCACACGTCTCTTAAACTGACAGAACACATATAGAATAGTGATGAGGTCAGCGATCTTTTAAATATTCAGAACATGTTAAATGTATAAATGGAGATTTGTAAGGACCTAAAACTTTTAAAACTTAAAAAAAAACAAGCCCTGCTCATTTTAACAAGTTTTCTGCACCCATGTTTGAACACTGAGTGCAAAAAAAAAAAAAAAAGGAAAGGTTTTGTGCACAATAATGAGAGTACAGTAACTCTGCGTTAAATTGAGAACTGGGATGTGAGTTTCTGGTACCTTTCGACCAACTCCTCCATGATCCAAATAACCCTTCAGCTTCTCCAAATAGGCAGATGGTGGATTCTTGACTTGAAACCTTTCCTGAACACAAACACACACACACACACACACACACTTTAATTGCATTTTGATTGCATTGCAGAAACGATTTGGGTGTAAAGGTGGGGGGGTGGGGCGTAGCTCCAGAGAGGTTTCAAATTCAGTTTGATTACACGGTGTCTCTTATGTAAGTGGACAGCCCATCCCTCTCATGTCCTATCACTGAGCATTTTTTAACCACAGTATAAAGGTGACAGATGTCCTCTGTCACTCTCACACCATAGCGCCTCTTTGTGGTTACCACGGTGATGTACTGGATATTACTGAGCCTCCTGGTGTGTGAAAATGTGGTTTCTTAAGGTCCAGTTATTGATTCCACACTACTCATACTGAATGTCCACTGCAAACAAAAAGTGTGCCTTTCATTTTCTTTTTTTTCCGCAGCAGACGTGGGCAGGTCGGGCAGAACAGTTCTGTCAAGGTTAGTGGGAAATATAATGAAACTATAAATCAGACCCACCTGATCACAGATCAGCTCCCACTTCTTTTCATTGTCGTACTGACTGAGGATTTTCACCTTGTCTGGAGGGAGGTTCATTGTGTTCTGAAAAATGAAAGACAAAAAAAAAAGGAGATATTAGGATGTTTGATTCTGAGACAGTACACCTAAACGTGAATGACTTAGATATTATAATTTACATATATCTGCATTTTGCCATGAAATAATCGGACTGCAGCCATTTAGGCCGGGAGAAATAAGTTATGACCTGTGATTAGGACATGTCATGTGTGCTCGGTCTCAATTTCCTGCTGCCATTTCCTGAGGGTGTTAATTTGGATATCAGTTCTTGTGGTCAGCTGCTCACATCCATCCAACAGCACAATGACACACCTTTATCGCTGGGCTGTCATCTTGCTGCTATCGTCTGGACATTAACCCGTCCTTGGACCTTTCTTTCACGCAACTATTTTGTATGCCCACCACTTCCCTGTCCCACCCAGAAAATTAACTGACATCATCATTATAGCAGTCTCAGCAGAGCCACCGCCACAACCGGTGTGCTGATGGAGGTATTCATGTTGCTGCTAAGTTTGGAATTCTTGAACTTCATTCCTGGCAGTAAACAATCACTTCAATGACTTGTTTCCTGTAGTTGAACTAATATCAGTTGTGCACATTTCCTTGGTGACTCATTAAAAAAACCGAGAAGCAGAGAAGGACACAAATCAGAGCCTATGTCTGATGTTAGTTGTTAGTATCAATGTAATCCAGCAGTAGAAGGGAAAGAATTTGTGCTCGGAGCGGAATTGAATGGGCTGACTGTGCAAATCCACAGAATATCTTTTTTTGTATGAATATAATGACATGATTCATTATTGATGAGACAGGAGGTAGCAATTTTAGAAACCAACAAGACCCGTGTCAGACAGATAAAGCCTGTGCCAAGATGGAAATTTCATCTGTATATCTGCACCAATATACCAAAGTTCCATAAAGCTTTGACCCTCTGTCTCCAGAAAAGCCCACCCCTAGAAGATGGACTGAATCAGATATAACTATTTATGAGATGGAGGGATTCTAGCAATTCTACGGAGAACCAAAAAGGGACATGAGCAACCCCCTGGAGGAAACATGATATCTGAATCAGCAGATATCATGTCGTACTCTTTGACTCATGTATACGAGCACCAGTGCTGTGACTCAGCACCAGTGACTCACAGCACCGGTCACGGATCTTTGTTTATGGTTTAAGGAAGTATCAGTGGTCATTATTAGCTTCATACTGACGTCTGTTGTCATGAAACAAAAGCAACATGTTGCTAATGATGCACCTCAGAATCAGCTCTCATCATCTATTAAAAAATTAATTAAAAAAATGAAACATTAAAATGCAAAAATTAAAAATATTGCGTAGCTGCTCAGTCTAGAGAGGAAAAGTCAGGCAGTGGTATTAAAAGCACAAGCTGATCCTGCACTTTAAACAGTTGTGAAACGAACTGATTACTGCAAAATGCAGTCCTGCAGAAGAAACATTGTCATAATGCAGTCACAGCGGAGGCCTGGGACACCCAGCCCCCCCAGGGAACCAGAACCAAACAGCCCTGAAAGAGCCAGAACCTCCAAGGGAGCCTAATTCAATGCTGGGGTTGGAACCGGTCCCAGAGATGAAGTCTGAGCCTCCCTGATAGCCAGAGCTGAAGTCGATGACGGTCCCTGCGCCAGAACTGGTGTCATTGCCGGTGCTGGTGCCAAAGGCTGTTACCAAGAGAGCAAGGGCTGGAGCCTGGGAAGTTGCCAGAGCTGGTGCCAGACCAATGGTGGACTCAGTGCTCCAGAGTCCCCGAGAGCCAGAGAGCCAGAGAGCAAAAGGTCTCAGTGGACCACACACACACACACACACACACACACACACACACACACACACACACACACACACACACAGGAGATCTACTTGCTGTTGGTTCTTGATTTTATGGAAAATAAAACGTTCATGATCAAAAGAAGAACAAAGAGGCTCCTGTCCAGTAGCCTCAAACTCAAGGACAAACAAACAGTCATTTGTCTCCTGACTTTGCTGAAATGCTACTATTCCTCCTCCTATCTCCTCCAGTTCTGTCGTCCTTCACACTTCATCTCTGGTCTTGGTTATTGAAGCCGTCATCAGAAGGCCAGAGTGTGAGTCATAAATGCTGACTCAGCAGTGGTTACTTAGTTGTGATAAGCTACATTCTTTTCCCAAGAGATAAAATGAACAGCTTTAGTTTTTGAATTGTTTTTCTTTAATTACATGGACCATTCGTAGATATTTGTAGCATTATTGTCTTTGAATCAGCAAACTACTACTATTTAACAAATTAACATTTTACTCCTGATACAGAGACAACAGTCAGACGACGCGTGAAGCTTTCTGAGTAAATCATTTTGCTCTGCTGAAAAACGGGCACAGCAAATTCCAACACGTCCAGTAAATCAATGAGGCTGGGAGGCTGGATGTGAATCTGATAAATCAGGACTGATGAACAAAGCCGGTGACTCAGTATTTGCTGCTTATATAAGGCCTGATGGATCTATTAAACAGTAAAACTGAAGATGAAAAACAACGCTGAATACCCCTTTCTGCCTTATTGTCTCTAAAAGGTTACAGACACAGTTGTATGTGCAGAAAGGACAATCTTTAAAAGCATCATCAACTTGGGTTTAACACTCATAAAGCTGCTTCATCAGGTATGTGAGTCTGGTTTCATGAGACAGAAAGTACCTGAACAATCCCCCCGAAGTAAGGATCAAATAAAAATGTGCCAAATTGTTATTGCTGTTCAGAGAGAAAAAAAAAATGAACCTCACAATTAAAAAAAAATTGAAACTCCTTTAAACAACAGATAAGAGTGATTTCAAGTGGATTACAAATAATAAGATCATTTTAAATAACTGCCAAAACAATTTTGCTTCAGACGTGTCTAGAACCACATCACTCAGCCTGGCGCAGCTAGACGAAGACAAAGTAGTTTACATTCAAGGTTATCTTGTCCTATTTCTTTCACAACACAAGACAGTAAAGTATATTATAAGAATGAGGACACTTCTGCTTGTGTTACACTGATTTTTTTTTTTCCATTAGAAACAAAGCCGTGGCTAATGGGAAGGCGAGTATTTGAACTGGTAATCACTTCTTTCACCGGTGTGTGGTTCAGAAGGATAAAGCCTTGGTGCTGGGGTCAGCGAAATTTAACTTTGGATAGGTTGTGTGTCTTTTATGCATCGCTTTAATCACACAAAAATAAAATGTGAAAACATGTGGCTGCTGTCACACTCAGCTTGGCACCTTCCATAAGGAACTGCAATGTAATTGCTTCAAGGCTTACAAATTCCTCAAATTTGGTTTCAGATACAGCAATTTAAGAGCCATTAAAAACAAAATGAGGAGACATTTACACCTGTCATTAAAATGTGTGCTGAGTGACTGAACACACACCACACTTCAGGTTAATTTCAGCAAAGCACAATCAATGTAAAACAACTCCAGCAAATTAAATCAAATGAGGCTCAAACTGGCAGTTCGAGGTGGAAGACAGTTTGTTGAATATGATGCATTAAGTAGGACATTTTTGTGCGTTTCAATTATTTATGATGATGCGTTCCTGAACTGGCAAACATGCTTTCTGTCCTGCAACAATGCATCAATGGAATTATCATGCTGGCAGAAACAGGCTGCGGAGTAGCTGAATTATAACTGGTTGATGTGTGTCCTTGATTCACTTTTCTCAGCTCTAGTCAGGGCTGTGCTTGTTTTGTGACAATACTGTATTACATTTATCAGCCATTCATCCATGTGTCCATTTTCTTGTAGACCAGAAGATTGTAATCGTTTATGGAATTTGCAATAAATTTCAAGGCCTTTACGGACGAGAAATAGCTATATACTTTCAACACTTGCAAAATACACTGTATATACAGCATGAACAACATATTAATAATGTTTATGAGAGGATGATTAGGGATGAGGATGAGAAAGGCAGGTTTACCGTTGATAGAACTTAAAATGACTATATAGACAAAAGTATGAGGACAAACTTTTGCGACTACAAAATTTTATACAGTGTGCCGGTAATATAATATACTTCTTTCTAATTAACATATTCATTATCTGGAGAAAAGTCTTATCCTAACTAGCTGTCAGATAGAGAATAATAATACTAATCTGTTGGACTTTTCATTCTGCTAATGAGCAGTTGCTAACTAGCAAGTTTTCTTTATCCCTGGTATCTTTTTTAGTCTGTCTTTCTAGTCTGTAAATGCAATTTAAAAGTCACTTTGCAAATCCACCCACAGCCGCATTCCCTGTTGGGATATATGCAAAGCGTTATGTAAAACTTCAAGGGAAAAAGTGATGTGCATTAACTCAGTATCATTTGAATGCCGACATCATCGGACTACAGACTGCAGAATTCGTTTGCTTTCATATTGATTCGTTCAACCTGAAACCACTGCAGTGACATCAAACTCAAATAAAACGTCAATATGTCTGCTCATTTACTCACTGGCTGGATTGCATACAAACACTGCAGAATGACATGCAAATACAAAGAGAAGCTGCTATCGTCCCCACCCTCTAAATCCACACCTTTCCACACATTATACACTTTCTCCCCCTCTTCTCCTTTACAGCCACTGCAGTGAGACTTTCATGTGCACTTCTTCTCATACAAAGCAGGCAGCCTGCAAGCCAGCTGGTTTGTCTGCAGAAAGAATATCTTCACCACACCAGATCTGCTATGCAGACTCAGCAGATGATTGGGGGGTGGGAATGAGGCTGAATGTTGGGAGAGATGATTTAAGTATGGTGGGATACAGCAGCGGTGAAGCAGAAAGTCTGGTGTTAACAGCCAGGATTGTGTTCAGCTCAGGGTGAGGAGGTGAAAGAATTGATGCTGCAGACATTTAAACTACTGCAGAGTGGCGCCTGTTTTTCTGCACAGACGACTTAATGCACTTGATACAACACACCTGTTCAGGAAGAAGACCTGTAGCGGTTGGCACAGGACGTGTGCTCTTGGCACATTGAATTTACGACTGCTGACACACAGAAGTGGTATTCAAAGTTGATTTTTGTTTTGATCCTTGTGATAGCTATAAGGATTTGGTGTGATGTGTGATAGAAGAGTTCCAGCTAAAATGAAAGGAAAGGTGTACAAAACTGTGGTGAGACCAGCGATGTTGTTTGGTCTAGAGACAGTGTCACTGAAGAAAAGACAGGAGACAGAGCTGGAGGTAGCAGAGATGAAGATGCTGAGGTTCTCTCTGGGAGTGACCAGGAAGGATAGGATCAGGAATGAGTACATCAGAGGGACAGCACATGTTAGAGGTTTTGGAGATAAAGTCAGAGAGGCCAGACTGAGATGGTTTGGACATGTCCAGAGGAGAGATAGTGAACATATTGGTAGACGGATGTTGAGTTTTGAACTGCCAGGCAGGAGGCCTAGAGGAAGACCAAAGAGGAGGTTTATGGATGTAATGAGGGAAGACATGAAGGTAGTTGGTGTGAGTGAAGAGGATTCAAAGGACAGGGCTAGATGGAGGAAATTGATTCGCTGTGGCGACCCCTGAAGGGAAAAGCTGAAAGGAAAAGAAGATAGCTATAAGGATTTGTGGCTGCTTCAAAAAATTATCTTTAGAAATCATTTATTTCTGACTAAATCATTAACAGTTATTGTAAATTTTTGGGCACGTTTAGATTTAAGAATAGCAAGTGTTGCATTACAAAAATTAATTTAACAGCAAGCCGATTTTTAACAATATCTGACACAAAGGCACCTTCTGGATTCTTTGATCTCTGCTAACACTGTGGAGCTGCCCATGGAGATGTTTTATACTTTGTTTTGCCTCATGCTCACCAGTGCACCAGTGATGTGATACACTGTCCTACCAACAGGTTGACCCAATTTAACAGACCTAGGAGGTGTCAACACCAATCACAAGGAGCTAGAAGATTGCTGCACAATTCTGAATTTAATACGCCAAAAGACCTCTTGTCACTGTCTTGTCTGTCACAGGAAAAGTATTCAACACGTGTGTAAGACACAGTTGTGTTTCCCTTTTTTTTTTTTTAACAGAACAGGATGAGGATTCTTTAACTGAAGTGATTAACAAGGCTTGTAAAGAGGTAGTAGGTGTTAGCAGGATACTTAAACTTTAGCTTATACGGTGAAAGCTTGTCATTCCAAACCCCTTGCTCAGGAAAGACCACCGTCCAAACACAATGAATGGGACTTTTTATACTGCATTTATGTCCTTTCATTCCTTTGAGATATAACTGAGTTTCTTATTCTGTTCAATATCAGACAGTGAACAGAAACAAAAGTGAGTTAAGATACCTTCAAGGATCATCAGGAGAAAAACTTGTCTAAAGGTATCGAGGAAGTTCAAACAGCTAATAATTACAGAGCATGAATTTCTTTCACGACTAAACTATTTCCCTGTGGCCTACATTCACCAAATGCTAGTGCCATGTCATCTTTCAATCAGAGGAGGTAATACAAGACCCAACATGGCACTCACCAGATTTGACACTCCACCACGGCCAAACAATCATTTTGAAATTTGCGAAAATTCTAAAGATCGTGTACTGTCAGATTTCATTGTCTCATGCGCAAATGCATCGATTGCCCCATGCGTTCAGGAGACAGCAAGCCTGTGGTACGTGTCATATCACAGACCATCTCCTCTTCATGTCACATTTCTGTCGGTACCTCAGAGAATGAGAGATGATGACAGAGTAGAGACAAGAGTGACTGGAGGAATGCAGTCCATCATAAGAATAGTGGTTGGGTTACATATCCAACATAACTGCATCGTTTGACTTGTATCTCTCCCTTGTTTTCTTTCCTGTCAACGCAAAGGCACAAGATCAGTTTGTGACTGCTCACATTGTTGTAAATCAGAGACAACTTCTACTCAGTGAAAAAAGCAATGAAGAGAAAATCAGGTTATGTCCGAGGAATGACGGTACCATGCGAATTTACCACGTTGCTTCAAGTCACGGGGAAAGCTAGAGGCCACACAGATGAGGAAAATAGTTGAGACCTCCACATTACAACCACATATCTGATTGACATCTTGTTTCCGAATCGCTTGCTTATATCTGACAGTTTGACAAACTCCAATCTAGGGGTATAAGTTTTTCCATCTGACTACATGGACTACTGCATCAGAGAGATTATGCAGTTTGTCCTGTCTTTTATTAGCTTTGTTGAAAGATGAGATAAACTCCAGAAAACAATCCATTGTCAGCACTTACATAACACATTTCTCTTTCTTTTATTTGCTTCTTGGTATAGATATTCACACAATCACTCACAGATGTGGATGGTGAGAAATATTTAAAATTAATCTAACTATTCCTGAAAACTTTCTGATTACCATGCCAGTGGCCTCATCCTGTTAACAGTGGAATCAGATGACCCAGAATTTGTTTGAGTGGCTGATTCTTTATGGTCCGACTCAATATCACTGTTCCAGTTAAAAAGAGCTCTGGACGGGCCAATCCATGAGATCATGAAAATAGACTTGGACCAAGACTGACTATTATTTAAATATTTCCCAAGGGATGTTGGTCACAAAGTAACTCCTCTCAAGATGCAAACCTATAAATGAAATTTGTTAGGTTGAAGGAATAAACTCTATATTTGTATAAACTGAACAGATCTGACTCCCTCATCATTCCAGTAGACTATGCAATGGAGCATAATGCTGGAGTAATCTCCAGCATAAAGAACCTCTTGTGCATCTTTCCACGGTGGCATTGTGTACCTGGTACTGTGATAAGCTTGTCCTGAGGTCATGCGCATTTCCTACATATTTTGCATGCTTTCTTTCTGTCTTTGTTTCTGTGTTTCTTTCTTTCTACTGTGCTCATTTCTTCTGTAGCAAGACTGCCGTGTTACCTGACCTGTACGAATTCAAAACTCACCAGAACTGCGCCGAAGCGATGCTCAAGTTCTTCCTCAGGTGGCATCGGGAGTTTCGGCCCCTTGGTTTGTTTCTGGGAGCCAGTGGACACTGTCTTGCCCTCCTTCCCTTGGGGTACCTCCATACTTCCTGCTGCATTTCCCATGAGTGTATATCCGATAGAGCCGAGAAGTGAACATTCAATAAATAAATAAAAAATTGTCCTGGCTAAAACAAGGTGCAAACAATTTAATTAAAAAAACAACTTGATATAAATTTGACTAAACTTCATTTAAAAGCTTGTGAAGCCCCCATCTGTGACCTTCCATTATTTCCATGACCCCAGTCTGTTGATTGATGCTCAAGTGTCACTCCTGACTTGTCCATATTCTTAAACAAAGAGAAAGCATTGGGATGAAATCTACCCATGCCTCTGAATGAGTTCCTGATGCCTTATGAAACACTAGACAGAGGGAAGGGGATATCCTGAGAGTGACAGAAGGAGTGACAGCTGAATGAGTGAAACAGAAAAGGGGAGGGGATAGAGTTCAAAGTCTGTCGTTCTGTCGCACTGGACAACGCTGCAATAAAAAGAAACACTTAAGACAAAATGATTGAAAAGAAAGGTTTCACTTCTGTGATATTTCTCCTCCAGATGAAGAGAAAACTCTGGATGCAACAACTGAAAAAGCTGAAGACTTCAATGGATTTGCAGGTCTTCTTAAAATCTCCATCTGTTGTTGGATGCTAGCAGTCTGGGACTTTGATTTCCATGACCAGAAGAATTTTTTTTTAAAAAAAGGAAAAGCCAGGCAGAGATCCAGTAGGCAGCCACTCTGTTTATCCAAAACAGGGACAGTGAGTGAGATGGAGAGATGGAGAGAGCGAGAGAGAGAGAGAGAGAGAGAGAGAGAGAGAGAGAGAGAGAGAGAGAGAGAGAGAGAGAGAGAGAGAGAGAGAGAGAGAGAGAGGGCAGCAGCCATCAGGTTTAAAAGAAGAGAAACTGAGAGATCCAAGCTTCCTGGGTCCTAATGCCTCCATGTACGACAAGAAATGCTTTCTATTCTACAGGAAGTTGTAGTATCGCATCCCTGACACAAACTTAGAAAATAGGTTTTTTTTTTGAGTCAAAAATCCTTAAGTTGAGAATAATGCCACGATTATATTTTCAAGATGTGAAATATTTAAAATCATTTGAAATTCATGATTCTGCTGAAGGTGAAATTAATCATCTTTGGCTCAGTGACTTATGTACAGGACCCCAATATGAATTAAGAGTGGCATAAAGTCAACCCATAAACAGTAAATCAAAACTGCAGTATGTGTTAAGGATGTGTTGTCTTCATCATGACCTACAAACAGCCAACTGGCAGCTCACAAAGCAGAAGGTTGAGCCATCAGAAGCTCTCATAATAGCCAGCGTTCCCACAAACACAGCAGTAACATGGCTGCTAAAGAGGATCACACTTATAATCACAATCACAAGTTGAGCAGCAGCGATGACATAACTTATTTCCCAGACAGGGCCAAGGACTTTGACTAAACAAGTAGTTGGATGCATAGTGAGTGGAGTGTTACTGAAAGGTGGAGGCAGCTGTTAATAAATCATGAGTGACACACTGATACCTGCATGTCTTAACACACCTGGTCAGAAGCACATGGGGCAAAATGAAGCGTGACACCTAGTTGTTGGTTCTGTGTTGTGAGGTTTCTATCAGATACGGGAACAACATGATCACTAATGTTTTTTTGAGAACCACAAAGAGGTGTATGATTTTAAACTGATTTTAGCGTAATTTTGGCTCTTTTTTTGAGTAACCCTGGTCATGCAACTTTTGGAATGTATCAGAGGAACTGAAACGATTAGTGGATCAACAGATCACTGTTTGGCAGCTTTTCCAATAATTTAATTAAGAAAAATGCTGAATTCTATTCTCTCTGCATTTTTATCTGCTATATGATTCCAACATTCTGCTTTGAGACATTTTCTACCTCCTTTTAAGGGAAACTAAGGTGTTTCCACCAAAGGAGTGTAGGGTCTCCTTCCTGTTGGATTTGCCACAAAAAGCAGACAACCAGGAGGACAAACCAGACATCCAAATCACCTCAACTGGCTCAATTCAACATCAAAGCGTTTCCAGTACATTCTTGTTCTATGGACAGACTGGTGCACAGCGTCTTGTCCACAGGCTGCCATCTAGCAGTCAAAATATCACATTACAACGGAAGTGCTTAGCACCCATTCTGCCACTGACACTCATTTTATACCTTGGTCTCTAATTCATGGGCTAAACTGAAATGGGCTAAATGAGAGAATTATTCATGATTCTTTGCCCACACAACACTTCAACCCTGTAAACCTTCTAAACTTGTCACCATGGCATGTGTTGTGAAACGATTTGCTTATACATGGTAAAGTAAATTACATATCAAGCTGATGTTTTATTTAACATAGGGGCGGCACGGTGGCACAGTGGGTAGCGCTGTCGCACAGAAAGGCAGTTCCGGGTTCGCGTCCCACTCTGTGCAGAGTTTGCATGTTCTCCCCGTGTCTGCGTGGGTTCTCTCCGGGTTCTCCGGTTTACTCCCACCACCAAAAACATGCGCTTCAGGTCGATTGGCCAGTCCCAAATTGACAGTAGGAGTGAGTGTGTGCGTGCGTGTTTGTCTGTGTCTCTGTGTGGCTCCGCACTGCACTGGCATCCCCCGCCTCACGCCCTAAGCCAGCTGGGATAGGCTCCAGCTCCCTGTGACCCGGTATAGCAGATGAAGCGGTAACATAAAATGGATACATAGATTTTTACGCAATACTTTAAAAAATGAGGTTATAATTGAGTCGAATGAACATCTAAATACTGTAGGTTGTATAACATTACATTACAAATAATACATAAAATCATTTCATCCATCCATCCGTCCATCCATCAATCTATCCATCCATTCACTTATGTTCAATCGACATCATCTTAACTACAGCCACTTTTCCAACTTGCAGGTTATGGGTCTGCTGGAGCCTATTTCAGCCTGCTACTATTATTTCAGGTGAAGCAGGTGAGAGTACCTGCCTGTTATTCCATTCATTCATTTTCATTAACCGCTTACGCTGTTGCGGGTCGTGGGGTTGCTGGAGCCTATCCCAGTCGACTTGGGACGCGAGGCAGGGTACACTCCAGGGGCGGTGTCGGTGCACCACGGAGTCACATGAAAGACACACAAACACCTTGGCACATACACCTATGGACAATTTTCCTGATGTCTATGTTTTTGGGGGTGGGATGAAGCTAGGGAACTTGGAGAGAACCCGTGAAGACACGGGGAGAACATACAGACTTCGCACAGAAGGGGAAACTTGGAACCATCTTGCTGTACAGAGAAGTCTTAGACTTGTGATTCCTCGTGTACTTTTAACATACTCTATTTGCATTCCTGGAGAGAACCCACACAGACATGGGAAAAACATAAAAACTAAATTTACTTCAATTTTGCTTTTATCCAATTGAATTCAATCACATGTTTATATTGTATGGTGCGAGATCAGTCCAAAACGTTACTTTGTCCTTGATGATGCGTAACGTTTTCCTTGACCGTCTCTTCCGTTTGTAATTAGATCATTAAAAAATCAAGGGAAAGAGCCAAGTGGTAGGGCCAAGAAGGGACTTGGATTGATAGTTTCACCCCTGCAACCATGAGATAAGTGGCCAAATCATGACAATTTCCCAAAAGACCAAAGTAGGTGTGAGCTGATGGTCTTCTTATCATCCAACTCTTCATGTCAGCAGGGGCTCATGGTCATTGTCTTCATCCAGTCCTGAAATGAATAGTAAAAGAGACATAGTTATATTTCTGTTGTACTAATGACAAAGCTAGCAACCACAGCTAGACATTGCCTTCCAACATTGATCCATCAGAATATCACCTCTTCCAAAGAGTCTGGAAATCCTCACACGCAGAGGAGACATTAACAGATTGCTGATAAAATTACGGACCCTGAACAAATCCAACTGATTTCGACTTTGGGGACTCTGGCTTGTCTCGTCCTCAGTGAGTGGGACATATTGTGCATCATTCGCTACAATGCGCCTTCTTGCATTATGTGGGATATTTGCCCGTTCAGGTGCCTCATCCGTTTCAGACACTTGGTTGTATCTGACAGTGCTACTGTAAGACCTGTTCTTAGTCACCATCAAATGGAGGAAATCTAATAGTTTACACATGTTTACTCAAACTAGACTTCCAGTTCCAGGAAAACAAATTATTAGTTGGGATATATCTACTGTATATTATAATTGTGCTTGTCCCTCCTTAAACAAGTTAATAAGTAGAGATGTCTGTAACAAGAACCATAGATCAAAGCACAAGAATAGTAAAAAAGGATACAAAGGTCAAAGGAGAATTGATCAAAGGTCAGTACGGGTCCTGATTTTTACTACGGGTCCCAGTGAATGTAAGTGCTGTATTTCTTCTTTGCCTTTCGGCTTTGCCCTTCAGGGGTCAACACAGCGAATCATTTAAGATGCAGATGTCTTCTGCATCCTCTTCTCTCGTGCCAACTACCTTCATGTCCTCTTTCACTACATCCATAAACCTCCTCTTTGGCTTATGGATGTACTGTAACCTTACTCTTCCACTTGGGTCCCTCTCATTCACTTACATGTACTCTGTCTTACTGCGGCTAACCTTCATTCCTCTATCAACATCCACAAAGCAAATCCTGCATCTATACTACTCTTTTTTGGTATGAAACCATACTGCTGATCACAAATGTTCACTTCTGCCCTTAGTCTAGCTTCAACTACTCTTTCTGATAACTTAATTGTATGGCTGTATAGATCAGTCTCCCCCTCCATACTGTCCAACCAAGAATACAAGTCATCACAAGCCCCTTGTTTGGCCTTTGCTACCTCTACCTTCACCTTACGCTGCATTTCCCTGTACTTCTGTCTGCTCTCCTCAGTCCTCTCAGTGTCCCACTTGTTCTTAGCTAACTTCTCTGTACATACTCTTGTCCCTCCTCATTCCACCACTAAGTTTCTACTTTCCTTCCAGATGACACACCGAGTACTCTCCTACCTAAGTTTCAAATACAAACTGAAAATACACAAACATGATTAATGACTCCCACACCTTTGATGAATTCGTCTTTACTTTTATTGAACTCATCCTCCTAAATGAATTTAGTGATTTGTGTTGTTTCAAGAATTTGTATGTTGTGACATTGTGGAAGATAGTGTCTCCAATACCTGACTTGAATGGGATCTCATACCTAGGTACAACATGAAGTTTTTATACAGACACATTACTAAATACCTGTAAAAAAAACAGAAACAAAAACGATCTATTATATCTATCTGTACATATTAACCTGTACAATTGTCAAGCAGATCACACAGATTGTCAAAGTAAACCATGTGAAAACTACTCTTTGACCTTGATGGTTTTTATTTATAACTTTGAATAGACCAACTGTGATTAAGGCTTTAATATGAGTGTACTATTCCTCCTGAACATTAAGCACAACTTGCCAACCATGAGACGGTACTGAATATATTTTCAGTTCCTTGAAATGAAATCAGTGTGCTGCTGTCTTCATCATTGTGGTTAAAGTTACAAAAGTCTGTCCATTTGCTTTTTGTCATCTGATGGCTGAAAAACAACTCTGTTCTGAACAAACGAAGTGTGACCAAATATCGTGCTGGTGACTATTTTTGGTTATAATGTGACCAATGATGACAACAGTTGGTTAGAAAAACTCAAGACATAATGAGTAGTAAATGAAATGTGCAAACAGTAATAGAAATTAACAACTCGTGACAGTTCCAACAAATTTATTCTTTTATTGTCCAACTTAAACAGTTATATGAATGTAAATTTTTGGTATCTCACTTAAATAAAGCAGTGGACAAAACAGCCAGTATATAGAGAATAAGGAAAACTACAAGTAACACCAAAGTTATTCATTAAATTAAAAAAAAACTTTACCCATCCCAAATCCTGAAATTATTTCTTTCTTAAAAATTTTTAAGAAAGAAATAATTTCTTAAACAATTTTATCGTAATTGTCAGAGTACATGCGGCAAAGAAAATGAGATGATGACCTTGACATTGAGAAAACTAGGTCAAGGTCAAATTTCAACTTTTGTACACTCAGGAACTGGATAAGATTGAAAGGCGAGGGAGAAGACCAATGTGAGTAAGACCATAGATCAAAGCTACTACTTTTGATCAATGACAGTAGGTCAGAGCACTAGCTTTGATCTTTGACCTATGCAAGTAGATCAGGGTAAAAATTTTAATTCATGGATGTGCGCGGGATGTTGAAGGCTGTGACTGCCTTGTTTCTAGTTTTAAAATGTATACAATCCAACAATAGAGCAGTTTGCTGACAACTTATCATAATCTTTGCAGCATATCTTTAAATCAACATTATCAAAACTCCTCTTTCAAGATGGTAGTCTAGAAGTTATAGTGGTGACAACTTAAATTGGGCCTGTGGTCATACACATTAATGATAAATGTCATCTTGACGGCCATGAGTTAAGAAATAGCTTTTTACATTATAAAGAAATAGATGGAAAAAAAAGAAAAAATGGATCTAAACTACATTTATTTTTTACATAAGTAAGCAGCCTTTAAGCCTATACCATATATAAATTTTAATATAATGGATACTGGACGTCACAAAATAATTCCTTCTTTACTTGTTCAGCTGAGCATATTTAGATTGTAAGGATATGCAAATTTTAGCAAGCTATATAGTGGTTATTATTTCCTGATGCAACTTATCTCATTACTGAGGCTGCTGCATTTGGGGATGTTGGACTTAAGAGCACTGAGATAGCAGGTGAAGAGGGAGACATGGAGCTGACTGTCTGTGGCACCAGCTGACGCCCACATGGGCAACTTGAGTCATGGATGAGCCTCAGCACATCGTTTCGGAAGCGTACACCTACCAGGGCATACAGGATGGGATTGATGCAACAGCGGGTATATGCCAAAGTACAGGTTATGTACTCCAGGAGAAGACCACAGAACTGCCCTGCCATTTTACGTAACAGCACCACAGTGTACGGCAGCTGGAATACCATGAAAACCAGCACCAAAGCCACAATCAGTTTCAAGGTACGCTGACGACGCCACTCTTTACCTTTACGATTTACTTGCCCTTCCTGCAGCATTCTAGCAATCATAGAGTAGCATGTCACCATAACAAACAGGGATAGGCAGAAAACAGCAATGATGGCTCCATTGGCAGCCATTTTGGCACTTCCACTACCCATCATGCCACAGTATGCATCACTTCCTGACCCCGACACATTAGAAAAGAGGATTTCAGGGAGGCTGAGGAGCACCGCGATGAGCCACACTCCTGCAGCAGCTACTGTCCCACCTAGAAATATCCGACTGCGCAGCCTGAGCATTTCTTGGGCTTGTGCCACAACCAGGTAGCGGTCAACGCTGATACAGGCCAGTAACAGAAGTCCACTGTACGTGTTGATAGCATAGCATGTGCGCATGACCTTACAGAGGGGAATGGGTAGGATCCAACCGAGGTGAGTGTCGACAACCTGCAATGGGAGCGTGAGGAGCAGGAGTAGGTCAGCCAGTGCCAGGTGGAACAGGAAGATGTCTGTCATGGAGCGAAGCTGGCAGCGGCGGTAAACGGCAAAGGTGGCAATCACCAGGCAGTTTCCGAACACACCCAGCAGGAAGATCAGGCCGAAAACACAAGTCTGGAAGGTTTTGATGGTGAACTCTTCCTCACCGGCCTCACACCAGTCAGAATCATAATCGGTGGGCTCTGTGCTGTTACTCAAATTCAAATGAGGGTAGTCTGAGTAGTCGTAGTAGCTGAAATCTTCCATTGCTAGTAGGAAAAATAAAAAAATTATTAAACCAGTAATAACTTGATTGATAACAGAATGTGGTACTATACCACTACATTTTCACAGATGAAAATCAGTGTAAAAAAAAAGAGAAGAGCAAAAATATAATCAACTGGACTTGCTGTAAGTTGGTTGAAGATTTTTCACCTCTCACCCAAGAGGCTTGTTCAGTTCTGACTGACTGATAGAGAGTCCAGATACTAATATACCTGTTGGAGCAGAAAACAAATCAAGGACAGTATCCACCATGACAATGACTTTCATTGAGAGTCATTACCATTCATGAGGGGAGAGGAAAATCCTGAAATCCCCCAGAAACCAGCTCAACCATTCACACTTTGATATGATGAGAGGTGAAACGTCTTCAATCAACCTAAAGCAAGTGCAGTTTTTTGCTCTTCTTGATTTACCTCATTCTGGATGACTGAGAACCTACACAGACAGTGTCAAAACAATACAGTACATTATGAAAGGAAAATTGCTTTTGTAAATATATGTAGGAACAGGGGAAAAAAGTGTGAAATACTGCCAAAAGAAAATCTGAAGGATATTTGGCGTTTTAGTTTGCTATTAGTATTTAGCATTAGTATTTATAATATTTATTTATCTTAAAACATTTAAACAACTTTTGCAAGGCCTTTGATGACCTGGCGACTCATTTAATGTAAACCCCACCTCTCGGCCATAGCCAATTGGGCTCGGCTCAAGCATAACCTGCTAACTCGTAAGTGGCTGACAATTTCTATTGTCTCGTCCTCGAGAAGATGAATGAATGAATGAATGAATGAATGAATGAATGAATGAATGAATGAATGAATGAATGAAAAAACACCTTTTGCAAATATCATTGCGAGTGGTTAAAATTGACACATTTAAATATCTGAATTCAGTTTCCATGCAAACATCTAAAGGCAATCCAGTACAGTACATCAAAAGTATGTGACTGAAAATTAAAACTCAAATGTAATGACATTTTAACGCATTTGCTGGCCACATTTAATGAAATAATTACTAACATCCTAAATCACATCTTCTTCCAAAACATTTATATCATTATGGATATCAGACTGATTTGATTCATTGCGATATCAGTAAACTCTTCCACTCAAATTGAGAGTGAGAGACTTGCAGCTACGTCTTTTGGTTTGAGTAAGCAGCTGTAACATTTTAGTCACTCTTCACTGTGTTGCGTGCCACTGGCATCAGGTCGTTGGCACAAAGGAAATCATGGGTAACTTTGAAGTCCATAAATCAGTCAAGGTCTCAAGTCAATAACCGTTATAAGCAGTCTCTGCAATCGTCATTGTATTGTTGCTGATGGTACTTAGAGAGAAAATCTTCTCTTTTTTATCTGCTCCAGTTGATGGTGAAGTGAGACATTAACAGGTTCCTCTAAAAGGTAAGAAAAAGGTGACTGTATTTTCTAACCTGCCAGTTTGACTTAAAAAATATCCAGTTTAGCTGAATCATAATCTGTCTGGTAAAACTATTAGTTCAACCGACGAATGTGGAAACATCCTATTTTGCTGTCTCCATTTAAAGTATTTAACTAAGTCCATAATTGTATCTCGTACAACTAATTCTATCAAGTTATGGATAATAATTGCCAAGAAACATAATACGGTATTTCGGAAATATGTCACATTTTATAAAGGTAAAGTTTTCTCATATACGATTTACAATCTCATCACATTTAAATATTGGACAAAATATTTTGACACACATATAAGAAAATAGTTTCTGGCTTTTTAATATATATATATATATTTAAAATCACCAATTTTGAAAATAAAATCTTACACTTGTTCTAATGGATTCCTTTTTTTTTTTTTTTTTTCAAATTTTGTTTATCTTGAGCTTTCTGTCTCTCATGCTGGTGTGTAAGTATACACTCAGTTTTAAATATTTTTTTAATTTTTTCTTTCATTAATATTTTGGTTATGACATACATTTTGAATAATTGGTCTACATGTCAATGGCATCTTGTCTATTTGTATATTAAATTAAAAATGGTAAATTTACATTTAAAGTAATGTGCCATTAGTTTGTTCTGTTACGGCTTGAGCACTATTATAAAGAAAGTGTTCTTTCCTTTTGCCTGCCAGTGTTTAATCATTCACGTACAGACTACAGCAAATGATCTTCATCATGTCTTTTACATTAAAATGAGTGATACATCATGTTTATGCTGTAAAGGTTGCTGGTGTCAGGTTGTGGGCATGTGGGAACCCATGAGCAGCCTAAAAATCACAAACGTCACATGCCATCACCGTCAGTTTCATTTCTCCTTTTGCCGTGGCCTAAATAATTTCTTTCATGTTAAAGACTCTGCTTTTTTTACTAGTGAAAACCAAAATCTATAAATCTTGTAAGTCAAACAACAGTCGGGTTTAAATTATACTTAAATTCATGGTTGAACAACTGGACATTATAACCTGACTGTGTATATTGGATTTTTTTGTTTAAAAAGTTTTGTAAGCACAGTTTTCAGGTTAGTAATATAAATAACAACATAAAAAAATCCCATGGATGCATGTATTTGGGCTCTGAATGACAACACTGGAAAATGGTGTAGTTTCTTAAATGGCAGCTTCAAAACCACAATTTAATGATAAAATATCAGTTATTAACATCAAAAAGATTATGTGAACACATGCAAATGCATAAATTGTCTATATAATTGTAGAAATTTTTGGACGTTTTTTATGTACACAGAGAATATCATTTTTATTCTTAACTCCTCTCTCTTCTATCATTTCACATTTCTTTTCTACCAACCTAGTCATGTTTTATCATTTTAAAAATCTTATTTTCTATTTTTTTTCTGCTCATTATCTCTCAGCTGACCTTACCTGCTGTGCAGTTTGAAGTGTTAAGCATGTTGTTCTCCCTTTCCTGTGCTAAACCATAAATTTCAGATACCCACATCCTTAAATACAAGTCAGAGGCTAGCCCACCTCCAGCCAATCAAACCAGCCCTTTGTCTTTGCTGACCCTGCTGTACTCTTGCACTGTTTGTGTGTATCAGAAGGAATCACTGAAGGATGCCTTGGTGATGTTGTCACATCTCAGAGGGTAAATCAGTAGGGTATTTATGGTTTGTCACATGCATTGAATTTGAAGGAGAAATGTGTCAACTGCACCCTCACCACTACCACACAGCGTGCATATGTGACCACAAATTCTTTTCTTTTCTTTTTTTAACTTAAACTCATTATTAAGCAATTTGTTTTTAAATTTCCAATCATGTTTGATCCACTGTATATATGATAGTATTTTTTTACATCAACAAATCCAAAATATATCCCAATAAGAGGAAAGTTTTAAAATGCACATGACAGCTGCAGGTTCAACACGTGGACAGAAGTAGAAAAAAGGACAAAAACATTTGGGTGCGGCTGCTTTTATCCACTTATACTTTACTCCACTTCTTCTGGAATCAAATGCTTATGTATCGATGTAACCTTGTTGTGAACGATCAACTGAAAACTGCCCAAACTTGCCTAGAATTGAGCATTAAAACTAATATCTGGAGGTTTCTTTAGATTGAGTTTTCTTTAAGTGGAAGGAAATGCGAGAGAAGGGATTGAATAGCTGTTTATTTTGGCTGAGTAACACTGTTGAAAACTTATTTTAACCAATTACTGCTGTCATAAATTTTGTTCTTGGAGAAAAACCAAATATAAACCAGAGAATATCCAGAACATTATTTTTTATGAGATGTCATTGTTGTTAGGAGTCTTCAATGGCTGAATAAAATTACAAAGGGTTGCCGATGTATAATATTCATCTCCCTTCTGTGCATTTGCATGGTAATGGTGACAATTTCAGTTTGGGTCCAATTGATAATTAACTATCACTGCAGACATGTAACTCGATTACCTCAGAGATGTTACCATTGGTGGAAATAAAGGCGTTACATTTTGCCTCGAGTGGTGGCACCTGACCACAAGAAAAATATGTTTTGGGTTGATGCGAACAGTTTAAAGTTGAGCTAAGTTGTTGACATTCCTTGAAACACAATGTGGTTTTCTCGGGCTGAGATTTCTACCCTCCTTGCCTGTTTTGCAAACGTAGCTCTTGTGAACTGTGTGAAACTGGTGACCTAAAAATCAACCTGTGGACACAATGTTCATGTTAAATCATGATACACTCCTTTAAATGACGGTTGTGTGCTTTTTAACCTCACAGGCTCACACCATCTCTTCTTTATTCTAATAAATGATTTAGACATATGTATTAATTGGAACATTCAGGTTAGTCTGTAGCTTGAAGTTTCAGACAACTTGTGTTGACTTTTATGGCCTTCAACCAACATTACAGACTCTAATCTACTCAAACACATCATCACATCACATTAGAGAATAATGCACAATCTAATGTGTATGCTGCTTGAATCCTTAATGTATATATGTGAATCATTTTTTGGGATTTCATGTGTTCATGTGTTTTGACATTATTGAAGTATAAATTAAGTTGGACCTTTTATGACTAAAATATGTTTCTAATATTATACCCCTCATGAAAACACAGGACCATGTTAAAAAAAATTAAGATACATAAAAAGAGTGTAGTTTCTTTTTTATATATACACTCCTACAATTTGGAACTCGCTGCAATTTCATAATAAAACAGAAAACTCTCCTGATATTTGTACATTAAAAACATGTCCTTTAAATTTGGAGCTTGGTTTTTAAGTTTTTATCATTTTGCATTTCAAACTAGATGTTTATTTCATAATCATATTATGATTCATATATTTTAAAGTTTGGCCAAGTAATTTTTACTTTTACATATTTTTGTCATATTGTTTGAGGGATTTGGACTTTTTAACATTTTTTTTTACAGGTTTTGTAGATTAAATTTCATTGGAACTGAATTTGGATAAAGTCTTAAAATTGTAAAAAAATTACTTAGCATTATATAATTTTTTCAACTTGTTGCATCAAATTTCATTATATAATGCATGACATTACATAACATTGCATTTTTATTTCTTCTTTATTTCCATATTTTATTTCTGCATCATATTCAAAATTGTATAATATACCATATGAATTAAATAATTGCCTTTCGTATGAATTAATCCATTACAAGGGTGTCTTGACAGTGGTCTGGAGGTGAGCTTACACCTCCCACTGTCAGCTCACACTCTGGGTGTTTTTTGTTGTCTTGGTGCATTGGATGATCTGTTGTACCTCCCAGGCTACCACTGAGCCACTGCCACCCCCTAATTTTGCCACTATAATGCACTGTAATATACAAAAAATCACAAGATATAATTTTTCCTTAAATAGTAATGTCTTCATATTACATAATAAACATAAAGTATTTGATACTTCATGACTGCTGATGGAATTTTGTAGACTCAAAAATTTTATAAATATAGTCATTTTGCATTACTCCATTTCTTTCAGGAGCAGATATTCTTCATGACACCTGCTTCCTTAGAAAGCAGCTTCACAGTGAGTTGGATCTTCTTGTCTGAATGTGTAAATATGAAACAGTAAAAACTGAAAACGTGAACACGTCAGGGATTTGGACCGAGATGGTGAGAAAAATAAGTTTCACTCTGACATAAGTGACAACAAAATAAAAAAGATGACTTGATTCTTACCACTGGAGGGCGAATTGGAACCAACTTCCATAATCAGTTTGAACACAGCTTGAAGGAACAAACATTACAATTCTGGCGTAAATACTCTTAAATATTAAATGTGTATTGTGCAGCAGCTTTATTGTTGCTTGTTTATTTACTGCTTGTGAGCAGAGAGTTCCACAATGACCCTGGGTAGGACACATTTTCAGTTAAATTGTTGAAGAAAATGTAATTGTATATTCATTGTACATTAACTAAATATGATAAAATTTAGTTTTCAAACAAGTATACAAAAATTTATGAGAACTCCCTAAATTGACACATAGACTGACACACAGTCATTATTACTCTTGTTTGTAAGTCTATTACATGGCTGCAGCACATCTTCGATTTGCTTTTCTGAATTAAAAATTGTCCCTAATCATCAACTTGCAGCAAAGAGCAGCTTCCTTCCTCTGGAGATACGGTTACTGAAAGCTGACATCCTGCACAATAAGATACACGAATCACAGGAAGTAGTTCCATCTGTGCTTATTTTCTAGCAAAAAAAATTCAAATGGATATATATATATATACATATATATACACACACACACATATATATATACATATATATACTGTATATATAAAGAGAGAGAGAGAGAGAGAGAGAGAGAGAGAGAGAGAGAGAGAGAGAGAGAGAGAGAGAGAGAGACAGAGAGAGAGTAAGAGATTTCAGGATAGTAGGTCATAGATAAGTGTTTGCAGGGTGCAGGAGAAATTATTTGATGCACTACTCCTACCATTGCAAGCAAGTCAGAGCTTTCCTTGATCAACTAATATGCTGCTCATGTGTTTTAATAATTTTGCTTATCTTGTGTGCTTCCTGATGCTAGACGTTATTCACATTCCCTGCTGCTAAGTAAAGGAGGAAATTCCTCAAGGGTTTTTCTTTGACTTTCCGTGGAAGAGCAGGAAACTGGGTGGTACCGCCACCCTTTGCCTACATTTTCGTAAACATCCTGTCAGTCCCACAACAATTAGGAGCTGGATGTCTGTGGCATTATGCATTGTGATGTGTTCACATCATCAGAGCTCTACGTGTTTGACCATTCAACTTAACTTCTGAACAGTCATGTTGGTCTGTTGCCTAGTCTGTCCATCTGGAGCTCTTCCTCCCAGACCCCCTGGAACCAGCTGATGATGTTAATCTTTTTAGGCAAAAGAGCATTCTGCCCCCACCCTCTGGAGCGCTCTCCCATAAATATCAGAGACCATACCAATCTGTCCATCTTAAAATTTCACCCAAACAAACACTTCATGAGAGTGTGAGTGCAAATGCATGTTGGGGTTCATATGCCACGTCTCTCATGTGTACTGCAAAGACTGCCTAATACATGCAAAGCTTTCTTACAAAGAACTCAACATCTAGGGAGGCTCGCTGCGCCTGCAAAAGATAAGATGGTAGGGCTGTTTGATGTCACGTTAAAATCATTGCTGTTTCATCTCACCTTCTTCTGTCATTCATTCTGTTTGTCTGGCATTTTACAGCATCACTGGAACACACATGTTCTCACACATTCATGCACATACACAACAGTCATCAGTGCTGAGAGAGAGGGCTGGGCTTGTCCTTGAACCCTCCCGCTCTCAGATCCTAAGCTTCACACGGTGTCTCAGGTCAGCCGACGGCCTCTTAGGTCTTCATCATGATCCTGTACCTGCTCTTCCCTGGTCTTATCCTCGGTATGTATCTGACTTCACACAGATTTTAGTGGAATCACATTTACTTCCTTAGTATTTCCTGTTTTTTTTTTTGTTTGTTTTTTTTTTCATTTTTTGGCAGGAGAAAACCACTGTCTTAATAAAAGAAAGACATGTAGGCTTTTAGTATCAGCAAAAATGAGAACATGTTACAGATTATATTAATTTGTGGATCTATGTTTCAGGCGTTGTGGAATCTTTGATAGCCAATGTGACACTGGAAGAGTTGAGCCAAGCTGAGAGGAACCGAACAATCAGTGAGTCCACCACTGAAGAAAATAAGTCGCTATTTTTTATCTATTAGATACAAGAAGCAAATGGTTTTCTATGTATGCAAATCATAAAGAATGTTGCTCCATTAAGATTAGCAATTTGCACCTGCAGGTACAACTAAACCAGAAAACTTGAGTATCAGCCTGTTCAAAGATGAGAACGAGGTGCTGATGAGTCAAATTGAGGAAGAATTACAAAACAAGACGTCTGCTGTTATCACTGAAGATGATGGTGAGATTTTCCTCTGATTATACATGAGGAATCCCCTGCGTCTTATTGGCGTGTGCACATTTCCTGTAATCATTGAGATGAAACACTCATTTTAAGGTATGAGCAGTTTCACTTTCAGGCAAAAGCCACAGCGAAGAAAAGGAACATGCTCTTAAGCTTGGGAATGTGTTCACCAAACTTGCAAATCACTAAAGAGACATTTTTTTCATACTTTGTGATATGCATTTTTTCACCAAGAAATTTGGAATAAAAATATTTATTAATGAAAATCTTGTATGTGTTTCATATTTCTTTATCTGTGTCTGTTTTTGTTTTTTTGGACTTTTCAGAACGTTTTCAGAACAAGGTAATACATTTCTCAGCCAGGCGCTGTCATCAGGACTTGCTGAAGGAGTTCAGTCACAGCATCTGTGGAGCAGCTTTCCACACAGAAATGCTTTCAATCAGCAGCGACAAATGGTGTGTCCTGGAAAATATAATCGGGTAAGGCAGAACAGAATATGGAGAATATTCAGTTTCATTCACCCTTTTCAAATGTTTAATTCCCTTTGAAATGGTGCCAGATTTGTAAGGAACATGCATTTGTGGGATGAGAAAAAAATCAGTGCAGCCAGCAGCAAAACGTTCTACACAACTCCACACATTAACCCTATGGTCTACGTGCCATAGGACAACTCTGGACTCATGTCTGAGCATAACCTTCCTTCATAGTTTGCAGATGGTATTTGAGCTCCCTCCAAAGAATGTAGAAACCTGGCATCAAAGTGAAAAAATGTTTGGCATTGGCAGAGAAGATTTGGTAAATTTTTCTTGGGCACATCCCACGTACTTGGCTCTGCTGCTCATCCCACCAATATTCCCATTTGATAGGGAATTAAGAAGTCTTTAATAATAAGAAATAATCACAAAGTTTTTTTTTGTGTGTAGCTTTATACTGTTATAGGCTTTCTATTCCTTGTTTTCGTTTTCTACAAGATACTGTACTTTGATGTCTCTTATGGAATTAGGAATTTAAATGCAATTTTTACAACTAGAACCAAGGCAGTCACAGACTGCAACATCCCGCGACACCCCTGAATCCAAAATTTTACCCTGACCCACTTGCATAGGTAAAAGATCAAAGCTAGTGCTTTTCATAGATCAAACCACTAGTTTTGCTCTATGGTCTTACACTGGCCTTCTTCCTTGTCTTTGTATCTTATCCAGTTTCTGAGTGTACGATAGTTGAAATTTGACCTTAACCTAGTTTTCCCAAGATCAAGGTCATCATCTCATTGTCATCCCCTTTGCTGCCCAAGTAATGTGCTTTTTGTTTCATCTTTCCATTTGCAACGGTTGTGAAGATTTGGCGGACTAACTAACAGACGACCGGACGAACACACGAACACACAAACACTGACAATCACAATATGTCACTGCTTTGAAGCGGGATATAAAGAGTTACCTGTGTAACACCCATGTTATGTTGTATGATTAGAATAACAATTATATAATAAGAAAAAAACTACCTGGTATTTTGTTTCCAATAAGTAGCTAAAACATGTAATCAATGAGTGTATGCGACGCTTTCCATTACGGTGATCAGAAATGTATGGTTAATTTAGAGTTTAATCCCACATACACCACCATCCTGCCCTAAACACTCCACGTGTTTCAGAAAAAATAATAAAAAAACTGTTCATTTGTAGAGAATTAATGCAAAGAATTATCAGTGACCTCTGGAGCTACTAAGAGGCACTGGGAAACGTCTGTCACCAAGACTGAGCAAAGAAAACACCTACACCCTCTCCCACTTCGTAGAACACAACCCATTTATATTCTCACAGAAAATAGTGTGACCACAACAACCTAGTAGATTTGGTTGCAGGAGGATTTTGAATTCTTTTTGGTTCAAATGAGGAACTTCATTCTCATGAAACTAAATCATTTGGATTTTTTTTTCTATTTTCAAGCTTCAGTCAAGATATGCTCTGTAATAACTGTAAATATTAATTTCTAAAATATATGAGTGACACATTGACTGTTTTGGAGCAATTAATAATTATTTTCATCATTGATTAATCTGATAATTATTGTCTTGATTCGTTATTTCCCTTATAAATGAAATTTATGATATAACAATGTGAAATCAAGAGGACCAAAAAAATTGGTAATCACCTTCACAAACTATTCAGGCATGCTCACTATTAATATATTGTTGTTTCTATCTATTACAGGCCGTACAACAACATGACGTTATGCTTGGAGGAGGTTACAAATTTACTTGGCTGTTATTACCCAAACACAGACACTCAAGACTTCTTCCTGTACATCCACTCTCTGTACTTCCAGGACTGTTCCCAGGAGGAGTTCCTGCTTGTGGACGCTCCTCAGGGACTGGTGATCGTACTCACTCTCATACCAGTCAGCATCATTCCTGTTCTGGTTTATCTGGTGGTTTGGAAAAGTAAAGTCCAAAAGTGAGTTGTGTTAGACTTGCGTCAAATGATGAGAATTGTCACGTGAAAACATTCTCCATGTTGTTGTGTTTTTTTCTATATTACAGTCTGGTGGTGAATTACAACATGATTGAGTCATTAAAATGAAGACAACCATAAATCTAAAACAGAGGGAAATATTTCGTAAAAAGAAAAATTCCCTGATTATGTTTAAGCAGTATAATTTTCAGAATTATGCTTATTCACTTCCTGTCGCAGTCATGTCTGTTGGCCCCTAAGTAAAAAAAACCAGTTCGGTTAGTTTAACGCAAAGCCTCAAAACATAAATCTTGGCTCTGTCAAATAGCTAGTTGGCTAATAGGCACCTCTGAAACCCACTAATTAACATTTTATGTAGCTATGGTGTTGACTGTGTGCTAATAGTATGTTCCATTTACCTAACCTCTGGGGGGGGGGGGGGATGAGGTTTAGATTTCCAGATTAGGTATTTCAGGGTAATCTAGCTGAAATATCCACCTGCTTGAAGAAAATGTTTTTTTTAAATGTGTTTTATCTGTGGCGCTAAATAAACCAAACGCGTTACACAATCTGTGCTTTTGAAATAACAAAACATGTAACATGTTATTGCTCTCTTTGTGAGGACCGATGGACAAAACATTAAAAATAATTTTTTTTAAAAGATCTCTACTGAGCTTCGTCTGATTTTGTTTAAGAGCTATTACTTGGTTTAATGTTAAAGTTGGGATGAGTTTTATTTCTTTAAATCAGAGATAGTCATCACAAGCCTGTAAGTAGTGGATAATCTACGGTGATAAAGGCCCTGTGATGTTGGGTCATGGTAGATTGTAAAGGATGTCTGAGATAACCAGAATCATTAGCACAGAGTTGAGCTCACGTTGTCTCTGTTTGTCCTCTGTATGCACTGGCATTAGTCAGGAACACATGCAGGTCACACTTCAGTTGAGCCACAACTTCCTTCTTCACACCCACTCCTCCTCACACCACACATTCAAAGAGCCCTTCAAATTCCACTCGAGCAATATTTACAGTTCAGTGAAACACAGCTGCGCATCAAAAGAAAGTTCCATTCAATGTTCATCATTTGTCTTGATTCAGTTGTCTCATTAGTCAGTTATTACCGAACGTCCTGTCATAGAACATTGAAGAACTGATCGCACCTAATATATGTGCTGTCAGCCTCTAACATTCAATCTGACGCTGCTGATGTAAGAATTCACACTTCAGTTAATTTATCTAAGAATGATCTGCATTTCCTCTCTCACACAGTAGTAACAGCGTGTTCATTTGAACATTCTTCTATTACTCCATTCGCTCTTGATGGTATCATATTTAAAAATCACATAAACCCAATGATGAGAAATCTTTCTTGTATCTGGCAGCAGCATTGGAGCAGTTCAAATGATTTAATAAAGCATATGTATGATCGCTGAGATTGTCATGGAGTTTAAAATAATGCAGTATAAAGGGCGCTTAGTACTCCACATAGACTATCTATCTATCTATCTATCTATCTATCTATCTATCTATCTATCTATCTATCTATCTATCTATCTATCTATCTATCTATCTATCTATCTATCTATCTATCTATCTATCTATCTATCTATCTATCTATATATCTATCTATCTATCTATCTATCTATCCATCCATCCATCCATCCATCCATCCATCCTTCCATCCATCCATCCATCCATCCATCCTTCCATCCATCCATCCATCCATCCATCCATCCATCCATCCATCTATCTATCTCCATGCATCCATCCATCCATCCATCCATCCAATCAACCAACCAAACAAACAAAATATTCCTTTGGTATTAATCTGCTGCCGTAGCAGCTGCTCTGCTTTCAGTTTTTGCACTAGATTTTGAAACCTCACTGCAGGGATTTCCCCCTTTCCCCCCACACACAAAAGCATAAATGAGCTTTAACATTGGTGATGGTGACAGTGACCTTTTTTTTTTTTTTGCAAGAGTACACCATCTTGTTCAAACAGAAAAGATCTGTGACTCTTGGAAGCAAAAAAAAATTTAGTCATCTGAAAACTGTTTTTAAAAGCATCATGTTATCATTCCAAAAGGTGAATTGTAAAATTAGACATTATTTTACACATGCAAAATATTTGCATAATAAAATATCAAGATTTAACCAAAAATATGTCAGTTTACAGTCACATTAATATGTCACCTGGAACTACAGGCCAAAAGCACGTAAAGTTAGGTGGAGAAATGTGTGTACAATGACAAACTGCATTGTAGGAGTGGACACATCGCCACCTACTGGTGTACATTATGTATAAGAAAGTGAGATCTGACTTCTAATAAAATATACTTGAACTGATGCAAGTACAGGATTCTTACATTTTAAGACCTTTAATTGCCCGTTTGTCATTGTCTGGATTTATCCAACAAGTAAACAACTCTGCTTAAAAGCAAACACTGACACACAGTCATATCCTCAATGACTATTGTTAAGTAAGAGAGATAAGGCAGCATCAAACACAACTGGTCAATAAAACGGTGTCTCCGCCTCCTGGTGCAGGGGGTCAGGGGTTCCTATAAACTAGCTCAGGGTTCTGTAAGATGAGTTTGCTGCTACATCTTTCAGGACAGGCTGCACTGACACTGTGGGACATCAACTGAGGTCAGTCATGAAGATTTAAAATGTTTTACCAAACTGAGTAGAAGATTGTAATGTTTATGTCTTAGCTGTAAATGCAATAATTAATGTGGTTCTTTATCTAATAATAATTAATGCAATTTGTTTAAAATAATATTTAATTTCTATAACTAAGGTAGACGTTTCTGACTTTTACAATTGGTGGTGAATAGGAATGGAGATCTTTAAATTTATTACCACAGCATGAATTATTACAAATACGAATGATGCGTTCACTGGAGTGGATGCACAAACGTCGATCAGCAAAAAGCACAAAACCATTTGTGTGTACTATACATATCCTGCATAACACTACATTGAAGCAAAGACATCTGGTGTCACCAAATTAATATGAAATCTGTTACTGATGACACACAGGAAAAATCAAATGACTTAGATTGTGACCTTAAGCATTCAATAGATAATTTTTGTTTGTTTTCTTTTTTGTATTTGACTGTGTTTGTGAATAATGTCTAGACAAAAGAAAAATACTGTCTGTCTAGATATTTGTGGGGTGACAAAGAACAAGTATGCCATTCATTGTCTCAAATGACCTCAGGGAGGAAAACCTCCACTCCTTGTAGTCAATCATAACTTTAACACCATCTTCTTCTTTTTTTAAACACTGACAGTGTGACTCATCGCTGACACCACAAGGGCTTTTAAAATGCGGGGCAGATGGTGGCGCTTTTGGACTGACAGTCCAACATCAGGCTCAGTGACTTCAGTCAAGCAGGAACAGGAAAAATGTGAGCGATGCACTTAACAGCATTTTAAAGTAGAACTGAAGTGTTTACTGCATGGCTCATAACACACAGTGGCCACTGTATAAATGCATAAAAGCCAATTGTCAGCAAGAGAACTACCCAGTCCATCTGTAACATTCATGAATAGTCAAATTAGTAATCCAATCCATCTGTCTGTCTGTCCAAGCTTCAGATTGCCTGGGTACCAGAAAAAGTGCGAGCCGTCTCCGGATCTGTCCAGTGATTTGCCTTTCTGCACTCTCCTTGTTGCTGCTTGTGACCTGTGTGGCACTTTCTGTGTTGTGTAAGTGATGGATAGCAATCTGAAAGTGTGGAGTGGAGCAAATGAGTGACCACAAAAAAAGTTGATGATTGATTCAAGTAAGAGTTTGAGAACATTTTATTAAAGATTTTTCTTTTCTTTATTGAAAATGAAATGAGAAGTTTGAAATACTTTAATTCCCAAGTCTGTTTGCTAACAATAGAGTCAGAGAAAGGGTATGGATATCCTAGCTTAGCATTAAGACATGTAGACAGGGAACACAGGTAACACATGAGCCTTTCTGTACATTGGCAATGGAATAACTTGGTTCTTTTAGCCATTTCAGGGTCAGAATGATTTGCCTTTTAAACTGTCAGCTATAATAATTCATCTGAAATTATGTGTTTAACTGTTTAATCTTCTCATTCTCTGTTTCAAATCCTGCAGCAAAACTTGGTTCAATGTCCCACAATGTCAAGATGAGCTCTTGCTGTAGCAAACGTGTTCTCCAAGACTTTATTCAATCAATTTGTTGTTGCTAAGCTAGGCCAACATAGACTTCACGTACACAATTGATTAATATTGATATCATCCTTTCACATTCAGAGAGGAATCAGAAAAGCATATTTCCTCAACTCATAAACTGTCACAAGTCTTTGTGAAGTCATCTGTTCTGTGGTTGCATTCAGATGTTCTCCATTGGTTCAACAAAGGTTATTTTTCTTTGTCTTTCAGATAACTATCAGACAAACCAGAAAAGGCCAGAATGGAAAAGCTTCTTGTTTGACTTTCAGAATATCAGTAACAGTTACCTCGTTCTTAGCGAAGCAAACAGTGAACTGAGAAGAGAAAATTACTTATTGAAGGAGCGTCACGCCTTGCTGGAGGAGCAGATTGAACTCCTTAACAGGACTTCAATCACACTGATATCTGTTAATCACACTTTGAGTTTGGAAAGGGTCATGTTAATGGAGCAAATTGGGAATCTAACCTCCACAAACTCACAACTCACACAAGAACACAGGCATCTGGTCCATTACACATCCAAGCAGGAGGAGGAGAAGCAGAACATGTCTAAAACTATTAAGGACATGGTCAACAATAATGCTCAGAGGGAGGAAGAGGAACAACGACTTATTGAGGTGAATGGTCTCCTAGGGGATGAGTTGTTTCAAGTGAAGGAACAAAGTCAAGAACTTTTACAAACCAACAACAGGTTTCAAGAAGAAATTAACAATTTGAACCAGCAAGTCAATGCTCTGTTGAGCAAGGAGTGTGAGGATGTGTCCAAACACAGCACGGAAATCCAGGAGAGAGTAATATCGCTTCAAGAGCAAAACCAGGACCTGAGAAAAATAATGATGAAAGAGAGGCAGGAAGCTGAAGAGCGAGAAGAAAAGAGGAGAAACGAGATCAACGACATGGTAGCAGACATGCATTCAGTGAAGGATGCCTACCGCTCATTAGACCTTTACTGCCCTGTAGTTGACCAGGAGACTAGAGGTGCTTCTGTCATGATTTCAAAGTGTTAAAAGTAACAGTCATTAATTCATTAAATTCACAGCTCTTACAAAACATTACTCACATTGTGCCTTTCTCAATCCTTTCCACAGAACGACACTGCAAAACCTGTCAGGACGGCTGGAGACTGTTTGAGAAAAAGTGTTACTACTTCTCGTCTGACATGCTCACTTGGAACTCCAGCAGGGCCTGGTGCCAGACGCAGGGCGGCGACCTGGTTGTGATCAACAGTGAACTAGAGCATGTGAGTGAACTACAGCACTTTTTTTCAAAAGCTAGTTAGCTGGCTGCCATAATTTCTCTTTTTTTTCCCCCAGAGCTTTCTTTTTAAAACCACTCACACTCTGGATGAGAGCAGCACCAGGCTATGGATCGGTATGACAGACGCAAAAGCGGAGGGTGAATGGCTCTGGGTGGATGGCAGCTCAGTTGCGTCCGATGTGCAGTGAGTCAACACATGGTGCTTTGATTGGTTTGGCTTTCTACATCCAAAGAGTTTTGTTTCCAACACTAAAGCATTGTTAGATCAAGGAAAGTTTGAAACCAACCAAATCTTAGAATATGAAAACAAAACATAGAAACATTTAAATTCAACAAGGGACTTCATGTAAAAAATATATGCCCATGTGAGATTATAAAGAAGTTGGGTATATATTATCAGTGTTTACAAATGAAAAGAATTATCAGATATCACAGATTATTTAACACAGCTCTTTGGACTCCAGGTTCTGGTTGACCAGACCAGGAGAAGAGGCTGAGCCTGATGACTGGAAGCTGAACAATTCCGTCGGAGAAGACTGTGGGCACATCGACACCAGTGAAGCATTACTCATGTCCTGGATGGATGGTGCCTGCACAATATCTTATAGGTGGATCTGTGAGAAGACGTTTTAAATCACTCAAGAACATTTTCTCATTTCATCGATAACATGGAGCAGTCATTTCAAAATTTCAAAGTGTAACTTTCAATATGTTGAATATTTTAAGAATATGTCTAAACAATAGCTGCTATGTGTTGTGTTATGACATGGTGTTGTACATTCCTTCTTTCAGAATAAAAGCGTCATCATTTCATTAGTCCATTGAGGAATAAAGACAAACTCTGTCAGGCTCTTTTTTAACTTTTTATTTGTACCACCTCATTTCACTTATTACATCCCGCGTAGTGGTGACGTATTGTAATCATCAGTGTTTGTATGTTCGTCCATCCATTCGTCCAGCAAACATCTTCACAACCGTTGCAGATAGAAAGACTAAACAAAAAGCACATCACTCAGGCGGCAAAGGGGATGAAAATGAGATGATGAACTTGACCTTGAGAAAACTAGGTCATGGTCAAATTTCAACTTTTGTATACTCAGGAACCAGATAAGATAGAAAGACGAGTGAGAAGGCCAGTGTGAATGAGACCATAGATCAAAGCACTGGCTTTTTAAAATTTTTTAATATATTTTGATAAAAAAAATAGATCAAAGCACTAGCTTCGATCTATGGTCTGAGATATTTTTTATCCTGACGTATTTTAGCACATATCTTAGGGTCTGGATACGATAGAAATACAAAACAAAAGGCGTTATATTCAAGGAGGCAAGGGGATGAAAATTAAATCACCTTGAAAAACTAGGTCAAGGTCACATTTTCGCTTTTATACCTTTTTAGGTATACATCTCTAAAACCTCATGACAAATAGAATGCACCAGTTATGTGTTGGATCATGGGTCTTTTATTAAATAACCCTGAAGTATGAAAGTGTAGGTAGGTCAGGGTAAAATTTTGAATTCAGGGGTGTCGTGGATGTTGCAGTCTCTGACTGCCTTGTGTGAAATATGAGTCGCAACAAAAGCACAGACATTCATTTTGAAATGTTGATCTGTTAAAAATATTTACACAAGGCATATACATGTATGTGTGCTTTTTACTGCATACAACGCAATTTCAAATACTTCAAACTAAGTGCAGGTAGAATATATTTATCGTCAACCTTTATGGTCTTACAATGAAAGGTGTCTAATGGCAGGAATATTATTTATCTTGCATCTTTTAATATATAGGGAGTGATAAATTACTCTTGCTTGGATTTTCGTTTTTGCTTCCTGCACAGATTAAAGCAAAGAAACCGTATTGATCCCGCAACAATGGCTGTCAAAATCAACAAGACTGCTATCAAAAAGCATACAACATCTACAGAATGATAAACATACCAAGGCATCTTATAAGACTCACTGCGTAAATGTGAAGCCCCTTTGTGCCTTATAACAAATTCAATCCAGTGAATGGCTGTCTCCAGAGGATGCATTGGTACATCCTGATGGAGCGCAGAGAGATGCTTCATGTTATTTCTGTAAGAAGGATTGTGAAGAACTTCTTGTATTGTTTGCAGAAAGTTCTGGCTAGTGAGAGTGGTTGCATCCACCATCTTGGCAGCTCCTCGCACCTCCAATTTATGAATATTCTCAAACTGGTCAAACAGAAGAGGTATTCCTATGACTGGCACACCATGGTAGATGGACTCATAGATGCTATTTGTGCCACCATGGGACACAAAACCTTTCATCTTTGGGTGACCCAAAAGGTCATTCTGGGGCAACCACTTCACCAGTAGGGTGTTATTGCCTAAGTTATTTGGCCGCTCACCAACATATCTCCATATGACCTTTTGGGGAATTTGAGCAAAGGCATCAGCAATTTCAGAAGTGATTTCTCTTGGAAGGCCTTTGACCAGAGTACCAAGACTCATCAGAATGAATCCATGCTCTCCTGAGCTTTGAACAAATTCCTCCAATTCTGTTGATAAAGGCGAAGGAGGTTTACACTGAAAACCACCAATGTAGACAATGTTCGGCATGGTGGGTCTGGGGAATTCAAAGACAAAGTCTACCCTCGCAAGCCAGATGTCAACTCCTCGTACAAGTTCATACAAGTTTACATCTGGACCAAAATACTTGTCTATAATTCTGTCATAGTGAGGTGAAACAAAATATCTCTCAATCCATTTATTGAAGAAATAGTAGAATGTGTTCTTCAGCCTTTCTCTAAAGTTCATTTTATCCGATACAACATGACCATCAACTGGAACATAGGATGGTGGAGATGGAGCTGCCACATCATGGATCGCCCCACTGGTGATCCATTTCACATTATATACAACTGGAAGCTGAAGCTCATGGGCCACCAGAACTCCTCCAAGTGTTCCAGGGTCCATAAGAACCATATCAAACTGAGACTCACGAAGAGTCTCCATTAAAATCTTATTCTCAAAAATTTCTACGACAAACATGCCAGCCTGTTCGTGTATTTGAGACAGTGATTTAAGCATTTCCCAATAGAACTTTACAAAAGTCACAGGAGATGACCCCTCTCTTTGAATCTTCAGCATCTTGTCAAGGAATGTTATGAAGAAGTCCTGCCGTTCCAGGATGGTGGACTCTTGAAGGGTCACAGTGATAGAGCGGTAATGTGGTGCACTCTCTTTGATATACCAGCTGGAAGCTGTGCGAACCACAGTCACTTCGTGGCCCCTGGAATGGATGCTTTCAATCATTATATCCATGTTGACCCAGTGGCTGCCATCTACGGGGAATACCAGAATCTTTCCACCATGGACACTGGGGCATGTCAGGAGAGACACAATCATCGCCACAAGCAGAACCGAAACTCTCTGGATGATATCCATCTATGAAGACTGAGAAAAAGAACATACATATGTAGAGTGAGTGACACATTTTCCTGCACAGACTGTCAAATTAGGGTTTTTTTTCTTAGACTTGGTGGCTTATCTCTGTTGCATTCCCTCCCACTCTTATTCTTATTTATTCACCCGGAAATTCCAAACAAACCAAACGACTGAAATGGTCCCAGACCTGTAGATCCCACTAAAGTGTTTTTCAAGCACTATACTGATCCCACACACAAGGTGATAGTAGAGTGGTAGGCAGCAACATAACATCCATTGAGCAACTTGTGGGGGTCAGTGACTTGCTGATGGGCACTCCGGCAGCACTCAGGAGATGAACTGGCACCTCGCCCTACATTGTTAGTTGGTTCCAGGAGACAACGTAAGTTGAAACAAGATGTATGTTGAATTAAAATGTGTCCAGGCTAAACTAAATAATAACCAACCGCAGGTCTGTACTGTATTAATGAATGCATGTTCAATAATAAATGGTCATATGATTCTGAATATGAGAGGCGACAGCACTCACAGCAAAAATATTTATAATACAGACAAACCTCGGTTTCCGACCACAATTCGTTCTGGAAGGCTGTTTGAATACCGATTTGTTCGAATTCCAAATACATTTTTCCCATTTCAAATAATGTAAATGTTCTTAATCCGTTCCAAGACGCTTGAAATCTGCGTTTTTTCGACATAATATCCATCCATTTTCTGCCTCTGTATCTGCGTACTATATGTTATTTCATAATGTCATTTATACATCAAATTTAATGGTAATGAAACATCAAAGAAATGAAAAAGAAAGAAGAGCACTTTCTTTCTCTAACATGAGAAAGAAAGTGTGAAATACGATCCTGTGAAGCTCTTATTTTTGTGACTTCCTGTTGTACCCGGAAGTGGTTGCATGTAAATATGATACTCTTGTTCTGTTGAGTGCGACACGCGTAATGTGCCTGCGTTCAATTGAGTGTTCAGGTGAGCTGTTGTGGGCTCCGGTTCAATAAAGAAGAGGAAAAAGTTATTTTTCGTTCCACTTATCATTCACCACGCAGATTCAGGATGAGCAAGTCTGGTATCGGAACAGAAAGAAAGAAAAAAACATCGACGTAATCAGGTTAACCTAAGGTAAGAGTTACCGTCGTCTTTTGGACAGAAGTTTACGGTACCGTAACTCGTACCATAGGCAATGGAACGCAAATTAAGTGAAAAAATTATTGAATATAGTAAACTAAAATAAAAATAATATTACAGTTAAAGCAAAAGAACAATAAAGATAAGAATTTCTACCTTTGTGGTGGTGAACAGTTGGCATACTTGCATGTTGGAGAGGGAGAGGAGGAGGATGGATGTTACTGCGTTTGTTTCGCGTTCGACTTCAAAATTTTGTTCGACTTCCAAGACAAAAAATATTCAGAATTTTTTGGTCGAATTTCGATTTGTTCGATGTCCAAAGCGTTTGAAAACCAACGTTTACTTGTATAGTACACAAAACAATCTTTTTGTTGATGCTTACCATACATAGCAGATGCTTTATTTTTTGAATGAATGATAAAATGAAAGCCTTTTTAAGGTTATAAAACAAATACAGGAATTATCATTTATAAACCAAGTAAAATGCTGTAAGCTTGATTTTGTTTTTTCTGTCTATTTTTAAATTTTCCAAGAACAGAAATTGTCACTGTTTTGTATTTTGTTTGCCGTTTCATGTATTATTTTGAAGGTGCTCTACATGTAGTTTATTGTGCTCTTCACTTCTGTTTTGCTCCTCACGTTATAATGTCTGTTTTCAATTTGGTCTTTCAATCCTGAGGTACCACAGAGTTCATTTTACGTCAAGAAAGCACAACCCTGTGATGCGCTTCAAGAAAAATTTGTGCATCCCAAAAGTAATTGCAGAATATAAGGTAGAAGTGTACGCAAGGATTGACTTTTACCAATAGAATAATATAAAAACTAAAAAAACTGTTTATTTTCATGTTTTTATTAACAACATAACTGTTTAAGTAAAAGGAAAAAAAGAGTAAAATTATATATTCATTTCTTTCAAAATGTTAAAGCCTGGTAGTCATTTAAAAAAACAGTTTTAGAAATTAAGAAAGATGTAATAGTTTGTTTGGGGTTTTTTTTCACTTTTGCTTTCACTCAATAGTTCTCTTTGCTTGTACTTAATATACTATACTGTAGTGCATTCTCCTGTTGGCACTGCACCAAGCTGACAGATTGTTTTTTTATGCAAGAAAGCACTCATTGTCACTTGCGTTTTCTCCAACGTTTGAATCTTTTTCCGAGGCTTGGTGATAATCAATCAATCAATCAATCGATCAACCTTTATTTATATAGTGCTTAATCACATCAGCAGAAATTTCAAAGCGCTTTAACAGACAGATAAACCGAACAGGGCTCTCCAAGCATAAGCGGCAGCTTATGATTGCTCTATACACACACACACACACACACACACACACACACACACACACACACACACACACACACACACACACACACACACACACACACACACAATGTATGGGTCTGTGTGTGTGCAAATAATCAAAATTTATCTTGCATTTGGTGTTCTAACCAAATATTCTGCAGAATGACCCCACATGAACTTGCAATAATGTCCACCATAGCATGTAGTATAGGATCACCATAGAATTCCATTCAACATTATATTTCTTTACACATTCTATGTCCTACTTAACCCTAAACCTAACCCCAAAAATGTTTGTCCTTGTCCTGAACCTGAATTCTGGAGCAATCCTTACTCCACCCTTCATTTCTTTTCTTTGATTCTGAGCAGTGGGATTTGCAACTTAACCAGTACAGGAACCGTGGAGATCCACTTTTGCTGTACTAAAAGGGGTTAAAAGCCTCTAACATACTAAATTCAGTTAAATGCACTGATTACACTAAAACCTGGTGTTGATTTGGACTCTAATGTTATGATCTGCATTCAGAAAAGACCTTGCTTATCAGGCAAAAACAACATGCAGAAGATAAACATGACCATGTGTTTCTACAGGTGGGTAAAACTAGAAGGTGGAACCAACGGAATGCACTCTTACCTGCAAATCAACAAACTTTCTGAGATCAAAACTGGAAGAAAAAGAAATCCTTAAATCTCTAAAAAAAAGTTGAAAAACTATAGCACAGAGTGGAATCCCCACCCCCAAGAAAGTGAATCCCTACTCCTGCATGGACTGGAATCCAAAATGGCTTGTTACATCACACAAGGAAGAGATGTAGCATAGTAGGGGGAGGGGTGGTGATAAACTGTTACTGTTTACCACATAGCCACTCCTCTCTGTCCGTCCAAGGGTCACACACACACACACACACACACACACACACACACACACACACAACACTATCCTGCCTATACCTTCACAGTGAGCTCATTTTTAAAAGATAGATAGATAGATAGATACTTTATTAATCCCGGAGGATTAACCTCCCCCCCGCTCCTCTTGAGAGAGTCATTGTACCCCCTGATGGCACGTGGCACGAAGGAGGACCTCAGCTTCTCTGTGGAGGTGCTGTGTGACAGCAGTCTGCCGCTGAAGGTGCTTCTCTGCTGGGAGAAGGTGGTGTGTAGGGGGTGGTTGGTGTTGTTCATGATAGAACAACATTATTATTTATCTAAAAAGAGAGACTTCAGAAAATAATTTTTTTACTTACTATATTTACAAGTCAAAACACCAGGGTGTTAAAGATGATTGTGTGAGAGAGGTGTGCAACATGATAGTTTGAGAAATAATCTACAATGAAATAATCTTGTCTGGTTAAGCATTCTGTAGTCAATTGCATAATGATTCCTACAAAAAAAATGAACAAAAAGGCTAACTAGCTAGAAGTTACTGTACATCACTTACCAGCATTTGAATGTGTCCTCACTGAGTTTTGTGTTTCATCTACTGGTTGTGCGTCTCACCACCAGTCTCATCACCAGTCTGAACTTTATTCCTTTCTTACAGACAAACAAAACCATGTTGCTTCTGCTTTTGCTGCATCACGTGCTTAAAGGGAACAAAGTCATGGTTCATGGGTTGGCGCAACTTACATAGATCCTGTGTGAAGACATCACACATCCCAGCTTGATTTCACCATCAACCGTCGATCATCAAAATGTCACATTGCTTTATGACAACTGTGGTCATCCTGGCCTTCGTTGGACGTTGGTGCCTCTGTGAAGCTGATGTGGGGAATTTCAGCCCATGTCTGCAGTTCTTCTACAAGTCTTGGCCACCTAAAGGTTTAGCCGGGACTCCAATCTGCCAGCGATATAACAACCAGTACCGCTTTGCCACATTGTACAGCCGACAGCGTCGATCTCCGTGGTTCTCAGCCTATTTATACTCTGTACCATCGGGAAAGAGACCCTCAACATTCTGGAAGTATGAGCCACAGGTGAGGACATTAGAATACTAAGTGAAGTCTGTTTCATCAATCAGAACAGGAATTTCTATAAAGAATTAAAGAAGATGAAGAATTTGCTGTTTTATTTAAATTCATTTAATGCTCTACTTTAGATGTGTGCTATAGCTGGTTTCACTTTGTCTTACATGCAATAACCCTATTATTACTATGCATGTTTAAAAAAAAGGAGTCTTGGCTCTGATCCTGCAGGTTAGCAGTAGTTATGTAAGATGTCTTCAGCAAATCACAAGAAATGAGGAAATGAGCCCTTCAAAAAAGAACAGTTGGTTGTGTAGTCGTTGTCTGTCAACTTCACAGGGAAGAAAATATGTTGTTGCTGCAGTATATTATTAAAATTGATAACTAACAGAAAACATCAGGTTGTGGTCTGGGATAAAGTATTATTTCAAAAATCATATATTTTCTCTGCAACAGACTTATAAAATTCCATACTTCAACCCCTGATTAAAACTGTAAAAACTAATTGTTGATGTTATGTCTTTTTCCCCCACCTACCAATAAGCAGTTAGCCTACCCAGGAGCTGATGGCAACATGATTCCTTTCCCACTGGGTCCTCTGGACCGGAAGGTCGTGGAGAGCCAGGCAGTGGAGCTGGACTACATTAATTCAACCTATTCTCGTGGCCACTTGAACCCTAGTCTTCACCACCAGAGCCATGAGAATCGCTCTGCCTCTTTCACCCTCACCAATGCAGTTCCTCAAAAGGCAGGCTCAAATGATGGCCCCTGGGAAATCTGGGAGCAGCTTGTCAACAAAACCTTGGAAGCCTACTGTCTTGGAGATGCTTACATAGTGACTGGAATCATCCCTTACCTGAAAGAAGAACACTGGCTTAAGAATCACCGTGTGGCTGTGCCTGAATACATTTGGTCTGCCTACTGCTGTCCGAGGTACAACTACAGTCTCCCAAAGGAAATGGAGGAGGCATTTCCTGCTTACGCTGCAATTGGACGTAACGATCCTAACAGCACCGAGGAAATTGTACCTGTGAGTCAGACGGCAAAGAAAATGTTCAGGGGATATGATGTGAGACAAATGTCACTGGACACGCTTGAAATGTATCTGAAAGACAGATTCAATACCGTCATCAGTGTTTTTTATGAGCAGTGCTCTGGATCACATTGACCCTGCACAAATGAAACCTAACCCAAGCAGAATTGGTTGATTTTGATTAAAGTGATCACAGGACTTCTTAAACACTTTATGTAATGCATAGAAATTTTAACTAACCGTTTTAATGCTCGATTTAAAATTAATACATTATCATTATAAATTTTTTGTCTAGTCATTTATTACATTTTTAATCACTTCTATAACCATGTGAACTGAGACAGTCTTGAGTAAAACATCTCAATGAAACTTGGGTATAGAAAAATATTTCTGAATGCCAAACATATAATCTATCTCGTATTAGCGAAACAATTTTGCGCACAACATTAATAAAGGGACTTGCAGACAGTATCTGTCACTCTAACTGCAAAAGCCCAAGATCACCGGGGAAAAGGTACGCAATCTGATGCAGTCGGTCATTAGGTGGCGCCCTTGTGCAGCACAAGTAGTTGAACATCCACGCCCATTGCTGAAGTCAGCCACGCAGCCGTCTGAGCTGATGCAGGTTGTGTTTTGTGTGCACATGAGGTTTAATCTCTATAAAGATTCTTGGTAATGAAAAGTAACAGTTAAATTATCCCCAACGGCATTTAATACTTCCAATTTTATTTGAAGGTTTAAATTGAAAATGCACCTTATACTTGTAGAATTAATATTTGTGGTTCAAATCACAGTTACATAGTTTTGGGGATAGCGAACACTAATTTGCCAAAGATTTGCCATATATCTTATAACTGAAATTATCACTAAGACACAAGTTTTAGTGATAATAAATAGGTTTTAGTGACATCCTGCCCCGGAGAAGTGGTTGAAGATGGATGGATGGACACAAGTTTTAATATATCAGACTGGATTTATTACATGAGAAGGCATAACAGCACGAGTGAACACATAGTTAAACATGTCAATCACTGCACACTGCTGCGTAACACCGGATTGTTTAATAGAATTATTATGAGAAAGTCTTGTCCCACACCTCCAACTTCATAATGGCCCTACCCATGGGGGACATGGTGCACATGATATCTACCTTATTGCCCTGATAAATGAGACCACAACCGTTTGCCTTTTCTCGCTTGAAGCACGCATCCTTTTTATAGTACATGTACTCGTACAAATTTTTGTCAACCTCTTTCCCCACATCGAAGATTCCAATAGCCACCCAGTTCTCGTACAAATTGTAATCATAGGGCACAGAGAACATAATGACAAATCTCTCAAATGCTTTATGACGACCTCTCTCAAAAAGATCGTAGGTCAGCACACCCACTGAACCAGAAGATTTGCCGGAGCCCTTGCTGAAGTTGCACACCTCGGTTTTCAGTGGGCGCACCGTCGGTTGGGGTGGACTGTGGCAGTTTCCGCTTTCCAGGTACACTCTTTTTGAAAAAAACAATAAGGACGAAAATCAATAAAACCCAGGGCAACAACTAGACAATTTGTGAACACACCGCAAAACAGGACCTTTATCATTCAAAGTGCGCTGATATTTTAACATCGAGCCATCCATGCAAATGAATAAAGCAATGACTATCAACTTACTTGGGGTCGATTAGACAGAAATCGCGGGCGTAGTTGGTGATCTCTATGGTGACATTTCTCCGGCTGGACTGGTTAGCCGACAAAGCTTCTGCCGATTCACTCATGTTGTCAGTGGGAAAAGACTGTGAGAGAACAGAGTGGCAGTTGATCGAAAGCAGTTTTTCAACCGTACACTTTTAAACATCTTCATTCAAGTAAAGGTTGAACACAGAGTAGAGTAGAGAGTAGAGTATAACTTTATTTATCCCTTAAAGAGGTTCCGTCAGACGCGTCTTACGTGCGTTGGATCCTGGCTGCGCTGCTCCTTTGGTTTGACGCGGTCTTCCCTCTTTCAATCTTTTTCGTCGGGGATGTTTGACAACTAGTCCTCACCCACAGCTGTCTACATCCCCTCCACTGACCACACCCACACCCACACCCACACCCGTGTTCCAGCAGTACTGTAACGCGCACTTTCTGAGGCGTGTTTGCACTGCCAGGACAGCGGGACGCCAAAAAAAAAGCGCACGTAGGCGCACGCACACGCACGCACGCACGCACACACACACACACACACACACACACACACACACACACACACACACACACACACACACACACACACACACACATTGCTGAAAGCTGGTTAAGCCAGAAATCTGCATACCGCGCCGAACACCTTTTGTCTGTGTATCTTTTTCTTTTTCTTTCTGTGAATCTCTTTTGGATCCTGGTGTCTACATGTCAAGACAAGTTCGGTATTTACTGCAATAAAGAGCCGCAGATCTACCCTTGTTCTTATTTCATATTTTTTCACACGACACAAAGATGACACAAAACAATAAGATACATTTCTTATGTATTTATTTAAAGCACCAATGAATGATACGATTGACAGATTGCATGGCAGTTTTCAGGAATAATTGTATCAGTTGTGTGTCTGCACCTTGTTTTTCTTTTTATTCCACAACTTTACACTCATTTGATCCTAAACATTTACATCTCGTCATACAACTCCATTTTTATAATTGCCCTGCCCTCGTCGGACATGCAAGCCCTGGCTTCCAACTTTTTACGACATATTTTTATCCCCGACCCGTCGGCCTTGTGGCGCACAAAGGAGTCGTCTTTTTTGTTGTACATAAGATCAAACAGCTTGTCATCACATTCAGTGGAGCGCTCAAAAATGCCCACCCCGTACCAGTTAGAGTACAAGTTATAGTCAAACGGCACAGAGAACATAACAGCCAGAAGTCCATCGCTTCGGCGGCTTCTCATGTTGAACAGTTCGTAGGTCAGGACACCCGAAGCGCCCGATGCTGTGTGGTCATCCTTGGTGAAGGAGCACACCTCGGTCAAGTTGGTGTTCAAGGTCGGGGTCGGGGGGCTGTAGACAAAGCCGTTCTCTAGGTGGACCCTGGAGGAAAGACAAGGAGCGAAAGCGTGGAAGAAATTTACACTGAGTGTAATTGATTTTATATTTTTAAATCAAACCAGTGACGCGCAGCAGCAATGTAAAGCAGAAAAGAATGCGGCGCAGCGCAGTAATTACTTACTTTCCACTGTTGTTGTGCATGCATTAATTCACGTTTCACGACAAATATTACTCTGTTCTTACTTTGGCATGTAAAGGCAGTAGACGGAGCTGACATTGGTGAGCTCTAAGATACAGTTGCGGTTGGTGGTGAGCAAGGTAGAGTGGGACTCTGCGGTCTCAGGCATGATGTCGCTGGATGATGGTTAAATTATCAATGAGGAGAGAAATGTCTTCAACTGAAAATAGAAACGATGAACAATTGATATGAAATGAATAGGAACATAAAGCATTGAAAGAAGCAAACATTACATCACTGCAGAAAAAACCGAAGTCATAAATGTGTTTCATAAATATCTAGACAATCATTTTTAAGGAACTTCTGCTATTCCCGTGTCATTTTCAAATTGCATTTAAATGCACTTACTGCACTCTATAAGTCACACGCAGGATGACGGAGAGTCCTCTGGAAACTGACCTGAGTTTGCAATTTTGTGACGAGAAAGTCACACCCACATGTTTAAGTTTTTTGTTTTTTTTCTCAGGTGGATTCACACAAGGTGTGTCCTCTCACCTGTTTTCAAGAGACGCCTGAATACACGCCAGTTGCTATGTACCTGTATATGTTGGTGTAAACCTTTAAATTACAGCTAAGGTGAAATGCACACAATTCTTTACATTTTTTGAAGGCATAATGGAAGGGAAAATAATGACTTTGAGTAGCCAGCCCTCAGTGGATGACAGTTGCTGTGTGAAAAATCTGAATGTTGCAAAATCCTAGAGCCTCCCCCCATCACAAAGTCTGGACGTGATGCTGGTGACTCATTCTGAAAAATCCAAACCGGTTCATTTGAAAGAACACATTGTGGCCGTTAGTAATTTATATCATTTGTCAGACAGTGTTGTTGTTGGCTGAATTCTATAATCTATTTTGACTACACAATTGATGAGCAACATTTGAACAGTTTCTTGGTCCATTGAGGTTTCAGATAAGTACAGTATCAATATGGATAAATAAAGAGGGTTCATGACACAAGGGTAAAGAGAAATGCAAATGGAATTCAAATCGACATAAATGGCCATAAATAGACAAGCAAAAATGACCATTGAGAGACATAAAGTTACCGCCAAGTGATGCAAGACAAACAAAATGCGATGCAAAATGACCACAACATGAGCATTTAAAGACATGACAAAATAAAGGAACATAAAAAGAAAAGAAAGGACAGTAAAGAATGCAGAAGAGAGAAACCACTAAGTAAAACTACTTAAATCATTAGCATGTCACATGATCAGCTAATAAAAGACGAGATAAAACGATTATAAGCCTTTTTTTTTTGTAAGACTTGATTTTTTCCTCTGTCACTTGCAGCATTCAAGCCCTCAGCTTTGTCTGGTCGATTTTACACAACTTTTCAAAGGTGAAAGAGTTGTACAACCGCATTTTTGCAGAAATGTCCCAGTGTTGTAGTGGTGGGTTATGTAATGTTAGTGTTTCATAATTACTTTGACTGAGCATTTAAACTGCTGCAGAACAAAATTTCTTCTTCATGCATTTAAGATTTAAGACAACAAGAGGAAGCTACAGGTTAGTTTCTTCTCATACTTGAAGTCACACCCTAAAAGTTTCCAAGGAAAGACAACAATGTTGTGCAACTCATTTGATCCTGTCAACTCTGCAGCATTTTTGTACCATAGAATTTTTTGCAGTGTCTACAAAACAAGGTGAAATCATTTCAGACCTGTAAAAATAGATTTTATGGTGTCAAAATTGTTCAAAACAAACATCAAGTCAAATTGTGCAACAAAGTTTCTTAATATAACCTTGTAACGAATACTTCAATGAAAGATAGTACACAACTCAATTCCTGTACATTTTTCTTTTTATTGCAGCACCTAATTTTGTCTGACTTCAGTCATTGTGTGAGGTATTCCAGAGTTTGTTCAAACGGCTTCTGCCAGCATCAAAGAATACAAGCATGCATGATTTAGAAAACACTGTCTACACATTTTGAGTCACCATCCAAATGACATCCTATGGAATTATCGTGGAATGCTGTTGTCAGCTTTCTGTCATTTGAACTATTTTAGCACCATCTTGTGGTGACATCATAACAAAATAAAAGACAATTATTTAGTAACTTAAAAGATGACTCAAATCTTAATGAAGGTGAGGAAAAATTAAATGCAAGCTATAAACAGCTTACACTATTTATAGCTTGCATCTATAAGCTTACATCTTAAATTTGTGTATTCTGTGAAGGTATCTTTCCAAGAACTGTACTTAAGTCCACATGTATGCATGTTTTGTTTTGTTTTTTGGATGTTTTTTCAACTGTAACTTTTTTTTTTGCAACTTAAGGAGCCACTATTGGCTTAACTAAAGCAACTCTACTATTTACAGAAAGCAACAGATCAAGCAAACAGTGGATTAATCCATAATGTTCCACAGCAACCAGCTAAAAGGTTCATCTGCATTCAATGGTTTAGTACGCATTAGGATGAAAAGAAAAGCATTATTATTGGTAATAAAGAAATACGGTACTTATTGCAGCAATGTGGTGCATGATTGAAGAAAAAGTCATGATTCTTTATGATAAATTATTGTAATGTACGAAATAGATTTATATATATTACATCATAGGACAATTTACATGTAATATCTCCATATGAAAATAATGAAAAAAAAATCTGACTTACGATAATTATCACTTTTCCAACACAAAAATGACCGGAGTGAAACTTGGATGGCAGCTAATACTATAACCACTAACTACCAAATTTTGCCAATTTCTTAAACAAGATAACATAAGCAAATTTTAGTTAGCAGGAAGATAACGTTTACGTATTACAAAGTGTAGCTCAGTCTGATTGATCGATTCACTTACTGCCATTGGTTTAGTTAGAAACATCTCTATTTGGAGGCATTATTTCATGTCTCAATATCAGCTGATCAGTTTACTACATAGATTGTAAAGGTGGGTGTAACTGCTTTGCTTAAAAAATTTCTCTGTTGGACAAAAGACTTATTGTCATTTCTGGGGAAACATTGACCCAGCAGCGATGTGATGCAGTCCCGTCTTCTCTGCTATCCATCTGTTGTAGTTGGTCAGTCTGGTGTAAACACCAGGACGGAACTCTTTCGCACAGCCTTCGCCCCAGCTGACCACCCCAAACTGGAAGAGCCTGTCGCCGACTTCACAAACCAGAGGCCCTCCTGAGTCCCCCTGAGGCCAAGAGATGATTAATGTTGAAGGGAATGAACACAACGAACCATAGAAGCCACGATCGTGTACAAACTCGTTGTAAATACCTCACAGGCATCCTGGCTCCAGTCGGGACGACCGGCACAAAACATGTTGTCTGTTATCAAGTTCTCATAATAATCCTCACGTCGACACAATTCATCGTCAAGTAGGTTCACCTGAGCCTCTCTGAGGTACTCTGATTTGTACCACAAACCTGTGCAGAAAAGAAAGCCACACACAAACTCTTTAGATCAATGTGATTTGTACATTCCGTGCCATTGGAGGGAGCAACCATTTAACCTCATTGCTGCAGTGCAGAGAGATCCTGGTACATTTATATTTACCTTCCTCTTAGAACGATTGTTGATGGAACATTTACTCCTCACCTTAGGGAACTTTTTTTTTATTCAATGCAAATAAAAAATTTATCATCAGACCAGGTTTTTATTTATTTTGTATAGTGGGGAACGTAGGGAATTCACATTACATATTACATACTATTAATTATGTCTATTGATATGATTTTCTAATTAGCTAATCAAACCAAATTAACAGTTGGTGATTAATCAAGACCAAACCTTTTTGATTCACAGATCACTCTGAGGAAATCAAGGAATCGTGTGATCATAGTTGTGACTATGATTCTTTGCAGTGTCCTATCCGGGTATAGATTTTTCATATAGCTTTAACTTTTTGACTTTCACAGATTTCAAGTGAAATAATCTTCTATAATTTTGAATCCACATCATCTCAGCGACATATCAGATACATATTTATGTCTCTACCCCTTATCGTTTGACCCAAAACATCTTGTGTCCCTAGAAATATAATAAATTAAATCTGGATTGTGATTGAGAGTTGGCATTCAGAGGACTTTCCACACCGTATTTCTCTTTCCCATATCCAGCGATCTCACAGGTGAAACCAGGCTGGAGGTTCTGCTGAGGCGGTGGCAGGCAGACAATCTTCACTGAACGGCTCTCCTTGGCGCAATTCCCATTTTTTGCCATTAGCTTTATCAGGGCTACAAAAATAACAATCAAGGAATGACTTCATTGATTACTGCAGATCTCGAAATCTGAAGAGTCTAGAGACCTGTTCACACCGATGTCGTTGTTGAAGCTCCCCTCGCTCTCGTCAAACCCCTCGTGGTTGATGATTTTTTCAACCTTGAATTTTTGCTCCATGTTGGGGTTGCTCTCATTAAGAGCGTTTTTCCCCAGCATAACGGTGAAGCGTCGGTGTTGAGTGTGAGACCTGAAAAAGAAATTCACAAGTCAATCTGCTGTCTGCCCACCTGCTGGGGCTGCAGTCTAGTGTATGACCTTACTTCTTACCCATCAGGAAAGCAGTGGGCAGCTGTCAAGACCCAGCAGGAAGAGATCAGACTTCCACCGCAGCGAAAAACTTTATCCTTGGATTTACTGCGCCAAAATATGGCAACTACCCAAGGGTGGGCTTCCACCGTGGCGACTTTTCCACCTACAATCTTCATCAGCTTTCTTCTGCTTCTCTTGCCGCATGTCGACACAGGAGCTGGAAGATTACATCCAGTCAATCAAGGGAAGGGATTAAAAAAAAAACCCATGAAGGTGGGATGTCATGTCTTCAGGGAGGCAGTGAAGGTACCTATCTCTGGAGCAGCAGGTGAAGGTGAAGGTGAAGGTGAAGGTGAAGGTGAAGGTGAAGGCAGAGCTGGAGCTACGAGATCAGAGAAGATTTAATGACTGAAATAATGTGGTTGGGTTTTCCTTGAAAGTTTCAGGGGAATATACTTACATGCCTCTGAGCCACATTGTGGAATATCACAGTACTCCCACACCAGCTGCTGTTTTCTCCACACATAACACCATGGACGTCGTTTGAAGAAGAGATTTCTTGTGGAGGAAAACGTGTTAAATCCATCAAGCTAACGCATCAGTAATGTAACTAGATGTATATAACCACACATTGCTCTCTCTAAAACATCTCACATTTGCTGGTCCTCTGATTCACTCATTTCTGATCCTAGACAACATGGTCACTCTGAGAGAGAACCTCAACATCTTCATTTCCACCACCTCCAGCTCAGCTTCTTGTCTTCTTTTCAGCACCACTGTCTCTAATCCGTCCATCGTGGCTGGCCTCAGCACTGTCTCATAAACTTTACCCTTCATTCTTGCACACTCTTCTGTCACATCAGACACCTGACACTTCCATTCACCTGTTCCAGCCTGCTTGGATCCATTTCTTCACCTCCTTACCACACTCACTGTTGCTCTAGACCTGCCACCAACTTTCTAAATGTTCCTCCAACTGCTCCCTGCTTTCACTGCAGACCACAATATCGTCTGTGAACATCATGGCCCATGAGGATCCCAGTTTAACTTCATCTGTCAGTCTATCATGAAAAAAATCAATGAACTGCCTCCTTTGAATGGAATTAGTTATTTTTAAAAAAAATCAATCTTGGACACCTGGACTCACCAGATGTATCTAAAGCTGGGAGTCATGACACTGTCAAACAAAGGAGACATTCCAGACCTGTTCTTTCTAGAAAACGTCCTGAAATAACTTTTGTTCTGTTTTGGCATAACACAACTGCAAAAGACTTGACTTGACTTGATTTAGATAAAGGTGCATGCTGCGGATGTTTTCCTTGATTCACACATCACATGTTGATAAGTGATGAATTTTTCATACATTTCATACATTCCATAATTTATTCATACCAGAAATGGTTATTTATGTCTGTATTTGTCCTTCTTGTCTTAGATTCTTCCCTTAAGAATAAAAGTTTATTATCAGTATTAGTATTAGTTTTTTGTTGGGCAGCTGCGACTAACATACAAGGATCACCTGACTCAGGTGATGGAGTCAGATGGACACCATCACCTGAGCTGCAGCCACACACTTAATAACCGTTTATTTCAAATCCACTGACAGAAAGACCCTAAGGAAAACTCGTTATGATCTATCTATGGATCTGGAGTCAAGATGGTCTACCTGCAGAAGTTGTGCCTCCCTGAATTGATATCTGACGAGAGGTACTGCTGTCTGGTGTCCAAATTCCACTCCTCACATATTCGTCCACTTTCCGATTTAGAAACTGTGCCACTGTAGTACAGTCCCAAACCCTCGTAGCAGTGACCAATCTTTGCTATACAGGAACATAAGAGTGACTAAAAATGTGCACACACAAAAACATGTCATTAGGTTTAACGTTAAGCTTCTTACCTGTTTCACAAGTCGACCCCTCAAAGCCATCGGCACACAAACAAAACATGTGTTCACCGGTGGTCAAGGATGGGAAAGACGTACCTCCGTTGAGACAGATCCCACCTGTTGGTCAAAAGATTCACTTCAGACTCAACACACTCTGATGGTGATGCACAGTACTAGCAGAAAGTTTTCACCTGAATTGTCAAAGGACAATGAAGATGATGAGGACAAGGACAATGAAGAGATGGCAGAAAACTTTTTCCGTCTTCCATCCCTCCATAAGCCCTGAAAGTATCCAAATGATAACAATCACATGAAAATAAACACAACACATCAGCTTTAAAAAGATCAAACTGTCCTTACTGCTTCGGTTGCTGCCAGTGCTGCCAGAATATATATCAAAATGCCAAAGCTTTGTGTCGCCATCATGTTGCCACTTCGTAGAGATTGAAATCCAGTCTGCATGAATGTGCTTGCAGGGAATCAACCCTCCTAAGGCTTTATCCTGTTTTGTCTGCTGCATGCTGGGGCAGAACAAGAGTGGTGATTGGCTGAGGAGATGTCTGTGATGGACTGGCCCACCTGTGTGAAGAAATAGTTGTTTGGAGGACAATTGGATTATCATGAACTGTTAATCCGCCTCATTAAATCCCAGGAATCATACCAGGGACTTTTTTTTTTTTCATCAAATTGGATATGCACACATTTAAATTACGAATTTACCAGGTTCTGGAAATGAAATAAAATGAAGTGTAAAATTCTTTACTAAAATATATGCCCTGCTTATCTGCTAAAATGTGAAATAATGACAAGAATGCTTAATAGGACTAGATGTTACAAACTCATGAAAACCAACTCTTGAGTTCTTGAGGATGGAGATGTACAGTATATTGACTGGGGTTCAATTGGGAGATTGGAGCCGATGACACTTCATCAGTTGTGACTCAGTGGGTGTTTAGGCCTTTTCTCATAATGCACCCTCATGTGATCTGGGTTGATCACACCTGGGCAGGTGACGTGCTGAAGCCCCCACGTGGTGATCCAGCAGCCCATGTTGTCTCTTTATGCCTCAGCCACAGACAGGGACTTCTACTTTAGCTGACACTAGATCAGGTGACACTTGATGGTTTTACACTGAGCTTGCCCTCTGACACCAACCTTCTTTAGGTGCCTTCTGATGGAATAAAATACTAATGAATTCACTAGATGTCACTGTTGCTCTGTGAAAGTCAGAAGGTGTACAAACAAATAAATGATATTACAGATAAAGTGCAGACCTCCGCTAAAGCAAAACTAATTTAAAATTCCAACAAGACACACCGCATCAAATAAGTTTTGTGTGACTGATAAACATGTGGACTAAAGCCTTAAATCAGATTAGAAATTGAAAGTAGTAGTGGCTCTGTCCCCTCATGTTAATCCACTCCAAACCTGTGTGAAGTTTTCCTATGGAACATGTCCCATTTTTATATACAGATTTATGGTAATCTGTCAAGTAGATTGAAATGAAAAGGAAAATAAATGTAAAAAAAACAAAAAAACAAAAAACTGATCATGTGTGTCAGTCAGATGAATAAAATGACTACTGACTGCAATTGAAATGATGAGATGGGTCAAGGTGTGAATACAGACGTTGATGATATGACATCAGTCGTTGTATCTGCAAATATATCACAATTCAAGAAGAGCGGTTTTATCCAATAAGCGAAGTGGAGGAAAATAAATATGTACTTTAGGATCCCGGAAGTTGTTGGATCCTGCTTGGGTTGTGTTCCCTTTAAAGACCGTCGGAATTTTTTAAAGTCATGACGTGAACGCGTGTTGTATTTTCGTAGGTCATAACATAACAGCATGACGTGAACATACTTAATTACAATATTTGATTAATTTTTAAAGACTTTATGCTCCTATATCCAACACATCTTTTTTTAATCGTTGGATGTTTTAGTTAATTATTCAATTTAACCTTTCATTGATATTTGAGTGGCTGTGTCATTTGTTTCAATCTAGCTTTTAAGATGAGTAGACAAGACAGTAGACGAGTAGACAAGATTTCAACAAGACAGATCATTATATATATATATATATATATATATATATATATATATATATAGATAGATAGATAGATAGATAGATAGATAGATAGATAGATAGATAGATAGATAGATAGATAGATAGATAGATAGATAGATACTTTAATAATCCAGGAGGAAATTGCACATTTGGATAAAATGATCGCTTCTAAATTAACCCCCCATACACGCATACTTACATACATACATACATACATACATACATACATACATACATATATAAAGTACATATATGCATACATACATACATACTGTACATACTGTACATACTTACCTACATACGTACATAAAATCACCAGCCTAAACAATGACGGTTTTACATCCTTTGATTATACCAGAATTATTCATAATCGTAGTTTAGAACGCTATTTCCTCTTTTATAGTTTGACTAAAACACATCGACACGGTAAAAGTTACCAAACATTACTTTAAGTTGAATGGTCAAGTGCTAGTTTTAGAATTTCCGAGTGACCATTGAATGCAGCAAGGCGCAGAGCGGCTGTGAGCGTTGGATGAGAGAGATTATCCTCCTTCACAGCGACTCAGTGTTGAACACGGATCCCAAACAAGCAGGTGGTGGTTGAAGCGACAACATGGGAAACGCAGACAGCAAACTTCACTTCAGGAAAGCGGTGATTCAGCTCACAACTAAAACACAGGTTGGTTTCATGTGAACTTAAAACGCAGAAACGCACGTTCTTGTAAATTGTGTGTGAGCCAGAGGAGATAACGTTGGTGCCAGATGGTAGTCCGAAATGTTACTTAGATGACACAAACTGAAGAGAAAAATATTGGGATCAGTTTATATATTTGAGCTTTCTGAAGTGACTTGAAACTGATAAATTGAACTTCTCCCTCCTTGTTATTTATTTATTTATTTATTTAGTTAGTTAGTTAGTGACGCATTACCCGCATAACCTGAACTTTCAACACGTGACTTGAAGAAAACTGAATAAATTTAATAGCTGGCAGTCTTAGAGCTGTGCTTCCTCGGCAGGTGAATTTGAGGTGGAGCTCCGTGCGTACAGTCCGATTAACAGTATAGGCGCAGTTATCATCCTGTTTCAGTTTGCGCATATTGTAGCTTCAATGCTGAGTCAGCTTTCAGTTTAGTCTGTCATGACTTGGCGATCAGTCTATTTAATTTTTCTTTTTTTTAAGATAAATTACCAAACAGAAATAACCAAAACCAAAATAATATTTCAAAGGTATTTGGGACAAATCAAAAGCCATCTAAAGATGTTTAACACACATAAACATTAAAATGTCTCCTGTGAGTGATATACTTAACTGTTATTAATGTTATTACATTAAAATTGAAAAATTTTGATTCTCAAATTGGTTTTATTTAAATTGTTGTGCTTTTCTTCAATTCAGGGTCCAATTTGTCTCTTAAAATGTACTGAAATAATAATATAAAGAATCATAGACAGATAGTACAAGCACAAGTTGGGTAAAGTTGCAGGCAAGTAAACAACTTTACATAAATGTATAAAGTTTTTTGCAGCCAATGAAGAAGAATTCAAATCATGAGGTAAACAAGTTTAAAAAATAAACCAAAAATGTAAAAAAAGGGACATGGAATTTAGGGATTAACAAATTTAGGTATGTACACTCAAAACAAAAATAGTAATTTTACCTAGAAGTGTACGTGTCGATGTGTGTGCCCTCCTGCAGCCCGTAGAAGCGACAGACGATGCCTTCTGGGATCAGTTCTGGGCCCACTCCGCCACTACCGTCCAGGATGTCTTTGCTCTGGTGCCAGCAGCAGAGATCCGAGCCGTAAGAGAGGAGTCGCCCTCAAACCTGGCAACCCTCTGCTACAAGGTAATCTGCATTAAGGAGGAGGACTTGCTGTGCAGGTTGTGGTTTCTCAGATGTTGTTTGTTCTGTGGCAGAAAAAGTACTCACATTATAGAGATATGTCAAACGATTAATGAGTTGTTTTGTACTTTGCAATAATAATTTGAATTCAGAAGTGAAAAAATACCATTTAACACACGTGCCTTCAAAATGTAATGAAGCATAAAGTAACTTAAAATAGAAATGTTAAAAAAAAACAACCCAAAGTTACCCATGGTAAGGAGTATGCGTCTGTTGATTTACATCAGTTCATCCAGGATACAGTTAGAGTTGAAGGAATGCTGCTGTTTGTTGTTCCCACACATTAAACATTTCAGTATTTGCAAAGGTCAAAGGTCATGTGAGTAAAACAGATGTGGCTTAAAATAAGACTGTTCAGCAGAGAAAACAAAGAAACAGGAGGACGGTTCTTGCAGCGAGGAACAGATTTAATGTCGCCGTCAATCATTCTGTGATCAGATCAGTTCCCATAGCTTCATGTGTTCCAACATTCATCATCATCATCATCATCATCATCATCATCATCATCATCATCATCATCATCATCATCATCATCACTGTCATCGTGAGGTTTCCAAGGAACCATGAATTGTGATTTTTACACCTGGTTTCAGAGAGGTTTAAACTGAGATTTAAAGTGAGATTTGAAGTTGTTTGTATCAAACATGGATTTGTGCTGAACTGTACACACTAAAGAAAGGATACAATTTTATTTTATTGTTTACATGAAGTCAGTGTTTTATGCCTTAACATTGCATTTTCCTATTTTTTTTTCACTCTTATATCTTAAAAGTTATTAAAGCACAACCAAAGGCATAAATTAAACATTTAAAACCCAACAGCTTTCTCACAATGTTAAAAAAAAAGAAAAGCGTCAGATGAAATATATAAAATCACTTGATTTTTTTCAATTCAGTCTTTATTTCCTTTTATTGATTTGTTTCTCAGGCGGTGGAGAGGCTGGTCCAGGCTGCAGATTGTGGCTGTTCCTCAGAGAAACAGCGTCAGACTGTTATGAACTGCATCCGCTTGCTCACCCGCCTCTTGCCCTACATCTTCGAAGACGCCGACTGGAGGGGCTTCTTCTGGTCCACTGTGCCTGGAGCCGGCAGAGCGGGGGTACGACTCTGACATAAAGCCTGTTACGGGGGCAGGAACACTCTGTTGGTGGGGGTGGGGTTATATGACAGTCGAGCGTGTCATCGATTGTTCAGCAGTCAGGTGTTCCTCTGCCGAGCGTCTCCTTTCTGCTCCAGCTACATTTCTAGGTTTTATTTTCTTAATGACTTCACAGGGAAGCTGGTGAAATCATACCCACCTTAGTCGTTTTGGGCGAAAGCTGTTTGAGGAAAGGAATGCATTGAGGAAGCATTAAAACCCTGTTTCCACCAATTAAATTAGTGTGTGTGCTCATGTTACATTGGTGGTTTTTACTGTAAGACCTGAAACCTACCCCTCCTTTGGAGTCTCTGTGGAACAGTTTAAAATAAGATTTTAAATAGGTTTAAAATGAGATTCAAAACAAAGGATTTTTTTTTCTTTAAATTAATTCTAAGGTGTATAAACACCTGCTGTAGAATGCGGAATGCTATCTTCTGATTGGTTTGTCAGCGGACCTTCAGCTTCTTGGCATCAGAGGATTTCTGACTCTAAATTAAGATTATCTACACCAGTCAGAATTTACGGTCTTTTTGATTCAGGATCTGGACTGTCATGTGAGACGTTAGCCGCCGATGCTGATGTTGCTGAGATCGCTGTCCAAAAACGACATCCCTCCCACCTCTCCCTCCTCCCCCTCCTGACAGCAACGGGTTCTCTGGTTACCTGGTCGGCAGGGGACCCTCAGTCCAAACACTGCATATATTGTATCTCCCCTTCCTCCTGGCCAGTTGTTGAATTAAAGTGGGATCCAATGTCGCTTAATTAAAGTGTGGGACTGAGGTAAAGTTCAGCACAGCAGCAGGTGGATTGTGTCGAGAAATACTGTTATTGACACAATTTGACTACAAACTAATTAAATGGTGCATATTTTTACATACTGTAATATATATCAAAAACATGTTTAGCACTTATGGTTAGCACTAACAATGTGTCTACATAGCACCTTTACAATGTGAATGTGTTTTTTTTACAATGTGATTTTGTGTTGTACTTTCTGGATCAATACAAATCCCACAGATAATCAGAGTCTTGAATATTTAGAGTTGTGTTTATATAGACTATCAGAACAATTCTACTCTTTATCCGCCAGCAACTGGATGAAGATGACTTTGATAACGAAGAGCGACCGCTGGCCGAATCCTTGCTGCTGGCCATTGCCGACCTGCTCTTCTGTCCGGATTTCACAGCACAGAGCCACAAGAAAAACAACCCGGTGAGTCCACCGTCCACTGACATCCATGTGTGACATGCCTATTCCCCTTTTCTTCCAAAATGAGATGAGAATGTCATTCTCATGTCTGAATATTAACCAAAACACTATCTGGGTTAGCCTAGCCTGCCATTTAGTCTGGAACCAAAAGGAAACACAACTCTGTCCTGTATGAAAAGGTTCCAAACTTTTAATCTCTTATAAACATGTTTGTCTCCTTAATTTTTTAAAATTCAGAAAAAGAAAAATGTAGAATTAATCCTAATTTTGGATATAGTTAACCAAACTAACTGTGCCCCAGAGCCTCCGGTAGCTATGCTAAGATTGGCAAACCACATCAGAAGTAATTCTTCACAAAAAAAGTGAACAAGTATTTTTATTTCCAACTAATCCTTCAGGAATCTATTTATGGAGCTTTCTTCAACATTGTGTTTAATTTGTTTTTCTGTTATCTTATGCCTACAATCTCCTCAGGCAGTACCTTGAGTTAATGAGTTACTCCATGAAAGAGGGAGGTGGAGGAGTGGCCATGTTTGTCAGTCGGGATTAGTTGGGTGAACACTTCTTAAATGCATTGAGCAAACATCTGCTGCACTGGAGAGCATTGGAGGTGAGAGGAAATAGCTGTTATGCAGGCCTTAACTGGTCCAGGATCAGACCGCTCCTTATGTCTCACTGCTCACTTTAGGAAATGTGGAATTTAGTTGCAATTGTAGGAAATTGTGTGACATAAAGGTGGAAAATGCCCAGTGGATGTTCCCACCCATGGCCAATGAACAAGCTTTTTCTCACAGAAACAGAGAAGTTTCTGAGGCTCATCAAGGATATGAACATTGCCAGTTTTTAAAGCTCACTTCCTCCAAATTAACCAATCAACCAAAAAAAATCCATACATAAAATTTCACCTAATCTAGGTTTCATTATGTAGTTTATCCTCCGTATCAGAAAGAATTTGTTATCGGCATCATCTACATGCAAGGTAGAAAGAAATAACGTTATCAGCCAAATTCATCTTTAACTTTGTTTAATGTGTTTTTCATGGCACCTTTTGACACATTAATTGCACTAAAACTGCAAGTTTGAAAAGGTGAGGTGAGTTTGTCAACACAGCGTGATTTGACAAATGTTCCATATAAGTGTACGTATACATATAAATAAAACAGAATACAGGATCATTTTTTCCCCTTTGTTTTATATCATGTATATTACCACTAGGGTGTATAGCAACACCTTTCTAACACATCGTTCAAATCTAGACAGCAGTTTTTCCAAAGTGAATCCAGATGAATCAAATGTATTTTGAAACATTCACTTTCACAGAGAGTCACAGAATGAAAATCACATCTATGGGCTCGTATTTGTGGTGTGCTATGGTGCCCTTCCCTGTCTGTGTACTTCCATAGAATAGCGGTAGCACCTTGTCAGATCTATTCATGTGAATCTAGTTATCTGTGTTGACGTGTCGCCCTCCGATACTGTCAGCAGCGCGTTTGGCGTCGTCCACTTGTTGAGTCACATGGTAGAAGTAGGTGTGAACACAGAACTGTAACTAAAGCTTTGAGGAATAAATGAATGTGTTTTTCATGAGAGTACAAACAGCCAATATAATACAATCTCAATTTAAACAATGTTACTATTTTTCCTAAATAATGTAAATCTGTGTTTTATGTTTTTGTTTTTTGTTTTAAAAAAAAACAACAACCAAAAAACAAAACCTGTAGTGTTTTTCTTCATGTTCTTGTCCCTGCTGCAGGACACAGGGGACGACATCCGATCCATTGACAGCTGTGAATACATCTGGGAGGCCGGGGTGGGCTTCGCTCAGTCACCTACCCCAAACTATTACCATGATATCAACAGGTAATAATCGTTTGGTTTTACACACAGAACAGAACGGATGAGATCTTTTATCATGTGTTCTTCTTTGACAGCGCCACCTGCAGGCAAAATGGACGTTATTAATATTCTAATACCAATTGAGGTCATTTAGAAACCCTGACAGTTACAGGATTTGGCCACCAGAGAGCGCTGATATGTCAAATAGTCTCACGTCAAGGAGAGTGTAGTTTTAACACCCTGTGTGATCACTGGTACATTTTCAATCATGTCCACCCATCCTGTGTTCAGGACTGAGCTGCTGAAACTCCTCCTCACCTGTTTCTCTGAAGCCATGTACCTTCCTCCTTCCTCTGAAAAGAAAACACTCAATCCCTGGGTTTCTTTCTTCTGCTCCACAGAGAACAGGTAACACATACACACACACACACACACACACACACACACACGCACAGACATACACACATACACACATAAAAATGACCTTGACCTGTCTTTCACCGCTGCACCCAGACACGCCCTGCCTCTGTTCACCTCCCTACTCAATGTGGTCTGCGCCTATGACCCCGTCGGGTACGGCATCCCGTACAACCACCTGCTCGTCTCCGACCACCGGGAGCAGCTGGTGGAGCAGGCAATCCAGATCCTTATCGTCACCCTGGAGCACGAGGGGGGGTCGACTTCCCGCATCGTCCCTCAGGCCCTGGATGGCGCCACTTCACCTTCAGCTGTGGAGGAGCAAGGGGTGAGTGGGAGATGAATGAATTGATTTGTTAAACTATCACAGAGACTCTGTATTTGAATCAGAATTTAAAAAATAATGTCTTGTGTTATTTCAGCCACCTGATCCCAATAACCTGTTTGTGAATTATCTCTCTCGGATACACAGAGAAGAGGTAGGGGAAATGTTGTTTTTTAGCACACAATGGAATGATTCAGAAGGATGTAAAGTGTCTTTTTTTATTTTATATCAGGATTTAAACTTCATCCTAAAAGGTCTAGCCCGTCTACTCAACAATCCTCTCACCCAGACTTACCTGCCTCATTCCACAAAGAAGATCCAGTTCCACCAGGAGCTGCTGATCCTCTTCTGGAAATCCTGTGACATCAACAAGGTGTAGAGCCCGACCTGTGATCGGTCTTTTAAAGCAAAACAATGGAGTAACTTTGTGCATTTTATGTGTGATATCACCACTTGACTTACTTAGATTCACTTTTAATATTCTCACATTCCTCAGATGTTTGGCTTTACAAGTTTCACATTTAATTTTGTCTTTTAGAAATTCCTGTTCTTTGTGCTGAAGAGCAGCGACGTGTTGGAAATACTCGTTCCTATCCTATTTAACCTGAATGATGCCAGAACAGATCAGTGTGAGTTTCCGCCTCATGTGTGTAATACGTTGGCGCATCCCTATTAGGATTAATGGTAAATTACATGAATCCTTAAACAGCATGCATCTGTTTTGTTTGCCTGCGGCTGCAGCTCGTGTGGGCCTCATGCACATCGGCGTGTTCATCCTGCTGCTCTTAAGCGGAGAGAGGAACTTTGGCGTTCGTTTGAACAAGCCGTACACCCTCCGAGTACCCATGGACATTCCTGTTTTCACAGGAACTCATGCTGACTTGTTGGTTGTGGTAAATGTTTTTTAACCATCATTTCGCCAGTGTCTGTGTACTGCAAAATTGTTAATTCTAATTTCTTGTTGACTTCTTTTATCCAGTAATCTGAGTCTATGAATGAATAACAGCATTTTGATCATAATTGTTTTTGTTTTTTTTGTTTTCAGATCTTCCACAAAATCATCAGCAGCGGTCACCAGCGCCTCCAGCCTCTGTTCGACTGCCTGCTTACGATCATCGTGAACAGTGAGCATCACACATCAAATGGTGCCACCTAGTGGCTGAGTAGGAGTGCTGCTGCATATTTTCAACCACCCTGTTGGATTCTATGCCTCAATTTTGGCTTTTTTGTTCCATAACTCTCTCATAGTTTCGCCTTATCTGAAGAGCATGTCCATGGTGGCAGCCACCAAGCTGCTCCACCTCCTGGAAGCTTTTTCTACACACTGGTTCCTCTTCTCCTTCCCCCAGAACCATCACCTGGTATTCTTCCTGCTGGAGGTCTTCAACAATATCATCCAATATCAGTTTGATGGTGAGAAAAATAGATTTGTAGTCACAGAATGAGATTGCATCAATAAACCGGCTGCTGCCAACTTGTAAATCTCCCTGGCAGGTAACTACAACCTGGTGTACGCCATCATCCGAAAGCGCAGTGTTTTCCACCAGCTGGCCAACCTGCCGTCCGACACAGCCTCTATTCAAAAGGCCCTACAGAGGAAGAAAAGCTCTGGGATTTCTAGGAACAACTCTGTAGCTCCAGAATCATCCGGGGGCCCTAGGCCCGCTGTACCAGCTGAGGGTGGCTTACTCAAAACCAGCTTAGAGGCTACTCCAGGTATGAGGCTATATCTCTACATATTGTCACAAACATGTTCAGTGTTTTCAGAATGAAGAATCTCTAAGATCCTTTTAGGTATTGATAAGATAACGGAAAAAGCCCAGGTGAGTCAAGACGGTACCATGGTTGCTGTGCCGCATTCTGAGTCCTCACGGATAACTGCTGTCAACAGCGCTGTAGCCGGAGCTAGCAACATGGAGTCCAACTCGGACAAAGACCACGAGGTGCATAGAAGTCACTCCTGCTTTGTCTGTTTTTTTCTGCAGTTCAAGTGTTTCAGTTTTTGTTTTTATCTTTTTGTCAGGTCTATCACTCGGAGTCAGAAGAAGGAAGGAGCCGATTGTCGAGCGTGTCATCAGCAGCAGCTTGGAGCGCCACTCCGGATTGGGTCAGCGGAAGACTCTTTAGTCTATAGTTTTTAATAGTCTATCTGCAGGACACTTTGTTGAATAGTACAGTCCTTCCTCGTGACGCTGCCTGTGTCTCAGGTGCTGTCATGGAAAGCGAGGCTTCCTCTACAGACGATCATGCGGCTGTTACAAGTGCTGGTTCCTCAGGTGGAGAAGATTTGTATTGACAAGTGAGAACTTCGGTTATCCCTAATGCAGTGATACCAACACATGCCATACGTATATGAGACATGCCAAATGAGATGAATGGGGCTTTTAAAAGAAATTAGGAAATGGATTTACAGGGTGCACCAAAACTTTAAGATTGGAATCATGTATTTAATAGAGTTACTTTCGTTCCATTGGAATTTCAATATCTTTGCTTTTCCCTTCAGCCCTTTAGTTCATTAAATGCTCTGTCCTGATCAGGAATTACATCTCTACAAGATCAAAACTTTGATGACCCCCATTCATGCAACCATTCCATTCCATATAAGTATGAATTTATCTTCAATCCTCCAGTTTAAGCCTTTTTTTTCTCCCTCAGGGGTTTGACAGATGAGTCAGAAATCCTGAAGTTTCTGCAGCACGGTACACTGGTCGGCCTGCTGCCTGTCCCTCATCCCATCCTCATCAGGAAGTACCAAGCGAACGCTGGCACAACTATCTGGTTCCGCACATACATGTGGGGAGTCATTTATTTACGGTAAACAATCCAAGCAGTTATGTTTCGGATGTGAAAAGGCAGAGGTTGAACCGTGTCTTATAATAGAGTAAGCAGAGTAGGAGGGAGGTGGTCTGATAACAGTAATTTCAGACAAGACAGTGTAACATATTGCTTTTTTATACTTAATTACATAGATTGTTAAATTGGTTACAAGGCTACTGTTGAGCACAAGTGTCTTGATCCAAATTGATTGGCACCACATTACACACATTCAATACCTTGATAATAATTCATTTTTATGTCAGGTTTTATGGATTATGTCCTAAGAAAGTCTAAGAAACTGGTAAAAATGGGTATCTCTTAACCTACCGGTACATTAAAAGGGTTCTTGCTTTACCAATGCTCCACATTGTGTCTACGGCTGAAGTGACAGTGAATCATTCTGGCGGATTACCCTGTACAAACAAACTTCAAACCAGCTTGACAAGTTTTGAGTCAACTTTTGGATGTCACAGCCTGATCTTAAAGCTTTTCTCCTCCCTGACTCTCTTCTTCTGCAGTAACGTGGATCCGCCCATCTGGTACGACACGGACATAAGACTTTTTGAGATCCAGAGGATTTAGAGCCTCTGAGGATATCTGGATTTTCACGTACTCAACCAAGAGACAAAATCAGCCCTGTTTGTTGTTAAATAAATAGAATGGGATCGTCCTGACAACTGGACCAAGTTACAGCATGTCGCATATACATCCTGTACTGTTAGCAGACACAGTCAAGGCAGCACCAGGTGGTCATTCAATCTGACAGAAGAGCTGTGAAATTAGATTTGTCACTAATGTTAGAACACAGTCGTTGCTTTTCGTCCGTCTGTGTCAGGATACTCATATTTTTGTACTGACACCTTTTAGATTCTGCTGAAAGGGAACTAAACAGGATCTGATGGGGGACAAATGGCAGTACTGTATATGTGTTGTTTCAGGGTGTAAATACAATCTTTTACATGCTGAATTAAAAACTGATCAGACTGAATCAAAGGAAGTTCATGTAAAGCATTTTCATAAAAAGCACTCTGTAGAAATTGCATGCATCAGAGCATCACAGTCATATGTTATAGTTAGGTATCATGCCAACATGGTGTGCATTAATGGTTTATAAAAGCCTTATGGTTTCACACTTTCCTCCAGGTGTTAATCCTGGTTGATGAACTTTTAGTTCAAAATCTTTGTCAAACTTTCTCAATTCCAAGCTGCCAAAATCAGCTTTCATTTTGTGCAGTAGGAGATTGTTGTGATGTTGCCAGGACTACAATAATGCTGTTTAAAATTACCCTTCTCTCTGTTTTATTCATTATATCAAGTATAACCAAAGGGCCAAAACCACAATCAGCACTATCAAACCAAAAGTGTCCGGAGTTGTCCACATGGCATAAATAAACGAAATATTTTAGAAATATTGCTCATTTCTACTATAATTGTCATGCAGTCCGTGCTGCTTCTTAAGCAGAGATGAGGATCTCCATCAAAGCTGCCACAGAGTGCATCCTGTAGAAAACACAGAGTGGCTGGCCGAGGTTTACCAGAACAAACCAAGCAGAGAAACCAAAAAACTCTTTCCCGAGGCCGTTCTCAAACTGAGGGTGGACTCCGAAGGCAGGGATGATCCACAGCTGCAAGGAGAGGAAAGAGGGATGCATCACAGAAATGCAGAAACAAGAAAGGATTGTACATTCTTTTTTTACTATTTTTTTAAAAAGAAACTATTACCATGATATTAGAAAGGATGAGAAAAGCACAGATTTCTCTGATTGCTCTTTTTGTCCCAGAGTTTTTTTGATCTGGCTTTCGAGCAGCAGCTGATGCATTCCTTTCAAGTAGAGAAAGATCTGTCCTCTTCTCCTCTTGCACTGGTGCAGAAACCTTCTTCTTAGACTGTTAGACCAAACAAAACCATTTCAGTCATTATTGGAAGTCAACACAGCAGAATGCAGGATACGGGGGGAATTTACCTTGAATATGCTTTTCTTCTGCTTGGATTTCTTCTTGGCAAGGAGACTCGGGTGCCTGTGGAGGCCCTCAATGATGAAGATATTCTGAAGGATTAATTCCATTAGACTGAGGAGGGAGTAGGATAGGTCGAGGCCTCCCAGCGGCCTTTGGGTTCCTACTGCTAGGGCCGCCACCAGAGAGAAGTAAGATAGTGCTAGCTGACCCAAAGCTGCTCCAACAAGGAGGACCACATCCAGGCTACGTGTTGGGTTGTGTCCTGCCTCATCTGCCCTTCTCTCCAGCCTGTGTACCAACATCCCAGCCAGGCAGCAAAGAGACATGATAGGCATGACCACTATGTGGTAGCCGTAAAAAATCAGGAAGGCAGTGAGGCGAAGCTGCGGCTGGCTCACCCAAATCTGGTAGAGAATGAAGATGGTCGCTCCTGCTATGAGGACCAGGACGCCAAACACAATGCCGTATATAATCCCACCTTGGAAGATAATACGCACAGTCAGTTTCTCAGTAATGTGGTGTTGACTAGCAGTCATCTTGCGACCCACGTTCTTCCACATCACGTAGATCATACAGCCCGCCATCAGGTAGTACTCCATGTTGAAGGGATAAATGATTTCAATTCCTTTTCTGAAGGCGAGACAGGCAGCACTTGCACTGCACTGACAGAGTGTCTCGTTGGAGATTCCTGGAGGCATGCATGGAGGAATATACTTAAAATATATACATTTTATATATATATATTTATATATACAGTTAAAAGCAGGGGTGTATGACTAGATCCAACTTAAATTAACTACCTAATGATTCAGAGATGTTCACTTCAAATGACTTTATGTTGCTGAAAGTAAGCATGTTTTCTTTTTCGAATTCGATCTCCTCATGGATGGTTTCCTCCGTTACCGTGTTCAGCCACAGCAGCAGGTCGGCCGAGAGGATCAACATGAGGCCGGATCTACATCGAACGTAAAGGAAAAGAAATAGAAATTAAAACACATACAAGACCTTAAGTAAAGAGTCATCAGATTAATCAATAATGGAATAATGCTTGTTTGCAGTCCCAATCGTAATAATTAATGTTTAAACGGTAGTAGACCGAAGCACCTGGTGATTATCTTGTGCCTGTGAATGCAGTCTTTGGAGTGAGCCCACAGTAAATATGTCTGCAAAAGAAATATTCAAACAGAACACTTATTTATGATAAAAGGGAAAAAATGGAATTTATCAAGCCTTACTTCAAATAATCTTGTTGTAAATGCTATAGATAAATAGATTTGAGTGTTTAGTTAAAAGCATACATATTGAAATCTGTTTTGTTTTTTGCATTCAGGAGAGAAGTGAAACACAGATTTTACATTTTGTGAGTCTCATAAACTTTTATTATAAACTACCTCTTGGGTTTAACAGTAGGGATTACACCATAGATTATCCAGCTATGAAAGTATTTTAAACAAAGTGTAAGAATGTAACCAAGTTGAATTAAGATTTTTTAATACTTACATTAATTTTTTTCTTTGACTAGAGTAACAATATTCAAGAAATAACACATTTCTCACCCATTAATAGAAATTCACTGGGAATTAAATTCAACACTTATCAACACAATTGGCTCTCTGCATATCTGAGATATCGTACCTCCATTTCTATTTCCTCTTGACCTTTATTTAGTAGAACATTAACTCTGCTCATGATATGTTTTACTCCTTATATCTCAGTTTTATATATAAAATCTTCTTTTATATAAAAATATATGTATAAAAAAAATTCTAATTACTTATAATCCTACATATCACAGGATAACCTTATGAAAATCTGTAACTTCACAGCGTTCTCTATTTATACCCTTTCAGGTTGCTCAGCATATTTCGTTGTAAGAACCTGGTGTCCCTTTTAGACAACAAGGCGGTGATTTTTTACCCCGGGGATTTTAAATCATTACCTGCAGTGTGAGAAACGGTGCTTCAAAGAAGGGAGCGAGCACTTTAACAGCAGGTTTACACTCCTTCATGCTGATCAAATAACCAGTCTTGCAGATATAGAGCATCAGACTGAAAGCAGCAAAAAGCAGGAGGACCACTGAACCACAGTGAAAGAGAAGAGGAATATTTCATTACATGATCCAAAACAAATGCCTGCGTTTTTCATATTACATGGGAACTTACAAACGACAGTGATCCCCCCGGCATGGTGGTCTTTGTGTGGACATATGTCAGGTTGTTTCCTGGCCCACAGCAGGTACCACAGCATCCAAATCAAGCTGGCCCCCATCAGGAGCAGCATGAATACCAGGGGCTCTTGATGCCTTAGGCCATCAGGGTTGAAAGCCTGCCCTGCCAATAGGGCAGCTCCCAGCAGGACCACGTTAAGACCCAGCAGTCCAGATATCAGACGTCTGCCACTGGGAACCCAAACCAGCATGGGATCCAGCTCTGGCGCCTGGATCTGATGTTCTGTGCCACTGAGTGGCTCATCACTGCAAGAGTTTTCTGTTGTCCTCCAGGTGGAATCCATCTCTATCACTCCAGGATCTGAGTTCATGTTCATCTTTTTTTATTCTTCTTCTAAAAATACTTTTCTTTAAACCTCCCTTGTATTATTTTTCTCTTTTGAATCCAGTTTCCAGAGTTTTCTCCCAGGCATTCAAACTGATCTCCTGCCGTTCAACGTGTGTGGGCATGTGGCCGAAATGTGCCGCTACGCCTTCTGATCCGCCTCCAATACTGGCGTGGGTGTGGTCACAGTTCACTAGATTAATAACAACATACCTTTCATAGAAAAAGAAACAGGTATCATGTGTACTTTTCACTTGCACCTATTCTCAGGTTGTGTCACTTGAACTTTGACCCGACTAAAACAACCTGGCCAACGTCTGATGAAACAACGTCCACAGAGTCTCTGACAACCTGCAAGCTTTTTTTTTTTTCTTGAAGCCAAAGACGATATTTTACTTTGAAAGTGTTTATCAGTTGGTTGTGTACCATGTTGTGTCATTGTTTGAGTACAGTCCACACCAGGAACTGACTTATAAAATTTAATCACTCTTATCATTGTTTGTCTCAAGTAGCAGCTGGTGATACAGTCGAGTTTCAGTTTCAAATGTAAATGATAATACAGCTCATTTTGCATGTATCAGCCCATTAAGAGAACATCTATATATCACAGCTTTGCCTCTTATTTTATTTTATTTTTACATCACCTTGCTTTATTTAGCAAATCTGTCTTTTAAGATTGTGACGTAAAATCACTCTTGCCATCTGGCAGAAAGGTGAGGTGGTACTAAAATTCGAGTAATGTGGTAAATTCAAATGGATGCAAATGTCTTGGTGGTCATGCGTGTTGCTGCTGCCCACATCCACAGCAGTACATCTCTTCACATCCCACACGCTCCAAACTGTGGTTGTGGCGATCATCTCGTACTGAAGGTAATGCATTGACAACAGATGAGAACATACAACATCACATGAAAAGGTCATATCAAGAATTTTAATGCACAGCAGATGCATTTAAATTCCATGGATTCATAATGTAAGGCTGAAACATGGGAAAGATAAATTCATCCAATGGTTGACTTAAACTTTATAGTAGATGTAATCTATAATTGATCAGCTAAATGTTTATTGCTTTAGGCTGAGAACTTTCGATCCACTCTATCCATTTTCAGAAGTGCATTCATAGTGACAACATTCTAGAGGGGGTTTCAAACTGCTCCTGAGGGATCCCAACGCTGGTTGAGTTGTGCCAATTAGACATTAGGTTATAACTTCTGACAGGTGAAGTGAATAACGTGCATTATCTTGATGCGACGGAACCTCCCAGTGGATGGGTCGAGATTCCATTTACAAGCAGCCTAGATGAGCTTTATTATTTTGGTGGCTGGCCTCAGTCTTACGGATGGTTGAAATGATCTTCTGGTTAGTGCTACTCAGATATGTTTCCTGGCTCTGACATCATATTTGGTAAACAGACAAGATGAAAATGCAGGGCTTTCAAGGCCTTCTTTAAAGTTAGTGGATATATCAGATCCAAAGGTTACCTATGGGTCATACTACTGGAACAGACGTCCGGTAATGACGGTGTGTATGTCTAGATACCACAGCTGCTGACACAAGATTGATGGTAAATGGCAGTCAACTTTGCACTAGTGTGTACTGTGTACCATTTAGTCTGGCCAATACTCTCCTGTGGATTCATATGCAGACACAGCTCATCAATTTGAATTGCAGCGTATTATGTATGGTGGATTAGTGATAAATAATTCACTGCGTGGTCAAGCATGTTCTTTTCATGCATTGTCGACTATCTCAGGGAAATATTAACAGTATATGGAATTCTAGGTTGCTGCATAATAAATATGAATGTAGCCACGGTTACTGCTGAGACTGTTATCAGTATATATTTTTTTTGGAGAAAAATACAATGAAACAAAAAAAATGAAAGCTCATATTATAATGAGCTCTTGACATCATCAAACATATTCTTTATTCTTCACCTGAGTGCTGATATTCATCTACATGATGATTTACAAATATAAATATATAAAATCATTTAGGATTTATGAATAATGATGAAAACCTTACTTACTGTATAAATGTAGAGAGCATCAAGATGGACTTCGGAGTCTTTTTCCATCCTTGTCAAATAATATCAGCTTAGGGCCAGAATTTATTTAATACAGTATTATATAGTCAACAGAAGAATAAACAAGTTAGTAGTTTAAAATGTTTCACGACTACTACTGATTCTATTCTATTCTTTTTATCCTGCTACAGCGTTTATATTATCAAGGGGCGTGTCTACCGCACATAACCCCGCCCCCTCCCCCGCCCCTCCCTGACAACCAGAAAGCGTCGTGTTGGTAACCAGTCCGTGATGCCGCCCCGCGTCTCCCCAACCGCCCGCTGCTCAGTCACGCTGCGTCCAGGACGTAAAGTTGCCTGAATAACGGGGCGACCCCTCCACACCCCCCATGGGACCGGACTCAGAGTGAGCCCAAGGCGCCGCCATGAACGACCGGTACCACCGGGCGGCCCGGGACGGCTACCTGGCCGTGCTGAAGGAGGCGACACGGAAGGAGCTGAACGCACCTGATGAAGATGGGATGACACCCACCTTGTGGGCCGCCTACCATGGCAACCTGGAGGCGCTGCGACTCATCGTGGGGAGAGGGTGAGCGTCATTTCATTGAGCAATTCAATTCTTTTTTTCTTTTCTTTTTTTTCTTCAAAGTGCGTCAAGATCTGAAGAGTTTTATTTTTTTCTATTTATCTTATTTTCTGCAGAAATGACATTTGTTTCACAGGGAATGCTTTCAATGTACTTTAATCAATGAGAAGGACACTTACGCTCCACCTCATCCTGAGGGAATACTAACTGAAAATACCCCAATCTAATCAGTGCAGCAGTAGAGGTCAGTGTAGTTACACAGCGTAATTACAGAGAAAGGTCACCGACAGTGGGTTGCATGACATAAATACACACTATTACACTATAGAGAGCGACTGAGTGCTGATACATCTGAGGCAGCGTCATTTTATACTCATTCTCGCTCACAGCTCAGGCTAATCCATTACATAGAAGATGAGAGCCAATGCTGGTCTGATTAAGTTACAATACATAATCCATTTTTATACCGATCAATTACTAACAGGCCTCAATAACTTTAAACAAGTCCATCTCAAAAGCAACATTAAAACATTATAACATTAAAAATGGTTGAAGAGTAGGTTTATATTCTGGTGAGGTAAGTTAAAGCTAATGTTGCTTGAGAAGCTTTTGTTTAAGCGGAAGACAAAGAGACAATGCTGCCTTTCACAGAGTGTAACATTAAGTCACAGTTCTCTGTGGCAGCAGACATTCCAGGAGGGAGGCAATACGTCATGCTGCTGGTGACAGGTTTATACAGCAAGCTGTAAAGAAAAGACTGGCCGAGTTTGACTCTGAAGAACAACTGTACATACAGGAAAGGTCACTGTGAAGGATGGTGCATCTTCATCATAAAACAGTCCCTGAAGAATTCAATGCAGGCTGGATCTGGAGAACAAAGAACAGTGTCCATGACTAAGCTGCAGATCAAACCTCACAGCGTGTTTGATTTGAAGGACAGCATTTTAATTGTCCTTGTAACATTTCTGCTGTCTGCTACTTAGAGTGTGTATTGTACAAAGATTTACAACACTATATATATGTATATATATATATATATATATATATATATATGTGTGTGTGTGTGTGTGTGTGTATGTATACATACATACACAGTATATACAGAGTGAATTAAGATAGACACACACACACACACACACACACACACACACACACACACACACACACACACACACACACACACACACACACACACACTTGCATACTGCCCTCTCCTGGAATGCTATCTAGTGATGGCTGTCTTTCTAAGTGGGAATAACAGTTTCAGTGTTTTGACTCTTCAGGCTGCTCCACCGTGTCAGGATGATACCAGATTAGCACACTGAGCTAGCTGTGTGAAATCAGCAGCTACAGTTTGTTCCTACAAAGCATAGAAAATGCATTGCTTTAAATCATGTGAAGCATAGAAGTAAAATTGGCCAGCAGTGTTAGTATTGCTAATGACAATATAGCATTCCACTAGAACTGGGTAGTTTCTGGTATCTGGGCTAGTTCAACTCAATAGGTATGTTTTTGTAAACCACTTATGATGTTAGTTTAGTCATGAGAACTCCAGGTTTCTAAAGTCAGACTACACACCCAGTCCATTTGGCATTAAAGGGAATATTAATGTTTAATTGCTTGCCAAACATCCAGCTAGTAAACAAATGATTGAACTCAGTGAGTCAGAGCTCCTGGCAGAGCTACAAGTGGTCCAGTTACAGTTTAAAGATAGTGATTTATTGTGAGCATACTGCGGTGATACAGGTCCTTTGACAACTTCTGGGTTATGATCTCATTTAATGCAGTTTGCAGATATAAAAACAAGCTCTGATATTCTTTAGTTTTTCATTAATCGAGTTATTTGAAAGGAAGTGGCTTCACTGACGGAACCTGAAATCAGGGTGTGTTCCGATAAAGGTCACCACCTTAATGGGCATCACCTCAGCATCACCTTGCAGGGGTGTGGTAACAGTGTCCGTAGGTGTCTGCAAAAAAAGACTCATGGTGTGTGTCAGTAATAAATAATGCAAAATCACCGCTGTCATGTTTAACCTGCAGTCCTTTAATTATTGATTATGGCTCAGACATCCTGTCCATATGTGTGGAAGGACTTCACTTCAATAAAACAATTCATCCTTGTGTATATGATATGGAAAAGTCAACATGCTACATGTGTTTCACTGAACTGCAGTATAATCAAGTTGTAATGAAAAGTCAAAGTCCAATGTGTGTTGTTTGACAGGTGATTGCTGGCACATCATTACTGGTAGTACTTTACTGATATCACAGGGTTTCCATGATTTGCATCCAGGGGTGACTACCACACTTATCAAATTATTAACCCAAGCAGTAGATGCTAGCATTCAGCTAACATTATAACCACTTGAAAAAGGCAGAAAAAGACCATTTTGAATCAGAATTAATGATAAATTTTTCAATCTTTCATGGCGCTCCATATCCTGATATACTCTATGAATCCAGTATTGTTGAGATACAATATCTTATCTTCTGTGTTTTCAGGGGTGATCCAGATAAGTGTGACATCTGGGGCAACACCCCTCTTCACCTGGCAGCTGCCAACGGCCACCACAACTGCCTGTCTTTCCTGGTGGCTTTCGGTGCCAACGTGTGGTGTCTGGACAACGACTACCACACACCACTTGACATGGCAGCCACCAAGGGACACATGGACTGTGTTCGCTACCTGGACTCTATCGCTGCCAAGCAGATCACCCTCAATCCCAAACTGATTAGCAAATTCAAGGACCGGGCGTTCCGGGCAGCAGAGCGCCGGATCAAAGAGTGCGCAAAGCTTCAGAAGAAGCACCACGAACGCATGGAGAGGCGGTTCATGAAGGAGTCGGCAAGTTTGGACAACTTTGATTCTGCTAGCATCTCAAGCTACAATAGCAGCAGCACATTGAGCCGCAAGTTCAACACTGTCACCTCCAGCATGCCATACTCACAGGTGTTTGCATTTGAATTTTTGTCTTCAATGTATAGATTATACAGTGCAACTGTTCTGTTCTGAACAGTAAAGTTTCTTTCATCATTCAGCCTGGACATATAAAATGTGTTGAAAAAAGATTTTATGTACTAATTTTTTGGACACACTCGTGGACAATAGGTCAAATATTACACTCTATTTATACCAGATGCTAACATCTCAGTGCCGGCAAAACCGTCTCTGTTTTGTTTTTGAGACCCAACTGATAAATATGTGTACACAATCACAGAGTCATGGGACCAGTTCTAATCTCCAATGGATTTTGTGGTGCTCAGAGAAAATAGGACAGAGATTGAAGGTAGCACTGCAGATCTTGTCCAAACTCCATGCTGCATTTCTAAGGCCGTAATCTTTTCCATCTAAGAAAAAGAAGGAACAACCTTTGATGATTCCCTTTGGGAACTTATTTCAGTGGGAGAAAAGAAAAAGATTGTCTTTCTACAGTAGGTTCAAAGAAACCAGGATCTTTTGGAATCCGTTCTTGTCTATTTGAATTGCTCTATTGTCTGTTTTTTGTTTGATTGATTTCTATACTTTCCTGTCAGGCCACCCTGCATTCCACAGCCAAAGGCAAGACCAAAATCCAGAAGAAACTGGAGAAGAAGAAACAAGTCGATGGATCGTTCAAGATCTATGAGGATGGGAGGAAAAGTGTGCGTTCTCTGTCTGGCCTTCAACTTGGCAATGATGTCATGTTCCTGAAACAGGGCACATATACCAACCCCAAGGATCAGTCACGTCTCAACATTCGCGATATGTTCCCACATGACAATGACGACGACGTGGACACTATCTCTCATGCCATGAGCGACCCGGGCCTCCACGAGGCTGCGTACTCTGAGATCAGTGCTGACTCCGGACGTGATTCCCTGTTCACCCGACCTGGGCTGGGGACCATGGTGTTCAGGAGGAACTATACAACTGGAGGCATGTTTGATATTGGGGCCCGGGATGAAAGGAGTGTAGCGGGGAGTGAACCTGTAGGCCGGGCACCTAATGTTCGTCTACGGGGACATCTGCCTCGACGCTCTCCCAGCTTCGATGAAGACAGTATTGGTAGCGCCTTGAGCCTGCAAGAAAGGAACAATCAAGAGTTACCCTGGGAGGAGATCGATGTTGGGCTGGATCAAGACATGGAGCCAGAGAACAGTCCTCTGGTAACCTTTCTGGCCTCTCAAAGCCTCAGTGAGTTCATACAGATCTTCAAGAGGGAGAAGATTGACCTCCAGGCTTTGCTGCTTTGTTCAGATCAGGACCTGACTAGTATTCATATTCCACTGGGTCCAAGGAAAAAACTAATTGATGCCTGCAAAAGACGGCTGGAAACCCTCGAAGAACCAGAGGCCATTGAAGACACTGAGCTATAAAGGTATGGAGTCACACAGAACTATTTTTAACAAAATAATGTCACATCAGTGAAATACTTTTACTTGCACCTCATCAATGAGCAAAACATTGTTCAATTTAATATAAGATGCTTATTTTATACACCATGCACCTGTGTGCTCGTGTGACATCGCTTAATATTGAACAACTGAAGACTCACAAGAACGTTATTCAACTGTCTATGTAGCACCACCTAGTGGCAACATAAGAAAAAAGTCCCACTTTGGAGCTTTATAGACTTTTGAGCCATTTCCATTATATATACATACTGTATATATACAGCGTACATACTGTATATATACATACTGTATATATATATGTATATATATATATACACGTATATATACGTGTATGTATGTGTGTGTGTATATGTGTGTGTGTGTGTCTATATATATATATATATATATATATATATATATATATATATATATATATATATATAGACACACACACACACACATATATATGAATATTTTATCAGTGATACATTATGGTATTTTACAGGACTCGCAAAGGAGATATGAGATGGAGGCTCCTCCCCTTTACAGACTGCTGAGAGAACATGAAGTCTATAGGCACCTGATTGAAAGTGAATAAAAGCAATATACATTTTAATGGAAGACTTTGCCACATGTACACATAGATACGAGCATATCTCCTGATATCTTCGCATAAGGTATTAACAGAAGGATCAGTGGCTGATTTTGTTTTCAATTGAATGTAATTCTTTCACCATGTTTATAAAGTCCTCTTTGTATAGTTTTCTTACCTCAAACATGTGATTTTTCTCTCCATGCCATATAAATACTATTTATATATGTGATTATTCATAAATAAAAATGTACCCTGACTGGCTGCTGCTCTGCAAACACTTTTGCAATTGCACTAGTGGGCAGATTCTGTGGGGTTATGAGAGTGTGAGCTAGATAACGCTGTTATCTCAGGTTGCTCTGGGGTGGATTTGGTTTCCATGAAGGGCCATCCATCTGCGCACTGGAGAGTACCTTTGTATGTAAATGGTGGAGAAAGTCTGTTTTTGTACATGAACAAATACATACAACCATATAATATAAAATAAAATGAAGGATAAAGTTTTGTGTCTGGATGTATCCTTACAAAACCAACCAGTGTTTGCCTAACATCAGCACCTCCTCCCCTATCCTCAGGTATTATTCTCATGGTCTGTCTGTACAAAATGAAGGGTGATTGGAGTCCATTTGAATAAGAACAACAGGAAAACTGTGAGAGGTTGTAAGAAGAGCTGCCAGACAGTCTGCCCCCCAACCCCCCCTCAGCAGTACCTGATGTCCTGTGGAGGATAAAATAAACACACTCCACCTTCTGAAGTGCATACCGCAGTCAGCATTAAATGAAACCCAGAACACTGGCCTGTGTCCAGATGAAATGCAGTGCAGACATTTGATATGTGCATGTAGATATATATACTCCCATGTGCCAACAGACTCACATCCCAAATCTCAGGGTACATTCTTGCATGCCGGCGTCTCCTCCTTTTCTCACGTGACGAGACAACTGAACAGCCCCCCTTCCTCCCTCTCCTTTCCCAGGACATTTGCCAAGGTTACAGAGATGGGAGGGGAAAGGAGGCAGAGAGAAAAAAAACACGAAGGGGTGAGCGACATGCACAATGTATGAGACACCAGAGAAGAGAGAGCGTTGCTTGGTGGTTGCCTGTGTGAGGGTTTTAGGGTCTATCACATAACAGGGCAGTCTTACACATTTGGGCAGCAGGACAATAAATTCCTCTGCTTCTGGATTGCATAAGGAGTCAGCTGACGGAAAAGAAAGAGAGGGAACAGTGCAAGAGACATGAGAAGGAGGTAGGAAAGGAGGCTCCATGAGGATCTTGAATCAGCAGGAAGGGGGCTGGGCCTCTTTGACAATGCTTCTCCCCAACGAGGACTTTCGCAATGCTAACCTTGAACTGTGGACTTTATGTTCAGAATATAGTGTGTCTGCTGGGCATATCGCTGGCTGCTCACAATAGGACACAAACCACATGGTGACTTTGGAATGAGCTGCAGCACAGGAGTTTGACATGAAGAATGTTCCAGAGGATGAAGAAGACAGGAGGATGGGGGGAATGTTAGTCAAGAGGAAAGTGGTGTCAGAGTGCAGCGAAGAAATGAAGGGGTACAGGAAGGAGAACGAGTGGGCAGGTGGAGATGAAGCGGAGAAGGAGTCGCTGATGATGGAGCTCACAAGACTGGTGCAGATGGTGGTGAAAGAGAGCAGCTGGTGGGAGAAGAGAGGCATCGATTGCAGCATCCTGGCGGCGGCGTTCCTGTGTCTGCCGCCTGGTAAGACTTCACACTGGAATCTTCATCAGCTGTCCTCATGGTGCAAATCATTCTGATGATGATGTAGGAATACAATTGACATTTGTTGTTTGTTACCTTGAAATATTGTCAGTTATCTCTACTATGCAGAATGTGTGCTGCAGGAAAACATGAAATAGACTATAAAATTGAGGGGCTTTAATCCATGATTAGTTTTACTGTTTGACCTTTCACATAGTTCTTCAATAGCATTATGAAGAAGACAAAATAAACCCTGACCCATTATATACAAACATATTTAACTTTTTCCAAAATAGTCCTATTAATCCTACTTAGCAGTCCTAAGTTACCAAAAGTGTTCAGTTTTATGTCAAAGTAGACAAGAAAACTAAACATATCCACATCTGAGAGTCTGAAACTAGTCAAATGTAATCCCACACCAACCTTGAAAATTACTGCCTTTGTTTGTTGAATAAAGTTTAACACTGATCTATAATTTCAGCTGTAACTATCTCACAAATTTTCATGTGTGATTTGCAGTTGATCACATTCCATCTTGAGTGTTTACACATTCAAATACTGTTCTGTCGATCTAGCAGCGCCGTCATTCTGGTGTGTACTTTCACAGTATCCCATGGTCCCCCTTTATCTGGGTCACTAGTGGTCAGCTACATAACCTCAATTAGAAGAGGGACTATTGTTGCCAGTGAGCCCCAGCAACACCATGGGATCAAGTTTAATGTATAATCCATACTTTTAGATGTGCCTGAATTATTCTAGGCTAATTGTTTTTGCAGTTGTGACGTTTCCCTCAAGCACAGACTAAATATGCTTTATAGAATGAGGAAGGGGAGATGCAAATCTCTTCCATGCAGCTATTATACATAGCCAAAGAAGCCTCGCTGTTTGCTTTTGCTGGCGCATTATTGATAAAAGAGACCAGTCATCAAACTGTATGTCGAGACAGGAAGTTGACAGTGATAACGTCATGTTCGTGAATAATAAACTGAATTATCAGGGTTGAAATATAGACACAGCAACCAAGATGATAAGAAATTCAACGTCATGTAAAAAATAAAGCAGGACTATAAGTACAAACAAAACAAAGTGACTTGATCATGACACACATCCAGTGTGTGACGGCATGACTTCACACACACAGAGCATCGTCTTGTCTATATTTGAGTGTGTGTGTAACTGCTGGATGGATTAATATCCATTCATTGCCCCCTGAAAATGAAACTTTGTAAAGTAGAGTGGAATGGAAGAATTCTGCCTAACAAAGGTATTCAAAATCCAGCTAAAGTAGTCTGAGGTAAAATGCCTTTATTTGAGTGAGCTCTGGTCTTCACTGTGTAATCATCATTGGAGCATCGTGGGGCCACTAGCATGATGTTCATTTTGGTGGACTGTGGGAAGAGCGGTAGAAACAAATCTAGAAAAGAAAGATGGTCAAGAAAAGGATTGGAAAATGACTGGTGATCTGTTGCGAGTTGTGTATGAGTATTTGATGTCTATACTAGTGTGTGTCTGTCCTCTCCTGTCCTCTCTCACAGCCTTCCTGCTGCTAGGATCCTCTCAGACCCTGTGTTTTTCAGCCGGCATGCTGCTGATGGGCGTGGCCCACGCTGTCATCACCACCAAAGGGACACATCTGGCCAGCCATGGGGCGCTGAGCGAGTCGAAGACACTGGGGAAGCTCTGGGCCATTTTCTTTATCGAGGTGAGATGCTCAGAAATAAACTGGATGCTAACATGGAGCACCAGCTTGTTTTGCTTTAGTTGTCACTTGTAGTCCTGAAGCAGTGCTTTAAAAAATCCAGCTGCTGAAAGTAAACATGATCAGTCAGAGTACTTAAAGCAAAACTTTGGTTTCAGAGGGGAAATTTGATTTGTTTTCTTGCTGACATTGGAAGATCGATAAAGCTTTTATGTCTGCAGGATAAACGTGAAGCGAGAGTTTGTTGCCAGTTAAGGAAGTAGAAAGACTAGAAACCGTGGGAGACAGCTATTCTGGGCTAAAAGGGTAAAACTAAACCTACAAGTTCTCTTCAAGCTAAATAATTCATACAGACATTATGTGTTTATAAGATGTAAATTGGACAGGCCTAAATCCTGGTAATGCTGCAGCTGCAGTTTAGTGAATGTAAACAATTTCCTCTCCTAATTCCTGCCAATACAAAAATATCTGTATTATTGTTTCAAGTGCCATCAGTGAAGCCTCAGTTTACTGCTGCACAGGGGCAAGAGAACAGGGTGAGATTCATGCTCGAACAACAGACCCTATGTAAATAAAGGTGAAATGCCAACCTGTGCTCGACTCCAGAAACATTAATATTGACAAGAGTGAATGATTACCGTTGTAGTTCTGCTGGGAATCACGTTACTGAAGCTGTGTTGAATAATATTGTCTGGGCTGGAAAAGTTGAGTGAACTCATGAACCGGGAATGTGTCTATTTACTAAATGTCCAGGAACTCTTTAAGTAATCCAAACATCATCATAACATTTACTGTTTTTCCCCGTGGTCTAATGCTCCAAGAATCAAACTGAGTAGAAAAGAAAGTAATACAACTAACAAGTATGGATTTCCCTGCCTGATTTTTTAAAATATTTACTGACTTGTCTGTCAGGGAGAGTTTAAGGACATTAGCCAGCATGAAAAATTATGACTGTTTCAGATGAAGCAGATAACTCTTTCAGCATGTTGCTTTCGTGTCATTTTTCTTTTGATGGGGGCTCATAAGCTTGTGTTCATCCATTCAGATCTGCAGCTCCTTCTCAGCTCGAGCCGGCGTTCAGGGTCACATTAAGATGCATCACGCTCACACTAACGTCATTGGACTGGGAGACTCCAGCGTATGGAAGGTCCCCTTCCTGCCTCGCACCATCTACTTGTTCATAGCACCCCTGGCCGTGCCGATCATCACTCCACTTGTTGCACTCGGTGAGAGGCGCCACAGGACTGAGGGAGAACCGACAGTTTATGAGTTTGCTCAAATATTTGTACATGAAATGTGAATATCAGCATAAGCTTGTGTGTGACTTTATTCTCGCACATGTGATGGCTTCTGATTCTCTGGTTTTGCAGCTCACCTCAAAGAACACTCTTTGGGCCACATGGGTAGGACCATCCTGATGATGATGCTGGGCCTGTATTCACAGTATTGGCTGCTGATCCATGTGTCTGGCTTCCTGTCTCCTCTCAGCGCTTTGCTCTGCATGCTAGTTTGCAGAGCAATGTTCTCGGTTCCATACATCCATGTCAACATTTTCCAGGTGAGAAATACCTCCAGCAGGCCAGCAGGGCTGAATGCTCTCAGTATTATGAGTCTTCAATGCTAATTTTAAAATCTTTTATGACAGCAAACTGAATATTTTTGACCACATTAAAGTTGTTACAGTCCTTTTTGGAATCAGACTGTAACTTAAATGTTCCCATATTATACTCCTCTCAATCAATTTCACACAGGTGTCAGATGTCCAACTACACTGTATTTGAAATTTATTGACCTGAATTGATCTGTGGTCCTGAATTTCAGCTGTGTAAAAGTTGTTGGACGGACACTCAGCTGTTTCTGGCCTGCACCATTAAATGATAATGAGCTCTGTCTGTCAATGCCTGCCTTGTCTGTCACACACCTCTCTCTTGGAGAGGATGTGGCTAACGGCACTATGGGCTGATGTTTAAAATGTAAAAAGTACAAATTAAAATGCAACCATGGTCTATTTAGTTATTATTTGTTTGGGGAAGAATATTAGCAGTTACAGTATGTTGATTTTTACAACCAATAACTGAGAAACTTGTGTGTCTAGCTGTGAGCGACAACATTGCACCACACTGCTACTTTACCGCTGGACACACCTCAGGGATGAACACTCCCTGATAAGAGGAAAGGGAGGGATCTTGCGGAGATGGGGCTGGGATATGTTAATCAGTCCTGTCATTACATCACAAAAGGAGCTAATTGTGATCAGTGTGTTTGATTGTGGGCTGCACAGTCTGTCCAGGACCCCTTTGTTTTCTTCATTCTAGGAGTTGGTAGGGGTTTGGGAGGACTACTTAATATGTAGAGACCAGAAAAAAATGTGTTTTACATTTGAGCCCTTTTAAGAAAACCTCAATCCAGTCCTCACTGAATTACATCCATCTGCTGATTAAAATCATGTGATTCAATCAAAAGCTCAGGATCAGCCACTAACTGGACTCTGACTACCCTAACATTGTATTCATACAATGTACTAGAGCCGGTTCACCATGCCAAATGGTTATGAGGGCACCTTTTGTTCCAAAGACATCTGAGAAACTTTTTCTCCAGTGCAGCTTTGTATGTTATCGGGGCAGTCAGGGAACTAACAGGATAAAAAGAAACAATTCATGCATGGTCTCTCCAGATCACACAGGTCATTGTGTATTGTTCCGATCACAGTGTGTGAAGGTGGATTAAAAAATACAGGTTCTTGATGTGAAATCCTGGGAATATTTTTCTTCTTGGTGTGGGATCTGGCTGGAAACCATATCTTCTCTTGGTCTCCTTTTGCTGTTGTTGGAAAGTGTCATTGTGTATGAGACTTTCTGGGGGGTGTCAAAGTGACACCCCCCCAGAAATCAGCACTTCCGTGAGGATGACTTTAGGTGGAGTGGACTCCATTAGCTTGTCTGAGAACAATAAACTCTTCTTATGATGTATTGAAGGTAACTTTGATCAGTTAGAGGAATTAACGCAACAGGGGGAAAATTTGCTGTCCTTGATAGTAAAGACAGTAGAGCTATTTAATGTTGTTAATCTTGAGTAATCTTGAGTAATTTAATGAATTACTCAAGACCGCAGATAAAATAGAAATGATGCTTTCTGCATATTTTATGTGTGATTTCCTCAACTTCCAACAAATCCAGTCTGTGTAATCTGCAGCACATTGGCCTCGACATGTTCTCACCCACCAGTCGACCCAAGAGGATCTACCAAATGACCCACGGGGTCCTGAACCTACCACGAAACGTCTTGCTGGACTGGATGTTTGGACACTCGCTCATCAACTGCCACGTGGAGCACCATCTCTTTCCTTTCCTCTCAGATCACATGTGTTTAAAGGTAGGAAATTATATTATGTCATTATACAGTATCTTATCTGTTTGGATGGATTTATTTATTGTGCGATAATTTAGTTCATGAGTTCAGAGATGTGAACAAACAAAAAATTCCTTGAGGTACTTGATAATACCGACTGAAGTTTCTTCATTAAAGGGTCACAACCAAATTACTGGTAAAAGTATTGTATTTAGTTTAATTGCCTATTTTTATAATAATCATAATTATATTGTTGTCACTTCAGATTTTTACCAGGAAATCTTTTTGAAGTACAATTAAAAGTAGAATTAAAATCCATATTTAATTCGAAAGCGGCTGTCAAACACAGCGTAATCAGTGCATACAGGCTTTGAAAAGACAGAGGATATTAATGCAGGAAAAGGCCAAGATTAAAAATAAACTTAAGTGTTATCAGCAGTCATGACAAAATCATTTTGATGCAAATATATAGGTGTCGTTAAAATTTGCCCTGTGTTTTCAGGTCAAACCTCTCGTGTCCAAGTATCTGACTGAAAAGAAGCTTCCATACCAGGAGGACAGCTACCTTTCCCGTCTGCGCCTCTTCTTCCACAAATACAAGGAGCTGATGGTGTTCGCCCCACCCATCACAGAGCTGGTGGGAGTGCAGTGAAGGACTGATACCACTCAGATCGAAAACAGCTGCTGCTCATGAGCACAAGCTACAGCATTTAGACTCTGAAATATAAAATGTGTTTAAATCAGTAGCACATTGTCACAAGATGTTAGAAGTTAAGTGAACATGAAATCTCTATTGTAGTTTTTTTGAATTATTAGATTATGTATGCAGATTGAAATAGTTTGATAGATAGTACTTATAAATACTCAACCAAAAGATGTCTTGATTGACTTTAATTTGTGTGACTTTATAAGTCACCTGTGAAGGTTAAACACAGCTTTTGACCTACAAACCAAATAACTTAAATCAGCGAGCTGCACTTTGACCTGCCGGTCCAGAATAATGATGGCTACCAAACACCTCCTGTAACTTTAACATGCAACATCAGCAGCGTCAAATGTTATAAGAGATGTCAAAGAACTTGTTCATAATGAAATATTTGTTCTCTATATCAATTAACATTTACAAAAACTGAACATGAATAGAAAACTTGTTTGTGGCATCTTGGCCTTTAACGCACTTTATCCAATATATTGTGTTGGATAAATCCAATGCAATATATTGGATTTATCATTTATAAGTTCGTTTTTAATTTAGCTAAAATCAGTTATTAGCGGCCATCATGACATGCAAGTAGAAATATTTCAACTGTAAATGGTTAGTTAAGACATTTAGATATTAAATACAGTATAGATACATTTTATCCAATTTTAGTCTCTTCTCTTGGTCTTCATGATAATCTGGGATAATGGGTTCCTGCCTGCAGCACCATAATCTACTTAATGGTCAGACACACAGCATTTCCAAGATGTTCAGGTATTCCTTTAACTTTTTGATTATCACAAGTCTAATACAGACAAAATAATTGTCTTTTTCCCATTTATTGTCTTTTTCCCATTTATGCTGAACTAACCTGAGATAAGCTAGTGAAACAAATCTGCTACTGGTAAACATAACCAATGGTCCTTGGAGAAAAGAGCTCCTGTTTGCACGGTGACACATGTTGTTGCTGTTGTTATCAATGCAAATTCTCTGTGTCGTCTATGGCACATCCTTAACTGCACTGTAATTACACTAAGGAGAGGTGTTGGTAGTGTGTTTTTTCTCATTTTAAATGCATTTTTAAAAAGCACTGTTTTGATGCCTTTTAATAAATAAAAAAATATTCTGGTATCTAATGGTCTGTGCTTCTTATGTTGAATTTCTTTCCACTCTGATTAAATTACGTCTCTTGCTTTTATACACATCCATCCATCCATCCATCCATCCATCCATCAATCCATCTATCCACCCATCCATCCATCCATCCATTCATCAATCCATCCATCCATCTTTTTCTGGTCAACAACCATGGCCATGGTGCTGATCCTCCTCCCATTCTCTTCACTATTAGCTGCAACCCTCCCCAATCCAACCCAAAGCCAATCCAGAGGTACTGTCCCAACCGCCGTGTTACAGAGACACATCAGCCAAGACAATCCCTGCATATTCATAAACTTGAGGTACTCAGGGTTAATCTTATCCATCCCCGGTGCCCTGCCATCAAGGAGCTTGGCAACCACCTTGGTGGCTAAAGCTTGGGTGTCCCTGACCAAAGCCCCATTCAAAGCATTGTTCAATGTCCCTCCCAGGGACTGTAAGAAGACCCGGTATTTCAAGCTGCAATTCCCCCACCATGATAAGGTAGCAGTTCAAGGGGAAGGCATTAATTTAAATCATAATGTGTATATATTCAAATATGTAGGTGGGGGATCCTTTCTAATTCTTAAAAATATTTGGTCAAGTGTAAAGCATATGATATACTGTGCATATGACGAGCTATATATTGTAACCACTTGAGGGCAGCAGAGTAAACCGAAAACACACTTGTCTCATAAAGTTATAACATGAGCAAACTGTTGTCTGTTTACTTTAATTCATTTAACGCTTAGATGCACATGTGGGGTCAGGCATGACCCATTGGCTTGTTTTTCTTCAATATTTTCAAAATATAAGCTTGTGATACATTCATATTGCAAGTATTCTTCATAAATTGTGTTTGTGATGTGAGGCCATTTTCATTTTTAAAACATTATAAATTATTTTCAAGAAATTGCAGACCTTGTATCACTATCACACTCTTCCACGAGTGGGGTCAGATACACCAAATACTTTTTATGTGATTTTGTATGATCCTTTACTTTTTAGCCACTTTTACTGTCCCACTTACACATCTGTTGTCCATTATCCACTTCTGCTGAAACTTTCCAATCACCACATCTGGTGTCAGCAAGCTCACCACCCAGGAGCTCACTGCTATAGAGCAACACACTTGTAAGTCATTACCCTATTTATTAACTTAATTTTTTTAGTGATACATGTTGTTCTGCTATAACATGATTGACATCACATCTCTGAATGCCTATACACTTTTCAGGGTTCAGCACACTGCAGTTTACACAGGCATCACCCATGGACGACAAACACTTCCTAATAACGCTTGTGCCACCTCACATTAAAAGTCTTCTGGAAGGTATCCCGGACCTACCAGCCTACATCACAGCAGCAATGGAAAGGGTTGGAGAGACAAAGACTGCTGCCACCTGGCCACAGGGAACAGACACACGTCGCCAGCAGAAGAGGTGCAGGTTGTGTCCTAGAAAGAAGGACCGCAAACGTTTTTCTCCTGATATCAGACTGAATTGTCATCTTCTCACTGTCATCTTTAACTCCGAGTTGAGTGGATGAAATCAAATGTCAGAAAGCAGCCAGCAACTTTCTATTATGTCTGCACTGCAGTATTTCAGATGGCTGGAAACTATTTGTTGACAATTTACATTTGTCAAAGCCTGCATGAACGATCTTTCAGTCTCATGTGGACATTTCAATCACATTGTAACAGAGCTACAGAGCAGTTAATGATACGTTTATCAGTGTGTACAAAGGGTCATGTTCAAACACAATGCATGTGGGAATTGCAACTCTATACTTCCTAGTTTGCATCGTTGGCTCCACCCTGTGGTTTCTTCTTTCTTCTGGAAAGGGGTGGGCCATGGTTGGAGGCATTTTAGGGCTTTTTTTCCTCCGTTTTTGTTTATGCTGGTCTGCTTGCTTGCATTTAAATGCTTCAGGAGTGGATAAGAGTTTAAACTAAAACTGTTTTATATTTATTGGACTGACATCCTCTAGGTGTGGTTTTATAGGCTCTTCATTGTGATTCAGGAACTACTACTTGACATAAGTGGCTGAGCCTGTTATTTTCAAACGGCACAAGAAAGAGGAGGTGAAACAAAGCTGACAGACAGAAACTGAAGACATGGAATATTGGTGTCAAAGTGCAGTGAAGAGATGAAGGGGTGCGAGAAATGGAACAAATGGACCGGTGGAGAGGAGACGGAGAAGGAGTCGCTGATGATGGAGCTCACAAGACTGGTGCAGATGGTGGTGAAAGAGAGCAGCTGGTGGGAGAAGAGAGGCTTCGATTGCAGCATCCTGGCGGCGGCGTTCCTGTGTCTGCCGCCTGGTAAGACTTCACACTGGAATCTTCATCAGCTGTATTCCCCAGCAGCTCGAGTGTCACACATTTTCGTCATAATGGTGCTAATCATTCTGATGATGATGTAGGAATATGATTGACATGTGCTCTGTTTGTTACCTTGAAATGTTGTTAGTTATCGCTACAATGCAGACTGTATGGAAATGTGAAAAGCCTATAAAATTGTTAGGCTTTAATTAATTAATCAATTATTATTATTATTATTATTATTATTATTGTTGTTGTTGTTGTTGTTGTTGTTATTTCAACAGTTTGACTTTTGACAGTTTTTCAATAGCATTTTGAAGAACACAGAGCATCTGACCAATTCTATATATGATTTTTTTTTAAACTTTTTTTTCAAGTTGTGTATGAGTATTTGATGTCTATACTAGTGTGTGTCTGTCCTCTCCTGTCCTCTCTCACAGCCTTCCTGCTGCTAGGATCCTCTCAGACCCTGTGTTTTTCAGCCGGCATGCTGCTGATGGGCGTGGCCCACGCTGTCATCACCACCAAAGGGACACATCTGGCCAGCCATGGGGCGCTGAGCGAGTCGAAGACACTGGGGAAGCTCTGGGCCATTTTCTTTATCGAGGTGAGGTGCTCAGAAATCAACTGGATGCTAACATGGAGCACCAGCTTGTTTTGCTTTAGTTGTCACTTGTAGTCCTGAAGCAGTGCTTTAAAAAATCCAGCTGCTGAAAGTAAACATGATCAGTTAGAGCACTTAAAGCAAAACTTTGGTTTCAGAGGGGAAATTTGATTTGTTTTCTTGCTGACAATGGAAGATCGATAAAGCTTTTATGTCTGCAGGATAAACGTGAAGCGAACGTTTGTTGCCAGTTAAGGAAGTAGAAAGACTAGAAACCGTGGGAGACAGCTATTCTGGGCTAAAAGGGTAAAACTAAACCTACCAGTTCTTTTAAAGTGTTAAGATGGCCTACTTTCTTTTCCTGCTGCAGTTGTAGTCAGGTAAATGGAAGCAATCCTCTCATATTGATTCGAGTGGCATCAGTGAAGCCTCAGTTTACTGCTGCACAGGGGCAAGAGAACAGGGTGAGGTTCATGCTCGAACAACAGACCCTATGTAAATAAAGGTGAAATGTCAAGCTATGCTTGACTCTTGAAACATTAATATTGACAAGAGTGAATGATTACCCTCATGACTGTGGTTAACGCTAGGAATCAGGTTACTGAAACTGTAAAACTATAACAGGCCAATAAAATACTGAGGCTCATGATCTTCCTCTACAGTGCACTGGATTCAGTTTCACATCAGTTTCACATCACATTAAAACAAATATTTTTAGGGTGACTAAATATATTGGGTCACTATAATAGAGCCACAGAGATCTGTGGTTACATGGTGCTGCCATGATATGAAGCAGATACAGGGTGATGTCTTCTTTCAGAGGCTGGCTGATAAAGAGCTGAAACAAGTTACGTGTCGTCACATCCTCGAGACATGTTTCCATTCGGCATGTTGCTTTCGTGTCATTTTTCTTTTGATGAGGGCTCATAAGCTTGTGTTCATCCATTCAGATCTGCGGCTCCTTCTCAGCCCGAGCTGCCATTCAGGGTCACATTAAGATGCATCACGCTCACACTAACGTCATTGGACTGGGAGACTCCAGCGTATGGAAGGTCCCCTTCCTGCCTCGCACCATCTACTTGTTCATAGCACCCCTGGCCGTGCCGATCATCACTCCACTTGTTGCACTCGGTAAGAGGCGGCACAGGACTGAGGGAGAACCGGCAGTTTATGAGTTTGCTCAAATACTTGAACATGAAATGTGAATATCAGCATAAGCTTGAGATAGATATCTTAGCTTCTGATATTGTTCAAGGTCTTGTGTTACCTCGCCTCTCTCAGTTGAGTGTGAGTTTATTCTCAAGCATGTGATGGCTTCTGATTCTCTGGTTTCGCAGCTCACCTCAAAGAACACTCTTGGGGCCACATGGGTAGGACCATCCCGTTGATGACGCTGGGCCTGTATTCACAGTATTGGCTGCTGATCCATGTGTCTGGCTTCCTGTCTCCTCTCAGCGCTTTGCTCTGTATGCTAGTTTGCAGAGCAATGTTCTCGGTGCCATACGTTCATGTCAACATTTTCCAGGTGAGAAATACCTCCATCTTCCAAACCACTTTATCCGCCATAGTGGGTCACGGGAAGCTGGAGCCTGTCTCAGCTGTCTTAGGCCATGAAGAGAGACAAACTCCGGGCGCAACGCCAGTGCGCCGCAGAGCCACAAAGACAGACAACACACGCTCACACACACTTCGGGCAATTTGAAACGGCCAGGTAACCTGAAGCGCATGGTGTTTTTTAGAGGTGGGTGGAAGCTGGAGAACCCAGAGAGAACCCACGCAGACACGGGGAAAACCTGCAAACTCCGCACAGAGCGGGACTCGAACCTAGAACCGCCTTGCTGTGCGGCAACAGCGCTACCTACTCCGCCACCGTGCTGCCCTTGTAATATGAATCTCAAGTGTTAATATATTATCTTGTTTTTAATATTTTATGACAGCAAACTGAATATTTCTGGACCACATTTTGGATTCGTGGTGCACTGCGTCGCGCCCGGAGTTTCCCCGCCTCACACCCTTAGTCAACTGGGATAGGCTCCAGCTCTCCGCAACCGGCACCAACTGAAAAGTGTATCGGAAAATGAATGAATGAATGAATTTTAAATCAAAAGTTGACTTCTTACTGTGTCTCTTTGGAAACAGACTATAATTTAAAGGTCCCATATTATGCTCTGTTCCATTTTTCTGGTACTGTTCATGGGGCTACGCCAAATGTGGAGGTGAGCCGCATTCGGCCCGCGGAACTTAGTTTGGGGACCACTGATCTCCAATGTTTTCTAAGTATTTCACCCCAAACTGATATGTGATCCTAAATTTCAGCTGCATAAAATTCCCTCAAATGATTTCTACTGAGAACAGTTCTGTTCTAATGAGCTCCATCTGTCAACGGCTGTTACACGCCCCTCTCTTGGAGAGGATGTGGCTAATGGTACCATGGGCTAACATTTACAAGCAAAGTACTGTAGGCAGAATGTTGATATTAAAAATAAAACGTAACCACTGTGTCGTCCATTCTTCTTTGGCTAGGACAGAATATTAGCAGATGTGTTGACTTGTACAACCAACAACTGAGCAACTTGCTTGTCAAGCTCTGAGTGACAACATTGCAACACACCTTACCACTGGACACACCTCAGGGAAGAACACCCCCTTATTTTGGAAGACAGGAGCGTCCTTGTACAGATGGGGCCAGACTGATCCCATCACTCCTGTCATTATATCACGGAAGGAGCTGATTCTGATCAGTGTGTTTGAGCACCGTTTCACAAGTTTGTGGGCTGTACAGTTGATGCAGGACCCCTTTGTTTTCCTCATTCTAGGAGTTGGTAGGCTTACGGAGGATCACTCTATATGTCGAGATCAGAAAAAAAACCAAAACTATTTTCATAATATAACCCCTGTAAGAAAACCTCACTCCAGTCCTCACTGCATCACATCCATCTGCTGATTAAAATGATGTGATTCAATCAAAGCTCCAGATCAGCCACTAACTTGACTCTGAGTACCCTAACATTGAATCATACACATATGGCTGGTTCACATAAAATGGAAATGATATTTTCTGCATATTTTATGTGTGATTTCCGCGGCCAATTCAACCAATTCAATCTGTGTAATCTGCAGCACATTGGCCTCAACATGTTCTCAACCACTAGTCGACCCAAGAGGATCTACCAAATGACCCACGGGGTCCTGAACCTACCACGAAACGCCCTGATGGACTTGTTGTTTGGACACTCGCTCATCAACTGCCATGTGGAGCACCATCTCTTTCCCTTCCTCTCAGATCACATGTGTTTGAAGGCAGGAAATGATATTATGTCATTATACAGTATCATTATACAGTATTTTGTATTTGTTTATTTATTTGTTGTGCATTAGTTTAGTTCATTAGTTCAGAGATGTGAACAAACAGGAAATTCCATGAGGTAAGTGACAATAAAGATTGAGGCTTCCTTATTAAAGGGTCACAACCAAATTACTGGTAAAAGTGATTGTATTTGGTTTTATTGCCTAATTTATAATAGCCATATTGTTGTAACTTCAGATGTTTACCAGGAAATATTATATAGCTAAGTAAGCAGCTTGAAAGACCTCAGCATTTAGTAGAACTAGGCCTAAAAAGTTGCAATGTGGGAAATAATGATTTTAATTTAAATGGCAGGCTTCAGACAGAAGTGACACATGGAACCCAAAATCCATATTTCATTCAAAAGCAGCTTTCAGGTACCAGGTAACAGGAAAACAAATCCCACAAGGATCAGGTTTAGGCAGAGCCTGGGGATAAAGCATAACAAGTAAACAAATCCAATAAGGGGCAGACAGTAGGCAGAATCTGTACTGGGTAATCAGGAATAATGAAAAGTAGGATGAACACCAACAATCTGGTAGGGGACTGAGGGATGAAAAGACTATATGTAGAATGAAGACTGCTTGAAAGATGGGTTACAGGTCACTGAGGCAACCCAGGTGAAGGAAATGAATTTGATTGAGTGCAAGGAATGCAAGGCTCTGAAAATACAGATCGTGTTAATGCAGAAAAACACCAAGATTAAAGGTTAAGATTAAAATAAATTTAACTGTTATTAGAAGTCATGACAAAATAATTTATTGCAAATAAAGGTGTCATTTAACTGGTCCTGTGTCTTCAGGTCAAACCTCTCGTGTCCAAGTATCTGACTGAAAAGAAGCTTCCATACCAGGAGGACAGCTACCTTTCCCGTCTGCGCCTCTTCTTCCACAAATACAAGGAGCTGATGGTGTTCGCCCCACCCATCACAGAGCTGGTGGGAGTGCAGTGAAGGACTGATACCACTCAGATCAAACGGCTGTTGCTCACAAGCTACAATGTTTCGACTCCTAAATACAAAATATGTTTTTAATCAAATAAACTGATAAGATAGGGAAAACAATCACATGTTGTTGCTGTTGTTATCGATGCATTTTCTCTATGTTGTCGATTGCACATGTTTAACTGCACTGTAATTACACTAAAAAGCACTGTTTTTTGTTGCCTTAAAATAAATATAAATTGTTTTGTATTCCAGTATCTACTGGTCTGTGCATCTTATGTTAAATTGCTTTTCACTCATTCATTAATTTTTTACCGCATCATCCGCTGCAGTGAGTCGCGGGGAGCTGGAGCCTATCCCAGCTGACCGGTGGCATGAGGTTGGGGAAACTCCAGGCACGACGCCAGTGCTCCGCGGAGCCACACAGAGATGCAGACAAACACACACACACACACACACACACACACACCTACCGGTAATTTGGGACCGATCAATTAACATGAAGCTCATGTTTTTTGGAGGTGGGAGGAAGCCGGAGAACCCAGAGAACCCCACGCAGACACGGGGAGAACATGCAAACCCCGAACAGAGAAGGATGCAAACCCGGACCCACCTTGCTGTGCGGCGACATCTTACCCACTGCGCCACTGTGCTGCCTAAATTGCTTTTCAACCTGATTAAATTAATTCTTGTGTGTATATACAATCATTTTAATTATATACATTTGTTGGAAAGTTATATTGAGAAATGACTTAACTGATCATGTAATGTAAAATAAAAAATATAATCCTCATAATCCTTAAAATACTTGCTCTAATGTACAGTATATGATATACTGTACATATAATGATCTATATAATACAATTTCTTCCGGGATTAATAAAGTATCTATCTATCTATCTATCTATCTATCTATCTATCTATCTATCTATCTATCTATCTATCTATCTATCTATCTATCTATCTATCTATCTATCTATCTATCTATCTATCTATCTATCTATCTATCTATCTATCTATCTATCTATCTATCTATCTATCTATCTATCTATTGTCACCAATTGAGGGCAGCAGAGCAAACTGAAACCCCACTGTTCCCTCATAATGTTATAACATTAGCAAACTGTTGTCTGTTTACTTTGATTCCTTCAATGAACAGCTGAAATGAGATAATTACAGAACCAGAAACCATGAACCAACACCAGCTTTTAACTGTAAATTATTTATTCCCAAATGAAGTCCAAACATCCTGGTGAGCTGGAAAGTTTGGTCATTATTCTCCCCGGGGTTATTATAATAAGTGATTACACTATGTCATTTGATGCACCGATAAGATGAAGTTATTGATTAGTGCAGCCTGCTTTGCTCAGAGAACTCTGCTGCGGTGGTTGATGCTGTCCAGAGACCAGTGCAAAGTGCTTCAAATGTGATTATCCAAGCTGTAATTGCTATGCTATTTTCTCTAAAATATTATCTATTTTTCAGAACAGTCAAGTCTATGTGATTATAACTTTTGGAAATACATTAATTTATTATTTTCTGTCTTATCCAGTAGCATCAGACATTATTCTCCTGATATTAGGCTGAACTGTCATCTCCTCATTTTCATCTTTAACTCTGAGTTGAGTGGATGAAATCAAATGTCAGAAATCAGCCAGCAACTTTCTATTATTTCTGAACTGCATTATTTCATATGGCTGGAAACTGATGGTTGACAATTTCACTAGCAAATTGGTTTAAAACATAAATAAAAATAACATTTAAGAAGTTCAGAACCTAACTAAATAATAATTTTTAAAAAACCTCTTCGGACTGTGCAGAAAGAAGAACAATCTACACCTCTGATTGGCTTTACACACCTGTGAGTGATCACATGACCATGTGAGAAACGCTCTATGCTCTTCACATGTCACTGTCAGTAAATGTCTCATTCTAAGAGATAACTTTAATTGAGTCATTCTCTGATTAGTGTCGGCCGTGGTCATATGGCGGTACGAGTGAACCTGCCCTGATTCTTGTTTGTGATTCTGCTGATTCACTCAGTATATTTACATTTTCTTACGATTTGTTTCAAGGTGGAGCACATGACAAAAGCCTGCGTGAATGATCTTTCAGTCTCATGTGGTTGTTTTAATCAAGTTGTAACAGAGCTACAGAGCAGTTGATGATAAGTTTATCAGTGCGTAAAAAGGAACCATCTGCAAACAGTGAAATTCGACAGTTTTGGTTCATGTTCAAACACAATGCATGTGGGGACTGCAACTCTATACTTCCTAGTTTGCACTGTTGGCTCCACCCTGTGGTTTCTTTTTTTTCCTCAGGAAAGGGGTGGGCGATGGTTGGAGGCGTGTTAGGGTTTTTTTGCCGGCCCGCCAGCTTGTATGTAAATGCATCAGGAGTGGATAAGAGTTTAAGCTGAAACTACTGTATGTTTCTTGGACTGACATCCTCTAGGTGTGGCTTTCTAGGCTCTTCATTGTGATTCAGGAACTACTGGCTGACAAAAGTGGCTGAGCCAGTTATTTTCAGACAGCACAGGAGAGAGGAGGTGAAACCACGCTGACAGACAAGAGACTAAAGACATGGCAGATACAGCAGCTGAAGAAGAGGTTCCCACCTCCCCCAAGCAGGTATGTGGCATTTGCTCAGGTGTGCTGGGTGGAGGTAAGCCAGCAGCCTGTGGTCACTCTGTTTGAGGCTCCTGCTTAGAGGACAAAAGTAAAGAATGTCCCAAATTTTTGCAGAGCCCCGACAAGTCCGAGCATGCTGAAGTTCCCGAACAGAATGGAACAGAAGTTGATGCTCCTGTCATCCAGAGTGAGGATCAAAACCCCGAATCAAAGACAGAGGAGACCAAGATCCAGAAGGATCTGAAGGAATCCGAGGTCCCCAAAACACCGGAAGAGAAGAAGGTTGAGGAAAAAGAAGAGGAAGTGAAGGATGAACCTTTGGGTCCCGATGATGTGGTGTGTGACTCGTGTATTGAGAACCCCTGCCGGGCCCTCAAATCCTGCCTCACCTGCCTGGTGTCCTACTGTCAAGCCCACCTCCGCCCTCACTTGGAGAACCCAAAGTTTCAGAACCACCGGCTGGTGGACCCGCTCCGGGACATCGAGAGGCGGACCTGCGAGAGCCACAAGTGGCCCCTGGAGCTGTTCTGCTGCGCCGACGCCTGCTGCATCTGTCAGGACTGTGTGACGGAGGACCACAGGGGTCACAACACCGTACCTGTGGTGGAGGCTCGCAGTCGCATAGAGGTATGCGATACTTTTCTCACATTGTGGGCCATTTTTTCTGGGTCAGAACCCAACTCTACAGGTCAAAGTACGTCTCCACCTCATCTTTGTTCTATGCACAACCTTCTTCTCCGTCACTTCAGTAAGCAGTTTCTAACCTTTACGACTTGTGACCCTCATCACAGGTTTTATAGCTCAGTGGGCAAACTGAGCAGCTCAATAAAGACCTTCTTCAGACTTCTGTGAAGAAGGTCTTGATGTGAAATACTGTGAAGTATCCAATATTTCACATCAAGTCAAAAAATAACAGATTCCTAACATTCACAGGTTTCAGGTATCTTTTATATAATCATTCATTTCTCTTCCTTGAGCTTTCAGCATGTCCACAAGACGGGTGACTTACGGAGGTCGCCCATGAAATTGCTCTTAGATAAAATATTAATTAGGCCATAATCACTTGTGGGTTGCAGTTCCAACATTCTCAAATTACATCCAACCTCCAGTTTCTTTTCTTTTGCTATGTTTCAAACTGTGTGGAAAAGGACACACCTCATTTTTAGCTAAAACACTGAGGACTGAAATGAATTACACTGAGCAACAAAAAAAAGGAAAAAAATATGACATTATCCTTCATCTGCATTTGGAGCCTCAAAATAATCTTTCAGATCCACTCTGCTGCTCTCTGAGCAGCTTTATGGATGGAGCTCTCATCCACAGTCGTGAGGGGATGAAGTGTATCTGCCAAACACACAGGTGTTCTCACATGTCCTTCAGTGCAGCTTTAAATGCAATTAAGACACTAATTCTGCTTCAATGTCCACTCCAAAGCTCCTCAAATCATAGTCTGGTCTATGTGATTAAGGAGGACGTTTGTCAGTCTGGTAACTCAATACACAGACCTATTTAGCTCCTCTGACGCAAAGGTGAAGCTGAAGTGTCATTCGTCTCATTGTGACATCCTGCGACCCCCAGGTTTGGCATTCCCTGCTGACATTCCTGCGGAGATCTATATCTTTTAGCCACCACCTGTGTATTATGGCAAAGCTTCAAAGTGCTTCATTAGAGCTGCAAAGCAAACACCTCTGGGCGGCCTGCAGTGTCAATAAAGAATAAAACAAAAGAAAAGAAAAATATTACCATGTTATCGCTTTAATTTGAAGTCATATGTATCAATTTTGTGAGTGGAAAAACAAGTGCATGCAGGGAAAAATTTTCTTCCTGGAAGCCTTACTATCAACTAAATTTGTTTACACTGTACAGTTATCAGCAGAAAAACATGGTCTTGGACTAGTTCCTGGTAAGGCCTCATGTTCCACACTGGCACTGTATAAATCCTCTTTTTTAAGAACCCATCACTCATTACTTGATCCTACTGTCCACTGCTACTTCAGTGTCATCTAACCCCAGACAATGCCTCTCATATAATAGCATTGCATTCCAATCTCACAGAGAGGAAAGTCTAAAACTGTTTGAAATGTCACTCACCTTTGTTCTCAGGATATTTGTAGTGTCCATCTGTATAAACAAATTCCCTTCCTCTGTACATTGTTTGAATTTGGTTGTGACTATTTCCTTTCCATGTAGTAGGAAATTACCTATTTCCTTGCTCTTTCTGTAAAACACAAAGTTTAGGTGATATTGAGGTGATACTATTATCTTTTAGGATTCTGTAAATACTTTCAGAGCTGCATTTTAGAAACTTAAACTAAGATTAAAACAGAAATGGTGAATAGATTTGTTTTTCAGCTGTATATCACAAATTCCCTCTGAGAACACATGTTGAGTAGCTTATGATTGCTTATAGTCACTGACAGATGTGTCACTGTGCCAGACAGTGGATTTGCTCGACCTGTTCAGAATTGTATGAGTTGTGCTGACACATGCCAACACGATGCTTTGGTTTCATGTGTCACTTGGAATTATTCTGAGCTTGAATTGGTGAGTGGACCAACATGTCAAATCAGCTAGAGTCTCTATCCCAGGCTGGCATTGGCCGAGAGCCGGGCTTTTCACCCTGGGGAGAACACTTGAACTCCATACAGAAAGAGGCTCAGGACCACAAGTGGATTTAAAGCCAGAATGCTACAGTGCTATCAGATACACCACCATTTGGCCTCGTAGCTAGGTTACGGTACAGATGATTTCTCATTTCAGATCATCAACATGATTGTTTTTTGTATTTTTTCAACATTGGGAAGGGATGAACTTTGATTCTCTGCGGTTTGAGTAAATATAAACTGCAAATGACCATGAGAGCTGGGTAATTGATTTAGCATGGCAAAATAAAAGCGCTTCACTCTTCTGACTAAATATTTCCGATGTGTTGATGCAAAGGGGAAAGAGGAGTAACCACATCCTTGTCTGGTTCTCCTCCTCAAATGGAACCTTTCAGATTATACTGTATAATTTAGATGTAAGGTAGATCTGTCATAACTTGACATCCCTGTCAAACTAGCTCAAGCAAAGGAAATGCTGCCCTTTAGGGCCTAAACATCACGTTCAAGAATTTCACTCACGTGCCAACATCAGTGCCGCAGTTGCTTGGACCTGCCTGAGGAATTCAGACATGAATCTGCAAAGAAGTTACCCATACGATAAAGACATCACAGTTCACATGAAGAAGCAGTCTTACAGTTTACAGCTGCCAAATAGATTTACCGGCCATCTCTTAGCAACCAACATATTTTCTGCTTGACAGCATGGCTGTGGATTCAGCTAAACCAATGTCTTTTTTTTGCGCTCACAGAAGGAACTCAGGGAGAAGCAGACTGAGATGGTGAAGACGGTGACAGCGGCGGAGAATGCCATCAACAAACTCCAAGTCAACACGGTCTCTATTGAGGTAAGCACACCTCATGACGAATCTGACATGGAGCCACTGGCTGCATTTCATGTGACTGTTGTAACATTTGATGGACTGTCAGTTGGCGGTAGCTATTTCTGACATGAGAAACCACCTGAAGCATTGGACCATTGAAAATACACACAGAGACTCTGTGGTGTGGGAGGTAATCCATGTTTTTGTATTGTTGAGAATGGAGATGAGGACAGACGACATTCCCCAAATTAGTATGGAGTTATGCAATGCGTCCAGGTGCATTCCCTGCCGGTGACCCATTAGGGTCATTGAACGCATCACTACCCTCAGAATTCAGAGAATCTCACATCCAAGCCAGATTATTTGAAAATTAGTCTCTGCTCAACAGAATTCGGTGACAGAGGTGCGGGACGTGATCGAGGCCCAGTTTCAGGAGCTGCAAACGGTGGTGGAGAGGGCGAAGCGGGAAGTGGAAGAGATTCTGGAGGCTGAGGAGAAACAGGCCCTGAAACAGGCAGAAGGCATCCGGGTCCACCTGGAGCAGAGGTGTACAGAGCTGAAGAAGACGCAGGGGCAAGTGGAGAAGCTGTCAAAAAATAAAAACGATGTGGATTTCTTGCAGGTAAAAGCTCATTTCACACGGACGAAGCCAAAGGTTGTGACAATCCTGCTCTCAGTCCTGAATGGTCCTGTGTTTGTTTGAAAGGCGTATTCAGAATGGAAGAAAGAAGCCACGGATATCTCTTTACCCGGCATCTACATTGGCCTGACGGACCGTCTGAATTCCTTCAGCCGTGTGATTACTGACTCCACGGAGGAGCTATGCGCCATGCTTGTGTCTTCATACATAGAAAAAGTTAAAGAGACGTGCAAGAACGGTAAGAAAAAAAGCATTGCATGAATGATACTTTCCGGGGAAATCCTGCCTCGACCCAGATCTGCAGATAGTTGTCTGCCTGGGCGTGCTCACACATGTAAAAGAATGTTCAGCCTGTGTGTCATCGCATTACAATTCAGGTGCACTCTAAAGCCATGAGTGGGACTCACATGAGATCCTTTACGCCCACTGCACGCCTCCCGATTCACCTGTTTTGTATGTTGTCATAGAGTTTGTATGTTGTAAGACAACACATACTCGTTTTCCCCCATGATGCATTTTTCTTTTAGCCCAATTTTATGCAGTTCGATTGAGATTCAACTTCTTTTCCTTCGATTGCAGACAAAATGGGAATAAAGACGACAGTTAAAGCAATTGTTGCAACAAAACAAAACATGGAGATGCCAGATCCGAAGAAGCACGATGACTTCATCAAGTGTACGTATTTGATATCTTTGAATAAGGGTCGTTTAGCTGAAATCCTGCACTAATGATTGTAGCCATGATTTTACAAAGACTGACATCACATCAGAAGAAAGAGCTGACTGTGGTATATAATTTGTGTATTTTTAATGTGATGCTTAAGTATTAGACTAAAGATTTTTTTAAAAATCCCTAAATAAATACAGGTCTGTCCCCTCCAAAGGGTCTCAAGATAAATCTGAACTGTATTTCACACTTCTCTCTCATCTGTGATCTATTTTGAAATATTTGTTCATTGTTGATTATTTCAACTTTGGTTGTTTGGGAGAGAAGTTCAAATGCCTCTTTTGCTTAACTGCAAATGAGAGGACTTGTTTTGCAGCTTAAGGTTTGAAATGAAATGTGTTGACGCCTGTCAGGGTTCATGTTGTTGACTGTAATATACAGTATTATTAGGGACTCAGTGACAATTCTGATATTTGCTGTTACAACATGAGTAAACCAACATTTTCACAATCTTTGACCAGATGCTGCCCACATGAGTTTTGACGCTGACACAGCTCACAAGTTCCTGCGGCTGACAGAGGAAAACAGGAAGGTGACTAATACCACGCCCTGGCAGCATCCTTATCCTGATGTACCTGAGCGATTTGAAAACTGGCGCCAGGTTCTGGTGACAGAAAGCTTTTACTTGGGACGTCATTACTTTGAGGCAGACATCAGCGGAGAGGGCACACATGTCGGTCTGACCTACAAGAGTATTGACCGCAAGGGAAACGAGAGCAACAGCTGCATTACAGGAAACAACTTCTCCTGGTGTCTTCAGTGGAATGGTCGCACCTTCTCTGCCTGGCACAGCGATGTAGAAACTCCTCTTAATGTGGACAAGTTCACCCGTATCGGGGTTTATGTGGACTACACAAAAGGTCTCCTGGCTTTCTACGGCGTGCATGACACCATGACACTCATCCACGAGTACCAGGCAGAGTTCCTGGAACCTCTTTACCCTGCTTTCTGGTTGTCTAAGAAGGAGAACATTGTTGCCTTGGTGGCACCAGGGGAGCCGTTAAGGCTTAAAAGCCCCTCTCCACCCACCTCACCTACAAATAAAACTCTTGTTTCATGAGTGGCAACTTAGAAATAAAGCGGGTGAAAATCAATTTCTAGATGATCGTAATATAATACTAATATTTTTCAAAATGTTTGTCTGCCATCAACAGGCTTATAAACAAAACATTAAGAAAATATATGGAAACTCTTGCCTTATTGTTTTGTCAGCTAATACGATACATTGTGGATGTTTAACTGATGTGAATTTGGGGTAAAGTTGTATTTATACTTCTCTGTATGTTTAGGACTATTTCATTTCACCATACTGTGAATTCAGAGGTGTTCTTTATTTTCTGTATTCAAATAAACATGTCTTCATTTACCAAAAAAGAGTTTTTGATCACCATTCAATCCATATCAAATTAGCAGGTTCACTTTAATCTTGTATGTTGGACCATTTTGATTTCTATTATTGATGATTTCTTTGGGAATGTGCAATGGATACATGGAAATATGACACTCCCTCCAAATTGGATTGTGTAGATATTTTTGGGGGCTTTTGAACTACACTGGGTGCATCCGGCAGTAATAAAGTGATAATCAAAGACGGTTAAAATATAAAAGATGACTCAGATGATGACATTTAAAAGATACGTTAATACTAGGAAAACAGTCTAAAACAGTTTAATGATGGTAAGATTTATTATGAATAAATAGATTTTATTTTTTAAAAGCCCAGGTGATACAATGGTGACAATTTGCATTATTATACAAAAAATCATTGCTATGCAGTATTATAGGTATGCAATGTAAACTCTCCTTAAGCAGATAAACATGTAAACAGGACAATAAAACAAGCCTCTACTGTTTCAATGATGAACCACGTTACAAAACATCTGGATTATTCCATGGGTTGTAGGATACTCGATGAAGTGGGGATTTATTTTTCAAATAAACTTTGTTTAGAACAAAAAGTATTTTTTATTTTTAGATTTTATGGTGTGACCACTTTTTTATATCTTGAATGGTGTTGGGTACTTCTCTTGTATGCTTTTTGTGTGCTTGCTGTACCGTGTGTCGTGTAACGGAGATGATAATTTCCCTGGTGGAACCTCCTTAATAAGGGGGATTCATAAAATTACCTACATACCTTCATAACTAACTAAATAGATAAGCAAATAGAATACACAAATGAAAATGGAACATCCGTACCATTTAAGTAATGGAAATAAAAACGGGATCTTTACAGTGAAAAATATTTTAGAATTTAAACTCTTTATTTCAGGAAAATATACTCCTTTTTTTGCCAATAACGAAACCGTGACGTAGTAGCCTACGTGGAACATTTTGGTCACATGACCATCCAACTTGGCATGTAAGCGTAGCGTCGACAGTAGCCTTAAAATCAACATGTTAGCAGGCGTAAGTAAAAAATTTTAATATGTATTTTTTAAGAGAAAATCTGTGAATGTGACAAACAGATGAAGTAGAGCCTTTAACCAGCAGATTAAAATAAATAATCAAGCACAAAACATTTCACAGTTGTGATGCTAATGTTGCAAGGTATTGAGTTAGCATGCTAGCTAAAAGCACACAACAAAATGCTTCTAAACCAGTGTTATCTTTAATCTAACGCATTCAAAAACACCCAGCAGGATAGTTTTGTTCTGTTAAATATCTGCAATGTTTTTGTTTTCAACGTGTCCACTTTGTCACCGAGAGCAAGGTAATGGAGTACAGTAGTAATGTTTATGTTCAGCTAGCATTAAGTTAGCGTCGATGTGTCAGCGTTCGTGAAACAGGAGTTATAACACGCAAATAAACCACTGACATTCCGGTCAGTAATGTTACTTGTTAAATGTAGTGTGCCCATGTTTAAATTATGAAAACAAATGTAGGAAAATTACTTAGCAATGAACAGTCGGCAGTCTAACAGAACAGCTGTCAAGTTGATCCGATCGCATGAAATGTCGTTTCTGAACACAGGCAAACATTTTATTTTACCGATTACAAATAATTGCTTGTACGAACATTTTGTAGATTTTTTTAAGCTCTTCTGACCCATGACGACTGAATTAATCCCTAAGGATTTAGCCTTTTCCTTATTCATCCCTCAGGATACTAATGATGAAGACGTTGCTCTGTTTGATTCGGAGGAAGATGCTGGTCAAAGGTCGAGGAAGACGAATATTAAGTAAGTTCACAGATGACCAGTGTCTTTAAAAGTCTCTGCAGTCACAGCAGTGCTGCTACAGTGATTATTTGAGTCTTAAGTTGTTGTTTTTTTAGAGAAATGATGCTTTTATCCAAGGAATATGAACACTTGTGAAACTAACCCATTCTTATGAATATACACTGGAGAGAAAATGATTCCTTCAAGAATCACACGGCTCGTGTAAAATGACTAGGATGGTGTCGCTCAGATGGTGGTGGGAGAAAATAGTCACCATTCTACAGTAGAAAGTCCATGCCAGTATTATGTACTCAGACGAACACCAACAGATGGCCCATTCCCTGGTACATCATGTGTAATGATCCGGAATCAGGATCAACATATGAGCTGCATCTCAGAAACAGGTTTAGACTGGTTACTGTTATCATCAATAGAAGATTACTGCTGGTGGAGGAGACACTCATTCCTGGTTGTCTAAAATACTGTCTTGTTTTTGTTAGTCAAACACTTACAATCATTATATGTTAATAACAAAAAAGGTTGTAGTTTTCGTAGAACAGAAACACACTATGCAAATGAATTGAAATACATGGATTGTATGCAGCACAGTATTGTCTTTTTTCCATTGCTCAACAGTATATTAATCACATTTAAAATTTCGTTACCAGACATCCCGTGGCCTCCTTCTTCCACCTTTTCTTCAGAGTAACTGCCATCCTTGTGTACCTGTTTTGTGAGACTTTCAGTAATAGATTTATTGCCTGCATGGTGACGATAATTCTTCTCCTGTCTTGTGACTTCTGGACGGTAAAGGTGTGGCTTTTTATTTTATTTTTTGTGCACATCACATTTTCTGTGGGAATTCATGACACCATGTTGATTTTAATCGAACTCACTTAATTTGATTTGTCTGTACAGAACATCTCTGGGAGATTAATGGTTGGTCTTAGGTGGTGGAATCAGGTGGATGATGATGGACGCAGCCACTGGGTGTTTGAGTCGAAGAAGGTTAGATGCATGTCAGCTTGTTTCATGCTACTTTCTCTGCTTTTTGTTACAGTAATTGTTCTGCCCCACATGTGGGACATAACCTAAGAAAAACAAGGCTGACCTCTTGTACTGTGTAGCCTCGATAAATCAGCTTGTTTACTGTAAGCAGCCCTTACAGTATTTGCAGCTGTCCTAAGTGTGAGAATATCCTGTTGTCTTCAGAACACTGGGAAGCAACAAGGATCAGAGTCTGAATCCAGAATCTTCTGGCTTGGATTGATTGTTTGTCCAATTCTCTGGATCGTCTTTGCTTTCAGCACCCTCTTTTCCTTCAAGATCAAGTGGGTGGTAAGTTTTTAGTTTTAAAAGGTAACATTATGTTGAATTATAATATTCTTATTAAAATTAATTAAAAAAATACACTGAAATTGTTATTGCATTTTAACAGTCTAAAAAGTTTCCTCCGTGTGCCTTTGTTGGAGGGTATTTTCAGCAGTGTATGAAAAACATAAGTATTTGTGGCATCAAGAAAATGTATGTTGGTCAGTTTAGTCCAAATTGCAGCGTGTGTTTTTGTGGTTGTAAAGAAAGTTAATTGTAGTAGATATATGCTTGTTTTGGCCAACAGGATGTTTTAAAATAAGAAACCTATGACATCATCAGGCTTTTAACTTTTTGATAATGATCTCCTCCTTGCAGCCAGTGGTGATCATGGGAGTGGTATTGCAAGGGGCCAATCTCTATGGTTACGTGCGATGTAAAGTGGGAGGCAAGACCAGTTTAAAGAACATGGCTACAAATTATTTTGGACGACAGTTCCTCAAACAGGTGACAAAGACTTTTATTAAAATACACTGAACTCTGACAGTTTTTTTGTTTCCCAAAATCTCATGTGTGTCATGTTTTTCATCCACAGACGCTGTCCAAAGAAGAGGAATCGTAAAGTGTGACTTTGCAAATTTGATCATTTTTGCATTATTCATGAAGGCATCATCCTTTTTGAAAAGAGAGAAATCTTTTTGCTACATGAATTCTTAAGGTTTTCCGTCTTTTAATTTAAGGTTTGAGTGGAAGTAGATTGCAAAGATGGCTCTTTGTGGTTTTCGACAGAGGTGTCTGAGGTCTGATTTTTATTTTCAATAACTGAAATGGAGCAATAAACCTTCATCCTTTTAACTCCTATTTTATAATAAATGCATGACTGAAAAGGGTGGAGGTGCGTGAAATGTGGAACTGTTTGATGTGTCCTATCCCAGCTCCAAAAAATATCTCCATTTGTTTGTGTTTTCATTTCTTTTTAATTTTAGTCTTTGTCAAATTAAAAACACTTGTTGTTTGTCAGAGGTTGTTTCCTGTGCAAACATTTTGTTTGTATTATAAACAAGGTTGTAAACTAGAGTGTAAATTATTCCAGGAGACTTGTAAATATGTAAGTAATGAAACTACAACATCTTTTATGCTAATACATCTTTAACAAGTTTCTGTTCTGTGGTGTCCTTTTTAAGATTTTTATAGCTATTGTTCACAGTAAAAACGAAGTACAAATGAAATTTGATTATATTAGTTTTCAGATTTTTTTTTTGTAGATAAGTTAAGGATTTTTGGGGACTTTTCATTTAGCAGAAGTGAGACATGAAATGAAATATAAACTAAATATAAAATGTATGAGTTGAGTACAGCTGAGTTGTATTTATACCAGGCCTGTCTAATTCCGCCAGCATTATTTTAAATTTGATTTTTCTGAAATGATATACTACAGCATTAAACTTGTTTTCTTTCATCACTTCCAAATAACACAGTCATTGTCATTCAAGACAAACTGGTCAGATCCAGTTGTAGAATTGGTTATTGGTTATTTTTGGCCTGACAGACTATTTTTTTATTTATTCAGTTCATTTTTCATCTTTCCAAACAATTTATTAAAACATATTTCACTTTCATCAGCAACATCCGAAAAGAAAAAAAAGGTTTAACAGGTAGAAGCCATTGGCTTGTAAGATTCCCGTCCCCTAAATTATCAACAAAACATCTCTGTCATTAGAATATGTAATCAACAAACTCAGACATTAAAAGTCTTCAACCAGCTCATACATTGAATTTTGACAGATGTTCATACCCTTATAAATAGCCAAAGCGATCTCTTCTATTAATGAAACTACTGGTACTGTATTTATTTATGAAAGAAAATAAATCCTGGTTTGAACATTAATAGTATCTACAATACAGTGTTAGAGTGAAATTACATCTCTAAAAAACAAACAGAAAAACCCTTAATTATCCTCTCAGAGGGTATTCTATGTTGAATCATTTATGGATGGGTTCTTCAGAGGACAGCAGCGGCCTCTAGCGACATGTTTATGTTATTGCAGTTTCTCAGCTGTCTGAGAGCTTCGGTTATCTTGGTATGAAAGATGTCACAGTATTTAATGTAAAGTAATTTATATAAGGATTACCATGTTTCTGCAATTCAAAATGGTAAAACATTGTTTATCAACTACAATAAATATTGCGTCAGTGTTCAAGCGAAAGACGCGGAAGTTGTCAAATATGCATTCATACATACCGGAACTCAAGGATAGTTCTGTCAGAATAAGACGATTCAAAGTAATCGACACGCATTACGTTTGGAGATTCATTTGGTTAAGACAACGCATTAATGATTTATTCTCTGAAGTACACAAATATTTCAAAGGCTTGAACGTGTTTGTCAGTGTGTGACTGGTATTTTTGTGCTCTAAAAACATTTGTCCAGGGATAGACTGGTGAACTGATGGATTATTTGTCTTTTTCTTTTGGTTATTTAATAACCGAGATTCATCGCCCATCTGCTTTTATTCTGAAAAGCACACAGGAAATTACTCTGCTCGTTAACCTGTCTGACTTAACATCGCTACGTTTAGCTATCCATCCAACATTAGCTTGTTCCATTGTTGTTGTCATTCCAAAGTGCTATATTCGACCCGTTAATCTCTTCTAATCAACTGGTGGCCGTCCTTTGACGGGAATTACCTCCAAAATGATTCCTACCGAGGACGCGTCCGCCAGGAAGCGGGAGATAGAAGAGAAACTGAAGCAGGTCAGACATGTCTGGAGAGGAAGGAAGCATCACAAAGTAGCATGTTAGAGAAATGCGTATGAAATTGACGTCATGTTCTGTGTAAATTATACATTTTTTAACGTATAAATGGTCATTTCACGCTGACAGTATGAGAGAAGTGAGTCGTTGTGTTTTTGCGTGATGTTACAGGAACAGGAGACGCTGTCATTCATAAGGGAAAACCTGGAGAAGAGCGATCAGCTGACCAAGGGCATGGTACCGTATGATGGAGACAGCAAAATACAAAACCTTAAATAAGCCACAAATAAAGCACATCAAGTCAAATACAGTCTCTAATCCGAAATACTGTTGAACTATTAAGTTAAAAAAAAAAGTCAACTATCCTCTTTTTCCCCAGAAGACATGCTTTCTAATTCATAAACCGTCTGTTAGTTTTGTTTTTTTTCTGCATCTCTGCAGGAGACTGATGTCTGTCTCTCCCTGAAAGGTCTCCATCCTGTCTTCGTTTGAGAGTCGGCTGATGCAGCTGGAGAACTCCATCATCCCGGTCCACAAACAGACCGAGAATCTGCAGCGTCTGCAGGAGAATGTGGACAAAACTCTGTCGTGCATGGATCACGTCATCAGTTACTACCACGTGGCCAAAGACACAGATAGGATCATCAGAGAGGGGTGAGTTTTTGTCCTTTCATTCTCTAAATGTATAAAAAAGTTCATGTGTCATTATTTTGTTCCATCTCCCTCAGGCCGACCGGCAGGCTGGATGAATATTTGGCTTGTATTGCAAAGATTCAGAAAGCTGTGGAATATTTTCAAGATAATAATCCTGATAGCCCTGAGCTCAACACAGTGGTATGGAATTAATTCTCTCTTTATCTTTTAACATTTTTTTTCTGGATGATGTTTACTTGCCTTTTTGAAAGTTTCATGACAAGACCAAGTAAAATTTAATGAGTCAGTCAAAAGCTTCCTTGACTCCCTGAGAAATAATCTGGCATATAACTACATGTAAAAGCCCAAATATTGCTTGTACATGAGGTTTTTGTGCAGATTAAACAAATAGGCTTTAATATTTCAGGTTGTTTAGAGGCGAAGGTAGTTGCTACATGATGTTTTTGCCTTGCTGCAGAAAGCACGCTTTGAGAAGGGCAAAGAGCTGCTGGAAGCTGAGTTCCGCAGCCTCCTGACTCGCTACAGCAAACCTGTTCCCCCCATCCTCATCTTGGATGTCATCACTGTTGACGAAGAGCTCGAGGTCCAGGAGGAGGTGGTCCTCGAACACCTGCCTGAATCCGTGCTTCAAGACATCATCTGCATCGCCGGCTGGCTGGTGGAATATGGACGTAACCAGGGTGTGACCTCTTTCTTTTGTTGACTTCACTTCCTTTTTACGACTCCTTCTTTCCATTCCTCCTCTAAATTTCCTGTTTCCTGCATCTCACAGAGACAGATTGTCCCGAACTAGAGGGAACTGTTTTCAAATGTGATGCTGTGTCTATAATTTAAATTGTAAATTTAAAAAATGCAATAGTTGACTATGCCTTTAATCCATGCTCATTGTCGCAATATAATAATAATTCCTCTCATCTGCTCTCCTGCAGATTTCATGAATGTCTACTTCCAGATCAGGTCTAACCAGCTGGATCGCTCCATCAAAGGCCTGAAGGACCACTTCCGCAAGAACAGTGCCTCCTCTGGGATCCTTTACTCGCCTGCTGTCCAGACCAAACGCAAGGACACCCCCACCAAAAAGGCTCCCAAGAGACCAGGTCAGCAATGACTACGCCTCCTTGAAACAAATCCATTATCCCTGCACTTCAGCAGTCTCTCTGTAATCACATTCCAGTAAACAAGCCCTCTAACAAAGCAGCACGGGTTGAGATAATGTTGGTTATGAAATGATTGCAGCAACTTTCAAAACACTGAAATCCATTCACCACAATAATTAGATGATCATCCAGCCACATTCTGCTTCAAGTATCCTCCACGATCTCTCTTAATTATAACCTCCTTACTGGACTGTACTCAACTACCACTCTACACTGTGTTACCCTGTGATTTAACAGTCAGCTCCATCTAATCCTTCATCCTGTCCTCTTTTATAATCCCTGTATTGTTATCACAGTCTACATCCCAGGTAAACAGAAAGCTCTGGTGTGTGCCTCGTCTTCGCTTCTGTTCGTCTGATGACACTTTTCATGGCAATTGAGCGTCAGCATGTGAAGTACGGCCGTTAGCTAGCGGACCCCTGAAAGGATTTGTTCTCTGGAGAAGACGTGTGGGGCTCTACCTTCATTGTACTGCTAGAGTCAATGGTAGAGACCGAATCCAAGCTCAAATTGTAGTGAATATTGGATTTAATGGGATGCCGATTTTGCTTTGTGTCTGCTGCAAATGAACATGGGCAAATTCACTCCGTTAGCTGTCAGCACGGCGCTAATGATCCAGTGTTTTTCAGCTTGTTGAAACAAGAGTAGCTTTAAATGTGCCACAAGCTTGCTAACGCTCTAACCTCGCTCACACGCCATGGTTTAATCCTGAGAAAATGAATGAATTGTAGATTTGTGTCTAAACCATGTAACAAAAATGTCATAGTGTTGTTGATACTGGATATGTTAATTGTTATAATTGTGATGGCTGTTTATTAATCTGTTTATTCTGTTCTTACATGACCCTGTTTGAGCATGTGTCCCGCTGTGTTTTCATGATGTAGCTGTAGTCGCTCTGTCTCTCACCTGGTCAATCCTGTGGTGTAGCTGTGGCGCTAGGCTATGCCCCCCCCTAAATACACAAACGTCTGCTGCCTGTCTCGGTGGTGGTGTCTGTGTTTCAGTTCCTAGCTCTCTTTTTCTCTTCTTTTTTTCTTCCTTACACTGTTTCTTGGCTGTCTGGACTTCGCTTCCCCCCCCTGGACTCTGTCTCTGTGTTTATGGGACCAGGGACCATTCGCAAGGCTCAGAACCTTCTGAAACAGTACTCACAGCATGGGCTGGATGGGAAAAAGGGGGGTTCTAACCTCACTCCTTTGGAAGGTAAAGCACTTCAGTTTTCCCTCCGGTGTCTGTGTACCCCCCCCTTTGCTGACAGTATACCGGTGAAATGTTGTGCTTCTGTTTTATGTCTCATTCAGAAAAACAGGTGCATTGAAATCTCACCACAGCTTTAAGATCATTCAGATGTCCAGGAAAGTAAAAATCATGTTTAATAAATGCAGGAAGGATTCAGCATAACAGCACTTATTAGAGTTTTATTTCTTTAAATACTACTACTACTAATAATAATAATCCTTTATTGTCCCACAGTGGGGAAATTTGAAATTTGTTAAAGATAGATGATACAAAAAGATGTCTATGAAGTACACTGTAGGTGTTGTGAAAGGCATTCTGGGAAATGAAGGAAAGGAGATTTGGACAGTCTGTCCACAGAAGTCGACCTTTGTTGGGCCCTGAATAAAAAGCTGTTGTGATGTTTTACTGGAGCCTGATTTCTCTCATGTATCTGAAACACACCCTGTCTAACATTGGTAGAAGTCTCACACACACACACACACACACACGCACACACACAGCAAAACCTCTTTGGACACTTTTTCGCTCCCCTCCCCTCACTTTACTTAAGCGGGTGTCTCCTGCTTCCTCCCCCCTTGCTGGATGCTTGGTGAAGGTGGTTGGTGCAGATGTTTCAGGTTCAGGTTTACCCTGCTCCCCCCTTCCCCTTCCCCTTCCCCTTCCCCCTTGGCTTAGTCACAACCCTTGTGGTCTGACTAGGCCTGTGTTCCTGCTGCCCCCCCCACCACCACCCCCACCTCACCCACCAGGTTACGATCATGACCTGCGGGTCAAACACCTCTCTGACGCCCTGACCGAGAAGCACGGGGCCGCCTCAGGTGAGTGACAGGAACACGTGGGAAACGGAAGGAACAAAACAGGCTGATAGAACACCGCACCCACTGCAGATTCTATGATGTCATTTTCTTAAGTACAGTCACAGCCTGTAGCCTCAAAACCATTTGAAAACATACAGCTACTCAGTAGCTTCTTTATATCGACCAGCCAGAGCCCATGTCTTTATGTGAACTTTTGCTTTTTGTTTCACGGCTGACTGGATCTTTGCTCATGTATCTCAGGAAAGGATGATGTGCTGGACATCGAGATTGACTCCTACATCCACTGCATCAGCGCCTTTGTCAAGCTGGCCCAGAGCGAGTACGCCCTCCTGACAGAAATCATCCCTGAACACCACCAGAAGAAGACGTTCGACTCTCTCATTCAGGTCAGAACCTACCTCAGTGACTTCTTATCGGAGGTTGCACCAAGAAGTAGATGTTGCATCCTCCTCCTTTTCTTATGGTGGTGTGGTGTCTCCATTATGTAGTCTACTTCCTGTATCCTCTGTGGTCCACAGGAGGCTTTGGACAACCTGATGCTGGAGGGAGACAACATCGTGTCTGCAGCTCGCAGAGCCATAATGCGCCACGACTACTCGGCCGTCCTCACCATCTTCCCCATTCTCAGACATCTGAAAATGTATAAGTCTGAGTTCGACTCAACACTGCAGGTCTTAACGACTTCAGTCTTGGCTTTTGTACTGCATGAACATGCTGCGTAGAAAATCCTTTAAGCTACGAACTGTTTGACTTTGTCTGCAGGGAACAGCAGCGAGCACCAAGAACAAGCTACCGACACTCATCACCTCTATGGAGACTATCGGCGCCAAAGCTCTGGAGGAGTTTGCAGACAGCATCAAGGCAACATGTTCACATTTTTCATCTCTGTCTATGATCATTTCTTCATTAGCTGGCTAAATTTTCTCTCTCTTACCACAGAATGATCCTGATAAAGAGTACAACATGCCCAAAGATGGGACAGTCCATGAACTCACCAGCAACGTAAGCTAATGCTCACACATCTCCGTTGCATAAAGGCTGTCTGCACTTCAAGGTTAACACCTTCCCAGGACCTAGTTTTTTTTCTGATCTTCATGGAAACAGCTGGCAATGTCAGGTGGAGCACCTTTTGTTTAATCAATGAGTGTAAATGAAGCTTGCCTTCATCTCCTGCAGGCCATCCTCTTCTTGCAGCAGCTGCTAGACTTTCATGAGACGGCCGGAGCCATGCTGGCCTCACAAGGTAGAGCCACACCAACACCCGCCTGTCGTTCGTCCTTTTTTTAGACTTCTTGCTGCCTTGCTAGCATGCTAAGATGCTGCTTCCTGTAGTGGAGCAGCGGTCCTATGAATTTAACTTAATGTCTTAATGTCTAAAACTATCTAGATGGATAGAAAGCCCTGCAGGTAAGAAGATAAATACGTGTTTTTGATGTCGAAGGAAGTGTTTGATTTTGAATTGATTCGACGAGGGAATGTGTCACTGCAGAGACATTCAGACTGAATACTGTGTTTGTGCATGACGTGACCTTATCAGAGGGTTACTGATTCTGAAGCATGAGGCAGACACATGGTCTTTTAACAGCAATACGTGATCAGACAGATCCCCCCTCAGTTGTATTCTCGAGCTGTATTTCCCAGCAGCACTGATCCAACACTCCCAGGTTTCCTCCTGCCTCTCATTCTCTTTCTATGCACCTTTATTCCTTCTTCCTTTCCTTGTTCTTGCCTCTTGCAACATTATTTGTCTCTTCTAAAAGGGAGCCTCTGTGTTGATATTTAAGGTAAATTTTAATCCAACCCTCAGTCATTTGAGGTTGTCTGTGGGTCTCTGGCTCCGTCCTGTCCCATTAATCGCAGCTTTGCTTTCCCTCTTTTTCATTCCCCGGCTCTTTTCCCTCAACCCCTTCCTGCCTTGGCTGATGACTGTTTGCTTACTCTGCACTAACAGATCTTTTCTAACCTTTTTGCACTTGTGCCTCTTTTTTCCCCTCTTTTCTCTGTCTTGCCTTGGCTCGGCCATTTTAGTACTGGGGGACACTTACAATATACCTTTAGACCCCCGAGGTAAGCAAAAAAGACCATGTGGAGGTCCCTGATGTGCAGAGGTAGAAGTACTGTGATCTTTATTGTTCAAGTAAATGCAGCGGTACTTTAGTGAAAAGTACTCTGATACAAGTAAAACCCCTTCATTCAAAGTCTTACACTAGTAAAAATACACAACCATAAGCAGTAACTTAAATTAAAATACCCATGTTCAGAATGGATCTATTCAAGGTGTTGCAAATGATTTATCTGTCTATTTTGGCGCTGAAACATTTTGCATTTTCAGCAGAGGTGAGTTCATCAGCGAGCAGCTACACCTCCGAGTTCAACAAAAGGCTCCTCAGTACTTATATATGTAAGTATCGAGGAAAGAGCCCTTCGGAGTGAAATGACCCGTTTTTATTTTGGAAACTGATGCACAAGTCTTTTCCCCACTCAGGTAAGGTCCTAGGGAACCTGCAGCTGAACCTGCTCAGCAAGTCCAAAGTGTACGAGGATCCGGCCCTGAGCGCCATCTTTCTGCACAACAACTACAACTACATCCTCAAGTCGCTGGAGAAGTGAGTGGTTTTTCTTTTCGGAGGTTGTAGTACCGTGAGTACGAGAGTAATTTGTTCCGTTGAGCTTGTAAATCAAACAACTTGCAACTCAAACAAATGTTCCCCATTTTAAAATTACTAAAATTATTTTGCTTCCAGCCTCGTGAAAAATCCCCAAACCCCTCTAAATTATTACCTTTTTAATTTTATTTTGTATGTTTGAAGGGAAATCAAGAGCACACTAGTTATTCGTCAATCAAACACATGCATTTATTAGTGTGTACAGGCCTCTGTAACACACACACACACACACACACACACACACACACACACACACACCGCTGGAGTGTGATCTACAGGAAGTGGACATGACAGAAGTTTAGAAGAGCCTTTATGTGAAATGTTTTCTGAAATGTGTCCAGGTCTGAGTTGATCCAGCTGGTGACGGTGACCCAGAAGAAGGCTGAAGGTTTGTACAGAGAGCTGATAGAGCAGCAGATCCACATGTACGAGAGCAGGTAAATGCATTTGAAGCAGTTACATCGTGTCGTTCACCGCTCGTTCTGACCTGATGTATGGAAACCTGTTGCAGCTGGCAGAAAGTCACAGAGCACCTGACAGACAGGAACATGCCCGTCTTCCAACCTGGCACCAAGGTCAGAACTTTTTTTTACCTGTCTGGGAAAAGCAAAGGGTTTGATCACAAGTGTCAACTTTAACATACCCATATAAACTTTGTGGCACTGGAGAAAAGATGATACTGTGTCGGCCCAGCCCAGTGAGCCCAGTTAGTCTCCTGTTAATTAATTCATTTAAAGATAAATAGTATCATCAAGGAATTAATTGTTTGATGCTTCAATGGGAAATAAAAACCACAGATTAAACTCTAAATGATATTCCCAAGTGCAGAAGAAAAGTATTTCTACATATATAATCTAAAAATAAGAATACAATAAATAATAAGAACAAATCCACTTGGACATTAAGTTTAAAAAGACAAAAAGATTTATTCCAAAATTAAATTATTGTATTAATATTTCTGTCAATCTCATTGGTTAGAGACCTGCACAAAGACTTTGTTACATTCAGTTTATTGAATTATACACTCACTATTTCATTCTGTTTTTGGATTAATTTTCATGACTCCTTTTTAATTCCTGTTATTTCCAATTGAAATATAGAATGATAAATTAGATAGTGCTGACTATTTACACCCAATTGAATACATTAACTTGTAACCAATATGTATTAATGCCAATTTTTATTGCACATAAAAATATACATAGCAGTCATTTATTATCATTTAAGATAATCTTATGAATTCAAATCCATTTTGTTACTGCATTTCTACAGCTGAAAGACAAAGAGCGACAAGTGATTAAAGACAAGTTCAAGGTGAGGTCAGACATCACCAATGTACCAAATCCTGTGAAAAATTCACACCCCCAGTGAACGAAAAGAACAAACCGTGGGTTCCTGTTGCTGATCTGAACTCCTTTCCTCTCAGGGTTTTAACGACGGCTTGGAAGAGTTGTGTAAGATCCAGAAGGGTTGGGCCATCCCTGACAAAGAGCAGCGAGACTTCATCCGTCAGGCTCAGAAGAAAGTGGTGTCCGACGCTTACAGGGCTTTTTTGCAGAGGTTAGAGAAACACAACTGGAAAAAAAGAAAGAAATCCTTCCGTCAGGAGTTTGAACATCACGTTCCTATTGTGGGTCTGACTTGTTTTCCATTTATCTCTCCTCTTTGGCTCAGATGTGCCAACATCTCCTTCACCAAGAACCCCGAAAAGTATCATAAGTACAGACCGGAGGAAGTAGAGGAGATGATCGAGAGGCTGTTCGACACGTCCGCCTGAGCTGCGGCTCAAGCAGAGACACACACAAGCTCCCGTCTACACTACCGTCACCCTCTGTGTGTCCGATGAATGTTTTGTACAAAGATATCAACCTGATGTATTTATACAATTTAGCTGTTCCAGGTTAACATTTCCAACAAATAAAGGGAACTCCAACTTGATGCTGTGTGTAATTAGTTTTGTCAATGACACAACAGAACAGCAAGTGATTATATAGATGGCTGCCTAATGTGAAGGGTACCAAAAAGTTCTTACTATAATTTCTGCTGTTTAACATTGTTGTTGTTGGTACTGTGGATTTGGACGTGTAGGAGAAGGTTGTACCAGCAAAGGATTACACATCGCATTACAGATTAATTTTAAATTCTGTGACACTGTGAGTCAAATACAATCAGCAAAATTACGCTGCGGTTTTCAGTGATGACCACTTATCACACAGCAGGTTTTCAGAAGTTAAAATGACCACAGACAGTATTTAGGCTTCTTGAGGTATCTATATGATTAATTTGTTAAACTAACAAACCTACTGATGATAAAATACATTCCTCCAAATGGAGGAACCAGAGTCAAGACATTCCAGCTTTTTTCATGTTGATGTCTCCAGACTGCTGACTGTTCAAAGCCTGGATATCGTGCGCATCGTTGACCTCCTTCCTCTTCCACCTCTGCAAGCAGCTAGAGACATTCTTGAATCCTTCACGGAAGTACTTGGGGACTAGGGTGTTGACTATGGGGTAGAGGCAGGGGTTGGAGTAAACCACCAGGTGGGAAAGGATGAGGAGGACAAAGGTCACGTGATTTAGGGAAAAGCGCCTAAACCACACCCGTAGCATGATCCGGAGATGGGGCCTGGATTCGGACGCGTCCTCAACGGGATCCACCTTGATCCAGAGGTAGCGGACGGCGAGGGTGTGGTTGAGGCCGAGCACCAGAACGCAGACGCGATAGCTGAAGATAAAGGTGCACAAGCCCATTATTACGCACAGCTGAGAATCCCAGGTAAGCCATGTCCATCTGTGCGTAATAGCCAAGATACGGTCCAGAGAAAACGAGCGCCAATACCCAAATTAGGCAGATAAAGGTGAGTGTGTTTTTTGGAGCGGAGTGGGTACCAAATGGCTAAATACCTGTAAGATGATAAAGTGCAAAATTTTGCACACTGCAGGTCCGAACACCCATTCATCCATAGCGTAGATAGCTTGAAAGGGCGCGCAGAAGACGATGAATACATTCGTTTTCGTGTTCATCTGTCCGTTGCGCAGCAGAGCCGCCAGGACCAGAGAGTTTCCCACGGTGCCGACGAGAAAAAGGACCGAAAAATCGACAGAAACTACAACGGATTCTCTCCAAGAGGCCGAGTTCACAGAGGATGGATACACATTTCTTTCTGTACCCGAATGGCTCGTGGAGACGCGCGATTCTTGTGCGCACAGCATCCATTCCGAGACAAATGTGGGTTTCTGTATTCCGATTATACCCCCGACCCCCCCCCCCCCCATATGATAAGGAAAATTGCTGTTTTTGAAGAGTCAGCGGGACCTGCTCCACTTCCTCAGTATATAGCTTTAGTGATAAGGAATTTTTATCATACGCTTTTAAAAAAGGTAATTTTGCTCCTATCAGTGGATCCACTCCAATATTTGACGGGAACCTCCTTAAGACACACACACACACACACACACAAACACACACACACACACACACACACACACACACACACACACACACACACACACACACACACACACACACACACACACCTTCCGTGCTCTAAATATAACAGGTTGCTTATTTCATCCATCAGGATGTGGACGCTTCAGTCCTTCTGTTTCCTCCTCTGGGAATCTAAATCACTCTGCAATCAAACATCCTGCAAACCCGAGAAAGTTCAACGAGTCTAAAGACGGTTCATAGTCTGACTTCTTTACAGCACGCCATGAACCTGACACGGCTCCTGTCCACCAGTAGAGGACAGCAGAAGCCCGATGAATGACTTGACTGAAACCACCGTCTGACTTTATGCTGTGACCCAAAACACAAAGAGAATTCATCTGGGATGTTACCTCTGATGTTGCGAAGATTTCAGTTCATGTTTACATGTTTTCCATATATCTGTCCTGCTGGAGTTGGAGTACAGTAACGACTGACTTACGACAACCTCCCATTTGGAAATGGTTTTTTGAAGCTGCTGAAAAGTAAGAAATGACACAAAATTAAAATTACGACCAGCTTGCAGGTGCTGAAGCATTGCAGGCATTAACCAGTAATTCAACAATATATATTTTTAGGCACCTGGAAACACCAGAAGTCAATTTGAGATGGAATTCATGACTCTCCTGGTTCATACACACAAGGTAATGCTTAAAGTTATCAGATCAAGACTAACCTGAGTCATGTTTCAGATACCGTCTGCTGCTCTGGCCACCATAAGGAAAAGAACGGGAGCCCCTCGAGCAGGAAATGACATCATCCGTGTGTGTGTGTGTGTGTGTGATCATTGACTGGGCAGAGCAGGAATGCTGAAGGCAGTCTGCAGGGTGAGAGTGGTAAGCACACGCCAGACGGCTGGTGACCAAACGTGGGACTATTTCATCTTGATTTAGAAGAAATCATTAGTTCGCTTGCACCTGGCAGGTGAGGCCAAAGAGCTCCGGGAACAAAATGAACAACATGGGTGCGTTTCATGCACCGTTATCTGCAATGGGACGGCTGCAGCGGATGCATAATTACAGAAGCAACCTAAAGTATCACATGGAAGTTGAAATGTCACCACAGAGCACAAATATTAAAAGGAGAAGTTGGATTGATTGGATGCTGGGAACCAAAGGGTACAATTATAGCTAATCATTTGGTGCTTGAAGATATGAATGGCTGTGGCGCTCATTCTGTGTTTCCTATGGGCCACAACCCACACATCATGATTCCCTCATTAAGTATGACTCCAACCCACAAGTGTCAACACTTGCAGCGAGGCGGATCGGGAAGCAGTGACCTCAAAACATCTGCTCTTTACAACGACATGTCGTACTGTTCATCTGCTCATACAACCAAAAAAACAAAACAACAACAACAACAAAATCTTGACAAAACTCCACAGTGTAAACAGCAGATAAATCTCCTGTTAACGGACATATTGGAGCACTTCCTCACACACACACACACACACACACACACACACACACACACACACATACAAAGCCCTTCTAATCCTCTCAACTCCCTGCTGCCATGCCTCACTGATAGTCCCACACTTTATAAATAGCGTACATTTTTAATATGCGCCTGTGTCCAGTGGATAACGTCAGCGCTTTGGGAGAACGGCTCAAGGAGTGTTTCATTATAAACCTGTACCATTAAAATTTGCTGGCTTGGTCTGGATTTTGGCTCTCACGTCCCCTCTCAAACTTTTTATGAGGCCAGTTATGATCCTAAATCGATGAAGGAAACTGAGGTGGAGGAATTGGGTAAGGTAAGCCTGCCATGATCTCACGGTCAGGGGTAGTGGTGTTGGTTGGCACTCTCATCTACACATTATTCAGCTTCACAGGTTGATGCTTCATCCACAGGTACACTGCATCTGTTAATCACACAGATAGTGTGATTAACAGGTTTTGTTATTTGCTTGAGGCAAGTAGTCATTTTACACTTTACCATGTGAAAAAGTAAATTAAAAAGTGCTGCATAAGCATTGTGAGTAAATATATTTAAAGTATTGTATGTGGGTATTACACACTACATTGCCTAAAAAATCCATTTACGTGATTATTTTTTGTACATAAAACATCATTAAACAACACATTGGGAGAATTTTATGTTAAATAATGCATGATAGGATTTGTATGATCTTCATTTGTAAAGGAAATCATAACTTGCAGCTGTCAAATATATATAGGCTGTTACAAATAAAGCACACATTTCTTGAATTGTAAAATTGTTCTCAAGCTGCCCACAAGAGCTTGCAGTCCATACCACTACTCCAGTAAACATGTTTTCCACCAACGATGAAGTTACTGATGACGATCGCCTTGAATTTGAGGTCGTTCTCCGGTTATGCCAAGTCGGGACACACGTTTGCAGGTGGAATTAGTTACACGGGGAATTAATTATGAACAAACGTTTACGTAATAGTTTAACCTTTAAGGATTAACACGACCTGAACAATGAAAATCTACGCCAACAAGTCCAACACTGAACAAACAGAGAAACCCTGAAAGTCTAGAGACATCTTTTAAATCCTTGCTGTCCTAAAACTTGCAGTCAAAACCGAACCCTTAATGTGATGTAACAAGGAAACACATGTGCAGTCTGATCAGGGTCAAAGGTCACAAAGGTCAAGCGTCGAGGCATGCAGGTGGCTCGGAGAGCTGTGAGAGGAAGTGAAAAGGGAAAAGCAAAGACAGAGAAAACTGTGAGAGAACCACAATCACGCAAACTGTGTGGTTTGCTGCTTCTTGCCAAGACCTCTCACTCTCTGCGTCCCAGACTTTCTCTCTGAGTTATCCAATCCCCCTGTCATCTCCACTGGCTGCCCTCCCTTTTCCCACTCTCAACCCTTACACAAGTGGTTTGAATAAGAAGTCTGCATGACTGGGCTGGGGCTACAGATGAAATCCTGAGGAGTGATAGTTTACTTAGCCTAAATACCCTCGATTAGACAAATTGAAACATTGTTGTTATGCGGTGGAAACTCAAGGACCTATTGGCCCAGTCTGTTCAACCCGTTCCGGAAAAGGCAGCGCTCGCGGACTTTCGTCATGCGAAAACCGCAAGAACCGGTCAAGTGGAAAAAAACAAAACCGAAAAGCTAGAACAATATAAGCTAAAATTCTCCACCAAAACAGACCTTGTAAAATAGAAAATGAATATTGTCACATAGAGACGATTCACAAAGGAGGCAGGCACACGCGACTCGGGCTTCTGTAACTTCTGAAAAACACGTCCGACCACAAACCTTCTGTCTTGACTTATGGTATGCCTCATGATGTCACATTTTCCTCTCATTTTGATCGTCTCCAGGATGAGAAACAGAGGCCACATCAGCGTGCTACTCTAAAATGATCGCAACCTACTCCCCTCTAGGAAATAGAGTAGAAATCAATCATAGCGCCAAATCGAGTTTAAGAATGGCTCCACTTCCGATTCCCACAGTGTTTAAAGCACAACCAACTTTTTAAAAGCTACCTCCCATTAAAAAGCTGTCATTTGTAAGGCCGTGGAGACCTCTTTATTCCAGCTACCTAAATGTTACAGCACACACATGTACTCCACATGCATACGGTTAATAGCATTGCACCAAAGCTATTCTACCAGACTGGAGCTAGACAGCAGTGGGGACTTGTAAAAACGGGTGGTAGCATGCTTGACCTGTCGGTGCTGGATTGTGCAGACTAGTGTCAGCAGTCCCCGGCTGGACTGGGAAAAAATGATTTAGCAACTGGGACGTTTTGCATCTGTCTGACCCCAAACATCATCAATATTGGAAGTGCTAACAAGTACAAGCCAAATCTTTTACCATGGCATCGTTTTGGGAGTTACTGCGTGTCACACGCAAACAGGTTTATATGATGGGTGGAGTTAACTATTATACCAAAACGCCACAATCATATTGAAATGTCTTACAGGATAAGAAAGGAGGAAGATTATTCTGAAAAGTTTGTTTAAACATGTAATTTTTTTGACTTACACCACGTTATTAAGATGCAGGTCTTTTAATGAACTTGAGAGCAATTAAAAATAAAAAGGCCACTGAACTTGTGTTGTTCTCTTTGGTTTTGTAGCAATCATTAGAGCAGAATGCATAGTAATCATTAATTCTGTGGGCCCCCTCTTAATTTTTTTCACACGGGCAACAATTTCCCTTGCAGAACAAAGGAAAGAGACTCATATCCACATTCATTACACCAGTTTTCTTCACCTCAGGGTGGTTTTGGATCGGCCTGGAATTATATGGCTTTCATTTTTGTGCAATTAGATCATTAGGTCCTTTTTGACCACCTCCTCTTGGAGTGCGTCTGTTGCAAATGGGGTCATTCACAATTTGAAAAAGATTGGAGGACGCTGAGGAATAACCTAAAAGCAGCCTGTCGTGCAAGTGAGCATTTCCAGCTCTTGATGACGTGAGCACAGGTGTGTTTTCACAGTTACAGAAATTAGACGAGATGCATATGCGGCCTTATCTATGCAGATAATAAATGTGATCAGATCAAACTAGAGTTGTCCGACTGAACTCATAAATGCACAATAACTATTTCAGCCCTCATATTTTTTCCTGGTAATAGCGTAACTGCATTTGTCAGCCAGAGAAATTTATTCGAACTCCACCTTGGGTTTTCCTTTCATCCAGCCAGTCACAGCCCTTACATTTTCAAAGCATCTGGCATTGAGACAAAGCTCTTCCTATGTGTGTGTGATCAGTATTGAGAAAGTTCAGTGCAGTAACACAGAGGGCAGCCAGAACTAAAGGAGCAGAAGAGTTTTTGAGAGAGGATTTCGTGTGGACTCTGCAACATCTTTTTCAAGCGCCGAAACCACAAGACCTGGAGAGAACAGGCTCTGTTTTCTCTTGACGTCAGAGTAGCATGCAGTAAACCTCATATCACCGTGGTGGACCGATCAGTCTCTCATCTCATTATTACCCTCCAAGAGTTTATGATACACTGGAGCTTGATGATGTGCTATCAAGTGTTTGCTTGCATGCATGTATTATTTGTGCCCATTCAGCTCCAGATTCTAGTGGCAGGGAAAGGACTGACCTGAATGAACCTCACGTTTCCTGTTTTACCCATGAAATTATTTTCCAGCCTATGAATACATTTTGGTTTCAAAATGAAAACTAAAGCCAAGTTATTTCATTGAGCTCACACACACTGAAATAACTTGAGTCTCCTCCCTACAAGAAAGACTCTTATATTACTACATATTACTACACATTTTAGGTTTTGGTCTGGTAAAGGTAAGTAGGTCCTGCAGCTCTTGTTGTACTTTGAAATCAAAGGTGGGTTTCATGAAATGCGTTTTTAGTCGAAAACTATCTCATATGTCAGTTGCATTAAAATGATCCCTCTCTGGTCTCTGGTTAAGAATATAGAGTCAAACAATGCCGCTGCAAGGGCCAATGTTTTCATTTACTCCACCAAATTACTAATGTGTCACTAATGGCCCCGCTGGATGCTTAATATTTGTAATGCAGAGGCTGGTAATGTATTGATCCAACTTCCAAAGCAAATTTTTCTGGTTGCTAATAATGTCATCACTAAAGCTCCGCAAGGACGTGTAAACTCAGTGAACTCTGAGTTCAAAGCCAGAGCAAGCTTGCAAACCCGATATGTAGCAGCTGACTTAACACTGGCATTGTCCACTACCTGAATTTGCCGCCTATAAGAGCTTTATAATCCTCTGCAGATGCTTGTCTGATCAGCCTCCCAGTTTGTCCCATTCCAGAGGCCGAAAGAAGTAAAGAGGCGCTCTACCACGAGAGGCAGGCAGATTTTCCACTCATTTAATGAGAATCACAGACAGTAGAGGAAATGTGCAGAGTATTTATAGAAAAACGGAAGGAACGCAAGCCCCTTAATTGTGCTTAGTCTATTTCTCTCCTACAGAACCTACTCACCACTGCTATTCCTGAGTTTCTCCATGGACTTAAAACATGTGGTGTGAAAAGAAAGGAAATGGGACAGTAAGGGAGAAAACACCAGATTTTTTGTTTTTTTTCCCTGTGAGTTATTCATGAATGGAGTTGAGGGATGTTTTATTCATTTCTTGAGGACAGAAGAAACTTTCAACAGTAGATTCTCATTTTTTCATCCCTTGTATGTCTAAATAAAAATTCTAAATATATTTTCCCTTTTAGTAAATATAAATAACAACAATGGTCCATTGCTTTAGCTATTTACTCAATTCCAACAGCATTTTTTTCCCTGCTGGAAATGCGCTAATGCTAACAGCCAGGTCAACCTGCATACTTGCAGGCTGGTTACCTGCATATGTTTAATGACTGTTACATATAGAATTTCCTTTTTTCATTGTTTACAATACTTTAAACCAGTTTTGAATTCATGCACATAGGTATTGTGTCAATGCAATACCAACGGCTCTCGAGGACATTGATATTGTGTTATCGATTTATTACCAAAAAGACTGGGAAGCAATATTTTGTTTGAAAAGTTGCTGTGGTTACAGCTGGACTATTTTTTTGTTCATTTTCTATCAACCCCTGATGCTCATCTGTAAGCTTGCCTAAATTTTTAGACAGAATTCCTTTCTTTTCTGACATTTTTCCTTTAATGTACTGTACCACAATCAGACTTCTGCATAGAGATTTATTTTTCTCAATACGTGCAAGTGTCAGGGGCTAGCTACAACAACACCTAAATTAAATTAAGAAAGAGCTTTCAGCAGAAAACAACATTCCAAATGCATCCACCACAAATGGCAACTCAATCAAAAATGTCCTTTAAGTTAAATCCAAACACGTTTATTCAGTGGATGACTTCATGAGAACATATATTTTTATTTCCATTGCAAGAGTTTTCCATGTTTCCTTTTTTTCCTCTCAGGAGGTAATCACTTTGACGTGGAGGTCAGGTAAAAACAGCCTTGTTTTCCAATCCAGAAGCTTAGGGTTGCTATGTCTTAAATGCAGTACATTGTACATGTCTACACAAATCACATCCTGTGAGGGTTAACCTCAAAGCAAACTCCCAATGGAGATTAATTCACCATCCTAACCCAAATCCACACACGACCCCTTTTCTTTCTCTGATTTTAGGAAAAACTAAGAAGCGTGATGAGCAAATAGCCTTAATGAAATGCACACTCTTTCCTTGGTGCAGTAAATCACTTGCAGCGTGACTCTGTGTTTATGTCATGTTTGTCCTTTGTTGTCACTAAAACACTGTCCCCACCACCGGCACTGTTTTTGCAAGGTGCACTCAGGAAAGAGGCTTTTCCACTTCAAAGTAGATTCTTAGCAAAAACTAACCAAGAAGAGTCACAAAGTGGAACCTGACTTATCTAAATTCAGCGATTAAATACACAAAACAAGGCTTCATAATAAGTTGAATTAGGTGGATAATACATCACAGGGATGAGCAGCATGGAAAATAAGTGTAATCTACTTCAGTGAAAAACACTCCCAAACACACGAGCGTAACACAAGAGCATGTGCTGTCAACGTTATGTCATTTTGCATGCAACCAGATGCTCAAAGCGCACACATCTGTGAGTCTAGGTTTGGTGGTGTAAAAACACCCAAACATCGTCTACACGACTGTTTGGATTTCTCCGTAATGAGGTATGATGATAGATTGAGCTAGCGAGGACTGACTAAAGGATATTTAATATTGACCAATGAGAACTCTATTTTTGGATTGTCATTACAAAAGTCCTGTTCCAGCGGGCAAAAGTGTTCTGTCATTTCTTTATTTATTCTGCAGGGCCACATGGTGGTATTTACCCTCAAACAGACAGGGGAATGAGAAGGAAGAGAGATAGGATCTTACTATTTACTAAACAGGGGCAATAATACACCTGTTTCTGCCCTTAATCTTCCCCGACCTCTTGCCGTCCTTTGGTCTTCCTGTCCACATTTCCTTGTTATTTAAAGTGAGGTGGTCAGTTTTCCCCTCCTTAAAGATGTAATCTCTAGAGTAAAAAAAATGAATAAGTGAGCAGAGATATTTGAAGTCTCCAGCTCCAGCTGTAAGTTTGTAGATTGTCGATGAATGATGCCTTTAACTGCTCCAGGGCATTCTGTTTCTGCTGTCTGACCTGAAAGCGTGATGTCTGCTGCTGCTGAGTCCAGTGCTGGCAGGTTATAAAAGCCCCAAATTGAATAAAAAAAGGAAAACTGACGTGAGTAGCACGCGCGCCTTTAGTCTCCCTCAGAAGATTAGTCTCTCTCACAGCTCTGCTGTGATTGTTCCCATGTTATTTTGATCAAGATAATTAAAAACAGACTCTTTTTTTTTCTAACGGTAGAGGAGAGGACACTTATTTTATTTTATTACTGCTAGATATCCTACAGAGCGGATGCATTTCTACACAAACATAACAAAAATGATTTCACATTCATCCTCATCCAGACAACAGTTTTAAATTGGGATGCTGTGGTACTTTTAGAATTAGTTCACTCTCTTGAATGCCTTTTAGATCTGTATTCTATTTATTTAATTATCCACTTGTCTCGATCAGCTCAGGTCAACCATGTTAAAAGTTTACCTCAGTGGAACTCATGCAGTTTTTGGGGGCTGTATGAGTGAGCTTCCAACAGTTCACATAACAACGTGAATAAGCCATAAAGTTTATGTTATCATCTGACTATTCACTATATTCCAATTTACCATACTGCAAAAGTCATAATAGTATTTGTAAAGGCTGTTTCCATGGGTGCATGGAACTAGTGCCAACTCCGCAGTTACATTATTCACCCCAGGCCTCTTTTCTAGTAATTTAACTGTACTAATATGCCCCCGCCCCCACAAAAAAAAAAAAAAAAAATTGTTGGAGAAACTTAGTGGTTTGACCTGTTACTTAAAACACAGTAGACTCACAGCAGTTTTTACAGTTTGGTTTCCTGTCTTAAAAATGCTCACCAACCCACGTCATAATTCAAAAAGCCACCCAAGAAGCCTAAAATAGAGTAGATGTGAAAAAGAAAGTTGGATAAAAGGAGCCTGAAATTCATCAGACAAGTGTTTTCTCCAATGTGACACCTCAACAGACAAATGTGAAAACAGGTGTTTTATGGTCGATGATCCAGAACCTCATTAAAAATCAAAATGAAGTTTATTGTACGGTCGCATTTCTTTCACTGACATGAAAGTTAAAATACACAAAGACTTACTTCAGTTATAACCTTTGTCTGATTAGTATAATCAGAAAATTCTATTTCCATGACTTGCTTCTTCACCATGTTGTCTAAATTAAGTTATTAATAATGAAAATATCACCGTCTGTGTAAATGTTTTGTCTGTGACAGCTGCCAGAAAGGCTTGATTTTTGCCTGAGTTTTTTCTTTGTCTAGGACAGGATATGGGAAATCATAAAAAAATAAGCAGAGAATAGGATAGGTCTCACTCTAACAATGAGATGATAAAAAAAAGAAAAAAAAATTGGATCTAAGGGAGAAAGTCTGGCCTGCACTGGTACCTTATTCAACACGTTTCCTCCTGATCTCACAGCTGTGCAGGTCATTATCAAACAGTTGCACGGGAACCATAGGCTCTGCCAAAAACCTCCGCTGCAACTCCCGCTGTACATCCTGGGGTCACGGCAGGCCTCTGGGCACAGATCCACTGGAGGTTGTAGGCTCAAATGATAGACTCCCCAACATTGGAGATGCTGATGACGCTACTGCTGATGACAGTTCGACAGAAGCTGGAGAGGATCATGGAGGTCTATTGGTGGAAAAAAATACATGAACAATAGGAAAACAATCACACACCATGGCTAAGATCAGGACCAACTTACCATGAACGAAGCTTGACCTGTGACCAAGTGGTTGTGCAAAGTTTAGACTTTCTTTAGACTTTCTTTTGATAAAATCTACATCCAGTGCGCATAGAAGGTTGGGCAGGAAGTCAGACAGGAAAACAGTCTGAGAGGAATGGTATGAAGCATCCAGTCAAATTTTATAGTTACTGTGAATCTATTAGACTACTTATGCACGATCAAAGGAAAGTGATTCTGCTTCCACTGGAGCATGGAGCAAGTACCAAGTGGGTGTAAGTTTTAACATGGACTTCAAAATTCCACAAAACTAATGTTCATGTTCCCCAAGAAACACCTCGGTGATATCTGTGCTATTTGAGACAACTAAGCCAAGATGTGTTCAATGCACAATGTTTGATAGTGTGAGTGTGCTTTTAGAATCTATTACATCTATCTATTACCCTGCATGCATACAGTAGAAAGTCATCATCTGAGAGTTTCCAAAATATATCTGAAGTGGAAGAAAAGAATTGCTGCACGTCAACTTGTGTGTTGCCATAACACGAGTCGAATATCATTTCATTTCCGTTGTGTTTACGCACAAAGGCCAACACGACACCATCTATTTTACTGGGTTCTTTTGAGCATATAGAGCTTATAAAAGAAACAGAAACTCCCATTGATGTTGTGTAAACCATATTGATGCGGGGTTGTTAACAAATTACTATGTTATCCATACGAGCGGCTGATTTATTTTGTTCCTGGCAAATCTTTTTGTTAAACAGCCATTAACCAGCTACTGTATATCAACTCTGGACAATCAAGGTGGAGGTCTTTGATCTCTGTGGTCTATTAGTCATTTACAGTAATTGGTTTGATATATCACTCAGAATAAACATGTGGCACATTTACACATGTATTGGTTAATATCCATCCATCCATCCATCCATCCATCCATCCATCCATCCGTTAATCCGCTCATCTGTAGTCAAGCCACTGGGGCAGCAGCTTCAACAGGGAACCCCAAACTTCCTTTTCCCTAGCTACATCAACGAGCTCTGACTGGGGGATCTGGAGGATATTGGTTAATAGGACAAATATTTTGTCTATATCAATAAAGAAATGATTGAAACATTTTTACTCGGGATCCCAACAGTGAAGCACAGTAATCCCTAGCATATTTGCGCATCAACACACGCGACTTCACCTCATTGCAGATTTTTAGTAGGTAGTCAACATGATACCGTACACGCATTCTATTGGCTGACAGGGGAACACAGATAGGAGGTGGTTTAATATCAGTATGGGGAGGGTTCAGAAACTTTTACCATAAATAATAAAATAAATAGTTTGTCACTATATCGTGGAATTTTGTTTTTGCGAGTGGTTCTTGGAACACATTAACCACAAGTAAAGAGGGATTATTGTATATCTATCCTTACATTCTCTTGCAGACGAGACAATTGCAATCCTTCTGTCTACAGCTGCTTATCTGCCTTGCAGGTCATGGGTCTGCTTGAGCCTATCCTAGCTGGCTATGGGAGAAAGGTGGGGTACACCCCAGACAACACACATGCGCATCACAGAGAGTAGAATATGTATATAATAATATTAAAAATATTGTATGTTTGGTCATTAAAGTGAGAGCAAAGTTAATTTTAAGTGACATATATGTTATTCATCATTATGAAAAATAGAAGAAAAAATAAAGCTTTTTTGACCAAAGGGATGATGCTACACATATAAAATTTGATGAATAACATATATGTCACTTAAAATTAACTTATTGTCCCTTTAATATTAAATACTGCTGAAACAAATGAACTGATTGATAGTCATAATGAAGTAGTAAAGTACTTTATTATGATTTTACACATTAAATGTCAAGCCCACTTTTTGAGTGTATATAATTTTTTAATATTTAATTGCTTTCCTATTACTCTCATCTCATTCGCACACCATTTTCTCCATTGTGAATCGTCTCCAAAAGTCAGGGTCTATAGCAACACCTTATTCGCAAGTATACTCCATACACCTGATACCAGTATACCCCATAGAACAGATACCAGTATACTCCATATACTAGATACCAGTGTACTCCATACACCTAATGCAAATCTACTCCATAGACCACAGGTGTATCACAGTTTAATACTGCCTGATTTGAAGCATTCTTTCAAGCCCATTATGAACTCCAATGGCAGCCCCCAAAAGCTGCCCCTGGCGATAGTTATTCAGCGTCTGCTGTTTTTCTCTGTGTTTGCGGGTTGTGCACAGTCGGCTTTGGTGACCGTTCAGAGGGGTCTGGGTGAATGAAACCGCACGAAGCCCCGGGTTGTGTTGATACAGTTGCCTACCCCAAGGCTTGATAACAGCCCCTGAAGAGAGGGGCCAGAGAAACGGATTAGGGCCCGAACACTAACCTTCTCCCCCAGCCAGACCGAAGAGGTCACAAACCTCACAGCTGAGTTCCAAGTCTTGTCCCCGTCCTGCTGGCTATATCCTACTGGTCTGTATCCTCCAAACGGACATTGATTATTTACCTGCTGCACAGGCGCCCATGTGATCGGACGCCCCTGATTTTCTTCCTGGAACCGACCTAGATAGATGACAAAATCAAATCGCATCAGTCAGAGAAAGATCACCTGAAAAATACAGAATGTTTACATTGTTTCTGATGACCACATTTTACATGATGTGGGAATAATAGGAATATTTCCAACTATATCCGGCCAAAGGACACAGAAAATTGTTGCCAATCAATTACAATTGAACAACACACAAGACCACCCTTCTGCAGAGGACGTATTGTTGATCTCTCACACATGAAGGAAAATCTGAGTCATTGCTTACTTCCAATAAATGTGTTTAAAACAGGTCTGAGCTCATGCCCATGACCACTGTTATTCTTAGCAATTTAACACAATGTCACAAGGGAAGGTACTTTTCAAACATTACCTGCTCTGTGGCTGGGTTTGAAACTGACTCCTGTTCTAAAGAGGGATTAAGTAGACTGGTCAAAGACGCTGATGACACAACAGCAAAAGAATTTACCAAATTCTAATTGAAAATATCTCTAAACCTGTTCAATGGCTGCTTTGACTAAAAATCACTGACGAAAAACTACGTACATTCCAACACTTGTAAACAGTGACAACCAATCAAAGCACAGCAGTAAGGAAAGGAAGGAAAGTAGATGAGTTTCAACACCGGGATGATCCGATCTGACTGTTCCTATGGTAATTAATAACATTTAGCAAATTTAATGATTTGTGTTGACAATCTTTTCTCCAAAATCTCTGTCATGAAGCTTTAACATTATGAATGTGTTCTTCCTCTTACTATAGTATGGATGATTGTTCTGTTACCAACATACCAAGTCTATGTGAGAGAATGCAAAAATGTTTTATTCTTATTGCTCATTTAAAAAAAAGATGCACAGACTCAACTGTGGTTTTTGTCACGACAATCTCCATAGAGAGCGAGAATCAAACATTTACATTGACCATCCAGCAGGACTACCTAAAGGGAACCCTTGCAGACAACGGGAAAATGTGCAAACTCCTTAAAAGTGTGTGGAGAAACTTGTTGGTGTGAGAACCGGTTCCAACCACTGCACTACGGTAGTGGTTGGAGCCACCCTTTCTTTTAGATACAGCAAGTAAAGGTCTGGATTGTTCAGTTTGGATATTTAATATTCAGTTTTTTACAACACGGGCAGTCAACTCTTTAATATGATCACCATAATAAAAGCATTTGGCTTGGACATCATGCTATCAAACCAATTCTAACATATTTTTAGCCAAAAATAAAGATGAAAAATTATGACAACAAAGTAAAATTACAGTGTTACTGGTAGGAGCAGAAAAGTTACCAGGTAAAAATGTGACTAGTTATCATCAATAATAACTACCCACCCCCTATAAAGATGACATAACAAAACATGTCCCTGTTACTACAGTTGTTGCTTTGTTTATTTGTGTTGTTCCCATCCTCCTCATCTTTATTTTCTTTCCCTCCACTGTTAAAGGTCATACGTTGTTTTCTGTCTGGAAAACAAGGGCAGCTTTTCCACCACGGTCACTGTTGTGTGTCGTTAACTGTGCACCAGGACAACATGAATCATGTTCCTGATACCGGGGAGCTGCTCCAGTGAAGACAACTCTTTTCCTCATTGAAGCTTATTGAAAACAGTGTCGCCCTAAGGTGAAGGGATCTCATCATTTATTTGTCATATAGTGGAACTATCTATCTGCATCTGTCTATGTCTGTCTATCAAATTATATCTATATACATCTATGTCAATCTACATCTATCCATCATCCATCAATCTATCCTTACCTACCTACTTGTCCATCCATCTATATCACTTTTATGTACATTTTCATTTTAGCATTACATTTGAATACAGTACGCCCTGAATACAGTACGGTCGCAACTTCAGTGCTTTAAACAGTCGATAAGAGTGTGGGAAAAGGTAATACAGATAGAATAGGGTTTAATATCAGTATGGGGAGGGTCATAAATGTTTAAATTACTGTAAATAATAAGATAAATAGTTCCTCGCTCTATCACGGAATTCGTTAATCGCGTGTGGTTGCTGGAATGTATTGACCGCGAGGAACGAGGGTGTACTGTATTACAAAAAGCAGCACACAATGCAGTTCATGAGGGCATGCAGCAGCAGTTTATTGTGTAAAATAATGATTCCTATTGGACAAAGATTTTAGTTAATAGTGACAGTTGATCTAATGAAATACCATTTTGTTCTTTCATGCGCTCAGTGTCTAGAACAGGGGTGCCACGTCAGCATCATGGCTATTCTCAAACAGCCAGAAATAACTAATAAATGTAACTAAATGTAACTCAATGTAATGTAAAGTAAATGTAACTACTCCTTAATGTTAAGTAACTCTGAATTTATTACTTTTTCAAGTTATAAGCGTTACAGTGGCACCGAAAAAAAATTGTTTGCTGATTGTTGTTATATTTGTCAGGTTATGAAACCCACAGAACTCCATCAATCAAGGATCAAACTATCCAGGTGAATGAAGAAAAATAACATCAAACACAAGTTAGGAAACTAACTTTGTTCAAAATTTTATGTTAGGTATGCAGGCAAAATATAGTATTTATTAGCTGTTCACTGTCGTCCAAGTTCCAGTTTTCCCTCCTGTCTAGTCAAATCCAATCCAATCCGCTTTATTTCTATTGCACCATTTAAGTAAACACGAGCTTTCCAAAGTGCTGCACAGTCAATAAATGAAGCAATTAATTAAAATATCAAATTTAAAAAATCTTTTAAAAATCCTGAGTTCGCTCCCACTCAATCCACTCATTCCGTTCTCCTGTTTCCCATCTCTAATCAGGCTCCACCCACTTAAGCTCGGCTCAGACTTCAGTTCAGTTTCTTGGCCTTTTTGAGATTTTGTTTCCTTGGTTTTGCTTGTTGGTCTGGTTCTTACCAATTCTTCAGAAGCCTGCTGTAGCAATTTTTGTTAATTAAACTATGAATGTGAAGTCCTCTGGTGTTCTGAATGTGGGTCTTAACCCCACCTATGACATTCCCCAATATAACACAATTTTCAACTTTTACTGAAAAGTAAAGAAACCGAAGTGCAAGTTGTTTTAAACATGAAGATGGGAAAAACTTGAGAGAGACAATATCTTGAAAGTCAGACCAGGCTCATCGCTGGTAAAGTGAAAAGAAGAAGAAGTACATTAAATTATCCCCTTAGGTAAATTATTATGTTTTCACTCATGGTTAGTCTGTTAGTAATCATGCATATACTCTATATGTTTTTGTACAGGCCCCTCAAACAACCAAGCACTCACAAGGGGCCTTTAGGCATGCAGTAAATACAGGGAGGCCGAGTGACGGGCAGCCCCATCTTTGGAGCGCCCCGAATGAGCAGCTTGTGGAGGGGACAGTGCCTTGCTCAAGGACACCTAGGCAGAGCTAGGGAGGTGAGCTGGCACCTCCCACTTCCAGCTCAGACTCCAAGAGTGAATGGTCGGTAGGGGGAAACGAACCGCCAGTCTTGGATCATTGGACGACACGCTCTACTGACTGATCTACTGCCGCCAGTGGTCAGATCTGACAAGGCCCTATGGTTATTATTATATTTATTATTCATTTTACACTCTCCTGCAGCTCATATCTATTTAAGGCAATCACTGATGAAATTGCTTACAATTTAGTCACAAACCTCCAAACACACACACAGTACAGACAAAACACAACCTTTTCTTTTCCAGGCTACTTATGTTTGCCTTGTTCACACTACTAATTCAGGTCATTACACATCATTTCTGCAATGACATAATAAATGCACTTATTGTAGTGTTGGATAATGTCTACTGAATTTTTGTATGATTATGTTTGAAATGAAAAATTGCAGTGGGTGAGCGCTCCTTAGTCTTGGGCTCTTGTTGTATTTTCTTGTTTTGACTGCATCAGAAGGTCTTTGCAATTGCCCAAAATGCTGTGTTGTGATTATATTCCTTTTGTATTCAGTCTTTGAAAAGCAGTACTTTTTGGAGAAACACTGAATGCCTTCTGTTATTATTTATCCATGTTTAAGCTGTATTGTTGTTTTTAGCCACTCACCAGTCAGCCGTGGCACTTGGTTGGATTTCCTGTACAATCCGAGGCTGTGTTCCTGACTAAGCAACCATTTAGAGCAAATCCGGAAAGACTCCTGTGTTGTTTCTTGCAGTAACTGCTTACTCCTGAAGCCTTGGTAACAACCTGCCAACATTTAAGAATGCCGTGCAAAGAGATCTAGGGAGTAGGTACATTTATTAGGAATTACTTACTGTTGTCAGCAGTAATGTATCAACTGTACCATGAGCACTGCAAGACAAATGTGGCTTTTAATACAAACAATGTGGCAAAGAAGTCTGTAAAACAGACAAAAAAAACCATCTAGTGGTCATTAAAAAACAGCCTCCATTAATGTTGAGTCAACGTTGTTGCCCCACTTGCCTGCTTTTGCCAATGTAGAATCATTTTATTGAGACTGTAACCTCAACATCATCATCTTCACTTCACCACACTGCAGCAATATAGCCTGAGTGCTTTAAGGGTTGGGTGAATTGAAATGTGACTGCATATAAGTCAGATTGGACATGCACAATGGAATGCTATTAGATTTTGAACATGACAAAAGGTGTTGCTAACACGTGTTATCTGCGGCACATGTTGCTTTTCTTCCCGGGGCATCATGGAGCCTGTGAACAGATTTTACCCCTGGGAGATGGCACAGCTGGTCAGTGACCCAGTATCCAGGTCCATAGCCGATAATGCTCTACACCGGTCATTTCCACTCATTATGGCCTTGGTGAAGTTAGACGAAAACCTACCAGATTTCCTCCCTGGCTGCGAACTTTAATTGACAACAAACTAGACTGGCACAATCAATTAAAAGCTGGGAGCAGAAACATCTCTTTGTCCTCTTGCTGCAGTTCTCATGTGTCTGTCTTTTCATTGTCTGGATGTGTCAAGTAATAGGAAGTGACCATATTTTCAATGGGTTTATTTTAGGTTATGTGCGATCACTTGACCCATTAGCAAACTCACTTAGGCGTGTTTTTAACACCCAACCTCTGTGCAGTGGACCTCTCCCCAGGGATGGAATGAGGTCATGTTGTTCAGGAACCAACTCATCTATCGGGACAATGGACCACTCGTAATTTCCCAGGGTGCAGTGCTGAGTTGTACCAATCAGATATCTGGGAATGAATGCCCATATAATTTCTTGTTTCTTTCCTAAGTCATGTAGGTATAACCAGCCATCTGATAGCGTAAAACTGTTTCCTTCCTTGGCGAGCGTTGAAGGGAAAACCAACAAAGCAAAGTTAACACCCAAAAGTGAGCAGTTCCTCCCTAGTGTAACAGTAAAGCATGCAACTAATCATAAAGTTATTATGTTTGATATTGATGATGGAAAACTCACTCACCATGCCAGTATTTTTTTCATTGCTTTCTATTTTTAGAAATAAAATTTTTAATTTTTGCCTGCTTAGATGAATATTTCTCATTTATTTGGTTTCTTACAAAATCCTGCTTGTTATTCTTGGCATATAATTCAATAAAGGAAATGAATCACTGCATTCTGAGTTTATGGGTGCCTTTGTTGTATGGGAGTAGCTGTATGTGTATTCGTACTGAGGCGCAAGAGTACAGGACGTTTGGTTAGTTGCATGACCTCTTTGCATAAGAATGCCCTGTGACCCAAAAATTTCATGGGACAACAGCCCAGTATTTCATTTATATTAGTGGATCAAATGAAAACTGAATGCTGATGTTTTGTGTGAAGAAATAC